>NC_084843.1:4215473-5505473 GCF_033115175.1 Lepus europaeus | reverse complement strand
ATGCCTACGAAGACTCCATCCTCAGCTCGAAGATTGACTGATGCCAATTTTAAGTGGCAAAGTTGATAGCAACTGATCATGGGACCATGATACAGAAAAATAACTCCCACCTACAACTCTGTAGGCTTCCCCGTGACAATACGGTTGGGATCTGCCTTGAAATTAAGCTGGCAGCCACTGAACCAGACTCTCCAAAGACGTCCATGGTAGAGACCACATTCTGGGCTTCCCAGCTCAAAGAAACCAGAGAGTAACCGGTTCAAGCCGGAAATCCAGTGGAGGGGGGGGGGGGTCAGTCCTTCCAGGTAGCCTTACGGCCAGGGTTTGCCTCTGTCAATTCCCAGCCTGCGCACCCAGAGAAGAGGAACGTGTGTGTGTGTGTGTGTGTGTTTATTCTCCAAGAAGATCGGATAGGCAGAGCCCAAGTCCTTGTACCTTTTAATACGACTGGACATTAATCAACCTTCCATTTGAAAAGTTTCTCGGAAGGACACTGTTCCGTCGTTTAACGGAGATAGAGCGATGGTCTCCAAGGAGACTCCGTGTCTGAGGGCTGGGGCACAGGGGGTACTAAATAGTCAGAGCAGAGACAGCAGAGGTGAGAGCCCCTCCCTGAGAGACGCGGTGGGGACAGCACAAGACCCCGTTGGACAGGCCCTCAAAGCTCTTTAGTCTACCAGAAGGCCCAAATCGTCCTCCATCTCATTTCCTTCTACAAACATACACAGCCCACGTAGGACAATATGATCCCTGCAAAGCAATAAGCCGAGGACCCTGCCTTCCCAGGGAAAGGATATTATAAAGACATACTGTGCACAGGCAGAAGGTATGTCAAGCATCCGCAGTGGTAAATAGTTAAAAACCTCAGACTTGTGGCTGCTGGGCCTGCAGGCAGAAAACCATGCGAGTGGCCACAGTCGGTGACACCACAGCCCGTCCCAGGAGCTGAGCAAAGGCGGGCCCCCAGTACCCTGGCTCACCCCACGCTGGGGCATTGCTGGGTTAGGAGGCGCTGGCCCTGGGGCCCAGTGCACAGCGGTTCCCATACGAGCTGCACACATGCCTTACTGAGCTGCTGGTTCACACCCACCTTTCCTGTGTGCAGTCTGGGTTTTAGTCACAGTCCTAATAATAGTGAGGGATATATAGGGTCATAAACATAGCTAGTGCAAGAGCAGAGTGAAATCTAAAATGAGCTAAGGGGGAGCAGGCATTTGGCCCACATCAGACAGAGTAGCTGAGTTGGATTCCTGGCTCCAGCTCTTGACCCCAGTACCTTGCTAATGTGCACCCTGGGAGCTAGCTCAAGTGGCCGTGTTCCTGCCACCCACGTGGGAGGCCTGCACTAGTTTCCGCTTCTTGGCTTCTTCTCTAGCCTAGTCCTGACCACTGCGGGCATCTGGCGAGTGCCACACTGGATAGGAGCACGCTCCACGCCCCCCTCTCTTGGTACTGCTCCCACCCCTATAAAAATTTTGAGAAAAAAAAAAAAAGAACACAAGAGGAACTAACTTCACAAAGTCTGATCAGAGTAGTGGCTTCCTGGGGAATCATTAGTGAGCAGCACAAGCTCCCGGGCGCCCTTGGCTTACCATGACCACTCCTCCAGACTGCTCCGCGGTGCACATGCTCATGATGGGTGCCATGCCGATGGTGGTCCCCTGGAAATAAACCCCACTAGGAAACAAAAGAAAGGGCTCTCTTTAGTCTAACATAGAATGGAGGCATTTTCTAGTGTCTGCAATTCTGTAGGATATGCAAAAACGGAAACAGCAGTATGAGAGCACGTGTGCGTGTGATTGTCATCTTTTCTCCTTCAATTGTACTTCTCCCGTCGTGTCACAGGCCCATGTCCTTGTGGAGCTTTGTTGTGCAGGCGGCATCACCATGGGTTGTATTCGCCAGCTGCGTCCTGTTTCCCCACAGAGCGAGGGCACCTGCTGATCGCTGAACGCTATCAGACTCTGTAATAAAGGGGGGCATTCGATGGTTTCCCAGGTTTTCTGTTGTAGCTGGGGTTTGCTTGCCTGTGTGACCCATTACAGTTCTGCCAGAAACCTAAACTCTTAGCAAATGTCTGGCTAATACAGCTTGCAAAATTGAAATTGGCAGAAAAATTATTGATCCCTGGAGCCAGTGTAGAATCAGTAAACACCCACAACGCCACAGCACCCAGGGAGGAAGCTTCCAGAAGGGGACCTTGTGGCTGTGGTGCAGGCCTTCTATCTGGGATCATAACCTGGGCACGCATTAAAAGACTCCAGAGGCCTGTTTGGTGCAAGTGCTCTTAATTCCAACTCATGCATTAAAAATGTAACACTGTGGCCTGCGCCGTGGCTCACTAGGCTAATCCTCTGCCTGTGGTCCTGGCACCCCGGGTTCTAGTACCAGTTGCTCCTCTTCCAGTCCAGCTCTCTGCTGTGGCCCAGGAGTGCAGTGGAGGATGGCCCAGGTCCTTGGGCCATGCACCCACATGGGAGACCAGGCGTGCTGGCCGCTACGTGTCGGCCATGGCAGCGGCCACTTCGGGGGTGAACCAACGGAAAAAGGAAGTTCTTTCTCTCTGTCTCTCTCTCTCTCTCACTGTCTAACTTTGCCTGTCCAAAAAAAAAAAAAAAAAAATGTAACACTCTATCTGTTGAACTCCCTTTAAGGGACTAAAGTGACTTACTCATCCTATCTTGACCATGCAATGAACACATAATGCTTATATCCTTTGAAAAGCTAGATAGTAGCCATGGCCAACTGAACAGAGTTAGTAAGTATATATAAAACCCCTTCCTCTCTCCCTCCCTCCCCTCCTTCACATCCATCCATCCACCTGTCCATCCATCCATCCGCCTGTCCATCCATCTGTTCTATTATAATCATCCCTTGGTAGCCATGAAAGATTGGCTCTAGGAGCCCATCCAAATACCGAAATCTGTGGGTGGCCAAGTCCCTTGTGTAAGATGGCATTGCACTTGCACAGAACCTATGCATATCTTCCCATGCCCTTGAAGTCATCTTTGGGTTATAACACCTAACACGATGGATATGCTATCTAAAAAGCTATCGTACTATATTGCTTAGGGAATAATGAGAAGAAAAAAGTCTGTAGGAATGAGCACTGTGGCACAGGGGGCTAACCTGATGCTTGGGACAGCTGCACCCTGTATCGAAGTGACCAGTTTGAGACCTGGCCACTGTGCTCTCTGGTCCAGCTTCCTGTAAACATGTGGGCGACCTGGATGGAGTTTCTGGTTCCTGGCTTTGGGTTGGCCTTGCCCTTGCTGTATTGGGCTTTTGGGTAGAGGATGGAAGATCTTTCTCTCTCTGTCACTCTCCCTTTCAAAGAAAATCAATAGATCTTTATTTTTTTTTAAAGCCTGTACATGTTCAGTATCGGCACATTTTTTCTTCTGAGTATTTTCAGGCCAAGCTTGGTTGAAGCTATGGATGGAGGACCCTTTACCCCAGGGTCAAGTGCATCCTCACATTCACAGCAGTGATGTCAGCCTCTCTCCCTGCAGTGCAGGGATAAATCACACACGCACGTAAGATGCTAATGTACTTCCAGATGTTCAAGTTGGATAAACTCCATTTGGGAAAAAAACAAAAGAAAACAAAACACTATGGCTCAAAATGCATGAATCCACGGCAAGTAGCTCAGGACTGATCAATGCATAAACAATGAAGCAACCAGCAGAACTGGCTTCCACTCCCACGGACGTTCCACAGGGCAGGTCTGGTCTGCCCGAGAGAAGCAGCTCTGTCTCCAAGGCTTGCATTTCAGTGAAAGAAGCCACACGCAAACAAAAGAAAAATGGCATCAACGGTCTAATGATTTACATAAAAATCTGTGACTTCTGTAAATATCTGTTTCACACCGATTTAATTATTATAAGACGTTCTCTTTTTAATAGGCTTATCTTTTAATTAGAGCTTCCATAACTTTTCCCCCATTTTACTTAAAAGGGAGAGAGAGAGAGAGAACTCTTCCAGTTGCTGGGTTCATTCCTCAAATTCCTGCAACAGCCAGGGTTGGACCAGGCTGAACCCCAAAGCCCAGAATCCAGACGAGGTCTCCCGCACGGGTGCCAGGTTCCCAAACACTTGAGCCAACATCAGCTTCCTCCTCAGTGTGTGCATCAGTGGGAAGCCACATGGGCAGAGGATGCAGAACTCAAACAGGCGTCCGGATGCAGAACGGCACTGACCCAAGCAGTATCTTACCGGCTGTGCCAGCGTTTTCTTTTAAACAGAACGGTATCTGTACTGTCTTACCAACGTGCTGTATGTTCGAGCTACTTCCCCTCTTCCTGTTGTCTTCACGACACTGTGAAATTTTCACTTTTTTGCTATCTTCTCCCAGCAGACCGGAGTCTCCTGAGAGCAAGGAGGTTTACAATGTTGGTTCCTAACAGGTGCTCAACACACACTGACTTAAAGAAGGAGCACAAAGTCAGCGCGTTGTTCTGGACTGATCTAGAACACCAAAGAGTAGCACCTGAAATAGGAAGAGGCACAGAGAGCTTTCTTCCCCAAGCATCTGACGCTGTTCAGCCAAATGTCTGTCTTCGTACATTGTGTGAACAGTGTTTTTCATTAATGAAGGGAAATGGGACTTTAGAAAAAAGCCTACTCGGGATGACTTCATATGAAGACTAACACCAGAAGACTCGGCAGGCCGGGAGAGCCCAGGTGAGGGAAGGAGGCGAGACTTCTTAGAGGGTGGGTTTCCTGACAGATCTGCCCGTGTAGGAGGGTGTCTGCCTCACTGTTGGACTGAGAAGGCCCCTGGGACAGCCGGGTGCTCAGCAGCAGGGGGTACGGGGGGGGGGGCTGTGCAGGTAGAGCTGACCGGGGAGGGGCGGGGGCTGACACCAGTCCTTCAGGCATGGGCAGGGGCGGGACGCCCACCTGATGAGCTGTGCGTTGTCGTGGGATTTGCGAGGCAAAAGCTTCATCTTCCTCCAGTCCAGGAACTCGTGCAGGCTGGCGAAGGGGTCCTGACTTATGGGGCACTTGTCGATGTCGTTCCACACCTCCACGCCCACCAGCACGATCCGGATGTTCAGCGGCCTGTAAAACTGAGGGGGAGACACGGCCCAGGGAGGCGCGCTGACCAGGACTTGAAACAAAAACCAGAACAGAGTCGCGGTGTCTGGGTGAGAAAGTGGACTCTGGGCCCCTTGGTTTCTGCGGCCGTAGAATTCAATATTTGCAGTGCTGAGGCACAGGGCTGTGCTAGCCGGCTTCTCCACTGGTGACCCATCCGATGCTAACACTGTTAGCCTTTTTATTGTCTGCCTGGATTGGTATGCCAGCACACATTTCAAATGATTTATCGGTGATCTAAAACGTGCATATCAACGTCTGTTACAGCTAAAGACTGCGGCTACTATCCACCGCAGGACAAACAATGAGTGAATTAGGATCTTTCAGACGCTGCTGCCAAAGACAATAATTTGTTCATTTGAGGCAAAACGCTCTGCCCATGAGTTACTGAAAACGAATCCGTATTAATTTTTGAGCAAAGGCTCAGCCTTGGCTGCCACTCTGAGATTCTGTCACCTACAATCACCCTGGAAGGTTTTAATTAAATGAGCAGGTGTCTAGCTGTGAGAACAATAAAGAACAATGACATTGCCTCCTTCAGCAACTGTCATGGCGACGCTCTTACCCGCCCCCCCTCAGCAGCCAGCGCACCGGGCCTGTGCTGGGGAGACCTCTTCAACCCCGCTCCTGCATGGGGGCGTGATGTGAAGCTCCAGGCATGCCCACCACCCACGCAGGTCATCTCATTCCCCTGCTGTCTCTCTCCCTTGTGTGTCCCTGGCTCCCACCTACAGCCTATTCTGCCCAGGGGACAGTTCTGACTCCCAGGAGCCTCGGGGGCAGGCTGAGTGGTCTCCGTGCCGCTGCCCCCACAAGCACCCTGTAGTCAGGAAGGTGACTGGGTACATGCAGTGGAGGAGCCGAGGACCTGGGGACATCCGGCTGTAAGATGCTGCAATGCCCGCGATGTGCGAGGCAGCATGCCGTGAAAAGTCTCCATCCACGAGAACCCAGACACCAAGGTGAGAACCACAGCCGGTGAGCAACCAAGACCAAACTCCAGATGTGAGCAGGTCTACTCTTGGTTGCTGGTAGCATCTGGCCATTGAGTAACAAAAACTAGAGAGGCTCTTCCTTTGAGAGTTCAGCACCATTCCAACGTGGTAAGCCAAAGCGCATGACATTCCCCCAACGCGAACGTCTGAGCTAGGATTCTAACCCACGCCAGGCGTGTTCATCTTCCCCTTGCTGGCCCCACAGTCACAAGGCGAGCACTGGGCTGGCAAAAGAGCTGATGGCTGCAAGCTGCCTCGCAGCACGGTCGGACTTGGTATCAGACAATTACAGCCGTGACCTTGCTAAGTTACTCAGAACATTTCATGACCAAAATGCTGCTCCACTGTTTGCTTCTGATCCAGAGCTGCTTGCCCTGTGGTTTCCACTTCAAGTTTGCAGCCACATTAAGTCCCTGGACTGCTCTGCGCCTCTCCACGCGCATGTCTGGCTGCAGCCTGGGGGAGGTGACGTCGTCAGCTGCACCATGGACAGAGGTGACAGGGGTGACACGCAGGGCCCCTCTGCCCATGTCAACACCAGCCTGCTGAGAGGTGGCCTCAGCGTCAGATCCCCTGCGTGGGCTTCAGGGCTTCACCGTGAAGGGACACAAGGTTTGCCACCCAGGAGCGCTGTTTGGAAGCAGGAACTCGGGTCTGCATGGGACCAGCCTGCCTGCTCACTTATCACCCAGCTTTTCATAATAAGGCCAGGCTCTCTAACCACAACCTCACAACAGACTTCACACCTAGAACGTAACATACAACCCCCCCTCTCCAAAAGGAGTGCCACCGATAACTGTGACATGTGCTGAGCTCATCTCAAGTCATCAGCCACCACCCCTCCACTGCCTGCTCCGAATGCCCTGGCGACCGACGGGTCCCTTTTGGTTTGTCCTAATAGCACTGCTATGTCCTGGGCATGGTGCTAAGGGGCTCCTACGCCGTTGCTCAGCCCTCCAAACAACTCTATGAGTTTAGAATTATTCCTAGTCTCATTTTACTGTCAAAGGCAGTGAGGCTTGGAGAGCCTCGTTACGTACTCCAGGCCACAACAGCATGGCTGCGTCTGGGCACAGGCACGCTGATTTAGTGATGGTACCACTCCCGGGCCAGAGCTGAGCCTCTCCCACAAGGACCGACTGTGACCCCCGGGCCTGGAGAGAAGCACCCGGTCCTGTGCAGGACCCAGAGAGCGTGGCAGCTGCCTTCCTGGCTTAGGAGTCCCGGCCTGGGTGTGGACACAGCTGCAGGCCCAGCCGAATGAATCCCCCTATTTCTGTAAGCAACCCGTATTTTCACAGCTCCTGCCCGGGGTTGGGCTTGGCACAGCAGGGGATCAAAGGTTGGGGGCCTTTGTCTTTGCTCTTGCCCTGCAGGTCACCAGGATACCTCCGCATCACTCCAGGGAATTCTGACCCAAGCAATGGCTCACACAGGGAGTCCAGGAAATACTGCCCTGGAGGGATGCAGGAAGATTTTCTGGAAGACCTGGATCTGAAATGAGGGGGTGGAATCCCCTGGGGTCCGGAGAGGAAAGTGCCTCCTTCAGGCAACTGGCTGGGGGAGGAGAGAAAGGAGATGGAACGGGGTGGACACACCCAGGGGAGGACAGGAGATGGACATGCGGGTGGGCACACCCAGGGGAGGACAGGAGATGGACATGCGGGTGGGCACACCCAGGGGAGGATGGGAGATGGACGTGGGGGTGGGCACACCCAGGGGAGGACAGGAGATGGACACGGGGTGGACACACCCAGGGGAGGACAGGAGATGGACACGGGGGTGGACACACCCAGGGGAGGATGGGAGATGGACGTGGGGGTGGACACACCCAGGGGAGGACAGGAGACAGACACGGGGGTGGACACACCCAGGGGAGGACGGGAGACAGACACGGGGGTGGACATACCCAGGGGAGGATGGGAGACATACACGGGGATAGACACACCCAGGGGAGGACAGGAGATGGACACGGGGGTGGACACACCCAGGGGAGGACAGGAGATGGACACGGGGGTGGACACACCCAGGGAGATTAGTGCCCAGGAGATGAGTGCTGTTAGAAGGATGTCAGCTGGGTTCAACTTGCAGGAATCGATAGCCGGTGCTGGGTTCCTTTTATTATTTAGTTAGCTCTTTATCTGAGAGGCAGAGATACAGACTGAGACACAGAGGAGAGACAGCGCCCATCTACCAGTCCACTCCCAAATGCCTGCAACAGCCAGGGCTGGCCCGGGCGGACGCCAGGAGCCGAGAGCGCAATCCAAGTCTCCTCCGAGTGTGGCAGCGACCCAACCCCTGCAGCCATGGCTGCTGCTCTCCAGTGTCTGCGTGAGTAGAAGTGAAGTCGGGAGCTGCAGCCAGGCTTCAAAACCAGGTACACAGCTGGGGACGAGGGCATCCTAGCCGATGGGGCCAAGGCCCACCCAGGGCTAGGTGTTTATGAGCCAGGACGGACTGGAGCGAAAGCTTAGAGGTGGAGCTCCTGCAACCTCCACCTTCATGGGCACACGCTCTGCGGCTCCTGGGGGAATTGAACCAAGACTTGGGAAAGCATCTCTGAATTTGGCCGAGTGTCAGACACGCGTTCCCGGTTCTGCTTGTGGGGGAGGCGGGGGCTTTCCTGAACATTTCAGAGCGTCCCCTTCGTCACTAATCCCTTCTCTGTCTTCTACACGAGGAGGTTCTTCCTCTTCAAGTCAGCACAGCCAAGTGCTTATTAATTCAGAATGGCCCAGGAGAGCCAAGATGTCAGCAAATGAGGACACGGCCACCAGGACAGTCACTGTTCTGGCCTGAGACGCTCCCACGGGTGGAATTGCAAAACTGCGATTTGGAACACTTAAGAGAGCCAAGGGTCACTGGTCATCAGACATGGCAGGCATCCCCACCAGGGTCTTGGGGGTCTGCTGGGGGCTGACAGAGTCGTCCAGGCTGGATGTGTCAGAAACATGAGAATAGCCACTCTGGAAACGTCACGGAGCCCACCAGCACTTGTCTACCGCACGGCATTCTTTAATTACCAGTGTAAGTTATTAATAAACCCCCAGTTGCTCGTTTTTGGTTTTGCAAACTGAAGCAAGGGATGACCCAGTATAACACGTAAATAAACGATCGCAGAGAGACAATAGCAAATGGTGTTTCAGGGGCCGGCGCTGTGACATAGTGGGTTAAGCCTCTTCCTGCAGTGCCTGCATCCCATAGGGGCACTGGTCCGAGTCCCGGCTGCTCCAGTTCCAATCCAGCTCCTTGCTATGGCCTGGGAAAGCAACAGAAGATGGGCCAAGTCCCTGGGCCCCTGCACCCATGTGGGAGACCTGGATGAAGCTCCTGGCTCCTGGCTTTAACGTGGCCCAGCCCTAGCCATTGCGGCCATTTGGGGAATGAACCAGCAGATGGAAGATCTCTCTCTCTCTCTCTCTCTCTCTCTCTGTAACTCTGCCTTTCAAATAAAATAAATAAATCTTTTTAGAAAAATGGTGTTTCAGCCATTTCCAGTCTGAGTTTAATAAAGTTTGCTGTCCCTTTTACTTCTGGGACCTGAGACGAACTTGCATTCTCTACTTTGGTGCTGTTGGAGGATAGGCAGAGACCTGCCGGGCAACTGACCCCCTGGCCCACCGGGCAGCCAAGGCTCTAGCACCCAAATCTCCCCGTGTCTCTCTCAGCCAGGGTGTCTCCGTCCCGCCTTACACTGGAATCACAAGAAGGCCCTGGAACCTCCTGTGCCCAGGCCCCCCCAGGCCAATCGAATCAGAATCCCTGGGCTGGGTTGGCATTGAGGCGCAGTGAGCTAAGCCGTCGCCTGCAGCCCTGGCATCTGCTTCCAATCCAGATCCTGTGCCTGGGAGAGCAGCGGACAGTGGCCAAGTGCCCGGGCCTCTGCCACTCACATGGGAGCCCAGATGGAGCTCCAGGCTCCTGCCTTCGGTCTGGACCAGCCCCAATGTGGAAAGAACCAGTGGACGGAAGGTATCTCTCTTTCTCTCACTCTCCCCTTCAGATACATAAATAATACCTTTAAAAAAAAATCCCTCGGCAGAGACTTGAGGATTGGTTTTAAAAATCATCATTTAAATCACTGGTGGGGAACCATTTTTCCTGCCAAGGGTCGTTTGGATATTTATGACATCATCTGTGGACCATACAAAATTATCAACTTAAAAATTAGCCTGCTGTGGATTTACTGAATTTCAGGTCTCGCCTGCTGGGCCGTGCCAGATGATTTCACAGGCCATGTATGGCCCACGGGCCAGATGTTCCCATCCCTGATGTAAGCAAACAAACAAGCAAAGACCCCAGGGGATTCTGATGCCTGGGCGGAGATGCACCTCTCACTCCGCCATCACCCTTGATCCGCCCCAGGCCCGCCCTTCACCTGCCTGTTCCAGGAGAACTGGCCCTGTGCCCGCAGTCTTCTGTGTCCACTTGACTTGGGGACATGGCTTAATTTGCTGGAAATGCTTCAGCGAGCAAGGCGTGCCTGGGGAATGGCGTCCAGGGTACCGGGGGGCCATCTGTGTTCTTCCGACTTCCACAGAGTTCCAGGCAGCCAGAGCCTCTCCCTGAGTGCCAAGCCCTGATCTACGCCTGCTCAGAGTGCCTGGTGGAACTCCTCCTACTCCAGGTCCTTCGGGGTGGGAGGCAGCATCCTCCAGCCACCCCGCAGCATGAACTTCACGGCCGTTTGGACTTTCACTGTCTCTCATCCTCTGCTTCTGTCTGGCACAGGGTCCTGGACTCACAGCAGGTGAGCAGATCCGGGACAAGGGCTCCAGTGGGGTCAGAAGACTCATTTCTGGTTCTGACCTCGCAAACGCAGCTCCTCCTGCTATATACGGGAAAAACCCCACCTACGCGAGCTCTCACAGCCTCGCTTACAGTACCTGCTAACAACACTTCTCAGTGGCCCTGTCCCTTTAAATGCCTCTAAATTCTCATCTTTCCCACATCCCCACTCCTGCCTCCCTGGGTCCGGCTCTCCCATTTCTCTGTGGCAGGCGCCTAGCAGCCCCACTTGTCTTTGCTTGCCCCATCGTCCGCGCAAGCTGCAGGGATGTCTCTGAGGAGTCCTGAGCGTCCCTGCCCTGCTTAGAAACCATTCACCTGGCTCTCCAGCGACTGCTCAGCAGAACCAAGATGCCCCTGGAGGGCACGGGGGCCCTGGGCAGTCGGGATCCCCTGCAGCCTCATCGCCCCCTGCCCTCCCTGCACGTGCGTGTACTCACCCACAAACATGAACATGTGCACACGCAGAGGAACACACATGCACTGACTGCACCAATGCACTGGCAGTACACACAGACACGTGTGCATGTGTTCATGCGAGGATATGAGGATGTGCGCACACACACAGGAACACACATGTAGCACACGTGTGCATGCACACGGACATGTGTATGTGCACACGATCACAATGCACTGGACACACGTCCATGCATTCAACCATGAACACGAGCATGTGTGAACACACGCACAGGAATAAACATACAGTGCACATACATACGTGTGTATGTATTCACACATGAACACAAGCATGTGTAACACATATACAAATACACATGCAGTCATGTGTTTTATGTCCACATTTAGGAACATACATGTATGCAGGTGGACACACACATACACACACACACACACACTCTCCCTTCTGTCATAAGAAGCTACTGGCTACATCCGGGTTTGTGGGGAGTGAGCCAAGGCCTCTCCTGCTCTCTGCTGGTGAGACTGCACTCACCTTCCAGGGCTCCCTCCCTGCAAAGCCTCCCTGACCCCAGGAAGGAGTAAGGGGTCCTCCCCTGCTTCCCCACAGCCCCCCGTTCAGAGCACTGATCTAGTTCCTGTTCCCCCAGACTCTCCCGAGTGCTTCGTGTGCCTGTTCCCCTCGGAAGGGAGGGACCATGACGGCTTCATCCTGAATTCTGGGTGTGCACTGCTGGGACAGTGCAGAAGGCCCGGGAAACCGGAGGTGAATTTGCCTTCATTTTTCTGTATACATAGAAAACTCTACTGGGCTACCACAGGATTGCTGGAAACACGGCTCCAGCACAGCTCCCTCGCAAACACGCTGTGCACAACGTGACCACTTCAGAGGTCCCTGCTGTAAAGGGCCCAGCAAGGACCAGGTCCTTTATTCTTCTTACCCTGTTCTCCTGCCCCTATTCCCTCCCCAGGAGGAGGCCCAGTGCTGCTGCAAAGCTGTGGTGGCTCTGGGACAGTGGTGGCCAGCCACACCGCACCTGAGAGTTACAAGGGAGCTCTGAACAAGCTGATCACCGACTCCACCCACCGACGTGGCACTGAGAGCTCCCCTGGCACCCTGAGGGGGCTCTGTGGAGTCCAGTGTCCCCTCAGTCAGGAACTCTGTTCAGAAGGGAGCCGGGAGCAAGCAGCGTCCCCAAGGCCACCGCGGTCCAGAAGCTGCCCTGGACCAGGGAATCACAAGCTCAGAGGACAGCCGGCCCTGAGTTCCAATCCAGCACCCAGAGGTCTCCCTGCTGTCAGTGAGGTGTGCCTCTTCCTCCCGACCTCACCTCCCAACATTCACCTGATTTGAGTGATTTCATTGCTCCAAAAAGAGCTTACCTTGTCAACGTGGTTAGCGATCTCTATTAATCGCTGCTTAACTTTCTCCAGATCTTTTCCTTGTCTCTGAAACTTAACAATTTCAAATGTCAGCATTAATAATGACAAGAACATCAATCAAACCTCAACATCCCAGCTGCAGGAAACGTGCGGTCTGGGGCTCTTACAGAATCACCAGGGACACCCACGCCGTGGTTCACTGTGAAGTGAGTGTGCAGCCAGCAGGGCGCTCTCCCCGCCTGGGGACTCCAGCAACTTCGCCCACGCCAAGGACTCCAAGGGAGCAACGGGTGTGCTTCTCCCAGCCTCGTCCATGGCGGAGGCGGGGACACGTTTTGGCAAAGAGAAAACGGGCCAGAGGGAAGTCCAAAGCCGTTTCTCATATCATCAACTTGACTTTAACTTCGGAGACATTTTCTTTATACTTGTTTTTAAGAATCAAATAGCCAAAGGAACACAAGTCCATGGCAACGTGTCAAAGAGCCCGGAGGAGAATGGATAAATGTTACTAAATTCCCCATCGTCTCCTCTGAGCGCAACTTCCAGAATGGGAATAGGTTTTGGAGAAATTACCAAGCCTATTGCATTCACGGGTATTGAACAAATCTACAAAAGGATGTTTCTTAATTCACAATATGTCAATGAAGCACTGACTACATACAGAGAAGATAATCTTTTAAAAAAGAATTCCAAATTATTTGAAAGAAAAAAAATAGAACTAACATGGTAACAGGCCCCACCACAGAGGGGAGGGTTGTTTTTGTGTCTATAGTTTTTCTTTTTCATTCACTTTCTTTGGTTTAAGACGTAGTAAACATTTAAAAAGCTGAACGCTCCCCCAAACGTTTTGGCATAAAATCTGGAGCCACGCCCACAGTTCCCGGAGGTGAGCTCCTGTTTGGAGAGCAAAGCTACAGAGCAACACTGGCTTTTTTTTTTTCCCTCCTTCTGAAGAATTTGCTTTCCTTTCACAATAATAGACAACATTTTGACATTTTCTGTCTTATAAAATCAGAAAGCCACTCTCCGTGAGTTCTCCCCAGCGCTTTTAAGAGCACATAGAAGCCGAGGCTCATTAAAGCAAGCTAAACATCCCCACCCCCACTTTTCTAGAAAAGCCACTCCACTGCGAAACTCCAAAGCTCTTACCTCTCGGTTGTCTGCCACAATGACCAGCTCCACGTACTTGGTCGTCCTGAGCGTCTCTCTTTTATGCTGCCGAAAGTAAACATGAGCTTAACTCCTGTCTGGGCCTTCCAGAGCCCTGTCACCAAGTGTCAATCCCGCCTCGTGAGGCCGAGCGTCTGTCCCCGGCGGCCCAGGGGCTGCTGGGCCTCCCTTCCATCTGGAAGTTGGCCCCTGACCCCAGTAATTCCTTTGTGAGGCCCCCTCCTCACGAGTGCCCCATTTCCATTGCCAGTGGGAAATCCCGGAGGAGCTTAGCTTTGCTGCCGAACCACCCCTTGCAGCATGAGGAAAAGTCAAGATCCTCATTAAACAAACGAACCCATAAACAAACTAGCCCAGAGCTCTCTCTGGGGCACGGCCAGCCGGCGACGGTCCAGGCGACGGTCCATGAGAGCCCGCGCGGGGCGCATCTGAAGATCATTAAAGACGGAACACAGCGTGTCATGGTGTGGCCGGGGCCCTGGCGCCCCAACCGTACCGTTTTGTGACTTGAGAGAGGGTGTGGGAATACACTGGGAATGGGGACCTCCGGAGACCGCGCCAGGGAGCCCACTTTTGGCAGCCGATTGGGAGCTGCGGGCGGCAGGGAGGACCACAGCCCGGTGATAAACAGAGTGGCTGGGAAAGGTGTTCAGAAGAAGATGAGGAAGAGACCGAAAGAACAGTGTAGAGCAGCCCGCGCTCTGCCCCTGCCTCGAGAACGGGCATCGGCGAGGGGACGTGATTGAGAAGGAAATGGCTGGAGAAGATGCCGGCCTCCCAGACGGACACGCAGCCCAGGAACTGGGTGCCATTCCATCCTGTGGCCTCCAAAGGCGTCCACGTGTCCCGGGAACTCCCGGGAGAGTCCCAGAGGCACTGTAAGGAGAAATAAAGCCACCATGGGGGGTGGGCCCCGGAAGTGAGCATGAAAGAGGAGCAGCAAAGCTCCTGTCGCAGCGCAGGGCGGGGGGGGGGGGGGGTAGGGAGGAGTCCCTGGATTTGGTCCTCGCTTTCAGAGCGAGCGGCAGACGCCCGCTTGACTTTGCAACTTGGCGTGTGTGCGTCTCCCAGGCTCGCTCTCGGACAAAAGCCGCGAGGACCGACGCAGGCGCTCAATCAGGTTTCCAGGCACAGAATCCTGGGGGAGACATCTTTTACCAAGCCAACCCCCGCCAGGCCGGGATCCGCCAAACGGATTTTTACAGGAACAGTGTTTGTCTTCGGGCAGGCGACCAGCTCGCCGCCCGGCTGCACTGAGTCATGAACTGAGGCGTCCCAGAGGAAACCTGGAGCCTCCTGGGGGCGGGGCCGAGGCTCCCCGAAAGATGCACTTGCTCCCACGTCCATGGCGCTGCGAGGGGAAACGGAACTCTGTACGCTTCACTGTCCGGATGCTTCGCGATCCTAACTCTGGGACCTCACGGACCCACTGGTGCACAGGATACCAGTCGCCCCCAGATGTGGAGACCTGGCCCTGTCTCCTCGCCCAGGGCCGAAAGACGTGCACCTCTCTCTCTGGCTTGTGAATCGCGGGTTCACCACGGACAAATCTAGCTAATTATGCAGAAAAAAATACAGCTCCAGAAGTGGAAAAATAAGTGCCGCCTCCCATTGAAACACAGAGAAGTCTGGCTGCTCAGACCGCACAGGGCTGAAATACACAACCCAGGAGCCTTCCAACTGGCCTCCGAGCCTCATTTAGAAAACACACAACTCCAGATAATGCACACACACACACAGGCACGAGCTTCCTGTCTCTGCGGTTCCAGAGCACTCGGAATCTTCTCCTGAGTCTGGAGAAGCGCGCGTTCAGAGAGAAGCCAACCACAGAATAATAAGGCGGCACGGGGGAGCGGCCGGCTCCCGGCCAGGGGCTCTACTCTCCGCCGGCGGCACGCACAGCAAAGGCTTCGGGTACCCCCACGTGACTTCCCCCCAGCCGGGCTGCCCAGCTGTGACGGATGATTATTTTCAATTTGCGATATGGAAACCAACGTTTGAAACTGGCTGTGGACTGGATTTTCCTTTCTCGGGCTTACGGAACAGGAGCCCGTTCCCAGACAGCAACCGAAGCCGCTGAGGACGGCCCAACGGTTCTACTTCCAGGGGGAAGCCAAGGCGTGCTCGGAGTGCCGCCCGCCAGGAGGCCGCTTCCTGGGCCTCTTAAGGTCCTCCCGGCCCAGGTCCCAGCGCAGGGCCGCCGCCCAGACAGCCTGCAGGGAGGGGCCTGGCGTGGGGGAGCACAGCCATCGCACTGGGCCAGGCCAGCTGAGACCTGGGTCCCGACACATTTCCTCACGTGCTTTCCCCACAGGGCAGCCGTGCGTCTGCAGC
This sequence comes from Lepus europaeus, assembly GCF_033115175.1. Classification (NCBI taxonomy): domain Eukaryota; kingdom Metazoa; phylum Chordata; class Mammalia; order Lagomorpha; family Leporidae; genus Lepus; species Lepus europaeus. The sequence continues at coordinate 5,489,289 of NC_084843.1, read as the reverse complement.
GAGCGAGCCCCATGGCTCGTGCTCTGTGGCCCCCTGGCTCGTGCTGTGTGCACCCCGTGGCTTGTGCTCTGTGCCCCCCTGGCTCGTGCTCTGTGCCCCCCTGGCTCGTGCTCTGTGCCCCCCTGGCTCGTGCTGTGTGCACCCCGTGGCTTGTGCTCTGTGCCCCCCTGGCTCGTGCTCTGTGCCCCCCTGGCTCGTACTGTGTTGGAGGCCAGGGATGGACTGAAAACCAGAGGTTACTGCCCTGGGGAGGCCCACTTTCCACCTGGGGGTTAGGAGAAGGCTGACAACAACGCGGTAGCAGAAGCAAAGCCACCTGTGAAACAGACAGACAGGATTCGGAACAAAGATGGGGGGTGGGGTGAAGGGGTTATGTCAGCTGAAGGCTGAGCAGATACGTGTGGAACATGCGGTGGGAACAGCATTGCAGCTGGGTGGACCAGCAACAGCGGAAGTCCTGATGCTGGGAGGCGCCTGGGAAGAATGGGTGGGCTGAAGACGGGGTCGGGGCCCTGGGGCCACGCTCAGCTAGGGGGCAGAATGAGCAGCTCATCTTCTGAGAGCCGTGGGAGCGCTGGAAGGTGAGATTTCTAAACATCACCCTGGCTGCCAGGGGACCGGAACCTGGGAGAGCAGTGGGGGGCTTCGCCAGGGCCGTGCTGTGACAGTGGGTGTGGTAAACACATTCAAGCCAGGTGAGACGGAGCCAGGCTCCATCCAACCACAAGAACCAGGACCCAGGGCCCCGGGCCCCTGGCTCGGCAGCTGCAGGACCAGCATCAGAAGTCTGGCTCGTCCTCTGCCCAGCCCGGCAGTCACGGTCAGCTCCAGCTCCACGCCTGGGCTCCCAGGTCCTGCTGTGAGTATCTGAAAGCTGCACCCTGTCCACACAGCAGTGTGTGTGCGCACCACGCATCAGGGACTTGCATGGGCACGACATGTATGGAGCACACCGCGTGGGACATGGCCCCTGACACCTGCTAACAGCCAGCCTGGCGGAATCAACCACAATGGGAAAATGCTGGAACACGGGGCTGAATCTGATGGGCTGGGTGCTACCAGGGACAAGGGGGCGCTACTGAAAACACATCCAGACCACCCGGGGCCAGGTGAGAGCTGCTGTTTATCTCTCCAGAGGGATAACGCTTCTGACAGGCAGCCGGAACCCGCTCCTGGGAACGAAGTCCTGGCCAGCGGCTGATACTCAACAGGTGCCAGGCCCTGCTCACAACGGAGACCACTGTTACCGCTGACTCCGCCCTGCAGCAGGGCTTCCTCGGCCAAGAAACCGGGGCCTCAACAAGTTGATGCAAACAGAATTAAAAGTTTATTTTTCTGCCCCAATTTGGAAATGCATGCCTTGTTTGTTTTTGTTTTTGCTTTTTTCCCTCAATATGTATTTCCCAAGAACTTGGTGAGACCCCCATGCCATGAGCTGTCTGGAGACACAACAGCCAACAGCGCGGTTCACCAGGCTCCTGCCTCCCGGTCCTGGGTGGACGCAGATGACCAAGCAAAGGTTTCCTTGCAGGGAGACAGCCACTTTCCTGCCTTGCCTTGTAATTATCCGGACTAAGGGAGGAACAATGGTGCCCGCAGTCCCTGAAGAGAGGGTAATTCAGAAGTAATTCACAATCGCCTTTGGGATGCGTTAGGGGATTTTCTCCTGAAGCACATTTGTCGCTTGCCTTCCTCAAGGCTTGCTGAGGCTAAAATTAGTTTGCGTTCTTGGGCGCACAGCAGGCGGGTGGACGGGGGAGGCGGCTGTGCCAGGTGAAGCTACCGGTCTGGGTGCTGCATGCAGAGGAAGGTGGACTGGGTTACTCCGGTCTCCGTGCCCTTCCAGGAACTACTTGGGCTGTTGCGAAAGCCTAATGCAGAGCCTTGTAAAAATGACAAACAGTGGCGCAGGTCTAGATTATAGCTGCTGTGTACCCTGGGAGGAGATTTATTCCGGATCCCTCTGTGAGGAAAAATGCAAACATCTGCAGAAAATCGCAGCCTCAATCCAATATCTGCAATAGTTAACATTTAGTGGGGGCAGAACGACGCAGGGAGGAGCCACGCTGCATAAACAAGATTGATTAGCTGCGGCAACCTGATTTCTTTTTTTTTTTTTGGGGGGGTATGAAATCAAAGCAGCCTAAGTAGGGCAGGTGGGTGCTGTCTCTCCAAAGTGTGCCTCTCATTTCCATCATGGCGTTATCCAGAGCCATCTCCCCTGTAGCTCCAATTCCGAAGTATTCCACTTATTTGAAAATTATGTTTGGTGCCATTTTCATTACAAATATGCATTTTAAGTCAAGGACATTCTCTCTTCCATAAAACAATCACAGCTATTGCCAGAGAGAGGTGCAGAACGCAACTGAATGGCATCCTGCCCTCCCTTTTCAATTTAAAGCTTCATTTACACGTCAATATGCATTATTAACAAAACAACATTGTTCTTCAGGCTCTCCGCATTTCTCTACAAGTAAAAATGACTGGAAATTACTGTGACAATCACAGCTCTAGAGAGCTATATCCTTCAAGAATTAAAATGTGCTTGGCACGTACAGATCAAGTTCCTACTTGCAAATGAAATGGCAAACACATTCGAGTATCACTTAAACCGTCAAGTTATAAATCTCACCACGCGGGTATCCTGCATCCAACAAGGGGCACAGCGCAGAGAGCCTGGCAAACAAAATGCAAATGTTCTGCTTGCTTGTGCCTGGAAAAGTTACAGCTTAATCACGTCTTATCGGGTCTGGCATCCAGGGCAAAAGTCTTTGCAGAGTGGAGTTAACAGTCTCCGTGACCCTGGCTGGCTCTTCCACCTGTCACTGCAGAGGCATGGGGCTGCAGGCCCAGGGAGAAAACCCTCCTGGGCTGGTGGCGCCCACAGAAGTGTGTGTTTTTCTAGTTCTGCTCCCTGGGATTGGGATAAGCATCAGCCTCCCCGACCAGTGTCCATGTCAAGGTCAGCCCGGGTACCTACAGCAGAATTTTTCCTCCTCTCATGATGAGACAGAAAAAGAAAAAAAAAGTTGCCAGTGTTTGCCAAAGAGAGGCTTGGGAACATCTGCACCAACAGGGCAGCTAGGGCCATGCAAGCACAATACCACCCCCACCCCACCCTCAACACACACACTGGATCCAGTGTGCAATAGAAGGGAAGAGCCCTCGGCCCGTCAGTCAGGAGCGGTTCAACAGGGCCCATGTCGTGGTGCCATGGCTTAAACCTCCTCCACAAGCATGGGTTTGAGACCTGGATGCTCTGTTTCAGATTCAGCTCCCTGCTAACGCGCCTGGGAACACAGAGGAAGATGGCCTGGGTGCTTGGTCCCCTGCACTCTTGTGGGAGACCTCGATGTAGTTCTAGGTTCCTGACTTTAACCTGGTTCAGCCCCTGGCCATTGCAGCCATCTGGGGAGTGAACTAGTAGATGGAAGATCTCTCTCTCTCTCTCTCTCTCTCTCTGTAACTCTCCTTTCAATGAAATCAATGAATCTTAAAAAAAAAAAAAAAAAAAAAGCAGTTTAGGGGATGATGAAGCACATTTTAAGAACAGGAAGTCATTTTTTAGGATAACCCTTGTTATTTGAATTTAGGAAAATTATTATTTGTTTATTTTTAAAGACTGTTTTTTTATTTGAAAGGTAGAGTTACAAAGAGAGAGAAAAGGGAAGAGAGAGAGAGAGGGAGGGAGGGAGGATCTTCCATCCTTTGGTTCACTCCCCAAGGTGCTGCAGTGGCCAGGGATGGGATAGACTGAAGCCAGGAGCCAGGAGCTTCATACAGGTCTCCCAGAAAGGTGCAGGGGCCCAAGCCTGTGGGCCACCCTCTGCTGCTTTCCCAGGTGCATTATCAGGCGCTGGATCGAAAGCGGAGCAGCTGGGACTTAACCCACATGCGATGCCAGTGTCCCGGGGGCTGTTTCACCTGCTGCGCCACCATGCTGGCCCCAGGAAAATGATTTAAAATGAACCAAGAATAAAATCCGTGACCAGCTGAGTGTCAAGCAGTGGTCTACTTAGAAAGCTGAGAAAGACAACCCAGAGGAACCCTGAAGAACACGCCGCAGACGGTCCACGCGAGCACGCATGACAGCCCATCTTTGCTCTTCCTTGATGTCTTGACAATAGAGGAATGGGAAATCAAGAGAGGAAATAAATCAGGAGACATCTGATGACTTCCCTGTCTGGCAATGCGCATCTGATCTCAAGGCCTCTGACCAATGCGGGGAGGACCACGGCTGGTCCAGCTCCTGGGTCTCACCACTGCTGGGGGCAGGGGTGGGGTGCTGCAGGGAGGGAATCTGTGTGCAGCCAGGGCTCCCTAGGCAGCCACATATGCACTGCTGCTGTGAGACGGGTCACGGGAGAAGACGGACGGCGCAGTCAGCCCGAGGGGACATGGAGAAGACGGACGGCGCGGTCAGCCCGAGGGGACATGGAGAAGACGGACGGCGCGGTCAGCCCGAGGGGACATGGAGAAGACGGACGGCGCGGTCAGCCCGAGGGGACATGGAGAAGACGGACGGCGCGGTCAGCCCGAGGGGACATGGAGAAGACGGACGGCGCGGTCAGCCCGAGGGGACATGGAGAAGACGGACGGCGCGGTCAGCCCGAGGGAACATGGAGAAGACGGATGGCGCGGTCAGCCCGAGGGGACATGGACGGGCGTCTGTGGCGTGGCCTGGGGTAAGCAGGGCTCACTCCTCACCGACACCACGTGCCCAAGGCAGCCACCCAGCCCTGCACAAGCAGGTGGCGAACACTGGGGGTGTCCTGCAGCTCAGCTCATGCCAGGAGCCGGACGGCAAAGCCGACTGTCTGGTGGAGAGCCCTCCGGATGGGCTTTCTCTGCCAGGGAGGTCAGGGTGTGTCTTCCCCTCCCGTGCGTGGTGGGGTCCCCACCCTTCTGGCGAGACCCCTAGGAAGCTCTCACTGAAGACAGAACAAAGGATGTGGTCCTCCTCTGAGCCTGAGGGTGCTGGTAAGGGGGCTTCGCTAGCCTGGGTATCACCCCCTCCTGATTTAGGGGTTTCATCCCCAGGCACAGCACGCAAATGACACAAGATCTCCAGGCGTGTGGCATCCGCGGTCCACCGCTCAGGCCCCCAGGTCCCCCAGAAAACACGAAAGGGGGTTTCCCTCCTACCCTTCTTGCTGGCGTCTGGAACAAGCCCTGGGCAGTGAGGCGTGACGAGTTCTGATGCGACCCACAGGTTCCTCCCACGCTCGGCAGGCTCTGAGCTGGGGATAGCTTGTAGCCGCGCGTGGAATTCTTCACCGGTTCCAGGATGTAGGTTTTATTGTCAAACATGATAAGTCCCCTATTGAAAAAGAAGCGAGAAAAAGGAGAAACCTTTGAAGGACAGCTTCTTGTTTATGGCTCAAGGAGAGGGAGGGAATGAAAGGAGAAATACCAAGGCACGTTCAGGTTCTGCGTCTCTTCAGATGGACGTTTCCGTGCCGGATGGTTGCCTTGATTCATTGTTAACATCTTTTAAAAAGCAAGTCTGAGGTTTTCTTTTTGTTTGAAATATTTTGTGCCAAAGAACAGACTGCATTGTGTCTTTGTTTTTTCTTTTTGTATCTCAAAGACACACTGCCAGGAGGGACAAACAAGAATGCTTCGTCTGCCGGGACTATATCTGAATTCATTGGCAGAAATAATCCAGGAGTCTTAGGAAATTTCTACATCTAGAATGTGTACACTGATCAGGCCTACTTTCTAAATTTTTGAACAGACGGGCAAAAGGATGAGTATTAATTTTAATTCTTTTGTATCTTGTTTACTTAACTTGGGGGGAGATGTGCAAATGAGGGCGAGGGAACCAGGAGAACCTCTCAAAGCTTTAGAATTGCTCCCTGCAGGCTGAACTCTCGCCCTCGGCTCCAGTGGGCAGCTCCCCGTAGAACCAGCGACGGCCACCTGGAGATGTCCCAGCCCGAGGACAAGTCGGGGCCCTACAGGACGGAGCTTCAGGTTCAAGTTCCCGCTTTGCTAATGGTAGCTGTATGACCTTGACTAAGTTCTTTCATCTCTTTGGGCCTCGGCCTGCTCACCTGGGGAGAGTGGACCTGCCACGCTGCCCTGGTAGAACGTTAGACCAGGGAGGCCTGAAGCCACGCCTCAGAGTGGTAAGGACAACCATGGGGATCAGGCTCGGTTAACATCTTACTGCAGAGGACAGCAGCCAGCGAGTGCTCCCCTGTATGAAGACACCTCCCAGGGGATGCTGGCACCTGTGGCTCCCTGACATGGACACAGCATTCCTGAGATAAATACACCCCAGTGAAAAATGACTGAGAGTCCCTGGAGCCAACTTTTAGTCTGGGAGTAAAAGCATGGATTCTTTTAACCAGTGGACAAACGTAACTTGCAGAGGCAAATGGGGCCATTAGCTGTGGCCCACGACCCTGCCTGCCTGCCTGGGGCTCAGAGCCGAGGCCGTGTCTCACTTCCCAGGGACGAGCAGCACACTGGGGGTGTCCACTTCTTCCATGTGACAGGGGTCACTGGCCTGCGTGTTGATTTTCATTCCTCTATCGCTGAGTGGGATGGTAAAACCCATTCTCTTAAAAGGTCTTCCCGATGCTGAAAGACTCCCTCTGGAGGAATCGCACGTTGGGGAACCGTCTGCTCCACGGATCCCCACCTGTCCACCACCTTACACTGCTTGCTAGGTGACCAAAATCTCTCCACTTCAGATATGCACAAAATTCTCACGCCAAGTCCACCTGATTATAAACAGACACTGCCGACAGACTCAACCTTTTCTGAGACACAAACCTTAGGTTCTCCCTAGAATAACTCACATTATTTTAGCAGATTCGGGACTCCAGGTTTAGGGCACTAGGTCTAAGATACCTTACAAGTATGGTGCATCAAGCACGCTGTGGGTTTGAGATCTTAGTTCTTCACAAGCAGCTCATGAACTCGCATACCCTGGCCAACGACCTGAACTTGGAAGAGGTTTCTGTGTCATCTACCATTGCTCGTCTTCGTGTCCAGTCATTCACTCACCCTACACTTATTGATGGCCTCTGGGCATGCGACTGTTCAACATCTTTAAATTTCAGGAGAGTGACAGCCTTTCAATGGCGTGGGGGGAAGAGGGTCGGATGACTCAGTGACTGTTGTGAACAGCACTCGTCAGCTCATGACCCACAGTTCACTCCGCCAGTCCCATTTTATGAGTTGTAATGGGCAGTGAGAGAAGCAGAAAGATCATGTCTGGGGCTTGTACCCTGAGAAGACGGCGCCAAGACGCCTGGGCGATCAGAAAACGTCAGAGAGGTCCTTGTACGCCACCCGGAGTCCTAGCACCCAACTGTGCAGGAAGGCGCCTTTGGACCCTCTGGCTTTGGCTGTGAGAGCACTTCAAAAAGCTTGTGGGAAAATGGAATTTAAAAATAGGCTGATTTTGGTGCCGAAACATCTTGAAATGCATGCAGAATTGTTTCACCATACAGTTCCCATGAACATTGTGAAGATCCCTTGCATTTTTAAATCCCTTGCATTGATGCAAAGTCTTCACTTGAAGCTGTTTTCTCTCCCCAAACCAGTATCCGAAAGAAACCTCCGGTCCCTCTGGCACGACTCTGGCCACAACTGTGCGTCTCTTTCCTCGACCATCCTTTATGCAATAAAACCGACATTTCCAAGTTTAGGATGGCTAGTGGGTACTTTGTGTTCATTAAAATTGCTTTTTAAAAGCCTTTTTGAAGGTCCAGTACTGCATTGCAGCAAGTTAAGCTGACACACACGACAGCAGCGTCTCACAGTGGAGAGCAGGCTGGAGTCCCAGCAGCTTTGCTTCCTGCCCATGCACCCGCGAAGCTCATGGAGAGGCCAAGTGCTTGGGCCCCTGCCACGCGTGAGAGACCGGGCTCCTGGCTCAGCCTGGCCCAGACCTGGGTGTTGAGCAATCTAGGGGGGTGGGGGGAGCTGAACGAGCGGATGGAAGATTCTTCCTCCTCCCCCCTCCCCCAGTTGCTCTTCCTTTCAAATCAATCAACCAACCAACCTTATTTTTTTTTTTTAAAGCCTAAATTAAGACAGAGAACATTAAAAAACAGGCAAGAGGGAAAGTGGAAGCAATTGGAAATGCAGACTTGCTAAAAAGCAGGCTTTCCTACCCTAAAAAGAACACGGCACGCTGCGTTTTGCAAGTGTGACTTACACGAGCCTAAGCCCGAGACTAAAATGTGTCACCACATTCTAATCATGAGAAGCAAACCACTGGAAAAGTGCTGCTACGCCGTGGAAACTTTCTAGAAATTGTTACTTAAGTCATAAAAATGTTCTCATATCTCCTTTTATCTTCTGAGTCATCCAGAGGCCAGATGTTGAGAAACGGGTGAAGGCCTTTTCTTTGCTCCAAACAGCTGGCAGCCTATAGGACAGCGTAATTAAATAATTGCTTGGGATCGTCCTGGGTCTAATTAATCATTTAGCTCTAAAGACTGCTGGAAACAACCGTGGATACACAATTCAAGTATTCAGGGTTTCCGAGATGTAAAATTTTGATGTTCTCACAGCCCTCGAGGGCCCCGAGTTAGATAAGGGAATGTAATTTGTTTTAAGTTGACTGTCATAGATATTTAGCTGTAAAGTTAAGACTTGGAAGACTCTCAAAGCTCGGAACTGGAACCCAGCAGGCTTTTAATGTGGGGCTCTGGGCTCCTTGGTTGAGTAGGGGGAGAAACGGCAGAAGTCGGAGGAGGGGGACCGGACCCCGGTGCAGCCGCAGGGAGAGCCGAGGCAGAAGGTGAGGGGCTGTTGTAGGTGGCCAGAGCACCCTTTCTGGTGCTTTGCCAGGATCCAGGCCTGGGATCGGCTTGTGACATGGATCCCGCTGGCGACCCACCCTGCGGCTCCAGCCATGTGCACAGTGCGAGTGGCAGGTGGCTCCAGCCTGGGCCTGTGTGTCCACGGCTTGGGCTTCCGACCCCCCACGCTCCCCTGCCTCCTCCAGGGCTACCTGGTGAGGACTGAGGGGCCCAACGCAGGGAGCAGCGCGGCAGAAGCAGAAACATCAGGGGCTGGAGAAGCAGAGCCACTGCTTTGAAACCCCGACAGCCTTCCCGGCAACGCAAAGCTCTGCTGGTCTCCCCCGAGGGAACGGAGAGGGCTCGGCCACAATTTTAAGCTGATTTTTTTTTTTTTTTTTTTTGCAGACTGAAAGCTCAGCAGACTGTTATTTCCTCGAGAGAAGCTTTTGCCCTCCGGGAATGGGGCTTCTCATCTAGGGGGCAACGCCGCACCGGGCAGTAACACAGCTCCGATGATCTTCCCACTCCCAGGCAAGCAGGGGAATGGCAGGAAATGATTAGAAAATATAAATTATCCTGGCTGGTGCTGATTGCATTTCCCGGGGAGAGATTCTGGTCTCAACATGGTGCTGTCCATCACGTGAGAGAGGCAGCTGCTAGCTATGAGCGTGCCTTTCCGTGCTCTCCTGGAGGAACTCGGTGGCAGGAGGAACCGCCCACTTCATACATGGTGATCACCAGGGATGGCAGCAACATCGGTGACTGCAGATGCACGGGGCGGGTCCTCAGTCAGTAAGTTGCAGCGAACCACACAGGGGCAGCTAAAACAAAGCCTCATTATCTCCCTACCACGCGCAAGGCTCTGGGCTGGACACACAAAGACCTGGAACCAGGATGGGGAGGTGCAACGGAAGAGGCGATAGGTTGAACGACTGTACAGGATGTTAAGAACGGGGGTCGGCATGGTGGCTTAGTAGGTACAGTGCTGCCTGTGATACTAGCATCCCACAAGGGTGTTGGTTCGGGTCCCAGCTGCTCCGCTTCTGATCCAGCTCCCTGCTGATGGTCTGGGAAAAGCAGCGGAATATAGCCCAGGTGCTTGGGCTCCTGCACCCATGTGGGAGATGCAAATGAGCTCCTGGCTCCTAGTGGGAGTGGGCCAGAGATCTATCAGTTCTCTCTCCCTCTCTCTGTATCTCTTTCAAATGAATGGATAAATTAAAAAACCAAATTGCTGACCCAGATCTTTGCTGCAGTGCCTGGAAAAGCAGCAAACAGTGACCCAAGTGCTTGGGTGGCTGCCAGCAATGTGGGAGACAAGCAGGAGTCTCATGGCTCTGGCCTGGCCCAGCCGTGGGTATTGTGGCCATTCAGGGAATGAACCAGCGGACGGAAAAATCTTTCTCCATCTCTCCCCTTCTCTGTAACTCTGCCTTTCAAATAAAAATAAATCAATCTTAAAAAAAGAGGAAGTAAAGCCAAAGGGCGGGTGTTGCAGTACAGTGGGTTAAACCAAGGGGCAGGTGTTGTGGTACAGTGGGGTAGGCCCCCACCTGTGATGCCAGCATCCCATGTGAGCGCTGGGTCGAGTACCAATTGCTCTGTTTCTGATCCAACTCCTGCTAATGCACCTGGGAAGGCAGCAGAGGATGGCCTGAGAGCTTGGGCCCTGGTACCCTCATGGGACACCCGGATGGAGTTCCAGGCTCCTGGCTTTGGTCTGGCCCAGCCCTGGCTCTAGTGGCCATTTGGGGAGTGAACCAGTGGATGGAGAATCTCTCTCTCTCTCTCCTTTTCTCACTCTCTGTAGCTCTGCCTTTCAAATAAATAGAATAAACCTTTTCACAAAAAGAAATTAAGTGTCATTTTCACCATGACTCCTACTAGTGATGGAAAACGTGTGGTTCCCTCCAAGAGGGGATCCAGGAGCTGAGGAGGGGTGGACAAGGGACCCAGAGGAAAGGTGGACCGTCTGCTCCCTTGGGCAGCTTTGGCCCCAGCCGGGAGGCTGATGAGCAGGGTCAGGAGGGGCGGACATGTGGGCATGCAGTAGCTGCATGGGGGCGGAGCACAAAGCAGGTGGAGTTAGCGTGCCTTGGTGGGGGACAGCTTGCTGGCCGTGCGTGGAGTGTGGTGATGCCTGCACGCTTACCCACCAGCCACAGGGAGAGCGCATGTGAGCACAGAGCCATAGGAGGAGAATCCCGGACACTGTGCTAGCAGCGCACTCACAGGACAAATCTAACCATGGCAGGATCCCCCCCCCCCCCCCCCCCCCCGTGCACTGGGAGCCACCTGGAGGTCAGAACGGACTCCCTGGAGGGACCCCTGTCACACCACTATCTTTGTGCTCCCCCTCATCTTTTTCCCTTTCAGCTTCAAGGGATGGCGGCTGACTCGAGGGGTTCCCACCTCCCCTCTTTGCTGGCCCAGGACAGAGCCTGTCTTTGCCCGCCCATCTCTAATCTGCTGGGCTCCAAGGACGGCAGTGTCCCCTGGGGCACGGGGGCGCCCTCCACGTCGCTAGATCTGACACGTGCTTTTGGAACCTGCTCTGTTGAACGCAGTGTCTAAGCCCTGATTTCTTCCTTCATGTCTTCCAGGCGAGGGCCCCTGCGGTTGCGTCTTCCTCTTCTTTACTTCCAGTCCCGATCGATCCCGCCGCCAGGGAGCAGCTGATCCAAGGCAGCGTTCCCCCTCGGGTCTCAGTCTGCACTTGCAAGGTCATGAAGCTGACTGCATAACTTGGGAATTTTTCTGTTGACGCATGGTCTGCTGTGTCTGGAACCATAGCACAGGGGCCTGGGAGCTGGAGGTTCTCGGGAACTCTGGGGCAAGGGGCTCGTCAGACCCACACAGCGCCCCCGCTGCCGTGCCCACGGCCCTGTGGTCCACACCAGACGTCCAGCACTTGCTCTCTGCCTTCCCCTCAAAGCCCGGCCACTCACTGCACGCTCCCCTCTGCCAAACTGGGGCTGAGCGTCAGGGCCCAGGGAGGGCGTCTTCTCAAGGTGCCGGAGACCAGAGGGGGACACTGAGCTGCCAGGCCGAGGAACCCGGACCCTGGCCGCTGCCTGTGGCCTGCAGGGCGGCCAGCAGGGCTGAGATAGCATGCCTGGAACTCAGGGCCATGGGCAGGCCTGGCAGGAAGGCTGGGGAGTCTTGCCAGCAGCACAGAGTAAGGAGGGCAGGTGGCTCCTCTCAGGACCAATCTTCTGCCTCCTTAGTTATGTCCCTGGCCTATAACTGGTCTCCTTGACCGTGAAAAGGGGAGAGCAGGAACGCCTCGGAGTTGGTCCCTTTCTCTTTGCCTGTTAAGAATTTGCCACTCTCTGAAAACCACCCGGAAGGGAGCAGCCCCACTGCCCCGTAGCCCTGGTTCTGGTGATGCGAGACCACGGCTCAGCCACGCTTGGAGGAGGCCCCTTTGGTCCCAGGTGTCCCTGGCTCTTGTATGTTCTCCTGGCCAAAGCTCACTGCTTACTTTGGTGCCTGGCCCGGTGCCCTGCTCCCCGCCTCCGGCGCTGGGCACAGCTGCCCCTCAGGTGCCTGGGGTTGGGGCCCCTGCCTGCTCTCCCCATCTCGCTCCTGCAATTATTTCAGCCACTCCCCCCACCTCCTCGATGGTCCTGCCAGAGCCGACGAGATGCACGAGGCGCACCTGTGCTGACCGGGCAGCCAGGTCCCACCCTTCTGGCATCTCAGGACGGAGCCTGGTGCTGCTGGCATAAAAGATAAGCAAATGGCGCCCACCGGGGTGGAAAGCTGCTTTGCTGTCCATCCCCAAGTTCCAGCTGCGGTCCTAGTCCCTACCTCAACAGTGACAGCAGGTGAGCGGGTTTAGGTGAGGCCCTGAGGCTGGGGCCCAAGGAAGACACCAGGGCTCCCTCCTGTGCGTGCAGCGGGCACCGCCCTGGGCTGGCAGGCGCACGCTCAGCCAAGAGGCCTCAAGAGGAAGCGCTCTGTCCGCACCTCAGTCTCGGCCGTCACTGAGGGATCAATCAGTGGATGGTGCTCCGTGACGGCGGCCCAGGCTGGGACCACGCCTGAGGACGACACCAACGTGGAGGAAGGCAGAGGTGGAGAGGAATCAGACGCAGGCAGCGTGCACTGGGAGCCTGGACCTGGCCACGCCTGGGCTGTTGCGGGCTTTTCAGCTGCGCGGTGTGTCCCCGGGTCATCCTGTCTTTTTCATGCCACCTGGAATTCGCTTGTCTTTCCTCTGGGCACCATGACCTTAACATGGAGATGCCCAGCCTGGACTGAACAACCTTCGGGACAAACAGGTCCCTCCTCGGGTCTTCTGAGAAGCATGGCCGTCAACTGTCTACCTCCCCTTTCTGTGTGTGTCTACCGACTGGCCGCAGGAGTGAGGTCGCCATGACCGCTGTGCCGCGTGGCCTGGCCTGGGTCTGGGTCTGGGTCTGGGCATGGGCAGAGCCAAGGAGCAGCGTGCGGGCACGCCTCCCCGGGCCGCCCAGCCCCAGCCCCGCACACCGTGGCACTCCCTCCAGAGGCCGAGGGACTGTGATTGGCCGCTCTCTCAAGGTGGGCTCATCGCCGGGCTCTCCTATAGGCCACTGAACGCACCGTCCAAACATCCCCGCCCCCTCCAGCTGAGAGTTTATCTGTTTTAAACCCAGGGTGCTGGGGCTCAGAGAGGGCTGCGGGCTCAGAGAGCCCCCCCCCCCCCCCCCCCCGCTGTGGTCCTGGGACTCATAGTCCAGCCCCTCACCCCCACCCCACCCCCAGCTCTCCCACAGCCTCCTCCCACCCTGCATTCCCCGGCGACCCCCGGCTGATTCCACCTCAACACTTCCTCCCTCACACCTGGTGGGCAGGGGTCCTCCCAAACCTCACTTCCACACCCTCCCTTCCCCCACCTCCTCCCGAGAGACCCCCAGGGTACGGTGGGCCCATGCCGTTGTGCAGAGCCCACATGGGGACCCCTCCCTATGTCCTCCTCAGCACCCTTACCAGGGACTGGAGCTCAGGGCTCTCGCGTCTCCACGCCCCCCGCCCCCCGCCACTGGGGCAGGCACAGGCAGGAGCACGGGCGGAGTCACAGCCTCCCCAACGCCCCACCCCCACCCCCACCCAACAAGGCTTCCAGGTCCTCCCGCGGCCCCAGTGGCTGTGCAGGGACCTGGCTGGGCTCCTGTCTCCAGGCCTGGCAGCTGGAGCGACCCTGTAGAAATGCCCACCCAGCCCTGTTTCCTCTGCTCAGCAGGGCAGGGGTCACCACCACCAAGTCCCCTCTGACCCAGCTGCTTCCCCTGCCTCCCCAGCCTGGCCAGCTGCTCCACGGGCACCTGGGCGTTTACATGTGCTGTTCCCTCTGCCGGGGATGCACTTCCTGCAGGAGTCTGGGGTGCCCTCCTCCCCACCTTGTGACCCCCCACGCCCCTGACCTCCACCGCTGGCCTTCCCTCTGCCTGGCTCAGCCTCCCCGTCCCCATCACGCGCCTCACTCTCGCTCACTGTCTGCTCCCTCTGCTGGGCTGAGCTCTGGGGCACGGGTCCCACGCACCGCTGTGCCCCCAGACCAGTGCTGGCACCGAGGGAACTCGAGTGAGCGGCGGGAGGGAAACATAAGTCGTGTGTGTGTTGTGGTGTGTATGTGTAATATGTCGTGTGTTGTGGTATATGATGCTATGTGTGTGTGTTGTGTATGATACTGTGTGTGTATGTGGTATGGTATGTATCATGTTGTGTGTGGTGTTGTGTGCGTGTGTTGTGGTGTGTATGTGTATAGGTTGTGTTTGTTGTGTGTATATGTAATATGTCGTGTGTTGTGGTATATGATGCTATGTGTGTGTGTTGTGTGTGTTGTGTATGATACTGTGTATGTGATATGGTATGTATCATGTTGTGTGTGGTGTTGTGTGCGTGTGTTGTGGTGTGTATGTGTATAGGTTGTGTTTGTTGTGTGTATATGTAATATGTCGTGTGTTGTGGTATATGATGCTATGTGTGTGTTGTATGTGTTGTGTATGATACTGTGTGTGTATGTGGTATGGTATGTATCATGTCATATAAGGTGTTGTGTTGAGTGCATGTGTTGTGGTGTGTATGTGTAATAGGTTGTATGTGTGTTGTCATGTGTATGTGTAATATGTCGTATGTTGTGGTATGTGTTATGTGTGTGTTGTGTCATGTGTATGATGCCGTGTATGTGTTGTGTCATGTGTGTGGTATGTTGTATAGTGGTGTGTATTGTGTCATGTGTGTGATGTGTGTTTCCTTGTGTGTTGTGGTGTATATGAGTAATACGTGGTGTGTTGTGGTATACGATGTTGTGTGTGTGTGGGTGTTGTGTGTGTGCATGTTGTGGGATATGATGCTGTGTTGTGTCATGTGTGTGGTATGTTGTATAGTGGTGTATATTGTGTCATGTGTGTGATGTGGTGTGTTGCCTTGTGTGTTGTGGTGTGTATAAGTAACGTGTGGTGTGTTGTGGTACACGATACTGTATGTGGGTGTTGTGTGTGTGCGTGTTGTGGTATACGATGCTGTGTTGTGTCATGTGTGTGGCGTGTTGTGCTACGGTGTGTATGTGTAATGTGTTGTGTAAGATGCTGTGTGTGCCCGGGTGTTGTGGTGTGTGTGCCACACACGTGTGAGCATTCCCCTTCTACAGGGTCCCACACAGAGCCCAGGGGTGGGCGGCCACTGCGGTGCACCGCGCACAGCCCTGCCTTCCACTCGAGCCGCGCCTTCCCCCGGGTCCTCTCCCCGCGGAATCACGCTCTGGCACCAGATGCCCAAGCCTCCCCGGACGCCGAGGACCTGAACTCGAGGCTGGGACTGCGGCAGGAGAGGGCTTTCCCGGGGGCCCCAAGGATGGCCGGACTGGGATGGGGGTGGGGGTTGTGCGGGAAGCGGTTTCCCCAGGGACAGCCTTGTGACTCCCGCCCTGCAGCAAGCCCCTGACCCGCCCCCGCCTGTGTTCTCACCCCGGCCAAGGTGGAAGCAGTTCCTGTATTTTGCTTCCTAACAAGACCCTCTAAAGCGTCTACCAGGCCAGCAGCCTCAGCACCAACACCGCGCGTCCCATTACTGGCAGCCTCAGGTGCGTGCTCCATATGAGCGGATCCCACAGAACGTCCGGAGCCTGAGTCTGCGCCAGCTCAGGGCCCCCAGCCCACGGGGCGGAAGACAGCACGGGAAAGGGAGCTGGGGGCCTGGGCAGCCGTGGCTGTGCCGCAGGCCCATCCCTTACTCCTGGGGCTAGAGTGAACGGGAACACCCAGAGGTGGCCTGTGGCTGGTGCGCTTGAGGCTGGGGCTGTGACGGTCATGGCCACTTACCTGAGACCAGAACAAGTGCTGAGACTGACCAGTGAGCCGGCGTATCCCTGCACGTGGCCGTGGTAGTAGCAGTGACCCTGAAGGGGAGGGAGAGCAGGTTTGGTAATTAGCATCTTCACGCCCACTGGCACTCAGCCAACCCTCTCCAGCCCTCCCCTCGGGGATTTCCTTTTAACACAACCAGGGGTCTTCCTGTGGACGCCAAGCCCACCCTGATCGGCCAGGCCCCACAGCAGGAGTGTCAGATTCTGCCTGGGGTCATCAGGAGGGCTTTGCAAACACATCCCAGGTCCACTCTGGTGTCCGCGACCCCTCCAGGAGAGCCCGGGTGCAGAGCGTCCCGTGAAACCCAGCCACGAGCCCGTCACGGTGACGTTGCTGTCATGTCCCTCATGACATGTCATGACCCTCATGTCCACTGCCTGTTGTGAGGACACGGGGAACCGCAGGCGGGAGTGAAGCACACCGTGGAACGTGACACAGCGGGGCCTACATCTGAGGTTATGACAGCAGCAAAGCAGCTGAGGAAGGAGGCCTCCCTGAGTCACCGATCTGGGGGTCAAAGTCAGTCCCGGGAGGGGAGGGAAGGAAGCTCCGCTCAGCGTGGATAGCAGCCCCCACGTTCCGTCCTCTACAGACGCCACTGCTTGCAAGAGAAAACACAGCAGGGACACGTCCGTGGTGGGGATGGATATCTGTGTGGGGCTCAGCTGTAACCCCACGTAGGTGGCTGATTGGCGGACTCAGCACCCCGCACTGAGGGCCCCTGGGTGCTGCTGTGTGTAGGGTCCCTGCGGGGGAGGGGCTGCAGCACCCGCAGGGGACACAGAGAGGACCCCCCCCAGCAGGAACACCCTGTCTCCAGGCAGGGTCTGTGTGCAGTTGTTCTGTCTGGCAAAGACTCTGCCAAGAAAAGGGACCAGGCGGCACGGAGCGGTGGAGGCACTGGGAGAGGGAAAAAGGGACCTCTGTCACCAAACAGAGCACAACAGTGTGAGATCAGTGACAGATGGCGGAAGAGGGGGAGGGGAGAGCGGCATTTGTCATTTTATTCGCCTTCTCGCTGATGTGGGAGTGCGTGACAGGTGCAGGAGAGCCACCCTCTGTCGGTAACCTGCTCGGCTTCATCACGGCTTCCGCCCAGGGTTTCTGGTGGTCGCACATTAGCTACCTGCTGCAGGCAGCTTTGGGAAAGGTCATCCATCAGTTCTTCATTTTCTTCTTTCCAGCATCTCACAGTGAGCATCACACGTGTCTGCAACATGTGTGATTGTGTGTGCACGTGTGAGGTTGGAAGCCAACTTCCCCTACAGCCCAAGGGCCAGCTGTTCTCCCCCCCCCATCTGTCCTCCTCCCGGTCTTGGTGTCCCCTCGTCACACGCACAGCACCCACAACACTGTGGCTTTGCCTTTGCCCTCCGTGGGCTAAATGGCAAACCTCCATTGCTCTCTGTGTCATGCCGCACAGTTTTGATGACTATCACTCTACACTACATTTTGGTATCAAAGAGAGCCAGTTCTCCGGTTAAGATTCAGCTCACATATCCTAACACCTTTTAGAGGCACACAATGAGCAGGTTTTTGTGCATCCCCAAGTGCTGTGCACCCATCACGACCATCTAATTCCAAACCATGCCTATGATGGCCCCTCCCCAAACCTTCACTCACAATTACACGCTCCCCTGGTGGCTGGCGACCACTACTCCACTTTCTAGCCCTGCAAATCTGCCTGTTCTGTGCATTGCACAAACAGGCAGAGATGTTTTATTGTGCAACAAAGATCTGTGGTAATCCTGTGTCTCCTGGCGCCATTCTCCACAGCTCAGGTGCTCCTCGGCAGTCGTGAAGAATAAAGCTCTCTGTAGTTACGGTGTAGGCCTGCCTGTTTTCAAAGACAGAGGCTGTTGCACACTCAGCAGACCACCATATGCTGTGAATGGAACTCTTGGATGCACCAACTGGCTTTGCTGCAGCACCCACTTTATTGCAGCGGCCTGGAGCTGAAGCCGCAGGATCCAAGGGAGCCCTGGGATGGAGTCAGACAGCAAGTGGCCTGCTTGGTCGGTCTTCCATCATCAGCACAATGTTCCCAAGGGTCACTCATAGTGTGGCAGGTGTCACGCGTCACTCCTTCCTACCGTTGAAGAAAACTCAGTGTTTTGCTTACGCACCATTGGCTGATGGGCGTACAGGCTATTCCAGTTCTTGGCTAGAGCGAGCCACACGTCTTTGTGAGGATGCACGTTTTCAGCTCCCCTGGATATCTACTGCGAGTAGGAACGCGGGTATAAACCGACAAGCGGAACTGCGAGATCACACGGAAACTGTAGATTCTGGAAGTGCTTCCAAACTGCCTTCCTAAACAGCCGGGCCGCGTTGCAGCAACACGAGCGGGCGCTGCGGGAGTCGCCCTCGCCAGGTTCTCGCCGGCGCCTTGGAGTGCTTCTCTTCTCTGTTACAGCCAGCCCAGCGGATGTGAAATCGTGTCTCCGTGTGGTTTTCCCTTCATTTCCCTAAACCAGACTAATGATGTCGAGCGCCTCTGCGTGGGCAGTTGGCCACTTGTCCATCTCCTCTGAAGAGACGCCTACGCAAATCTTTCTCCACTTTCAGATAGCATTACTGTCTCTTCTGTTGCTGGAAAACCTCTCCATATCCTGGGTATGAGGTTCTTAGGAGACCCGTGGTTGGGAATGTTTCATACCACCGTCTACGTGGGTTTTCACTTGCTTGTGTGTCCACTGAGGCCTTGTGGTTTTCACTTGGATGCACTCCCATTTGCAGGTTTTTTTTTCCCCTTTGGTTGTTTATGCTTTAGGTGCTGTATCTAAGAAACCGCGGGCCAACCTGAGTTCGTGAGTTCTTTCAAAAACTGTGTAGGTTTAGCTCTCACACTGAGGTCTCCAATGCAGTTTGAATTGCTTTCTGGGTGTAGCTTGAAGTAGGAGCGGCCCTTCCTTCCTCTCCCTGTGGAAGCCCGGTTGTCCCAGCACTGTTCGTGAACAGGGCTGCTCTTTCTCTAATTGTGTTGGCAACCTTGCCGATAGCCTGCTTTCTTTGGGTACTGTTCTTTTTCCAGCAGTGTCTAGGCTGTT
Source organism: Lepus europaeus (assembly GCF_033115175.1). NCBI lineage: Eukaryota > Metazoa > Chordata > Mammalia > Lagomorpha > Leporidae > Lepus > Lepus europaeus. Next base: position 5,470,116 of record NC_084843.1, on the reverse strand, counting down.
ATTGCCTCTTCTCTCTTTCAGATGAATTTCAGAATGGCGTAATATCCACTGAGACTTCAGCTTGGACTACACTGAAGGCACAGATCCATTTGGGATGAACTTGTATTTTCACAATAAAAACTTTCCTATTCATGTACATGGTAGGTCTCTCCTTTTAATAAGGTCATATTTTAAGAATTTCAGTTCAGTTTAAGTTTTTTCTTCCCATGTGGCCTTTAGAAAGTTTTCTTCAAGCTCAAGCCTAGGTGTTATGTAGGTTTACTGACATCATGAATAGCGTGTTTCTTCTATTAGGTCTTATATACGGTTATTTTCTAATGTAAAGGGAAGCTTTGGGTCTTATAAGTTGGTTTCATATTAGACATCTTGCTGGAACATCTTCTCAGTTTAATAGTTTGAAGCCTAAGTTGGATTTTCTGTGTTATTGATCTTATCGCTTGCCAACAACGAAAGTCCTGTGGGCTCCTTTCTGAAACCCCCGTCTCTCCATCAATTTAGGAGTGGGATGGCTGGGATCCAGGGGCCATGCCCACAGGGGACAGGCACGTGCAAAGGCAGGGGACAGCAGGGGCGGTGGCAGTTCAGGGTCAGGGTGAGCATAGCTCTCACAGTGCCCAGCTCCATTGCCAGCGAGGTCGTCCTCCTCGACAAACACGTGGCTTAGGAGAGGATACGTGGGCAGTCAGGGAGGCTGCCCAGCCCCACACCAGACACACACCCACCCACCCACGCCGCAGGCTTGGCAGGCCTGTCCCTGCCCTGGGTGAAAGGACTGACGGCTGCCTGCTCTCCCGCCCCGTCCCCAGGTAACAGCCCGGCATGAGGGTCTCAGGAAGAGGACTGCTCTGTGAGGGACCCCATGATTGCATCGTCACCCCCAGGGCATCAGAGAGTTCCTGCTGCACACGGTAGGTTTCAGCCTTGGGCTCGTGGCCAGCGTGTTGAGCTGAGGACACGCAGGGAAAGGACAGCGGCTGTTGCAGTACTGGTGTCCCGGGGGACCCACGTCACCGGGCTCTGCACACAGCAGATCATGGGGTCCCATACGTTGGAATCTCTCCCATTTTGGAGAAATGCGGAATGCTACCGCAGGCATCTAAACACTGGTTAAGGAATTAAAACCAAGGATGGACATTTAGTGTAGCAGCTAAGATTTTGCTTGGGACGCCCACGTGCCACATCAGAGTCCTAGGTTGAGACCTGGCTCCGCTTCCAGTTCCAGCTTCCCGCTAATGCGTACCCTGGGAGGCGGCACATGCTAGCTGGATACTTGGGTCTCTGCCACCCACGTGGGAGACCTGGATTGGGTTCCAGGCTCCTGGCTTTGGTCTGGCCCAGCCCCAGCCTCTGCAGGCATTTGGGGACTGATCCAGCAAATGGGAGATTTGTCTGTTTCTTTGTCTCTCCGCCTTTCAAATAAATAAAAAATAATTAAAAACCATATGATGGCAATAATCTCAATTACTGACTTCTGAAATTTCCAATGCATTCATTCTCAGTCTCAATTTGTTTTTAATGGATTATTTATCAAATGTACTTTCGAATTAAATACATAGAACTACAAACTCATTAAAGCATGAGCCCCGAGAACAAATTAGTATCCAATTAATTTCCAGTTCAACAACTCGGCTGAAGTACTGTTTATAAGAGGAGGCAGTGGGTTTTAGCTCTCATAGACTATTCCTAGAAGTCTACAGCCCATCTCTCTCCATCGCCTCTGGAATTCACGACTGTCACTCCACTCTCAACTCACCACCATGAATGAAGAACAAGCCCACCACTCACTCCCAACAGCGATTCACTTCTGCGGCCCCTGACATCGTCACTAGAACTCCACATTCCAGATCTCCAGGCCAATGACAATCTCGTGGAGTGCACTGTTTTCTCAGTATGGCTCACTAAATACTTGAATATTAAATACGAATGAGATTTAGCCTTTACAAGCCAGTGAGTCACGGTGCAGAGAATTTCATGACTGCCAAAGACATGGCTGTGATGCCGTGCGCCACGTGGTTGGTTGGGAAATTGATGCTGGGAGGTAGAGATGGACTCTCTGGCTCCATTGGGGGCCGGATGGGCAGTGCAGGCAGCAACCCCATCAGGGCAGCCTGCAGGTGGGAGCCTCGCACACTCACGCTAATGGTGGTAACCAGCTAGGCCTTGTGGGTCTGGACGTGACATGCCAGTGAGAGACACAGTGGGCAGCCACGACACTAGAGGGGAGCTGCGGCCCAGGGCCCCCGACCCCTCTAGCCACCCGGGGCTCTGCTGGAGGGCCATGGCCAAGGCCCCCTGCACAGCCCCCTCCCTACGCTGTGCCTTGCCTTCTCTCTGATGGCCCCAAGGGTGTCACACTGTACAGACCACGGGCACATGTCTCTAAAGATGCTGTTGAATGAGATGTTGTCTTGCAACGACAGCTGGCTTTGCTGACTTTGCTGATCCAACGCATTCTATTTCTACCAACAAAGCACAGCACAGAGGAGACCCAAACATGCATAACCACAAAATTACATCTTCTTTACAAAACCTCTAACATGTACTTTATACACCCACTACTTAACCTAATGCGTTTCCCCACTCCAGTAAGATGCATTTTCCTTCTGTTTAATGCCATCAATCAAATAGAGTGGTGGGTAAGAGCAAGATGGAATAAGAACTCTTGAACTTGAAAATTGGTAGCCCTCAACTCTGTGCCCTGCAGGAAGCCAAATCAAACCTCTGATCCCAACTCTCAGGAGACTGCAAAGAAAGGGATTTTAGATGCTCAAGTGGTAACAAAACTGCCTGACCTGGTGATTCCAAAGCTCTGGGGGCAGACAAAGGCGCAAACCGTCTCCAACACGCTTGTCCTGGGGAACTCTGCCGCCCCTCCCCTGCCCTCCCCTGCCCCAGGCGACTCAGCAAACCATCTTGACTCCGTGCTGGCAACACAGCAGCTCTTGCGGGAAGGAAGCTCTGGGGGCCCTAAGGCCAAGCTTCCTCTCTCAGCAGCCCTTGTCTGATCAGACGTGGAAACCGAGGCCATCGAAGGTCCCAGAGCAGGAACCAAATCCCAGCCTCTTGACCCCAGGCCGACCACTTCCTTCCATCCCTGTGGCCCCGTCTTGTTCAGAAGCCAAGCTATCGGCCTTGATGGAATGCTGTCCCTGAGCACAGCCCCCTGAGGGTGTCTTCGGGGGAAGGCAGGGAAGTGAAGTCATTTGCAAACCCAGAAGGAAGCCTGCAGGCAGGAGGGGTATGAGGGCGAGCGAGCCAGTGTGTGTGTACGCGTGATGCCTGTGTGACCGTGGTCATGCCTCCACCGGCTTGTACAGGACATTGAGGGCCAACACACCACGCGTCTCCTGGAGACTGAAACCCGGCGACCATGGGAAAGGAAAAAGTGACTTGGCAAACTGAGTGCCCCAGAGCCGGGCTACGTGGCCCAGGACAGGGTGGTGAAGGAAGAAGCGGCCACTCCTCCACTCCCAGGGCTCCCGCAGCCGTGACAGGAAGCATGTCAGGGGCCAAACTCTCCGGCTCTGGACATGCTTAAGGAATCACACACGCTCGCTTTGGGCCCTGCTGGCACACGGGGCCCGGGGACATCCCAGCAGGAGCTGAGACACGAGACTCAGTTTCCAATCTGTAAACGGGATTGCTGAGTTGCCTGGGATTCTACAGATCACACAGGGCACGGGGAGGTGCGCTAGTGCACTGTGGGATGCGGGGCGCGCCTACAGATCTGGAACAGGAAAACAAGTGCAGCCTTGGACCCCACTGTGCTGGAAGCTCCAGTTTCCACGAGCTGCTCTGGTCTGCACTGGCCCCTGGCTCGGTGTATTTTTCCTGACCGAGTGGATGGCCGTGCAGGAGAGACTGACCCACGGGGAGAGGATGCTGTCTGCTGACCCTCTCACTCGTTCCTAACTCCCAGCTCCAGATCTGCTTGGCCACTGGGCGGGATTTTGAGATCTGAGCAGACGCACAGGAGTGGGGCTGGCCGAGGCAGTGGTCAGAAGTCCGCAGGGCTAGGGGTTATGCACTGGAGACGCCCAAGGCCTGAGGGCTCCTTTACCAGCTCGCTCATCCACCCCTGCTCGAAGGAGACACGGTGCAGCATGGCACAGCGTTGCTGTGAATCAGCCATCCCGGCGAGAAGGGCCCCAGCGGGCTCACGCCTCAAGAGGCCCGACTGTGCGTGGGCTTGGCATTTGACCGCTGCACCCCCACGTGTCCCGGCTGGCCACGCTCCGCAGCCGGGATCTGACTCCACGGCTCGTGCCCCTCACCCCCACGTAGGTGCCTGCAGACAGAAGACCCGCCTCAGCGCCTTCCCTCGCCTCACAGCTCAGAAGGCAAAGTCCCACCACCTGCAGTTCCTCTGGGGGCGTGGGAAGGGCTCTCACCTGGTGGGGCTCCTGAAGCGGCTGGTCGTGAGCACGCCACACCACGCCAGCTTTGGAGGGCTCTGTCCTCTTCCTCCTACAGCACTGCCATGGAGCATGCGCCCTCTGCCCACCTGTGCCCACCTGAGCGCACCTATGCCCACCTGTGCCCACCTGTGCCAACCTGTGCCCACCTGTGCGCACCTGCACTCCCTCAGCTCCTGAGGCTGTGTTCTCGTCTCTCCTCTCATCAGATTCCAGGACCTCAGTTCAGCTGAACAGAGCCCCCTGCTCTGCCCATGGCATGGTCTGGGTGTCCCCTGGGGCACGTGAGGACCAATCTGCTCCCTAGTCCATGATGGCAAACTCCTTGGCCAAAACCACGTAACACCGACACTTGGTGTTTTGTTCCACGTGGACCAGAGGCAGTGTGGTACAGTGGTCAGGAGCTCAGATTCTGCATCAGCCTGTGTGGGTTTGAGTCCTCACTAGCTGGGGGATTGGCCTACTTAACCCTTTGATGGCTCAGGTGTCTTGTCTGGCTATAAAAATAGCAAAAATCAATTGATTGTGAGGATCAAACAACAAAATATATGAACAGTGCTTCTCATGGTGCCTGGCATATCACCGGTGCTGACCCGTGGTAGCCGTCGTATCAGGCGCTCAGGACCCGTCTGCTGAGCCTACGAACGAATGGATCCCAATTCCACAATGCTGAATGCCAGTCCAAGAAACCTGGGCTTGATCAAGGGGGCGTTGGGGGAAGACACTGAAGACCAGGGACGATCGATACAACGTAACAGGGAATGGGAGAAATAAAAGAAAATGCTCAGTGATCAGGTGGGCCTGAGTGCGTCGGGATTACGAGGAGGTGAGCTGGACAGTGGACAGGAAGTCAGGGGCCCACACACCTCCAGAGCCACAGCGGGGAGGGCCTGGGCTCTGCAGCTCAGGGTGGAAGGGGAGCGGGGGCCGCAGTTGGCGTGGGCTGTGGGTGCAGCCTGAGGCCTGGGAGTTGGTGTTGGGAGCCTCGGTCAGCAAGGACAGGGCAGCCACTTGGGGAGAGCTGGAGAGTGGGGGGTGCAGTGCAGAGCAGGCGGGGACTCCGGAGCCTTGTACGTCTGTGACACTGGGCCTGCCCACACCTCTCAGAGCTCCCTAAACTGGGTTCTGCTTGGCTCTGTAACGTCCCTTAGTCCAAGCCAAGTGTGGAAGACCCTACTGCCCTTAGCTGGGAACAGCTGCCATGGAAATGTTGGGCTGGCGTCCCAACAATACTTTTGGCCAACATGCTGCACCTGACGGCCGGCCTTGGGCAGCGCCGCTGGGCCCCTTCGACGTCTATCGCAGCCAGGGCCTTCGCTGTTGTTTCCTTTTCCAACGAGAAACACCACAGCAAATGGAAGCTATCTGGGGAGCGCTCACACGAACCGGTCAGATGTGCCTCTCTGTCTCCCTATCACCTGCTCTGAGAGCCCGAGAGCTGCCCGCTTGGTCCCCCCAAAGCCTCGCTCCTGCTCCCCCGACTGCTGCTTCGCACTGAAGCCAGTAGACTCTGCGGAGCCCAAACTGGTCCTGATACCCCACCTTGGTTGAGACCGCTATTTCTCTGTGCTCACCGAGTTCACCACCACACACCCTGGCCCGTGTCAACCTCCCCACTCTGTACCAACCCGGAGTGTTCCTCCCTCTCCCATTCCCTGGTTCATTCAGCCTTCAAGTCTTGGTTCACATGTTCCTTCCTCCAGGAAGCCTTCCAGGATCACTCACACCCTCTACTTCCTCTTGGTGCACTTACACAGATTTTCACTGTGTTTGTGATGACCAGAATGATGCCAGTCTCCTCCTCGTCCCAGCCCCAGCGGGCTCTCCTGTTTGCTTCCCACCCTGACTGCATCCTTCACAGTGGTCCTGGGGCCTGGTTCTGTCACCAAGTAGACCCCAGACAATGCATTTGCACCAAAGCACCAAGCACGCTAGTGGGTCTTTCCCAGAGCTGTCTTTGGGGACATACACGGCACAGTTGTCCTGGGTACCGTCTCCCGCAGACCTTGTTAAAACCGACATTGTAAGACACTTTGCCCTGCGGAGGGTAAAGTCACAAACACGCGTTCCGTCCAGACGGCCAGGAGAAAAGGTCAGCCCCTCCTTGGAGCCAAGCACTTGGGCACTGATTGTTGAGAAATCGAAGAAGAGACAAAAAAGGCACAATAGCCAAAAAGAGCTTCGTCTCTCGTGTATGATTTTAAAACTTGGGACGACTCTGTGGGCTGGCTCTGAGGATGAGGGCTGAGTCAGCACATTTCTCCGTGTTTTCCCGTCTGATTCAATTTAAACAAAAGCCCAAAGCTGCCTCCGTGCCCTCAGCAGAGACGCGCGCGGTGAGGCCGCGGCCGCTCTGCAGGGTCCCGGCTGCGGGGAGCAGCTGTCTGGGGCCGCGGGTTTCGTCACTCGGACAGGAATGTCCGCTGTTTCTCTCTCTGGGCTCGCGGCTGACAGTTCACAAGGAGGGCGCCCGAGGGAAGGGGAGAAGGTGGCTGCTGGACGAACAGCAAAATCATTACTGTTCTAATGATAAAAGCAACGTGCGCTGGCTGTTTCCGGAGGCTTGGGGCTTCGCCGGCTGCAGACGGAGTCCCGGCGTCAGCTGATGGCGACCCTGGAGCAGCAGCCTCATCACCTCCAGCATCGGGCTCCCGGCTGCGAGCTCAGGCCCGGGCCGGAGGGGCTCCCTGCAGTCTCTGCCCGGACTCTCCCTTTCTCTCCTGGCCTTGGACTCATCCAGGGGAGGGTGGGGCTGATGGGTGCCGGGGTGGGAGGGGGTAGGCAGGTTCCATCCGCCACTGGCAAAGACAGCAGGAGCAGCCCCATCCCCTTCCAAGCAAGGGCTCCACCCTCAGGGGTGGAGGCCCTCAGGCCTGGCCCCCAGGAGCTCTCGGCTCCCTGGGGAGCAGCAGAGCCGGCATTCACCCTTCCAGGATGGCACTCCACGGGAAAACAAGAAGGAATGACCACCCCAACCCCCACCCCTCAGCGTCCATCAGGGAAAACAGAATACTGCCGGCTAATTTCTCATGCCTAGGAACGCCCGGACCCTTCCATCCCAGGCGACTCCCAGGGATGCCCGGACTCCCAGGGATGCCAGCTACTTCCTAAGCTGGGTCGCAGCCTCCAGCTTCTACGGTCGAGTCCAGGACAGACCTGGCAGCCGTCTACCTAGGCCCTCGCTTACCCGGTCCTGAGTTTCTTCTTCTCCACTCTTATCACATTTTCACTTCCCAATGAGGCAAAGGGGAAGCGATGGCTAAGAAAAAGCTAACGAGGAAGGGAGGCTGGAACAGAAATCGCTGGGGGCAGGTCTGGTCGGTTTCAGACCATGTGCGTGTCCACCATCATCACGGACAACGAGCTTTTGGAGTGTGCTGGCGTACGGTCACAGCACCACGGGGTCTCTGTTCCGTTTCCTCTTGGAGTACTGATTTATACCATAGAGACAGCCTTGGTGCTACATCCAGAAAATCCTTTGAAATGCGAGCTTAAGGGCAAGTGGTTTGGGGTACGAAAGCCAAGCGTGAGACCGCGCGTTAACTGCCGTGTGTGTGTGAGGGGCAGCCTCAGGTCGTTTTCGGCCTCTGTTTTTCTCCTGTCGTCCAGATTCGTGTGTCACCAATGGCCCTCTGAATCCCGTGGCCTGTCTGCCCCGCCACGAACTCAGCAAACCAGAATCCCCTGCGTCTCCTGCCTTCCCGCCGCCCACTGCTCTTCATGGTGCCAGCAAGAGTGAAGTGTCCGTCTCGTGGGAGACACAGTCCCGCTGACCCCTGCCCCGTCCACCACCAGCTCCTGTGTCTTCTGCCCCCTCCTCTTTCCAGACAATGCTGTTCATGACAACCTGCTCCTGCAGGCAAAGGCTTCCCCTGACGCATCCTCTGGTCTCTGCCTGCTGCTGTTTCTACCACGTTTCATTCTGTCATCACTCTCTCTTTCTCTTATTATATAATTTTTAAAAAAAGATCTGCTATTTTGGAAGGCAGAGTGACAGAGAGGGAGGGAGGAGATGAGGAAGGGGGAGGGAGGGAGGGAGAAGGAGAGGAAGAGAGAGAGATCCATCTTCCACCTGCTGGTTCACTCCCCAAAAGCCTACTAGAGCCACATTTGGGCCAGCCGGAAGCCTGGAGCCAGGAACTCCCGCACGCATGGCAGGGACTTGGCTCATCTGCTGCTGCCTCCCAGGTGCGTCGGCAGGAATCTGGTTTGGAAGCAGGGTAGCCGGGACTCAAACCCGTGCTCCATATGGGACGCTGGTGTTGCAAGTGGAGGCTCAACCTGCTGCACCACACCCGGTCAGCTTCTTTCTAAAGTGCAGAACTGACCACGGTGTTCCGCTGCATAAAAGCCTTCTCTGGCTCCCAGTGTTCAGTAACATAAAATCAAATCTGCTTCGGGTTTCATGCCACTCCTGAGCCATCTTTATCCATTGTTAAAGAACTTGATGCAGTACCACTTCCTAGTGAAATGACCTCCAAAGGGTCAAAGCTCACTGGCCTTTACACATAGCTCTTCTTATAGCAACTGCATGAACATATCATTAGTTTATGGTTTGCAAATGCCCTGCCCCCAAGCAGAATTTCTATGCATAGGAATAGATTTTGTTGAACCTCACATCCTGCCCTGACAGTGGGCACCCTGAAGCTGCTCACCAAATGTCTGCCGAGGCAATGAATGGATCTGGATGGCATCTCCCAAGACAGTGCCCTGTCCGAGACATCAGTGTTGGCAAAGCCTCCTGAGGCAGGATGCCGGGTGCTGGGGGCGCTGGGAGGGGACCCGTGGAACATTCCCCACCCATGAGGGCTGTGCCTCTGACAGAGGACATGTCAGCCGTCTGCTGACACGGCTGTCCTGACCCTCAGTGTTAGCTGTTCTAACACTGAGCCATCCTTGCATTCCGCAGAGTGTAATCTGATCAGAGATGTGTGTAAAATTCTGGTGCTAGGCAGGGTTTCTAACTATTTATTTAGGATTTTTTCAACCATGTTCATAATTGGAAAGAGTCTGGAAAAGCATTTTGAGAATGGTAGCTCCTCCCCTGCTGCTGCTGCTGCTGCTGCTGCTTTAAAAATTGTTCTTTCAGGAGCTGGTACTGTGGCATAGCAGGCAAAGCCTGTGTCCCAGATGGTTGCTGGTTCGAGTCCCAGCTGCTCCACTTCCGATCCAGCTCTCGGCTATGGCCTGGGAAAGCAGTGGATGATGACCTGGATGCCCTCAGAAAGTGGCCCCTTCACCTCTGCTGGTGGCTCTCTCCTGCAAGCCCCAGCTTTTCTGATGCAAATGCGACAGCAGCCTTCCTTGGGGTAAGATGTATCTAGAATATCTTCTTCCATTACTTTCTTTTCATAAGCATTTTGTATTTTGGGATTCAGTTGGGATTTTATTTTAAATCCTAAATAGATACTCTGTTTTAACAGATTCAGTCTATTTATATACACGCGAAAAATACGCTGACTTTATCTATTTTGTATTTTATATTTCCCTAGCTTATTTATTTTTCCTATCTCCTGAACTCTACTGGGTTGATGTGCTATTTTTACTCATCCTCAATGATTTGGAATTTTACATTCTATGTTTCTACTTATCAACATCTAAAATCAATCAGCAGGGCTATTATTCTCTAGTCCAATACAAATCCTTAAATTGTTCTAAACCACTCTGATTACTGCTCTGCACAGACCATGCAGAGTTACTCCCCTGGGACTGGGCTCGCCCCCGCCTCTGGCCTCTGTTTCCTTCAGGGACCCTTGGCTAGCTGTTCTTGGGTGGACTCTGGGTAGCAGAACGTCCATCTCACCCTAGTTTGGCTAAAACAATGTGAGCACACCAGTTGGGAGGACAGCCACTTCCCCTCGGCTCTCCCGTTCTCATTGTGGTTGCTAGGGAGAAGGGGTGCTCTGCTCCAGGGTCAGGAGTTTGTGCAGGTCTCCGAGGTTGCCCCTCAGGGTCCTGAATTCCCTAAAGCCGCCCTGGGAGGAGTTCACTCTTACTCTTCCCGCTCTGTGATGTTCCTTCAAGACGCGCGTCTCTCTTCAATTCAGTTTGAACACTGCTTCCTGCCTGCTCTCCACTGTGTTCTCATGCCGCTGTTTCCATCAGACTTCGTCCACGTTTTTTTCTGATTTTTCTGTTACCGTGTTCCTGGAGGTCCTAGCTCTGGGCTCTCTCATCTGGCAACGCTCGCTCGCGGCTTTTCTCATTACGTGGGTTGTAATTTTGATCATGGTGCTCATCTTCAGTATTTTCTTTCTTTCTGGAATGAGCATTCCGTTTAATCTGAGCAGTAGAAATTTCCCCATGGAACGATTTTGTGTTGGCTTTCATTCAGCCTGAGCCCACGGCTGGGCAGGGTCATTCATTGGGGACCGGTATCGAGGTCAACGTCTTAATGGAGAACTTCATTTGGATGCTGGAGTGGAGCCCAGCCCACTCGCTGTGCGCAGGGGAGGCCGGCTGGAGGCCCCATCGCTGGCATTGTTCTGTGATCTGTTTTCAGTCCAGGGCGCTGGGCACACACCCCTCTTCCTACGCCTTCTCTGGACTGCTTCTCCTCGTCCCTTCCACAGAGGCAGTGAGCTTTTCAGTGGCCGGTGCCCACTTCTCGTGCCCCCTACACCAGCACCAGGCCCCCTCTCCGGGTCCCCTGGCCCCAGCCCGGCTGCTAACACCATGGACCACATCTCTACGATTCTGCCTTCGGGTGGTTCTCTGGTTCTTTCATCAACACACATTCCTGGAGGCTTGCGTTTCATCCAGGATTCCACCGTGTTTTCTTCCAGCTGGGAGGGCTCCTGCAGCCCACCCCACTGGGCGCCTGCCCCGTGTAAGTGCCAACGCCACACGTGTGACCAAGAGACGTGTTGGCCTGCTGTGAGGGAGAAATCGCCACAGACAAGGACGCGGGAGGGCGCTTCCGTGATGAGTGGGTGCCGGCTTCCACGCTCGCCCTTGAATGTGAAGCCCCACCCTCTCTACGAGGAAGACCCCTCCTCATCCTCGGAGCGCTGCAGCCCTGTCCTACTCTCTTGGCAGCCTCACGTTCACACGTTGGGCCCATTACCCACAGTGTACAGCAAACGCGTCTTAAAGGGACAGATACAAAGAGCATTTTGTCCAAGTTACATCTCAGAGCCCAAACCCAGACAAGTGATCACAGGTGATCAATGTCACATTTCCGCACACCCGGGGTTTTGAATCCTTATCTGTATCTTTCCTGTCATGTTTATCATAGGTTCAGCAGGGAGACTTGCTCCCATTTTGTTAAGAACTTGGACACGTAACAGAGCAAAGCTCAGCCCAGGACGACTGCGCTCCAAGTCTTCTTTGACTCTGGTTTGTTTCCCTTCAAAGGATTTGCCCAATGGGCGCCCCCGCCCCCCCGACTGTTGTCCCGGAAGGTGGGCTCAGGGTCAGCCATGCAGGAAGGCCACATCTCCACGCTCCACGGGCTGTCCCAGCATGTGTCTGGTCAAGGCTGGTTTCCTGGACTGACAGACAACAGGACACCCAATTGCCAAGGTACAGGCAGCACTTCTTGGGGCTTAAGTGCGAGCTCTGGGTGTGTGACTTTGCTCAGAGTGAAGCAGCTACAGATGCGGGCAGAGACCCGATACGTGGTTCTCCAGGGACCCGGACACGCAGGAATTACCGTGTAGTTTCTAGCGAGCGAGACGTCGGTACCGTCTTGTAGGTAATGGGTTTCCATGAAGTTGCTGGCAATGAGACCTCTGTGGAAAAATAAGAGCAGTGTAAGAAGGGGGGCACAGGACCACCCCATGTGGTGCCTGGGAGCATCTGGGCCAAGGCAGCAAGCTGTGGCCTCCTCCCCAGTCCCAGGTCATCCGGTGCAGCTCCCAGGAGGGTCTTCGACCTGTTCAGGTCACTCAGGGACAGGGGAGGAGACCCAGGCAGGTGTGTGTTTTGAAGCTTAACCCCCACGGGACCCGTCGTGCACCCATCTCTCTCTGCTAATCCCTATACCCCGCCCACCTGAGCGCACACACGGGCACAGGCCATACACGTGCACGTGAGCACGCACACACACACATCCTGTGGCTCGGGCAGGCAGATTTCCAAGTTGGGGAGACCATTGGCTTGCATGGCTAGAGCCAAAGAGGGTACGGCAGCTTGCTGGAGAGGGCTGGCCCTGCTGGTCCCCTCCCGCCAAGGTGAGGGAACCGTTGTCAGCGTGGAAGCGTCACAGAAGACAGGGGACAGCAGCGAGATGCTACAAACAGTGACGGACATCCCAGGTGCAGACAGACAGTACTGGACGCATTGACATATTGCATTTCCAAGATACGCGGGAAGGATAAACCTCTTTGTAACCCCCCAGGGCTTCACGGGAGATGGCAAACTTTATTCAGCCTTTAGAACGTTTTGTAATCTCCTGTGCAACATGCCCTGGTTCACTCCTTCCAGCCAGCCCTGCTGCCGACTCCCGCTCCATCTGCTGGGGCCTGCGGGCCTTGGCTCCCTCAGCAAAGCCTGCGCCTTCCGCTGTGCGCCACCTGCCGCCTCCTTTCCCCAGGCCGACTCTGCCCCTGACCTGCACCGGCCACCACACGCTGGGCTATGCTTCCTCTCTCACCCCCGAGCCTGCACTCCCCTGAGAGTGAGGCCTGGTCTCCAGCAGCTCATCTCAGCACAGAGTAGGTAGTAGTAGTAGCCCAGGAAACCCCTCCTGTGATCGGGTGAACAGAGCAGGGGGAGAGCTGGGGACCTGCGCGCCCAAGCCCTTCAGTTTTCTCTTCCACAAGTGGTGCTTCCACAGTGCTGGCTCCAGGCACAGGTGTCACCGGAAGCCACACCTCAGTGGCAGAGCCCAGCCTGCAGGGGCGCTGTGCACCTGCTCCCTCCCCTGCCCCAGGCTCTGCTGAGGACCCTTTGGCGCCTTCCTGCTGCACGTGGGTGCAACCAGGCCTTCAAGGTCCCTAGGCACTCCCTCCCCGTCCTGCTGTGCTCCCACGGCGCAGGTCCAGGCTCCTGCTGGCTCACACTCTCCTTGCCACTGCTGGCTGCTGGCTGGATCCAGAACATACCAGACCTTCTCCCACTTAGGGCCTTCATGCTGGCTGGGCCCCGTATAAGAAGCTTCTCCGGGCGCCCTTGGCACGGCTGACCTCCTCCGACCCTCTGCTCTGGGTTTTCCAGAGTGGCTTCCCCAAGGGCCTGAGCCACCCCGGTCCCCAGCCCCGTACCAGGACACCTTGAGTGCCCTCTTTTGCTTCTGCCTCTGTTTCCCCTCCAGGGTGGAGACTGCCCCACCCATCAGAGAGCCCACCATTCCTTCCTCCTTTCCACATGGCTCCCTGTTGGCTGGGCAGGAACCTGGGCAGGCCCCATGGCAGGCCCTCTGTGCCCCAGTTAATCCTTGCAGCATCTCGCCCTGGGAGTTGGTGATGATGTTTATCTCAACGTTAGGGAGATGCAGGGAGGCCAGTGACCTGCCCTGGGCCCGCTGTCCGTGGCAATGTCCCAGCGGAAGGGCGGCTTTGGCACTGGTGTCTCAGCTGCCACGTGGCTGAGTTAAACTTAGGGAAGCAGGAAGGAAGAGTTAGGAGATCGGTGTCGTTTACTGAGAGCGTGAAGTCGACGGCCCTGCCAAGGTTTCTCCATGGTTTCTTTGAGGCCATACATAGAGCTTGGGGGTTGAATCACTCCGTGTAACGCACTCGTACGGAAGACTTACAAGGCAGCCTTGCCTGTCAACGGGCACAGGAAGACACGCGGGCCCCCTCAAGTTCTCCCTCCCAGAGATCCTTCTGATATTCAAAGCATCTGTCCTGCTTTCTGCCGAAGACAGACTTTACCACAAGTGATTACTGCACTAATCACAACATCAAAAACTGTGCAAACACAGCTACCGATCCTTCCCACGCGCGATCAAGTCCCAGAGTTTTCACATCGCACCGCACACAAGCGCCATCAGAATTCAGCGTTGGGACCAGGCTTCCCTGGGCACTGTCTCCCCCTGAAACTGAACCACTCCTCAGCCAGAGCTCAGGTGCATGCAAACAGCAGGAGGACAAGCAGGACGCACAGGCAGGACCCGCGACCCCTGAACGCCCCGCCACACGCGAGCTGGGCTGAGCCGTGGAGGCGGAGCTGCCGTCGGGTCCTCTGGCTATTTCGCGGGCACCAGACGGTAGGATGCTCTCCCTACATCCAGTGCCAGGAGGTGGACGCAGAGACGGTGAGCCGGCGAGATGGGACCTCCAGCAGCTCTGCTTGGTGGTTGCGAACAGTTGCACTCCGTGCTCTCCTGGAGAAGGCTGGCACAGTCTGGTCAGTGGCCCACACTCTGGGTTCTTGATTTGGGGTGGGGGAAGCAAGGCCTCACCGCCGTCACCCCCCTGCCCTCTGCCCCTTGCACTTTCTCACAGCACCCCGACAGACAGAGACCCTGCAGATGGCCACGGGTGGCAGCTGCCAGGCTGAGAACGAAAATGCCCAGAGGAGTCAAGAACTCGATTCGACCAGACTCCGAGGGCCACCCCTTCCTACCCACTGGCCTACACTACCTTCCCAGGAAGAAATGCCCGCAGGGGCTCTGAAGACCCAAACACAGGCACCAGCAGAGCCAGATGCCATGTTTTCTGGAATGTTCTTTTCCCCAGGATGCTGGGACAAACATTTGAAAACAGGGCTCGTGCTGTTTTGCTTCACACTCATTTCAACTTAGTCACATAATCCAAATTATTTTTGGTTAGAATTTCAGCATTTCGGGATCCTCGCTCTTTGGAACTGTGCATCTGTAAGAACAATGGCGCATTTACATTCCATCCTCTTTTGTTATTCTCTCTTCACTAAAATACTTAGCATGATCAAAACAACTTTTGTTTTCCCATGGAATGGATTAAGAAAAAAAGAGAGAGGGATGTTCCCTGTGCCCAGCTCTTTTTCATTTGGTTTCACAAAGTATAATAAAGAAAACTGTTGATACAGCATTTTGGAAGTTGTAGGGAACAAGCAGGTTTCCTGTAAAATAATTCCTTGGGCTCCTGCTCCCAGTAGAAATTCCCAGCACACGGAGCCCCAGTCAAATCAGGAGGCTCAGACCGTGAGATGCTGTGCGCTGTTTGTCCTTTGGGGTTGTTCCAATGCCCCCACCGCTTCACCAAGTGCCCAGGGCGCACATGAGGGCCCTCAGAAAGCTTGTGGGAAACAGGAAATTAAAAAAGACACTTCTAGTGGTGCCCCACCCCCATTTTTGAAATCCATGTAGAGTATTTTCCTAAGAGCCATTTCTCACGAGCTTTTTGTGGGCCCCATGTGCCACCTCTGAGGGCTGCAGACTTGGGAGGTCTCTCTACGCATAGCAGTACTGATCTGTCCACCGCCCTCTGCGGCAGAACCATCAACACAGGAGGCCAGGGATGCGCTCCTGCCCCGGCAGCACCCAGGGCCATCACTCGCAAGGTTCTTGGAGCTTTGGGTTGCCTAATCCCTAATGTCAGGAACCCGGGTAGCTCGGAAGTCTTGACCATGGACTGAGACGCTGTTTTAGGCTGTGCTGAAGGGGATCTGGGTGTCTTTCCAGTGCAATAGCCACCCAAGTTTCAGCAATACTAGTTTAAGGAAAGAGTAAGACTGTGGATACAGAAGTTGAAAACCTCAGCCACCACAGCCACGTCTCAGAGAGGGGACCACAGCACAGGGTCAGGACAACAGCATCAGTAGCCAGCATTCGAGCTCATTCGCGCATCCTTAAATTCAACTTTTACAACCACTTTGTCAGGGAGGTGTTTGAGATGAGAAGCCAGGTGCACAGAGAAGTTAGCCAACTTGTGCAGGGTCACACAGCAAGCACTGGGTAGGCAGTTTGACTTCCGGGCTCAAACTCATCTTGCTGTTTGGGTTGGGTGGCTGCATTTCCCATTTGTTGCCAGGGGTCAACGGCGAAAGGACAACGAGGTGAAAGGTACAGTGATGGCTCTGTGAGGCTCTGGCCTGGAGGACAGTTGCCCACGTGTGGCTGTTTTCTGTGTCGTCGGAGTGGTAAAGGTGATGCTGTTCCACACACAGGTGCGGGAAGAAGCAAGCCCCTGTGTACTCCCTCACCGGTGCTAATCTTATCTGGGAATCCCAGACCTGGCACCAGAAACAAAGCCAGCCTGCAGTTCAAGTTCTTCTGGGTCACCTTGCCCTGGGCTGCGGCTGCCATTTCCAACTGAGCAGTCCCTGAGACCCACGGGTGATTGGACATGGACATGTGGCCATGGGTGGTTCTTTAAACCACCCCGAGAACGCTGAGTGCTGGGCCTGGCCTTGGGGCACGTCAGGCTAAGCTGCTGCCTGCAACACCAGTATCCCATGTGAGTGCTGCTTCAAGCCTTCGAGGCTCTGCTTCCTATCTAGTTCCCTGCACCTGGGGAGGCAGCAGAAGATGGCCCAAGTGCTTGGGCTTCTGCACCCACATGGGAGACCTGGATGGAGCTCCAGGCTCCTGGCTACGGCTTGGCCCGGCTCTGGCTGTCACAGTCATTTGGGGAGCAAACCAGTGGATGAAAGATCTCTTTCTGTCTGTCTCTCCCTCTCTTTCTATGTGTTTAACTCTGTCTTTCAAATAATAAATAAATCTTTAAAACAAAAAGAGGAACACCAAGGGGTTGGTATAAGGCGGTTTTACAAAGGCAAGCACGGAGGCTTAGGGAATTTGCTCGAGGTCGCACCCCTAAGTGGCAGAGGCCCGAGGCTGTTAGACACCAGCAGTCTCACATCCAGCCCGCGGCCTCAGACCCTTGTGGATGAAGAATCGGCCTTCTGCTCCTGTGCAACAAAAATTCTTAGTTGATTCTTAAATTCTTAGTTCCAACCTGACCGGAACACTGCGTCTGGTTACTAAGGGGTTAAAGTGAGGGCTTGAAATGCCACCGGAGCTGGGCGGAGTCTTTCCTGTCCACGTGGGAAGCCAGGTCCTGGCTCCCAAAGGCACGCTGCCGTCCATGTATTTCCAAGTAATAAAACCACGGACGGGGAGACAAATCTACCTTCCAAATCCTCCTCAGCAGGGCAGCAGGGCAGCAGCAGGTGAGGGAGAATCTGGCTCGGCCATTTTCAGCTCTGGGACCTTGGGCAGAGCATCTGAGCTCACGCTGGGACCCACAGTGCGTGCCTGGCCCGCATCCTGCAAGCAATTGTCCTTGCTGGTAAGTCTGCGGCGTCCATTCTCCCACACCCGAGCTTTGCAATCACCTAAGCCAATGCCCGTGCTCTGTCTTGCATCATTTGGGTTTGTGGGTCTTTCAACAGCCACGGCGAGGTTTTCAAAACAGAACTCGGATCCTGTCCCATGTCCACTGAAAGCCCTCTCGTGCTTCCTACAGAACCAGCGTGGACTGACACTTGCTCCATCACCCTGCTGTAGCGTGAACCGGCACCTGCTATGTCCCCCGGCCCAGCTCAGCCCATGAAGCTGAGGCTTCCCTAGGGTTCCCTAAGGCCTCCACCCTTGGTGTCCTGCTCTGAGCCACTCCTTTCTCTTTGCCTGGCCAACTCCTTACTAACCCTCATCCCTCGGCTGGGGCAACCACCCCTGCCTGCCCGTCGTTAAGTCTGGTTCTCCTTGTCCATCTTCCCCTCGGGATCCTGCCACGAACCTTGAACACCGTCCATTTCTTCTTTACCCTGACTTGTGTGAGTTCTGAGTCTCCCACCAGGCCAGGGTCGCTCAGGTCCCCTCTGTAGCTGGGATCCCAGTGCCTGGGATGGAGCAGGTGCTTGCCATGTGAACAGGAGGTGGATGGTTAAAGTTCACAGTCCTGGCGTGGCTGGTCCTGGAAGCTGGGGGCTTGGCCCAATGGTGGTGTCCAGGAGGTGGCCCAGCAGGAGGTCTGCGGTCTCAGGGCGCCCTCGGAAGGGAGTTCTCGTGAGAAGGTCGCTAGAAAGGCCTGTGCTGGTCCCAGGGCCAAGTGCTCGCTGCTTCTCCATGTGACCCTGGCTCTGCACGTGCTCTGCTGTTGCCGCCCTCCAGCCTCAGTGGACGCCAAGCCAACAGGGTCCCCTGATCTCAGGCTGTGACCCTCCAGGAGCCACGGCTGCCTCTTTCCTTCACAAGTAGGCATCTGTGACAGTGACGGAAGCCGACAAATACACATGGAATGAATCAATCAAAGGCAGTCACAGGTCACAGAGCCACTTTGGGTCTGCTGCTGTTTCGCATCGGAAGTTTATTCCTGCTTTAAAAAATACAACCAGGGCAGGTGTTGCGGCCGCGTGTGCTAAGCCACCGCAGGGGTGGGCGGCCCACATCTCACACTGGAATGTGTGATTCACATCTTGGTTCCTCTGCTTCCAATCCAGCTTCCTGTAGATGCACCTGGGAGTCAGCAGAAGGTGACCCGAGTGCCTGGGTTCCTGCCACCAACATGGGAGACCTGGCTGGAGTTACCGGCTCCCGGTTTTGGCCTGGTCTAGCCCTGGCTGTTGCAGGTGGTTGGGGGATGAACCAGTGGATGGAAGATCTCCTCCAGCTCCCTGGGGCCACTCTGTCTTT
The DNA here is from genome assembly GCF_033115175.1 of Lepus europaeus. Taxonomy (NCBI): domain Eukaryota; kingdom Metazoa; phylum Chordata; class Mammalia; order Lagomorpha; family Leporidae; genus Lepus; species Lepus europaeus. The sequence goes on along the minus strand of NC_084843.1, from coordinate 5,451,198 downwards.
TGAGCAAGTAAATAAATAAATACTAAACATAAATAAAAAGTAAGAGCCACCACCATCACCAAAAATTAAATAAATATTGGCAGATAAAGATACTTTGATCCTTAAAATTCCTCCATCTAGAGTATTTCTGGTCTTTGGTTCATATGGTGGAATGCATACATGCATATGTATACATTTAGGGGCGGGCATTGTGGCTCAGCAGTTAAGCTGCCACTTGGGGTGTCAGCATCCCACATCTGAGCGCTGGTTCGAGTCCCGGCTGCCCCACTTCCCATCCAGCTCTCTGCTAATTTTCCTGGGAAAGCAATGGAAGATGGCTCAAGCACTTGGGCCCCTGCCAACCATGTGGGAGACAGGATGAAGGTCCAGGCTCCTGGCTTTGGTCTGGCTCAGTCCTGGCCATTGTGGCCATTTGGGGGAGTGGACCAGTAGTTGGAAGATCCCTCTCTCTTTCTCCTGCCCTCACTCACTCTGCCTTCCAAATGAAAGAGAGATTATAAAATACCTACAAATCCACCTTCAGAGGGCATGTCTTAGTCTACTGCATTACAGGCAGTTCAGCCAGGTGAACTGGAACCAGCAAGTGCAAACGCCTTTCCCTGTGGGGATCACAGCTCTAAAGCTTAGAGTGACCCGCCAGATGCTCGAGTCGCCGCTAGTGTTAGCCCGCGTCTCCTGCACAGCCCGAAGCCGTGAGTGCAGTGGGAGTCCAGGCCCACTGGCCCGGTAAGTGCTTTCCCAGAAAGCTGGACGTGCGTCAGCTCCGGTTTCCACACGGCTCCGAGAGCGACTTGCAATAATAGGTGCTCTGAGGCCAAAGGAGATTTTCTTGGCCCTGGCGGAAGCCAGCCAGCCAGCTCCCAGGCAGACCTGCGGGCCGGCCGGCTGGGCTCTCTTAAAAACTGACCTCCAATGAACCAAGCCCACAGAAAGTGCATTAGATCAAACTTGGGCCCTTCTGCCTGCTGAAAAACAGCTTTGCTCTGCAAATTCACGTCACGTGGCTGTCAGGAGACAGGTACCGAGAGTGCCCGGGGACAGAGACAGGGGCCCTTGTCCTCCACGGTTTTCTAAGTCAGCTCTTGGGACTGCTCAGACCCCTGCTATGGCCACCAAGCACCGCACTCAGGTTTTCGACTTCTGCTCTTTAAATAAGGGGCTCCCCGAACGTAGCCTGGGGGTGCAGAGCCCATCCACCCCTTATCAGCTTTGCCTGTCAAGATCCTTGAAGCTGGCTCAGAGAACTCCCCACCCCCAACCTGCCAAAAAAAAAAAAAAGCCACAAGCTTTTGCCAGAACCAAGCGGCACCACTGCCTGCAGGAGAGCCATTAAGAAGAGACGCGTGTCTTTGGGACAACCAAGGGGTGTAAAATATGAAGCTGTAAAATGAAGCCATAAATCCCTTCTGAATTGTAGCTGCAGGGTTCTTTTAGGATGTTCTCTTCTGCGGTTCTTTTTAAAAGAAACCACGACAAGAAGCACTCGTAACACTCGCCGAGCAGCCTCCTTCCTGCCCAACTCTTCCACAGTGCTTATTGGATTTACCACCTGATCGACAACTGGGCTTGTTTTTTGGTTTGCTTTTCTTCAGTCTGGAGGGGTTTGCATTCAGATCTGATGCTGTTGAGAAGCCTGGAGAAGAATCTACAAATGGCAGACATCAGTAACAATGTAGCACCAACCGGGTCCCCTCCAGGATCCAGGCCAAGCCAATCAGTCGGCAGCCCCAAAGCTGGACCTGGGAGCCACCTGCCCCTTCCACATGGCCAGCCCTGCATTCACCAGCACCTTCCACAGTGCCTGGGTGTCTCACTCAATCCTAGCCCTGCAGGCTACAAGAGTTCCATGTGTTCTAACAGCGAATTTTCTACAGGCAGAGCCACGCTTGAGAACGTTTTACGGGACACCCGCTATTCTTGGGGTAGGGAACGTGAGTTACCTGTGGGTTTAGTTAAGTAATGCCAGACACAACAAAGTACTACCCTGGGCTGTGGAAGAGAGAGAGGGAGACTTTAACAGGCATCACGGTCGCAAACTATAAAAGTAATTAAAAACCATGATGGGGAGATGAGCCAGCTCGTGTCTGATTGAAGGCGTCGTCCGTGACGTCGGTGGTAGCTGCAGCACCCACTTGCTGTCCAGGCACTCACGTGTGTCACTCCCTCAGGTGCAATTTTTAAAAGCTGCTGGCATCAGGGCAACAACAGGGCTTACGGCACCAGCTTAAGTATCAGAGCTTTTCTCCTCGCCTCCTGTTTTGTTTTAAAAAATATATATTTTTTTAAAGGCAGAGAGAGAGAGAGAGAGAGAGAGAGAGAGAAATAGAGATCTTCCATCCTCTGGTTCACTTCCCAAATGGCAACAATGGCCAAGGCTGGGCCAGGTCAAAGCCAGGAGCCCAGGACTCCATTCAGGACTCCAACATGGGTGGCAGGGACCCAAGCACTTGGGCCATCTGCTGTGCCTTCCCAAGGGCATTAGCAGGGCACTGGATCAGAAGCAGAGCAGCTGGGACTCGAACCAGCACCCCAGGGGAGGCTGGCATCGCAGGCTTGACACGCTGAGCCACACGGCCAGCCCGAGCTTTCCCCTTCTGGTTACAGTTTCTCCACACTGACGTCCCCATGATGAGCTGGCTACGGAGCAAAATCGGACACGCACTCAACACACCCAGCCCGGAGCAAAGCCTCGCTTCCCAGGGTGGACTTTGGCCAGCAAACAAGACACACTTGCTTCCAAGATTTGTGGCTTCCCAGTCATGGGTCTGTTACTCAGATGATGATGTTGTGGTTTCTTTAAAAAGGAAAACAGAAGAACACTTCCTACAAAGAACCCAGCAACTAGAACACAGACGGGATTTATGGTTTCGTTTTCACACAACACTCTTGCATGCAAAGCTGGAATGGGGATGACAGCATCCGTGCTACCAAACTCACATTCTAAGAACACGCTCCAGAGAGGAGTTCTTCATTAAAAGCTGAAAACTTTCCATGTGTCTGGGGGGAAAAATAGCTAAATATGTTGAGGAGGAGGGAGGCATAATTTAATGATTAAAAAATGCAATTTACAATGATCTGCCTCAGTAATCCCTCCAAATAGTTCCATGAAGAAAAAAAGACTATAATCACCTACAAGCTTATTGAATTAATCAACACTCCTTGGGGCCACAAAACGATTATGTGTTAAGTGCACTCCCTGCGCGTTCAAAACCGGAAGAAACAACTCCGTCCAGCGAGGAGATCAAATGTCACATTAGTGCTTGTTATTGTTCCCACAAGCGTGGATATTTCCACGATGAAACAATTGCATTTCAGCTCCCTGCCGGCCAGCATGGTTGGGCTCAGGCCTCTTGAATCTGGACCAGTGATCAGACAGTCCTGGGGGCCTCTCATCTTGCTGGGTGTGACGAAGGCACGGAGGTTGTACACGAAGGTGCCGTGTTCCTGAAGATGCACGCTGAAGTGTGAAGGGGGGAAGGGCCGCGGTGTCTGGTGTCTGTCTACAGGGACCTCGGGGTGGGGGTAGAGCTGGAAGCCAGCCTGGCAGCGTCCTAATGCCGCAGTGTCCGGTGAGGGTGCCTGGCTGGGCTCCCCTGCCTTGCCAGTGGTGACTTGGTGCTAGGCTCTTCTTTGCTGGGAGGGGGTCTCCGTCCTGTGCCTTGTAGGATGTTCAGCAGCACCCCAGCCCAGCCCCTCCTCACTGGCCAGCCCAGAGCAGTCACCCTGGCTGGGTGTGAGCGAGGGGTGACTGCACGGTGCTCCCTTCTTTGGGATATGTCTATCACAGGTTCAGGATAAAACTCCCGAAGTCCACGGAGGAGCAAGGCAGGACACATCGCAGCGGGAATCCCTGCTCTGGGGCTGCAGTGTGTGACAGCACGCACCAGGAACCCAGGGGTCCCCCGTGGCCTGGACACACAGGAGGGGCTCAGGACCCCCAGCCAGGCCAGGGGCTCAGAATCCTGGGGGCCTGGGTCCAGGAATGTGCACTTTCTGAGAAGAGCTTTAACGTTCTTTGGAAAGAATTTCACACTTACAGGAAAACTGCAGAAGCTATCAACTAACACGTACAAGGACACCGTGAGAAGTTTCCGGACACGCATATCAAATAACACGTACGAGGACGCCGTAAGAAGCTCACGGACACGCATATCACACGGCCCATGCTACCACGGGTCTCTGCCCCACGACCCCAGCATGCTCAGTGATTCTTAAAGTAGCACTTTGCATCCTCGGCATCAAATTAGTAAATCTGTATCTTTCTGCACCCAAATAAATTTGCCTTTAAATAGCATCTTCCACAAGCTTTTACAAGTACCCCCTCGGGTGCCATTTATCCAGATTCACAGGTTTTTAAGATTTATTTATTTTTAAAAATTTACTTATTTATTTATTTCAAAGTCAGGGTTAGAGAAAGAGAGAGGTCTTCCATCTGCTGGTTCACCCCCCACGTGGCTGCAACAGCCAGGGCTGGGCCAGGCCGAAGCCAGGAGCTTCTTCCCAGTCTCCCATGCGGGTGCAGGGGTCCAAGCACTTGGCCATCCTCTGCTGCTTTCTCAGGTGCATTAGGAGGGAGCTGGATTGGAAGTGAAGCAGCCGGGACTTGAACCAGCACCCACAGGAGATGCAGGCGCTGACTCCAGATTCACTGTGTTATTTCACTTGCCTTACCCTCTGTGGCCCGCCTTGGTTTCTTCACACACATACACACACACACACACACTCTTTTCTGTTTTCCTAAGCTGTCTGAGGGTAGGTTACCGGTATCTCAGATGCTTCCTGTGAACACAGATTATCCCCAGCCCATGCCACGTGTGTCCCAGCCCACTCCACGTATGTCCAAGCGCACTCCACATGTACCCCAGTGCACTCCACGTGTGTCCCAGTGCACTCCACGTGTGAACCAGCCCACTCCACACGTGTCCCAGCGCACTCCACGTGTGTCCCAGCACACTCCACGTGTGTCCCAGAGCACTCCACGTGTGTCCCAGCGCACTCCACATGTACCCCAGAGCACTCCACGTGTGTTCCAGCCCACTCCACACATGTCCCAGAGCACTCCACATGTGTCCCAGCCCACTCCACGTGTACCCCAGCACACTCCACGTGTGTCCCAGAGCACTCCACGTTTGTTCCAGCCCACTCCACATGTGTCCCAGCGCACTCCACGTGTGTCCCAGCCCACTCCACGTGTGTCCCAGAGCACTCCACATGTGTCCCAGCCCACTCCACGTGTACCCCAGAGCACTCCACGTGTGTCCCAGAGCACTCCACGTGTGTCCCAGAGCACTCCACGTGTGTTCCAGCCCACTCCACATGTGTCCCAGAGCACTCCACGTGTGTCCCAGAGCACTCCACGAGTGTCCCAGAGCACTCCATGTGTACCCCAGTGCACTCCACGTGTGTTCCAGCCCACTCCACGTGTGTCCCAGAGCACTCCACACGTGTCCCAGCCCACTCCACACATGTCCCAGAGCACTCCACATGTGTCCCAGCCCACTCCACGTGTACCCCAGCACACTCCACGTGTGTCCCAGAGCACTCCACGTGTGTTCCAGCCCACTCCACATGTGTCCCAGCGCACTCCACGTGTGTCCCAGCCCACTCCACGTGTGTCCCAGAGCACTCCACATGTGTCCCAGCCCACTCCACGTGTACCCCAGAGCACTCCACGTGTGTCCCAGAGCACTCCACGTGTGTCCCAGAGCACTCCACGTGTGTTCCAGCCCACTCCACATGTGTCCCAGAGCACTCCACATGTGTCCCAGAGCACTCCACGAGTGTCCCAGAGCACTCCATGTGTACCCCAGTGCACTCCACGTGTGTTCCAGCCCACTCCACGTGTGTCCCAGAGCACTCCACGTGTGTCCCAGAGCACTCCACGTGTGTCCCAGAGCACTCCACGTGTACCCCAGCCCACTCCACATGTGTCCCAGCCCACTCCACGTGTGTCCCAGCCCACTCCACGTGTGTCCCAGAGCACTCCACGTGTGTTCCAGCACACCCACGTATGTCCCAGAGCACTCCACATGTGTCCCAGAGCACTCCACATGTGTCCCAGCCCACTCCACATGTGTCCCAGAGCACTCCACGTGTGTCCCAGCCCACTCCACATGTGTCCCAGAGCACTCCACATGTGTCCCAGCCCACTCATGTACCCCAGTGCACTCCACATGTGTCCCAGCCCACTCCACACGTGTCCCAGCCCACTCCACGTGTACCCCAGTGCACTCCATGCGTGTCCCAGAGTACTCCATGCATGTCCAGCACACTCCACACGTGTCCCAGCACACTCCACGCGTGTCTCAGCAGTGACAGGTGACCCAGCGTTGCTCCCACCACATTTTCTGAGTCTGCCCGAGATCAGCTCTTGCGTGAGGGGCTGTCACGCCCCTTGCCTTTTCTTTATCTAGGCACCTTGAGAGACATCGCACGCACCACACGACTGCCATCTGGCACGCACCGTTCAGTGCTGCTCCGTGCAAAGCTCACCTCGGCGCAAGGTCAGAATATTTCCTCCCTCCTCGACCTCGTACTCATCACCCTTCCTCCCCAGATCTGGAACATTCCTGCTACCTTCCTTTGCGTTTTGACAATCAAGGCATTTTTGAAGAACACAAAATCTGGGTTCGTCTGATGGTTGAGGGTCCCAGGTGATGGAACCTGTCAGGGCAGAGACCCCACGCCTGCCCGCCTGCGCCTTGCTGAGCTGTGGCTGGGGGGAAGCCGGTGGGGGGGGGGGCTGATTCCCCGTCTCTGCCATTATACCAGCGGGGGCTACTCCAGGGGGGGTGTCTGACCAGGATCAGAACCTGGGCATGCAGTCTTTGAGCGTCCCTCACAGAATGCGTGCTGTGTGACAGAGGGCAGAAAGACCCAGGGCCTTGGGGCTGGCCCCTGCCTCGCCGCTGTCCACCGCACCTGAACAGCACAGGTGCTTTTCCGGTCTTGCCCGAGAGGGCCGCGGACCACTCCTGCCTTCCGCCCCCAAAACATGGAAAGGTTGTGTGGCTGGCTGTGAGCCCTGCTCTGCAACACAGCCGGGTCTCCGGCGGATCCCCTGCAGCCCACAGGCCGTGCAGGGGAGGAAGGTGCCCCCCCTTCTCAGTGTCCCCAGAGGCAGGTTCAGCTCTCAGTGAGGTCAGGTGGCAGCACAGTGGCTTCCCTGCAGTGCCCCGCCCACCTGGGAGTCCTGAGTCCCCCAGGGGCTCCTGCCTTGAGCCCCTTTGCTACAATCCCCACAGCAAAACATGGCAACCACGGGGCACGGGGTTGGGAGAGGGGTCCCCACCTCTGTCCTCCAAGAGGAGCAGGTGTCAGAGCAGGGGCTGATGGCCTCCAGGGGCACGGGCCGGATGGAGCGCCACAGCAAACCCCAGCTATGCTACCTGTGCCCCTGGCCCAACAGAAGCTGAAGCGGCCACGTCTGTTCCAGATGTGCAGGGGCCGGGGGGGGGGGGAGGAGGCACAGCCAGGGGGAGAGCCAGAGACCACCTTCAGAGCCGGCGTCCTGCCAGAAACAATGGCTGCAGGGGGTCAGCGGCGTGGGCAGGCAGAGCCCCCCACACCCACAGCGCAGGGAGGCGTTCGCTCCGTCCTCACAGAGGGCAGAAGCCTCCTGAGCCGTGGAAGCCACGGGGAGGCCGCTGGGCCACACAGCCAGGTGCTCCGGGCTGCAACTCGCCTCCGCGCGGGCTGGCCTGCTCCCAGGGCGGCTTTACAAAATATTATTATTATTTAATCATAACAATAACAATGGCTCGGAGAACACAAACCCCAACAGGCAAAGCATCGGAGCAGCAGGGAGAGGTTTCTGAAGGATTTTATTTTAAACATATGTTTCTCCAGCAGCCGAGACGTTGCCAGAAACACAGCGCTGTGGCCCCGTCTTCTTGCTCTGCTTGCGCCCCACAGGGGATGGGGCCTGAAACGCCCACCCCCACGTTTCTGTCCCACCAAGAAATGCCAGAGACCGCACACGGTGCCTCTTCCGAGCCTTTGGTGGGGGGAGGGGGCCTCTTCCCAACACCCCCAGCTCCAGGCTCACCTCCAGCCCCACCAGCTGGTGGTGGAGGGAGTGAGAAGGTCCCTCATTCGGGTTCTGGAATTACCCGGGGCCACGCCTCCTGCAGGGGCACCAGTGGCATTGAGCCCCCCCCTCCCCCCAGGGCAGAGAGAAAGCTGTGCTCCCCCTCTGGGCAACATGGGCCCTGCGGGGGCGCTCCCAACCCGGGTGATGGAAGCGACACTCTGTGTGCTGGACAGCTAAGGGGACACCTGTCCTCGCGCCCTCCCTCTGTGGCCCCAGTTCATGCATGGGAGCTAAGCCACACAGTCCTCAGGCCCAGGGTCACAGACCCGATCTACCACTGAAACAAAACAGGCCACGCACTGAGTTCGTCCCGCGCGGCCACTGAGCGCCGATAACAACTGCGGAGCGAGCCCCCGCCAAGCTGGGATCTTGACTCTCGCTGGAAAAGCCGTGGGGGCAAAGGCACTGCAGGCCGCCCTGGCCCTGGCCCTGGCCCTGGCCCTGTGCACGGAGGCTCCCAGCTCCAGCGAGGCCAGGATGCCCTGCCCGCTGCCCGAGGCCAAGGCGCCTTCCTTCACCGGGGGATCAGGCATCACGGGGTCTCTTAGGAGATTCACTGACACAGGACACCAGGGTGTTCCCAAAAGACGGCAGGTGAAGCTGAGGACACACAAGATGCAGCGAGGACCCAGGAGCAGCCCCGGAGAGGCGCTGCCCCCCGGAGCTGGGCCGCGTGCAGGGCCACTGTGCACCTGTGCTGAGTGGGCACAAGGCCCGCGTGGGCGCCTCTGTGTCATCTGTGTTTCACAGGCTGCCACGGGGCCTCCGTTTCGGTGGTGTAGGCCGTGGTAGTGTAACTCACACACCGCCCTTCAGTCTAGGGACTGGCGCTGTGGCGTAGGGGGTAAAGCTGCCGTCTGGTCTGCAGTGCCGGAATCCCATATGGGCGCGGGTTTGAAACCCGGCTGCTCCACTTCTGATCCAGCTCTCTGCTATGGCCTGGGAAAGCAGTAGAAGATGGCCCAAGACCTTGGGCCCCTGCTCCCGCATGGGAGACCCGGAATAAATAAATCTTAAAAAAAAAAAAAAAAGACGACCTCAAAGCAAATTAGAAAAAGCACTCACTTCCTAACCAAAGCTCTCCTAGTTCCCTAAAGCGTGGAAACACGGTGGGTGCCGCTCCACTGGGCAGCTCTGTCCACTGAGGGGCGGCCGACCTGGGGGGAGGGGGCGACGAAAGCATTGGCACAGAGGAGCAGCTGGGGCTCCGCCTCTCCGATCTGGGCTCGGCCGGGGTCTGGACATGGCTCACGCCTTGGAGGCTGGGTCCTCACTGTGGTGGGACCTTTTAGGGTGGAGGGGCTGGGGAGGCCTTCAGGTCATGGAAGGCACTGCCCTTCAAGCGGTCAAGGTCGTTTTCAGGGAACCCTGCATGGCTTGTCAAGAGAGGATTGCTATAGGGGAACAAGCAAGCCTGGCCACTGCCACTGTCCAGCCTCTGTGGACTCCCATCTGGGGACATCCTCCTGCCCCTGGGCTGCCCTCCACCACGAGGCCCTCGCCACAGCCACACTGAGCCTGCACAGTTAGGCCCGTTAGACTTTAACAAGAGCCCTTCCACTTGCACAGAGGTGCAACCCGTCGTGTGTCACAACGCACGTGGGGCCCACGTACGGCTTCCACCGCTGCAGGTGCATAAGGAGAGACCCTTGTGGGAGCCTCTCGTGAAGGGGGAGGCCAGAAAATGCCGAGAACAATTCAGCATCACTTTACCTCGGAGGAGCCAGGAGCATCAGATTGTAAATAAAGGACAGGGTCACACAGGCGCTACGCGGGGGCAACGTGGAACACACTGGTAATTACCGATGGGGACGCGGACAACGGCCACCATCCGTCGAGGCCCAGTGACATGCCGTGGAGGGCGTTAATATTTTGTGAGCCCACTGTCAAAGGCCCCAGGATTCTGTCCGATTTGCAAAAGAGACAACTTAAGTCCAAAGAGATCGGGTGACTTGTTTCTAACCCCGTGGCTCACAGCCTGAAAGTGCAGGGAGGCGGCCTCGGCGAGTGACTGCAGAACTGTTCCACGGCTTCCTGCTCAGATGTGGGGGTAACAGGTCCTTGTTTTCTTCACCTGGGTTATTTACAACACCAAGGGCGGGGGATGTTGTCATGGCACAGTGGGTGAAGCTGCTGCATCCCGTAAGAGCGCAGGTTCGAGTCCCGGCTGCTCTGCTTCTAATCAGCTCCCTGCTAATGTGTCTGGGAAAGCAGTGGAAGATGGCCCAAGTATTTGGACCCCTGCCACCCACGTGGGAGATCTGGACGCAGACCCAGGCTCCTGGCTTCAGCTTGGCTCAGCCCTGAGCAATGCAGTCATTTGGGGAGTGAACCGGTGGGTGGAAGATCGCTTTCTGTTCCCCCCGCCTTTCTGTAACTTTGCCTTTCAAATAAAATAAAAGTTAATCTGTAAAAAATATTTTAAAAAAGACAAAAGCCAAGAACATTTTGCTTTCTGAAAATGGGCGGGAAGCTTGGGGAGGACCCAGATAAGAGCCGAAAGCAAACAAGAAACAGAGCAGTGACCGTGAAGTCCAAAGAATTAATGGCACAGGGAGTCACCCGACACCCACCTGATTCCAGGCAGCAAAGATTGGGAACTTGGCTGCCGCTGGAGCCAGGCCTTCCGTGCCACTACATTTGTGGTGGAAAAGGAAAGTGGGGTTTGCACGTGGGCAGAGGGGGCTGGATGTGAGCACCGCACCACGCAGGCTGGGGCATCCCATTCAGCTCCGCGAGTACAAATCCCTGTGTGTTGATTTAACAGCAGTTGGTGACCTCATTTTGAATGTAATTTTTGTCTCTAATATTGGATTTTTTTTTACTAGTGGGGAGAGCTTTTGTGTTTCCTTTATTGACAAGTCAAACATCACGGCCATCCAGAAGTCTTTTCTACATTAGCAGCATTGTTGTTCTTGGGTAGAAAATAAACACCATCTCAAAGAGTCAGGAGCACAAACCAGCGATGTATTGATGGGCTGAGAGCCGAGAGCCGATGAACGTGGCCCACGGCGACGCGGTGCGGGTCCCAACTGGTGTTCATGCAACAGACAGTGTTACCCCTAGAGTCCGTATCAATCAAACGTGAGAAAACAGCGAGAACTATTTCTATTTCCCTTCTGCTTATCCCAGTCCTCAGTGGAAGGTTTCTTAGTAAACATATTTATGATAGCTCTGCAACCAGCAATTGAAAACTTCTACAAGTTGTCCGAGTCTGTTTCGAAGAGCAATGCGTTTCCTTGTATGCTTATAAAAGTAATTGTTTCCTACCTTTCGTTTGTGATATTGAAAGTACCAGAACAGAATAAAAACAGATAGAGAAAACACACACACACACACACACACAGGAGACTGAAGGATGAAACTAGGGGTCGGCGTTTGGTTCAGCAGTGGAGACGCTGTTTGGGATGCCCGCATTCCACATCGGGTGCCTGGGTTCAAGTCCCAGCCCTGCTCCCCACTCCTGTTCCCTGCTAATGAGGGCAGCAGGGATGGCTCGAGTCCTTGGGGCCCCAGGATTTGCGTGGGAGACCTGCGTTGGGTTCCTGACGGCCAGCTTCACTCGTGACCCGGCCTCGGCTGCTGCAGGCATTTGGAGAGAGAACCCACGCGTGGCAGATCTCTCTCTGCCTGTCTCTCTGACTTTCAAAATAAAATAAATGAAGTTTTTCAAAAGATGAAACCAGACTGCTTCAGGGAGAATGTTCTTGCAGGTATGGAAAAGCAAAGGAGACCGGAAAACACGGCTGCCGGCCACCCACGCCCCCGCGGGCAGCCTGAATTCCAGGCGTTAGGCGTGTGGGAACCGCCCACCTCTCCCACCAGAGTCCGCTGCGTCCTGATAAAGCCGCGGTGGGTTTGGCAGGGCTTCCTCCCCCTCTGCCGTTACTTGGCGCTGCTGTGGCTCCTGCGGGTTACGGTGCCTGCAGTCTGGGTTCTCTCCTGGCTCCTTTCTATTCTGCCTTCCTGTTTTTGTCATCAAGTCGTCCTCAAGGCACCACTTTCTCTGCACACTGGCCTCGGGGTGAGCGGGCCTGATCTGTCAGAATCAGCCCAGGGTTCTACAGCCCCCACCGACGGCGGTAAAGACCACTCCGCGATAAAACCCACAAGGCCCATCCCAGGGAGCGAGCAGAAGCGATTTGGAGACGTTCGGGCTTTGTCAGGAAAAACGGGTCATAACCTTCGAATGCTGACAGAGATGTTATGGAATCATGGGGACCCTGTGTTCTGATTCTTGAGTGAATCTGTTCATTAATCCAATCCACACTGAGTGCCCACACATGCCAGGCTGGGTGCAGGGGACATAAGGATGAATGAGACCAGGGTCCACGCACTCTGGGACCTTCCAGCCGCAATGTCAACAACGTGTGACAGCCGCTGGGACAGCAATTGACGTGAGACAGGCAGAGCTTGAGAGAGGAAGTTGTCAGCTGTGACCGGGTAGCTGGAGAGGGCTAGGGGGCAGGTATACGTGACGGCTACACACAAACGCACCCCTGAGTTGTCTGCTTGGCCTTCAGAGACATCAGTTCTCTCTCGCTCTTTTTTTTTTTTTTAAAGAAATGTATAAAACGCTAGTTATTCTTTAAAGAGAAATAATCTTTCAATGAAGCTCCCTAAAGTATCTATCTAAATTAAACCAGTACAAGCGTTAAGTGTGATGGGAAGAGTGGAAATGGTCTGAGATGATCACAGCATCCCAGGCTCTGTGTTTTTTTTTTTTTTTTTTTTTTTGACAGGCAGAGTGGACAGAGAGAGAGACAGAGAGAAAGGTCTTCCTTTGCCGTTGGTTCACCCTCCAATGGCCTCCGCGGCTGGCGCGCTGCGGCTGGCGCACCACGCTGATCCGAAGGCAGGAGCCAGGTGCTTCTCCTGGTCTCCCTTGGGTGCAGGGCCCAAGCACTTGGGCCATCCTCCACTGCCTTCCCGGGCCACAGCAGAAAGCTGGACTGGAAGAGGAGCAACCGGGACAGAATCCAGCTCCCCGACCGTGACTAGAACCCGGGGTGCCAGCGCTGCAAGGTGGAGGATTAGCCTAGTGAGCCGTGATGCTGACCCCCAGGCTCTGTTTTAAACACCCTAAAACCCTGCCCACATGCCCTGCCCAGTTATGGCCCTAATGTACACACACAAAGACGGGTGCTTGGAATGTTCCCACGGTCATCACCTCGTAAGGTCAGGAATGTTCTCGTGGTCACTGCCTCCCCAGGGCTGAATCTCAGCTTCCTGACCACAGGGCTCAAGGTCGAGAACTGAGCACGGTGCTCCCAGCAGGACTCAGCAGCCAGTGACCCCAAGAATCGTGGCCCTGGTGGGTGGGTGGGGGTGTCAGTCCATGGGTGCTGAGGGACACCGACTACCACACCCGTGGCAGAGAAAATGGAAATGTTAAGTGGAAGAGAAATGGAGACTCTGACTGTAAATGAAAGCTCGACAATTCCTACAACACATCTCACCCCCCCACACCCCGTATCCCTCCAAGAATTTAAATCCAGGCTCTGTTAGCATTTGCTCCAAAAGGATTTAAGACCAAGAGGCAGAGTGCTTCATTTTCCTCATATAAATATTTATGAAGTGTTCATTTGCTTTTGCATTGGAAGTTATTGATCCATTTCCCTATTCAATTATAAAATCTCATCATGTACAAAGAAGCTGCTTAGAGAGAAAGTTAATGAAGAGCGCGCCTGCGATTTCGCTGGTTTCCACCTCCCTCCACGGCACCGGAGTGCTTCCGCCGGGTCACCGTCACCGCCGTGGTCTTAAATACACTGGCGTTATTTACCAGTCAGCCAAGAGCGCTCCGGAAGAGCAAGAGGCACAACTGCAACATGAAGGAGGAAATTCTAGATACTGCGTTCAGCCTGAGCATTTTCCCAGCGGTTACGACTCCTCGGGCAAGGCTACACTGGCTCGGTAAATCAGCGCTAATAAAGTACACAGCGACTATAAAAGCGGATTGTGCTACACATGGATTTTGATCAAGGTTTCAGCCTTCAGAATAATCCCAGGAGTGACGCTGATGGACAGTAACACGGCACCCATCTCTCCTCAGTTCACCGGGATTGTATCAGTCCAGTGCAGTATCCGCACATCATCGCCCAGCCGGCCAGCCAGCCGCCCAGCCTTCCAGCCATCCACCCACACGTCTGGCCAGTCATCCAGGACACTTGAATTATGTGTATCCTAAGTGTCAGGCGTGGTGTAAGGCAACAAAAGACCAATGGGATCAGGGAATCAAAGAAACACAGAGGAAGGGCAGAGCCAGAGCCAGAGTCTAGGATTTCATCTGCATTTCTTATTTGCAGCTTTTTCAGTTGCCTCACCTAGAAACGAGCCAGCCCTTCATGTCAGGGCCCAGCCCCAGCCCTTCGTGTCAGGGACCAGCCCCAGCCCTTCGTGTCAGGGACCAGCCCCAGCCCTTTGTGTCAATGACTGGCCCCGCGCTGGCAATGCTCTGACTGATGCATGGCTGCAGGTCCCGCTCCTGTCTTGGAAGGAGCTGAGATCACTGGGAGACTGGGAGACGTTCCTGCCTTTATTTGCGTGGCCCGGTCAGTGACCATCGGTCCGCTATGTACACAACGTCTGTCTGTCTGTCTCTCTGACAGCAGTGGAGCATTTATAATCCCTCAGAAGACATTCATAGCACGTGAGCAGGGAAACAAATCAAGGCTGAAATACAGCCGCAACGCTGCTGGCAATGGGAGGCACCCGAGTGACCACTGGACGGCCGGTGTGTGCAGCAGAAGCAGGCCTGACGGGCTGCCCTCTCAGCCCGCCAGCTGCTCAGCTCCCTGTGCACCCCTCGCAGGGCCACGTCCACTCAGAGGCGCCGATGCGTGCCAGGAAAGTGCACGGTGCGCTCGGAACTCCGACACAGAGGGTCAGAGTCCTGTGACAGCCCATAGCTTCCCTGCAGGATCCGAGAGACAGCAGATACCTCACAGAAGGGCCCAGGCTCCGAGAGCACATTCCACCGACAACGCACGCGGAGTTTCCTTAACAAGGCCCCGGATTTGTCAACACCACAAAAATCGTCACTCCGAGCTATTACCCTGCATGCATTCGCTTATTCCATGAACATTTACTGAATTCTTCATCTTTTCCCGAGACCCTCCTATGGTGCTGGGGGTGGCGTACGTAGATATAAAAGAGTAAAAACTCAGATGTGCTTTGGGAAGTTTCCAGAAGCAGTGGGGCTGCAAGATGTACCCCACACACGGAGGAGAGGAGGAGAGCAGAGTCTGGAGGGCCAGAGGGGACTCCAAGGCCAGTGTTGATGCTGGTGGGGACAAAACCACCGCCACGGGCTCAGCAGAGGTGGCCTGGCAGCCCGGAGGGGGGTCCCGCTTGCCAGGCGCCTCTCCCCTCTGAACTGCTCTCAATCTGGTCTCTCAGGACATGGCGGGTTGACGTCGTCTCCGGAAGAGGCTGCCCACTGCATAGCGCGTGCACTGGGGCTGACAGGAGCCAGGCCTCCGTGTCTCCCATGGCTCCCCTGGCTCGGCCACGGCAGCTTCACACGGGGGTACTTGGCTTCCTGTCTGGTCGTCTCCTTGCCCTCTGGAAAAGCAACCTAGAGGTGAGGCTTGCGTTCCCGGGAAGGTGGGGTCCCCAGCAAGGCAATGACTTCCTTTACGTTGCAATTTATTCTACACTCAAAAATCTTAAAAAATATTTATTTGAAAATCAGAGTTACAGAGAGAGAAGGAGAAACAGAAACAAAGTTTCCATCTGCTGGTTCACTCCTGAAATGGCTGCCACAGCCAAACCTAAACCAGGCTAAAGCCAGGCACCAGACTCTTCTTCTGGGTTGCCCATGTGGGTGGCAGGGGCCAAGCATTTGGGCCATCCTCTGCTGCTTGCCCAGGCCATTTGCAGGGAGCTGGGTTGGAAGTGGAGCAGCTGGGACACAAACTGGCGCCCCAGTGGGATGCTGGCCTCTCAGGCGGTGGCTTAACCCACTACACCATGACGGCGGTCCCCCAATTTTTAAAAAACGTGTTTATTCGAGAGACAACGAGAGGAAGAGAAGGAGGGAGGGTGGAGGAAGAGGGAGGGGGAGGGAGGGGGAGGGAGGGGGAGGGAGGGGGAGGGAGGGGGAGGGAGGGGGAGATCTAGCCTATCTATCAGTTCATTCCCCTAATGCCTGTAACAGCTGGGGTTGGACTGAGACTGAAGCCAGGAGCCAAGAATTCAAGAATTCAAACCAGGTCTCCCACATGGGTGGCAGGAGCCCAAGCACTAGAGCCATCGCCACTGCCTCAAGGGTCTTCATTAGCTAGGAGCCGGAGCCAGGAACCAGCGCAGGCGCTCTGACCCGGCACGCGGGTCTTAGCTGCTCGGCTACACGCCCACTCCACACTTGGACTTTTCTTCACCTCGATTTCCCAGCCTCTCCCCTGCTCCTGCACAGCTCCCCAGTGCGCCAAGAGCAAGGACAGGGCGGGAGGGGAGGGGGCTTTGTCCAGCTCGCTCCCCGCCCCCACAGGGACAGGCACTACCAGCAGCTGCTCTGGCAGAGCCCACACAGCAGGCGCCCGCAGGAGCTTCGTGAATGGATGGACTGATGGAAAAAGGAATCCAGGAGAGGATGTTCCGAATTCCAAGCACAGGAATGTTAGGGCAATTTCCGTGTCACTGTGGAAGAATCTCTTAGCGGGGGCTGTGGCTAACGCTCGCCAACTTGGCATCGGAAATGTGTCCTTAAAAAACAGCTGTGTAATACGGTGACCTAGCTCACGGAATCTGCTTCCGTGATGGCTATCCTTCTGGCTCTCCTGCCTCTCTTTGAAGATTTCTCTATCACCCCTGGGACTCATGAGCCAAGAAGCAGGGCTCTGCATTTCAGCCGCCTGTGACACCCACTCCACTCTCTCCTCCACGGTCCCTGGTCTTCCCCGTCCCAGGCCACAGCAACTGGCACGGGTGATGCTGCAAAACCATGTCCATGCCTTCACGTCTTTCACTCCGGCCACGCTGAGATGGCGCCACACCTGTGCCTACCACGGATGGTACTGATTTCCCGACGCAAGGAAGGGATTCTCTACAGAGAGGTCACAAGTCTGGTAAAGTGATCTCCGATTTTTACTATGACACAGAGCTCATTAATCCCACCCAGGTTTCACGCTCCAACATTCATTGCTATATCCCTCTCCTAACTAGGATTGATTTAGACTCAAGTAGCCCAGTTTTTATGATGAAATCGCAAATGGTGGATCCTGTTCCACATAGCACTTTCTGGACTGGAATCAGGGGAATCAGTACTAGAGTTCAACATCATAGCACACGGTTTTACTGAAAGCTTAGCCCGTGGGCAACTTCAGAACTCAATGACCTGTCCGCGGACCACCACCCATCAGTCACTGCTGTTGCTCGGGTCTGTGCCTCGACCTGACAGTGACACTGTGGGGAAAGCAAGCCCAGCAACACCGGTGGAGAGCCCACGAGCCCCACCTGGACAGGTTTAGTCGCGGTCCTGTCCGGCCACCTCCCTTTCCCTGTGCACCTGTGGGACAGGGACAGGAGGACAGCAGGCAGGCCTCAACCCCCCAGCGCCAGGTGAGGACAAAACGACGCTCACCACCCTGCACAGGGAGAATGAGGAGGGAAGGGGAGCCTCCGGAGGGTCCTGAGACCACAGCCGGCACTGCAGGCTGCCTAGATCGGCGGTCGCACTAAATGCTCTCCACCCACCTGGCGCGAGCGCGGGCTGGCTTCTCCCGCTTGCTCGCTCTGTCTGGGCCTCGCGTCCTCGCACAGTGGTTTGGCTTCGGCCATGCAACGCTGAGTGCGAGATCACATGCAGGGCTGACGCTGTGGGGATGTTGGTGCCCTGTCCTCTAACTACAGATGTCCTCCTATCCTCATGGCCAAGAAGGAACACTGCTGCTACTACACTGCATGAAGTTGTATTTGTTCACTCACTCGCTCATTTAGTTATTTATGGGGAGGGCAGAGAGAGTGAGAGTGAGCGTGCAAGCCCCCGTCTGCTGGTTCGTTCCCCAAATGTCTGTGATGGCTGCGGCCAAAGCCAGGGGCCAGGAACTCAATCCAGGTCTCCCACATGGGTGCCAGGAACGCTGCTGCCTCCTACAGTCTGCATAGGAAGCCAGAGTCAAGAGCCAGGGCTAAGAATCAAACCCAGGTACTGCCAGTGGGACGTGGGGCTCTTCACCACGGCACAACTGCATTTTCCAAATAATTTCTATCTTCTTTTTCCCCAACAAGAGCGCACAGGTAAAGGGCATGAACTTAGCACCAGCCTTTCCCTTTTCAAATGTGTTTGCCAATCAGTGCTCTGCCTGGAGTCGCAGAGAAACGAGTCCGGTCGTTAGGGAAGCCGATGACAGCCCCTTTCCTAGCCACGGTGCTTCCACCCTGCACGACTCAAGGCCCCAGAGCTCGGTGGACATCTGCTTCTCAGAGCGGGGGGACAGTGATTTTAAAGAATACACAATGCGGCCACGTGTGCACTGCTGTGAATTCTGGGGGAGGTTAGAGCAAAAAGCTTCCTATTTAGCCAGCGTGGGACAAACAGGAGCACATTCAGGGGGCAGCACTGGGAGGGGGCCAGGCCTAGGAACGCCATCGCAACAGGAGCTCTTAGTGAGAGAGAGGTGCATGGGCGGCACCGCCTGGTCAGGTCCACGTGAGCCGCCGCTCACTGGGTCAGCACCATCCCTGAGAGCAAGACCCCGGCCCTGGTATGAGTGAGGCCTTGAGGGGGCAGCCCCGGTGGCCGTCGCTGTCCCTTGTCATTCTGAAGTGCGTGACATTTTGCTCTGATGCTCTCTGACCAGCGGCAGCTGTCACTGGAGTGCCTCGTCTCCATCTGGAATGCCAAGCACCAGGCCCAAGAGCTAGAGAGAGGGAGAGGCGCGCTGGGGCTCTGCATCCCAGGACCTCGGTGCGAAGGGCTGTGGTTGGTGCTTGCTCGGCCTGCACTGGGAAACCCAAAGCTGTCACCTGCTTTGGTGTCTGCCTTCCAGCTGGACTGCATGAAGTGCTCGGCCACCAGGCTCCTCGTGCCCCGGTCCCCTGGGGGCAGCAAGAGTCTATGAACATTCTTAGCAGGCGCCTCCTGCAAGGAGGAAGGAGGAGCAAGCAGGAGCCACTCTGCGAGCCGTGCACGTGCGCGGTGGGCACGAGTCTTCAGGGGCTGCGTCTCCCGGGAGGGGGTTTACTCCCCAGGAACCATCACCACGACGGCTCCGGGGAAGGAGCACCATCGCCCTGGGAGAAGGGAGTGTGGGTGGAAACGGCCCCAAGGGGGCGGGAATGGCTCAGAGTCTGGGACCAGCAGGCAACAGGAAGGGCTGGGGGCTGGGGGGTCCCACAGGAAGCTGGAGGTGGGAGGCAGAGCCGGCACAGCAGGAGGCGCAGGGCTGGCCGGAAGATGCTCGGCGTCTGTTCTAAGTGGACTGACGTTGCTTCCCTCCCAGCTCTGCCCTGGGAAGCAGATGCTACCATTTTTGTCTTAACAGTGGGGAAACTGAGGAACAGTGGGCAGCTAAGCTTACCCAAGACCACACAGCCCCCAGGTGTGAGCCGATCAGCCCCAACCGTGGATTCCGAACTGCACTGTCGACCCTGTCCCCGGCTGCCGCTGCCTCGCCCTGTCTCGGGGGCGCCTTCCTGCCCCGTTTCAAAGCTGCTTCCTCTCTTGGTAACGTTTAGGTGCTGCCGGCCTGCAGACATCTCTGCATGGGGAGGCCTTGTCCATTCCTCCTTAAGACACAGACGCAAGAAAGGACAGAGTCCTCTGAGCAATCGTCCACTTTGGAGAGACTGTCCCCACACGATCGCTATTTGTTCTCATTCCTGCTCTTTTTTAAGCTCTCCCCAACTGTGAAGGAAATGAAAAAAGAAATAAATTCGACGCAGCAAATAAAATACCAAATGCCACTGTGCTGCCGGGGGCTGTTCCCTAGGTGGCTACAAACTTCCCTCCAGCTCCCTCTGAACGCCAAGGACATGGGCGTGCTGGCACGCCGGTGGTGAGGTGCTGGGTGCTCGGCACCTGCAGGCAGGAGGCCCAGGCTGGGGTCACCGCAGGGTGGGAGCCCAGGGCAGGTGCCTGTGCCTGTTACCTCTGGAGACAACGCTGTTCCCGCCCCTTGAGGATGGCGTCTGAACAACTCAACCCTGGACTCCAAAGAGACCAGCCAAGGGAAGAGGTGGAGCTGTGTGACAGACATGAACAAGGACCCCGGGGGAACAAGCCAGAGTGTCGTGGGGAAGATGAATATCAGGGTCCCCAAAGGGATGTGACACAGAAACAAGGGTTTGCATCCGCCCGTCTCCCTGAATGCCAGGGGCCAAACCTCTGCTTTGTAACTCAGCAGAAGGGAGTCTCGCTTTGAGGGCACCCTGTCTGTCAGCACGCGATCATATGACTTCGGAAGTGGGTTATGGAAGTTTTCTACGTGGTCTATTTTGTTTGTTTTAAAGTTTACGTGTTTTTATTTATTTGAAAGTCAGAGAGAGAGAGAGAGAGAGAGAGGTCATTCATCTGCTGGCTCGCTCCCCAAATGTCCGTGAACAGCCAGGGCTGGGTCAGGCCAAATCCAGAAGTCAGGAGCACCATTCAGGTCCCCTACAGGATGGCAGGGACTCACCACTCGCTGCCTCCCGGAGCAGCAGGAGGCCGGATGCGCAGGCAGAAGTGGGACTCAATCCCAGCTGCTCTGACACGGGAATGCGGCATCCCAAGGGGCAGTGGAAGCTGCTGTTGCCACCACACCTGCCCCTGGTTATGGGATATGTGCAAGATCAAATTCAAGCAAGGAAGCCAGTGGCGTTTCAGCAAAGATGCTGGAGGCCATTTCGGCATGTGACTGGTCCTTCTCAAAGGTCCTTATCTCGAGTGGCCTACAGCTGTGGGTCTCTACCACGAAAATCCGCAGGAGGCAGAAACACTCAAATGTACGCAGTGAACACAACCAAGCAACGGTTCCAGGAGACAAAGCCTGGAATCTGACGGCATCGCAGGATCAATCTATTTGATTCCATTAGAGAAATACACTGGTGGATTAATTTATCCTGCAGAATAAAACAGCATCAAGGAAAACTCACCCGTGAAACCCAGAGAAGGAGTGGATTCTTCCAAAGGACAAAGCAATGACAGTGGCATCAACGCCTGCTTTTACGTACGTGAGAAACCAAGGTGCAGGGGGTGATTTGAAAAAGGGGGCACTGCTGTTGTCCAGTCCGAGAGATTTGGGAATCGGTGCGTCTCTCCATTTGTGCAACGAGGAGACTTCTCTTCGATCACCACTCTCGGTGCTTATCAGGAGAGGGTGGTGAACAAAGCGATCCGTAAGATGATGTGCGGATGGGAGCGAGCGTCGGCTCCGAGCCGGGAGTGACCCAGTTTCAGCCGCTCGATGGCTCCTGCTCCCTGGCAGCCGTCACAGACACCTAATGCAAAGGTCACGCACTCGGAGGAGAATGCTTTCTGGTAGCTGTCAGCCCGTCTGGGTGGAGGCTGGGGAGGGGAGGAGCGCTGCGAGCTTGCAGAGACAATCAAAGGCCAGGCAGGGAGGGGCCGTGTGCACCTTGCCACTTAGCAGGAGGCAGACTCTGGGACTCTGATGGAGCCAGTGACAGATAAAACGTGTGCCCTAATACAGCATTTCTCCCCCAGACACAGATTTGTTCTCGGAGACCTCCAATGTCAACCGAAATCGTTTTTACTCTATTACTTAAATGCATGCAGGCATAAAATGAGCATACGCCTGCACGCTTACAGCACTTAGCCCCATCAAAGCAGACATCCAAATGAAACCAAAGTAAACCACAAAGCCAAGACCACTCAACCACACTCATTCAGCCCACTGGATCAGACCACTCTTGATCAGTTTCAGAGTCCACGCACGGAACCCGGGCTCCACCTCCAATGTCTCTGTTTGACTTTCAAATGAACACCCTGCACGGCACGTCTGCTGGCCTCCTGAGGCCACACACGGCAGCGCGGACGTCCTCTTGTTTGAAGGGGACACCAGATGGCCCGTGTCCCCAGGACTGTGCCAGCCAGCTGGCCTTCCATGCCCATGGCAATGAGGTGGGATTTGCTAACCTTGTGGCTTGACGCTGAGGCAGCATGCGACACGGAAGAGCTGTGCTGGCCACCCGGCAGTCCCTAGTGCTGCTCTCATGCACACGAGGAACCTGAGAACGCTGAACTCACAGGAGTAGAGAGGAGGGGCTAGTTTACCAGGGACTGGAGGTGGCAGTGGCCAGGGGTGGGGAGAGTAGGGGGTGGTGGCGTGGGGGACATTGGTAAAAGGACGCAAATGCCAGTCAGCTAGGGGGACCCTGTTCAAATCACCTATTTTTAAGACGCGGTGCCTCTAAGTTGACAATAAGGTATTGCATTCTTGCAAACCGCTCAGCGAGCAGATTAAGTGTTCTCATCACAAAAATGAATGAAACAATGCGTGCATGTGAATCACTACCCCACTGAGCTGTTCCACAATGTGTACATGTTTCAAAACACATGCATGACACATGCATGTAACTTTTATGGCAATTAACATAAATTTTTAGAGATATGCATGAATTGTGTATCAGTCTTAAACAGTGCTGAATTCCTGGAGAGCGTTACTTAATTTTCTGTTTGTTGCTCTATTTACAGACAAACTCTTGAAAGCGGATATCTTAAAGGTGAGAACCCATGAAACTGTTAAGAAAAACGATGTAAATCTTGGAGAAAAGATAAAAATGTCACTAGGAATGACTTCAAAGTCAGACCAGAGTGGCCTCTACTGAGCCTGCCAGGGTTCAGGGCGCTGAGTGGGGCAGGGGTCAGTAAGCTGACCCCCGGGGTCCGGCTTCTCCCTCTCACTTTTCTGTAAGTTGCGTGCTGTCTATGGCAGACTGTGCCACGGCGGTGGAACTGAGAGTCGTGGTGGGGCTGTGAGGCCTGCAGACCCTGAGACAGTTAATACCGGCCCCTCGGCAGCGATATGGCCAGACCCGACGTGGAGGACTTGCCATGCAGCTTGATTTACTATTTGCTATTGATTGGGGCCCAGGTCCTGTCGTGTCTGACACTGGTTTGTGGAAGACTGGTAAACCACAACTGGCTTCTGTCGGGTGGAAAGGATGACCCTGTGGTCACAGCTTCACAGCCCCGAGGGGCACGGACCCACCCTGTCTGATGCTCTGGTGGGTGGGTGGGTGCCCTTCCTCTCTGAGCCAGCATTGTCCCTCCGCCGACTGCCTCGCCAGGGAGCTGCGCTCAGAGAAACCTCTGGCGTGTGGCTGCTCATCCTGTGAGTCGTCCTTTCAGCCTTCGGGACGCCTGTCTCTACGTGTCTGGTTGACACATGACTGACAAGCACGCAGTCTCTGAGCAATGCTGACAAGCTCAATGACCTCCCTAGGCACAGGTGCCACGGCAGGTGCCACGTGGCATGGTCCACATGGTGAGTCGGAGCTGGCATGGCTGGAAGGGCGTGGAGATGAGCTCATCACCTCCGTCCCGCCGCCGTGTCGGAGTGAGCTGGCCTGCTCAAAGGCATGGCTCATTGTCACTGGCCGGCTGACTCCTGCTGGCTGCTGATGGGGGAGATGACGAACATTGAGGGTTCCTCTCCTTTCCTTTGTGTGTTGTCTGGGGCCTGGGCTTGACAAAACGTCCACTTAAAGTGAAAACTCCCAGAGGAAGAGGCGACTCTCTCCTGAGACGCTGGGGAAGTGGAGCCCGGGGGGTGGGGGGGAAACTGCAGAGGCCCTGGAGCCAGGTGAGCTCCAGCCCCCAGCCTCAGGGGGAGTCGCTGTGGCTGGGAGGTTGGAAGGAAGAGCTCCAGCCCCCAGCCTCGGGGGGAGTCGCTGTGGCCAGGAGGTTGGAAGGAAGAGCTCCAGCCCCTAGCCTCGGGAGGAGTCGCTGTGGCCGGGAGGTTGGAAGGAAGAGACAGGGAGAAAGCTGCCGTGGCACCTACACCGGAGAGGAGGAGGCGCAGACCCGGGAGGGGGGAGCTCAGGGCAGGTGAGACCATGGCGGCAAAGGTGCTCTGATGCCAGGCCGGTTGGCAAGGGCCCGGTTACCGCACCTGCCGGCTGGGATGGGCAGAGCATCTCTTGGACAGGTTCTGGTGGCAAACTGCCGAGGCTGAGGCCAGTGCCTGGAACCTGGGAGACACCGGAGCATGGGGGGGCGGGGTTGGGCAGAGGAAGGAACTCCAGGGCTCTGTCCCTGAAGGTCCGAGAGCGGGCACCACAGAGATGCAGAGAGCCACGGCAGCGAAGACCCGGGGTGGCAGCTGCTTCACTCCCGGGGCTGCAAGAGGAAGCACAATCGGCTCCCACAAAGGGAAGACAGGACAAGGACCAGGAGGTTCTCGGTGATGGGAACTAAAGGAACCCACCTTAGGCTGCGTGGGATCCCAGGACACAGAGGGCAGCCCCAGCGAGCGCTCTGGCTTCGGCATGAGGATCCTGACTTTGGCATTTACAAACCACTGTGCCAGCAGATAATCAGGAACCTGGGCCTTTGTTGATCCCTTTCGAAATATTCACAAGTTGAGCACCTGCCATGCCTTGGGTATGATTCCAGGGATTGACAACGAATAGATAAGTAAGGTGACTGTCACTGGGGTGCGTCAATTGCAATTAGGAAGGTGGGCAAATAAAGGAAACAGGTGGGAACAGGGATACCCTCTCCTGCATGGTAACCTCTAGCCACAGGCTGAAGGAACCCGTCTGAGGACATCTACGACCTTGACTTCGCTCTGCGTGGAGTGGGAGGCACCGGGACCTCACGGCTGAGGCAGGGAGGGTGGCAATGCACAGGGCGTGGGGTGGCGCTGGCTGCCAAGTGGGAGGAGCCCGAGAGCTGTGGGAAGTGAGGCTGGGGGCTCAGCTCAGGAAGTTAGCCGTGAGTAGGAGCATGTGAGAGTGCTTCAAAAAGTTTGTGCAAGAATGGAATTAAAATCAAGTTCATTGTGGCACAAAATTCATTTGCATGCACGGTTTTTTTTCATAATGTGCATTTTTCATCAAGTGTTTGAGGACCCCTCACATTAAGGTCAGCCTGATAGAATTCACTGTTGGACTGCTCATGGGGTGTGAAAGGAATGAAAAAAATATATATCAGCAATGACCCCAGGATGTTGGCCCTGGAGACAGAACGGCTTTATTTGGAGAGGGAGAAGGTTGTGGGCACCGCAGGCGCTAGTGCAGGAGTGAGGAACTCCACGTGCGTCAGTGAAACCAGGTGACCTTCGCCTGTGGAAGTGGCGATGCTCAGCGGGGCCCTGGAGGGCAGCCTGGGGGTCAGCAGCTTGCAGGCGCGGGGGTGAGCGGGGAGACGCGGTGAGGCCAGCGAGCGAGGGAGGGCGGGCGTCCAGGAGGTAGCAGGTGAATCAGGAAGCCACGCGAAGAAAGCTTCTCTGAGTGGGGGTCAAGGGAGGCCAGGACTGAGCAGGCACTTCTGGATCGAGCAGCTCAGAGATCGCGGGTGACCTAACAAGCTCTGGTAGAACCCTGAGACAAAAGAGGACAGGGACATCAAGGACCAGAGAGAAGCCACCGAGTGTTGCTCTAAATGGGAGCGAGAGCCGGCAGCGAGAGGGCAGCCCAAGAGTTCTCCCGCTGACTACGAGGGATTTCAGAGCACGATCGTGCTGCCTGGAGTGGCCCAGGGCAGAGGCAAACAGCCTGACGGTGCCACAGAGAGCAGGGCACTTGTTGGAGCGATGTCCTCACACAGGGACGCTGGCCTAGGATCACTGCTCGGATGCTCCCAGAACCTGGAGCTAAGGAGCCGAGCATCTGCACACAGATGCAAGCAGGCGGACTGGGGTGGCCCCAGGAAAGACCTGACTGGGAAGCAGGTGTCTGGTTGATTTGAGGACGGAGGAGAACGAAGACCCCGCTGCCTCCAGGGGTGCCCCCTCCATTGGAACCAGCAGCAGGCTCCTGTGCAGGGCTGGGGAGGCTGGGGGCAAGGGGAGGGCACACCCCCGGCTTGCGCGCTGAGTGAGAGGGCAGCTGCTGGCAGAGGGGTCCTGGCGGTGGGGAGGACACAGTGGAGCAGAGGCAGGAGAGCTCCCTGAGCGCCCAGGGGAGAGGGTGGGCACCGTAAGAGCCCAGCCTCTCTGTGGG
This sequence comes from Lepus europaeus, assembly GCF_033115175.1. Taxonomy (NCBI): domain Eukaryota; kingdom Metazoa; phylum Chordata; class Mammalia; order Lagomorpha; family Leporidae; genus Lepus; species Lepus europaeus. The sequence goes on along the minus strand of NC_084843.1, from coordinate 5,424,992 downwards.
AGGTGCCGCTGCCTTCCACAGGCTGTGGGACTAGACTGTAGTGTGCTGTCCGTTCATCACTCTCACATCAAGTCCCCAACGCCACCGACTCACAAGACCATGAAGACATAAATGAAGCATCGCATGTACGAGGCAGCATTGGAAATACTTCAGACAGTTATTTAAGTGGCTGGCGCTGTGGCGTAGCAGGGTAAAGCCACCGCCAGTAGTGCTGGCATCCCAGATGGGTGCCAGTTTGAGTCCCGGCTGCTCCACTTCTGATCCAGCTCCCGGCTAATGCACTGGGAAAGCAGTAGAAGATGGCCCAAGTCCCTGGGCCCCTGCACCCATGTGGGAGACCCGGAAGAAGCTCCTGGATCCTGGCTTCAGATAGGTCCAGCTCTGGCTGTTGTGGCCATCTGGGGAGTGAACCAGCTGATGGAAGATATCTCTCTCTCTCTCTCTCTCTCTCTCTCTCTGTTTCTGCCGCTCTGTAACTCTGCCTTTCTAATAAACAAATAAATAAATATTAAAAAAGAACTATTTAAAAGGCAGAGAAAGAAATAGAGGGACAGAGACACACAGAGAGAATTATCTTCCATTTGCTGGTTCACTCTAAATGCCTGCAACAGCCAGGGCTGGGCCCGGAGCCAGGAATCCAATCCAGGTCTCTCCCTTGAATGTGAAGGGACCCAGCTCCTGGAGCCGTCACCTGCTGCCCCCAGGGTGCACACTGGCAGGAAGCTGGAACTGGGACTCAAACCCAGATACTCCTGTGTGAGATGTAAGCATTTTAACTGCTGGGCCAAACACCCTGGCAGGCTGATGGCTGTGACGAGGGGAGGGGCAGGACCCCTCGGAGGGGTCTGCAGCCCTCCCTGGCCAGACTCTGCAGAGAGGGGGCGGGAGGGGGGGAGTTGCCCCGGCAGATGCTCCAGGCTCTGCGGACACATTTCAGAGACGTCATCTCAGCCCTGGTACTGGAGTGGGGATGAATGCAGAGTCAGGTGACAGGGAAGGGCCAGGAAGGCCCCAGCACATGAATTCCCCCTCCCCCACCCCCAGCCGGACCTGTCCCCACCCCTAAAAGGAAGCCATCGGGAGAGGCCAGATGTTCCGCGTGGAAGAATCTGCCGTGTGGTTTGCGGTGGGGAACCTGCTGCTGAACGCTGATCCTGTCGCTTCTGTTTCCAGGCCTGAAGGCGGCGGGTCTGGGGGTCTCTGCCCGCACCTTCCCCTCCAGGCTGGGCGCCTGGCATCCATCCTTGCAAAGCAAATGGATAACCCACTAGCAACAAGCTCAGTCTCCATCCCCAGGTCTGGCCTGAAACCGGAGAGTGCGCACTTCCTGTTCTATTTTTATTTCAGCCCCACCGAATTTCATGCGATTTGTGAATATAGTGTTACTGCCGAATTCCTGGTGGTTTATTCCCATTCGAAGCTCCCAGCTGTGGGGAGACAAGAGGAGAGCATTTTCAAGAGGGAAGAAACGGCTTTTCCCAATGCAGCAAGACTGCGTCCTGCTTTGTTACTGCGAATCTGACATCAAAGCGGAGGGCGGCAGCCGGGGAGAAGGCCTGCGACTCCCAGCTGCACCGCTTCCTGCCGAGCTGTGTGTCTGGGGGCTCCAGGACCCGGGCTGAGATTCAGTCGAGATGCCGGTCCGCTCACTCTTACCAAATGGCGAGTGATTCGGACAGCGCAGTTGAGGGCAAGAGAGGCAACGTCAAGGGCTCGGAGGACGGTGCAGCCCAGGGCTGCTGGCAGACTGTCCGCACCCACCACTGGGTCGAGCAGAGCTCAGTGACCCGCTGACAAGGCCTGCGTCCCAGTCACACCTACGTCAGATCCGCGTGCAGCGCGCGGCGCAGGGGCCGTCTGGGCCTGAGGGCAGCCAATTCACCTCTTTCATGCCAACCACGACTCAGGCCTTGTCAACAGCCCTTCCTGGTGTCCAACCAACATGCTTTTTTGTTTTGTTTTGTTTTTTGAATGTCTGCAACTGATGAGCCTAAGCCAGGTCAAAGCTGGGAACAAGAGCTGGGAGCTCCACCCTGGTTGCCCATGTGGGTGGCAGGGAACCAAGCACTTGAGCCGTCACCTGCTACCTCCCAGGGTACATTCGCAGGAAGTTGGGACTTGAACCCAGGCACTCTGAGCAGCGACACAGGCATTCTAAGTAGCATCGTAACCACTATGCCGAAGTCTGCCCCTAAATTAAATTTATAAAAACAAAACAGATGAATCTAAAGTTCCCCTCCACGTCAATAATAATCCCTGATAATTCAACCATGAGAACGCGTTCTATTCAAGCACACTACATCCCCCTTTCTCTTTAGCTCATTGAGATTGAGGGTGATCTTAGAACAAGGAATCAGTTTTGTTCTATGAACACAGGAAGTGACTATTTGATCAAAGTTTTGCTCTTTGGTCAAACAATGGGCTAAGAAAAGCAAAATTTCTACTGGCCAATCCTAGCACAAAATGCAGGCACTCAGTAGGCACTTGTGATTCCTGGCTGGGTCTCTCGCACACACGATGTGGTCTACACAACCCATCACCAGTGGGCAGGACAGCACTCAGAACCTGATTTCAAGACCAATCTTGCCTGAAAGACGAGCCCTGATATTCCCCATTCTGTCACTTGTCATTCAACTAACTGGGGCTCCCGCACAGGGTCCCCTGGGCCACATCACGCAGTGGGACAGGGCAAGCTGCCGTGGCTGGGCGGACTGCAGCCCACGCAGGACCTGGGCAGCTGGAGAGACTGGGAGAGAGCAGGAGGGAAGCCAGACTCCCTGTGTCTTCAGAGAACCCACAGGTTGCAGACGTCCTGGGAAGTCTGAAGACCCGATGAGCCGCACGTTAGTCACCACGACGCTGATCCTCAGACGGGACTGGGAGCTTCCGGATGCCTCGGGGCTTGGGGAGTCCACACGCTAATTACGGGAATGAATCCAAACAGCAACCAGTGACCGTGGGAGCAGGGGAATGCAGAGGCTAAAATCCAGAATTCTGGCATCAGAAAAATGAGCGCAACGCCTGTCTCCATCTCTCGCTGGTTTGTGAGATTTTATTTTTTAAAAAGATTTATTTTATTTGAGAGGCAGAGTTGGAGAGAGAGAGGGAGAGGGAGGGAGGGGGCGGGCGAGCGCTTCCATCTCTGGTTCGCTCCCAAAATGGCTGCGATGACTGAGCGGGGCCAGGCTGGGCCTGGAGTCTGGACTCTATCTGGGGTCTCCCTTGTGGGTGCAGGGGCCCAAGCACTTGGGCCATTTTCTGCTGCCTTCCTAGGTACATTAGCAGAGTTGGGTGGGAAGTGGAGCTGCCGGGACTCGAACCAGTGCTCACACGGGATCTGACATCACAGCAGGTGGCTTAACCTGCTGCACGGCAACACTGGCCCCAGTCTGTGAGATTCGGGATGGGCACTCTCCTCTCACAGTACTGGATACAGCAGGACCCAGGCTGCTGTGGGAACTAACAGGGCCAGGTGCCACGGGCCCAGCTCCCCGGGCTCCGTCAGCACTCCATGAGCGCTGGTGCTCACAGCGACAGCAGCTACAGCATCAGGGAAGCAATGGGCCGCGAGCTGCAAGCCCCCAGGAGTTCAGGGGGGAGGGGTCCCCAGACCAGTGAGACAGTCAAGAGCGGCTCTGAGGAGGGCCTTGGAGAGCTTCTGGGGCTGTGTGTGTGAGTGTGTGTGTGTTGTGTGTGTAGTGTGTGTTGTATGTGTGTGTCTGTGTGTGTGTAGTGTGTGTGTCTCTGTGTGTGTATGTATGTGTATGTGTGTGTGTCTGTATGAGTCTGTGTGTATGTGCTATGTGTCTGTGTGCATGTATGTCTATGCCTGTGTGTGGGTGAGTGTGTGTGTTGTGTGTGTGTCTGTGCCTGTGTGTATATGTGTGTGTATGTATGTGTATGTGTGTGTGTTTGTATGGGTCTGTGTGTATGTGCTGCGTGTCTGTGTCTGTGTGTCTGTGTGTATGTATGTGTATGTGTGTGTCTGTATGAGTCTGTGTGTATGTGCTATGTGTCTGTGTGCATGTATGTCTATGCCTGTGTGTGGGTGAGTGTGTGTGTTGTCTGTGCCTGTGTGTATATGTGTGTGTATGTATGTGTATGTGTGTGTGTTTGTATGGGTCTGTGTGTATGTGCTGCGTGTCTGTGTGTGTCTGTGTGTATGTATGTGTATGTGTGTGTATGTATGTGTATGTGTGTGTGTGGGTGATGGAGGGTAGGATGGCGACGGTGCATTCGAGACAACAAGGATGCCGTGAGCAAAGACGCACGCATGGTGGACGCACGTGGAATGTTCTGGAGATGGCACGTAGGCTTGGCCAGACTGGGAAGGAGGGGGAGCATCCATGTGGAGTGGTCAGAACGGCTTCCACGGCCAGATGTTAAAGCCATGAACAGACAGGAAAAGCCACGTTTGACCCAGGACAAGGTGGCTCTTGGGGTTGAGTTGTGTCCCCCTCAAACACCTGTGCAGCCTCTAACCTCTGGGAGCTGATTCTGCCCTGACTTGGACACAGGGGCCTCTGCAGAGGTGACCAAGCAGGGGCAGCCTGGACACGGGCTCAGAGAACGTCACGCTAGAAGCTGGGACCCAGGACGGAGGCCAGAGACCGGGCTGCTGAGGCCAAGGACACCGCGGGACACCCGCAAGCCCCAGGGGCTGCAAGAGGCCAGGAAGGGCCCTGCCCTAGTGCCGTCAGCGGGAGCGCGGCCCGACGGGAGGGCTCAGGCCCTCCATCTGTGCTCCTGGCCCGTGGAGCTCTGAGGGGATGTTTCTGCTGCGTTCACCCTCCCAGCTCACGGAGCTGTTCAAGGCAGAGCGGGAGGCAGTCCAGGGTGGAGTTGCCAGGGAAGCAGGTGGCCGTCTCGACAGGGCTGGGGAACCATCCTTGGAACACGAACACAAGACCTGGGCGCTCCCCAGCTCCGTACAGAAGGGGAAGCGCCCCAACACGGTGAGGATGTAGAGAGCACAGGGGAGGCGCTGGCTCTGTAAGCCTGAGCGCTCCACCTTGGGGGAGGCCAGGTGTGGAGGCGGCGAGCATGCAGCAGCTTTCTGATCGCAGTACCAGGCATCCAGGGGGCAACCAGTGGCCCTCGCCCTGCGTAATGAGCCCATGCTCGCAATGCACCACGGGACTCAGAGCGTCCAGCGGCATGGTGAGTGAGGCTGCCCCTGCTCTGTGGCCTGTAGCCAGAGCCCCAGCCCAGGATGGGAGGCACAGAGGCCCCCAGCCTTGCACCTGCAGGGCCTGTTGCTCTATTTCAAGACCTTCAGGAACAGACAGGGCGTGCGGTAATTGTCAGTCAATTTGTTTTCAGTTAATTGATTCCAGATTTGGGGCTTTCTGATTATTGGCCATTTTACCTCTTTTGGCACAACCTTTAATTCACTCAGCTGTAATTTTATATAAATTTAAGACTCGGCAATGCCATTCCCAAGTCTGAAAATCTTCCTCCTCCATCCCCAGGAGTCCCACCCTGTAATCCGAGGGTTTGAAAAACCAAGTGTTCTTTTTTTTTTTTTCTCTCTCTCTCTTTAAACCTGAACAAAATAGAAGTCATTTTCAGCCACAATAACTGCCACAGTGGAGGGAAGATATTTTTTTAAACTTTCTCTCAAAATTACACGTTTAAGACAACCACGAGAGCAAAATTACAGATGAACTCCACGGCAAAAGCAGCAACTGAAGCGACACGCTACTCCCAGCAACCAGCGACAGCTATGTGTCAGGGCCAAGAGCAGAAAGCCCCGCGTCACCGGGGTCCTCGCCATCCACAGGCGTGCAGGGTCCCCAGGGGACCGACTGCAGGCGCACAGCCCCGGGCAGCTCTCAGCTCCTGCGCTCACACTGCCGTCAACCCGAGGCTCAGCCGTGAAACCACTGGACACAGAAGCAGGGCTCCGTGCAGACGGCCATGGATTCCACGTGCCCGCAGGTGGCAGGGCTCTGGAAGGACTGGGGGCAAACTCTGCTTCTCTACCATCTTTTCAGGAAGTTCCGGTGCTCGAAAGTACCTAGCTTCAATCAGGGATGGAGGCGTGACAGTAGGGCACTGGCCATTGGCAAGAGGATAATATGGCAAAATAAAATAAAAAATGGGCGGTGCTGTGCCGTGGTAGGCTAAGCCTTCACCTGTGGTGCCGGCATCCCATATAGGTGCTGGTTTGTGTCCCAGCTGCTCCACTTCCCATCCAGCTCTCTGCCGTGGCCTGGGAAAACAGTAGAAGATGACCCAAGTGCTTGGGCTCCTATACCTGCATGGAAGACCTGGAAGAAGCTCTTGGCTCCTGGCTTCGGATCAGCCCAGTTTTGGCCATTCTGGCCATGTAAGGGGAGTGAACCAGCAGGTGGAAGACATTTTTCTGTTTATCCTTCTCTCTCTCTGTAACTCTGCCTCTCAAATAAATAAATAAAATCTCAAAAAAATAAATAAAAGAAAGGAAAGAAAACCCATGCAGAGTATTTCTTTCTAAATGGGACTTTTGGATCCCCACGCCGAACAAGAGTGTGGATTTCATTAACCCACAGGAATCCCAGCAGCGAGTTTCTGTACGGAACCAGGAAGCAGCTGGACCTGACAGCACATTCACGTGCCCGATGCCATCCGACCGGCATTTTGCAAAAGAATCACAGTTGGAGGGAGGAAAGACGGTGCGGTTCGGCTGTAACAGAAATCACATTTAAGGTAAATACTGCAACAGACATCTTAACTTTGCTTTATAAAAGCAAGTAGAGTGGAATTCCTGGATGGAATGTGGGTGCTTCGGCCAAGAAAAATTATGTTTTACAGATTTCAGACGTTCTTTCTGAGCGGACACAGAGACACAAACACACGGAAACGCAGAAGTCGGAGAGAAACCGTGCGGGTGCACGCGTAGCCAGGCATCACGGCCAGCTTTCCCGGAGAGCCACTGGACGCTTAGACATCAAATCGTGTGCCACCAGCATGACCCAGGATGCTCCTTGCCTGTCTCGGGGGATCCAAGCAAATCCGTCTCCAGCTACAGTTTCTCTTCTGCTCCCACCCACTCCTCAGATGCTGGGGGGCGGCACAAAACGGTCTCCCCACTTTGGGGGAGGTGAGGGTGAGACCCCAGGGGCGGAGCTGTGTCCCCGTCCTCTCTTGGGAGCATGTTTGCTGTCGAGTGAGCTTACTTCCTGCGGCCCAGGTGCTCTTACAAGAAGGCAGATTTGGGGCAAAGCTGGTCATTTTTCAGTGCTATGGGGAGTTCACCCAGGCTGGGTGGCTGGGGAAGCTCCAGCTTCTATGCCGGCTGCCCCCCCTCCACAGAGGTGGGAGCCTCCTGGGGCTGCACAAAGGCAAACCCCATTCCCTGGGACCCTGGCCCATGGGTCTGCTGGGGAACCTCCTGGAAAAGGCTTTCTTCCCTGATGAAAAGAACAATGCCAGGGAGGAAACGTGGTTTCCTTCTCGGTACTGTTGGGCCGTTGGGTCAGGCTGAGACACGTGGAATGGTAGCCCACACCTGTGTCTGCAGAAGGCCCAGAGGAAGCCAGCTGTGGAGCTAACCATCTCTGTCGGGATGGCTGTGCCACCACATCTACACTGCCCAAGCCCCTTTGGGTCAGGTGCTGCATCACCCACATTGGAAAGCACACGCCTGCCTCCCAGGTGGCCGTCCCCTGGAGAAGTCCTCTCCTCCACCATGGCTTAGTCAGTGGTCACTGTGAAGAGCCTCAGCTGGCCCAGAGGCCAGGCTATCGGCTCTCCCATGGTGCCCTGTGCACCTGCAGCCCGGAGCTCACTGTGCTGATGGGACCGGTTGCTGACCAGCAGGCCCGGCCCTGTAGCTGCTGCTGCTCACTGCAGATGAGACGCCATGCCCTTTGCTGTATATCTCAAAATATGCAGAGGAGGTTTCTAACACAAACGATATTTCAGGAGGGATATGCCCATCACGCTGATCTGATCATCACACATCGTACACATACATGGAACTAGCAGAATGCACCCCACAAATACATATGATTATTATGAGTCAGTTAAAGTCAGTGAGCACAGAGAGACTGCAAAGCATTGACAGGCGGGCAGTAAACCAGTAAGTGTCCTTCGAAGTGTGGGGTCCCCGGTGGCCACACTCATCAGTTTATCTTTCCTACTACGAGAGCAGTCAGCAAGGTTTTTGAGTGTTAAGGGCCAGACAGTACATATTTTAGGCTTTCTCACAGTCTTTGTCACAACTGTGGCATCAAAGCAGGTGTGGACATTGCCAAGCCAAGGGCTACGTTTCAGTGAAACTCAGTGAGAACAGGTGGATACAGCCCAGGGGTTCTCGACTGCCAACGGCTGAGCGGGCCTGAGGCCTCTGAACTCCACCAGGCACACGAGCCCCTGGGGAGCCTGTGCACACACCCATCCGGATCCCCCAGCACAGGTGGGTGTGCGGGCTGAGCTTTCGCTCGAGCAAGCTCCCAGGTGGCCGGTGTGCGTGCTGCAGCGGTGGACCATACTCCGGGGAGCCCATCTCTGTCTGAGAAACACCAGGGGAGGCTGCACAGTGAGATCACGGGGTTTCGGTCTGATCAGTGCCCGGCACAGGAGCCCCTTCCTAGTCCCTGGAGCCTCCCCTCGGAGGTGGGGGAGGTCCAAACAGAATGAAGGTGGGGACTGGGCCTGGTTTGCTCACCTGTGGGATGAGCTCCTAGTGCAGTGTGTGGCACCTGTAGATTCAGACGTGCCACCTACCTGCAGGGGCTCCCCTAATGTTTGTTGAATGAACACTGGGATGCAGCGTTCACTGGGATTTGGGCTCCCATGGCACAGAAAGTAGTTCTTTCTCTCCTGACTTCAAGGCACTCCCAGGACAAAGCTTTCTGTACCGTGGAGATTAAACAACTGGTTATCCTGGAAGGCTGCATTCCATCACAACCCTTCTTTATCCTTCAGCAGCCACCCTGTCCATCCTCTCCATCTCGCCTCCTGCCTTCTGCCGGAGCACGCCCACACCCTGTTGGGTAGCTCTGATGCACCTGCAGGTCTGGCCGGAGTCACCCCGGCATCCTGGCCATGGTGATCAGCTCAGGGAGGGGCGTGGCACGAGAGCCAGGCCACCTGGAAACCAGCACAAGAGGCACGCCCTAGGCAAAGACAGTACCTTCCCCTGGGTTCCAAGATGCCAGGGCTGGGGCTGGGGCTGGCAATGGCAGCGCTGCCCTGACTTCTGGGAGCAGCCAGGAGGCACTGTCTCGACATTACTCTGAGCCTTTGCCCCTGGCCACATCGGACACATGCTGTCCCCTACTGCCCCGTTAAGTGGCATAAAACTTCATACCTGGCCGGCACCGCAGCTCACTAGGCTAATTCTCCGCCTGCGGCGCCAGCACCCCGGGTTCTAGTCCCGGTTGGGGCGCCGGTTCTGTCCTGGTTGCTCCTCTTCCAGTCCAGCTCTCTGCTATTGCCCAGGAAGGCAGTGGAGGATGGCCCAAGTGCTTCTGCCCTGCACCCGCATGGGAGACCAGGAGGAAGCACCTGGCTCCTGGCTTCGGATAGGCGCAGCGTTGGCTGTAGTGGCCATTTAAGGAGTGAACCTATGGAAGGAAGACTTTTCTCTCTGTCTTTCTCTCTCACTAACTCTGCCTGTCCAAACAAAACAAAACAAAACAAAACAAAAACAAAAACAAACAAAAAAAACACTTCATACCTTTCTTTAAGCAGTTTGATTTCCTGTCTCGTAAGAATTTCCTGTCTCAAAAGAATTCTGACTATACAGAAAAGAAGCAGGAAAACATCCGTAATTCAGGCCGATGGTACGCCCCTGAAGTTTGATCACAGGGACTTACTTTACATAGGATGGCTGAAGACTGCCTTTCATGTCAGCGACAGCTATAACACCGGAAATGGATGGGATCTCATTCAGACGCTTAGGTCTGCCCACACCGACTCAGGATCAGTGTATTCAATGTGACCTTTGCCACGGAGCACCTGAACACAATGGGCTCCCACAGGTCAAGCACACACCTAGCATCAGGTAGGTGAAACGCAAGCTCAAAGAGCATTTTCCAAAAACTAAAGACAAGACCCAGGCTAAGGGTTCTTGCCTCAGATCTTGCAAACTTCTTGTATCTCTACCCATGTATTGCTTCTCAGTTCTCTTTGGCAGTCCTAGGATACACATAGCATGTTGTTGCTGGGGGGAACAGCATCACTGGTCATAGTCCCTTGTATTGTTTTGGGTTGAAATCTTTTTAACTTTGAGATGTTCTGGTCCCCAGATGACCCTATTTATAGCTCAAACATCACCGGTACCTGAGTAAATTCTAATAATGTTCATACACTCACCCGCATAACAAAACCACATCGTGGCCTAAGAATCTCATCGGGAGGCTGTCATGTAGCCTTCCCAGCAAGACTTCATGTGGCTGCAGACAATTTTTTTCCGGTTGCATCTAAATACAGCAAAGCTATGCCTAGCCTGAAGTCAAACACTGGGCCTCAGAAAACTGTGACACCATGAGGCTGTCAAACTCTCTCCTAGGGAAATAGACCATAAGAAAAATCACCCTGTTGCAAGCTAAAGCCACACGTCTACAGAACCTGCACAAGGACGTGAATTGCATTTTCACCCTTTCAAAAAGTACTTGCCGTACACAACAGAGATACCGACCCCGAGAGACTCCCGGATCCTGGATCACAAAACAACAACATTTCATTAAATTATACTCACGGGGCACTCTCCTGCCTACTCCAGGAAGAAACACAAATCCAGTGTTGGAACCACTTTCAGAGACCAGCATTAACGTCCAAGAGGCGACTCGGTAATGCTCAGCTGGGGAACCAGGTTGATCAGAGCATCACACGGGTGAAGAGCAACACGGCGAGACTCACTTCTAGAACACACCAGACATCTGGCGTCAAACGTGCCAGATTTCTCTAGCGTGGGATGTTTATCTGCGTCTCCTGAGAGCAGTACTAGGCAATGATAAGATTATCTGGCTAATACCCACAGTAAGAGAAAGACAGGAGACCCACAGTCTACGTTCTACGTGGGCTATGGCAGGTGGGTCTCTTTCTTCAAGGCTCTTGCAATTCTCTGGAGACAAGAATGAAAGCCAAGCTACAGCCCGTGAACTGGAGATGGTTTCGGGTGGGCGCCTTCCGAGCTGGGGCTGGAGAGGAAGGCGCGGCAGACACAGCGCTGTGGTCCACGTCCGCTGGCACAGTGGACATGGGTCCCTGGGTGAGAAATGATGGCCTTGGCCGTATCACAGCACAGATGATGTGAATCAGGATGGTAACTGAGATCTGGTGCTTCCCGGAAAACCACACTCCAAAGATCGCTCCAGAGGGAGCGCTCCCAGAAGAGCTCAGCCCTCACCTGTGCCCTCCAGTGCCCTCTCCCCGGTTTGCCCAGGGCCTGCCCATCGTCACGGAGCTCGGAAGGAGACGCGGCCGCCCCTGCTCCAACTACTCCGGCAGCAACGGGTCGCTCGGACACCAGGGCTGCTGTGGCCAACATTTTTGTGCAACTTTCAACGTTTCTGTTCTTCTAGTTACTGATGCTGAGATCACAGGTGCTGTTATTTATTTAAATGGTTGCTCAAACAATTCTTGTTCCACTCATCTCCTTATCACCATCCCTCCGGAATTAGAGATTAAATTCCAGAATTTATTGTTTTGAGAATGACAAAAGTACACAAAAAGCCTTTCACGCTTTAATGTGCTAGCATTCGAGTCGTTAGCGCATTTCCAATTCTTTCCTGATAATAACGCTTCGAGTAAAGGAAGGTACGATTAAAATATTTTGCTTTGTATACATGGGATGGTGTGCGTGTGTGTGTGCGTGTGCGTGACCTGTGCTGCTCTGATGATAGAAACACTTCTAGCAACTGACAGATAAGGAAAAGAAGAGCTGGGGGATTTAAGAAGTTGCCATACAAGTTCCTAATTTTAAATCAGTGGTTCTCAGCTGGTGTGACACTTCCTCTGGAGGGCGTTGGCAATGTCTGGAGAAAGTTCTGGTGTTCCCAACCTGGAGGGTGCAGAGAGAGCTGGAGCCCAGGGTGCTGCCCAGCACCCCTCCCAGCAGAGCCACCCTCCTCTCAAGGGTCACAACGGTTCAGGGAACACTGCTCAGGCTCTCAGAGCACGCGAAACTCCGAGTGCAGGGGCCCAGGCTGTGATGCCCGGGGTACACGGCTGCCTGGGACACCAGCACCCCGTCTCAGAGCATGCGTTTGATTGGCTGCTTGGCTTCCAATCTAGGCCTCTGCTGATGTGCCCAGGAAAGCAGCAGAAGATGCCCAAGTGCTTCAGCCCCTGCCACTCACATGGGAGACCAGGATGGAGTTCCCGAGCTCTTGGCTTTGGCCAGGACCAACTCCAGTTACTGCAGCCACTTGAGGGAATGAACCAGTAGATTGGTCTCTTTCTCTCCCTGGCTCTCCCTGTTACTCTGCCTTTCAAATAAATATATCTTAAAAAAAGAAAATTCATATACAACTGTATAAAAGATCAAATAATTGCAGGAGAGAGAAAACAGATGTAACATACATAGAATTCTTAATGAAGTTAAGATAAAAATAAATGAAGTTAGGATATATCTTTTCTTTTTTAAGCTTTATTTATTAGAAAGGCAGAGTTACAGGGAGAGAGAGGGAGAGAGAGAGAGGAGGAGAGAGAGAGAGAGAGAGAATCTCCCATCCCCAATGGCCACAACAGCTGAGGCTGGGCCAAGCCAAAGCCAGAAGCTTCTTCCAGGTCTCCCACATGGGTGCAGGGGCCCAAGCACCTGGGCCATCTTTGGCTGCTTTCTCAAGCACATTAGCAGGGAGCTGGATCAGAAGTGGAGCATCCAGGGCTTGAACCAGCGCCCATATTGGATGCTGGCACTGTAGGCAGCGGCTTAACCTGTTATACCACAACACAGGCCCCTATGTTTGCTTTTCAAAGGTAGATGATCGATCAACAGAAAATCCCTAACATACAGGGCACTTTAAAAAGTTCAAGAATTAAAAGATAAGTTTATCTCGGTGTAAAACTTTGTGAAATGCATGCAAATGGTTTTTTTTTTTAAAAGCTCATGGAAAAGGTGCATTATGCAAAAAAAAAAAAAAAACAAAAAACAAACCCATACACGGATTTCAAACAATGTTTGTGCCCAAGTAAACTCATCTTTGAATTCCATTTTCCCACACACCTTTTGAAGTACCTCCTTGTATTTACTGGGGGGCAAATCAGCACAAAATGCGGACAGAAGAGCGAGAGCTGCTCACAGCACACAAAGATGGAAAACAGAACTGCCCAGGTCTCCGCAGCGCGGGCAGGCACCTGACGCCTGGGGAGCGAACGCCTCCAAGTCAGAGCCTTCAGAAACCTGCGTGGAAAGCAGGGAGGGGGGGTGAAGAAAAACAAAGGCTGTTTTTTTCTCTCGCCTCCACATCCTTCTGGGTAATCGTGTCCCCTAGCCTACAAGCTAGAAAAAGCCTAGCTTCTTCTCAAGTATGCGCCAGCGCTTCGTCATTAGAATATTCTGGGAGACTTGTCAGATGACAGGACGTTTCTTTTCAAGAATTAATGGAACTCTTCTCTTACTCATTGTATGGCTGTCAAAGAGAGGCCAGCAAGAAAGCAAGGAGAAGCGGAATTCTAAAGGCGAGAGCAGCGCTGTCAATCCGCAGCTGGGAGCCGTGGCAGCGAGCCAGCCGCCCAGCAAAGCGGGAGTGCGTGTCCCATCCACAGTGGCTTCCTGGCTACTTTCAGGAAATGTGGACTGCTCACTCCTTGATGGAGAGGGCGGGGAGACGGCACGGCCTCCGAGATCTTCATTATGGGAGCATCCCTGGGTGAACCTCGCTGAGACACTTGTAGAAAATTCCACTGAACCTGTAAATTGCTCCAAACTGACAACAATGCATAAAAATGACCTGCTCCACAGTGCTGTTCCTTTCTTGTCTTGGCATAAAAGCAACAGCTGTCAGAAGCAGCGACTGCTCTTTAGAATTCCTAAGAGTAATCGATGATTAGAAATAAATCAACGGAATGTCCTATTGTCCCACGGAATCTATTAGGATCTATCCTAATAACCACAACGGGATGATGGGTCAGGCATTTGTGACAACCCCAACGGTCAGATTTTCAGCCTCTGTAGAGTTTGGGGCAACAGTCACGTGATTAGCAAAACAATCCGCACACTTCAGTGCGTGCTGTCCACTCCTATTCAGGAGGCTTCGGAGAGAGAATGACAGCACCAAGAATGCATTACTCCGCCAAATGCAGGTTGAGGACCCGAGAAAAAGCCTTTAGAAAGCAACAAGGTCTCGACTTTGCCTTTGCAATAACTTCCAGTCCTCCTGGCAATAAGCTCAACAGACAAACATGTCGGGGACCGATGTGGGAACCCAGACCCAGGAAATGTTCCAAGTGCCTCTGATCGCCTGAGCGAGCACCAGCTTTCCTGGGCACCGTCTGCCAGCAGGAATTCACCTGCACCCGGTTCCCCTAGTACACAGCACAAAGCTCCACTGGGGATCTTCCCAGATGCTGCTGTTTGACTCTGGCTTTCTGGAGGCCAGTGTCCAATCAAGCACAGAACATGGACCATCCCGTCTTCCCCTGCTCACCAGGTGCATCCCTGCCTGCAGGCTTCCTCCCGGCTGACCCTCGGTGGGGAGGGGGGAGGGTCCTTCTCTTTAACGCCGCCTGATGGGCTGCATTTCATTCTCCCAGAAACAGCACACGACAAAGAGGGACAGAGACAGCTGCTGCCAACGACTGCTTTGCCTTGTGTCAGGCACTGTACCGGGCGCTATGCAAACACCATTTTCTTTAATCCTCCCAGATCTTCGGCCTGAAAGAGGGAACCCATCCATTCAGCAATGCCCACCCTTCTCCCTGGGTGCCAGCCCATGTGAGTCCCCTGTCCCCGGAAGTCCAGTCCTGTATGGAAGCATCGAGCACACAGGTGGGCCAGAGCAAAGCACAGAGGAGTGGGTACAGTGAGCACAGGAGAACATGTCAGAAGCTGCCCTGGTGGATGGGGCGTGGGGGGGGTCTCTTCTGAAATAAGCCACAGGGAGACAGTGGTGGAGGAGACGAAGGTTTTCAGTGACTGTCCTGGGAGGCCAGGACTGAGCAGAGTGTTACCTGGGAGCACAGGTGAGACCTGGACTGGAGCAAGGGTGGAGGACTCCTCCCTCCGGGAGGCACAGCGGGGAGAGCAGTGGCTGGGCGGAGGCAGGGCTGGGGCTTCTCTAGACCCTAGGGAAGCTTGATGGGAGGCAGGAAGCCAGGTGAGCTCTGTTAGGTGAGGGGCCTCAGAAGGTGGACAATGGCATTGATGGGCTCCTTGGGGGTCACTCTGCCCCATTTTCTGCCAGTAGACCCCATCTTTTCCACTGGGGAGCCGCCTAGCTGATGAATTGCCTGTGTGAATGTCAGGTGTTCTGTTGCCAATCCAACTCCCCGCTACCGCGCCTGGGAAGGCGGTGGATGATGGCCCCAGTACCTGCGCCCCTGCCACCCTCGTGGGAGACCCAGACAGAGTTCCAGGCTCCTGAATTTGGCTTGGCCCAGCCATGGTTGTTGTGGGCTTTGTGGGAGTGGAGTCAACGGATGGAAGATCCCTGTCTCTGTCTCTCCCTCTTTCTCTGTCACTCTTTCAAATAAATAATTAAATCTTTTTTTTTTTTTTAATACATTGTAGACATACATGCATCCCGCCCCTCTGGTTTTCAGGAAATAAAGGCTCACGTATCCTGATCGAGCACAGCTTGTCTTTCGGTGACGGATCTGCAAAGGCAAACACGAATTCACGATGGAGAGTCAAGTGGGGCTCCCGTTCTTGTTCTCTGGGATCGATCCGTGGGGAGGGGAACTGGGCTGCCCTGGCCTCAGGTGCGCTGTGAGGTCTCACTCTTGCTTTGCCCACCGTGCTAACATTTTCAGCGACCGGCAGGGGTTTATCTGAAGCAGGAGTGTTTGGAGTCTTCTGAGTTTAATTAAAAGGGCAGCTCTGGTCAGGGAGAGATCGATTCTCTTCAACTTTGCTATAACAGCAGGTGAAGGAGTTTCTCTCCTTGCAACACCAAATAATTACGACTGCGTTTGGACCCCTGAGCTAGCTCCCAGCACCCGCCTCTCAGGCAGCCAGAGTAATCTTTTCCTTTTAATAACAGCATTGCTGATATATAATTCACATACCGTAAAATCCACCTTTAAAATCATACAATTCAGCAGTTTTGACGATATTCACAGTGCTGTGGGAGGGAGCTCTTTAAAGCGCCGGGCTGGGCTGCTCTCACCCCTCCCCCCACTCAAAAGCCCCACAATCTCTCCCATTTTTACCTTTTCACACCAACTTTTATTTCTGCAGCGTCTAGCAGAATGCTGAGTAGATAACAGGTGCTCAATAACACGAATAGGATTGTAGCCGCCGTTTTAGGGGGGGCCTGAGCGCGGAGAACTACTGAAGATGGAAATATTAGCATTCTGGCAAAAGTGTTATAGACCAGACTTCTACAGACGACCAAACGATGCAGGTGATCTGCTTTCCCTAGGCCATCGTGGGCTGCACACGATGTGCTGTGCACGTGCTTTGGTCTTGGAAGGAGAACGCCTCCTCTGGCCAACCGCAGACCGGGACATCTCAGAGCAGCACGTGCCAGAGACTTGTGGGATATTACACATCCTAATATGTCTCCATGAGACAGGCAGAACAATCAAATTAAAACTCGATTGTGGGGTGGCGCTGTGGCGCAGCAGTTTAAGGCCATGGCCTGCAGCCCCAGCATCCCATATGGGCGCTGGTTCAAGTCCTGGCTGCTCCAGTTCCGATCCAGCTCTCTGCTATGGCCTGGGAAAGCAGTAGAAGATGGTCCAAGTCCTTGGGCCCCTGCACCCATGTGGGAGACCCGGGCAAGGCTCCTGGCTCCTGGCTTTGGATTGGCGCGGCTCCGGCCATTGCGGCCAATTGGGGAGTGAACCATCGGATGGAAGACCTACCTCCCTCCCTCTCTCTCTCTCTCTCTCTCTCTCTGCTTCTCCTTTTCTCTCTGTGTAACTCTGACTTTCAAATAAATAAATAAATCTTAAAAAAAAGACAAAAACTCATTCGTGCATTTGCTTCAAATGGGACTCATTGCCGTGGGCGGGGTGGGGTGCAGCAGGTTACGCTGTCGCCTGCAATGCTGGTACTCCATTGGGAGTGCTGGTTTGAGTCCTGGACACTTTGCTACTGATCCAGCTCCCTGCAAGTGCTAACATGACCGGGAACACAGCAGTATTTGGCTCCCTGGCATCCACATGGGAGACCAGGAAGGAGTTCTGGGCTCCTGGCTTTGGGCTCGGCCAGCTCCAGCTACTGTGGCCATTTTGGGAGTGAGTCAGTGGAAGAAAGATGGATCTCCGTCTCACTCTCAGTCTGTTACTCTGCTTTTCAATAAAACGATGAACGGGACTTAGTGAAATGATATGCTAGAATTTACCAAGTCGTTGAAACACATAAAAGCTCCCCATTGAATATGCTCAAAGTTTTTATTTTTTTTCTCTAGAGGGTTACAGAATAATTGCTGAGTATAAAAATGCGCACAGGCTAAGCTACCCACCAACATAACACCAGTATTTATTCTTACCTCTGAATCTCCACGTGACCACAGCTAATTACTGCCGTGGTTGACAAAGCCTACTTCCAAAGGCTCCCAGGGATGCCACAGGCACGGGCCTCAGGCAGGTGTGCCCACAATGTTCTCACCAGCTCCCCTGCAGACAGCCACAGTGAACCCGAGCTTGGTTTGCCGTGTAAGCAGGGGACCACCTGTTGCTTGGCCTTGACCTTCAGGGACATGGGGAGTGCAAAGCAAAGCAGGTTTCCAGGCTTAGTGACAACCAGCTTACCAAAGTCCTCCTAACCACTCTTAAGAAAGGAACGGTGTCTACAGAAGTCTATCACGTGACCCACTAAATCATTTCAGAAACCTGGCTAAAATCCAAAGACTGGAAACAGTCTAAACGCCATCAGTACGACTCTGGCAATAGACGAATGAGGGTTCACTTAGCATGCGGCATCTTTGCAGCCACTGAAACAACACAGCACATGCCTGTGGCCAACAGCGTGGCTCCCAGCTATGGTGGCAAAGCCAAAAGCCCAGATGCAGAATGACAAGTGTGAAGCAGTCACATCCCAGTGCTGTCTGCCAGGAGCTGTGAGGCTCGGGCAGCTTCCCCACTTCCTGTTTCTCCACCTGTAAGATGGGGAGTGGGGCTGGTGCTGTGGTACAGCGGGTAATGCTGCTGTCTCCAGTGCCAGCATCCCATCTGGGTGCCGGTTCAAGTCCCCGCTGCTCCTCTTCCTATCTAGTTCCCTGGTATGGCCTGGGAAAGTGGTAGAAGATGGCTCATGTGTTTGGGTCCCTGCACCATGTGGGAGACCTGGAAGAAGCTCCTGGCTCCTGGCTTCAGATCAGCTCAGCTCTGGCCATTGTGGCCATCTGGGGAGTGAACCAGCGGATGGAAAACCTTTCTCTCTCTCTCCCTTTCTCTCTCTCTCTGCCTCTGTCTCTCTCTAACTCTGCCTTTCAAATAAATAAATAAGTCTTTAAAGAAAAAAAAATAGTTGGGGGAGGGAAAGACTTCGACATGCAGGGTGGTTATGAGATGTTAACACGAGGGTCCTTCCGAAAGTTCAGGAAGAATGGAATCGAAAGCTCATTTGGGTACAGAAACAATTTCACATCCAGGCATACTAGGCTCTTCAAAATGTTAATAGAAAACGCTCATCATGAAAAAATTATGCATGAATTTCAAAACATTTTTGCACACTATAAACATTTGCTACGATTTTCCTTGCAGAACTCAGATATTATCAGTATATGCATGGTTTCCTCTGGGAATGTACATGAGGGCCTAGGATCCAACCTGTGTTCTGATAGAAAGTTCTGGAGGGTCTGGAAGCAGTTGGGGAAAGATTCACTTAGCTACCATATTCTTTTACAGCGACTGAGTTTTGAAGAACATCCTGCTGGGGCTCCTAACTCCGCCTCCAAGTTGGAAGCAGGTGGCTGTGTGTGGACCCCTTCCTGGCCCTGGAATTGCCAACTCCCTCGAAGGGGACCCCCAGCCCAGCCCAGGGCCTTCACTTTCCATGATGGCTGTTGGATGGAGTCCCTGCTCTCCTGCTGGTGCCCTGATCTCTTCTTCACCTCTTTCCCTCCTCTTGCCATCTCTCACCCACCCATGAGGTCAGCCTGGAACAGTCACTGGGCCATTGTCCTCCTTCAAAGCCTTCTCTGACACCTGCTCTCCCCGGCATCGGTCCAAACTCCGGACCTGGCTTTGGAGGACCCTAGCTTATCTGACCACATCCTGTCATTCTGGGTTGTGTGACCCTCAGCCTCCCTGGGGGACACAGCAGTGACACTACCTACCCTGGCAGGAAGGTGAAGTAGGGCATCCTTGGCTCAGTGACAATCCCATGTTGCATTTCTCTTTCCTCTCATTTATTTATTTATTTGAACAGTGGAGTTACAGACAGTGAGAGGGTGAGACAGAGAGAAAGGTCCTCTCTGAGCTGGCTCACTCCCCAAGTGGCTACAATGGCTAGAGCTTGAAGCCAGGAGCCAGGAGCTTCCTCCAGGTCCCCTATGCGGGTACAGGGGCCCAAGGCCATGGGCCATCTTCTACTGCTTTCCAGGCCACAGCAGAGAGCTGGATCAGAACAGGAGTAGCCGGGACTCGAACTGGTGCCCATACTGGAGGCAGAAGATTACCCTACTGTGTGCCACAGCACCGGGCCCTACAGCTTGCTCCTTTCCAGAGAGAGTGATGAGAAAGAGGACGGTGAGAGCCACCCCAGATCACAATGGGGAGGCTTTCACTGCTCCCACTAAGGACGCGCCCTCAACCTTACTCAACCCACAGGAAGTGAGAGCCGCTGTGTGCAAAACACCGGTGGAGCTGGCATGATGAAACCCAGCTGCAGCTGATGGGGGCGAGCTCCAGTCTTTCCTGCAACAGTAAAGCCCCCTCCATGGTTCCGATAATTCCCATAAAGATCACAAAGCAAACTCCGAGCAAGCACAAATCAGCTTGAAGGGGCTTAGCTATTCATTCCCCAAATGTCAGCAAGACGGAAGGCTCTCAACTTCACCTCTAACAAGATGCGTTCCATCAGAGCTTTGGACGGCAACCACAGCCTAACGGGCCTTTTGTTTCAATCGCAAGAACTGCAGGAAAGGGCTTATCCTCCAAGACCAGGCCTCTTCTCTTTTTACTGTTATGTGAAATGTATCACACAGCTTCAGGTGCTACTTCAGCCTGGCCCGTCACCCACGGTGCCTCTCGTCTCCACCACCGGGAACGCTGAGCACACATCGAAAGCCCAGAGGGCTTCATGGTGGGGGGCGACCCTTCTCCCTCCTTGGGACTCAGCCAGGCCCCTGGGGAGACCTCAGCAGGAGACGGGAGCACACGGCCACGGGGCCAAGCAGAAGACTCCATATTTTGACTCTTGGGATGGCCCTGGAGAGGGCCAAGGACCTCACACACCCCGAGGCTTCCGCCCTTGGGACCTTCTCCCTGGAATTTTTCCACACACCACGGGTTGTCTGAAATCCCAGGTGACAGTTAATGGGGAGCTGTCCAGGCTCTGGTTCTTTTGCCTCTGAGCTCAAAATCAGGGATTTTAGCCAAGAAGCAATGCAAGTATGAGAGTTTCATGAACTGTTATAACAAGGACACCGAGTGAGAGGCTGAGTGAGCTGGCAGAACTGTTAAGTGGAAGTATCTTTTACAATGGAGGAGACTCTTGACAATTAATGTATTTTTCTACTGCCAGTAACTATAGAAGGCTCAACTTTAATATTCAAAGGCCACCCTAATTGCAAGGGATCTTCAAAAAGTACATAGAATGGGGCTGGCATGTGGCAGTGCTCGCATCTCATATGGGCGCCAGTTCTAGTCCTGGCTGCTCCACTTCCAATCCAGCTCTCTGCTATAGCCTGGGATAGCAGTGGAAGATGGCTCAAGTTCTTGGGCCTCTGAGCCCACGTGGGAGACCCGAAAGAAGCTCATGGCTTCGGATCAGCACAGCTCCAGCCGTTGCGGCCATCTGGGAAGTGAACCAGCAGATGGAAGACCTCTCTCTCTCTCTGTCTCTACCTCTCTCTATAACTCTGCCTTTCAAATAAATAAAATAAATATTTTTTAAAAAGTGCATGGGAAATTTCTATTAAAGAAAAACCATGCATGGGTTTCATATTACTGTGCACCAACACCAACATACATTTATTTTTTTAATTCCATTTTTTAAAAAGATCTTTTATTTATTTATTTGACAGGTAGAGTTACAGACAGTGAGAGAGAGAGAGAGAGAGAGAGAGAGAGAGAGAGAGAGAAAGGTCTTCCTTCCATTGGTTCACCCCTCCAGTGGCCACCACGGTGGGCGCTGCGCCGATCCCAAGCCAGGAGCCAGGTGCTTCCTCTTGGTCTCCCATGTGGGTGCAGGGCCTAAGCACTTGGGGCATCCTCCACTGCCCTTCCGGGCCACAGAAGAGAGCTGGACTGGGAGAGGAGCAACCGGGACTAGAACCCAGTGCCATACAGGATGCCGGCGCCGCAGGCAGAGGATTAGCCAAGTGAGCCACGGTGCCGGGCCCTTAATTCCGTGTTTCTACAAACTTTTTGAAGTAAGCTCCTACATGTGATCTTTGAAAAGATGAACTAAAGCTTAGCCAGAGAAGAGCAAAGTTTCCTGAGAATAAATAACCAATCCCATAGGTTCTACAAGAATAAACGCTCTCTGTCCACGTAGCTTCACACGGCACCAGGAAAAGCGTGTTTATTTGCTAACATTTTGGAGCCTTATCAACTGCAGTGCTTTCTAATACAAAAAATGAGAATTTGTTTTACTGTATAGAAGCAGAATATAAAAGCGGATTTTAAGTTTCGTTTTGTTTTGCTTTACAGACCTCAGAGCAAATGGAGGTGACGGCAATCACACTGACCCCACAGCTGCCGACCAAGGGGGGCTTCTTGTTCCCATTCCACATACGGGAACCAGCATCTGGCTCAGGCCCATGCAGCCGGGAAGCAGGAGAACTGGCCTTAGCAGTGACTGCAGAGCGCCTCTGCCTTGTGGGAGATAAGAGCCGCACAGAGGGCCTCGGAGGTGCACGGGGCCTGGGAGAAGCCCCAGAGCCATAGAGATGAGGAGACTCTTGCATTCTGGGGACAAGTGCAGGTGCAGTGGAAAATGGGGCAAGAAAGCCGGCAGGAACGGAGCTGCCTCGCTGGTGTGCCTGCCCATCCAGCCCAGCACTCGGCTGTTCTGAGCATCGCTCCCCATCCAACCTCCGACTGAACCTGAAGGCAAACCCCAGCCCACTTCTCCCATGGCATTAGGATGGGAGAGGCTGCTGTGGAGTTAGGGTCCTCACAGACGTGTGCTGGCTCCGGATGAGAGCAAGTGCGGTAGGTATTCCCACACCTGCTTCATCCCTGTGTGGCCAGGGTTTGGTACACACTGTGTCCCATCTGCAGGTCTCCCCAGCACTACAGGTGAGAAAAATGAGATTGGGGGTTGCAGGCCATAGCAGCCCGTGCTCCTTGCTCTACAGTTGCATGGCCTCCTGCGCACACTATTTGGAGGTCTCTCTCACAGGAAAAAGAATAAACACAGCACAAACCCCTAGTTTCAAGCCCCCGGGGATTTGCTCCCCTCCTGGCTGAGCTGAAGTCTGCTCTTGGCGGTCAGCGCCTGCTGCAGCTGTTTGATGCCTTGCACGGATGTCCCAGCGATCTCCTTCCACAAAACCCTGCTCAGACCGAACCAGGCCCCCAGCAGCCCCATCGCCTCGGCTCCCTGTGCCACTCCTCCCAGGGGTAGGCAAGGGGTGTTCGCTAATCTGGACGTACACTCACCCCTCTAGCTCTGGAACACTCATGCTAAGGGCCCTTTACTATTTCCTTCTTCATTGTTTAAGACTGGCAGAGCTGTGCAGAGTCCACGGTTTGTAGAGGAAAGAGATGCCCATAAACCGGACTGTGTTACTGTGCTCCTGTATTGTAACTGCTCAGAGGAGTCTGGTGAAAACGTTACAGCTGAACGACCTTGATCCAGCCCAGCAGCTGCCGACTGAAACAGACGTGCTGGGCTGTCTGCAAGTCAGGTGGGCTCACCTGGTGGGTTCTGTGAGCGTTGACTCACAGGTCGAAGGAAATCACCAAGTTACCGCCACCTATTTACATAGTTTTAGCATTCCCATCAGCAATAGGCTCTCCTGTGGCAATCACCAGACAACTCTGGGCAAGCGACAAATCATTGTCAGGTTGTAGGGTGAAATAAGAAATACAGACTTATTTCTCATCTGAGAGGCAGAAAGAGGTGAGAGAGAAAAGAAGGGAGAGAGAGAAAGAGGGAGAGAGAGAAAGAGGAGGAGAGAGAGGGAGGGGGAGGGGGGGGAGAGGGAGAGAGAGGGAGAATATGGCGTGGCCAGCGCTCGGCTGCAGGCACGCTTGCAGAGGGGCCCGGGCAGCTGTGAGCGGCCAAGCTCAGTCCGGCGATGCAGAGGCAGATAAGCACATCCTAGGCTCCAGGAAGCGCCAGTGGAAGCATTCTCTCCTGCTTGCTGTGTTCTGGGCAAGAATCTGTTTCCTTTAGGGTTTCTCCATGCTGTGACTGTACCTTTGTTACTAGTTTTTAAGAAATCCTAGGGCCGGCGCCGTGGCTCACTTGGTTAATCCTCCACCTGCGGTGCTGGCATCCCATATGGGCACCGGGTTCTAGTCCCGGTTGCTCCTCTTCCAGGCCAGCTCTCTGCTGTGGCCCGGGAGGGCAGTGGAGGATGGCCCAGGTGCTTGGGCCCCTGCACCCACATGGGAGACCAGGAGGAAGCACCTGGCTCCTGGCTTGGGATCAGCCCAGCGCGCTGGCCGCAGCGGCCATTTGGGGGGGTAAACCAAGAAGGAAGACCTTTCTCTCTGTCTCTCTCACTGTCTAACTCTGCCTGTCAAATAAATTAAAAAAAAAAAAGAAAGAAAGAAATCCTGTATAACCCGCAGTTTCCTCCACTTTCTTGTAAACACTGAGACTTATTATTCCTTATCTTTCTGTGCTTAAACTTCCTGTTACAGGATCCCACTTTTGTAGAACTGCACACTGTTTATGATTAAGCAACAATGTCACTGCTGATAACAAAACGGGGTAACTGAGCCCTGGGGCTCCGCCATTGCCCTTGGTCCTGGACAGAGCGCCCCCTGGTCTCCCTGCACAGCTGAGCTGCTGCGTTATTGTAACCCACCCCAGTCCTCTCCCAGGTCAACCTGACACCCCGCCCTGGTGGACACAGCAAGAGAGAGAACCAGTGAGTGTCCTCCCCACTTCCATTTGCTGGTTTGCTCCCCAAATCCCTGTGATGACCAGGACTGGGCCAGGCTGAAGCCAGGAGCTGGGAACTCCATCCAGGTCCCTCACTGGGAGGCACGCAGCCAACCGCCTGAGCCATCACTGCTGTGTTCCAGGACGGGCAGTAGCAGGAGGCTGCAATCAGGAGTCAGAGCGAGGAGCTGAGCACAGCTACGCCAACGTGGCACACAGGTGTCTTAACTGGCATCTCGGCTGCCAAACACCCAGCCCAGGAACAGGAATGCTTTGCCGAGCTGGACCATCAGTGGGAGTCTACCTGGCTCACAGTTGTCAAAACGAGACCAGCACGACTGGAAATGAGGTGGAAGCCATGGGGAGACAGGAGCTAGGTAAGTCTGGGATTTGCCATGGCAACAGAGCAACAGTTTATTAAACCAATTAGGAAGTCTCTGAACCAGCAGCAAGCCCCTTCAGGAGCTCACAGATGGGCCTCCCTGGGGGACAGAGCACGAGTCGCCAACCATGGGGGAAAACACACCAGACCTCTGCATGGCTCCAACAACCATGAACGGGATTGAGTTCGCACTCTTACAACTGCGCTGGCCCTACGGCAGGCAAAGGCTCCGGCTCACTGCCTGCGGAGACCCTGTGGGCGTGGACCACACGTTCCCACCCTCCTGTGCAGGGAGAAGCCACGGGAGGAGCCGACAGCCAGGGTGCAGAATGAGGTGGACAAGCGAGACAGCGTATGTACGGCTCCTCGCCAAAGACAGCCTGGGGAGGACGGCAGGGAAGAGAAGGGACATCCAGGACATGAGCCTGCAGGTCAGCAGCCGCCTCAGTGTCTCAGCGTCAGCACTGCCGTAACTTCCATTACCGAGGGGGTGCCCGGATAACCCTAACCCACAAGATGGCAACGGTCCTCTGGCTGGGAACCGGCCACTCCCGGGGCAGAGGAAATGCCGATGGACCATCTCTGCCATCATCCATCCGGGTTAGCCACCCACTCAGAAGAGATGGCATCATCCATCCGGGTTAGTCACCCACCCAGAAAAGATGGCATCATCCATCCGGGTTAGTCACCCCCCCCAGAAGAGATGAATGTGAAATCCCAGTGGTAAGAAACGAGCGACAGATTGGCGCTGAAGACCTTAAGGCTTGCTTTCAGCCGGTTGACCAGATGACTAGAACTGTCCGTATTATCTATGCAGCATGGGGCTTTTATTAATTTTTATCTGAAGAGGTCTCTTTTTGGTAATGATACACTTTTGTTTTTTTAAAAGCCTGGTTTTTCTCAATACACCTTTCAAGGTTTTTAAATTGTTTCCTATCTTGTCAAGTTGAGAATTTTTAAAAAAGATTTATTTTGTTTATTTAAAAGGTAGAGTTGAGAGAGAGAGAGTGAAAGTCTATCCTCTGGTTCACTCCCCAAATGGTCACAAT
The DNA here is from genome assembly GCF_033115175.1 of Lepus europaeus. Taxonomy (NCBI): domain Eukaryota; kingdom Metazoa; phylum Chordata; class Mammalia; order Lagomorpha; family Leporidae; genus Lepus; species Lepus europaeus. The sequence continues at coordinate 5,399,227 of NC_084843.1, read as the reverse complement.
GGCCAGAGCTGGGCCAGACTCAAGTCAGGGGTCAGGAGCTTCTTCTGGGTCTCCCACGAGGGTGCAGGGGACCAAGCACTTGGGTCATCTCCTGCTGTTTTCCCGGGTGCATTCACAGGGAGCTGGATCAGAGGTAGAGCAACTGGGACTCCAACAGGCACCAACATGGGAAGCCAGCATTGCAGGCAGTGGCTTTACCCGCTACAGCACAATGCCAGGCCCCAAGTTGAGATTTTTAAGAGCTTCATTTGCAGTGTGTAATAAAAGTTCAGAACTGGACTTTTCAAAAAAGTGAACTGCAAGCACCTGTTAAGAAAGGCTTTAATAAAAAAGAGCGGGTTGTTGTGTACGGGGCAGCACGGGCGGTGGGACGTGAATGCCGGGTGCCCCTCAGCACTGAGCCCCAGCTGCAGGTGAAACGCACACGGTGCCCACGGATGCACAGCCAGGCTGACAGTGAGGCGTAACGTACTTGTACATGAGACGTGCAGGGGCCGCAAAAAATGACAGTTATTATGCTCAGGCGATTGAACTGTGGGTAACTTTAACATACACGGTTTCTGCTCTTCATAAGGTTGTAACATGTGGACAAGGTTAAAACGCTTAAAATAAACTCTTGCCATCTGTCCCCTCTCCCTCACTTGAGGAAAAAGAATGTGACTGCAGTTTGCTGCTCTTTGCACTCAGCACAGAGGGGAGGGGCTGGGATCCGTCTGAAACTCACAGGGCTGGAAGACCCTCTTCCCCGAGCCCCTCCTCACTCTCTCCAGAGTGTGATCGCCCAGGTGAGTGACAGGTGGACACAGCTGTCGAGGCCAATGCTGTCCTCCAAGTCACTGAACCGTCACAGACCCTCTGGCCAGGCTGGATCCCAAGAGGTCACCTTGTCCTGACCACCAGGCGTAACCCCAACTGGCCATCGCAGCCCCCTCCCCAGCCGGTCTTCACCGAGGTCCTCAGCAGGTGCGCCCAGCCCCTGCTGAAGCGAGCGGCTGCCCACACGCAGCCTGAAACAGTGGCACCGCAGGGATCCATGCGTGGACGCTGCCCCTCTTTAAGGAAGGGAGGGCACAGTCAGTGACCGCGGGGGGCATCCTGCGGGTTCTGCAGGAAGCAGAGAGGCCTGGAATGTCTGCAGCACAGCACCGCCCCTGGTAGCAAAGCATCCCCTGGGGGCGACTGGCCTTGGGGGTGTCTGGTAGCAAAGCATCCCCTGGGGGCGAATGGCCTTGGGGGTGTCGTGGGAAACTGCACGCTGGTGCATTCGTAAGCGGTGGCCCCGTTCCTAGCTGTGTCTCTCCAGGCAAATCTCTTAGCCTCTCTGTGAGTCAGTGTCCTCATCTGGAAATTGGGGACCAAGCACAGCTTCTGGCCCTGGTGAGCGTCAGAGTGCAGGCTGCCGTCTCTCCCCGTACAGCAAAGTTCTGGGCCCCCCGTCCAGAGAGCCAGCTGCCAGCTTAGGGGGTGACACTCATCACGGGCCATGCAGTGGGTCCGGCCAGCTTGGTGATGCCAACAGGCACCGAGAGCTTCCGTCCGAGGGAGGCTCGAATCTTGTCCTCTGGCCAGAACGTAGACAACACTGGCGGCAGTGACTCCAGTCTTCAGGAATGGCGGCTGATAGCAGGGGCTGCCCAAGCTGCCGTTTCACACGTTCACAGCCCCGAGTCTGGAGATAAGACCGGGACAGCCGCCCTCTCCGCCTCTCCGGAGAGCCCTCAGCCTTCCTGCCGGAGGGAATCCAATTCCTTGGGAAATGAGACTTGCAACAGGCAATTTCCCATGGCTTCACAAAGGCCAAGAAGACGGCGCTTGTCCACTGACTCATCAGCCTTGCTAATCGTCCCTGAGTTCCTGGGAGGGTTGGAAGGCACAGCGGCCAAGGCTCCTGCAAACGCTTTCTTCAAGCCAATCAAGTCCTCGTCCCGCCTCTGCCACTCGCTCTTCACAGGCCTTCCGGATGCTTGGGACACAACTTGAGGCAGGGGTTCAGCTTACAAGGAGCACAGCTCTCAGCAGCCTCGTGGGGCTTCACCAGTGGCACCAGCCTCCCTACACACCTGCACGTGGCTGGCACAGTCAGAGGCGCTTCCTAGGAGGCGTTCTCCGGCCTGCTGCCTTCTCCCGTGGCTCAGCCGTGTTCTAAGGGCTCAGGACACAAAGGCTCCCTGGGCGGAGGCTCCTTCTCTGTGGAAGCCACACTGTGGGCTGCCGCTGCCTGTGCGTGGCCCGTGCTGATTCCTGCCACCTGGAGCCCACACGGCATCCCATGGGGCACTCTCAGTTTTAAAGAGGAAGACCTCAGAGAGCTGGGGTGGCTTCTAGGCCATGCACAAGGGGGGGGCCTGGCTTGGAACCCAGCACTGTGCCCTCAGAGTGCAACCCCCGTCACCAGTCCAGGGAGGGCTGTCCCCAGGCCTGTGCACTCCTGGGGGGTGTGGTGCTGGGCTAGGGTGGGCAAGAGCCAGGGGGGTCTCAGGGTGACCTGTGTCCCACCCCTTTCCCAGCCCCAGGGTTGGTGCTGCCCCGTTTCTAACAACCCCAATGCACGGCCATCCAGCACAGCCCAGGCAGGGGCTGGGTGGGCAGGGGCGGCACTGAGAGGGAGGAATGCACCTTGAACCGTCTCCAGCATCCGGGCTCTTCATTCACCTGGGCCCTGTCCTGCCTTCCTGAAGCTGGGGCCTGGGCTCCAGACAGGGCCTTTCTGGAGAAGTGGAGTCACCAGGAGGGGAGAGGGAAGAGCAGGCATGGGGGTTGGAGGGAAGAGCAGCTCAGGGAGGCCCAAGGGCGCGTCCAGCAGCGTCTTCCCAACCATGCAGGTCTGTAGCCCCACTGCTTCACGGGGCCAGTGCACGGTGCCTGCACAGCTCTTCCGTGTCCTGCCTTCCTGGCCCACCACGGCTCAGGGGCCACAGTGTTCTGGTGCGGACATTCTTCTCCCGTCCACTGTCAGCCAGGCACACGGGTGGGGGCTGGCCCTCCAGACTAGGGAGGGGCACTTCTTTAAGTTTCTGTAAGCCCCAGGCAGGTGCTGCTGCCGCAGGCAACAAGGCGCTGACCAAGCCGGGGCAGGTTTAGGTTGAGAGGGAAGAAGGGGAGTCCTCAGGAGGGAGCTGAGGCCCCGTCCTCCCTCCCAGTGCCTTCAGAAGAGGCTCTTGTGGTGGCTGAGGCTCAAACGCTGCTCTTCCGGGGGCTGAAAATCACCCCACACTTGGTTCCACACTGACAGTTGTTCCACCCCAGGGGAGTGGTCCAGAGAAACTTGCCCCGCCCCAGGGGGGGCGTGGTACAGACCAGCTTGCCCTGCCCCAGGGGCGTGGCCCAGAGCAGCCTGCCCCACCCTTGGGGGAGTAGTCCAGAGCAGTCTGCCCCACCCTTGGGGGGAGTGGTCCAGACCAGCTTGCCCCACCCTTGGGGGGAGTGGTCCAGAGCAGTCTGCCCCACCCTTGGGGGAGTAGTCCAGAGCAGTCTGCCCCACCCTCGGGGGGAGTGGTCCAGACCAGCTTGCCCCACCCTCGGGGGGAGTGGTCCAGAGCAGTCTGCCCCACCCTCGGGGGGAGTGGTCCAGAGCAGCTTGCCCCACCCTCGGGGGGAGTGGTCCAGAGCAGTCTGCCCCACCCTCGGGGGGAGTGGTCCAGAGCAGTCTGCCCCACCCTCGGGGGGAGTGGTCCAGAGCAGTCTGCCCCGCCCTTGGGGGGGAGTAGTCCCGAGTGGCTTGCCTTTCTAATTGCAGGATGGGTATTCTGTATGTTGCATCCTAAGGTTACAAAGCTGGAGGAGGAAGGGAAATGGCGAGAAAGACACGATGCCACCACAGGGACTACGACCCAGCAGTCAGAGTTTCAAATACGGAGGGTCACGGCACAGTTTTCCAGGGGCAGTGAGAAAACACATCCAGAGCAGTGAAAACCTGGGCGAGCTCACCCAGCCCGCGTCGCCCCGTGAAGGCAAGTGCTCCATGCTCGTGTGACATCTCGCCTCACCATCTGGAAAGTGGCCTGCTTTTCCCGCTAGGCCAGGAGCCAGACGTCTCTGCCCCAGGGGGAGAGGTGGGGGCGCAGGCATGCTGAGCACATGGATTTGGGAAGTGAGCAAGTGTTCAGGCAGGGGAAGCACGCGGCCGACCTCAAACGCAGGCTGGTCTGGTCTGCCCGTCTGATAACCAGCTGGGATTTCAGCACACACCAGGTTCAGCTCTTATCACCCAAACAAGCAAAAGACGCCAGCCTGACCCATAGCTCACAGCAGCGTGGCGGGAACATCATTCTCTGGCCCCCCTGGCATCGCAACAAGGAGGTCCCAGGTCACAAAGCAACAGCAACAGTGTCGGGCCGGGGGGCCAGAGCCCACTGCGAGGCCATTCCCGCCTACAGCCCAGGACTTACGCAAAAACGGGGGCACGGATCAAAGTTTTTCCGGAAACACAAAAACGGGCCCAAACAGTCTTGGAAGGCAGCAGGGGACAGCTGCAGACGCAGGACGCCCGGGTCTGGGAGCTTGTTCCCCGCACATGTCACAGATGGCCTAAAGATGATGATCCAGTCATGGAGAAACAAGCCCGTGCCACCCCCAGGCCCAGTGCTCTTGTTTCAGCCGCCAGACGTCTGCATAGACAGATCTCTGCATGATGGATCAGAACCACGTGGGACGGACGCATGGGCTCGGGGCGGGAGTGGCAGCAGGGGACAAGGGTGAGTGTGGCTATGGCTGCAGAGCAAAGCACATGACTCGCCTGGCGGGAGCTTCCAGGTGGAGAGGGAGGGCGGCGGCGTGGAGTCCTCCTGCCCATGGACCACCCTGGCCAAGGGCATGAAGGCCCTCACCCACAGAGTGGCAGCACGGCTCTGGAATCCTTGTACCACCGCAACAGGACAGGAGTGCACACGGCCGCCAACTACCAGCTCCTCCGTGGGTTGTTTCACAGACTTGGGAGTGCAGCACCCTTTGTCCACAGCTCCCTGGCCTGCAGCATGGTCCTCGCCTGAGGACCTGGCTCAGAAGGTGCGAGTCAACCGTCCCCCTGAGATGCACAGCCACAGGTCCCCTTGGGAAGCTTGGCTTAGATGAGGAGTTGGGACGGTACCGACTCAGCAAACAGCGGCTGGTGGGGTCTCTCCTCCCCTTCTCCAGTCCTCCCCTCTTCCCAGAGACCCCCCCTCCCGGCCGGAAAACATCTCAGGCTCTGTGTGGGGCTGAAAGGGACTGGCTGCAAGGGAGCAGGGAGAAAAGGGAGCCGAGCCCTAGGCTGCACCCTCCCGCTGCTCCAAAGCCTGGAGCCCCGAGGAAAGAGTGGGATGGGGTTTCCCTCTGGTGACACCCAAATCAGGGTCCACGGCCTGGATGGAGAGGAGCTTCCAGAAGCCAGGGGACGGGGCTGAGTGCTGTCCTGGACCCTCCCAGTCCTTGTGCCAAGGGCAGAAGAGGATACACAGCAGAGGCAGCCCCCAGCTGAGTCTCTGGGGACCCCCACCCCCAGCTGAGTGCCTGGGGATGCTCACCCCACCCCCAGCTGCCTGGGCTTTCAAAGAAAACAAGTTCTGTCAACAAAAGCAAAGCAATATTTTCCAAAAGTTCACAAAGCCTTAAAAATGCTCCTGATATGCCAGCAAATGACTGGTATTTAACAAAAGCTTAGCACTTGGAATGTGAGAGCTTTTGACCCATTAAAAGTGCATCCTAAGACTTTTTTTCATTCAACTTCTATTAAATGCATGATTCCAAGAGATCATTTTGTACAAGACCAAGAACCAGCAGCTCAAGGAACAGAAGCAAAACAGATTTTCCAAAAGGAATTTCCAGTGTCGAATGTTGGGCTCAGATAGGAGGATTTAATTTTTCTAAGACCCTAAGAAGGTTTAGTCATATTTTTGAAACATATGCTTTTTTTTGAAGGACTTAAATGGAAAACATCCTACTTATACATCTATTTCGTACCAGAATGAAACCAGATAATTGGAAATCGTGTTTCTAGGAGGGGGTTTTACACACTGGAAATGTGGGTCGGCTTCCTGTTGAAGGAAACACTTTAGTCACACACACCCTGGGCGCTGCCGAGGATCCTTGAGCGCTGGGCCCCAGGGGGAGGGAGTGGCTGCTGCTCGCCGATCACCAGCTACAGGACACACAGGCCAGCTCACCTGCACAGCCTCCTGTGACCAAACTGCCTCTCCTCTATATGAAAATGGCTGTTTGCTGTGCAAGTACAAATGTCAGTCACTGATCTTAGAGACTTTTTTTTTTGGACAGGCAGAGTTAGACAGTGAGAGAGAGAGGCAGAGAGAAAGGTCTTCCTTCCGTTGGTTCACCCCCCAAATGGTCGCCATGGCCGGCGCTGTGCCAATCTGAAGCCAGGAGCCAGGTGCTTCTCCTGGTCTCCCATGTGGGTGCAGGGCCCAAGGACCTGGGCCATCCTCCACTGCCCTCCCGGGCACAGCAGAGAGCTGGACTGGAAGAGTAGCAACCGGGACTAGAACCCGGCACCCCAACCAGGACTAGAACCCGGGGTGCTGGCGCCACAGGCGGAGGATTAGCCTAGTGAGCCATGGCGCCGGCCAAGACTTTTTTTAAGATGAAAAATCTGGCATTGCAGACAGAGGGCTGTCAGGCAGCACAAGGCCAGTGAGAACAGAAGGCAGACAAGCCTGAGGAGGTCCCCTTTCGCCCAGAAACATTGGTGAGATGACCACAGCACGATGAGATCGCTCCCAGGGAGCTCCCAGGGGTTCCTGCTTCAAGGGACCACACGTGCAGGTGCCCTCTTGGCTGAGATGTGACGTCGTCAGGAAGGTCTCTGAGTATTCCCTGCTCCTGTGTCACCAGGCATGGGGCAGGCGTCCCCCTGTGTGATATTCCAGCCGCCAAGGGGGCCTGGGGCTCTCAAGGCCAATTCATCCACCTGCCCTCCGCTACAAGGGAGGGCAGGGACGGCGTCTGTTTCCACTCATTTCTGATCCCTTCTGTGCCATGCACCCACCACTGCTCCTGGCATTTCACGAATATTCAAAGCTCGTATCTCAGGGGCTGGTGTGGCACAGCGCTAAGGGTAAGCAGCTGCTGGCTGATGACGCCAGCAGCCCACATGAGTGCCGACTGGAGTTCAGCTGCTCCACTTCCAACCCAGCTCCCTGCTAACGCGCCTGAGAGAGCTGCAGAAGACGGTTCAAGTCCTCAGGCCCCCGCCACCCACGTGGGAGAACTGGATGGAGTTCCAGGCTCCTGGCTTTGGCCTGGTCCTGCCCTGGCTGTTGTAGCCATTTGGCGAGTGAAGCACCAAATGGAACTACCTCCTCTCTCTCTGTGTCTCTCCCTCTCTCTGTAACTCTAACTTTCAAATAAAATAAATGACTCTTCAGAAAAAAAAAAAAACCTATCTTCAGAGAATATCATAACCACGTGGCACCAAATATACCTTTGCTATACCTCGCAATAGCTTAGATACTCTGAGGAAAAATCACTGACACAGATCACTGAGCCCGATATGTTCAATATTCTCAACCTTCATTGCCCCAGGCTCCAACACAGAGTGCACACATTTCTAGTCCTCTAAGCTGTGCATGGACCCACTCGCTTTCCCGAAGCCTCAGAAGCCCTGAATTGTGCTTTTTCCTCTTTGCCCATCTGAGAGATGCAAAAGAAAATCTCATTTGAATGTGCATTTCTCTAGGTACAAATCAATTTGAGTATTTCCCCCATTTATTCATTAATTATTTGCACTTTTCTGTAATTGATTTAGGCTCACTTTTATTTTGCTCTGAATAGCTTTCACTTGTTGATTTGTAGAAGTTCTTTATGAGACTACATTTATGCTGCCAATATCTTTCCTAGTGTATTATTTTTGTCATTGATTTTGATATTTGAATAAATGTAAGACTCAAATTTTTAATTTATTTAAAAATGATTTATTTATTTGAAAGACAGAGTTACAGATAGAGAGAGAGAGAGAGAGAGAGAGAGAGAGAGAGAGAGATTGATCTTCCATCTACTGGTTTACCCCCCAAATAGTCACAATGGCCAGGACTGGGCCAGGCTGAAGCCAGGAGCTGGGAACTCCATCCGGGTCTCCCACATGTGTGGCAGGGGCTCAAGGACTTGGGCCATCTTCCAGTGCTTTCCCAGGCATATTACCAGAGAGATGGGCTGGAAGTGGAGCGGCCAGGATTCAAGCCGGTGCACACAGGGAATACTGGCATCGCAGGCAGCAGCGGAACCCACTGTGCGCAGCGGCAGCCCCAGTTTCTGTTTCAGTCAGTCAGCACTCCTAGCCTTAGAGATGCTGTTTTCTGTCATCTTTCTTCAGGAAAGACACAGAAAATCTGAGGGATCGTGGCCCATGCACATTTCCAAATGTTGCATTTTAAAAGGTTATAAGTTGAATTTTTAGCAACCATAAACATACTAAGAAATAAACCACTGGCTAAAAAGGACTTTAGAAGGGCCCCGTTCTGTGAATGGACACCCTCGGTGTTCAGGGCAAGACAAAGCCCAGCAAGGAAAACCCAACCCACTGGTCCTTCCCGACCGCAAATGCTGGCTGTCTTCATATGTCCACCTTCAAAACAAAGCCTTCCCAGACTAAGCTGTCATGCCAGGGCCCCGACAAACCCAGCCGAGCATGCGAGATGGATCCCCCTGTCGGCACACGACAGGAGCTGGCTCCTCACCGTGGCCAGGTCAGCCTGACTTGGGTGCTGTGCGTCTTGGGTGTGTGTGGGGCCGCCTCGTGCGACCCGTGGTTCTGCTACAGCTTCCTTATCCCTTCCTAGACCTGTCCAGCCTGCTCCTCAGACGGTCGTAAACAACCACATTCCAAAGCAAGCCACGTCCAACCTGTGAGAGACCACCCCTGCTTCCCCCAAGCCCCTTGGCCTTCTGGGCCACGCCGATGCACGCGCACTGCGGACTAAGGAGGGGAGATCTGCTGTCCTGGGACGCACAAGGTCTGGCTAGAAGCTGAGCGCCGTGGATCACTTCCCAAGGCTCCCTCAGAGTCACTGGGTGGGTGTCTCCCAGGCGAGCACGGCACCCTGCCCTGCGTGAACCCCCCGTTAACCTCCTCCCAGAGCCTGCCTCTCTCCAAACACCACCCACACCGCTCTCCTTAGGGAGCTGCCTGGGCTGTCTCCTTGCCCTGCCGTGGGCCTCCTGCCTCCACCAACAGCGCTGTTACCAAGGTCAGACTGAAGGGCCACTCTCCCGTCAGCACGAGCAGCAGCCCCACCCCTGCTCCCTGCACCCCTGCCTTGGGCTCTGACTCCTGCCCCACCCCGCCGGCCCCTTCAGCGGCTCCTCCAATCTTCTCTCTTTAAGAGACTCATCCTGGCCCTGATTTCTATTCTTTGGATCCTCGACGGTCATTCTCGACCCGGAATCCCAGACAAATGTGGCACCTGCATTCGCGTGTCCAGCGCTCAGTGTGGACTCCATAGGACGACACAAACTCTGACGGCAGCATCCTTTGTAATGGGCAAGAATGCCCGCATCCCAGCTTCTGGAACTGACAAACACGTGGCCAAGTGACTGCCGAGATGATGGCCGAGGGGTGTTGGGGTGAGGAAGATTAGCCTGGATTAGCTAGGGAAGGCTCCTTGGGAGAGAGAGGCAGGAGAGCAGAGCTGGAGAGAGAATCAGAAGGTGTTGCATTGCAGGCTTTGAAAACAGAGGGTGAGGCCAAGAGCCTGTAATGCAGGAAGCTTCCCGAAGCTGGGAGAGGCCAGGAAGCAGTCTCCCCTGAGCCTCGGGAGGGAACACGGCTCCACAGACACCGCAGACGGCTTGCTGTCAGCCTGTGGGACTGGGGCGGGGCCTCTGCGTCCAGAACTGGATAATGATAAACCCAGTTGCTCTAAGCCATGGGGCTTGTAGCAATCTGTAAAAGCAGCAAGAGGAAATGAGCAGGTTCTGCGGCACCAGTGGAAACCCCAAACCAGACAGCGGCTCTCCTCCTCTTAATCCGCAGTCAGAGGTACCGGCCATCGCGCCACTAGCCCTCCTGCTCCCACGTGTTCATGTATTTGAGGGGCAGACACACAGTTTCCATCACCAGTTCATTCCCCAAATGCCTGCAACAACTCGTGTTAGCCCTGGATCAGAGACAGAAGCAGGAACGCCATCCAGGTCTCTCCCGTGGGTGGCAGGACCCCAATCACTGACGAACCTGACAGCCCTGGGAACTGAGCTGGGCACTCTGATGCGAGGCGCAGGCAGCATAGCCCTGGGCCAACACCTGCACGGTCGCTCAGGTAACAGCCTAAGTACCACCCTGTCACTACTTCCTGTCTTCTCTACTGGTCCATCCATCACCAGCTGACACTCTTAGGGCAACGCAAGTGAACCTGCGTCACGTGAAGTTCCCAGGACAGGCACAAAGAGCAGGCAGTGGGTAGGTGGAGTCATTGGTGGAGAAGAGGAGGGGAGACTGGGGCGTGGGTGGGGTTGGGGATGGGACGGGGGGAAAGGCGTGGCCTGCCCACAGGTGCCTGCGAAGAGTGTTTGGTAGAGACCTCCAATGCTCGACCCCAGCTCTGAGCTCTCACATCAAACAGATGTGGGCTTGAAGATGTGAGCTTCGGGTGCTCCAGCCTACACCACCCCCAAACCTGCTTCTTTGGGGTAGTTTGAGACAGCTATGCTAAGACTGTAGACAGGATTAACTCTGCAAGTCTGCCTTGTGAAAGGAAATTTACATCGTCTGCTTTCATGAGGTAAGCAGCGGAGAGAAACAGAGTTTTCTCTCCTTGCAGGAAAAATCCCCACCCCGGGGAGAGAGGAGAGGTGGTTGCACGCCGCCAGGTGTACGTCCGTGGGCTGCAGCTCCAGTGACTTCGCCTGCACCTCTCTGCCCCGATGCCCCCTGCTTGACCAGCTCTGTAGAAGGTGCAGCCCGCCCCCTCCAGTCCCCGACGCGGTGCGCAGCGCCTGTGTTTCTGCGTGTTAATAAGTGTGGTACGTCTTCTCCCTGCTCATCTGCCTGCTGTCAGCTTATAGATGAAAATTCCTGAGCCTTCAAGGAGAAAGAGAATCTGAAACTTTACTTCTTTTTCAGTGAGGAGGTGGGAATTCAAGGATGGGTCTCCCAGACGCGGGTGTAGGGGAGGAAACTGGCCGCCCAGGCAGGATCTCGGGCCTCAGCACTTGAGGCCTGGGGGGAGGAGGAGAAGCCCCGGGAGGGCAGGAAGGGCCCCCCGAGGGGTAACAGGGCACTGGAAGAGCAGTCATCGGGTGAGAAGAGCCGTTAAGGAAGTAGAAACCGGGGCCGGCGTTGCGGCATAGCGGGTTAAGCAACCACCTGTGATGCTGGTGCTAGTTCAAGTCCCGACTGCTCCACTTCCAATCCGGCTCCCTTCTAATGTGTCTGGGAAGGCAGCAGAAGATGGCCCAAGTCATTGGGTCCCTGCACCCATGTGGGAGACCTGGAAGAAGCTCCTGGATCCTGGCTTCAGCCTGGCCCAGCTCCAGCCATTATGGCCATCTGGGGAGTGAACCAGAGGATGGAATACTGCCCCCTCTCTCCAACTCTACCTTTCAAATAAATAAATTTTTTTTTTTTAAAAAGGAAAGTAGAAACCGAGGGACTTGGCCAAATTCAGTGGAGTCCACATCGGGTCAGCACCGGACAAGGTCATGGTCAGGGAAGAGGGATGCAAGCAGAGAGTGGGGAGAGGCTGCGGACCAGAAGGGTGAGGGGATGGAGGACACCACAGGGTCCACATGACATGAGTGCTCAGTGGGGGAAGGAGGCCTGGTTTTTAGGGTGGTGCAGTTTTGGGGCTGCATGGAGCTGGGAAGGAGAGAGAGGCTGGAGACGCGGAGGACAGGCACGATACGCAGAGGATAGTAGGAGCCTGCTCCATCCAAGCCTCCAAAGCCACGGTGCTCCAGCGGGAGGGAGAGTATTCGGTAACTGCAGGAACCGAGGTTTCGAATGGCCTTGCTCCCTCCCCGGCACACTCGGGGGGGGGGGGGTCCCACCTGCATGGGGACTGCAGTAAAGCAGCCTTTGATTTAGGGTAACAGATAGAGAGGCGAGTGACAACTATATTTATATATTGCACTTGGTATCTTTTGATCCTTTGTATACATAATTTTGTATCCCCAAATGTTCTATAAAGGAAACGAGAAGAGATTAAGGAAGGGGCCATATATCACTGTTATCTTCGCATGTGCATGATGGGAAAATAAACACACATCTATTTTATTGAAAAGGAAGTGCAAGCTGGCTTCAGCGATCCCTCTTGAGGACAGTAATGAAGAGACGGGTAACACACAGCAGGCTGCTTGCAGCCGTTCCCACGCCGATCAGCACATGCATGAGTCCTGCTCAAAGGAAGCCACTCCTTGCAAGTTCAAGCATGTCCCCCCCCCCCAAAAAAAAAAAAAAAAGGCTGGGAGAAAAGTGTGCCCGAATGGGATGAGATCTTTTCCCTTCCTTTTGGCTTGCCTGGGTTTTCGATATTTTACATTTTTTTATCCTGAGTTGCACTGATACAAAAAGTAGAAAGAAACTCACAAAGGAAGAAACTCAAAACTATTCTTCAAGGAAACACAAAGCAGTTCGAGATGGCTGTTGTCTGAAAGCTGGTTAGATTGCTGTGGCCAATCCTTAAATATACAAAAAGCTGATGAGACTTTGCCATGGCTGTCTTACAGATATTCCCGTGAACGCCACGTGATCTAACTGTAAACCATTTTCTGTGCCTGTGTTTGAAGACTGCAGGTTTCACTTTCCTGCGTCAACCACATCTGAGTGCATGAGATGGACAATTCCAGGAACAGCAAGTTTTAAATCATGTGCCATTCAGAGGAGTGTGGTGGAATCAGGGCTGTCTCGCTCCAGCCAGCCCAGGCTGAGACCGACCTCGTGCAGCGTATCCACCGTGTGTATGCCACCCACCGGCTCGTCACTTCGCAGTCCTCCTATGTCTGTGCTCTGGGAACCCTACTGTGGGAGCCTACAGCCGCACAAGCCTCTGTCACGCTGCTCACTTTGTCAGGCAGGCATTATCTCTGCCGTCTCCCATCAGCAGGAGGCCGGGTGCAGCACAATAATACATTTGCAGGGAGAGCCCTTAGTCACATGGCTTTTGTATTACAGTCCAGTGTAGTAGTTGCTCTATTATTGGTGTTAACCTCCCACTGTGCCTTATTGGTAAAATTTTATCACAGATTTATATATATATATACACACATAAAACCCACACTGTGGATGATACCAGACTGTATTTACGAAGAAGATAGCATCGGTATGGTTTGGTATTATTTACCATTTCAGGCATTCGTGTGTGGGGAGGGGTGGAGAGCTCACGGAACGTGCCCACGCCAGGTCCCTGGGACGACTACACAACTACACAACTACACAACTTTGGTTTCAAGATTGTGGTTCCTCTAGGGCCTGTTCTGCATACAGTGAGCTGGGTGCAGCAGAGGAGATAAAGTGTTGGCAGCAACAGCCAAAACTCAGCGGCCTGGGGGGAAGCGAACAGGCTTAGGTGCCGCTGACTGTGCTGGCCCGCTGGGGTACTGGACCATTATAACGGAAATGTGCATTTCTCTCCACCTGGTAGGCGAGAGGAGGAGGGCGTGAGAACAGATGTAGGCCCGTTACTCTGGGAAACAGGAGAAGCAGGGCTGCGTAAGAACCAAGGTGAGGCCACTGTGAGGTTCTGGGTGACGGCTCCCGTGCCAAGAGCGTTCCTCAGCTCAGGGCGGACGGGCTCGGGAGTCTTTAGGAAGACGTCATGCTGTGGGCAGGAGACTGGGCAGGGCGTCCTGTGACCTGGATGGGCAGATGTAGGAGGAGAGGTGGGGAGTCCCGAGAGGCTGCGGGGTGGGGGGGGACGACAGGGTTCCTGACGGGGGGCTGCATCTCTAGGTCGTGCACAAGCCAGACTCCCCCCAGTGCCTCTGAGTCCGGGCCGGGCCACACCTGGCCGGGAGCCACCCTGAGAGCTACGTGGCTTCCCAGGAAAGGACCTGGCCCGACTGGTGATGGGTGTGGCTCAGTCACAGGAGGTGGCCAGGCCCGGCAGGGTCTGAGGCGGCTCTGGCACCTTGCGGAGGCCACGGTGGAAGCCCTCCTGGGGCAGGAGGACAGCTGCCGAGCGTGGGCAGACGGAGAAGCAGAGGGGCACGGGGCCCTCCTGGAGTGAGGCGCCCGTTCCAGAGCAGTATCCACATCTGTGAGATGGAGTGCAGCTCCGCCCTGGGCTGGAGGAGCGAGGAGAGACAGGGGTGCTGATCCCACCCTGGGCTGGAGGAGCGAGGAGAGACGGGGGTGCTGATCCCACCCTGGGCTAGAGGAGCAAGGAGAGACGGGGGTGCTGATCCCACCCTGGGCTGGAGGAGCGAGGAGAGATGGGGTGCAGCTCCGCCCTGGGCTGGAGGAGCGAGGAGAGACGGGGGTGTAGCTCCGCCCTGGGCTGGAGGAGCGAGGAGAGACGGGGGTGCAGCTCCCACCCTGGGCTGGAGGAGCGAGGAGAGATGGGGTGCAGCTCCGCCCTGGGAGGGAGGAGCGAGGCGAGACGGGGGTGCTGATCCCACCCTGGGCTGGAGGAGTGAGGAGAGATGGGGGTGCAGTTCCGCCCTGAGCTGGAGGAGCGAGGAGAGACAGGGGTACAGCTCCCACCCTGGGCTGGAGGGGTGAGGAGAGACGGGGGTGCAGCTCCCACCCTGGGCTGGAGGAGCGAGGAGAGACGGGGGTGCAGCTCCCACCCTGGGCTGGAGGAGCGAGGAGAGACAGGGGTGCTGATCCCACCCTGGGCTGGAGGGGTGAGGAGAGACGGGAGTGCTGATCCCACCCTGGGCTGGAGGAGCGAGGAGAGATGGGGGTGCAGCTTCCACCCTGGGCTGGAGGAGCGAGGAGAGACGGGGGTGCTGATCCCACCCTGGGCTGGAGGAACAAGGAGAGATGGGGGTGCAGCTTCCACCCTGGGCTGGAGGGGTGAGGAGAGATGGGGGTGCAGCTCCCACCCTGGGCTGGAGGAGGAGAGATGGGGGTGCAACTCCCACCCTGGGCTGCTGGGGCAAGGAGAGACAGGGGTGCAGCTCCCACCCTGGGCTGGAGGGGTGAGGAGAGATGGGGCTACACACGAGGCTCCTCGCACACTGCACGCCAGCCCAGCTTTCTCAATCCCTGCTAACCATTCGCCAGCTCCCTCCCCAGCCCCTCCCCCACTGCCCCCCCCCCCCCCCGGACAGTCTGGCTTTCCCTGGGAGGATAGGCTCTTAGATAACAACCACCCGTGGAACCATCGGCTTGCATGGAGATAACAGTACTTCTCAGTGAGGGTAGGTGAACCCCAGGACCTGGCAGCCTGGTAGGAAAGAAAGGAGAACTCCGGAGGATGCTGAGTTTCGGAGGGCCGGGAACCCCTGGGGACAGGTGACAGGTGCCTGACCAGGCCAGGAGTGGTGGGAGAGTGAGGGACTGGCGTGAGGGTTTCATCCTGAGAGGGAGGGGAGGTCACAGAGGAAGGGGGAAGAGCTCATGCCAGCAGGCTCGCTCTCGGCTGGGCCAGCAAGGGGTGGTGGAGACAAAGGAGGAATTGGAGCTGCTGGTGCCCAGAGGTCAGGCAGGGGGAGACCCAGCAACTCTCCCAGGTCCAGCCAGGGCCAACAGATCAAGAGTGACAGCAGAGGCTGCCGTGCGACTCCCCAGGGAGCAGGGGTGGCCTGGACGTCCTCCTGCAGACTGGGAGCCAGTAAAGCTGCCACCAGTGATGCCGGCATCCCACAGGGGAGCTGGTTTGAGTCCCAGCTGCTCCACTTCTGATCCAGCTCCCTGCTCATGGCCTGGGAGAGCAGTGGAAGATGGCCCAGGTGCTTGGGGCTCTGCATTCATAGGGGAAACCTGGATGAAGCTCCTGGCTCCTGGCTTCAGCCTGGCCCAGCCCTAGCCATTGCAGCCAACTGGGGAGTGAACCAGCGGATGGAAGATTCTCTCTCTGTTTTTTTCCCCTCCCTCTCTGTAACTCTGACTTTCAAATAAGTACATAAATCTTAAAACACACACACACACACACACACACAACACCAACAACAACTCTGCAGTCCCGGGGTTGCAATTTCTGCATCTGAGATCCCTGGGGGACAGCTGAGCGTGGTTACCCCGGTGTCTGGAGATGTCCAGATGGATGTGGAACTCCAGAGTCAGAGCTGGCGCTCAGATCTGTGTGGCCCGCGGTGGGCGTGGACGGAGAAGAGAGGGAAGCTCCTCTGTGGAGGGGATGGAGGATGTCCAGCAGCAGGAGGCCCCAGAGGAGCCCGAGGACTTTGGGAAGCCAGGGCGATGGGCCCTTAAGGGAAGGGGTGCTGTCCACCGTGGGGCAGGCAGTCGAGGGCAGGGGTGTTGCCGGTGAGCATCTAAATCCAGGTAACACTGGCCAGAATCAGCCTGCTGCTGCTGCTTTTTAAAGATTCATTTATTTGAAAGGCAGAGTTGGGGTGGGGGAGGGAGAGAGAGATTTTCCATCCACCAGTTCACTCCCTAAATGGCCACAATGGCCTGAGCTGGGCCAATCTGAAGCCAGGAGCCAGGAGCTTGTTTTGGGTCACCTATGTGGGTGCAGGGGCCCAAGCACTTGGGTCATCTTCCCGTTTTTCCCAGGTGCAGTAGCAGGGAGCTGTATTGGAAGTGAGCAACTAGGACTTGAACTGGGGTCCATATGGGGTGCCAGCCTGCTTCTTATTACTCTGTGCACTGGCAAACCTTAAGCCCTTGTCCCCACTGGGCCAGCCCCCGCCCAGCTCTGGATTGATGCCCTCGTTCCTAGCACCACCCTGTGGAGCAGCACCCCCATGACCTACTGGATTTGGAGATTTGCCTAGGAAACTACAGTGCCCCCTTTCCTGAGCTATGAGAGAACACAGACCCGCTGTGCTGTTCTTTACATTGACGGCTAGAGCTCAATGGGATTTTTTTTTTTGTCTGTTGGCCAGCCCGGCAGTTTAAAATTATTTAGGGAAATTTCAGATTTGCTCGAAAAGAAAGATGGCCCCAATATGCCCGTCACCCCCACATAACCACAACAGACCCTGAACACTTGTCCCCTAAATCTAACCAAGATCAACTCACGGCCAGCCCTGAGGGTGCTTCAGGAAGCTTCAGAAGATGGAACTGAAGGATGTGTCGGTTTTTGAAATCTGCGTTTGTTGGTAACTCACGACTCACTGCAGGGGCCAGCGTTCCAAAGCAAGCAAATGTAAAGCCCCAGAGCGATGAAATGTGGTGGACTTGGGACAGCCGAGCAGGGCAAGAAGGTCAAGGTGCACCTGCTGTGTGCCCAACACCGAGCACCCAGCACAGGGTAACTCAGTCTTTGTTAAGTTTAGAGACGAACCACAAAAGAATGGATGAAGGCAACGAGCCTGCAAGAGCAGAGAAAGCACAAGTGAGGATCCCTGTGGTTCCACCAAGGTAGTACCCGGAGCATTGCCTTAAAAAATCATTGAAAAAGTTGGGCAAAAATTCAACTTCTACTCCTTTACAGGAACATCCTGCATTGTATAAAATGATGCACCTTGAAACTCTGGCCACCTTCATATTTTAAATTACATCCTGAGTGTTTATAAAGTACATACAGTAACTTTTTACTCTCCTTGTATATCCTATAACATCATGTTGTATGCCTTAAATATACCCAGTAGGTTTCACTGTAAAAAGTTGCAAGTCCAAAACGCACAGAACATTCGAGAAATTTACACAAGAACTTGGAAGGTCGTCTCCAGAACAGGAACTTGTATGTTGTATCAATGCCAGGCAACGGCTCTGTGGTCATCTGCCCACCCAGGAGTCCCACGCACAGAAACTCCCTTCCTCCCTCCAGGTCGTGGCTTGTTTTCTGAGGGCAAACCTCGGAGCTCACTGCACTCAGTCTGTTCTACATTTTCCCTTTCTTTTCTGTAAAGAGGATTTGCTTCCGAGGCTGTGCAGACAAATGAATTATTCATAGAGACAGAGAGAGGTGTTTTCGGGGCCTCAGGTGCTGTGAGTTTGATCCCATTGTCTAAGCGGGCACCTTGGGAACTGAAATAAACCAAAAGCAAGAGGCAGAAATGTTGTCAACAATTTTTTAAAATCAGGGACTAGGGGAGAAGCACCTCCAGCAGTAATGCTAGCATTAAAAGATTAACTTTTGATGCTAAGCTAAGTCAAATGACATTACATGTACTTAGAATTCAACTATGTGTTTTCCAGCTTTAGGCAAGACAGGAAAATGACAAAAAATAAAAATTATGGATGGGAAAAAAACTCCATGAGTCTGAAGTGGCCAATGCACTGCTGGATGAAACCAAGACAGTGGGTGTGGACGTGGGCCCTTCCCATAAGACACGCATGGCCGTGCATTTTCCTGGCATCACTCCCAGGGTCAGTAGCCCCGCTCAGAGCGCGCTCTGTGAACTTGTCTTCGGATTCCCACCCATCAGCTTTCTGGGGCACTCGAAGGTGTGGAGACCCACGCGTAGTCCAAAGCCCGTGCTCAGACGAACGGCCATGGGGGTGACTTGTTCTTTTCAGCAACGGAAGCACACACTCTTGTTTTTCACCAAGAGGAAAACAATTCTTAAAAGGAAGAATTACAACCGAATTCCTCACTGTTGGATCCAAGCAATGACAGCCCCTGGTTGCAAGGTTTTGAGTCTCAAGACCTTGGGAGGGTGAAGAGAACCACTCCCTTCACTTGAGACTACCCGGTTGTGTATTACAACTCGAGCACCTTTTAGCTAAAGTGTGCGGAGCCAGAAGTGTTCAGAGCTCAGAGGCTTCGGGAGTTTGGAATATCTGCATGGGTTTTCCCTCGCTGGGGGTCCCTACTCTGCAAACGTGAAACGTGTGATGCTCTGAAATCGGGAGCTGTTTGAGCACCTTGGATTTGGGATGCTCAACTTGCAATGATTTTTATCTTGTCCCGTGATGGGCAGCTGGACTCCCAGGCGAGCTCTGGTTGGTGTGGCTCCCAGGAAGGATTTTATCCTCCATTGCTGGTGTCCACAGCCATGCCTGGTGCTCCCCTCCCGACCTGGCCACGTGCTCCATCCTCCCGTGCCCAGCTAAGGCGGTACACCCTCTAGACCACTGCCAGGCTCACTGCAGCCATCTCCACACAGTCCCTTGGCCACACACTGCTCAGCAGGGGAGTGATTCCCCAGGCTGCACTGAGCAGCCCCAGGCTCCACCCTGGGGAGTGCGTGGGAAGGACCCTCCACTAGCTAAAGACAAGGCATAGAGCCGAGCCGTATACACCTCTCAAGGAAGCCCTCTAAGTGCACGCATGATGCTGTGGGCACTGTGGGCGCGGGCCACGTTCCATGGGCGTGTCAGCCCGAGAAGATGACACAATGTACACCTTGTGATTTGTGATTTCAGGAGAGGCACCCACGTCAGAAAATCTGTGGGCTGAGAGTGGAGAGAACGGGGTCTCCACACCACCAGTGACAGACGGGCCACTCCCCGTGGCTGGCCACGCCTCCTCTGCCCCTTCCCTCACTGAGCTATGGCGGACAAATCCAAACGGCAGACACCCATGGCACACAGCACCATGCTTCGATTTACATGCATTTCACAAAACGATCACCACAATCCAGCTAATCAGTTCTCAGGATGCGTCGCCTCACTCAGCCGTCCTTTTATCCGTGTAGTGCGGACATTTAAGATCTGTTCTCGGCCAGTTTTAGCCACGCGGTACAAGACGACGAGCTGGACATGCTGGACAACACATCAGGACTTCCTCACCCTAACTGAAACGTCATACTCCCTGACCACCCCTCCTCCCTCCCTCCAGCCCCCACAGCCAGCCCTCCACGCCCTCTCCCGTGAGTGTGTCCACTCAGAAGTGAGATCAAGCAGTATTCGCCCTCCTGCGCCTACCTTATTGCACTTAGCATAATGCTCTTCAGGTCCAGCCATGTGGTTGTGAATGACAGGACGCCTTCATTTTCAAGGTCATTGTGTTGTCCTGGTTTAATGTTTTTTGTTCTGTTTATCAGTTGCACACTTAGGCTGATTGCAGATCTGGGCTATTGTGAATAGTGCTTAATGAAGATGGGAGTAGAGTTCTCTTTCCAAAACCCGGATGTCGTCGACGTTGGCTGGGATTTCTGGAGCACACAGCTCTATTTTCTTGTGTTGAAGCAAGTACTGTACAAAATGTAGAAGGCGTGCGCGTCATTTTTCTTTCCACCTCCACTTGTATCGTCGAAACCTCTCCTGATCTCTGACCGCTTGCAGGGCTCAGCCCGGCGAGGGTGGTCGTATCACCAGGGATTTAGGGTTATCCCTGCACCAGCTCTTGTCCAATTTGAATGAGCACTGGGATTCCCCGGAGGGCTGGTAAAAACCCGTATTATTGACCTGTGATCTGGTGACGGGACAGCACAGGGCTGAGACCCGCTGGCCGAGAAGGGGCAGCCAGTGGGCAGCAGGGAGGCAGGGCTCTTGGGCAGGGGCCGGAACGTGTGGTGGGAAGATGACACGTTCGAGACTGGAGGAGGAGCCGCGGGATCAGTGAGCAGTGGCACAGTCAGGATCAGAGACACGGGGTGATGGCGGCCACCCTGGCCTGGACGGTCACTGTCAGGGGTTTTGTGCCATGCGGAGGCAACGTGAAACCCCTCCAGGGCTTTCCTCACTGCTGTCTACACTGCCGGATCCCTGTTCGCTGTCTAAGCTGCCGGATCCCTGTTTGCTGTCTACACTGCCGGATCCCTGTTTGCTGTCTATACTGCCGGATCCCTGTTTGCTGTCTACACTGCCGGATCCCTGTTTGCTGTCTACACTGCTGGATCCCTGTTCACTGCCGACATTGTAGCGATGGACCTCGCTCACACCAGGCCCCCTCAGACGAGGTTTACAGAGGCCTCAGCCGCCACTCGGCAACCGATGATAAACAAGCAACATGTGGCCCATTGATAACGGGGAACATAATTCCGCCACAAGCAGGACTGGAATTCCAGCTCCTTCAACCACTGGGATGACCTCGGAAAACACTGTGCTACGTGAAATAAGCCAGTCACCAAGGACAAAGACCGTATGGCTGCATTTATACAAAATGTCTACAACGCGAAAATCCACCGAGACAGAGCCATCAGTGGTTGCCAGGCCTTGGGAGATAGGAACATGGGGAAGAGGTCGCGACCTTCACGGGCCTGGGGTTTCTCTCTGGGGGTGATGGAAAGGGTCTGGAATCAGACGGTGGTGAGCGTTGCACAATGCTATGAGTGTACTAACGCTCGTGGAAACCAGACATTCTGAAAGGGGGAATTCATGTCACATGAGCTACGCTTCCATTAGACAAATCACAAGCGGGAAAGAAAACCCACATCCAAACCACGCGCCGTGCAGTCGCTTGCTTCCTCCAGGTCTGAGGGTGCGTGGCTTGTCAGACCCACAGAGTCGCTGTCCGGGGCTACTCTCTTCCTCCCTACAAGTGGAACGCCTACACCAGCACCAAGTTCAGTCTCCTGGGCGTCAGATGTGTTAGGCTGGGACAGGAAGTCGGTCCTTCCTGCCGCTGACCAGGCCGAGAGGCCCCACGACCAGGTGACTGTGGCCGTGCCACTGCACAGCTGTGTGGCCGGGCGCGAGACGGCGTGCACGCCGACCTCATGTATAAATGGGGCGAGAATGCTAGTGACGCCCCTCAGTACCAGGAGAAATCATACGTTCCCAGCATCATTCCAAGCAGCAGATACGTGACACGAGATGCTACCAACAGCTCCTACTGAGGTGCTCTGCAGGGCCTTGGCTGTTGGTGTGTTTCATAAATGTTTTCTGGAATCTTCCATGGCAAAGTAAGAGTTACTGGGGTAAAACAGATTGTGGGTTTTTTGGCTAGCCCAATAATCATCTCCTGACATACACGCCTGGAATCCTCCACCGACCTCCTCCCTCACCCCCCGCCCCATGACATGAGTCAGGCTGCTTGTTTCAATTTATGCTTGCAAAGCCGAGTTTCTGAAAAGTTGCATGCAAATCAAATTTTTACAATTCTGATAATACTTTCCCATTGTTCCACATTAAATGCTCAGGGGTGATTTATCTTCATTTGTGGTTCATTTTCAATTGGCAGCCGCTCCTAACACTTCACTTCTAAGCCGCTTTTCTCCCCAAACTTGGTCAAGTTGTGAAAACACACTTTCGAATGCCCTCGCCACGTTGAGGGACCCCCACTTACCTACTTCGTCAAAGCAGACGTGGAGCCCTCGGCCTGCGAGCAGGGGATGGCTGGGGCTGCTCTTCTGCGTCAGCGGTAAACACTGATGGGGCCTGCTCATTTTCCACTGAAACTCCCCAAGGACTTGCAGAATCAAGGCCAAATGACGCAAAGTCAATAGCACTGTAAGCAGTTCTGGCCCAGCACGGGGCAGGGGCTTGAGGGTCGTGGCCCTGCCTGTGCTTGTGCGGATGCAGCAGTTGGCAAGGCCCCGGCTCCTGGCCTGGCCACAGTGGGGCCCCGGCTAAGCCTCCGGCACACGCTGGGCAGCCCTGTTTCATGAAGACCCACTGGCTTTGTTTGAGTTGGATCAGGTACGGAAGTGCTCGCTCGCTCTGTGACCATTCTGCACAAACAACAAACAAAGCCACGGCTGGGGTCCCAGGCTCCTCCACATTTCAAGATGTCCGCCCTGGAGAGGAAAGACACAGGCCCAGGTCTGCCTTCCAGCTCGGGGCTGAGACATGGTGACAAGGAGTGCTGGCCAGCTCCTTCCACGCCTGGCTGTGGCATCCCACGATGCCATGCACTTGCAAGGGCGCATGGAGGGGAACACGGCTATGTTCTTCACATGAACAATGTCCCCTGGGAGGGATGTGGCCCAGCCAAGCCTGGGGGCCCCCATCACCCACAGGGGACAGCGGTGATGTCATCCTCCCCTCTCCCCTCTGACAGCTCATGTCCTGCGTGAGGGTGACGGGGAGAGGCATGTAGCACAGCAGCTGCTGAGCCCCGGCTTGGGGTTCCTGCCCCGGGGGGCTGATGCCACCAGCCAGCACATCCTTGCCAGAAGTCTTGTGCCCAGCTCTCAGACGTCTGAGCAGCGTGGAAGTAAAACGGACAGCTATGAAGGATGGCCACTAGGAGCGTGCCTGGTGACCAGCTGGGCCTCAGCGACTTCTTGCTCTGTGCAAAGCACTTCTCACCCACGCCCCGTCTGCTTTGGGGGCCACCCTGGGAGGCAGGCACCAATGCTGTCCGGGTGTGGTCAGTGGGGTGCAGCGTCCTGCGAGCCTGAGGGGCTCACTCAGAACACAGTAAAGCACTTTTCACGTTCAGGGTGAACATGTTTTTAGCGGCTTCTTTTTCAGGGGGATAAAAAGTTAGAGATATTCTATGCCTAGAAGACTACTAAGGAGGAAACCGGCTCTGCTTTTTTAGACACAAATATCCAGGCATTTCAGAGACGCGGCCAAAAGGAAGCGGCTTCTAATATCTATCTTTTGCCCTGAATCCAGCCCAGAGGGAGGAGGAGTTCTCGCTCCCCTGGGGTGGCACCGACATCCACATTGGGAAATGTAGCCTCACTCTCACTGACCATCCTCCACGAGCTTTTAAAAGTTTAGAGTCAGCACGTTGAACAAAGAGCTGCGGCTCTGTTCAAATCTGGTAGACGGCACAGTACCAGCTGGATTAGGCTGGGGGCAGGAGGTTTCTGTTGTTCACATTCTAGTCATTTCCAGACTGCCTGCTCATGTTTTGGCAACTCTGTGATTAGAACATAAGGGTTCAGCCATAAAACTGTGGGTTTGATGGTCTTGAATACTTGGAAATGAAGTACAAGATATCTAAACAACTCATCATGTTTCTGATGCACAGCTATGTGGATGCCACGAGCCCAGCTTTGGTGGTGGTTAGGGGAGGCGTACAGCATGGCTTCTGCCTTCTTCCAGCTCATGCGAAATTCTGGGAGATAAGACAAATAGCAAATGCTGCTGGAGAGCATCCTCCATGCGGTGCACCGTCTGCATCCGGTACTAACTACAGGCCACGAGGGAGACAGGAGCAAGCTGCAGAGGCTGGGGAAGGAGTGCAGCCCTGCAGAGGCAGAGAGGAGAGAGGGCCCAGGATACAAAGGCAGGAAGGAACCTCAGCACTTTCTGGACAACTCTGACTGTGTATTGGGAAATCTTCATAACGATGATGAAAACCTTGGACTGGATAAGCCAATTAATGGAGATCCAATCCTGCTCCCTCAGCAGGAAAATATCACTTAGAATGTAATTCCGTTGGGATTTACTGACATCTATCACTTGACAAGTCTGGTGCCAGGAGCACAGAGAGCAGACTACAGGAAGGATCTTTGAAAAGCTCCTGGGAAACGTGGACTGTGGAAAAAAACATGCATGGATTTCACTTTTTTTTTTGCATCAAAATAAACTTAGCTTTTTTATTTATTTGAAAGAGAAAGGCAGAGATCTCCCACTTGTTGGTTCATATCCCAAATGCCTTCAACAGACTGGGCTGGGCCAAGGGAGGCCATGAGCCTGGAACTCAGTCCAGTTCTCCCACAGGGGTGGCAGGGACCCAGTTGCTTGGGCCATCGCCTGCTGCCTCCCAGGGTGTGCAGCGATAGGGAGCTGGAAAGGAGAGCAGAGTGGAGACATCCGTGTAGGCGCTCCGATGTGGGGTTCAGCCATCCCACGTGTTGGTAGCTCAACTGCTGTACCAACACTGGCCATGTAAACCGGCTTTGAATTCCGTATTTCCATGAAGTTTTCAAAGTGTCACCGCAGGTCAGATAAGCAGCTCATACCCCATTAGCATAGAGAGAGGTAGAAAATCCTACAGAATCAAAGAGATGGGAAAATCCTATCTGGACTGGCACAGGGGGGAGAACCGTAACTTGCACAGGGAAATCTTTAAAAGAAGAAGGTATCAGAACTGCCCACTAGAAAACGAGCAGCAGAAGTGACGGAGGCGTCTGAGACAAGAGACCCACACAGACAGAGACACAGACGCCAACGCCCAGGCATGTTTGGAGAGGAGGAATAACTTCACGGGGGTGACCTGGGAGGGGCGCTGCACCGGGGAAAGGGAAGATGAGGAGCAGGAGCCGCAGGGACAGCAAGGCTGGGGATGGCCCAGGGGGGGTGGCAGGACGACCCCTCGCCGGCACAGGGCGCTTGCAGGGTGGGCGAGCCTCACAGCGACTCACTCTACTCCAAGCTTGGGAAAGAGCACCCGCCGTCAGCCAGGCAGACAGGACCCAGGGGCTTTGTGGCTGGCATCTCTGTGAGATAAACTGGTGGGGGAAATTGCTGGAAGCTTGCTGAGCAGACTGCTGAAACCACCCAGGTGTCTGCTCATGAGAGCCCGGGGTGGGGGGTGCGGGACCCTGAAGGAAGAAGCGTGGAAGAAGCACCAATCTGGATGGTGAAGGTGTTTCTGCTGGGCCCACATGAAGGGAACAGAGCTGGGAATTACAGCCCACGGCGGAGGTGTCCAGGAGGCCAGACGCTGGCTTTGGAAGGCAGTGGGACACCCTGGGACTGGCTGGCGGGGACGGGCAGGTCAGGGCTGAGAAGCCATCATTTTGCAACCTATGGCCACAGGAGGTAGGTCAGAGAAAGCATACAGGATTTCCGTCCCCAGCATTGGGGTCCAGGCACACGAGGAGAAGCCGGGCTGGGGAATTGGTACTTGGACAGGCAGGGGACACCAGAAAAGACAAATCACCATGGAGATCTTCTCGGGGCGATGAGCAGTTGAGCCAGAGGGCAAGGGAAAAGTGGGCTGGGAGAAATCACTGGGTTTGGCAAGAAAGTGGCCCTTCCTGTGCGATCTGAGAGGGGAGTGGGCAGAGGGGTGAGAGCTGTGGAGCTGCACGTGGGCTCGACGGGGCTCAAGGCGATGGGGCAACACTCAGCTGGGCATGGACGGGAGGGTGGGTGGAGAAGCAGTGGCTGCTCTCTCTCTTTCCCCCTCTCATCTGTCGATCACTTATCTATCAACCATCTATCAGTCTATGAATCAACCACCTACCTACTGTGAAACAGTAGGGATTCCAGGGTATCTTTATTAGTGGAGAGGAAGAGGCCAGCACCAAGAAAAGAATTGGCTCACAAGCCCCTGGTGTTCGGGAGGAGAAAGGCAGAAATAAACAGGCCCTAAGACCCAGGCCAGCATAAAAGGGCTCTAGGGACAAAAAGATAAGAACTCCCTTTTTCAGAAATGGGGGAAAGGGATGGAAAGGTCTCCAGAGACGCCCATCTACAGGATGTGAAGTTATAAGTAAGAGCTCAGCTCTCAAAGGGAATTGAAAAGGATCTGAGAGGCAGCGAGACAACGCAAAGGAGAGAGAACAATAGTGAGTATACAAGCTCCCATCTGCTAGTTGGCTCCCCAGCCTCCCCAGCCACAAGAGCCGGGGCAGGGTTGGGCTGGAGACGGAGCCAGCAGCTCCCTGTGGGTCTCCCACACGAGTGGCATGGATCTGATTACCTGGGCCACCATTGTTGCCTCCCAGGGTCTGTATGGGTGGGTAGCTGGACTCAGGGTCCAGAGCCAGAACTGAACCCAGGTCCTGTGGTATAGTGCCCAGTCCTGTTAACCCCAAGGCCAAGTGCTTGCCTCTCTTCGCTGTTTTGGACCTGCTGAATGGCGTCCCAGATTTCACAGTGTTTTCCTCAAGGAACTGGCCACGGACAACTCCAGATGAACTCAGCTAATGTCCAGACACTGCTGCGAGCACCCATTTAAAGTTTTGCTTTTGTATAGCAAAGAGGAAATGTCTCCTGATATTTAAATAAAAGTGGTTTACAAATTGCATCAAATCGCTTCTTGATGGAAAAATCACTCCAATTATCCTTTAAAAGATCTCAAAGCGGTTCCCGAGAAAGTGCTTTCTGTGTCAGCGTTCACACGGCTATCTCAGATCCGCTGTGGGAATTCAGTGAGCCAGAAAGCGACAGGAGTCAACCGCATGCCTTCCTTACGCGTTAGTGCCTCTGGACATGGTCTGAAAGTATCAGTGGATAACACGTGTGTGTGGGATGCTAACCGCTCTCACCCTTTCTCCACGACAAGAAGTAGCTGAGTCCACTCAGGGGCCACGTCACAGCCACAGCCACAGCGTGGTCCTCCAGTGTCCCAGTGCTGGTAGGAACGAGGAAACGCGGGTCCACTCCACAGTTACCGTTAGAAGCAGAGGACAGAGCCTACCGTGTGTGACGTAGGATGGATTCCAGCGTCCGGATCCGTCCTGAGAAACCCATGCGCTTTCCGGCCCCGAGCTGCCGGCGCAGCTGGCATTGCATAGCCAAAGACAAAAGTGAATCATCAGAGACAGGGCTCGGCGCCAACCCCGAGAAGAAGTCACCAACCAGGAATTCTTGGCTGCTGGCTCGTTTTGGTACTAGTAAAAATGTCAACCATGAGTAATGAACGTGTCATTCTAAAAATACCTCTCCAACCAGCACGGTGGCAGCAGAGAGATAACACGGGCAGCGGCAGTGGCCATAACCTCACCTCCTCTTCCGTCTGGCCGTTCCCTGCAGCTCCAAGAAAGAAAAACGAGCCACTTCCCGTGGCCCTGGGTCTCCCGGAGCCAGGGAACCAGGGGCACACGCCCTGAACCTGGAGCGTCCTCCGGATCAAAGCCCAGAGACTCAGGAGGCTGCAGGGAAGGCGGAGGCGTGGAGCAGACGGCGTCAGGTGCGCTCACAGCCCTGCTGGCGGCACGCAGAGCCGGCGTGCTCGGGCACGGCTTTCCCTCCCCTGTGCCTCCATGTCCTGATCCACAGCGTGACGGTGGCCGTCACGTGACGGTACACCCCTGGGCTGCAGCGAGGATTAAAGCCTGCAGTTCACGCTCCGCGTCCAGGACGAGGCCTCCTCTGTGTCCAGGTGTCGTCCCGGCACTGGGCATGAACAAGTGGAGGTGGAAATGCCCCAGATCGGCAGTGCCCACTGCGCGAGGGCACCCAGCACACAGCCGGCACACAACGAGCCGCCGTTCCCACAGGCCCCTGCTCTCCACCAGGACACGCGTGGACCTGCGGATCCACAGGCCCCTGCTCTCCACCAGGACACGCGTGGACCTGAGGATCCACAGACCTCTGTTCTCCACCAGGACATGTGTGGGCCTGCGGATCCACAGGCCCCTGCTCTCCACCAGGACACACGTGGGCCTGCGGATCCACAGGTGCCCTCCCACACAACCCGTGTCCCTTCCTGAGCAGCTCAGCCCCTGTCTGTGGAGCTTCCCTTGGTTCCTCTACTGTAATCTCCACTCACTAGTGCGGTTCCACCCTCAGTAGCCAATCAGAAGACACCTCTGCCCTCTGACTGGCTCCTCTGCCCTCTGACTGGCTCACCCTCTGGAGAGCCCACCAACAAAGACATGCCGTACTTTTTGACAGCGAGGGTGTACCATGAGCCAGGAACTGCTCTGAGCACTTTGCAGGTGGGAGTTTCGTTTCCAGAAGTTTCCAGAACCCTCTGTGGACTACAGCCTCTTCCTGCTTCACAGCTGGAGGATGCCGAGGCAAAGGAGATGGGGTCTCTGTCCATCAGCTTGGGTTTCTCCCGGGTCCTGCCCCTCGAGGCTAAGACGTCCCTGCCTCCTCTTCCCAGTTAGCTCTGGAGAATAGCTTCTCATCGGCTTCCTGCTCCCAAGTCTGGCCACACACAACAGCAAGCAGACTCCACGTGCACCCCCTCCTCCCCACCAAGGGCGGTCCCCATGGACACGGTGGGGAGTGCACCGCGGTCTGTGGAGCAGAAAGACGGCTTAGAAATTTCCAGAGGTGCCTTAGGAAGCTGACACCAGCCGCAGCCCCTGGCTGCAACGGACTCTGAATAGCAGGAACTCCAACTCCAATTCAGAATTCATGGCTGAGTGTGCTTTCTCCCTTGTGAACGGACCTCGCACGTGGCTGTGCACACAGGACGTGCAGACTCTGCCTCGAGTGCCCTTTATTGCAACACACATCAAGGTCTACCAAAGTGTGAGTTTCTCACGGGGAGGACCGGCTCTGGGCGGCCATACTGCTCAGCACAGGGACCCCTGACACAGCACAGCACCCATACACATTGGCCAGAAGAGACAAAAGGGAGGAGCCACGAGCAACACTCAGGGCCTGGCCAGAGTCTCCCTCCACCTGGCCAGGGGCTCCAGTGTGTCCAGGACCATCACAGGAAGCGGGGCCCAGGCACGCCAAGCGCAAGGCTCTTCCAAGTCCTGAGATGAGGTTCCACCCACACCATCATCCCAGCAAGTATCAGCCAGGACTCAGGTCTCCGCCCGCCCAGCAAATGGCCCTCAGGAGCGCACACCCACCGCAGTCCACCTTCGCTCACATAAGTTAACATGAAAGAGATAAGAGCGGAGAACAAACAGCTCTTCCGAAATAAACCACTGGGGACAAACCAGGCTGACATTTTGTTAGCATGTTTACTGGGAAGGTAGGCGTGTGTGTGCGTGTGCGTGTGCGTGTGTGTGTGTGTGTGGCCCATTAATCAACTGTCCAATAACGAGCGGTATTATAAAGGGAATATCCCGATCTGGTTTTGCTGTACTTTAAGTTTCTCTCAAATTGTTTAAAAAGAATTTTTAATCCATCAAGACTCTTACATTTAGGCCATATTTTTCTGATTTTTTTTTTTTTTTTGTAGTGTCAGGATTTAAAATAATGGACTCCAACAAAGACCAAAAATCTTCTTTGGGATTTTGTAGTCATGGTTGGCTTTTTGCTATGGACTAAAAATTTTTATTTGAGCCCACTGTGGGTTCACATGAAGTTGTCAAGAAACAATCTAGAAAAAAATGCCTGCACTGTTTGTCCGGCCTCCCCCGGTGGAAAGATTTTTGCAAACCTCCAGTGTAACATCATAGCCAGGATGTGGACACTGATGCAATCCAAAGACTTGGGCAATTTCCCCTGCTCAGTGCACTCATTTGTATGTGCATCATCGGCTTTTCATCCGGAGTAGTTTGTACGATTGATCTGCTATCAATCAGGCCGATCTCTGTCTGTTAACACACAAGTGCTGACTTCTCAGCTCTTACGATGTGCTGGGTGTGATGCTAGGATCCCCTACCACATACACGATGCTGATCGAACCACATGACCTTCCTGCCTTCTCCTCGTGCCACACCCAGTGGACAAAGTCAAGGCAGCGTGTTCCCCTCTGGCTGAGAGATGGGGACTGACCAAACACAGTGATCAGATGCTCTCTCCAGAGTATGACCCTGCTGAGGTGACACAAGGATGTCCTTACCAGACCCTGGGGGGGGCTGGCTATTTAAAACTTCTTCCAAGATCCCTGGTGGCCCAGTCCCTGCCTTTCCTGAGACCTGGCTCACGTGCCTTCCTCCAGTAGTGACAGCCACTCTCATCTCCTTCCTGTTCCCCCAACTCTACCCCCACCCCCTTCGCAGTTTAATTTAGCAGAGTCTGTTTCAACTGCTTGAAATCAAAGAAACCTGTATACAGAGGGGATACCTTGATTTTCATTCTCTTTGTAGGTGAAGAAGCAGGCTTAAAGGAGTTGAAGGACTTTCCAAGTTTGCTATATCCATCGGGGGTCTCCAGAGAAATGGAACTCCTTGGACGGGTGGGGGCTGCAAGATGGATTGATGGGTGACGGATGAAAGGGGAGTAGATAGTGGGTAGAGGACGAAGGATGGATGATGGGTGGATGGTTGGAGGATGGTGGAATGGAGGATGGATGGACGATGGAGGACGGATGGACGGATGGACGGAGGGAAGATGGATGGAGGATGGATGAAACAGGGTGGACGAGTGAGGGGGATTTATTATGGGAACTGGCTCATGAGACCATGGAAGCTTAGAAGCTCTACCCGCTGCTGTCTACCATCCCAGCTCCTACAAAACCAGGGTCTGAGGGTGAAGGCTGGAACCCAGGGAAATCAGTGGTGGGATTCTCAGTCCCAGACTAGAGGGCTGAGCTCCTGGGGTTGGCCAGTGCGAGACCCAGAGTCTTAAGCCTACAGATTGTGGAGTTTTGCTGTCCAGGGGCAGGAGGAGAAGGGTGCCCAGGCTCAAGGAGGGAGAGAGGGCAACTCATCCACCTTTGCTCTGGGCTGTTGTTTTACCCGGACCTCGGTGGACTGGACAGTGCCGGCTTGCACAGGCTTTGCTTCCTCAGTGCACCGACCCAAATGCTCATCTCAGACACGTCCAGGCGTAGTGCTCTGCCAGCTGTCCAGGATCCCTAACCCAGTCCAGCGGACACTAAACGTGACCATCACAGTCACAGTGCTGGGAGGCGGCAGAACAGGGATGTTCTGTGTGCAGAACCCTGTGTCCACTGCCTCCAGCTGCTCCTGGGAACAGATGGAGGTGGCACTGTGACTCCATGTCCCCTTCTTTGGAACATCTCCGGGTGGGAAGTTCATCCAGTCCTGCCGTGTGCCCTGTCCTGGCTGCTTCCGTGTGGCAGGGCATACCCGATGGGGACTGGGACCCACATTTCTGATGGCTGTGCCAAACCACCTCCAGTGCTCACTGATCAAAGCGTCTTTTCCAACTCACCCCTGCCTGACCGCCGCCCTCCCAGACACAGGGTACACCACCGCTGACATTTCCTGCGAAACATTTCCTTTTTATTTTACAAAGACAGAAGGAGAGAGACAAGGGGTGGGGGGAGCACTCATTCCACTTTTGAGTGACCACAATGCATTGCTGCAGCATTAGCTGGTGCTTTTACCACTGGTCTTCATCCAAGCTTTCTCATCTGCTGGCCAGCGTGTCATCTGTCCTAATGACTCACGATGAGTACTCGCTCCGCTCGGCGTGATTTATGCTGGCTTATCATGTTCCTGCTCCCCGGGGAAGCTGCTCTGCTGAGTGAGCTCAGCCCACGGGGGAACGGCCGCTAGGCAGCCGGCTCCTCCTGTGAGCGGAGCCAGCTAATGGCCCCGGCCACGGACAGAGCCCTGGGGGATGAGAACAAGACATCTGCTTCTTGTACGGCAGAGATGGGATAAGACGGGGGGTGCCCACCCCCAGGAGAGGACGCGGGGGCCTCTGGCTTTTCTCAGGCTCACTTGGCAAGAGAACACCGTGGGGGTAGGGGAGTGGGGGTCTTCGCCTCACTCGTCCTGTGGGAAGAGGGCTGAGGGCTGGGGTAGGTGGTGGACCAGAGGCAGCTCCTGCCCAGGCTCTGTGAGCAAAGCCTCGTGGATGAGTGAGGCAGCCCCACGCCTCCTCTGCTTCTCTCTGCTGAAGCCCCGAGGCCTGCCCCTGGAGGGGGTGACCATACGGCACAGTGGGGTGCAAAGGACCCGGTGCCAGGGGTGCCGAGGCAACGGCCCTGCTCATCCCACCCTAGTGCTCGGCTCGGCTGGGGCCCGGCGGCCGCTCAGCCGCTCTCTGAGGCTCCCCGGGCCCTCCTGGGTAGCACGGTTCCTCTTCTCAGCCCACCCCTTCCCTTTGGGGCCTGCGGCCGTCAGAACAGCCTGCCGGCCTGCCTGGGTCAGAATCCAGCGTGCGCACATCTCAGCTGGGGGACCTGGAGTGGCTCGTTGGATCGTGCTGTGGCTCAGCTGACCCAGCTGTGGAACAGGGGTCATGGCAGCACGCACCTCCCAGCGGAGATGTGACGGATAAATAAGACAATGCAGGTGCGACAGTGCTCCACCCACGGGTGCCGCTTCCATCAGCCCTGACCCAGGGGGAGCCTAAGGCCCCGACAGCCTCCAACCTGCAGAGTGCCCCCCATGCATGTCCTCCTTCCGGGCCCGTGACACCACCAGCTCTGGGCACCCCCCCTTCAGCAAGCCTTTCTTCCCACATTCAGAAGTTTCCGGAACACAGGAAACCTCCAGTGTGCTGCCAGGTGGAGCTCTCACCAAGTCCTTCTCTCAATGCTGAGGCCACGTATTCTGGCCACAGCTCACCCTGGCCACCGGCTGCTGGAGGGGGGTCACCCTCACAGCAAGGCTCTCCTGCCACCGCGGGGAGTGGGCCAGCTCCTAGCCAGCTCGGCTATGCCATTCCATTTTTGAAAAGCAAAGGTTACCGGAAAATGGGTTATTGAGCCCCAGCAGGAAATGAAGGTGTCCAATCTACTTTGCTTTGTACTAAGAACACCCACACATGGCTTCCCCTGTGCACCAAGGACCCCGCGATCCCGGCTTCCTCTGATCTCACTGAAACCCCCGCAGAGCGGTCGGCTGCATGAGGGTTGTTTCCAAGACAACCGAGTGGCCTTCTGGGGAAGGCCGGCAGAGCTGGCTGGCCCAGCTGCAGCTCGCCTGCCAGCCATCCGCACGGTGCAGCAGGCGCCCCGGGGCGGGGGCAGAGTCCGAGAGTTCGGCTCTACCTGTGCCCCCCCAACCTGGAACCACATTCAGGGGGTGTAGACTCCCTGAGGGCCGGAGCAGGAGCAGTGCGGGGGGTGGGGCGGGGCGGGGAGGCCAGCCTGGCAGGATCTCATGAGAGCACCAGCCACTTCATTCGGCAAATTCCAGCCTGGTTTCCCATGGTGCTTTACCTGGTTTCCCATGGTGCTTTACCTGGTTTCCCATGGT
Source organism: Lepus europaeus (assembly GCF_033115175.1). Lineage (NCBI taxonomy): Eukaryota > Metazoa > Chordata > Mammalia > Lagomorpha > Leporidae > Lepus > Lepus europaeus. The sequence continues at coordinate 5,365,738 of NC_084843.1, read as the reverse complement.
GCTTTACCTGGTTTCCCATGGTGCTTTACCTGGTTTCCCATGGTGCTTTACCTGGTTTCCCATGGTGCTTTACCTGGTTTCCCATGGTGCTTTACCTGGTTTCCCATGGGGGTTCACCAAGACTGCTGCCGCTGAAAGCACCTGAAGCGCTTCAGATAAACCCTCTGTCCAGGTACATGTCAATCACACCAGCTTCCCTGCCTGGGGACTTTTCAAAAGCTTCCTGGTGATTGGCATACAACCTTCCTGCTGCATGGACTCCGGAGAGGCTCAAAACCCAGGGGTCTACTGCACCTATCTGAGCCGTGGTCCAGTTCAGAGAGGCAGTGACTGTGCCAACTAAGAGGTGCAGCGACTGAAGGCAAGCATCCCATAGTCACTCTGGAGGGCCTCAAAATACGGGACGTGAGGTTGGGAGGCACCACGGGGGATGAGGAGGGAGCGGATTCATCCAGAAATCCCTTGCACATTCACGTGACACTGCCATGGCAGTCCTGTAGGTACCACTGCAGGACATCCATGCTATCGGGAACAAGTCCTCCAGCTTTGGGGTAGGAACAACGGCAGTAATAAATAATATAATCATACAATAATAAAGAGACATCTGTGGATTTGCAACTTGCAGTACTTTACAGAGCATTGTTCTGAGCCCACCTGGGGGCTCACGAGCCCACCTCTGCTCCCCTGCCAAGGCCCACACTTCCCACCCCCGCCTGTTCTACTCCAAACGTTTGTACCTCCTGCAATTCCTCTGTACCTGACAACAATCACCCCACCCTGAACACGCTCTCAACATACGGCGACCCAGTCAACTCCAAAGGTAGCACCAGGAAGAATGACGTCACCCGGCAGCCATGACGCCAGTCAGGTCCACGCCAGCCTTCTTGCCAAAAGCCCTTAACTGTGTAACGTTGGTTTCACACATCATCTTCAGTGCAGGGGTCCAAATGTTCCGATTTTATTGAGATGGCCTCTTCTCTACTTCGAGAAGGCAGGAGATTGACTGACTTCCGCAAAGCAACTATTTCTGACCCCAGGAAAACTCAGAACCAAGAAGAACTTCTCAAGCACTCGAGAATCTATTATTTTCACCAAGTTTCTTAGGCGCACAGAAGTGGTCGTGCATTTAAAAACACCGTTTTATTGACTCTTTAAATAAAACTCTATCTACACCAATAAAAGAAAAAATGGGGAGATACGACCTGCCACAGTGATCATAGAAGAATTACACGGCATATAAAATATTACAGTCGCTTCACGCGATAACTCTCATCCATCAACCGTGGAGATGGGCAAGGAAATATAACTGTCCTCATTTTATTGAGGTAGGAATAAAGATAAAGATAAAAACATATAAATGCCGACGTCGGGTGAAGAGAGAGACAGCTCGGCCAAGGACTCGGGGAAGACTGAGGGAGTCAGCGAGAGCAGGCGTTGAGAAGCGGGTGTCGGTTTGCCCAGGGGTCATGGATTTCTGGATGGGGAGCGGCATCCTTAGGAGCAGCATGCTGGGGGGAGGGGGACACAGCTGGGAAGACAGGTGCTCCTGAGACTGCCAAAAATAAGGGGCTCCCACATAGAAGATGGTCCTCAACTTTCACAGTAAGAAGACATCAAAAGGATAGTTTTGGCCATCATCTATCTATATCTCTGTGTTTATATCTTACTAATGTAGATGATGTGTGTGTGTGTGTGTGTGTGGCCTTCCAAAAACTGGCCAGGGTTGTGGTGTGACCGCTTAAGCTGCTGCCTATGACACCGGCATCCCAGTGGGCGCTGGTTCGAGCCCTGGCTGCTCTACTTCTGATCCAGCTCCCTGCTAATACCTGGGAAATATCAGTTTTCCATAAACGTTTTTACAATGACTTATTTATTTGAAAGGCAGAGTTACAGAGAAAGAGGGAGAGACAGAGAAAAAGAGAAATCTTCCATCTGCTGGTTCACTCTACAGATGGCCACAATGGCTGGGGCTGGGCAGGTGGCAGTGGCCCACATTCCCAGGTGAATAGCCACACATTTTACTATGGGAAAATGCAATTCGAACATTTGATCCTCAGATGCAGGTTTGACTTCTGAGGTCTTCTGTTCTCTGTTACAAAGACCCTGGGATCTATTGCTCATGATCTACACTTAAGGTAAGACTAAGTGCCCCTTCCCGGGCCCTAAGGGAATGCAATCACCCCGAGAGCCAAACCAGGACACGCCACTCAACCGCCCATCTCCACTTCTCCACAGTTTCAAAGCCCTCGTAGCACAGTTTGTGGGATGAACATATAACGCTGGTTGCTTTGTTTAAGAAAACTGAGTTCACTGGTGGGGATGGGGGAACAACGGCTACACCATGGCCCAGAGCCCCTCTAAGAACCAAGCAACAGAGGACATAAACAATGCTCTACAAGTTAGACAGGGGAATCGATGCAAGAGATATGAGCCCTCTGAAGTCCCCCTTTGAACAACGAGGTCCTCCCAGATCTGACGCTGGTGGGGGCGTGGGGGGGGGGGCGCGGGGGGCTGCAGATCTCAGGGTGTGAGGGCAGCAGGGGATTGTGGAGGAGCTTGTGAGCAGTGAGGGCTGCTGCTCGGACACCGGAAGTTGGACATCAAGTGGAAGAGAGGAGGAACAGAGTTGACCTGACTCAGTGTGGGGTGGCTCGACACGGAGGCCACAAGGCCCCGGCTCCCTAGAGATGGGGACCCATGTGGGCACAAACTATGGGTCCCCAGTGGCCTGAATTAAAACCAGCTAATGTACTGAGCTTTTTGATTGGCTGGACCCTGGACACTGGATTTGCATAACTTCACCTGCCCCAGTTCCACAGATACTACTTCCATTTTATACAGGAGGAGACTGAGGCCGAGAGCGGTTAACAGGCTGACCAGGGTCACGGGGCATAAGGGATGTGGCACCTTCACACTGGACATCTCACTCCAGGGCTCCTGTCCGTGTCCCCTGATCTCTGAATGGGCTCTCCCTGCCCTTTGTTCTGGCCCTGGTCTTGAACTTGGCTGCCTGGGTCTTCTGAGAACTAGGAGTTGACCTCATGTGAGTTTGACCCTTGGGAGTCTACATGTCTTGCGCTCTGTGGAGAACAGTTTCTGGATGGGCAAAGCTGGGATGACCTCTGCCAGGCGATTACACACAAGGTCGGCCGCCACTTGGCCTGAGACCTCGGGCTCCACCTGCCCACACCAGCACCAGCATTTCTGCCACACGTGAGCCCACGACCCAGCCACGGACGGAGGCTGGGTGGTCTCAGTCAGCACCTGCAGGTCTGTCCTTGGTCAACACGGCCATCCCGAGGGGCCGGTGCTCCAAGCGGCCTGCCGAGCTGTCTCCATTCACAAGCAGCTCTGGATACGAAACTGCTCTGTGTCCTGTGTAAGATTCTCATAAACTGAAAATGGTCAGCATTTACGACAGCGTCCAAAGGGAAAGCTACTGGGACGGCTTAACAATCTTACTTAACAGTCTTACATGGGAACCAAGAAAACTTCATCTGAGGACAGCAGAGGGCAGAAGGAACGGGCTGCTTTTCATCTGCTTCTCATTTAGAAAAACTGGGCTACTGGGGGAAAGGGTCACGGCAAAAATAGAAGATCATCTTCAGAGGCGAGCAGAGCTCTCATTCTGAACACAGGAGGTGCACGCTGGCCACGCCCCTTCCGTGCACCAAGAGAGTTGCTGAGAGAATGCACCGGGCAATGTGAGAAGCTGGGTGAGGATGGCAGACGACGGACAGGGTCCCCAAGAGCAGAGCTGCTATTCAAGGCCAGGGGCCACCAGTTCTAGGTCACAACATGTTTGTGAGGACAGTGCCACAGTGCCTGCCACCTCTACCCCAAAGGCTCCATTAGAAAAACAACCATCTCTGGGCTACACCAAGAAATACAACTGTGCAATATGTAACACAGGCTTAGCAAGATCTCTCTCTCTCTGTCTCTGTCTCTGTCTCTCTCTCTCTCACACACACACACACGCAGGTTTAAAGCAATTAAAACCATACTGAGAAAAAGACAAAAAATATCCAGTTTTTGTGGAAGAAGGCAAGGGCAAAGATGGAGAGAGGAGGAGGAACCGACTACTCATCTGATTTTCCCTTTACGTTAACCAGAAATCTTAGTTGCTCAACACCCCGGAGTGAGAACGTGTTGAATCAGTTCAGACAAGCCTGCCCTCCGCTAGACTACAGAACGGAGGTGGTTGGAGCGCGGGGGACAAGAGCTGAGTGTCGTTTCATTTTATGTGCTAACCCCAACATGAAGTTTGAAACTCAGCTGCGTGAGGAGACCAATGAACAAACATAAATGAATAGAACATGTCACAGAGATTCGAGTACTTATTACAAAAACGTGAAAAGGAAAAATGGCAAAAAACCAAACCCCAGATTAAAATTCCCTTTTTATTAACAAGCAAGGATTGCTCATTTTTTTATATTTAGTTGCTAATATTTTCTAATACATAACATATAAATACTATAAAGAGCCTGATGTTCAAACCTTAACTTCTATGGAGCCCTAATTTCTATTTATCAATCAATACCTCTAGATTATTTTCAGGTCATGAGTCATGTTTGCATTACTGTAAGATTTTTTGAAAACTCAGTAGAAGTACAGCCTCAACTGACTGACTTCTAAACAAGAACACATGGGTTATGGCTGACTTGGAAGGGAAAAAAAAAGAACCATTGCAATGCAGGCATAAAGACTGACACTTATGTAATAATAAGTAATAGATCTAAGTATATTCACATGTGGTCACGTTGGTTTTGAGATGTAGTTAAGCAACCCACTGTGTGTGCTTGCTTTCACTACTTCCACGTGCACAACGCAAGTGGCCAATCCACCACAATGCCTCGCCAAGCCTTGTCTTTGGCCATAAAAGGTGGTCACTTGAGCTCACTCCAAGGACAATGACCTCTGCAAAGCAACCTGGACTCCCATCCCAGGAGACCAGAAGGGAAGCACCAATGTTTCCATCACTAACTCTGTGGACTTGTGTTGGATTTACACGGGCACGCACAGTCCCAGTGGTGTCTGTCTGTGACCTCCAATGTTCACATCCAGAGTGTGAAATGTGAACCCCGTGCCCTGCTCCCTGGATCACGACCTGGAGCCTAATGAGGGCCCTGCAGATGCCCTGCATCATCACAATTGTCTTACAATTTACAGCCAAAGTCCTTCGGGGACCACGGTTACAATCACCTATCAGAGTCACAAAGACCCTCCAGCCTTCTCAAATGACCCTGACACCACAGGCCAAGGCACTGTCTTCCCCTGGGCACTGCCCATCCAGTCTCCATTCCGTAGACTGTGGATCCCACGCAAGCTTCATCGTGTTGGTCAGGAGCCTCCCTCCAGTCCACACTGGCCTCGGCTGTGTAACCTCACCTGCTTCTATCTCCCAAGAAAAAGGACTTCCTGGGGCCAGGGAACCCCAGGGATTCTCAGGTCTCCAGGGAACAAAGCTCAGTACCTCGTGGACGGAGCTACACGTGCAGGGTCTGCTGGATCCCTGAAATACAGCCAGGCAGGGAGCCTGGCTCTCCGAGGAGCCGCCTGCACCTTCTCAGCGCTCACATTCAGCACGTTCTCCATAGTTCCTCACGCAACAGCTGCATCAGGGCAGGCTCAGCAGCGCGGCCAGTCCTGGCATCCTTCCAGGGAAGGAAGCACTGGCCCCAGTGCCCACCGTTACCGAGGCCGTAGGTCTCCTGGTGGAAACGGGGTCCCCGGAAGCCATCCGACCTGCGAGCAGGTAAGGCTTCGTGCCCTATCAGAGGAGAGTGCTCAGAGAGGCTAATAACTTGTCCCAAACGTGCAAAGCCCACAGCTACCAGAGACCCCATTTTCCCTTCCTCTTGGCTCAGCGCCTCTCCCCACACCATGCACACGAAACCCTCTCTGGTTAAAAAAAAAAAAAAAGAAGAAGAAGAAAGAAAAGTTAAAGCGATGGCAGGCAGGTAGCATGAATTCCTCCAATGACTGTCTTTATGATTTCTATGTCTTTATGATTTCTATGTCTTTATGATTTCTATCAACATGGGCTAGAATTGCCGCTCTGAAAACGGCAGAATTCGTTTGTTAGGGGTATTCCATACATTTGGAAGAACCAAGTATGTGTCCTTTTTAGCAACCTTGGATCTTTTCTCTGGTTGTGTGAATTAATTAACGTGATAGTATGTTACCCTCTGTATCAATGATCATTTTTAGGTTCCTACAGGCAAAATTACATTGGGGTAAGCAGCAGCCTTAAATAATTTCTAAATGAAAGAGATTGGTGTCATGTCTATACAGCTGATTTATGGTCCAAAGTGGAGATACAAGGCTTTTGGACAAGGAAATGTTTACAGAATGCAAGAGGCAAAGTACTCCAGCCATAATCATTACCCTACTTGGTGAGATAATAAATCTGACCCAAAATTTAAATAAAGTTTAAACATTTATTACAGAGATATTACTTTTAGTAGGTTTTTTTTTATTTTAACGTCATCTGTTAAATTTAGTCAACTTCCCAACATTCTACATGTTTTGTGGCTGAGAATACACAATACTCTCAGGACTGTGCTGGAAATATCCAGGAAACATAAAGAAACACAATTTATTTTGTGAAAGCAGCACATAAAGGCCATGTTCTGGGGCTGGCGCCGTGGCGCGGCGAGTTAAGCCACTGCTTGAGATGCCGGCATCCCACACAGGAGGGCCGGTTCTAGTCCTGGCAGCTCCACTTCCAAGCCAGCTCTTCACTAACGCACCTGAGAAGGCATCGGAGGATGGCCCAAGGGCTTGGGCCCTCACCACCCAAGTGGGAGACTCGGATGGATTCCTGGCTTCTGGAAGATTGAGGTTTCTTTGTCTCTCTTCCAAATCAATCAATCAATCTTAAAAAACGAAGACCATTCCCCACCACCCCCTAGTGAATTTTGGTGACATGGTGAATTGTCCAGTGGGTGTTGCTCGGCTCCCACCACAGCTCAAAGGGTACCTCCATGCCAGCCTGTCGGACTTGCAAGGCAAACCATGAGAGGGGCCCATTCAATCTCTAGTGCAGTTGAAATCAAAGAGGAGACCTCAGATGGCCCCGGCAGGAGCTCGGTGGGAGTGACCTGCCCCCAGCTAAGGCTGCTGCAGCAGGGGTGGGCCCTGCGTCTTGTGTCTGCCCACACGACTTTCGCAGGAAGAAAATCCCGGGAAAATAAAGCAGCTCTTCTTCTCTGCTTGTGTTGCACCCACCTGTCCCACAGCAAAGACCACCAGCGCTGAGAAGAAAGGAGTGAACGTTTCTAGATCAGCGGCTGCATGTTGTTTTCCTCTCCGCACCTCAGTCACCTCCCAGACCGCTGGGTTTGGAAGCCTTCATGGCCGAGTCACCTGCTTCCAGGGGACAACTTCTGTCACTTGCTGTTGAGCCAGCTCGCACATCCCCGTCCTCACCCCTGTGGATCTACCTCCACGGGGGATGTAGGGATGCTCTTGGGTGCCGTCTGCACAGCAGTTTCATAGTCAGACTCTTCCCTGCTCTCTGGTGTAGCTCAGACCCACAGAACCTGGCACGCATGTGGGTGCCCAACACAGGCGGAGTGAACCACCGGGTGTGGGGTGCGGACCTTGGGGTATAAGGGACCACCCACTAGCAAAGGCAGAGTGGTGAGCAGGGTGGCCCTGAAAGAACTTATCCTGCCTTTTATCTCATGCTTCAGAGTAGCCAGCTGTTGATGGGGAGAAGTTCTTCTCTATAGCACTGTCCCAGATGGGGCCGGCACTGTGAAGCAATGGGTAAAGCCACCATATGGGTGCCAGTTCAAATCCCAGCTACTGCACCACTGATCCAGCTCGCTGATAAAGTGCCTGGGAAAGCAGTAGTGGATGGCCCAAGTGGTTGGGCCCCTGCACCCACATACGAGACCTGGAAGAAGGTCTGGGCTCCCGGCTTCAGCCTGGCCCAGCCCTGGCCATTGTAGCCATTTGGGAGTGAACCAGTGGATGGAAGATATCTCTCTCTCTCTCTCTCTCTCTCTCTCTCTCTCTCTCTCTTTCTCTCTCCAACAATGCCTTTCAAATAAATAAATTAAATATTTAAAAAAATCTAAAAAGTGTTCCAGTTAATAAATGAAGAAGGAATAATGGCATTTAGAACATTAGTCTTTTGCATGACCCAAAGAAAGAACAGATCTGGGATTGATTGCTAATGGCTGCTGACTCGAGCCAGTGAAGGCTCAGGTGGAGCTGTGTAATGAAGTGACCGCTGACCCCTGAACACACTCAACTTGACAGCACCAATGAGACGATCAGAGGGCACGGAACACCTGCTATGGTCAGGCACTGCTTGTGCCATTGTCCTGCCAATCTGAAGAAGTCCACAGACCTTACTGCCAGTGAACCGAAACACAGGGGCCACAGGCATGGGCTAGACGGCACCATGGGGACACAGTCAGAGAGCAGAGCATGGAAACCGTACCAGGAAAGCTGTCTGGTTTCATTTGCAAATGGTCTTGCAAGGACTGGAAGATTTCTTGTGCAAGTGTTAAAAAGAGGGACAGAGAATCAATGCATTAACAGAGACTTAAGAGATACAGGCAACAGATACAACCCAGGGGCCATGTTTACAGCCTGATCCAATCAATCCACCTGCCAAGAACAGACGGGGACTCTATGAGACATGGATAGTGGGTTGATATTTTGTTGTTATTCATGTGGGGGTACAATAGAAAATCATTTATTTTAGCAATAAATAGGTAGGAATTTGTAGATGAAACAGGATGCCCGCCTGGGGGTGGGAGAGGCTGGCAACCGTGTGTTAGTTTTGCTGCACACGGACAAAGGGTCCAGGCACATTAACCATTGCACCCCAGTCCTCTACTCCGTATCCAGTCCCCAAGCCACAGAGGTCCAGGGGATCACATAGCATCTCCTGGCCCACCTGAACCACAGCACTCAGGGGACTTGTAGCTCTCCTGCTGGGGCAGAGAATGGGGCTGGGCAACCATCAGGTGAGAAGAGCAGCAAGTGCAGGTGAGGTGGGGCAGGGACTGGGGGCCCAGGCTGACCATGGCAGGGAGCGAGGGGGAGAAGGTTGAGTGGAGGAAGCAGGGCCAGGGCCCAGGGATAGCGGGAGCCACGGGAGCTGGAGGCAGCGGCAGTACAGCCGAGAACCACGGCCACGATCCCTGTTCCTATGAAGAGAGGCGGCACAGGGAGAAGAAGGGGACAGAGAACAATGGTCAAGTCCTAGATGACAGCGCAGCACCCAAGTTCTCCCCAAGTGACAGCATGGTGCCAGCACTCCCTAAATGCCAGCGTGGTGCCAAGCGCTGTAAATCCCACGGCCATTCGCCCTCCTGACGACCTGGAGAGAGGTCTAAACTGTTCTGTCCACTTGGGGGAGGAACTGACCTGCCTCCTCCCCTGTCTGGCACCAGCTCGGAGTCCTGTCACTGTCAATCATCCTATTCTACGCGGGGGCCATGGAAGCAGCTCCGGAAAGAAGGGGGCAGGCTCTCAGAACCGGGCATCAAGGAACATCCTATTAGCTCCTGTGAGTGCCATCCTGGCTACAGCCATGCAGCCATATTCATTACCTGGGAATGAGTCTCCCAGAATTAAGAAACAAAGATCCAGAATAAGCCACTGGCCACCTTCTATTCTACATCATGTGAGCTCCTGAAAGAATATAACGAGGGTGCCTTCCTTTTGCCCAATAATAACACACCAAGAACCTAGCTGTTAAAAACTCATGGTAAGATGTACGTAACATTTATAATTTTAGCCACTGATAAAGGTATACCTCAGTGGCACTAAGTACACTCACATGATCATCATCACCATCCAAATTCCAAGTATCGTCATCTTCCCAGGCAGAAATCCTGTCCCCATTAAACATTGCCCTGTTGTCCAACGCCCCGCATCCCCGGCAGCCAGCCCTGCGAATCTGACTACTCTGTGTGACCCCACAGCATTTGTCCTTTTGTGCTTGATGTCTGTCTTTTATAACACATTCAAGAGCCATCCACGCTGTAGCACGTGTCAGCTTCCCTTCCTGGTCAAGGCGGAGAAATACACATTTTCTTTAAGATTTACTTATTTGAGAGGCAGAGTTGGAGAGAGGGAGAGACAGAAAGAGAAAGGTCTCCCATCCACTGCTTCACTCCCCAAATGGCCACAATGCTGGAGCTGTGCCGATCTGAAGCCAGGAGCCAGGAGCTTCTTCTTGGTCTACCACATGGGTACAGGAGCCCAAGCACGTGGGCCATCTTCCACTGTTTTCCCAGGCGCGTTAGCAGGGAGTTGGGTCAAAAGTAGAGTAGCAGGGACTCGAGCTGGCGCCCATATGGAATGCTGGTGCTGCAGGTGGAGGCTTAACCTGCTGTGCCACAGTGCCAGCGCCAGGAATACGCATTTCCTTGCAGGTATAAGCACACTGTGTCCATCTTCCCATCTGCTGATGGACACCTGGATGCTCTCATCCTTCGGCTGTTATGCACAGTGTGCTAGGGACATAAGTGTGCAAGTTCTATTGAAGTACTCGATAGAGCCCAGGAGGAATGCAGGGGAACATGGACTCTTGGTAAAGAAAATTACACTACAGCTCTCCACCACCTCTAACACAGTGTGGAATCTTAATCAAGAAGACAAAGCTGTAACTAGCAAGGTGAGGTTTCTTCTCCCCAGCACATTAGGAGGCATGACCAATCACAGGCAGATGTTTGGATTCCACTGAGGATAGCAAGTTTTGGGTTAACATTTCTGAAACAACTCTAAGTTTTTGGTTTCATGCGGCATTTTAATATAGAGATCTATCAGAACCTGTGCTTACGAACTTGTTAAAACTATGCTAAAGTTTTAAGCTCTCCAGAGAGTTAAGTCTTAAGTGACCAATGAACAGTTCTAGCATGTCACCCAGACACACTGTGGCCTTCCTGCTGGGGATACAGGAGGAGACCTGCCACAACACACCAGCCACCACAGCACCTGCACATCAGCCTGGCCACACCACGGGGGCGGGGACAGAGTGATGACAACCACAGAAACGGCACTGGCTGTGCACCCAGCAGCCAGAGACCACCTGGAAAGGAGCAGGAGAACCATTGCCGTCCATGTGGGAAGCGGTTTGGGGACAGGAACCCCAGGGCCGTGGCAGGACGTCCATCAGAAAGCCACCAGGCTGTGGCGCCAGGAGCGAGGGATTGCGAGGGACGGGCCGAGATGTTGACATCCACTTCCACATCGGATGCTCTTTTCAGAGTCTCTGAAAGGTTAGGAGCCCACCCAAGGACACCACATTCAAACCCGAGCGAGAGGGGCACAGTCTTGAGCAGGGTGGTCTTCCCCAGCAAAGGCATCCTGAGTTCAGGTCCTCACGTGCAGCCAGAATGGTCTTGAGAAAGCTCAGTCTTCCCTGGGGGCTCCCTGATGGGGGGCTTTCCTCCCACGGTGCCCACTGCCCTCCAGGGAAGAAACAGCAAAATCCTTGTCACGGTACACAAGGATGGTGCACGGCCCGCCTTCCCCTGTCTATCTTGTGGCCACCACTCTCCTTGCTCCCTGGCATGGCCACCTTCCCAGCCTCCGAGAAGCCCCGTCCTCCTCCCTGGGGACCCACACCTGCTCTCTGCTCTCTCTCCAACTCCCCACCCTCTCTCTGCCTTTTTTACCCGGCTCACCCCTCTTCCTGCACAGCTTAAATGCCGCTTCCTAAGTACCTTCCTACCCCACACCTGGCGAAGGTCCCCTGCTCGCCCTCCCTGGCACTGGGCAGTCACCAGTTGCGTGATGCTCTGTTGGGTGCTGGGCTCCTCGGCTAAGCTCTCATTCACCATTCCCCCGCCCAGTGTTGACCACCACGGTGTCTGGTATCAAATAAACATCTGTGAACAATGACCAGGTAACTGGATGAATGACCAGGTAACTGGATGAATGACCAGGTAACTGGATGAATGAACAAAGGACTCCATTGATAAAGGTTTGTGGCCAGCAGCAAGGAAGCTGGGAGATGGAAACACAGGACGAGGCAGGTGAACTTCTGAGCTGTAGCTTTGTCCTTGGTCTTTTAGGCAACAACTAGGAGGACCGAGCTGGTTAGAGACCGGCTCTGGCAGGTGGGCGGGGCTTCTTCAGGAAGAGGGGGGGGGACAGATTGCACACTGTGCTCCAGCAAAGACTTTCAGAGGCAAATTCTGGAGAAGATCGGGATGGTAAAAACCAAAGTCCGCTCGGCCCCCCTTTCTGGTGTGGCCCGGATGCTCGGCTGTCATCCAGACTTACAGGTGTAGAGTGGGAGCAGCTGTTCCCGGGAAGAGCTACGGGGAAGACAGGGGCGTAAGTGCGTAAAAACCGCCTACCCTGGACTCACAGAGAGAGGTGCGGGCTGTCACACCTGACCGCCGAGGCCGTCCTGAGCCCTTGTCTTTCTGCACTGACTGCTCACAGACGTTTAAGCCACTTTGTGATCGGAAGCCAAGCTGGGTTTCAAATACAGACCCAAAGACAAACCTGTTTCCTTTCCAACAGCTTCTCTCCTTGAAGTGTTCGCCCACCCCGCACAGCACAGACCTGCGCCCTCCTGGGGACCCACGTCCAGCCTGGCCCAGCGCGTCCACTCTCCATTGTCACTCATTTGGTGGGGGCTTAGGGCGAGCCTGTGAGGAGCCACACCGTGGGGAGGAGGTTGAGACCACACACCTGTGCTTGAGGACGGCCCTCAGTGGTAGGAAAGGAAAGGAACACCCTGGCAGAGCCGAGAACCAAGGGGCCGGCGGCTTTCAGACGTCCTGCCCGTAACAGGGTGCAGGCTCTGGCGGTGGCTACCCAGGGTCACTGCATGGCACAAGGATGAGCTCCCCGGGCTGGGACCCGCCACAGACGCACGGCTCCCCGCTCAGATGGCGGTCACCTCTCCTAGAAGCCACATCACCTCAGGCTCCTGTGGGGTCTCCCTCACGAAGATACAGCAAATCTGAACTCGCCATGTTGATTTCCTGTTAGCCCAAGCACAGGACTTTGCAATTAACCACAACCGTGAAGTGCCCCCTTGGTCGCTGTTGCGCTCTGCGTAACCCAGACCCTGCCGTGTTCTGCCTGCTTCCCTCCACCAGGAACAGCGCTCAGTACACCTCTGCTTGTCTTCACGGAGACGGTGTCACAACACGGGCCAACCAGAGGTGGCACACACGGCCCAAGACCCGAGCAGCACTCGGTCTTACTGGGCAGCACGGCACCACGGACAGCAGATTGGTACCCTCAGGAGACGTTCAGCCGCCCGCTGACGCTGGTCTCCCCGCCGGCTCTGTCCCCATGCCGGACACCACCACCTGCTCTGAGAGGTGACCCGACGTCAGTGCCTTCCCAAACGCTCACACCTGTGTCTGACAATTGAAAGCTCCGGCTCTTAACCTAGGACGAACCCTAATGGAAGTGGTCTCTTAAGAGAAGCCTGGAATTGTTCCAGAACGATGTCAATGCCGAAGTTCCAGCCCAGAGACACCCCAAAAACAAGTCCAGCTTGCTCTGGGCTTCTCATGGCAACTGCCTTCCACCAGCAATGGAGCAGCTGGAAGAGACTGCTCACTGGGCCAAGAAGTGGAAGGAGTGGGATCCGCCGCCATCGTCCCCCATTAGCCTGAACTGGAAGAATGGGCGTCCGAGCTGGCCGGTCTGGTCCACAAAGCATTTTTTTCAAAGATGCAGTTTCAAGAGCACCTGCTAGAAGAATGGCCTGAGAGTCCACGGGGAGCCCGCAGAGCAATGGCCGTTACCACCCAGGCCCCTGGGGAGCCCACAGAGTGATGGCTGTTACTACCCAGGTCCCTGTGGCTCCACAGGCAGACAGCAGCGTTGTGAAAAATGCTTCTGGGGGGAAGCACTTAAATATTTAATTCCGGCTACACAAGCACAGATTTTAAGTGAACAGCATCCGGTCTTTGTACAAATTAGGGATACCATACTCCCTGAAGCAGCTCTCCGCACAGTTCCAGGAAGAACTGGTGCCCTGTGGAGGAGCTTGTGAGGAGGGTGGGTCAGCACCGGCCGCGGGCTGCAGCTGTCAGGATCTCAGGACCATGGCCACTTTGACTTGGTTCCTGATTTTTTAAGATGTTTTATTTCTTTGAAAGCCAGAGTTATGGAGGGCGGGGAGAGGGGGAGAGAGGGAGAGAGGTCTTCCATCGCCTGGTTTACTCCCCAAATGGCAACAACAGCCAGGGCAGGACCAGGATGAACCCAGGAGCCAGGAGCTTCTTCCAGGTCTCCGATGTGGGTGCAGGGGTCCAGGGACTTGTGCTATCCTCTGCTGCTTTCCCAGGCTCATTGGCAAGGAGCTGGATCGGAAGTGGAGCAGCTGGGACTAGAACTGGTGCCCACGTGGGATGCCGGCACTGCAGGCAGTGGCTTTACTCACTGTGCCACAGCGCTGGCCCCTTCGCTTGTGATCCCTCCACACTTTTCAACTCAAGCACACTCCTGGACATTGAAAGACTCAACATCAACGAGAGGATTTTTTCCCACCCTTTTATAGGTCTTTCCCCTTTTCTTCTCGTCATAAATACTTTAACATTCCTTTCAACTATTATCAAGTTTTTACAGCAGCTTTTTGCCCCTCAAAATAAAATGCCTTTCACCCAGATTTTTAAAATGTTATGTTTTTGTAGTAAAACACTGAGCCAACGCAGCAAATATCTCCCTCGCTCTTCCTACTCAGAGACGCAGGCCATGTGCATAATTTTAAAATAAAAGTTGAATGTCATGTAAACAACTTTATAGCATGCTCTCTGCATTGATTACGCCATGAATTTTTTACAGTAGTAAAGGTTCCCATCATGCTGACCGCACTTTCACAGCTGAGCCATATTATTGTTTCAGTCGCTGATCCTGTACTTTTAGGTAAAATACTCAGAAGTGAACATCCCCAGAAGAGGGCCGGTTCCCAGCCTGGAGCGGCTGCAGGAGGCCACCAGCAGCTGGCTTCCGATTCGCAGGCCCCTTCCTGGACGACTGCTGAACGGCAGCCTCGCTGACGGCTCCATCTCTGTCTCCTCAGAGATTCCTCTGGACAAACTCCCAGTGTCGCATCTACGGCGTCAAAGGCGATGCAAATTAGGAATTCCAGTACACTCCGGATGACCGATCACCTTCTGCAGTGAAAGCTCTGAAGTACAAGCATCTCACTCCACTTAGCAAGGTGTGGATGCCTCCGTACTCATCGTCTCCAACTCACAGCCATTTAGAAGAGACGAAACCTCTTTCAACAAACTGTTATATTTAAATTTGGGAGGGAAATACATTATAAAAATAGTAATATTGGGGGCTCTCTTCACCAATATGTTGAGTTTAGCAAAATAGATTCTCTAAAATCGATACAAGCAGCCTAATTAAAATCAAGCGCAGGACTATCATAGGACTATATTAAATACTCTATGAATGTTCTAAAATATAGCTTGACAGGTTGGGAAGAGAGATGACATGAGAAGAGGTGGCCTTACATTTTCACTCTCCCATTTTGAGATTATCTTACGAGGGCCCAGGGGAAGGAAGCGAATGGTGGCACCTCTTACAGGGCTGTCTTCTCCTAACTGGCCAGCGTCTAGCTGTCAGTGTGTGTCCTACCGTCTGCAGGCATGGAAGGCATTTTCAGAGGAAACCTTGCACAGGGCCACTCCCCCACCCACAGACTCAGAGACCCAGATGGGCAGCACGTCATTAATTCCCCGTGGGAAAGTGTGTCCCACCGTGAACCAAATGAGGTCGGAAGTAAAAGGTCACAGACTCAACGTCACTAAGAGGAGAAAGCAGAGCCTTATCCATAGCCAAACAACCCAGCTCCTATCAGCAGACACAAATCGGCAAGCAGGGCGGCGCCTGCGATCCGAACCCGGACGCTGGGACCTTTGCTCTTTATTTCTCTCCAGCGCTCACTTTTCTGCACAAGCCGAACTCCTTTTATAATAAAAACAAATAGCACAAGGCTTTCATTAAGTCTACCCCTGCCCTTTGACCCACGGTCAGAACACCAGCCCCCTCCCGCCACCCAGCGGGATCCTGCAGCAGCCTGGAGCCGTGGCCGCCCACGCCCCAGTCCAGCTGCCAATCCGCAGAGCCCCGCTGGGGAAGCACAGCCCACAGCAAGCTTTTCTCCTTCCCGTCTCTTAGGCAACACTCAGTTTCCTCCACTGGGGGAGTTTCAGCGCCAGACAGAGCCAGGGACAGAAAGTGAGGTGTCCCACCCTGTTCTCTGGTGCAGGGGAGGGCAGGACCAGGACACCGTTTTCTTTCCTAAGCAAAACATCTGAAGTGAAACACACCTTCCTGCTCAGAGCCTTGTTCCCAATAAAGGTGCCTGGACCTTGGTGTTAAGATCCAGTCGCAGGGAAAGCCAAAGGCCTAGTACTCGTGTCCTGCTAACCAGGCTTTTGCTCGCTTACTGGTGAGGACAAAGCACATTAGAGACAGCCAGGCTCTGGGGCCCCCGGGCGCTCCGCACCCACAGCTTTCACACCTGTGGATTCAGCCAGCCGTGTACCGAGATGACTTGTTTTTAAGGATCGTCATCTGTACTGAACACGCACAGGTTTTCCCTTGGCAAGATTCCTCGAACGACAGCGTCTAGTAGCGACCTACAGAGCAGTCACCCGTGGGAGGTACTGCAAGTCATCCAGAGACGATTGAAAGCAGACAGGAGGGGGGCGCGGTTCTGGGCGACACCACGCCACCTCACAAAAGAGACTCGAGCACCTGAGAACCTTGACATCCAAGGACATCCAGCACCCAGGGATCCTGGGAGGACTGAGTTGCAATATGCTGTGCCACAGATTCCAAATGCCGGGACTGGCTGCTGCCGATCCCCCTGGTCTGACTGCCCTAGCCCCTCCAGCCCACGTGCCGAAGCAAGGGAGACGTGCGCACGCGGAGACACAGAGCCAGGTTTCTGACTCCTCGTCGTGGTGGGACTCAAGCCACCGAGGCTGCCTGTCTCAGCCGTCAGTCCAACAAGATCGGCATCTTAGAGACGAGTGACGAGCAGGTGCAGCTCGTCCAGCAGCACTCGGGAGCCGATGGACAGCGCCACGCACAGCAGCGCAGCTCTGCCACTGGCGGACAGGACACGAGGGGCTCGGGGTTTGCAGCCTCCATGCGATCACCTGAACGTAAGGAATGGCACGGAGGCCAGTCACTTCCACTCCCGCCTTCAGGCACACGCAGGAAGGCACACAAAGCATTGCCCCAACACCTACATCCTCCAGAAAAAGAAAATGTGAGACCACTGTCTAAAAATTTATGCTATTTTTCCCAAAAGGGGCCACATTTTAAAATAAAAAGATAAATAGTCTACACCACTGGAGACAAGCTTCGAAAGGTAAAATGAACTCTTGGTATTTCTCAAGGAGAAAGAACTTCTATCCATTTGAAGTCATTTCCTCTTATATAACCCAGGAATTGTTGAAAGTCAATTAACTATGGAACACCGCTATTTGGACAGAACAGATGATTCAATTCTCTCCTCGAAAAATCAGGCTCTGACAAAAAGAAACAGCAGGACTATGAAAAAACAAACAACAACAAAAAAGAAACCTGCTGAGTTATCAAGTTCTTTCTTGGAGCGATAACATTCTTTATTTTTCCAGTGGATAACTCCAGCCCCAACTCCAAATCTGGGCTGCAGATCCATGCACTCAGCTCTATTTCTGCAGATGCCAACACAGATGACACAGCACGCTGCAGTCCCTGCCATCGGAAGTTTCTCCCACGTGCCCTAAGCAGGAACGAACACTTACTCGTTTCTTTCCAGGTTTACGATCAGTTCTTTGCTTGCCAGTTGTATGCGAACAGTCAACACTTCTGGATGGTTCTGAAAGATAAACAAGGAAAGTCAGTCGGAAAACAGCTTGCTTTGCCTTGCCAACATCTGGATGTGCTCTGGGGGCCTGCTCGGCAGAGAGGAGTGCCCATTCTGGGGAGCAGAGACTCCAAGCGCAGAAGACCAGGGCAGGGGCGGGGACACACGACACCTTCCCACGTGGCACCATCACGGCCATGTGCTGCTCTCCTTGGCACCCTTCTTGATCCCTCGTCACCCTCAGCCCCACCCACTCCCTCCTTCATCTTCTTTGCCTCCATAAGGGGTCCCTTCCTCGCCCACCTGCTCACGTCCCAGATGTGCAGCCACCCGCCAAGCCTCCTTCTCCCTCATCAACTCCATCGGATCCACAAAAACATCCAGTCGAGTTTCCCACCAAGGTACGAGGCCTCTGGTCCAGGCTCACCTCTCTCCATCCCAGCCTAGCTCACCCCACAGCGGTCTCTCATCTGGACGACTGGACACCCCTTCCAGTCCGAGTCGCTCATACCTTCCCCTGCCCTCCTGCAGGTCGGTCTCTAGTAACAGTAAAAGGATGTCTTTCACGCACAGCCTGGCCAACCCACTTCTTCTTAAACTGAGGCTGTCCAGGATCCCACCGCACCAATAACAAGATGCAGGGTCTTGGACATGGCGGATGGGATCCGGTCCCTACAGCTCGGCCCTCCCCTGCTGCCACGCTCTCCTCTGTTGCTCTCCCCTTGCTCGTCTGGCTGTAGCGCACCTGGCCTTGCCGGCTGCTCTTACACACCAAGCTTTTGCAGCAGCTCCGAGCCTTTGCGCTGTTCTCTACCTAGGATGTGTTCTTCCCAATCCTGCCAATCACTTGAGAAAGCCTCATCACACTCCAAGAAAGCTCCCCCTCCTCCCCCAGGTGCTGCTTCTCCTGGCCTCGTCTTCCCTGTGAGGAGGGCATCCTGGCCACATGGAACAACTGAGGACGCTGTTGGGAGTCTGCTTGTTCCTGATGTCCTAGGGGCACCAGGAGAGTAAGAGAAGCTCAATCAATAGAGGAATCAATCAACGACTAGGGCAAACAGCTGCATCAGCCTGTTCTCTCTCCCCCAGGCAGGGAACACCCCTCCTGTGGGGCCCAGGAAGCAGCGCCCGTGTGCCCAGCTGCCAGTGGGAAGCAGACACCTGTGCTCTCTCTGCCCCAGAACCCCGAGTTTCTAACCCTGACTGGAGAAGGAGCCACTGCCACAGGGTCCTTAGACTCCCAACCCTACCCGGGTTCTGTCCCCTCTAAAGCAGCTGATCAGATGTGATGCTTAGAGTCCAGTGGCTTGGAGTCCTTACCATGACAACCTGTGCTCGCCATCCCCGGCTTGCTCTCTGAAGACCCTCTCCTCTCCTCTCCCTTCCTGTACCCTCAGTGATGCCGGGTGACTGACGCTCAAATCTCCCTCCCTCGTGTTTGGCTCCAACTGGGCACTCACATAGTCCTTGCGCATTACTTCCTGAGAGAATGGAAGTGTCTTCCCGGGTGTCTCGAAACAAGCAGCACTGTGTTTGCAATCTGACGGCACCAGGAGAGTGGACCCAGCCCATGCAGGCACCCAGACGAGGGACCCAGCCCACGCAGGCACCCAGACGAGGGACCCAGCCCACGCAGGCACCCAAACGAGGGACCCAGCCCACACAGGCACCCAGACGAGGGACCCAGCCCACACAGGCACCCAGACGAGGGACCCAGCCCACGCAGGCACCCAGCACTGTGTTTGCAATCTGACAGAACCCAGGCGAGTGGACCCAGCCCATGCAGGCACCGGGTCAGCCCCCATCCATGCTGGTTTCATGGGCACGGCTGTCCTGGCCGGTGTGAGAAGAGGAGGGGCTCATGCTTAATGGTGAGGTCCCCTAGAGAAAGGGCCAGACCCCCATTGCAGGCGGTTGTATCCGTTAAGGCTTCTTGGTGGCTGGAAGGGAGAAAAGTGGAGGGAGATGAGGGCACCCCGGGGGATGGGCACCTGGTTTCTACCACACACAGCACACAAGTACTGCGGGTGACAGCCCTGTTGGGACGCCACCACCCACATGGCTTTGTCTGCCTTTGCTTTGTCAATTACGTTGCCTAAGAGCCTTGACAACAATAGTTTATAGGCGGTTTCCCACATTCCCAGTAGCTGAAAGGCACCGTGGCAACTTCAACTTGGGTGTACAAGAACCTTTTTTTTTTTTTTTTACACAACATAGGGTTTTGGCTATGCTATGTATAAACTGCACTGTAAGATAAAATGGATTAGGGCAGCGCTGTGGCACAGCCGGTAAAGCCGCAGCCTGCAGTGCCGGCATCCCATATGGGCGCTGGCTCAAGTCTTGGCTGCTCCACTTCTGATCCAGCTCTCTGATATGGCCCGGGGAAAGCAGTAGAAGATGGCCCAAGTACTTAGGCTCCTGCACCCGCGTGGGAGACCTGGAAGAAGCTCCTGGCTCCTGGCTTCGGATGGGCGCAGCTCTGGCCATTGCCGCCAACTGGGGAGTGAAGCAGCAGATGGAAGACCCTCTCTCTGCCTCTGCCTCTCATTCTCTCTCTCTGTAACTCTGCCAAATGAATATATCTTTTAAAAAAGATTAAAGGGATTATGAATTCCCAATATGCAACACTGAAATACTTAGTCAAATGAAACAAATAGAAACAAAACCCACAGCAAGTCACTATCACGTGAGTTCTCAGGCCACAGTGGAGCATACGTTCCCTAGTGCTCTGCCCCAGCATCACCGGAGGGGGCGGTTGGGGGCAGGGAGTCCAGGCTCCAGCACCACCTGCTACTTGACAGCAGGCCTCTGCAGCGGAGAACACGCCTGGACGGGGCTCCCTCGAGTTATTGATGGAGGCTGTGTGGTGTTTTTTTTTTTCCTTTTTCTTTTTGACAGAGTTAGTGAGAAAGAGAGAGACAGAGAGAAAGGACTTCCTTCCGTTGGTTCACCCCGCTAATGGCTGCCACAGCCAGGGCTGCGCCCATCCGAAGCCAGGAGCCAGCTGCTTCTTCCTGGTCTCCAATGCGGGTGCAGGGAACCCAGCACTTGGGTCATCCTCCACTGCACTCCCGGGCCACCGAGAGCTGGACTGGAAGAGGAGCAGCTGGGACTAGAACCCGGGGTGCTGGCACCACAGGCAGAGGATTAGCCAAGTGAGCCACAGCACAGGCCGAGGCTATGTTTTAAACAGTTCCTTAAGCTTCAGAGTGAAACTGCTGAATCTCCACACGTGCAAAATATTTGTGTGTATTTTCTGGGGTTAAATAGCGCTTGTATTTTATGGATTCATTTTCTCAAAAGGCAATGCAAACACACTTCTTAACATATTTTGAGGCTGTCCGGTATGTCTAAGAATTGTATGGATTTCTGTCTGCTGAAATTTTAAAATCGATACTCTTAGTTGCACCCTTAAAATCATATTACTTCTTTCCAACACAGCACACGGAGGGGCTTTTTAGGAGCCCGCATTGGCTGGTGGGTCTGTCATGGGGACCTGTGCCTAGTTTTGCTTGTACTCTCTGGCACTTGGATTTTAATTATCAACACTTACATAACGCTCTCCCCAGAGTTTGTGATGTGTACTTATTAATATCTTGGAAAAGATTTAATTGCGTTTACAATAAACTATTAAAACCAAAATATGTTTCAGTATTCTGTCAAAATATGTCCAAACACCATATGTATATGTAACGCACTGTGTAACCATGTTTGAGTATAAAGCACTGAGCATTTTAGTGACAATTCTGTTTGTTGAAGCTACCAGCAAATATTATCAATAAATCCTGAAATCAAATTTGCTATTAAAAAGAAATCACTTGCAGTTTGCATCTCTCCAAAGAACTAAGCTAGCTTAGACACTCGCATTTGTATCAGTTCCAGTAGTAACTACAGAGCTGTTGAAACTTTCCAATGTCAGATTCTTTCCAAAGCAAGGGTTTTCCTCCAGGGAGGTGAGAGGACCCGGTTTGTCTCTTTTAGTTGAGATGTGAGTGGTGTAAGAGGAATGAGTGGAGAGGGAGAGCTGTTTAATTTAAAAACCACAGAGTTTTACAGTGCTTAGTTTAAAGGCACGTGTTCAGTCCACTTTCTGTGGAGGGTTACCCATTGGTTGAAAACAAATCAATACTGGAAAAATGTAGCATTCCTTTTCTTAAAAATGACAGAAAGGAGCGATCCTTATGGCACAGTGGGCAAAGCTACTGTGCAATGCCGGCATCCCCTATGGGCACCAGTTCACGTCCTGGCTGCTCCACTTCCGATCCAGCTTCCTCTAGGCCTTGGGAAGCAGCATAAGATGGCGCAAATGCGTGGGCCTCTGCCACCCTTTTGGGAGACTCAGACGAAGCTTCCGGCTCTGCCTGGCCCAGCCCTGGCCACTGTGGCCATTTGGGGACTGAACCAGCAGATGGAAGCATAGTATCCTCTCTCTGTCCTCTTTCAAATAAATAATATATTTTTTTTAGAAAATGACATATTGATTACCCTACTAAAACTGCATCTTCTGTTGAATACTTGCTAAATAAATCAATTAAATGCCTGGCAGTAATTATACTTCTGTTTTTTTAACTGGGGAAAGTACATCCAAGAGAGTCCATCAAAGCAATGATAGAATTATTCCCTCACACTGCAAAGGCAGAGCACTGTCAGGATCACAGATGCCTGTGTTAGTGTGCCGGGGCTGCCAGCCACGCCACAGGTGGGGCAGCTTGGAAAACAGGCGTGTGTTGCCTCTCAGTTCCCGCCAACATCAAACATTGGCAGGTCTGGTTCCTTCCAAGGCCTCTCTCCTTGGTCTCCAGACGGCTGCCTCCCAGCCGAGAAACCCGGTAATTCCGGGTTTCGAGAGCCTTTTTTAAAATTTATTTTATAATATAGGGTTTTGGCTATGCTGAGAACAAACTACCCACATGTTGCACTTTAAGATAAAATGACTTATGAATTCCAAATATTCAACAGTAAAGGAATTAGTCCAAACGAAACAAAACCCACAAGGGAAGTTCATGTGAGTTGGAGGGACGCAGTGCTGCCATGTTGCGGGGGTAGGTGACGGATCCTGTCTCCTGCCAGGAAGCACTGCGTCACGGACCCAGCCTCACCCACGCGACCTCACCCTACCCCAATGACCTGTTTAAGAGCTCCATCTCCAAACACAGCCGCATTCCCAGGTACTGAGGGTTGGGACTTCAACAAACACTTTTGGGGGAAGGAAATGCGTTCAACCCGTACTATTCTCCGACCCCTAACTCACTAAACCCGTACTATTCTCCGACCCCTAACTCACTAATTCTTTCCCCTGCTTCCTGTTGCTCTTTCTCTTGGTTTCCAGTATAGCTTCATCAGCTTCCTTTACTGGATCTGATTTTGCAGTCTGTGCTTGTAGGGGTGGGTGCTGTGAACGCATGGAGCTATGGCCTGTAAGTCCAGGCTACTCTGCACTTCTGATCCAGCTTCCCGCTATTGCACCTGGGAAGGCAGGTGATGGCCCAAGTACGTGGCTCCATGTTGCCCACGTGGGAGACCCGGATGGAGTTTTGGGTTTCTGGCTTGGTCTGGATCATCCAAGGTATTTGGGGAGTGAGCCAGTAGATGGAAGATGCCTCTCTCTCTCTCTCAGTTCCTCTCTCGGTTCACACACATGGCTGTGAGCAGCTACACTCCACTCTGCGACATTCCTTCGTGTGACCGACTTACACGGCCACTCCCCTAAGAAGGACACCCGTGGTGCTTCCTGCTGGTTTCTCGTGTTTCGGCGTACACTGCCCTGTTTTGGACAAGCGCTTCCCTGGCTGTACCTGGGACAGACTCTCTGGGTCGTGGGGTTTGCACGCATTTGACTTCACTCAGGTTCTTTAAATTGGTTTCCCAGGGTCACGCAGAAGGAGTATTTCCTCACTCACCTCTTCTTCAGGGTGGGTTTGTTTGCATCCACCCTACACACCTGCCTTGCTCCAGCAGTGTGCAGGGCCCCAGGCCAGGGTGATGCAGGCTGGGGCTGGGCAGGCAACAATGATGATCAACACAGGGGCAGAGAGAGAGAGAGAGAGAGAGAGAGATCTTCCATCCACTGGACGTAAATGAAACAGACGGATGCGTGTGCATGTACATGTGTAAATGAAACAGGTGGATTGCATGTACATATGTGCATCTAATGTGTATATGAACCAGGACTTTGGCTCATGGTTCAACTTCCTATAGGGTTTTTCATAAGATGGCTCTTGCTATTTTAATTACTCTTTGTTCCCAGTTCTCCCCAGGGCTCAGATGCAAGTCCCCAGTGCTGGCTAGGAAACGATGCAGCATTTACCCCGAATCTCCCTTCCCTCCTCAGATGGGAGCCTTGTCACTGGGCCACGCTAATCACGCCTCCTACTCTCAGCACGCACGGACTCATGGCAGGCACACGACTTCCTCGGGGAAATGAGCTTTTTGCAGACTCCCCGATGGCGAGCCCAGGCAGGTCCGCAGAGAAGAACTGGGCCCAGCCCCACGGCCACTGCACTCCTCCCCAGTGCACTTGGCCAGGCAGTCTGGCAAGCACAAACAGATGTGAACGAAGTGATTTACTTGTTAGCCACCTCTGGTCTCCTTCTCGGCATTTCCCATGCAGGGCAGCCCGTCTTTAATTTGTATAACTGGGGACTCACTCAAATACCTGGAGTCAAATCCATAAACGTTGCTTTTCTTGCACTCAGGGGCCCTTCTGTGGCTGGAACAATGCACAGCGTCGCCTCCTTGGTGTTTCCATGTCAACAAAGCACAGCCAATCTTAACCACTTAGAAACCACCTGACCTCATCGAGAAGCAGGGATCCTGGGGCAGCAGCTCGGGTGCAGGACAAACAGGCAGGGCGGAATCACCAGTGAGAATGGGAGAATCAGTGTCCGTGGCCAAATCCACTCCCATCACAACTCCTACTTCATCCTGTCAAGACGCCGGTCTGTTCTTTGCCAAAGTCATTCATCAAAACCGTCAATACTGGAAGCTCAGAGGGTTCTGATTTTCCAAGCAGAACAGCAATATTAAAGTATTGCATTCAAGGGAACTCTGCAATCACCAGATCCCTCTCCGGCACCAAGTGCTTCAGACGGCAGCCTGGGCGTCGGGGGCCAGGGGGAGCCATTCATTGCTATGAGAATTTAGAGCAATCCTAGCGCCACCTTAATGTTAGTGCACGAGTTCCACAGCCTTGAGGATCTGTGCACTGTAGATTGAGGATGGAGTTGAATTCACTGCCCTATAGCACAGTGAGGAAATAGGGTACAGTAGCACCATCAGGGGGCATCCCTGACTTGGGGCCCGTTAGGTATCACATAAACCAGGATCACGCTTACCCATGAGCTATTGATTGACGATGCTTCCTGGTGGAGAACTCACATTAGCCAACAATTTGTCCTTGTGCTCAGAACGGCACATATTATCCTCGGGTCTTTAGATAAAACTGCTTTGCAGAGACGTGTCCCATAGCTGTCGGCTGCTTGTGCGCTGAAGCACTGGGTGCTTCTCACCGTGTTCCGTGGCATGCTAGCCGTGTAGCTTCTCAGCCGCCTTCTCCCTGCTACCAGGAAAACCACAGCCGCCGCGGCCCGGGGATCCTCTCAGCTCCAGTTCCTTACTCCGTGCTCACCGGTAGCATCGCCAGCCTGGAGCGCTGTCAAACTGCTTAGATTTCCCACTGCTGTCTTCAGAGTATCTGAAAGCGCTGGCTGGGGGTTTCCCGAGTGTGGTGTCAGGCTGGAGAGGACCATGGCCTGTTCCACAGCACACGTAGCGTTCACCTGTTGCCTTCTTGTGCTTTCTGCCGGGTTGGGAGAGGGTAGGACAAGGCAGCCTGCCGCAGAGCCATCTGGAGACCACCACAGTGCAGCTTTCCCCAGCCTTGCACACCCCACACCCACGACCCAGGGCTTACTGGCCAGCCCTCCTGCCTGCCCCCTGCCATCACAGAGCGAGGTGGGGGATGCCCCCAGCCCACAGTGATCCCTGTACCTACAGCAAAACTGTGCACACCCTACAGGCCAGTAGAGAGCAGGTGATGCACGCATGGTCTTCCAACCAAGAATATTACATCCAGAGAGCTACTCTGTGGAAGTGAAGGGGAAATCAGGTATTTCCCAGATAGCAAAATCAGAGAGACTTCACCACCCCAGCCTTCCGAGAAATGCTGAAGGGTCCTGCATTAGAAATAAACACGAAAATGCATGGCCACCATCGGAGCTGTATAATCAGGACACAATCTACGAACGACAGGTGTTACTTCTCACTGATCCATCTCTTGCTCTCCAGGTTCTGACTCCCAGCTCAGCTCCCAGGTCGCTGTAGCCAGTGACTCCCGCTGAAGCACTCCCAGAGTGCTCTAGGTGGCTTAACTTCCAGCTGTCAGCCTGGACACCCCCCAGAGAAGCTCCGACTCTTAACAGTGGGGCTGCCTGCTCTCACACACCCAGCTGTGTCTTTGTATTTCATCACTTTGATATGGTGGCTTGTGGTGACATGGTGACCGGGGGCTGCACCATAGAATGACATCATGCTATTGAAATGACCTCTAACTGGGGCCACGCTGACCCTAAACCTTCCCAGCTTCAGAGCTGCACTGTGCAGATGTCCGTGTCAGCCACAAAGAGAGGCATTCCCTCTGTCCACCTGGCGGCCTGCTCCTGGCCCAGGATGCCCAGGAGAGGACGTGGGACAGCACTGGTTGAGATGAGACTTCCTGGCAGCCAGGCCCCGGATGGACTCATGAGCACCTCCAGGTTCCCCGGCACTGTGGACTCAGCGTCCTGTACACACGCGGGGCCAGCCCCCACGAGCAGCGTCAAGGCTGCACCAGTGCAATGCACATAGGCTGGTGACGAGGGCTCACCGAGGGAGGAAGGCCTGGGCTGGGCGCCAGAACCCAGGTTCACCTTGGCATCCTCCAACCACCTCCCAGCATCTTCTGGACCCTGGGGGGTGGTGGAGGATGTGTTGTTGAGCACCCTGACTGATTTCTCAGGACATTTAAGTTGAAAGCTGGTGACCATGGACTGGTTCTTCTGCCTCCAACTGCAGTGGAAAGATAATTTCAAAAAACAAAGAACAGTTTCATCTCATCTGGGAGAGGAGGCTACACACGGGGAAGGGAAGTCTGCCCGCCGGGGGCATCTGTGGGTGGTGGATGGCAGGGCCATTATGTGGCTGTGGGCCTCAGCTTCCCCACTCGGCCAACTGGGACAGCAGCTCTTTCCCATCTGTTGGTGTGGATGTGGGCGGACGGTCCCCAGGGTGTCCACCTGCTAACGCTGTAACCTACGGTCACGTCTCCTGCTTGAGAAAAGGGAGAGGAAGCTGTGATCAAGGTCAAGGACTTGAGACAGGACATTGGCCTACATCGTGTGTGTGGGCCCTACAGAATCCCAAGAGAGTCTGTCATAGATGTGGTAAAAGATGCGGGGCAGAGTGGGACATGAGCCACTTGCTCACTCTGAAGATAGAACAAGGAGCCAAGAGCCACAAGCCGCAGAACGTGGTGGCTCTGGAGACTGGAACGGTCCTTGACTTAAAGCTGGGAAGAAGATAGGGATGCTGGCCCTCTAACCACAAAGGCTGCACCTCTTCCAACATCCTAACTGAGCAGGAAACAGACCCTCCCTGAGCGCCTCCCACAGAGACGCACAGGCACCTGGAGGCTTTCCCCCTGGAGAGCCGTAAGAGAGGACCCGGCCTTGTCCACTGGACTTCTGACCTTGAGAACCGGGAGACAGCCAATGTGTGAGGTTTAAGCCATGTGAATCATGCTAATTTGTTCCAGCAGCACTCAAAAACTGAAATAATTAGTAAGATTGCTATGAAATTCAAATGATGAATTGTCTGTTGGGAAAATATCACACATGATGTAATAAAAATGCATCCTTATTATATTTTTTTTTGACAGGCAGAGTGAACAGTGAGAGAGACAGACAGAGAGAAAGGTCTTCCTTTGCCGTTGGTTCACCCTCCAATGGCTGCTGTGGCCGGCGTGCTGTAGCCGGCTCACCGCACTGTGGCCAGCACACCACGCTGATCCGAAGTCAGGAGCCAGGTGCTTCTCCTGGTCTCCCATGGGGTGCAGGGCCCAAGCACTTGGGCCATCCTCCACTGCACTCCCGGGCCATAGCAGAGAGCTGGCCTGGAAGAGGAGCAACAGGGACAGAATCGGGTGCCCCGACCGGGACTAGAACCTGGGGTGCCGGCGCCGCAGGCGGAGGATTAGCCTAGTGAGCCGCGGCACTGGTCCATGGGAATGTTTTACATTTGTTAACTAAAGGTTGATTTATAATCTAGGCATCAGGTCAGTCCTGGGTGGATGGCTGAAAACAACATAGCACTCCTCCTTCTTCCGTATGGTAAAATTGACCTTATGCAAAATGTGACCAGGATTAAAGAACAGGATAGAAAGTTCTAGGAGACTTGTCTGGCTACGGCACAAAGTACGTGAATAATTCATTCTGATGTGAAACATTTTGAAGGCAGTGCTTTCTAAGATGTGCTTCCTGACATAATCCGGGTATTAAAACATCACAGAACGGCACAGAGCTCTGCCTTTGGAGGGCCTCGCCCTAGCTTCTAAGACACAGCCGGCCGTAAAACATCATGCTCCGTGTTTATTATCCAGAAAGCCTGGTTTCCAACACAGAGGTCATTTATCTCACTAATTTGATATCTGGAAATGTTCATGTGTCTCTTTTCCCCCAGAACACCATTTCAGAGCTGTCAGAGGAAGTTAATAGCTTAAGTTGCCAGTTGGTGTGCGCAAGCCGCCTTCTACAGAACCTCCCTGTCCTGTGCTGACGCGGAGCCATTCTTAAAACATCACCATAATCTCTCTCAAATAAACATTAGCAGAATGCAATCAGCCCTCCAGAGAGTAGCCCGGCCATCGGTCAGAGGCACTGCCAAGCACAGCAAGTGCGGCCGAGGACAAACACATTTGTCCACCACAAGCAGAACGGGAGCTCACTGCGCACTTCTTGTCAAACACATTCGAGTCGCACCCTGGAAACCCACGCCACGGGCCTCGCAGAGAGAGTGCTCCTGTCCCGACTCAGGCAGAACATGGGCTGGGCGATCTGGCAGCCTCTGCTTTGTCTTGGCCAGCTGTTGCCACCTGAAACGCAGGGCCAGGACCGCCCCAGTCTTGCCCTCCCCCTGCACCTGCTGGCCCAGTGGTTCTTGAGGGGCATCAGAGCCTCAGAATCGGAGGAAGACAGGCAGAGGAGGGAGGGGCACAGGCAGGGGTTGGATGGGAGCTCCAGCGATGCCGGGAGAACGGAGCCAGGGTGTGACCAGGCGGCGGTGCAGTGGGGGCAGCCGTGGGACCCAAGTCTCAGGAAAGGCAATCGAAGGTTCCCGCCCCCTGGGCCACCTGGCTCCCTGAGTGGCCTCTGCGGCCTCACTTCACTGGGCGCCAGGACTTTGTACAGACCTGGTAAAGCTAACTGCAGATAAAGCTTTCCATCTCCCACCAGGCTTGGTGCTGGGACAGAGCAGTCCTCAATCAGTGTACCAGAGGGTTTCCAGAAACTCATCGAAAATGCACATTGTTTTGTAAAAATCTTTACTTATTAATTTGAGAGAAGGATCGAGAACCAGAGAGAGAGAGAAAATGCAGAGCTGTGTGCTGGTTCACTCCCTAAATGCCCACAATGGCCAGAGGTGGACGGGGGTGAGCCTGTGGGAGCCCAGAACTCAATCTGGGTCTCCCACGTGGGAGCCAGGACTCTCGTCCTGGATCCGTGGCTGCTGCCTCGGGTGTCTGCATTAGCAGCACCTGGAGTCGGGAGCCACCGTGGGACTCTGCCGTGTGATGCATCCGAACCAGGGTCTGAACTGCCAGACCAAACGCTGTCCCTCACTGCCTTTAATTCCACTTTCCACAGACGTTTCGAAGCACTCTTTGTCTTTCCTTTGCTGAACGAAGGCTGGGATATAACTGTTCTGATGCTGAAGTATTAGCAAAACCCAGTGACAGGCACAGAAAACCATCCGATACACAGGAAACCCTTGGTTCCCAACCTCTAGCTCCAGCCTCTGTCTTGAGTCAAAGGCGTGCGTTGCAGGTGCTCCATGAGAACACTGTGCCCCGCCCCCTGCCCCCGATCCCCCCGATGCTACCTTGCCCGCTGCACACCTCCCCAGCCTCCCCAAGCGCGACCTCCCCTTGCAGCCCACTTCTCCCTGTCGCCACCGCCGTCCTTCGCGGCCACCGCTGCCCTCTTCAGAATCCCGTCTTTCTGTTAGTTCCATGCTGAATTAGCAAAGAAGCTGCACCAGGGGTCGGGAAGGAGGGTTCCTGACCACCCACGTGCCCGGCCCCCAGCGCTCCTGAGCAGGGGGCATGCAGATTTTCCACAAAGGGGCGGACACTAAAAGCTTTCCGCTCTGGGAGCCCCTGCCATTGCAGCACAGAGGCAGCCACAGACGGCGTGAATGCGTGGGGCTGAGTCCAAGGCCACCTCACTCTGGACCCCGACACCTGAATTTCGTAGAATTTTGTACGACGTGAAATATTATTCTGTGTTGGTTACTTCTCCAGGCTTTCGAGAGGGTGAAAAAAAAATTGTCAGACTCGAGCGAGCCCCACATCCACCTGTGGGTTTGTGAAAATGCAGACTGCAGGCCCCACCGCAGTTTCTGATGCGGTGGGGGTGGGGCAGGGGCTCGGTGTGGGTGTGGCTGCCAAGTTCCCAGGTGGTGCTGAGGCTGTCACAGAACCTCAGTGTTCACGCGTCTCCCAGGCTGGCGTGCGTGCCACCTGGGGATGGCGATCCCACTCAGTTCTAGCATCTAGGGGGCTGGAGAATTCTCACACAACTCCCACTCCCCCTTCTCAGGAGGGAAAAACATGAGAAAAGCGGCAGCACTGGTGCTGGCCCTGCATTTTAGGTGGCGACAGCTGGCCGAGACAAAGCAGAGGCTGCCAAATCTCCCAGCCCCACGGCGCCTACGGGATGCAGTGTGCAGTCCACGGAGTAAGGTGGCCTGTCACCTGCCGCCTGGCCAGCCACTCTCGCTTACAACACGCCTGGCCCCTGGCCTCCAGCCAGACAGCATCAAGTCACATCAATCCAAACGGCTAGAATAGAGGACTCTGAAAGTTCTCAACACCAAGAACTGAGATGACAGAGGACCTAAATGCCCCGAGTTGAATATGACACAACGCATGTACATACTCAAAATCACACTGGACCCAAAACACGTAAAATGATTGCCTGTCAATTAAAAAGCACACTTTCAAAGGGAAAGCTAAAAACAGGAGGGTGAAAGGGTATTATTCAAACATGAGAGACGGACAAATGAGTGCCCACGCCTTGCTCTGCTCGCCTCACCTTCCTGAAACACTGCCATCCCTCAACACCCCAGGTGCCCCTGGCACGGGAAGTCCCATTGGTGGCTCCAATGGAACTCACCTCTCTGCCTCCACATTTATGTGATGTGGGCACGCAGACCTGGAGGGCAGTTATCCTGCTCTGCTGTGCTCTCCCCAGGCTGTAACTGTGTACAGTGTTCTGTGTACTCCCCAGGCTGTAACTGTGTACCGTGTCCTGTGTACTCCCAGGCTGTAACTGTGTACACTGTCCTGTGTGCACTCCCCAGGCTGTAACTGTGTACAGTGTCCTGTGTGCACTCCCCAGGCTGTAACTATGCACAGTGTCCTGTGTACTCCCCAGGCTGTAACTGTGCACAGTGTCCTGTGTACTCCCAGGCTGTAACTGTGTACAGTGTCCTGTGTGCTCTCCCCAGGCTGTAGCTGTGTACAGTGTCCTGTGTGCACTCCCCAGGCTGTAACTGTGTACAGTGTCCTGTGTACTCCCCAGGCTGTAACTGTGTACAGTGTCCTGTGTGCTCTCCCCAGGCTGTAACTGTGTACAGTGTCCTGTGTACTCCCAGGCTGTAACTGTGCACAGTGTCCTGTGTACTCCCAGGCTGTAACTGTGTACAGTGTCCTGTGTGCACTCTCCCCAGGCTGTAACTGTGTACAGTGTCCTGTGTACTCCCAGGCTGTAACTGTGCACAGTGTCCTGTGTACTCCCAGGCTGTAACTGTGTACAGTGTCCTGTGCACTCCCCAGGCTGTAACTGTGCACAGTATCCTGTGTACTCCCCAGGCTGTAACTGTGCACAGTGTCCTGTGTACTCCCCAGGCTGTAACTGTGCACAGTGTCCTGTGCACTCCCCAGGCTGTAACTGTGTACAGTGTCCTGTGTACTCCCAGGCTGTAACTGTGTACAGTGTCCTGTGTGCACTCCCCAGGCTGTAACTGTGCACAGTGTCCTGTGTGCACTCTCCCCAGGCTGTAACTGTGTACAGTGTCCTGTGTGTACTCCCCAGGCTGTAACTGTGTATCATGTCCTGTGTACCCCCCAGGCTGTACTGTGTACAGTGTACTGTGTACCCCCCAGGCTGTAACTGTGTACAGTGTACTGTGTACCCCCCAGGCTGTAACTGTGTACAGTGTCCTGTGTACTTCCCAGGCTGTAACTGTGTACAGTGTCCTGTGTGCACTCACCAGGCTGTAGTTCCTTGAGACCTTAGTCTACCTGGTCTGCTTCTCCACGCACAGAAAGTCCAGACCCAATGCTTCTGTGCGTTAACTCCTTCAACGCAGTACAAAGCACTGTCCACACAGTGCCTGCTCTGATCTTTACCTGGTGGATCCTGATAGTGCTGTAGGTCCCGATGTCCACCCTGGTGAACAATCTGGTATTTGCTACGAAGTTCAAAGTCATTACAATATCTGATCATACTGGACCAATCAATTCACCACCTATTGGGTTGTTGATGTTACATAGACAGAGTTAGGTACATTTAAGTTCATCCTCAACACAATTTTCAAACCAAAATAGAAAAGTTTGCTTACTACAAATGGGTGATTGCTGAACCCTGAGGCTACTGCGCCTTCCTGGCCTGGTGCATCTGAGACTGAACCGGGAGAGGGGGAAGGCAGCAGCATCCTGCAGTCACGGTGGGAACTGTACGTTTCTATCAGGACCACGTCGGCTGCCTTGGAGTGGACACGACCGAGTCAGCTCACGGTCATGGCTGCACCTTCACTTCCTCCAGGGCCCACACGCAGCTGTGCTGCTGGGAGGACGGCTTGGATGTGCAGGCTCTCCCTGTGCCGGCAAGGACAGGAAAGCATTGTCCCTCTGCTCCCAAGACTGACCTTCCCCAAGTGACGCGGAACTGGGCAAGTCATCCACTTAACTAGACAACAACATGAAATAATCTCCACGTGGCGAAAGGAGAAACAGAAGAGACAGGCCGGCTAATAGACATAGCACATGGGCAGGAATAACTTGTAACCTGCCAACAAGATTTGTCACCACTGTAACCCAAAATTCCATTATCTCCTAGAGGTGACGCGTCACACAGGGGTCCCTGAATGCCTGCTGAGAAACGTCTCGTTTGTAGGAACTGCAGAGCAAACGCTTCAGAAAATATTTCAGGGAAGTTACCGGCGGAAAGAAATTGTGTGCAAGAACAGTGTGTGTGTGCATGTGTGTATGTGTATGTAGGTGTGTGCATGTGTATGTGTGTGTGCGCGTGTGTGTGTATGTGTGTGCGCGCGTGTGTGTATTTATGTGTGTGTATGTATGTGTATGTGTGAATGTGTGTATGCATATGTGTGTATGTGTGCATATGTGTGTATGTATGTGTGCGTGTGTGTATGTGTATGTGTGCATGTGTGTGTGCGTGTGTATGTGTGCGCGCGTGTGTGTATGTGTGTGCACATGTGTATGTGTATTTATGTGTATGTGTGAATGTGTGTGTGCATGTGTGCATGTGTATGTGTGTGCATGTGTGTATGTGTATGTATATGTGTGTATTTATGTGTGTATGTGTGTGCATGTGTGTGTATGTATGTGTGTGCGTATGTGTATGTGTGTATGTGTGTGCGCGCGTGTGTGTATGTGTGCACATGTGTATGTGTATTTATGTGTATGTGTGAATGTGTGTATGCATATGTGTGCATGTGTGTGCATGTGTGTATATATGTGCATGTGTGTATGTGTATGTATGTGTGTGTATTTATGTGTGTATGTGTGTGCATGTGTATGTGTGTATATGTATGTGTGCATGTGTGTAGGTGTGTGTGCGTGTGTATGTGTGTGCGTGTGTGTATATGTGTGTGCACATGTGTATGTGCCCACCTTCCGACCTCTGACAATTGAAACTAAAACTACGCAGCTGTGATGAAGTGTGAACACACACACACACACAGACACGACACAGCACAGGGGAATCACACATCCATATCCTCTCTGCTCCCACCAAGCCACAGTCCTGGGGCGCAGAGATCCTGAGAGGCAGAGAACAGGAGGTGCCCCTCCAGCCCTGAGGGTGCCGGGCGTCTGGAACAGTGCCAAAGCATTTATAGCACACAGTGTGTGGTCATGTGCTTCTTATCTTAAAATGTGTTTTAAGTTTTGTTTATTTGAAAGGCAGACTGACAGAGGAACACACGGAAAGGCAGAGAGAGAGAGAGTGAGAGTGTGTGTGTGTGTGTGTGTGTGTGAGAGAGAGAGAGAGAGAGAGAGAGAGAGAGAGAGAGAGAGAATGAATTTTCCATCTGTTAGTTTATTCCCCAAATGGCTGCAACAGCCGGGGAGGAGTCAGGCTGAAGTCAGGAGCCTGGAACTCCATCCAGGTCTCTCCTGTGGGTGGCAGGAGTCCAGGTACTGGGTCATCTTCCCCTGATTTCTCAGGGCCATGAGCAGGCAGCTGGACTGGAAGCAGAGCAGCTGGGACTCAAACCAGCACCTACATACGGGACGCCAGTGCCACAAGCACTGGTTTAACCTGCTGTGCCACACCACCGACCCTATTTTAAGACAGTTTTAAGTGTGGTAGAAAAGAATGAACGTTCCAAAGTCACACAAAGTCCACACCTTCTGTGGGAGCTACACACCCCGTTCCTTCCATTTTTTCCCCTCAGGGTACAATGACAGACCAGCCACCATTTGTGCCTGTTCTAGAATCCTGACAGGTGCACCCGTTCCTCATCAAATACAACCATGGGGAGAAGATTTCACATATGCGTCTCCTAATCCGGAGTTCATCGAGACCGCTAACCTTTGTGATCTGTGCCCTCGCGGTCTACAAACGAGTCCAGGAGTGCATTAGCCCGTCATCTGCTGCGAGCCCAGCTCTCCACCCGTCCTGCTGGGAGAGCGGAGTTCTCTAGTGCACACCTGCCGCATTGGTTTTTCTTTTTTAACTGAAGTGTAGGCCTTGTCATTTTATCTGTGGCCTTACCCTATGAGTTTCAACCCACAATTCCAACCTGTTGAGAGCTTCTTCTAAAAGACAAATTGTCTTGGCCAACCTGGTAGCTACCAGGATCAGGCCAGGTTTGCTAACGTGTGGGACGCCAGTGCTGCTGCGGCATCAGGAACCCCGCCAGGGGCAGCTGGTCAGTGTGCCCTGGAGCAGCCTCTGTGAAGCTAACTGCAAATAGCCATCGGACGCCTCCGAAACGTGCACAGCTTGAACAATTCCACTCCCGAAAGTCATCCTAAAGGAAAGACACGTAGCACAGCTCATAGTGGACACTCAGAAAGCACCTGTATGTCCACCCCAGGGGAATGATCTCTTAAAAAATGACAGGAATCTCAAGATAAGACATTTTCAGCCACTAAACTGACAGTACAAGAACGAAGGGCTTTGCTTCTGGTCGTGACAGTGGGAGACATTTGGAGCCATCTTCCCACTGAAAATAACCAGACCATCTTGAGGAAATGCATTAAAATGATATGTAACAGCGATGCAGAGTTTCCAAAGGAAGGAAGGACGTTGGCGCCACGGCCCAGGTGGACAAGGACAGCAGGGCAGGGACCCAGAATTGGGGTTAACTTTCTCCCTGAAGGCATCTGCAGTGTAAGAAGCAGTTGAGAGGCTGAAAAATCTCAGAACTTTCTTTTCTTTCTTTTTAAAACAGATTTACTTATTTGTTTGAAAGGCAGAGTTATACAGAGAGAGAGGAAAAGGGAGAAAGAGAGAAAGATCTCCCATCTGCTGGTTTACTCCCCAAATGGCGATAGCAGCCATGTCTAGGCCAGGCCAAAACCAGGAGCCGGGAACTCCATCCTACAGGGTCCCAAGTACTTGGGTCATCTTCCACTGCTTTCCAAGGTGCATTCGCAAGGAGATGAATAAGAAGTGGAGCAGCCAGGACAGGAATCCGTGCTCATATGGGATGCCGGCACTGCAGGCTGCAGCTTAACCTGCTGAGCCACAAGAGTCATGGGGCTACACGGGCAGGAACTGGAGATGAGCCTGATAAAAGGGGGTACTGAGAATCCTCCACTCCGGGATCTGAGTTTGGATCTCACAGGGCCACACCCTAGGTGAAAGAATGAATGAGAAGTGATCTCAGCAGTGGTTTAAACACAGCTAAAGAGAGAAACAGTGCAGTGGAAGAAAGGCCTGAAGGATTTAAGCACAAAGAGACAAAGGGTGGGAGATTTAGACACAGCTCCAGAGATATGGGACATGGTGAAAGGTGTGTACAATCAGATGCCAAAAAGGTAGTGAGAGAAAACATAACAGGATCAGCACTTGACAAGAAAGCTATTAGGAATCTACCAAAGCCGGCAAAATAGATTAAATCATCCATGTGAAAACACCATGAAGAAGCTGGGGCAGGTGTCTGTCCTGGGGGTTGGGGCACCTGCATTCCTGTTAGAGTACCTGGGTGTGAGCCTTGGACCTGCAACCAGTTCCAGCTTCCTGCCAACACACGATCTGGGCGGCACAGCGACAGCTCAGACGGCAGCGTCTCTGCCACCCAGCTGAGCAACCTGGATGGAGTCCTGGCTCCCAGCATTTAGGGAGTGAATCAGTGAATGGGTTCTCTCTGCCTCCACCTCTCAAAAAATGCTTATCTACATAAGTACATAAAATAGAAAAGCCAAACCTATATGAGTCATAGTAACATTGTTAAAGAAAAAGAGCAACAATAGTTGACAAATGACATCACAGAAAACAATATCCCAGGATATTTCACAAAGTTTTTGGAAAACAGAATTCAAAGATAAGCTTACTTTGATGCAATGCAATTTTTTTTAAAAATCCATGCAGAGTTTTTTCATGATATGCACTTTCCATGCAGGTTTTGGAGACCCCAATGCTACAAGACTTAAGGAAAATAATTGACTCGTATGGTTCTGTTTCCCATGATATATCCTTCAAAATTTTAGGTGAAAGAGATATTTTTCAAACAGAAAGAATTCAGCAGTGGCAAAGTGCACTAAAGGAATACTAAGACTTTTCTCTAGCAAGAGGAATGTTATTTCTGCCAGCTGCTTGGACACGTGGAAGCAATGGAGAGGGAAGATGAACCCTGATGTGAACATTGAAAGCATCACAGCACTGAGAAACAGAGCGAGTGAACAGAGTCCAGGGGCCAAGGCTGTGGCGGTTTAGACACTGCCGTGTCCACTGTCCGTGCCTTCCTCTCCAGGGACGCATTTTTCAACTGGAGGAAGATCCCAACCCTGGGCCCTTACATCCCTGCCTGGAACTTCAGTCCCTGGCTTTACAGCCCAGATTTCTCCCGGCTGCCCCAACTTCTTCATTTTCATCGCCCACTCAACATATTTGTTGAACATCTGCTACATCCCAGGTACCATGCAGGGCCTGGGGCCACAGAGATGAAGAAATCTATCTGACAGAGGAAGAAGAAAACCTCCGGAAAGTTAGGACACTTTCCCAAGGTCACCAGGCTTCCAGGCGGCACAGCCAGCTGCTGGCTTGATTTCCTGGCATTAGACTTTTTACCAAGCAGCCCTGACCTCCAGTAAAGAATAGCAGGTAGGCAGGGTCTTCAAAGAGCTCATGGGAAACGTGTATTGAGGAAAAGAAAACACGGATTTCAAATTATCATCAAAATAAACTCATCTTTCAATGCAACTTTTCCATGAACTTCCTGAATTATCCTCCAATATGAAGGCTAAACCAGAATCTACACATTCCTCTCTAATGTTTTACTGCCATTGCTATTCCACTTTTCTCTCTCACACTCCTGGGTCACTGCCTCTTCAAATGATTCCCTTAACCCCATTCCTCACTGTCTACCCCTCCGTAGGATAAAAATGTGCACCCATAAATGAAGCTTGCAACCATCCATGTATGAAGTCCCCAGCACAGGAGTCTCCACTTGGAAGAATCCCATGGGAATTTCCAGCCATTGAACAATGCTGCCTCAATCCCACACAGCTATTGTCACCAGGGCTTTGCGTCTGATCTGCTATCTTAAACAGAAGTACTCGAGAGAAACAGCTACTTCAATAACGAGGTTACAGTCAGTAGCTTCAACCAGGGATGACTTTGCCACGAGGGCACGTGTGATAACGCCTGGGGATGTCGTTGGTTGTCATGGCAGGGTGACTGGTGTGCTGGTGACCAGAGACACTGCCTAACATTCTTCAATGCACAGGCAGCACCCTCCTGCCCCAGCAAAGAACCGTCCAGTCCAACATGTCTCCCCACAGGGGAGAGACCCCGTTTTAATCTTTTCTTCCTGAATAGCTACATTTAACCAGGTGGTCTATAACTTAATAAGCAGGAGAAATTCTGAGTTCCCTTAGTTGTTACTTACATGTGCAAACAGATGTGTTACGCACTTTGAAAGGCCCCCTTTGAATAGGAGGAAACGTGCCAAAAATAAACCCACACTGAGCCCCACTCAGCCGCAGGGATGACGGTGCCATAGCGGGGAGTGGTGGTTGGCACTTCACTGGGGGAGGTTTTGCAGAGAGACGGTTCTCGGGTCCCGTGGGAGGGACGCGTTGGGCGTTCTGGCTGGAGGAAGCGAGGGAAGGTGTAGAAGCTGGGAGGTGGGGACGTGGGGGTGGGAACAGAATAGCTGAACCAGCGGGGTTTCTGGAGGGGAGAGGGTGTGCCCCGTTAGCAAGAAACTCCAAGCACCAAGGCGAGAGGTGCTATTCAGTTCCAAGCCAGGGAAAGGCAGGAGCCCTCAGGAGCCGCCTAGGATCACTCAGCAGACAGAGAGCTCCGCTGGACGCCGCCTGTCACAGACGCCCGGACTCTGCCCTAACTTGCAGCACAGCTCATTCTCTGCCTCCCTGGCTCACGGCTGAGGCTCCTTGCCTGGGGTCTAATCACCGAATCTTTTTCAAATTGAAGGAACATATATGGGTTAGCACGGATCACAAGCACGGGACAGCTTGAGCCACTTAAGAGAAACTTCAAGTCCAAGTAGTGTACAAAAACATCCTGGTCTTATCTGAAAGTTCAGCATTCTCGGGGTGTGTTCTGTAGAGGGGCTCTCAGAGCCAGCGAGTGCTGACGCTTAAATCAAATCATCATTTGGCTTCTTTCTCTCATTGTTCCTCAAACCCTACCCCCTCCACCCTGGTGCTTTTATCATTCCAAACTGTTCTTCTGCTTCCCCAAGTGTGGATCCCTGCCAAACTCTGCAGGCCAAGGCTCCAGCCTTCACATGGCCCTGCCCTGAGATAGGGGCTCAGCGGCAGCCCTCCTCGCTCGTTCGCTCGCTCCTGGGGTCACAGCTGCGGCTCTGGTCTGCGCTCCTCTGGTGTGTGAGCTCACCCAGAGCTGGGGCTGGAAATGGAAAGTCAGCACTTTTTAGAAAGTAATTGGCCTTTGAACATGATAAACGAGTTTCACAGAGCAGAATAATGAGAAGAGAGAACACAGATAGAGGGGAAGAATTCCCCCCTGGCATGAGGATGCTTAGGATAACAGGCGGGGGAGTGTGAGACGCAGCAGGGTGGAAGGACAGAGGGTCTCCACAGGGTTGGAAATGCTCCCTACAAACCTCAAACAAAAGCACAGTTGTCTTCTGTCCACAGTCAGTTCCTACTCAACCGTTTTCAGAGAGGAAACCATCACTGGTGAGGACCCCCATTATCCCAGATTATAAATCATCAGTGTGAAACAGCATCGTGAAAGAAAGAAGGGTTGGAAACAGTGAGATGCTCCACTCCCCAAGACCGCATCTTGGGGCCCGTGCTGTGGCATAGTGGGTAAAGGCGTGGCCTGCAGTGCCGGCATCCCAAATGGGTGCTGGTTTGAGTCCTGGCTGCTCCACTTCTGATCCAGCTCCCTGCTGTGGCCTAGGAAAGCAGTGGAGGATGGTCCAAGTCCTTAGGCCCCTGCACCCATGTGGGAGACCCAGAAGAAGCTCCTGGCTCCTGGCTTTGGATCAGTGCAGTTCTGGCCATTGTGGCCATCTGGAGGACGAACCAGTGAGTGGAAGACCTCTCTGTCTCACCCTCTCTCTCTCTCTCTCTGTCTCTCTGTCTCTCTCTGCCTCTGCCTCTCTGTAACTCTGCCTTCCAAATAGTAAATAAATCTTAAAAAAAAAAAGCAAATCATAGTCTTAAAAAAGAAGACTGCGTCTCTACCTAGCGATAAGTGCCTGTGCTCTGTGCATGCCTGAGTCGTCCATTACCTCCACCTTCTACAAGCTGAGCGCGGGGACAGCGACACCAGCAAAGAGGTGATTTTTACAAGTGGGGACTGGGTGGATACCTGGGGCAGGCTGGGTAAAGGATGAAGGGCGGGGCCAGTGGGAGGCTGGAGGAAGACCAGGGCGAGAGGGCTGATTGGATCATGGCTCCCTTCCGGACAGGGTGACCCCTTGCTGCTTCCGGAAGTGCAGAGACTCCAGGCCACGTGCTGGCTGATCTGGTCCCCATTCACCCCAGTGGAAATTTCATCCTCTTGGTATCTCCGGTTGCCCGTAGTAACTGTGGATGTCATTAATGTGACAACAGCTGTTCTAATTGTCTCTGTCATGGTACAGGAAAAGCACAAACATGTTTGTACAGCTTTTTCTCAGCAAAGCTGTCACTTCCCTTCTTATTAATTTGGTCTTCTGTGGTGAGTGGGGATAAGTAGCTGTGGAAATCTGATGAGAAAGGTAGTGTGACATCCGCTACAAGGGCCCCAGGCCACTGCCCAGGACTCATTATCAATGACTTTCTAAAAACATGACATGCCTGTGGAGTGCTTGTGCCTGAAGGCGCTCATCTGGGGCAACTGAGAAAGGCCTACCCTGCTCCTGGGTCTTGGGGACTTGTTTTGGGGTGAGGTATGGTGCTCTGAGCAAAACCAGGCAAAGTAGAAAAGGGAAATTATTCTGTGTGGACTTAGGGAGGCAACAGCTGTGGGATAGGTCCTCTTCTGTACTCGCGGTGGTCTTGGCAGCCCTAACTGTGGGACGCTGTCTCACGCCGCTTCTCCAAGCTGCGGGACCACCATCACATCTTCCACCAAGCTGGCTAACTCACGGGTGGATGCCTGCCCTAGGCTGCAGCCATGTTTACATTTTCCTTCCACAGTACAGTATCGCTTGGCAGTAGATTCTTAATAACAGCTTTCCCAAGCAGAGGCCTCTCCACAGATTACGCCGTAATGCCTTAAAACAACTCTTGTATATGACGAATTAACTTCTCTCTTATGCGTTTAGAGTGGTGTTGGTTACACTTCATTCTTGGGATAACTGGGAAAATAAACACTAAAATCATTTTATCTTCTGTCGTTTGGCTGAGACAACATGGTTGAGAAAGACTCTAAGCTTGTGCCTCACACAAACACCAAAAATACATGAACTGATGAGCAAATCACTACTAATAAACAATAGGGTGAAGGCAGAGAGCTAAGAAATCAACTATGCTGAGAAACGGAATACTAAAGCAAAAAGACCTAAATCCAAAACGAGGCAGGGAAGAAGCAAAATCATATGCAGAAAAGAAAATGTATAGCCACCACTGCATAAAGCAAATCATATCCACAATGAAATTAAATGTAAATGGTCAGATAGAGAAAAAGCAATACTCCACCCTGGGTTTCAGGAGGAAGCCAGTTTAAAGGTGAAAGCAGAGAAACTGGTATACTACAGAAAATACTACTTGATAAATTGGATTTCAAATTTTAAAAATTCTGCTTGCCAAAAGACATCATTTAAAAAACATGAAGTTAAGGCAGAGGAGGGGAAAATAATTGCAATACAGAAGCCTTGTTTCTAGAACACACAAAAGAACTGTTGACTGCCCAAGAGCAAAAACTACTCACTTAAAATGGACACAAAACTGGAGCAAATGTTTATGCGAAATGATATCAGAGTGGGCAATAAGCACACACTAACAAGGCCAAGCACATGAGACTTGAAGAAGACGTGAACTTACACCGCAAGGAGGCACCAACACTTGCCCACCAGAACGGCTGGCTCCAAAATCCAAAAATACCAAGCATTTTGCTGAGGGTGGGACATCTCGACACACACACGTTTCTAGGGGCGCACGCTGGTACAACTGCTTTGGAGAGCAATTGCATGGTTTCCTAGAAAGCTGAACATAAACCCGCCGTGTGAAACAGGAATTCTGCTGCTGCACCTCTTCCCGAGAGAAACGTCCACACAACAGCTCACACGGGGTTCATCCTAACAGCTTAGCTCTTCACTGCTCAAAAGCTGGACCACCCGAATGCCCGTCGATGGTGGAAGTATAAACCAAATGTGAAATATGCAACAGAGTTACCAATACTGTAGGCTTAACCACTCTTCTGGAGCTCTATGCTCCCATCTGGGGAGATTTTCCTTCAACCTGAAGAAGACCCTTGTACAGCTCTTATAGCCGAGTCTGTTGCAGATGAATTTTACCACCTATCTCCGGTCTTTAGACATCTTCCTTTTCACTGCACTTGAATTCTAAGCGGCGTTGTCCTTACCCTCTGCCTCTCATGTTATCTTTCCATTTGCTTCTGGCAAGCACGCTTCTGTTGGAAAGTCAGCCGTAAGTCCTAACTGTGCTCCTTTCATAGTCTTTTTTTTGTCTGAATGCTATAAAGATTTCCTCTTAGATTTTGATTTTTTTTTTTTTTTTTTTTTTTTAGTTTTTATAATCAATTGTATTTTGTTTTTTTTTTTTTTTTTTTTTTTTTTTTAACTTTTATTTAATGAATATAAATTTCCAGTATACAGCTTATGGATTACAATGGCTTCCCCTTCCCATAATTTCCCTCCCACCCGCAACCCTCCCCTCTCCCGCCCCCTCTCCCCTTCCATTCACATCAAGATTCATTTTCAATTCTATTTATATACAGAAGATCAATTTAGTATAAATACTTCAACAGTTTGCACCCACATAGAAACACAAAGTGAAACATACTGTTTGAGTACTAGTTATAGCATTAAATCAAAATGTACAGTACATTAAGGACAGAGATCCCACATCAGGAGCAAGCGCACAGTGGCTCCTGTTGTTGACCCAACAAATTGACACTCTAGTTTATGGCGCCAGTAACCACCCTAGGCTGTCGTCATGAGTTGCCAAGGCTATGGAAGCCTTCCAAGTTCCCCGACTCTGATCATATTTAGATAAGGTCATAAAAGACAGGTTGAGGATAGTAACCAATGATCCTAAGAGTGGCCTTAACCAGGTCTGAACAATTATACAGCATTAAGTGGGGAAGAGGACCATCAGTACACACAGGTTGGGAGTAGAGCCATTGGTGGTAGAGTAGATGTTATGATTACAAAGGAATGAGGCCCAAGTGCACTAGACAGGGTCTAGAACAAAGGACAGAGTCATTATTAGAGGAGCTAAGAAAGGTGCTGTCTAAGCTACAAGTAATTTTTCTGATTGAGAGGCAAATAGAACCTGATAGAAGGGGCTTGATAATAATCTGTTGGGCTTTAGGCCTTGTAAGTTAAGAGGCCCAGACCTATCTATCTCTTCACATGGGGTATATCCTAAGGGAGGTGTGAACCTCCTAGGGGAAGGCACT
This sequence comes from Lepus europaeus, assembly GCF_033115175.1. Lineage (NCBI taxonomy): Eukaryota > Metazoa > Chordata > Mammalia > Lagomorpha > Leporidae > Lepus > Lepus europaeus. The sequence continues at coordinate 5,322,121 of NC_084843.1, read as the reverse complement.
CTGTTGACTTTCATTACTTGGCTGGCCTGGGAGGAGAGCTGGCCAGGTAAAGGCAGGGGGCATCTCTAACAAGAAATTTACAGTTCTGCCTGCAATGTTGCTGACCCTACTTGGCTGTCCCCTCAACTGCAGTGGTCACTTTGGAAGTTGGGCTGAGTGAAGGGCTTTTCAGCTTGGAGCCAATAGGATCTGTGGCTCTGACCTGGGCATCCTTCGACTCCAGGGCAGGTCCATTTCCAGTGATCCAACTCTTGGCAGAGCTGCCAGGGCTCTTCACAAGCTGACTTCTGCTGAAGCCCAGGCTTACCACATTGAAAGCCACTGCAGTGGACTGGCCTGTTGGGTCTCCTTGAGGGCAGATCACTGTACAGATCAGCCATTAATAGGCCTGCCACCCATTGCTTCTGATGCCGAGCTTTCTTTTCCTCCTGGTTTGTGTTAAAGCAGACCAGACGATGCAAGTCAAGGGAGTGCCCGTGTCCCATCTCTAATCTTCGGTGGCCTGAACTACAAGTCTATAGTCACAGGCATGTTCTGTAGTAGTTTTTCTAAGGTAGACAATGCCCATGAGGAAAATTATATTCTCACTTTAAAACTTTCTTTCCCTTTGGTCTGAAAGGGAGGTTTTTTTTCCCCTACTTACTGTATACTTCGCTGATGGCAATGTGAATCTAGCTATGAGATTATTAGTTAAGTTCATATTTTGGCTATGCTATTACAGAAAAATGTTAGCCATCTCTTATAAGGTCTAAAGATTAAATTGTGCATCCTACAGATTCCTTCATAATAGAATTAGTTCCCTACCTTGAAGAGAATAGAGAAGTGAAAGAACAAGTTGGGCTTAGAATAGAGAGATGAGGGAGCAAGTCCTAGATCACTTGCTGACAATAGCAATATTACATGAATACTTAGCAAACCGTTTCAACCTTTAGATAAGAACTTAATAAAACATTTACTGGAAGGTCCAATGCCTTCTATAAATTTTAAGAATCATGTATTTGAAAACACGTCTTAAATATCTAACATGGTGTAGTTTGTTTAACCAGTAAACTTAAGCACAACCATATAAAATGTTTTTAGTTTCTTTCTACCAACAAGTTTAAAACATATGATACACAGATTCAGGTCATACAAATTAAAATGTATCTTTGATTGATTTTAGCAGCTTGAATTTATGGACAATCTTATCTAAAAGCCATTTAAAATAAAACTCTTAATAAAATTTCCCCATGTGGAAATACAATATGTACACACATATAACATAGCATAATAGACCAATATCAAAATCCAAAATATCTGGTTGAAATAAGATTCCTTAAAATCATGACATAACATAGACCAAATCTGATCATTGTTACAAGGTGATTATTCAAGTCTTTGAAAATAAGCACATAGTTAAATAACCCATAGCTCTTCATCTCCTCCCTCTCTTTTTCCACTCTTAGATTTAACAGGGATCACTTTTCAGTTAAAATTTAAACACCTAAGAATAATTGTGTGTTAATTACTGAGTTCAACCAATAGCACTAGAACCACAACAACAACAACAAATACTAAAAAGGATAAAGTATTACATTGTACATCTAAAGTCAGGACAGGAGCTGATCAGTTCATTGTTGCTTATAGTGTCCATTTCACTTAACAGGTTTCCCCTTTGGCGCTCAGTTGTCACCGATCAGGGAAAACAAATGATATTTTTCTCTTTGGGACTGGCTTAATTCACTCAGCATGATGTTTTCCAGATTGCTCCATCTTGTTGCAAATGACTGGGTTTCGTTGTTTCTTACTGCTGTATAGTATTCTATGGAGTACATGTCCCATAATTTCTTTATCTTATATTTGGCAAATAAAAAAGCCATCTGCACATTAATGTTTATTGCAGCTCAATTCACAATAGCTAAGACCTGGAACCAACCCAAATGCCCATCAACAGTAGACTGGATAAAGATTTTGATTTTCAATAATCTTTTGTCATAAGCTGAGATACCTTTGTATTTATTCTCATTAGTGTTCACGCAACTTAAAATCATGACCTGACTGCTTCTCATCACTTTTGAAAATCCCTCAGCCATTGTGTCTTTAGATATTGCTTCTGCTTCAACCTCTCTACTCCTTCTTAGGAATCCAGGTGCAAGTAAGTCAGACATTTAACCTTTCCAAATGTCACGTAGGATCTGTCCTGGTCTCTTCATTGTTTCCCTCTATATATTTGTTTTGGCCAATTCATTTATCTTCAGTTTTACTGTTCCTAATTTGTTCTATTTCCATTCCAATGAGTACTTAATTTTAGAGACTACATTATCCAGTTACACAATTCCCACTTGACTCATTATTCACGGATTCTAGGCCACTATCGACTTTTCTGCATATTTTTCTCCATTTCAAACTTTTTCAAAACAACACCAAGTCCTTCTTAATTAAGTTGAATATCTGTATTACCTCTACGTTTGCTTTTATTGTTTTTCTTTTGATTGGCAGTTTCCCACCTCTTAAAAAAAAAGACGTCTACTTCATATTTCACACCAGACACTGTGTACAAAAGTCCCCAGAAATGCTCCAAATAACAGGTCCCAGTGGAGAAAGTGCAGCCGTCGGTCTGTGGGCCAGTTAGACTGGTGTGGTCAGTCTCTGACTTGTTCAGCCAGGTCAGCAATGACTCTTGGTGAGAGTCCAGCTCTGCCCAGTACCTATTCCTTGAGACGACTCTCCCTGGCTGCTGATCAAGAACCTATCTTCTCAGCCCCAGGAGGCTGCAGGTGAGGTTCCGCTCACCTCTTGGGGTTGGAGGTGCACTCTTTGGCTTCCTTGTCCACACACCAGCCGTTGGGGGGACACCTGCTGCAGGTCCCATTCCTGCAGCCTGACCTCGCCTCCCCAGCCACCAGGATGGTGTAGAAGATTCCACTCTGCCTTTCTCCCCCAGCACTGCAGCCTCAAACTCTATGTGAGAATTGACATGAACATTCATGCTACAGAGTCAAGGAAAACCTTCAACCCAAGCCTTCCCTTTCCTACTTTAAATGGACCACAGAAATCCTCCTTTTACTGTTGACCCACTTAACATTTTTAATACATAGTATAAAACCCAACTTCTACATGGCTACTGTTTAAAATTAGCTCAAATTCTGAGTACGTGCTGTTTTGACTACTTTTTTTTTTTCAAACCTTGATTTTTTTCTATTTGGGGAAATGTCCTCAAACTATATCCTAGAAGGATGAAAATGTCCACTGCAGATTGACCGGTGCCTGCATGGTTTGTAGTAGAGGGCATCTCAGATACGAAGCATCACTGTCTCATAGTCAGCAACTGCAATTGACGGCTGCGACACGTCCAGCTCCCTTCAATAATGCGTCCATAGCTGGAGGTGAGATCTCATCACTCACCCATCCAAGAAGGAAGCAAGTGTCAGCCATCATGGAGCCTCTCCCGGGATGATACGCGACCCAGTGGACACTTGTCAGTTTCGCCCACTTGTTTCCCATGCCCCTCGCATACAGGACCAGAGTGCAGGATTCTTTGAGGGAACCACCACCCTCCCACCAAGCCCTCGTGATTCCGGGACTATGTCCCAAGGACGGACACATGACCTGGGCTTGGCCAACAACTACTGCACTCCTTCGGTCCCAATGATCATTTCCAGTGTGGACACATGGTCTGTGCTGATCCTCAAAGACTCGATGCGAGGATTTTCCTTATGTAATTGAGGAGGAGAGTGCTTTCGGTTAGAGTTCTTCAGAAAGGGACACGAGGCTGTGGCGGCTGGCAGGCAACTTGGGACTGGGGCAGAGCCAGCAGAAGGAGGCTGAGCCAGTGGACACAGAGAAGAAACACCAGTGGGGACATTGGCTCAATCCCTGGATCCTGTGCTGTTTGAAGCCAGGAAATACCTCCAGGACTTCTTCATTTTGTGAACAGAAAAAGAAAATCCCAACTTAACATGAGCAGGTTTTAGTTTGATTAGTATCACTCGTAACCAAGAGTCAGTTTCCTTAGATCATTCTCAACAATGGGTCGTCATTCTCAGCCAGAGTCCGTTACAAGAAAGGGTGGAACAGAGTCCAGAAAACCAAGATGAATCTGAAGGGCTTCTTCTGCCTTACACTGGGTGGAAGTTCACGTACAGGAGGTGGCTGCGTCCCAACATGAGTACATCCCTGAGCCACTCGCCTTCCAAGGAGATGCGGTGAAATTGTCTTGGGGGCCAAGAGCTAGACAGAATCGTGCAACACCCACGATGGTCATACATGTGGACTTGGACCTGGCAAAAGATCACGGCTAGGGCTGGCGCTGTGGCGTAGCAGGTAAAGCTACCGCCTACAGTGCCGACATCTCATATGGGCTCTGGTTCAAGGAATGGCTGCTCCAATTCCAATCCAGCTCCCTACTGATGGCCTGGGAAAGCAGTGGAAGATGGCCCAAGTCCTTGGTTCCCTGTGCCCATGTGGGAGACCCAGAGGAAGCTGCTGGCTCCTGGCTTTGGGTAGGCAGCTCTAGCCATTGTGGCCATTTGGGGAGTGAACCATCAGATGGAAGACCCCTCCCTCCCTCCCTCCCTTCCTCCCTTCCTCTCTCTGTCTGCTTCTGTCTCTCTGTAACTCTCGGCTAGAGGTGAGGAGTTCGTGTCACAGTAACCGAATCAATAGTTGAAACCTTGGAAGGTGCTGAAATGCTCCAGGTACAATGAGATAAAAAGGGAGGAGGCAGAAGACAGCCGCTGAGAGCAGCACAAATTCAGAGGGTCAGTGGCCGAGACGGGAGGAGAGGAAGCTGCAGCTGGAGTGGACAAAGAGGTAGGAGGAGAACGCAGATACATTTGGAACCAAGAAGTCGAGAAACAGCAGTTGCAAAAAGAGAGCTCACCAAGTGCCAATGCCAAGCAAGCCAAGGCCCTCGACTGGCCACAGGGTGCTCAGAGCGCGATGGCTGCCGCTTCCTACAGCGGAGGGGCAGGGGGCGGCATTGGGCGGGTCTCTCGGCTCCTACAGAAGCTGGGACACGGTGAATGTGCCTTCTTATCTGAACCAGGAACGGCAAGGACACGGCTGGGAGAGCTGCTCCAGCCTCAGCTGCTCACATAAAGTCGCTCGGTTAATTTGCTGTCATGGCCACAGGGAGTTCTTCAAAGGAGCTGCCTCTGAAGTCACTGATGACAACGCGCCAATGCCGGGTGTGCGGAGATTCTTGGAAACTGGAAACCTGAGCAGTTGCAACTGGTAAGGTTCCTCCAAGAAAAGCACACGTGTTGTCTCTGAGGGTTGTTCAGTGAACCAAAGACACGCGTTGGCGCGGCTCCTGGGCGTTTATTTTAGAAAACATCTTTAAAGCTTCTCCAACTCATTTCCCCACCTGCCGGCTCCACTCACCGCTCGCTCTCACCGCACCTGCCGGGGCCGGGAGATCGGCTCTGTGCTCCTGTCTGTTGCACCGAGCAGAAACCCACGAGGCTTCAGGTGTGGCTTCAGAACGAATGTCTGCCCCTCCCAGCTGACAGTTTTTTCTCGTCGTGTCTGGGCAGTGGCAACACGGGGCGTGGAAATCAGATCTGGAAGTTGGGGGTGACCGGCTTGTGTGAACGCCTGTTACAGGCATTTCCTATGGCAGCTGCGTTCCCAGAGACTCCAGGCTGGACCAGACGGGGCGTAGCACCTGCCAATGAAGCTGCAGGCCCGGAAACTCAGCCTCCAGACCCCGCCAACACTGCTCCGGAGGTGGACGTTGAAAGCCCTCTTCTCCCCCTTCGAATGCAGGCCTGGGGGGCGGGGGCTACAGAACCAGGGCTCTCAACCTTCCCGAAGCAGCCCCAGACACGAACGTGGCAAGACAGCAAATGCCCACACTCACGCACGGGCAGCCGCGGGGAGGCCTGGAGATCTGATGTGTGCCCACGTAGCCCACGTCAGAGAACACAAGCCAGCAGGAACTTCTGGCCATGCACACACATTCCTAGCAGCTGACTAGGCACAGGCGAAGATTCTAGGCCCCAGTGCTCCTGTTTTGCACTAGAAAAGAAGGTGTTGGATTTCAAAGGCGCTGGGATAGAGTCCGGTACCCCCACCCCCCCACCCCCCCCCCCTGCCCCGGGCAGGCTCTTAACCCTTACGTTCCTACAGCACGAGGAATGGACACGTCTAAGGGCTCTGAGCAAGTAGCACACAAGTTCTGACCTGGCACTGCTGGTTTATGCTTTTTAAAAAAATTTATTTATTATTATTTTTTTTGACAGGCACAGTGGACAGTGAGAGAGAGAGAGAGACAGAGAGAAAGGTCTTCCCTATCCATTGGTTCACCCTCCAATGGCTGCTGTGGCCGGCGCACCGTGCTGATCCAAAGCCAGGAGCCAGGTGCTTCTCCTGGTCTCCCATGGGGTGCAGGACCCAAGCTCTTGGGCCATCCTCCACTGCACTCCCGGGCCACAGCAGAGAGCTGGCCTGGAAGAGGGGCAACCGGGACAGGATCGGTGCCCCGACCGGGACTAGAACCCAGTGTGCCGGCGCCGCAGGCGGAGGATTGGTCAAGTGAGCCACAGTGCCGGCTGATTTATGCTTTTTAAAAGGAGTAGAATATCTCTAGCACCCACACAGGAGCCAGCACATAATGGATTCTCAAGAAATGCTTGTTAATTAACTGAACAGACAGGAAGAACTCAATAGAAAAGATCATCTTAAATTAGGAATTTATTTCCCCCTCAAAAATGCTCAAAAGGACTTCAACATGTTTGTGGGAAATGGAATTAGAAGAAGTTTGTTGAGGCCGGTGTTGCGGTGCAGTGGGTTAGCCTGCTATCTGGGGTGCCAGCATCCCATCTGGGTGCTGGGTCAAGTCTTGGCTGCTCCGTTTCGGACCCAGTTCCCTGTGATGCTCCTGGGAAAGCAGAAGTGGTCCAAGTGCTTGGGCCCCTGCCACCCACATGGGAGACCTGCATGAAGTGCCAGGCTCCTGGCTTTGGTCAGAGCCAGCCCTGGCTGTTGAGGCCATTTGGGGAATGAACTAGCGGATGGAAACTCTCTCTCCCTCCTTCTCTGTAACTCTACATATGTTCCATGAACGTTTTGAACCTCCTGTTTGTCAAACTCTGAGAGACTTCCATGGGCCAGAACCTCGTCCTCAGGCAGAGCTGCACCCCCAGCAGTTGTGGAGGCTTTGCATCCCTGGAGCCCAGGGATCGATGGCACCCACTCCCCAAGTCGGGCAGGGTGCAATGTCCATGACTGAATGTGGGCGACCCTGATGAGGTAATCAATAAACAGAGCAATGGGTAAGGGTCTAAACAGCATGTCTACATGGACTATCATGTTCCCTGGTGACAGGAAAATTCATTTTAAGAACTACATAGCACACTTTGATTTTAAAAATTACTCATTTGAAAGACAGACACATACATACACCCACACCCACCCACCCACCAACACACACACCCCACAGGGAGACAGTGAGCGATGGAGGTATCTCCCATCCTCTGGATGACTCCCCAAATGCCCACAATAGGCAGGGCAAAGCCAGAAGTGGAGAACTTAAACCAGTGTCCCATGTGGGCGACAGGGACCCGTCCACTGGAGCTGCCACCATTGCCTCTCGGGGTGCACATTGGCAGGAAGCTGGAATCGGGATAGAGCCACAGTCTGAAGCTAGGCACTTGGTTATGGGATGCAGCCACCCCGAGCCTGTCTTAATAATTACAAATGCCCACCCCACATTTCATTTTAGTCTTTGATATACACTTATGTGTTGGGGGAATCACTACGTACACCAAGTGTGGATAAACTATCATACGTGTGTAGCTGCTTTTACGCTTAGGTTAAGATCACGCTGGCGGACCACGGATGAAGTTCGCAAACATGGATGTAACACGGGGCACCCACAAAGGGAGATACACGTGTGCTGATCTGCCCGCGACAGGGAACAGTGCACACTTGACACTTGTGAGCTTGAGTCTGCACACCCACATCCCTTCAGAGGTGCCTGCTGGGTAGCGCGTGCCAGAGAGGACAAGGAACCCAGCTCTGATTGTCCCCTTAGGAAGGGACGTTTGAGCAGAGCCACGTCCATGACCGCATTCTGCTTGGCAGGGTCCCCTCCGAGCAGATGGCCCAGTCTCTCCACACCCAGAAAATCAGCAGATTCAAGGGAAGAGAAGCTCTTTGGGTTTTTTAGTGTGAAAAACGCTGTGAAGTGGCAGCGCCACCGGAATGGAATCCTTCTGTGTGCCACTTTCAGGAAAAGGTCGGATTTGTTTCCAGGAATTAGCAGAAGAGCCCTGAGGCACGGATCCACTCGGGGAATGTGGAATGCGGAGTTTTGTATGTCAGATGCTGGATAGTCAGAAATTAATTTTTTAAAATAACTTTTTCAGATGAAAGAACTTAATGATTGGGTTTGGGTCTCAAGAATCGATTGCTGCCACTAGCCATTCTTCTGTTTCTGACCCCACAGGCCCACAGGTGCCTCCTTACTCTGTCAGCTGACCTGCAAGCAAGGACAACCCACTGGCCATGAGCACACCCAGCCCCAGGCCGTGGTCTCTAAGCCCATTCTCCAGTGAGTCGGGGCCCTTGGAGAAACAGGCAACGTTAGGACAGGAAACAAGGACACCAGACAAGCAGGGTGTGTGTAGTGACAAGAGGTAGAAGTGAAGAGACACACATGCACACACACACACGCACACACACAAATGCACACAGGTCAAAACCACACAGCAGCTAGCTGAAAGAACTCCCAGTGGCCAAAGCAAGAACACTGAACAACAACATGAACAGAACGGTATTGGCTCGCAACCTGGAGCACAAATGCCCGTGAGACAAAGGATTAAACACAGCAATGAGCAGGGAGAGGAGCAAGTCTCACACACAGAAGTCCCCAGACTCCACGAGATTCTTCTCCCCCGAGGAGGTGGAGCCCGGCTCCCCACTCCATCCGTGTGGGGGGGTCTCAGCAGCTTCCTTCCACAGAACGCGTGTGCAGGGGGACAGAGGGACCCCCAGGGGAGAAACACAGCCAGCAGCCCTCAGCCAGGCGACCGTGGTCAGCACCAGCAGTGACAAGTCTTGTGGCTGCATGTGCCCAGGACATGGGGCAGCGAGGCCAGTGCCTTACCTGTGCCGCCTCTCCCCAGACAGACAAATCACAGATGGGGGACAGTCGACACACGGCTTGCCCAGCATTGCCCGGAACTGCCAAGTCAGCAAGATCAAGGAAAGCTTAGGAAACTGTCGCAAGGAGCAGCCTGGGGAGACAGGAAAGGGAGCGTCATGGGGACCCTGGGATGGAGGCCCTCAGGTAAAACCAAGGAACACCAAGGTGCAGCCAGCAGAGCCACTGCCTGCGATGCCGACATCCCTGATGTGAGCACTGGTTCAAGTCCCAGCTGCTCCCCTTGCAGTCCAGCTCCCTGCCGATGCGCCTGGGAAAGCAGCAGAGGATGGCCGGAGTGCCTGGGGCTCTGCCACCCATGTGGGGGACCCGGATGCGGTTCCTGGCTCCTGGCTTCAGCCTGGCCTCGTCCTGCCATTTGGGGAGTGAACCAGCAGATAGAAGATCTCTCTCTTTCTCTCTCTGTGTCTGCCTGTCACTTTTTCAAATGAGTAAATCTTTTTCTAAAAAAATAATTTGCTGAAATATTAAGTCTTTTTACTGTAATGTAAATTTAAAATAGGTTATCTCAAAAACTAAAAAAAAAAAAGACTTGGAAGGAGAGGATGGGAGGGAGGATGGGGGAATATCATTCTGTTTTTAGACTTGTATCTACAAACCATATTGAATCTGTTAAAAATTAATTAAAATGAAAATTTTTAAAAATTAAAATAAAACCTAAGGCAATCTGTATAATATGTGGATTTGAATTAACCACCACCAAAATGGGTTCATTAGTTCTGGCCAACAACTGTAACTATCACGCGAGACATTCCCAGCAGGGAGAACTGGCTGAGGTATCCAGGAACAAAGCACTCTCTTTGCAATTTTTCTGCAAAGATAAAGCTGTTCCTGCACAGAACGCTTGAGCAGTGTGTGGGTGGGGAATCAACTCAAACCCTCAGCTGCCGCAGACCTGCAGTGGGCAGATTCCTGCAGATGCTGGTCTCGGGAGACAGACACTTCGGTCTGCCCACTGACACACGGCGCCCGCGGCGCTTTCTCAACCTGCGTAGACGCTGCCCCCACAGAGGCAAAAACCCACGCTTACGACGGGAGTGGAGAATCTCAGACGCAACACCTGGGTCCTCCGGCGCTCAGCAAAGCCACCGGAAGCTGATTCTCAGTTCTCAGCTCCTCTTGGTGGGGAGAAATTAAATTTTCATTTCAATGAATTTCTCTCTTTAGGAAGGTAATTATAAAAAATGGTTGTAAAACATGGTTGCACACCACAGGACAGACATGCCTGGCGCTCACAGGGACACACACAGGAGAAAACACGCAGATAGTGTTAAGTCAGCAAAGAGAAAGTCTCTGGTGGACGCTCTCTGTACGTGACAGTGCAAGGCCAAGACTCCCTACAGCGCTGTATTGGGTTGTTGTTTTAACAGGAGTCTCCATACACACACTCTTGTGGTAAGCTTGGAAGGATTTTTCATCTTCAGACAATTATTTATTTATTATTTTCTACTTGAAAGGAAAAACAAGATTGGGAGTGGGGGTATGAGAGAGAGATGGAGAGGAAGGGGGGAGATAAAGAGGTTCCACCCTTTGTTTCTCCCCCAATGTCCACAGGCCAGGTTGAAGCTAGGAGCCAGCAACTCTATCCGGGTCTCCCACACGAGTGGCAGGGGCCCAAGGGCTTGGGTCATCCTCCGCTGCCTTCCCAGGTGCCTTAGTGGGGAGCTGGGTCAGAAGTGGAGCAGCCGGGACTCGAACCAGAGCTCTGGTGTGGGACGCAGGTGCCACAGCAGCAGCCTGCTTCTAGCTTTAAAGGAAAGGACAGGAAGGCTTTTGTTTCCCAAATCTGAATGCAGAATTTTGCTTGAACAAGAACCCGTTTATTCCCATGAGACTGTTCAGGGAGCAAGCACAAGCCCTCACTGGTTTCAGTGTTGCAACTTGAGAGAAATCCCAGGTGGACCCACCGGTGGCAGCATCCCCACCTCCACAGGACATGACAGGAGGAGGCCCAACATGGACACCACTGCAGCTGAGGGGGAAATAAGCTCTTTAGGACCACAATCCTTGCAAGAACAATGTGCTCTCTAAGCGAGCTCAGTCCCCCAGCTCTCTCTCCCAGTAAAAGATCTCAGATACAGAAATGTATCCAGGGAGGTCACAAACGCTGCTGGTAACAAGGGAAACCAGGGATGGATACAAACGGACTCCCTGTAGCATCTTTGCTTTTCTCAGTAAATCTAAAACTTCCCAATACAAGTTTTTTTTTTTTTTAAAGCACACATCTCTTATTATGCACTTATTTAAAATCCACTCTACGCTATGGACTTCCCAAGGGCAGGACTGGGAGCTGCTCGCCCTTCCATCCAAGACCCCTGAGCCCAGAGCTTGGCACAGCCTTGGACAGACAAACAAACCTCTGAAAACAGAACTCATCAAACTCCCTTTCTCCCAACACCAAGCAACCAAGTGTCCCGCGCGTTAGTCAAATATGCAAAGGGCCAAGAAAAATTATCTTTCACAGTTGTCCAGTGGATTCAGTGTTTTAAAAAACATGATTTAAAAAAAAATCCAAGTTTTTGATGAGTGTTAGAGGCTCGGGGGTGGGAACTGCAGGAAGAGGTGATTCAATAATAAAGATTTTTACAAATGATATCAAGGCTGTTGTCACAAGCAACAGGCTGGAGGTGAGAGTGGCTGCAAACCCAGTCCCCCCAGGGGCCGGGGCTGAAGCAAACACAATACCTTGGCTTACTCTCTCCGCTTTGTGCGGCGGCCAGAGAGGAAGAGAGAACAGGAAACGCGCTGGCAGGGAGCTGAGATGGAGCAGCCACATCTTGTTGAAGAAAGCCAGATCTCCCCGGGGAGGGCAAGACGGGCAGGGGGTGAGCCCCCGCGAGCACTCCCCACGTCTGTCTTCCGACCGGTGACCTCAGCCGTCTGGAGTGGGGATTTATGAACCAGCCCTGGGACCATGCACACAGGGAGGAAAGCCGAGGACTGCTCTGGGAAGCAGCAAAATGCTGTAGAAAGAATACCCAGGGGCTGGCACTGTGGCTCAGCGGGTTAAAGCCCTGGCCTGCAGTGCGGGCATCCCATGTGGGCACCAGTTCAAGTCCCAGCTGCTCCACTTCCAATCTAGCTCCCTGCTAATGCACCTGGGAAAGCAGAAGATGGGCCAAGTCCTTGGGCCCCCACACCCACGTGGGAGACCCGGAAGAAGCTCCTGGCCCCTGGTTTCAGAGAGGCCCAGCTCCGGCCATTGATGGCCACCTGGGGAGTGAACCAGGATGAAGACAGGACGCTGAACTTCTCACGTGCTCCCCTGCCCTCTGGGTGAGAGCACCCCCAAGGCCACTTTGGACAACAGCGTCCACCCTGCAGGTACAGGAGGAGCCAGTGAGGTGGCCTCCGTGGGACACCCAGCCCAGGCATGGCAACCTGTGGCCCTCAGCCCAAAGGTAGCACATGTCCTGCTTCCTGTGAGCCTGGTCTGGTGCCAGGTTCTCAGTGGTTTGGAGAAAGGAGAATATTCCATAACAATCAAAATCATAAAACATTCTCATTCCAATGGCCGTAAACGAAGCGAGCACTTGGCTTGGCGGTTGAGATGTCCATTTCCAACACGGAATACCTGGATGTGATCCCCAGCTCCAGCTGCACCAGGAGCACAGGCGCATGGTTGGCTGAGCGCTAGCCCCGTCCAAGCTCAAGGCAAAGCTCCCAGGAGCTGTGGGTTTCCTTACCTCTCTCACCTTTCCCACCAGTTTTCAACCAGGGGCAGTTCTGGCCCCCAGGGGACGTGTGACAGTATCTGGAGACATCTGCGGTAACTACGACTGGGAGGACATGGTACCTGCACGAGAAGATAAACATCCCCCATGGCACAAGACAGCCACTTGTCCTACACACACAACAGAGTCAGCGAAATGGCAACGGCCCGGAAGTCAAGAAACTGACACAGAGCAGGGAGGAGGCAGCGGATGTTGCCGAGAGCCAAACCCGCTGTTGCAGGCAGCAAAGTGGGCGCAACCAACCCCTGTGCACACGAGGAAAGGGGGCTCAGCAAGGGCCAGCGACCACCCCAACGTCACAGCGCGAGGGAGGCCCAGCAGGGTCTGAATCCGTCTCTGCGAGCCCCAGCCCCGCCACTGTCTTCCCAGTGCACGTAACAGCCATGAATTCACACACACAGGTGCGGGGCAGCCAGCTCTGGCTCTGCAGCTCCTCTGCCCAGAGGCTGGCCATGGCCCGGGCTCTCCAAGATGATCCCAGCCCCCTCCCCAAGTCTCTCTGTCCTCGGGCAGGACTTCACACTGCAACAGGCATGAGAGGCCGGGGATGGGAGCTGAGGCCTCCAGTAGCCTTCTGTGTGCTGGCACGGCCTCGTGGGAATGGCCAGGCTAGGGTGGGGCTGGGGCTCCAGCCGGTGGTACAATTGGGCAGTCGGGGGAAAACGTCCCGATTTGTGAGCCCCCATATGCTTCTTAGGACGAAGCTCAAAATCTTTAATTTTTTTTTTTTTTAATTAATGAGGAAATGCCACTGGCTGGCTTGTTCTAACGCAAGGCTAACCACTGAGCTTACCTGGCCAAGCACCAGCACCACCTGCAATTGTCAGGATGAGCCCTGAGAAAAGGAGAAACGCTGGGGACACCGGGTTGGCCACGCACCACCACCTGTTAGGGAGTGGCTCCTGCAGGTGAGGTGTTGGCAACCCAGAGTCAAAACCGCAGTGTGCCTCCAGGCTCCCGGGGCTCCCAGCGCTTCCCAAGGGCCCGCGCTGGCTGAAGGAGACAGCACCCAAAATGCTGCGGGAGCCCAGGGGGTCCACACGCTCTGCAGGAGGTGGGGGACGCTGAAGCTGACTCAGGTTGTGTCCTGTAGCAGTCACAGTCGGCTCTGCAGCAGTGGGTGCAAGCAGAGACAGGGCTGTGGATTTTAAGTCAACGACAGAGACATGACGAGACATGAAGACTGCCACACACACTTTGCCCATACCAAGGACCCAAAGTGTGGCAGCTCTGGGTGCTTAGTATCCCTGCGAGTCCCTGGCACAGGTGGACAGGAAATCACAGAGCTGAGTGACATCATTGAGAGCAGGTCCTTGGAAAAGTGGGCCTGGGGAGAAACTCACAGGAGGCTCGGGGGCCCCCAGCCAGGACTGGAATAGCAAGAGCTGAAAACTGATAAGAAACCAAGGAGAACTGGGTCCCAGGAGCCAACAGGAAGAGGGGAGCGGAGCCGAGATAAGAAAGAGAAAGAAGGGAAACCGCACACAGGCGGGGAGCGGGGAGGCCCCTCCGACCTTGGCGAGGGCCGTTCTGACGCAGGGCTGGCACGGGAAGGAGGAGGAGGAGCAGGACTCAGTTCTCTGAGCCGTGAGACAAAGCAAGTGGAAGTGCACGGGGCCGACGCGGCCGCTGCCCTTGTCCTCCGCCGCTGCTGGAGGTCTGAGACCCACGGTCTGTGCTACAAGCTTGGCTTTCATGTCCTCACCGGTTCGCCTTTTACTCTCCATTTCACCTCCTGTATCCATAATCTCATCCTCCCGTGGGAAGGCGGGAAATCCAAGGCCGAGCCCCCACGGAGGCCATCCCGCAGTCAGTCACGGGCTGAACCGTCTGCCCTGGGTCTGACCTGATGCTTTGCAAGACAAGAAACTGGAGATCGGGCCCCAAAGGCCATGCAACTGCTAACATCCCCTTGCTGAGGTGGAGCGTCTGTCTCCAAGGCGTGCGTGTGGACGCTGCTCCATCGCGTCCCACAGTGCCCAGGAGGGACAGGAAGCAGACAGCTTGTTCTTGACAAGGACAAGCAGGGCACAGAGGCTGCCAGGTCCCCGCCTGCCCCAGGCCCCACATCCTCCTGGACCTCCACTCTTGCAGCTTGTGGGTGGCAGCGATGGCTTGGTTCTCGACTGTTGAAGATCCCATTTGGAGAAGCCTCAAACTCAGATGAGACACAGAGAAACTTTTGTCCAAATCAGCTCGACCGAGCTGACTGCACACCGATGTTTCTACGCGTTTTTCTCAACTGTGTGTGCTCTTTAAAATCACCTGGCGGCATCTTTAGAAGGGAAGATGGCTCCGCCTTCCCCCAACCAATGAAATCTTCCCTAACCCTGGGCACTGGACACCAGGCACTGTGACAGGTTTCCTGTAAACGCTGATATGCAGCCAGACTGGGAGCAGTGTGCACGCCGGGAGCCATGGACGCCCTGAGAACCAAAAGGAGCAGGCAGCAGCCCCTCCCACCAATGCAGCCAGGGCTCATCCCTCGGTTTCTCACCCGATGGCAGGAATAGCCCCACTGAGTCTCCCTTCATTGTTGGCCCACCTCCCACCACTGCCCACAAGCAGGATCTGAGCTGCCCCCCTCTCCCAGGAAGTTGCTCCAGCCCCCTTCTCACCCTCCTTCTTTCCACCCCGAACTCCTGTGCAGGGCCAACTCTCACTCCCAGCCCCAGGCTCAGAGCCCCAGGGCACCCACCCCTTCGCGTCCTACCCCATCTGGGCCCTGCTGACCTCTGCACGCACAACCCTCTCCCTCCTCTGTTCCAGCCTTGGGCTCACTGTCCCTTGTGCTGGATGCTCGTCCCCACGTCTCTGCACGGCTGGCTCACCTGTCATGTCATCCAGCACAGATGTCACCTCCCCAGAGAGACCTTTCCTGACCATGCGTGGGGCAGAGATTGGCCCCAGGAGCAAGCACCAAATCTGGCTCATCGTAGGCGTGGAATGAACGTTTGGGAAGCAGTGGGGAAGCCCCGGGGAACCGTCCCTGCTCTTTTAGCCCTAAATGCTCCTGGGGAGGCGATGGGCTCAGCCTGCAGACTGCACGCGTGGCCTCCTCTGATCAGCAGAGTGGGTGATGGCAGGGGAGGGTGGGGACGGGTGCAGTGCACACCTGTGGCCCGTGGGGTGTTGAGTGACAGTGGCCACACCTTTCTCGCCTCGCTGGGAGGAGGTGGCCTCCAGGCTGTGGACAGAGATTCACCACTGAAACTCGGGCACAACCATGAGCACCAGATCTGAGGGCCAACTCCGGCACCAGATCTGAGGCCAACTCCGGCACCAGATCTGAGGGCCAACTCCGGCAAACCGCCCGGAGGGCAAACAGAGGCTCCCGCCCTGCAGTTCCAGGCCCTGGCCCTGGGTTCTAGCGGCATTCCTGATGCAGACAGAAGCGGCGTGGAGAACATGCCTGTTTCCTAAGGAACAAGGGAGCCCCTCTCAGGAAGGCTGCGCGTGGACCCTCTGGGGAAGATCGACTGAAAACTGAGCCCGACGGTTTGGCCAGGAAAGGAGGAGCCGCCCTCGGCCGCGTTCTGGACACTAAGGTCCATGTTCTACGGGTCAATGTTCTCTCTGCAGGAGCAGAAGGACCCCTGTGGGAAATCTGGAACCTACTGCTCCCGAGCCATGCATGTCTGTCCACCTGTTGTCTGTGTCCGTCCCATCTCTGTGCCCCAGCCACACCCGCTCCTCCTTGCCCCTTGCACTTCGAAGGCCTGCTCTTCAGTACCTAAAATGGTTAAAACTTAAAAAGGTTAAAGGCTGTCACTCTGTCCCCCTCTGTGGAGGGCCTTCCCGTTAACCCATCCGAACACGGCCTCCGTGTGCGTCCCCAGGGACACGGGCTGGTGAACACGGAGCACTCCTGGATTCCCTGCCCTTCCGTCCTCCTCACTGGGATGTAAGTTGCAGGAGGCAGGAAGCCCCTCGGCCCTCCTCCACTGCCGGACGCCTGGCACCTGGCGGTCACAGGTGCTCGGTTAGAAGCCGGCCACGAAGCAGCAGGGGTAAGGCAGCCGTGTGAAAGCCCGCAGTCTGAGCTGTAACAGGCACCGTCATGTGCACACGTATTCATTAAAGTGACCGTGCTCTGTCCACCTGAAGACACACGGTGTGGATCTGGTTTCAGACTAAAATCTTACCTGTTACTGACAGAGAGACACACATATGTACACCATCGGCTGGAGCGCACATCTGCTCCACAGAGAATCCCAGCAAACATCCACGTGCACCCTTCCTTGGCAGTTACCCAACAAACACGAGGACGTGCTGTAATTACGCAGTTCCGAAGCAGAAGCCACGGGCTCTGCCCTGGGCCGGGCCCCATGGCGGCACTGTTCCCAACTCACCCGGGCCACGTTCCCCTAAACGCCGAGGACTGGAGTCAGTTTAGCACAGCAGGTACCACCCACAGTTCTCACCCTGGAGGGAGAATCCCAAAGGAGCCGGGACATGTACAAGAGAACAGGGGTTTTTCCTTGTTTTCCACCAAAACAGTGCCCGTGACCCACAGCCACCACGGGGAGCCTGTCCAGTGGGGGTGTCCTGTCCCCTCCAGCATTCCTGGTGGCACCTGCAGGATGCGGGGGGGGGGGGGGGTGGTAGCTGGAGGGCAGAGACCAGCACGTGCCCGGCCTGCTCTGCACCCCGAGCAAGCCCATAGCCCTCGGCCACGTGTTGCTCCGAGTCTCCCCCAGCCAGGATTGCAAGCTCAGTGCTAGAACACGAAGGTTGCGTTTAATAAACTACATTTTAGGTTGAATGTGTCAACATGGGACTTTAGTATTGCATGTGGGGACACACTTATACTAAAAGAGAAGAAATCGTCATTTATCTGAAACCCACATCCAGCCGGGCATTCTTGCTTGCATTCACCACACTGGCAGCTCTACCCTCAGGGGAGTTCCCTCAGTGGCTCCCAGCTCCGAACTGTCCCACAGTTTTACATTATTAGTACGTATAATTTTTTTTTTTTTTTTTGACAGGCAGAGTGGACAGTGAGAGAGAGAGACAGAGAGAAAGGTCTTCCTTTTTGCCGTTGGTTCACCCTCTAATGGCCGCCGCGGCTGGCACACTGCGGCTGGCGCACCGCGCTGATCCGATGGCAGGAGCCAGGTGCTTCTCCTGGTCTCCCATGAATCCGGTGCCCCGACCGGGACTAGAACCCGGTGTGCCGGCGCCGCAAGGCGGAGGATTAGCTTAGTGAGCCGCGGCGCTGGCCTGTACGTATAATTTTTTAAGTAGTCATTTTCTTTGTACAATGGTTCACTCCTCTTGTTCTGTATCTATCATGTTGAGTCTAATTTTGAGGATTGATGACATAATGAAATTTTCTTTAATATCTTGAGTTTTTCCTCAAATAGGACGATGCTTGACTTGTACGTTATATATTCAGTTTACAGCAGGCTTTGTGAGGCCGAAACGTCTTAAAAAGCGCAGCTTTGACGTTTGGTTCCTTTCCTCAAACCACCAACCTTTCCGAGGGCTCAGTTCCAAACTCCAACTCTCCAGAAAATAATTTAATGATGTAAATCAGTGCATCACTGCTCACATAAAGGTGGCCCACTGCCACCCCCCCCGAAAGCTACAAAGGATTTTCATAATCTCAACTGATCTTTAAAAAAACCTGTTTTATATTACAAAAAAAATCTAAAAATAGTTCTACATAGCACAGGGACAAATCCATCATCCGATCTCTCCGAAGAGCTCATGTTTCTATAGATTTTATCACTTTCCAACTGTTCCTACAAGTTCTGAAATTTAAGAAGTCCTGTCAATTTTGGCAGATAAAACTCACCAAAATATTAAATTTACTACCAGAATTTCAAGTACTTTATGTTATGCTTTTACATCGTAGCAGGCTCAGATCAAATGTGTCAAAGTTTAGACTGTGTTAAAACGCATTACAGATATTTCCTTTAAGTTGCATAAATGTTTCTACCAATAGGCAATCCAAAAAACCAAAATGTTGCTTACACAGACATAAACATAGGCAAACACCCATCACTCAGAAAAACGGAACGTGGAAGTGTTGGTGTGTCTGGAAGAACTCGTGTATCTGGAAGTGTAATCCCTGGTATTTGTGTGAAAATTAATTTTCAACAGACACAGAGAGCGCCAGCCCAAGCCTCGGAACAGTCACCTTCGAGTCAGCTCACATCAAGCAAGAGAGCTCATTCTCCAAGGTAAAGGTAGCACTGCAGTGGGTGAGGTCAGAATCGGATCCGAGAACTGCACCACAGTTAATGCAATTTTCAACGTTCAGCAGCCTCAAAGCGGCGGAAACAAACAAACAAGCAAACAACCCTGACCTGCGTGTGGACGCTCTCTGCTGGGATCCAGCGGTCTCTGCTCCAAAGGGAGGCGCTGACGACTTCGGGGGCCGCTCCCTGCTCCCCTGAGCTCACCCCTGCAAGAAAAGGAAACCAGCCCATTTGTCGCTCGGCTCAGCAAGAGTTTGGCATCAGAGGCTTTTACGCAAATGGCACAGTGAAAATATTTGAAAGCTGAATGAGCCCAGAGAAGCACTATAATCCCTTAAATCACTGTAAGTGTTAAACGCATGAATTCTCCGTCAATCTAGCTGTTAAAACTGTGTAGCTTAAAGAAAACAAAAGTTAATTTTTTTTTCCTCCAGGCCCAGTGACACGTGCTGGGTTATTATCATGGTCAAGGTACATAATTCACTCCCTGAAGCAACAAAAATGTACAAGCAGTGACTTTTTAAGTGATGAATTAATGCCTTCCTTAAGATCAGCTCTCTATAAAAAGTCTCGAGGCTTTAGCTGTATTAAAGTCTAAATCCATTACTTAAGTCCCAGGGAATCTGTTAAACACAATGCCAATTCTCCTCTCTGTACTTACAAAGTCTAATTTTATATGCTTCAGTAAGTGATTCTATAGACAAAATTAATTTGCCAGTTCAGACCGACTAGACTGGTTTATGTAAAAAAAAAAAAAAAGTCGCTCAATAAACGATTACACGGTCTCGTTTCTCGGGCTGCCGTGGAACCGGTGAACGCGCCGTCGCGGTCCAGCCCAAATGGAAAGTACAGCACTCTCTCCTCTGCAGGGTGTGCCGCTTTTTCACGAGCACCCCACTCCTCTGGCCTGGCTCTCCGGGGCGGCCACGGCCCACCCCTCGTGGGTAAGGGAAGGGACACGTTCCCGCGCATTACTCCCATTTCTTCAGCCAGGACTCCTATTTTCAGACCTGAGTCATAGCGGCACAGTGTTGAGTTACTAAAGACTTCACATGCCCGGTGCACAAACGGTGCTGAAATTTTAACCCCAGACATTTTATAATTCCCCCAACACTCTTAAATCCACGCCGGCTTATCATTCTCCGTGTGGACGCCTGCACTTATGTTCAGGTGACTAAAGGCCTAGGACCAGAGTACCGACCGTTCTCAAACTGGTGATCACAGGGCACCGAAAGCCCCACAGAACCGGGATGGACGGGAAGCTGGGAGAGTGGCCCACGGCAGAGAGGCGGGCCGGGAGAAGGTGAGGACATGGAGCCAAGCTGGGTATGGCCGTGGGCGCTTCTCAGGAGCAGGGTGGACCAGGTCTTCAGGGATGAAGGCCCTGGCTGCAGGTGGCGACCTCCGTGGACACCTGCGGAGGACTGCCCAGAGCGGGAGGGACCGGGCCATCTGGATGCCCAGAGTGGGAGGGACCGGGCCACCTGGATGCCGGGAGCAGGAGGGACCGGGCCATCTGGATGCCCGGAGCGGGAGGGACCGGGCCACCTGGATGCCCGGAGCGGGAGGGACCGGGCCACCTGGATGCCCGGAGCGGGAGGGACCGGGCCACCTGGATGCCCGGAGCGGGAGGGACCGGGCCACCTGGATGCCCGGAGCGGGAGGGACCGGGCCACCTGGATGCCCGGAGCGGGAGGGACCGGGCCACCTGGATGCCCGGAGCGGGAGGGACCGGGCCACCTGGATGCCCGGAGCGGGAGGGACCGGGCCACCTGGATGCCCGGAGCGGGAGGGACCGGGCCACCTGGATGCCCGGAGCGGGAGGGACTGGGCCACCTGGATGCCGGGAGCGGGAGGGACCGGGCCACCTGGATGCCGGGAGCGGGAGGGACCGGGCCACCTGGATGCCGGGAGCGGGAGGGACCGGGCCATCTGGATGCCCGGAGCGGGAGGGACTGGGCCATCTGGAGGCCGGGAGCAGGAGGGACCGGGCCATCTGGAGGCGGGCGGCAGCAGTCCTTCAGGGCAGGCAGCCACCAGTGACATGGAAGTCCTGAGTCAGCGAACCTCCTCCCTGGGCTGCACTCCTGCCTTTGTGGAAAGGGCTTGGGGGCGGAGCAACTGGAGCACCTTCCCCACTCTGCGTGGTGACCGACTCTCTGCTGACTCCCTGCTGCACCCCTGAGCCGCCTGCGCTGTGCTGCCCTACACCTGATGCGCCCATTCCAGTTCTTTCTGCTTCAGGCCGGCCCCTCCGAACGCCACCTGGAGCCAACCGCCTATGCTTGCACTGCTGGGACCTTCACCCCATAAGCCCAGCTCTGCCCCTCGGCTCTCTGGGCGCCGTGCGTCTGAGGGCAGGGTGTAGGTAAAGCCGCCACGGTGACTTGCATTCCTGCCCTGGGAGAGAAATGTCCCAAGGAATGCGGCCTTTCCCAGAGCAGCCTGTGCTAGGAAGCCGGGACCACAGGACACCATGACTTTCCTATACGTCAAAGGTGATTTAACTGTTTGAAGATTTAATTTATTTATTTGAAAGGCAGAGTTACAGAAAGAGAGAGAAAGGTCTTCCATCTGCTGGTTCACTCCACAAATGGCCACAATGGCCAGAGCTGGGCTGATCTGAAACCAGGAGCCAGGAGCTTCTTCCAGGTCTCCCATGTGGGTGCAGGGGCCCAAGGACTTGGGCCATCTTCCACTGCTTTCCCAGGCCAAAGCAGAGAGCTGGATCGGAAGAGGAGCAGCCAGGACTCGAACTAGTGCCCATATGGATGCTGGCGCCACAGGCAGAGGCTTAACCTGCTACATCACAGCACCAGCTCCACAATTTCAAAATTTAAAAATCTTAACAAAATCAGGCTGACAGAGGAGTGGCTGGGAAGAGCACTTTGAGGGACAGGGGGTGAGGAGAACGAAGCTGAGCCCTGAGGGCGAGAACCGCAGACCCCTGCCCAGCTGTGGGAGGGAGGAGCAGCCGGGTCCAAGGGTCCAACGGAGTTGTTCTCATAGCTTCAACAAGGCCTGGGCCTCCTGCTCAGGACCCGTGAGATTCACATTTGGAATTTACAGAAACAGAGTGGGTTCTGATCCACTTAAACAGCTCCTGCAGAGCCAGCCTGGAGACGGCAATTACTGAACTTCTGAGCTGGCTGGCTTGTCATTTGAATTGGATTAAGGCAGCTGCGAAATACCAGCAATTATGGAGTGCAAACGGGAGACCCATCCCAATTTCCCCTACACCACCGGAAACTGCTCCACGTGCCAAGAGTCCCCGTGGCCGGCCTTGTCATCTTCGAAAAGTCAGGTGAAGTGACCAGCACGTGACGGCAGGCCCTTGGCAATCCCCTCCCCGCAGACAAACCAGCTGAATTATAAGCTGTTCCCGGCCAGTCGCAAGCTCCCAGCACAAGTGAATGGTTGAACTGAGCAGTGCACTGTGCGGCCGCCTGTCCAATGAGATTGGGGGGGGGGGGGGCTCTAAGACCAGGGCCCTGTGTCGCCTGCCACAGCCCCAGCAAGGGTGGGGACAGGGTGACCTCAATGGCAGGCCCCAAAGGTTTCTGTGCAGGCCACAGATACTAGGAGGCAGAGGTCGAGCAGCTGTCTGTCTCAGGAGGGAGAGAGTGCGCGACATCCCAGCTTCTAGGGGAACCACTGGGCGTGCCAGACTATCTACCGGGCTGCCCTGGCAGGCTCCACGCCCTGATCTGGGGGCCCCACGGAGGCTCAGCCCGGGGCTGCCCACACCCCACAGACAGAACATCCTCCATCCGTGGGGCTGCTGCGACCCAGGCTCTCGGGCAGGGAAGGACGCGGCTGTTTAGTTTTCCGCAGGCGAAACCTTCCCGCCACCGAACGCCTCCCTTTTCACCCACATACCCCAGCATCTCAAGCCAAAAGAAGGCCTTCGTGGCTTTCCAGTTCTCCAAGAGACATTATTTCTAAAACGTCCCAGGAGAATGGAGAGGCGGGCCGTGCCAGCACTTGCAGAACGTTGTGCAACCTTTTTAAGAACTTGAGTAACTGCGCTATTTGCTGAGTACAGATTTTATTATCTATGTGCACGGCTAATGAAGCCATCTCTCAGCTTTTTAATTGGTTGCACAATATCCCCCCAGCAGCATCTGTAGTCAGAGACCTCTTCTTATGAGCTTTGCTTATGTATTTATACACTGGTATTTCTTTTAGATGATGCAAATAAAAATTTTATTTGTGCTGCACGGATAGACAGAATAAATTACACACAGCTGTGACATATCAGAGGGCACTTTATGGAGTGATCTTGTTGACAAATCATAAAAGCAGATCCTGCACGATGCATACATTCAGAGATATGACCTTATAAAACACACAGTGTGCATGCATTTTGTTTTTCATAATATATATTTGGACATCAACGAAACTCAGTTACCTAAATAAGAAATGTGGATAACTAGTCTTGGGGAGGCACTTCCAGTGTTTGCTATTGGGTAACCTGACCCACAGCTTGCTGCTGACCTAATGGCCGGTTTGGGTCAGCTCACACTGGAAGACACAGTAGGGATTTCAATTTCTAACACCGTTACCTCTGTGCCATTCCCTCTGCCTTCCCACGGGATCTGTGCGTTCCCTTTGCTTGCTTCGTCTTCTGGGTTTGCCATCTTCAGCCCTGACAAAGGCTGGTTAAGAAGCAAGCTGCAGGCCCAGTTCCTCAGGCCAGAATCTTTGCAGCAATGGCTTTTAAGATGACAGAAAAGCCGGCAAAGACGACATCCCCTCCCCCAACAAAGCGACTGCAGATCCTCCCCGACGTGAGTCACCCAGGGCCCGGCTGCCTGCGTGCGTCCTGCCCCGTTCTTGCCCTGGCCCACACTACTCTGGCCAGCTCACGAAGGGCAGTGCTAGGGGAGAGGACCAGGTTCACATCACCCTGACGCCCACTCCCCAGTCGAGGACTGATGGCTCTGCTCTGCACACCCCTCCAAGAGCTAAGGACTCGGCAATCAATCTGAGCTGGCAAAATCAGGACTGCAATAAATATTCTTTTGAAAATCTGACGGGAGCAAAATCTGAGCTGCAAAGGCCTCAGAAATGCATCTTTTTTATTGGTCCCAAACATCCAAGACCTAAAGAAAACTTTCGTGAGCTAAGCGACTCTTTGTTTCCTGGCCATAGGATGGTGATGCTCTTCTAACCACAGAAGACTTGCTTGGCCCAGCGTCACAGCTTCCATCTTAAGGAACAACGCCGTTCTCTCCTCTCAGCTGCACTCTCTCTCCGTGGACAATGGTGATATCATTTTAAAACCACAGAGCTCAAGAATCCTCAACAGAACCAGTGGCAAACGTTAACTTGAGAAGAGTAGTTGCACAGTGGAGAGGACTTTCACATCGTTCTGCAGCCCCACGAGCAGAATCCCCATCAACTGTGGTGAGGCAGGGGCTGGCGCACACCCTGAACACGAAGGGCTGTGAGTGACACTTTATATCTGGGGGCTTCTTCCCTGAGCCCAAATCCCCAAAGACGTGGTGCATCCTGAAACTGTCAAAGCTCTCAAAAGCCAGGATGATCCAACACAAGAGCCCTAGGACACGTGACAGCTACACGTACCGTGGGGTCCTGGATGGGACTGGGGGCCCGATAATGCTCACCAGGAGAGGACCAAAGAACAAGGGATGAGAGTAAACTGAATTGCAAATATTACGCCCAAGCCACTTCATTGATAACAGCCACAGTAAGGTAAGACGTCTCAGGAGCAGTGGTGCTGGAATGCAGCGCACAGTCAGCCCTCTGTGGTTTTGGGTTCTACAGACGCAACTAACTGCTGATCAAAAACATCTGAAAAATGTGTCTGTCCCATAGAGACCTCTGCTGCCATCCAGCCCTACACAATTCCACAATTCCCCAGAGCCCACGTGATGCCCAGAGTAAGCATTCTAAGTAACCTAGAGATGACTGCACACACAGGAGGATGTGTCGAGGATCTATGAAGACCCTACACTGTTGTACACGAGGCGCTTGAGTAGCCAAGGTGTCTGGGACCAGGCTGGTGTCGTGGCACAGCAGGTTAAGCCACTGCCTGCAATGCCAGATCCCCTACAGGAGCGCCAGTTCGAGTCCAGGCTGCTCCGTTTCTGATCCAGCTCCCTGCTACTGCACCCAGGAAAGCAGTGGGGGATGGCCCAGGTGCTTGGACCCTGGGACCCCCGTGAGAGATCCAGATGGAGCTCCTGGCTCCTGGCTTCCGCCTTGCCCAGTCCTGGCTGTTGTGGCCATGTGGGGACTGAACCAACAGATGGAAGATCTCCTTCTCCTTGCCTGGTCTCTGTCACTCTGCCTTTCCAATAAATAAACTTAAGTCTTAAAAAACAAGAACAAGATTTCTGGGGCTAAGCTCCTCCAGAGGCTGAGGAACAACCACACCTGAAAGTTCTCCGGACGGCCTGGGACCACCTACTCCAGCCTCCAAGCTGCTCCCTCAATTTAAACAAAACCTAAAAACTAAGTCTATTAATTATCATTGTCCAAATGTCATGGGAATGTTGTGAGGATAATCATCCTTCCCTGGACCTCCCCAGTGTCAAAGAGATTCAGAGATGCTGGCTCTCACTCGGAACTCCAACCATTAGCAGACTGGGGTGCTCGCCCTGCACCTCCCTCCCAACACTGCGACTTGGTCAGATGAAGGAAAAAGAGGGGCCAGCGCTCTGGAGTAGTGGGTAAAGCCTACATCTGCAGTGCCAGCATCCCATATGAGCGCCTGTTCGAGTCCTGGCTGCTCCACTTCCGATCCAGTTCTCTGCTATGGCCTGGGAAAGCAGTAGAAGATGGCCCAAGTCCTTGGGCCCCTGCACCCATGTGGGAGACCCGGAAGAGGCTCCTGGCTCCTGGCTTCGGATTGGCCCAGCTCCAGCCATTGCAGCCAACTGGGGAGTGAACCAGCGGATGGAAGACCTCTCTCTCTCTGCCTCTCCTTCTCTCTATATATAATTCTGACTTTCAAATAAATAAATCTTTAAAAAAAAAGAAAAAGAAGAGGCAGTATTTGCAGTCCAGCTAAAAGCATAAAGTAGTTTAGGTGTCCTAGACTATAAAAAAGGCAGAAGTGTAAGAAAATAGTTGATCCTTAAGCCATTGAGAAGTCTTTCTCCTCCGGAACATTCAAGAGAACACAGAAACAAGCTAAGACAAAAGCTTGGACGTGCTTGTGGGATTGGCTGCGAGGCTCTAGAACAGGGGAAAAGGGAAATGGAGATGCACCGCTCGGTTTGCAGAGGGGACACTGAGTGACCACCACATAGACGCAGTGATAACCCGGTGTGGAAGCAGAGCCTAGAGTGTCTAAGACCACAGCCAGCCATGCCGGCAGGCTAACCCTGGGACGGGGGACGGGGGAGCAGTCGCCGTACTCTGAGTCACAAGGCGAGATCGCACCCACCCCTACTGTGCATGGCCTGGGGCAGAGTGACCCACAGGCCCTGACACTCAGAGCCCGTGAGAGCCAGGCAAGGCCAGGACCAGTGTCCACAGTGGTCACCAAGGGGCTCCGCTGAGGCCACGGACACAAAAGTCACCATGGATGCCTTTTAGTTCAGTTTCTCTGCTTTTGCTTTTTTTTGTTTGTTTGTTTTTAAATAAGTGTTTGGAAAGAAAGATACCAAAACACTCTTGTTGGTTTTCTTTGAACACTGGGGCTATGATTCATTATGTTTTACTTCTTTATGTCTGTATTTCTGATTTTTCTATAACCAGCACATAATGCTTTTAGGATGGAAAACAATGAACTCCAAGACAAATCAATCATCTGGACTCCTGACTACAAACCCACAGTCTCCTGGCACCACAGCTATGCAGCCCTGGGCTTGCTAACGGCAAAGCCCATTTGGAAATAAAAGCAATCAAGTACCCCGGAACAACTGCAATTTTGAGAAGATGTTTTATATGACATCTTGAAATTCAAACGTAGCTAGTTATAATTTCCATAAGTGTTCCAAGTGAACTCACACCCAGCACAATTCGTCTCCCACACACGAACCACCTGTCGGCCCACAGTGCCTCCGTCTGTAAGGGGCAGAGCAGTCGACGGCACTCACTCTTTGTTTCTACCCCTTCGCGGGTTAAGGGAAGCTAATACAAACCCCATACCACAACCCGGGGGGCTCAACCTCAGCCACAGAGCCCAACGGGTTCTTCCCCACATTGTCCAACAACAAATGGCAAGTCCAAGCCCTCTGCATGGGCTTCTTTATTTCCAGGAATATAGAGAACAGAATTTGTGGATTTCACAGATACAATTCTAAGAAAATAGCTTCTCTCTTGTAGGGACGACATGCTGGTAGCACTTTAGGGGAGGTGGGCGGGAGGGGTGGGGGTTGTCAGAATTCTTTCAAATTTACTTTTCAAGAGATAATTGGGAGGGAAAATAGAATTTAAAAAATGGACATTAACAGCAGAAGAGCAAGAATGGAACGTAGTTTATTCGATTCAGTCTGGTAACTGTACTAACTGCCGCTGAACAACAATGAGAAATGACCCATTAGGCGCCCACAGGAAGCCCCGGCACCTCTGAAGAGCCCTCACACACCCGCCATGCCACCTGCCACTGCCTTCCACCAAAACACACACCCGCCGCAGCAGGCTCTCCAGCAGTCTCCCGGGACTCAGCTCTTGGCCATCTTCTCCTCGGCCCTTGCTGTTCCCCAGAGACCTCATTAATTTTTAAGCCAATGGTGCCTGAATCAATATTTTCCCACTGGCCATCTCCCCCAAGTTCAATCCATATATAAGATCTACTAGACATGTTAATTTTCAAAATCGGTCACCATGACCACCTCAAATGCACCACGTGTAAAACCCCAAGGATTCCATCTCCATCTTCTAGCCGAAGAGCACAATATTTCCTATCGTTCACTCCGTACCGACACCACTCAAGCTTTAAGGAAGCAGCTTGGCTGGGCGACTTCCTCAACACAGTTCCCTTCTCATCACCCAGAGTCCACAACTCCAGCAAGTGTTTGGTGTTTTGCTCACTTTTGGTTCCTAAGACCTCATTTTGTTGTTGTTGTTTTATATGTTTTTGACAGGCAGAGTGGATAGTGAGAGAAAGAGAGACAGAGAGAAAGGTCTTCCTTTACCATTGGTTCACCCTCCCATGGCCGCTGCGGCCGGCGCACTGCGCTGATCCAAAGCCAGGAGCCAGGTGCTTCTCCTGGTCTCCCATGGGGTGCAGGGCCCAAGGACCTTGGCCATCCTCCACTGCCTTCCCAGGCCACAGCAGAGAGCTGGACTGGAAGAGGAGCAACAGGGACAGAATCCGGCACCCTGACCGCGACTAGAACCCGGTGTGCCAGCGCTGCTAGGCGGAGGATTAGCCTAGTGAGCCTCACAGTTCCCTTCTCATCACCCAGAGTCTGCAACTCCAGCAGGTGTTTGGTGTTTTGCTCACTTTGGGTTCCTACAACCTCTTCTTACTAATGGAACACTTGCAGATACCCTCATCAGCTGCAGGCTCTGACAGCTGACAGGAGCAGATGGAGAGCAGGGTCTCCCATCATGAGACCACGAACGTGAACGCCCCGAGGCAGCAGGAAGGTGCTCAGGGTGGCTCTGACGGGCGAGGGATGGGCTGCAGAGAGGAGACAGCCGATGTCCAAGGCAGCTTGGATTTTACTGGAGTGCAGCGGGAAGCCATCAAGGGTTTGCAATCTGGGCAAGTCTGATCTGCATCAGAAAACCTCTCTGCCTAAGAATGGATTGTCTACAGCCTGGAGGGGAACGGATACACGAGAATTACTAACAGGGCAAAAATGCAGCGTTGATCACAGACGACCAACAATGCCAAACATCAGCTGAGCACCTGTTTTACAGCCAGCGCCACTCGAATCTTCCACAAGTTTCACTGTTTGCAGCCAGCAGCAGCCCTAGGATGCTTCTCCCCAGTTAAGAGGTGATGTCACGCACAGCCATGAAGTCACTCACCCGGGGTCGGGGTCTCACAATAGTGAAGCCAGGAAGCCAATCCACATGGCCAGCTGAGGGGTCTGTGCTCCCAACCCCTCTACTCACTAGCTGGGAAATGCTCAGAAGAAAACTCGAAGTCCTTCCCGAATCATACAAGTCCGGGGACCGCATCTCCCGCAGGTGTCAAGCACCCACTCTGCCGAGACCACACTGCCCCCTTCACGCACACAGCGAGGTCCAACCCCGGAGCCTTTGCTGGTCCTGCTGCCCAGGAGACTGCTCTCCAGCCTTTGCACGCCCCCAGATCTGACGACTCACGTCTCAGCTCGAACGCCCTCTCTCAGGAAGGCTGCTCCGCGCACAGCCCCCACCTGGCTCCAGCCCATCACCCTGCCTCAGCCCTTCCGTCCACAGCTTTCTCCACTCTCCACCTGCAGGCTCCGTCTCCATTACCCCACTCCCAAAGATGGCAGAGGTACAGGCAGGGGCCCTGCCTGTCAAACTCACTGCCGCATCTTTGTGTGCAGCCCAGTGTCTATTCAACACGTTTTTAGGAAAGTTTCCCCAGCCTTGTGCGAGGAGACGACAGGGGCCAGGGGCTACGCTGGGCTCTCATCTTGGACGCCCTGACAGGTGATTGATTTGTAGCCACTCGGTGGCGTCTGACCCCTGCAGGTTGATGCGCAGAACCAAGTCCACGTGAGCCTTATTTATACACCAGAATTCCAATTTACTTATTTTTAATGAGAAGGAGCTGCCAAGTCAGCCGGAGTCCTCATCTAAAACATTGTGCTCATTATCTACCCAGCAGGGAGGCCTCCTTGAGAAGCCAAATTAAGATGGGAACAGGGAACCGAGGGGCCGTAATAGACACTGTCATCACCCAGCCTGTTCTTCACTCCCCTGTGGAGGCCGCACCGCAGCCGTGCCAGCGAGGGCCCAGGCTGCCACTTCCGCTCTGAAGTTCATTTTTGATGGCCTAGGCCCGTTCTTGCAGGCCGGCTCTCAGCTGCTCATGAACTGCTGGTGCAGGGGATTCCCTCACCACCATCCAGAACACCGCTTTCACCAGGAAAGTGCACTGCGAGTGCTGACGCACAGACCTGAGTGCCCACGTGTTCTGGGGGCGAAATTCAAAAAGGCAAACGGCCCGACCACAGAGGCCTTTCTTTCTGCCTTCTCCACCTGCTGGGCCTCTCCTGGGACGGGCACTGGGGGACCAAGCAAGACAGGGCACAAGGCGGGACTCCAAGCAGGGTGAGGGCGAGGGTGACTACACCCAGGAGCACCTTGTCAGTTCTGATGACCCAGGGAGAGGGTGCTGTCTGGATGCAGGTGCTGCCGCGACTGTTACAACTTTTAGTTTTCTGGCTGTTGGCATCAATCATGGAATCATGGGAAATCCTAATTTAGTCAGACGGGGCAATCAAAACTACTGCAGCAGGGGACTAGTGTTCTGAGTTCAGAGACGTTTTAATTCTGGTCAGCGCAACACCTACTTATTAGGCGTGAATGTTGACTGGGGAACATTATTAGAGATCCGCTTGTTTTCAGTTTTTACAATTGCACAGCGTGCTTCACTGTCTTTAAATCCTGGCTTTGTCCCACAGAGAAAGCCGAAACAGAACTTCAGTTTTTCTTTTCTTTTTTTTTTTTTTTTAATTATTTACTTGACAGAGTTAGACAGTGAGAGAGAGAGACAGAGAGAAAGGTCTCCCTTCCGTTGATTCACCCCCCAGATGGCTGCTATGGCCGGCGCACTGCGCCAATCCGAAGCCAGGAGCAGGTACTTATTCTGGTCTCCCATGGGGTGCAGGGCCCAAGCACTTGGGCCATCCTCCATTGCACTCCCTGGCCACAGCAGAGAGCTGGCCTGGAAGAGGGGCAACCGGGACAGACTCTGGCGCCCCAACTGGGACTAGAACCCGGTGTGCCGGCGCCGCGGCTCACTAGGCTAATCCTCCACCTGCGGCGCCGGCCAACGTGAACTTGTTTTTAAGTCCATTCCCACGTTGGGCAGCACCCTTGAATGTACTCATGTCGACTGCCCATTCCTAACTGCTCTGTCTTCTTCCTGATTCATGGATATGACGTTTTCTGAGTTAGGACATTAAACAGAACCATTTCCAAAACAACACACAAGAAACTTTGCTGGATTAGAGTCCCCACTCAAGGGAGGAGGCTGGGAGGAGGCTCCTCTTGTGCTGCTGGGGGGAGTGAGCGGGGCCTGGCATCGCAGGTTTCCTCGCAGGCAGGCACAGCTTCGAGCTCTGCCTCTCCCGGAGGTGGGACCTGTTTGATGGACACAACAAGGCCTGCGGTGCTCAACCCAGGAGTAGCAGGAAAACTAAAGGTGATGACAACAAGGGCGAGCACCACAGCATAGCGGGCTAAGCCACTGCTCGTGACGCTGGCATCCGATACCGGGGGGCTGGCTGGAATCCCAGCTGCTCCACCTCCCTGCTGACGCACCTGAGAAAGTAGCAGAAGATGGTGCACGTACGTGGGTACCTGCCACTCACAGGGGAGATGTGAAGGGAGTTCCTGGCAGATGGAAGATTCTCTCTCTCTCTCTCTCTCAACTTTGCCTTCCAAATAAATACATGAATAAATATTTTTTTAAAAGTGTGACTGCCGAAATCCTTTGTCCTAAGACCCGGGACGTGGTAGGATTCAGTGAGAAGTTCCCACCACAGAATGGAGAAAGGAAAGAAGCATTTTCTGAGCACCCGCTGCCCGCATCCTCACTGCCCTGGAGGAGACCCTTGGATCCTGGACTCAGGGAGCTGAGAGATTACTGAAGAAAACTTGAAAACCAGATTTTAGATGAGATGGTCCATCCAAGAAGTCTTCACAAGAGAGGGGCCAATTGCCCGAGGCTGGGAAGAGGCACAGCTCGGGTTCTCGTGTGAGTGGGGGTGGTGCAGGGCAAGGAACCTGTCTCACGTGCAGCAGCAGATCGAAGGGCACTTATGAGAGGGGCCCCTTGCATCCCTGCTCAGCCCACACAACACGGGAGCAGGCGGCCACGGGAGCTCTGAGGAACCCGATCCACGCCAGGAGCAAGCGGGCAAGGAACGGAGTCTGCAGCAGTGAGGCAGGCAGCCGGTGTCTGGTCTGCAGGTCAAGATGCCCACATCCCCCACCAGAGCCTGGGTTTCAGAGCTGGCACTGCCCCCAACTCCACCTCCTGCTGACTTCCGCCCTGGGTGCCTCCGACCCCCAAGGAAGACCTGGCCAACCCTGGCTATTGCAGGCATTTAAGGAGTGAACCAGCAGACAGGAAATCTCTCTCTCCGTCTCTCTCTCTCTCCCCCTCCCTCCCTCCCTCCCTCCCTCTCTTCCTCTCTAATAAAATAAAATAGGAGCAGGCTGATGTGACCTATGCTTGCGTCCATGCTGCATTCACAGTGTAGACCGGTGTCCCCATGACTGTGCCACATGGACCTCCACACTCACCAAGCTTCGGCACTGAGGAATTTTCTTTGACAGTCACTGTTTACAAGTGCAAACAATAAATTAGGATCCAGAAGAGTCGCCAGATTTAGCAAACAAAAATAGAATCCTTCCACTGAATCTGAATTTCCGATAAAAATTGAATAACATTTTAGCCTAAGTGCACCCACGCAGTATTGGGGTGCACACCAAGAAGACATTCGCTTGTTGGTCTGAAATCAAGATTTAACAGGGAGTCCTCGGCTGCATCTGGAAAATCTAGGTCCAGACTGCCCTGGATTGCTCACAGGCCCACAAAGCCAAAAAAAAAAAAAAAAAAAAAAAAAAAAAAAAAAGTCAATAAATTCTTAGGACAATGTTCTACTTTCAAGATTTGAAGTTACCACGAGAATGCCTTAAACTTAATTATTCTAGATCAGTTCAGAACGTACAACGATATTTTCAATGGCACAGAATGTGAGAGCAAACAGCCCACCGACATATGCGGAAGCCAGTGGGGAACACACCTCTTAGCAACAGGATCCTCTTAATCTCCCAGCTTCTCCATCCCACTGCGGGGAGACAGCGGCTGTGTGTTCCGTTCAGGGCTCACTTCCATCTGTCACCGAAGCACATGTCTGGCACGCACTGAAAGCCAAGAGCAGCCTGACAAATATTTCGAACCTGCATTTCTATCTTCCTAACACATGGTTTATATACGGATGTAATACCTAGAGAGCTTTTCAGTTCTCAAATAATATCCTGGCTAACGTACAAGTGATGTCTGCAGCAGACCACAGGACCAAGATTATTCGCTTTTAAAATACGTTCAAGAAGGCTCAGGTTATGGGAGACAGGGCGCTGCCGCCTATCTGAGTGCAAACCTGTTATCAAACTGGGCCTGGGGATCCAGACACACCTCCTCCCAGCCAAATCCGTGCAGAGCTCCTTACAGAAAGTGCAAGCAGCCCCCAAACTCCAAGTCCAGGATGAAACTGTCTGAAGGCTAGAAACTGCTGTCCAAACCTTTGACAGTTCCTGACACCCTCAATGATTCTGAGTATGTCTTAGGTCCAATCTAACAGCACCTACACCATCAGGTTCAGCTCTGCCGGTCGGAAGCAGAGAAAGTTCCTGTAACGGATTTCTCTGCGGGGAAACAGCCTGAGCCATGCTGGCGTGCTCCTTCCCCATCTGAACAAAGGTCGGGATGAGTAGTGTTGGAATACAGCTGTTTTGTCTCCAGTGCCAAAAAGGGTGTGCACTGGTAGTGTCTCTCTCTCTCTCTCTCTCTCTCCCTCTCCCTCTCCCTCTCCCTCTCTCTCTCTTCCACACAAAGCATGCACACACTGCGTCTGCCTCTCAGAGAGCAGCAGTGTTGGCAGCTGGCTGGCCGGTGACGTTCTTTTGAATATCTGAACACCCTCCCTGTTCCCAAGAAGAAAACAGAAGACTTGCAGCAGCCCCAAGGGAGCCAGGTCCGTGAGCCGGCACACGTGCAGTCCGTTCATGGTTCCAGATTACTTTTCACAAGAAAAGCTGGGTGGGGAGCAAAGACATTGTCACATCGATTTTCTGTGGAAATTGTGCAATTTATGTTTTTCGGCTTGACAGTATCAGCGCAAATCAGAGCCACACGGCGAGAAACTCTGCTCTCAAAAATACACGTCCGAGCAGGTGTCTAGAAGGTCCGCTCAGAGAGAGGGAGGGAGGAAGAGGAACTCAGGCCCGGGGCAGGGACGGCCACCTGGGTGTTGTCACCGCCACATCATCTGGCCGTTCTGGGAAGGTCCAGCCCCACAGCCCCTGCTGGAGGAGGCTGCAGGGGGCGGTGTGATCCTGGAAGGCTTGTGTGCCAGGCACGGCACAGTTTACAAAGTGCTTCCCAGGTGCACACGCACGGAGCTGCTGCAGGGGGCGCTGCAGTGCACGGGAAGTGAGTCTCACCAGGCCGGAGCTCGGACCCTGGCTCAGATGCAGGCCGTGGTCCCCTCACATCCAGAGCTGCTGTGCTCTCAACAGCTGGGCTCCCCCAAAGCCCGTACCCTTTAACCTTGGGCCCTGTCCTGCACAGCACCTTTGCACACTCCTGGCTCCTGTCCGTCTGGGCCATCCACCTGACCCACCTGCTCCAAGGTTGCTTGTAGGGTCTGCATTGTGGTGCAGCAGGTAGAGCCAATCCCTACAATACCGGCATCCCACGTGAGCACCATCTGGCACCTGGCTGCTCCACTTCTGAACCAGCTCCCTGCTACTGCGCCTGAGAGAGCGGCAGCTGATGGCCCAAGTCCTCGGGCCCCTGCCACTCACGCTGAAGACTCAGCTGGAGTTCCAGGCTCCTGGCTTTCAGCCTGGCCCAGCCATCTGGGGAGTGAACCAGCAGATGAATCTCTCTCTCCCTCTCTTTTTCACTCTGTCTTTAAAATAAATAAATCTTATTTTTAAGATTTTATTTTTTTTTATTTGAAAGGCAGAGGCAGAGAGAGAGAGAGGTCTTCCATCCACTGGTTCACTCCCCAGATGACCTCAATGGCTGCAGCTGCGCCAATCCGTAGCCAGGAGCCAGGAGCTTCTTCCAGGTCTCCCACATGGGTGCAGAGGCCCAAAGACTTGGGCCATCTTCTACTGCTTTCCCAGGCCATAGCAGGGAGCTGGATCAGAAGTGGAGCAGCTGGGACATGAACCGGCACCCATATGGGATGCTGGCATTGCAGGCGGCGGCTTTAACCACTACGCCACAGCGCCATCCCCATAAATAAATCTTTAGAAAATAATAAATCAGTTGCTTGAGCTGCTGTCCCTTGCAGACCACTGTCCTCCCTTCAAGTGCCAGAGATGGCAGCTCTTGGTCCTGAGGTCCAGAAGCTACTTGTTCAGCCCGAAGCCAGCGTGGAGCACCCGGGCCTCCTGCACTGCTGTCCCCTGGCTTCTGCGTCCCTGGCACTGTCTCTGCCTAGGCAGACGGGGCCTGCTAGCTCTGTCCTCTGTGGCTTCACCCAAATCCAGACAGGCCAGCTCCTATCCTCACCGGACGTCCCTGCTGTGTGCACCAGGGATGGCCGATCCCTGCCCCGTGATGAAGTGCTCATGCCCTGCACTGGCCTCCCAGCATCCCCTCTCCTGATGTGGAGCCAGCACCCTAGTGTGGGCTGTTACCACCCCCAGGGGAGCCCGCTCTATGAGCGAGGCACTGTGGTCTGGGCATAGGACCTTGGATGCAGCACACGCTAGGTGCAGGCACTGAGTGGATGTGACAGAGACGGATGGGTCCCCAGGCTTGTCAAGTGGCAGGCACCAAAACGCTCCCCGGTGATGATTTGAGTCCAGGGCCCAGAACACATGGCCAACCCCTTGGCTAATGAGACAAGGTGTCCCCTTGTGCACTGCTGTCCCGGCATCCCTGCTGTCCAGGGAGGTCAGCGAGCCCCCGGAGGCTCTAGCTGGCTCCAGGGGTGGTCTACACATCCTCTGATGCCAGCACCCCTCCCTCTGGGCCTCTGGACTCAGACCAAAGGAGTGGGCCGTGCAGGTGCTCTCAGGTCACAGGAGGACCAGAGCCCTGCCCCCCTCTGCCCTCCACAAAGGCTCATTCAGGGCTTCACGGAAGAACTCAGCGTCTCTCAGAGGGCCAGACCACCCGGCCCACAGGACACAAGTGCCCATGGGCAGCGCTGAGATGCAGCGTAAGGTCAGGGTGGACACAAGCTGTTCCCTTCTCGGTTCTCCGCCCCGGGGAAAGTGCACTGGACACCACGTGGCTGCCCCGGCCTCTGGCCACCTGCCCTCCCCACAGAGGAGGTCTCTGGCTCGGGGACATCAGCAGACACTATTGTCTGGCCAGAACTGAATAGCATTGCTTTGCTTTCCTTTGATTTATTTTTACAGTATTTATGTCGTGTGGTTTCGACCTTCTATTTATAATATGGAAGCACAATTTCCTTCTTAAATAAATTTAAGCAAGATGTGGAAACTGACTTAAAGGAAAATTGAAGGGTAATTCATAAAATTACTTAAGGAAAGCACAGGTGATACACACCTACAACATGTCCTAAAGGAAGCTCCCAAGCAGCACCACATTGGGAAACTTGGGACGACGAGGACTTAGACCACACACAGCCGGCTGTGGTTGTTTAATCTGTGATCACTTAAGGGCTTGGATACCCCAGTGGGGTGTCAGTACCACGCAGAGGTGCCACCCCGACTCGGGGTGCGGTACAAGAGCGTGCATTCAAAACAAGATCCCAGTGACTGATTTCACCGGGGGCCGTTTGGTAGATCAGTAGTCTCAGCGACCCCAGGCTTCGAGTCCACAGTCTCTAACCACCACCTAAGACAGAAGCACAAAGGCTGCTCCGGCTGCGGGCTCGGCCCCTTTGGTGACCCCACCGGGGTCAGGACAGGCTTCTCTCCTCTGCTCCAGAGCCTTCCGTCCATCCCCAGGACATACGCGCCCCTCCTGCACAACAGATACAGCTCATAGGTTCAAAAGCCTTCACGGCTCGCTCCTCGTCCTCGACGGGTGGGACGGCTGGGTGCAGTGGTGCAGGTTGAGGGAGTCAGCTCACTGCAGCCCAGCAGGTCAGGGCTGTGGTGTTCTGCTGACCAAGAGTCCATACGGAGTTTGGCATCGATATGGTGACCTCCCCAAAGTGGGGGTACTACCAGGAGGGGGCACCAGCTCAGGCTGGAAACGGAATGAGTCAGAACGCCTGTGCTGATCAAATGAACAGAACACCCTATGCAGGAGATGATGGGATGTGAACTCTGATACCAATGATTTCCCCAGCTTGGGAGACCATTATGCACCTGTCAGCTGTATCAAGCACCTGCTAAGTGCCAGGCCCTCAGGACCCCAGGTCACCCGCTTAGCTCTGAAGGTAGCAGCGTTAGACCAGGATGGCAGAGCATCCAGGGACAGAGCCCAGGTAATGTGAAGAAAGGCACTGGGGGTGGCAGAGAGAGGACAGTGGTCAGTGACAGAACAAGAGGTGCAACGGGGAGGCCCACGGGAGCAGCAGGCAAGGCCAATGAAGTCCCAGCACAGTAGGTGCTCGGTGATAGAACATGGCACACAGCATGTTTACATGAGTTTGCCATTTTTCCATTTTATTCTCTACCTGTTTATGGAAGGGCTGAGTTATATGATGGGCTCTGGTAGCAGAATACAGCATTGATTTATGACTCCTCTAAGGCTAACCACTGTTTGTGAACAGACAACGCTAATGGAATCCAGCTCTAGCTGGGTGGTGCTCCCACCTTCAGGAAGATTTCATAAGAGCCCTACAGAGCCCCTCCAGCGAAGGGGAATCTCCCTTCTGTACCAAATGACGGCTCGGGCACGGTCGACTGCAGGCTTCCAGCTGCCCTGATCTGGGACCAGCCCTTCTGGAAGCCTACAAGACCGTGTCTACCCCTGGTCCCAGGCGACCAGGTTCATCACAAAGTCCACAACCCCGTGTGCTGTCACAAAGGCAGTTAGCCCATTTACATTTGAAATGATATATTTAGAATCTCCCCTTTTAAGGGAAAGATACCAACATTTGTTTACTGGGATTTTTCTTCCCACAGAATCCTCCTCTATGCTTTCACGCAATCCTGCTCTCTCCCTAGGATGGCGCCTCTACCCTCCCCAGCCTCACCTCCCTCAGCTGGAAGATGGTACATTTATGGCTTCTTGAGGTTCCAAAAAGGCAGCACCGGAGTCCCAGGAATCCTTACTAAGACAGTGGTCTGTCTTACTATCCCACAACAAGGCCAGCTTGTTTAGTGCAGTTGGCTCCTGCCCCTACCAAGCCTCAGCTTTCACATAGCTAATGGTCCTATGTCCTGGGCTGAGGGAGACGGGAGGATGCACACGTGACTTCCCACGGTATCTGCACACAGTAGGTGTTCAGTGAACACTTGTGAGGGGATGTGGAAAGGTTGGGACCCACAGGAATGGGTGAGTTCCCACATTCTGCTAGCTCTAAAATTGCAAAATTCTTCAAAACTCACAGACCTTACTGTCAATTGTGGATGCAATGACATTCATATTATAACTAAAATTTTGTATTGTTTTTTGAAGTAGCATTTTGATGGAACAATACTAATTTTTAATGCTGAGAGCAAACTGGTTGGCTATTCAAGAAGCAAGCACTGGATAGCAGGCACCAAGATAAAGTTCAGTAGGAGGAATGAGTTCTAGTATTGCAGCGTGACAGGATGACTGCAGCTCACAAGCGTTTATTTGTGTTTTATAAAGAACTTGAAGAGAGCAGTCTGCAGTTTTCCACCACCAAGAGATGAGGAAGAGCTAAAGAGGCACACTGCTAATCATCATGATTTGCTCACTACACATTTCACACATGGATCGGATTATCACACTGTCCCCTATAGACATGTACAATTACATATCATCTTAAACAAATTTAATAAGAAATCTACTTGGGAGATTGATGACAATCTATGTCTTCTCATGAATCCTATGGAATTGACCATTGCTATTTTCTTTTTGGAAAATGAACACTCAAAAATATATTCAATCAATAAAATTCTAAATCTATTCTCATCAAATTTGTGGGGGATGGTAAAATATAGAAATTGAGGATTTTCACATATTTATATTACAGAAACTCTGTCCTATAAGACCCTTTTTACCAATTTTCAGACAGCAAATCCCCACAGGAAAAGGGAACTTTTTTGAAGGTAGAAATCTTTAAAATTCTATCAGCAGGCACTGTGGCTCCGCA
This sequence comes from Lepus europaeus, assembly GCF_033115175.1. Taxonomy (NCBI): domain Eukaryota; kingdom Metazoa; phylum Chordata; class Mammalia; order Lagomorpha; family Leporidae; genus Lepus; species Lepus europaeus. The sequence goes on along the minus strand of NC_084843.1, from coordinate 5,282,931 downwards.
GGTTAAGCCATTGCTTGAGATGCCCACGTTCCACACCAGAATGCTGGTTTGAGTCTTGGCCATTCTACTTGGGATCCAGCTTCCCACAATGCATCCTGGGAAGCAGCAGCTGATGGTTCAAGTGTTTGGGCCCCTGCCATCCACATGGTAGATCCACACAGAGTACTGGGCTGTAGTGGACATGTGGGGAGTGAACCAGCAGATGGAAGATCGCTCTCTCTCTCCTCCCTCCTCCTTTCTCTCTCTCTCTCTCTCTCTCTGCTGTTCTATGTTCAAGTGGATGAATATAAGTAAATATTTGAAAAAAAATTTACATGTCAAAATACATTAAACAGATCCAAACATTTACCAACAGAAAAATGTATAATTTTAAAAGTTTTTGTTATCAAGAAATATGAGCATAGATGAATTATGCATTTGATTAGAAAAAGCAAATTAAAAACAATGGTTATTCAGAGGCTAAAAATAAAAGCAAAAATTACAAACTTAGAGGCCATAAATAAAATTAGATTTGATTAATAAATCCAAACCTTAATTCTGCTGACAAATTAAATAGGTATCTAAATCTGATATATTTAAAGAAGAAAGATAAACCGTAAAGAAAAATCGACAATGATGGCAGATTTCACTTCCCACACAGAAAGTTCAAGTAGCAGCTACCACAGTAAGAACACCTTGGACAAAGCCCCAGAGCCGAGGGACAGCCTGGGATGCCCGCGGAGAGCACAGAAGTAAGGGTGGGAGAAACTGGTCTCAGTGATCACACCACCCCTCCTCCTCCCCCTAAGCCAGCAGCTGATACACTTGGAGGGTTCCCAGGACCCATGGTCTCTGCAGTGGGAAGCAAGAAGGGACGTGGAAGTTCACCTTCCGGAACATTCCGAGACCCTTCCCAGGAAGCTCACTTCCTGGCAGGGAATGCAGCTGATAACAACACATGTGGACCGCTTGGGAGCAGGCAGGGTCAGAGCAAGGAGACAGACCCACAGCACCCAGCGTGCAGATCCCGGGACAGCCCTGTGTGCCTGCCAGCAGTAACGCCTTGTTACTAGCACAGCCCACTGCAAAGTTGAGCTGGTAACTCCCAGAAATGGTGGGAAGCTCCATCTGGCTTGAACTCTTAGGTAGCCAGACTTGAAGTCCAGCCTCCATGCTTAACAATACCCCACGGAAGGAGAAAGGTGCCGACCACTGTGTAGTTTAGCAAAGAACAGGGTCCAGTTCTACTGTGCCCTAAGCAATGCTCAGCAGAGCTCCAAGTCCTCCCCCAGGCAAGCTTCAACCACACACTGCACATTCTTACTGAGCATAACCAGGGTCATCTCCACCCCAAGCAGTCACACCATCCAACCTCATAGACTCTCCCACAACCCTGCGAAACTGCAGAACTCAAATAGTGGTGCCACGCGGCCTAAGACCACACCCGTGGTTCAGGCTGTCACCGGCAAGTGCAGTGACCAGCCAGAGCTCTGCATGGGTGCAGCTCGCAGCCAGCAGTCCTGCCAGAAAGCAGGGCCGATCCATCTGCCTCACCCACACTGAGAGCCAAGGCAGCGGCACAGCCATCTAAAGAACCTGAAAGCAACTTCTGCTTCCACAAGATCATCACTGGCTGGCAACCCCACAGTCACAGCTACACTAAACAGTGACGGTGTGTCCCTGCCAAAGAACACCCAAGAAAGCCAGAGCGGTGGCTGACCCTCAAATGGCAAACGCCAGTGCAAGGACACAAGGATTGCAGGAAATCATGACACCTAAAAAGGAACCTAGCAAAGCTCCAAGAATGGACCCTAAAGATATCTATGGAAAGACAAAGAATTCAGAATAATCTCACAGAAGTTCACTGAACAACAAAAACATGTGGATAAAAAAGGAAATGAAATTTAATAAATGGAAAGTATGTAAATAAGAAATTTAGTGAATACATAGAAAGTTAAAAATATAAATCCTAGAGATGAAAAATACAATGACTGAAATGAAAATGCAGCAGAACATTTCAACAGCAGGCTAGAGCAAATAAAAAAATCGTGAGGTTGCTCAAAGAGCTGTTGAAATTATCCAATCAGGAGAGCAAAAACAAAAGGATGCAAAAAAAATGAAGAAAGCTTATTGGAACTGTGTGACATCCTAAGAAATCTAACATTCACTACTCAAAGTAGCCAAGTTACAGAATCAACCTTAGTGTCCATCAAGGGATAAATGAATAAAATCTTGTGTGTGTATGTATCACAACTAAATCATTGAAAAGAAAGGAAGTCTGCTGTTTGTGACTACATGGATGGAACTGGAGAACATTATGCTATCTGCAATAAGCCAGGAACCAAAAGACAAATATTGCATTTTCTTATTTATTTGCAAAATCTAAATCAACTGAACTAACAGAAACAGAGACCAGAATTACAGCTACTAGAGTCTTTGGAGTAGAGGAAATGGGGAAATGATGGTCAAAGTGCACAGGGCCTCGGATGAGAGGAATAAGTAAAATTCACATGGCACAGCATGGTGAACAAAGTGATAATGTGTCACACACTTCAAAATCACTGAGAGTAAATTTCAAGTGTTCTCATCGTGAAAAATGCAAGATATCTGAACTGAGGGAAATGTTAACTTTCTTGGTTTAACTATTTCATTTTCATAATATATTATACTTAAGTCATCACATTGTATAGCTCATAAACAGATACAAATATAAATTGTCAATTTACAATAAAATAAACTTCAAAGAGAAATGGGTACCATTATAGCTATAAAAACTAAATAGGTATTACACATTTTTATATTAATAAATCTGAAAACATGGAAACAAAAAGATTTTCCAGGATAGGATAATTTATGAAAATTGGACCAATAAGAAACAGTAAAACCAGTGAGTGCATTAAAAATTGAAAAATCTCTAGGAGACACAGGTCCCATAAAGATGCTGGGCCCAGATCATTTCAAGGGAGAATTTTTAAAGTCCCAAAAGTTGGGTAATTCTCATGACTTCTATTGTCCTAACACACACACAATCCTGGATAACAGGGGCTTCAGGGTTATGGTGGACTAAGACGTCCCTAATAGCCCACCTCTCTCCAGCTAAACCTCAAGGGACCTCTTGCTTTGGGGCTCTTTGCAGCAATTTCTCCACCCCTTCATCCTGAGTTTGGATCCCTGACAAGCTGATGGTTGCTAGCAGGTGAGACCCAAGCAGAGGCTTGAGATGGACTTCTATTCTGGGCCTTTTGAACTCCCCAAGAGAACCCGCCTGGGTCAGCCCACTGGAGACGTGGAGAGGAGCCCAGGTGCCCTGGTAACAGGTGGGTGGCCCACAAACACGACAGCAATTCTGGGCCAGGACTGCCGGTCCAAACCCCTGACTCAGAGGCTCATGAACTGGAGACATGCTCCATGGTTTTCAGCCACGGAATTTGTATGGACAACCAAGACTTTGCCTTCCTTAATACAGACACAAAGAATCTTCCTTAGAGCACTGGAGAGCTAAATCCAACAGCACATTAAAAATATGCTATACCTGAGCAGAGCTGGACATATCACCAAAATACAAGGATATCTTCATATTTGGAAATCTATAATGAATATTTATATCAACAACGCAACAAATACTTACACCAGTAGATCAAGAGATTTTAAAAGAAAGGGGGAAAACCACCTGGCTCCTGCCATCGGAACAGCGCGGTGCGCCGGCCGCAGCGCGCTACCGCGGCGGCCATTGGAGGGTGAACCAACGGCAAAAGGAAGACCTTTCTCTCTGTCTCTCTCTCTCACTGTCCACTCTGCCTGTCAAAAATTAAAAAAAAAAAAGAAAGAAAGGGGGAAAAGTGAAAGTGTTACGTACCTCAGTAAGTATCTAAAAAAGTCAGTAAAATTCAGTATCCAATATTGATTTTTCTTTCAGAAAACCTATTTGAAAACTACAAAGAGTTTCTTAATTGAAGTAATGAACTTGCATTTTAAATCAACATCAAAATTAGAATCAGTAACTAATTTTGATGTTGATTTAAAATACAAGTTCACATCACCTTCACATTCATCATCTTCACATTAAGGAGCAAAAGAAAAGAGTGATCACTGCTACTTATACACATTTCAAAGCTTTTATTTACATTTGAGACAACGCCACAAGGTAACAAAAAAGAATTCAGAGAAATACTACAAAGATTATTTATAGGAGACATGATTAGCCACCGAGAAAACCCAAGAAAATCAACTGAACATCTACTACAACCAGCAAGATATTTTAATAAACACGCTAGTCCCAAAATGTGTATATATATTCCATAAAAGAAAATATCATAACTAAAATAAAATTGAAAATTGGATCCCATATATAATGATAAGAAAAATGACTAGGAAAAAAACTAAAAATGCTTAGTAAGACACCGATGGCCGTGTTGTTCCTGTAAAATCATAGCTCCCAAAAGGACAGAGCCATACTACATAAATAACTCCCAACAGATCCATGAAGGGAAGACAAACACCTGTCAGCAAAGGGAAGAACTGACAATTCGAGAAAGAAGAATCACAAATTGCTGAGACAATCGGGGAGACTATTAAAACTGCACTGATCAGCACATGGAGACTCTCCTTCCCCACTCCCCCACCTCCCACCTTCATCCTTGCTTCTGTGTGCATGAAGATACCACTACGATAACGTTTCTGGCTTCCACCTCCACCTCTCCAGGGAGGGAACCGGAGCCTAATCTCGTGAGAGAAGGAACCGAGTGACGGCTCAATCCAAGGTTGGTTGAATCTGATGACATGGAACCTAAAGACCAGCTGTCCTCACACTGATCTTGATCTCTAGCAAACATTCAACTTCCAGGGTAATCAATTCACCCTAAGATAGCAAGGAAGCTGCTGCTTAACAGACTCCTAAACCCACCCCCTAATTAAAAACATAGATGAAATATTCCAAAATAGAAAACTGGCAAAGTAAGATAATAATTGGTCACAACGATGCACAACACAAATTCTACCAGGTGCTGGCTCCTCTCTGAATGCACCTGAAATTTTAATGCAATCCTGTTCATATTTATTGTGATTCCTTTTAGATCCCGGAGCTCACGTGGAAAATTATCGGGAAGGTAGAGTGATGAAGGGATAGAGTGTGAGGCTTAGATCTCTCAGACAACCTCGTCAAGCAGCAGCCACTAAGCCTGCGGAGCTACCACACGGCTGTACAACAGACCCAATGCACGTGGGATACAGGACCTAAACATACGTGAAAAACGAATACATGATCAAGGGATCAAGTCACGTGAAATAAAGCAGTCGTCATGGGTGGGTAGCTGTCCAAAAAGACAATGGAATCCTACTTTCAGTTTTAAATGAAAAGAAATACTAGGTGAATGAATGCTTAAAGTGCAAAAAAATTAAAATAAAATCATAAAGCTGGACGTGAACGTTGGTCCCACACTAACTTCATGAGGTCTTTCTGGATCTCACTAAAGACACAAGCTCCTTTCTGTAACACCAGGAACTAACTAGAACATATTTGAATCCCCATGGCAACCACTAAAATACAGTTGAAAACATGAAACATAGATTTAAAAATATGAAACCCTAGAAATACACAATCCAAAAGAAAACAGGAACATAAGGGAAAGAAACAAAAACCTACTGGGCAAATATGAAACAAATAGCAAGAAATGTACTTAATTCCCCATATGAATAATTAAATTAAATGTAATTGGATTAAATGTTTCAATTAAAAGGCAGAGACCCTCAAAATGCATTAAAATGCAAAGCCAACTGCACACTGCTTATGAGAAACACACTTGAAGCATAAATGCTCACATATTTAAGAAAAAAAGCAGGAACAAGGTTCCCCACACACACACCAAGCACAGGAAAGTTGAGGTAGGGCTATAACCATAGCGACACCCATCGAAGACTGCACCACACGATTTCCTACCAGAGATAAAAAGCATGTTTCACAAAGATAAGCAGGTCAGTTCGCCAGAACGGAACCATCCTGGATGCATACAAACCACGTAAGAGTTTCAAACGAGAGGGCACCTCAAGCGCCGGTGTTGTGGCACAGGCAGGTTAAGCAGCCGCTTGTGGCACCAGCATCCCGCATGGGTGCTCTATTTCCAATGCAGCTCCCTGCTAATGTGCCCGGGAAAGCAGCAGAGGATGGTCCACGTGCTTGGACCCCTGGATGCATGTGGGGGACCTGGAAGAAGCTGTGACTCCTGGCTTCAGCCTGGCCCAGCCCCAGCCATTGCGGCCATCTGGGGAGCGAACCAGCAGATGAAAGATGAAAGACCTCTCTAAATCTCTCTCTCTCTCTCTCTCTCTCTCTCTCCCCCCATCTCTGCCTATAATTCTTTCAAATAAATAAATCTTTTTAAAAATGAGGGAACTTCAGAAGGTCCAAGGAAAATGCATACCATGAAAAACTCTGTATAGATTTCAAAACATTTTCTATGAAAATGCTTTTTAATTTGATTGTTCCACAAACTTTTAGAAGTACTCTCAGTCATTCAAATAAATGAATAGAACTGAATGGAGGAATAAATAAATCGATAACATCAGTTAAACATTTCACTCATCTGTAACTGATAGAAACAGTGCGCACAGGGCTGGCACTCTGGCGCAGAAGTGCCGGCATCCCATATGGGCGCCAGTTTGAGACCTGGCTGCTCCACTTCTGATCCAGCTCTCTGCTATGGCCTGGAAAAGCAGTAGAAGATGGCCCAAGTCCTTGGGCCCCTGCACCCTCGTGGGAGACCTGGAAGAAGCTCCTGGCTCCTGGCTTCGGATCAGCACAGTTCCGGTTGTTGTGGCCAATTGGAGAGTGAACCATCGGATGAAAGACTTCTCTTTCTTTCTGCCTCCCCTCTCTCTGTGTAACTTTGACTTTCAAATAAATAAATAAATCTTTTTAAAAAAAAAAAAAAAAGAAACAGTTAACCAAAAAGGGCAGTAAGCTTATGCAGGCCTTGATGACTCCATCGACTCCCCACGACATTTAAAGGCTCTACCCCACCCAGCTACTGCAGAATACATATTCCTCCCACATGCTCATGGAATGTAAGTTAGGGCATAGTAAAACAAGTATCAACAAATGTAAAAATCAAAATCAAAGAAGATATTATTTAAAAAGTTGAAATTAGAAACAAATTTTAAAAAGGCTATCTTAAAAATTCTTGTATAGGTTGATGTTAAGAAATATACTTCTAAATAAGCTATGGGCCAAAGGTAATTACCAGAGAATATCTTTTTATTTGAATGGCAGAGAGAGAGAGTGAGCGAGCGAGCGAGCCATCTTCCATGTGCTAGTTCACTTCTCAAATGTCAGCAACAGCCAGAGTTGGGCCAGGCTGAAGCCAGGAGCCCAGAACTCAATCCAAGTCCCACATGTGGGTGGGTGGCAGGGACCCAAGTAGCTGAGCTATCACTGCTGGCTCCCAGGGATCTGGAACCAGAACCCAGGCGCTCTGACAGGGAGTGGAGACACCCCACGCAGCCTCTTAAATGTTACAGCAAACACCCACCCCAGATGATTCCCATTTGCTAATGTTCTGAACCAACGATCATAAAAATCCACCCTATAAAATTTTGTGATATTCAGTTAAGGGTGTATTTTATAGGAATGTTAATAGTTCCAAGAAAATGAGAATGTTTTTGTTCATAAAGATCCAAAGAAGAGTAAAACAGAATAACAAAGAACCAAAATCAATGCAAAAAAGAGAAAATCTTTGAAAGCAAAGTTGGCTATTGGTAAACATCAACAAGTCCCCTAATTTCCAGAGGAAAAGCAAAAGAATGCAACTGATCCATGTTAGGATTTCAAGAGGAGGACATCCTTACAGACAATGGCATTGTATGGGGGAAATACAGATGACATGGACACATTTTTTGAAAGACACAAATTATCAAGACTGACATGAGAATTATCCGTATGATCTTATATCTTTCAAAGAAATTAACTGAACAATTAACTGTTTAACACACACACACACACACACACTCACACACACCCTAGGCCTGGATGGCTACAAGGACAAATTCTTTGAGATTTAAGCAGACATTTAAAGCAGAAATAATAACAACCTTACAACTCCTGCACAAAGCACAGGACAAGAGAAAACCTTCGTAACTCTTACTATGCAGCCAGGTTAACCCAGATACGGAGACCAGGCAAAAATATAAACACAAAACGAGGGTTGACATTTTGTGCAGCGGTTAAGATGCTGTTTGGGACGCGTGCGTCTCCTACTGGGAGCCTGGGTCCAAGTCCAAGTCCAATCTCTTCCTCTGAACCCTGCTTCACGTTCACGTGGAACCCGGAAGGCAGCAAACGATGACTCGAGTCCTTGGGTGTCCACCACCCTCGTGAGACCCTGGACTGAGTCCTGGGCACCTTGTATCAGCCTGGCCCAGCCCCACTGTTGCAGACATTTGGGGAGTGAATCAGTGGACGGAAGATCAATCTCTGTGCCTCCCTCTCTCACCACCTTTTTGAAATAAATAAAAATTAAGAAACGAAACGTATCACAGACCAGTATCTCTTCTAAACACAAAGTTTTTAGTAAAATATTAGAAAATCAATTCCAGATTTCTCTCTGTATGCACACGTACTCACACACACTCAACGGGGTAAACAGGAAACGAAGGGCATGCTAATTTGTAGAGGCAAAATATATCCTATTCCCAGGCCTATAACTAATTAGGCCACCCAGCTGCTATTTATAATAGAGCTCTTCAGAAACATGAATTTCATGATTGCTTTGATAACTTACTTCAATATTCCATGACCCCAGCTTGTTGTTTTTATGATATTTCTGCATAGGACTGATGGCAAGTACCAAGAGAAAAATATATTATGAAAACAAGTAGGGTACAGCCTTAAGAAGTGCACTTTTAAAATTAGTGTGTGTTTACCAACAATAATCTCGTTTGTGAAGTTTCGACCTTGTATATATAAAAGTATTGTTCCTCTGACCACTGAACTCATCCAACATGGATGTAAATAAAAGGTTGCTATAAGGAAGCAATAGAAAACAAAGTAAAAAATCATGATTTGCAAATTACCCTGGCATAATTTTTTCCTTCTGTAGTTGGTGTGGTTGAGCTGTGTGGTCACAGTAGGTTAAGCCACCACCTGCAGCGCCGGCATCCCACGTGGGCACCGGTTAGAATCCCAGCTGCTCCACTTCCGATCCAGCTCCCTGATAATGCACCTGGGAAGGATGGCCCAAGTGCTTGTGCTGCTGCACCAACATAGAAGACCCAGATGGAGCTCTTGGCTTAGGCCTGGTCCAGCTCCAGCTGTTGTGGCCATTTGGGAAGTGAACCAGTGAATAGTAGATCTCTCTCTCTCTCTCTCTCTCTGTGTGACTCTTTCAAGTAAATAAATAAATACAAAAAAAAAAGAGAAATGGTCCTTTTATTCCCCAGTTGACACTGAACATGAGGGAGAGGGAATAAAAGGAAAAGAAGGGACACCGTTACGCAGGTGCTCACTGGGCAGCCAAGTACTCGCCACAGAAATCCCAGACTCCAAGAAGAGCATGGAGTTAGCGACATCCATCCTTCGCTCTGCTCATCTCTCAGGAATATCAGAGGAACAAGGTAAAATCAGACACCTTCTGATTTTGATTAAGTTATCAGCCAAATTTTCTACTTAACACACACACACACACACACGCAGCAATCTCCCACCTGCAGGTTCACTCCCCAAATGACCACAGCAGCTGGGAATGGGCCAGGCTGAAGCCAGGAGGCAGGAGCTCCATCCAGGTCTCCACGTGGATGGCAGGAACTCTTGGGCTGTCATCCACTACTTCCCAGCTCATTATCCGGAAGCTGGATCAAAAGCCTTCAGCATCAGCAAGGGGCCCAGAGGTCACGGTTCCCTCCTGGTCGCCCAGTGTTTATTACGTGGGCTCTGAAATCAACCTCCGAGTTCAGTCCCGGCTTACTCTATCACATGACATTGGGGCTGTGGTGAACCCCAAGTTCTCTGTGCCTTTGTTTCTTCCTCTGTGAAGTGGGTCCACGCTGGCACACACTCCCAGGGGTTACTGTGATGTCCCATGAGATGAGTGACACGGGAGGGTGACCACAATGCCTGCTGAAGGCTGAGTCCATTGTCCTCAACATTGCTGTCATTCCTGCAGAAGACCCACTTCCTTGCCACTGGCCCTCTGTGTCCACGAGTTCTGCTCCTGCAGATTCAACCAACTCAACCCTAAATTGACCACAAAAACCTGGGTACTGAATATGTACTGACTTTCTTCCTTGTCGCTATTCCCCAAACAATACAAGCTGACAACTGTTTACCTGGCGCTTGGTGTGTGTAGGCTACATGCAAATACCAGGCCATTGTGGTTAAGGGACCTGAGCATTTTGGCGCTGGAGGGTGGGGTCCCGTCCCTCGTGGATGCCAAGGTATGTCTGTATTTCCTATTTGAAAAGCAACTGTTATGCATAACCCTGCCAGCTACGTGTCTTCCAGCAAATGGAACTTTCTGGCCTTGGCTGTCCTACGTGGCGGGAGAGTGACTGTAGCATCCGCCTCCCCAGGGCCTGGTGAGGACGCTCTGAGAATACCAGGAAGGCTGCTGCGACAGTGCTGGCCCACGGGGCAATCACAGAAGCAAAGCTCACGATGGAGTTTCTTCTTCCTGCCCCACAAAGTAAGAGCAAAGACCGTGCTCCCCGTGTGCAGGCAGAACTGCAACCTGGAGCCTTGGGCCATTGTCTGAAAATGTGTTGAACTAAGAAGAAGTGGGTGCTTCTGAAAACCCATTTACCATTTTGCAGCTCAGGGTAAATGGTGGCTGGAAGCAGCCATGTAAGAACAAGCCAGGGGATAAACCATGCAAGCGGAGGCGGGGGAACCTTCCCTTTCTCTTAGATCTGCTTGCAAACTGGGAGAATAACACCAACGTTTGGTCTTAGAATGGAACACTTCTGTCAGATTCCAGAATATTCTAAACTTGCATCATCGAGATCAAGATGACAGAGCTTCTAACTGGCTGTGCTACTGCAATTGTGTGCTCCAACTGGTAATCAACACAAAGTAAGTGCTGGGGCCAGCGTTGTGGCATAGCAGGTTAAGAGATCCCCCCCACCCCCGCTTTGCTGGCATCCCATATGGGCACTGGTTCAAGTCCCCAGGTTTGCCACTTCCAATCCAGCTCCCTGCTAATGTGCTCTGGACAGTAGCAGAAGACAGCCCAAGTGCCTGGGCCCCTGCAACCATGTGGGAAACCCAGAGGAAGCTCTTGGCTCCAGGCAGCTTTGATCTGGCCCTGCCTTGGTCACTGTGGCCATTTGGGGAGTGAACCAGCGGATGGAAGATCTCTCTCTCTTTCTCTCTCTCTGTCTCTGTCTCTCCCTATCTCTGTAACTCTTTCAAATAAATAAATAAATCTTAAAGGAAATAAAAAGCTAAGTGCCTACTTGTGTGCTTTATCCACAAAGATGTGAAAGATTCCTCTTTCTACAGAAATTCTCACTGACTCGCACCCAGCACCCTGGGAGCATCTTAGATTTTATTTGCTGTGCAATTCTACTCTCAGTCCTCCACCCAAACCCCAGCCAGTGGAGGCTGGGGGCTGGAAGACCCACGCCTCTGCCCAAGGCTCTGCCATTATGCATTCTCTCTCTCCAGTCCGTGGGTTCGGCCCCCTGCACATCCCACCCAGGAACCAGTAATAATCACGTCAGCTATACGTCAATGATATTGGAAGGCTGATAACCTCAAACAGTCCTGCTTAGTAAGGAGATGCCCCTCGCCCAGATCGATAAAAACAAAGACTGCATCATGAGATTCAAGGGGGAGAACCAGAGACCCTCGTCTCCCCGCTCTGCGAGGTTGAACTGCAGGGTTCCCTTGGGCCCCGCCCACCAGGAGCAGGAGAGGGTGGTGCTTTAAGGATTCTGAGAACTGTGTGGACAAACGTAAGCATGGAAGCCGCAGTGGGCCCACGTGTCCCTCTGCACGACCTAGAGAGGAGGAGTGTGATAACAAAACGCTTTCCCCAGTATCTCCCTCCCTCGATGCTCACCGGAGGTAGCAGCAGCCTCACTCTCCATGGGCAAAAAAAGCAACGGAGTTCAGAAAGGCCCAGCCAGGCTCCCCCACACAGCCCTAAGGGGGGGGCAGTCAGGACTCAGAGCCCCTTCTCAGCTCAAGTCCAGAATTCTGGCCAGGATCCAAGCCCCCTGCGGGGAGCAGAGCGCTCTGGAGCAATCAGTCCACACGGAAGGTGCCAGGAGCTGAGTGGCAGAAGCCTCACTGTTGTGTGTCCCTGATGTCCTCCAGGGGAGCAGAGGGCTCCATCAGCCAGCTCCCGTCTGGACGTGGCTCCCCTTGCTTCGGCCTCTCCCTGCAGAAGCTGCTGCCTCGCTGAGGCTCCGTAGCCCCGGCTGAGTCCCCGCTGTGCCCCAAGAGGCAGGAGGATGAGGAGCACTGGAAAGGCGGGCAGAGTCGGGAACCAAGAAGATGCTGGAATCTGGGAGGCAGCGATTGGGGACCCGCAGGTCCTGCAGCTGAATGGTTATGCTCCCAGGAACAGACTCTCCCCCTAAGAAACGGTTCTGAAAGCTAAGGCCCTGCGGATGAAACCTGACACTCAAAAATTTTGGTGACAAATCAGGCATCTGATTTTCCTAGACAAATCGGTGGGGAAATCAGTCTTACAGAGCCACGCTGTTCACCCCAAAAATCACAAAGATAGACACGGGTTTCCACTGTCAGCTTACTTCCCTCCACAGTCCTCTCCCTATGCAAATGTTTGAGTGGAACAAATTCAGTGTGCATCCTGGAAGGCTCACACGAATGGAATGCTGTTGACACCTCGGCTGGCGGAGGAGCAGCTTCTGGGAGTGTCCGTCGCCCGGTTTCCCAGCTGTTCTCCTTTCGCCTCAGCCAGAGGGATCTGGGAACAGCTGATGGCGTCACCCCCAAAGCTCACCTCACCCCTGCAGCTGCTGCCCGAGGATCAGCAGGACAGCAGCTGAGGGCTTAGCTGAGCAGGGGCGGCTACGGAGGGCTGGAGGCGGCAGATCCGGCCGCCAGGTGCCCTCTACTCCGGTAGGAGCCACTCCCGCTACCTGCCAGGAGGTGAGGGTCTCGTTCTTCCCCACTTAACCCCCAGTTCCTGGCCAACTCTGGGCTCACAAGAGGGAGCAAGCAACCATGTTGACTAAGAGAACTGAAGAATCATACTGGGGCTCCGGGTTCTGCAAGTGCGGTAGACTGAGCGAATGCAGACAGAAATGGTCCCTGTGACACACCTAGGGAAAGGGAGTGGCGGTGTTGCAGCAGCTACAGAACAAAATGAAAAACAAAACAAAACAAGGAAAAGAAGTGTCCGGAGAATCCAGGGACTCCCTGGCCGCAGCATTCCTGTGCAGACCCAGGAGGTGCAGCCTGGGAACTGGACCCCCAGTGACAGGAAGTAGGACCAAGAAAACCCAGGTGGAGGAACTCTAAGCCCCTTGATTAGGGCCAGGACTGCCCCTCCCAATTAGCTGGGCGAGAACAACAAATGCCCCAGAGGAACTGCAAAGGGGCTCGCGTCGACCCGGAGATCTGGCAAAGGCTGGATGTCTCCCGAGAGAAATTCAAACTCCAAACCTCTGTCCCATGAACGGGGAGGTGAAAATTATGACAACCACGTAGTGTAAAATTTCTGAGATTCTCACACAAAAGCTGGGTCGGCACAAGGGAGGTCTCACCCTGCTCTCCAAGGCAGTCCCTGGGTTGTGCAGCCTTGTCTGGGGTGCACAAAGGGGGAAGCGTAGGGGGCTCACAGCTCAGAACTGCAAGGCACTGGGAGATGACCCCACTGATAGAGGATCGAGCCAGGAGAATAATCTAAGGGGTAACCAGCATACCTCCCGAGTTATTAAAGGCATGTGACAGTACAAAGAAATCACAATGGAAAACACAGGAAGGACGCCACTTGTTAAAAGATCTAGCAAGTTTGAAAAAGCACAGAGATTCCATCAATGAACAAAAAAAGACATTAGAAAATTTTAAGCCAGTGAAGAGTCCGCTTAAACAGCCATTCAGACACAGCTCAAGAGAGAGTTAGAGAAATGGAGTTTACACAGGGAACACCCTGGAGAAAACAGAGCAGAGAGCGGCAGAGAAGAGAGAAGCTAAAAACAGGATGGATGGACGCCAAGGTCCAACTACATATAATGAAAGCCCAAGGTAGGGACTGGGGGGAAGAGCAAGCAGTCACGGCAGAGCTGCTATGTCTGCTATAGTTTGCCTCCCAAGGGTTCGTGTTGGAAGAGTGGTTCTCGAGTGGCACTGTGAAGAGGCGGGGCCCATGGGAGGTCCTTAGCTCATGGGTGTGCACCCTGGATGGGATTGAGGTAGCTTTTGTGGGAACTACCCACGTGAGTTCTCAAGAAAGTGATTATAAGGAGACACCGATGGCAGGCCTCTCTGGCTCCCTGTTTGGCCGTGGGGGTCTCTGCTTCCACGTGCACTCCTGCCATCTTGCCAAGCTCCACAGGGGTCTCACCAGGGCCACACGGACGCCAGAGCAGGCCTTGCCCCCAGACCTGTGCAGCTATCCCCCTCAAGTATTTCATTACCATAATGAAAAACCAATGGCTAATCACTTTTAATAACTGGACTCAACAAATACAGCAGGGCTAAATAGACACAAATTAAAAATAAATCCATTTTGGGGGCCTGCTTTGTGGCTCGGTGGGTTAAGCTACCCAGCATCCCACACCAGCGCACAAGTTCAGGTCTCAGCTGCTCAACTTCCGATCCACCACCCTGCTGAGGCACAACGGGATGACAGAAGATGGCCTGGTACTTGGCTGTTTGAGCTGTCCATTCACTTGCTTTAAATTTTCTAATTTTTTTCCCATTTATGGAAAGAAAGAACTAACTTAAAAGTAATCAAAGAAAACAGGAAAACAGCGGGTGTAATGCAAAGGAACAAATCATTAAAGGCTTCCCAACAAGCACAGGAGAAGCCAGGACACAACAGGTGGCACCTGCTAACCGAAAGTAACTTCTAGTCTAGAATTCTTGGCACAGCTAAGGAACATTAAGGAAAAAGGTAAACAAGGAAACAGAATTTGCAATGCAGAGAGCTTCCGAGGAAGACCAGCGATGAATCCTGCGGCAGGAGTGGTTCCCAAGAAGCCATGAAGAGAAGAGGAAGTGGCTGCCCTGGATAAATCAAAACCAGTCCAGACTGCTTCCAGCAGAACATGGCTGCTCACCACCACCGCGTTGCCTTTTTGATAAGAGATGCATTTCAAAATGGCAGAGCCGGGGTGGGGCAGGCGTCCCTGTGCAGCAGGTTCAGCCACTGCCTGGGGTGCCTGCATCCCATACGAGTACAGGTCTGAGTCCTGACGATGCCACACTTCTGATCCAGCCTCCTGCTTACGTCCCTGGGAGGCAGCAGGTGAAGGACCAAGTCCACACGAGGGACCTGGATGGAGTTCCTGATCCCGGCATTGGTCTGGCCTAGCCCTGGCTGCTGTGGGCATTTGGGGAAGTGAACCAGCAGATGGAAGGATCTCTCTCCTTCCCTCCTCCCTCCCTCCCTCTCTCCCTCTCAAATAAATCAGTAAATCCTTTTTTTTTTTTAAAGTAGAATTTAAATGCTAGCCAATAGGAATGTGAAAGGTACTCAAGCACGCCCAGCTGTGGGGACTGCCTGGGAGGCGCCCAGAGCTGTTGGAGCCAGAGTCTGCATGGAGATTCCTTTACTGAAGTGCACGTGCTCAATGACAGGTGCTCCTTCTACAGATTAATTAATAACACAGGGAAGCAGGTAGGAACAGACATCAATGTAACAGGAGTCAGAAAAGAAAAAAGTGCCTAAAAGTAGCAGAATCTAAAATGATTAGAGTTGGAAAAAAATAAGCACAGACACTAGGAATCACCATGGCTGTTTATCGCTGTGATGGAGGGCGTGGCCAAGAAGGGGAGGAAAAGAAGGGGGAGGTGTAAGAACGGGGAAGGAGATGATCCTGGGGGACCTCTGTGACGTCAAGCTGCAGAAAAACCATCAGAACTGAAAAAATGTAATAAGATAGTTACACTCGAAATCAACATGCAAGCCTCAGCAACATTCACTCATACCAAGAAAATGTCGATTAGAACTTGAAAAAAAGATAAAACTCAACAGGAAAACAAAACCCGTGAGCCGGTGCTTGCTGGAGCTGAGGTGTCCACCCCCGACTCCCTCCCCGCCATGCTCAGACCGGTCTGTTTCTGTGTGGCTTAAATGTCTCTTGTTGAATTAATATCTAAAAAATAAAAGGAAGAAAATGGCGATGCTATTCCTAATAACGACAAATCTATTGGCTACCTCCGGTATCTAGAAGCACAGCTGACGAAACAGTACAAGAACTTTGGGGAGAAAACTATTTACAACTCACTGATTAACGTTACAGAGAATAAACAGAAAAATGATCACACTCTGGATGGGAAGCCTTGTTGTCAAGAGGACGTCCATTCTCCCCCAGATTAGCCTATAAATACCCACAGAGTACCTGGCAGAAATGGGCAGAAATTCATAAACAACACTGAAGCTTCAAGACTCATCAAGATCATCTTGGAGAAGAAAGGAGAAGAGGAGGGGGCATGAGCGTCTACTGAGCTCTTGGCATGGGCTTGACTTCACATGCCCTGTGGTTTTATTTAATCCTCACCATGACCCTGCAGGGTGGACATTGTCACTGTCACCATCTCATAGACCGGGGAGACTGGGGAAGAGAAGGGCATCACTGTTCCGGGGCTAAGGGTGACCAGCCGTGCCGCCTTGCCCGGCACTGAGGAGTTCTCTGTGCTGTGGGGATGTTGGGGCTCAGCCAGGGAATGCCTGCGCACCCTAGGAGGGCTACTGACCTTCACAAGACCACACACCCTGAGTCAGTGGGTAGCAGAGGGGCTGGGGGTGCCTCACCCAGCTGACGGCAAACTCCGCTCTCGGCACCACCGCACACTGTACCAACCGACCTGAACGCTTCAGCCCTATTATCAAGTATCAGACCCTGGGGATAATACGATGCTGGAACGGGAACAATGCAATAGCCCGATCAAACATAGGACCCATCTGTACACCCATCTGTACTGGAGTTTATCAGAAAGGGGAGAGAACTCAATAAATGTTACAAGGACAACTGGTGACCTAGATGGGAAAGCAAACAGATGCTAACCTCACACCATAAATAAATTTAAACAAATCCTAGTTACCCTAAAAATGAACTGCAAAAAGTTCAATTTTAAAATTATTTTTAAAAAATCTCTTCTGGAGCTTGGAGAGAGGATTGCTTAAACCAAATTTCAAGAGAAACATGAGAGCTGATGAGAATAAGAAACAGGAGAAACAAAGCACATGGAGACACCATCACAGAGCTCAGCATCTGCAGCAATCAGGAAAATGGCAGTGCAAACCACGCAGGACTCACATCCCACCAGCAGCATTTAAAAGCCTGAAAATATCAAGCACTGACAACAGAATCTCCAACAAGTAGATAGGTGGACTGGTACAATCAAGTAGGGAAGAAACTTAGCAAAATATTTTCAAGCAGAAAATTGGTATGCTCCACAGCTCCACAGTGCACTTGTAACCAGTTCCTCAGAGCTTACACCTGTGCATAGGGAGACAGGCGCCAGGACCATTGCAATATCAAAAGAATTGGGGGTGGGGCCAGCGCTGTGGCATAGGGGGTAAAGCCACTGCCTGCAGTGCCAGCACCCCATATGGGTGCCCATTTGAGTCTCATCCGCTCCACTTCTGATCCAGCTCTGTGCTATGGCCTAGGAAAGCAGCAGAAGAAGGCCCAAGTCCTTGGGCCCCTGCACCCATGTAGGACACCCATCAACATGAATGTCTTAAAAATACGCTGATCTTTTAAAAAAGATGTATTTATTTATGTGAAAGGCAGAGTTAGAGAGAGGAGAGAGAGCTCCATCACCTAATTCCCTCCTCAAATGGCTGCAACAGCCAGGCAGAGGCCAGGAGCCTGGAACTCTATCCAGCTCTTCCATGTGAGTGGCAGGGCCCCAAGCACTTGAGCCATCTCCTACCCCTTTCCCAAGTGCACTAGCGTGGAGCTGGACGAGAAGTGGAGTAGCAGGGCTTGAACCTGCAGCCGTATGGAATGCCAGCATCCCAGGCAATGGCTTAACTGTGCCACAAAGCTGGCCCCTGTACCTAATCTTGAAATACAGCAAATCTGAATGAACAATTTCAGACACTGAACAGGGAAAGGTATGTAAACAAAGCCAGCACCCTCAGGACAGTGCACCTCCTTCAGAGAAGGCTCACGAATGGGCAGGTGCAAAGGGGGTGGCATCGCAGCCAAGGTGTCTTTACCACTTTGGATCTTTACATTTTAAAAGTTCTCCGTCACACATAGGCGAATCTGGTTGGCAAGAATGTAGGTGTGTGAACTTATTCTACGTCTTTTCCAGAACTTTGAAAACATTCACATTTTATAACAGAATGAATGATGAGCCAAACTTCTTTCCGGCCCTGTTTTTCCTGATCATATCTCAAAGTCTACTGAAATCTGGCTGAAGAAGTGATTTTCGTTTAAAATCTTTCCTAAGTATGCCTCATTTCAGGAACATATCTATGCCATAAAGCAGAGAGTGCACTTTCCTGTAACACAGACTACCTCCTAATGCAGGCTCCCAAGCAAAACAAGCAGGCAAAACCAAGTGCCCAGATCACATTCAGATTAAAGTGAGTGTAGCTCTCCTAAGGAATGCTTAAGTCTTCTCCTGGCTTTAATTACAAACACAGCAGAACACAGAACAAGGAATCCTGTCATTAAATTGCAGGCCAGTGCGTACCACGCCCTGCTGGAGTATCAACATTTCTAAGACCTCATCATCAAAACGGATGGAGGAAGCCAATGCTTCTTCCAGCCCAGGACACAGACAGAAGTCAGTTAGCCAACGAAGCTGCCCAGTTTTTTAAGCATTGCCAAGAGGCTGAGCTCTTCATGCAACCTTGGAATGACACAAAAGCTTAAAGGATAGGAAGCACCATCATGATGCTGAATTATGAGCCTTCTCTACCCCCCCTGTCAACTGGAGGCAGGGTCTATCGAGCATGAAATAAAGTACGAGGGAAAATGAGCTGGAGACATATGACGACAGAAAACGGAAGCCTGTCAGAGAGCGTGGTATGCAAGGCACACGTTTAGTGGGCGAATCAAGGTTATTTGAACTGTGTTATCTTTCTGTTGAAAACCAATTTACAATCGGCTTGCTGTAGATGGTACAGTCACGGCAAAGAAAAAGACCAAGATGCCAGGATGTTTGCCACCGTCAGGTGAAGACCTGGTCTCCAGCAGAACCTGGCCCTGCCCCTGCACACGCTCACCACCTGCAGCCATGCTTCCTCTGCTCCAGCGTGGAACAAGAGGACAAACACAGGAGGATCCCATGAGGCGTCTTCAAAAAGGCCGTGGAAAGGGCACATCTTGAAATAAACACCAAGCATGGGCTTCACTTTTTTGGCATCAAAATAAATGTATCTTTGAATTCCATCTTCCCACAAACCCGTGAAGTCCCATTGTAAGATACAGTACGTGGGGGTATCTTAGCATAGCTACTGGCACCAAAGCTCTCAGTAAGTAATTATATAATAATTATTATTATCATTAGTACTAAAAGAATGATCATAAGCAATGATGTGCTGGCATGAAAAATACTAACCAAACATATACAAAGAAACAGCCCCTAAAAACGCTCTCTTTCTTGATTATGTCCATTTCATTTCTCAAGCACCGAGGCTTGATCATTAAGGAACATACACAAACCCAGGAGTCCTTTAGCGCACGGTGTGTGGAGGCACACAGCCAGCGGCTGCAGGGCTGGCCACCCCGTTCAGAAGAAACATCTGAAAACGTGGCCACACCTGCCGTAAACATCGCAGACACTGCGAGAGCCGTCTGGCTAAGGCAGGCTTCTGGACACACACAGACACAAAACAAACAAAAAACCAAAACAAACTGGCAACGAATGAGCTCACGACAGCCCCATCCACATCGGGAAGAAATGTGCCCGGCTTCTTCAGACGATGTAGCTGCCTTAAATTTGCCCCACAGTTTCCACAGCTGCAGCAGTTATCTAATTAGGTATATGTTGACTTCGAGTTTTTATAGATTTTGAAAAGAAGGTTTTGAAACATTCAAAAATGGATTTTTTTTGTTTCCACTAGGAAGGAACAGTAGAGCCAAGTGACAAGTGAGAAAGAGCGTGGCTTTATGTGCAGCGTGGTAACGACAGCAGACTGACTTCCAAGTGTGCACAGCAGGTGCGCAGGTGTTTAAAAGTACTCCCACCTGAAACCCCACAGAAGGAATAACTGTAGTAACAATAATTTCAAGACAGAACCAGAGAGAAGACAGCAACAGGCAAGAGAAAGCAGCAAAGATTTGGAAGAAGGAGAGGATGGACAGGTGGCTACTTATGGAGGAGAGGAGAGCTGGAACCCACTGCTGCATGGGAACCTGGACAGGTGTGGGGATGGGGCACTGGGCACCTCTGCAGGCAATGCTGAAAGGCTGGCCAAGGGCAGGTAGAGCCCCAGAGCAGCACCCTAGCAGCCTCCCCTGCCCACTCTGACAGGCACGGGACATGCAAGCAGAGGGGTTCTGCAGGCAAGGACTCCATGCAGCTAGGTGAGACAGTGTAGCCAGCGTAGACTGGAAACAAAAGGAGCAAGTAGTAATTTTTCCAAGGATACACAATGGCAAGTCACAGGGCTTAATCCTTCCCCCCTGCTTACCTCACAGGGGCTCAAGCCAAGCTTAAATCTCTTTAGCAGGAGGCTGGAGGATTCTTGGAAAAATCGTCTAGACTGAGAAAGAGTTGGTGACAGAGAGAGCAAAGGCCCAGCAGTGGGTGGGTCCCTGGGCACACAGCACTGGCAGTCCGCTCTTCAATGTCCTTTACCAAGCACCTCCAGACTCTTGAAGACCATTAGAGATGAGAACAAAGAAGAAAAAGAACCCTAGAGCCAACAATGGGCATAAGATGCTGAACAAGCAACGCTTAATGCAGTCAGTCAACAGAAATCCTCTATCTACAACAAGGAACAGTATCACAGGATACCACAATAATATTAAAAGAACAAAGAATATCATAGAACAAGAAAAATTTCTTAGAAATTAAATATGTGGTAGCAGAAATTTAAAAAGTGAAGAGTTGAAAAATAAAATTAACTCTCCCAGAAAGTAGAACAAAAAGGTGACAGGATGAAAAATAGATACGACAATTAAAGGGTGAGGGTGTTTATTGCAGGTTGGGACACTCAGCAAACAGCAGTTTTGTGAAAACTGTAGTAGAATCAGTGAGGAAGAAATAATTGAAGAAAAAATACATGGAAGTGTGCTGGAACCTAGAAACATGCATTTTCAGACTGAGGGCACACTGAGTTCCCAACACAGCAACTAATGAGAGCTTGGCTAAAGTACGCCATTCCGAAATGCAAAGATATGAGTGACAAAAAAATAACACAGAAGCTTCCAGAAAGGAGAAAAATAAAAGACTACACTTAGAGGCCAGCACAGCTTCTCCACCAGCAGGCTGCAGAGACAGTGAAAAACACCTTACAAAACACTAAAGGAAACGACTTTGCCTCGCAGTGTTACACCTAAACAAACCAGCCACCGAGGATGGAATGAGTGGGCATATAAGGGAACTTCAGAGAGTTTGTGGAGAAATGGAATTAGAAGAGAACTTCAGGGCTGGTGTTGTGGCACAGGTTAGGCTGCCACTTCCAATACCAGCATCCCATGTTGGAGTGCTGGTTCGAGTCCTGGCTGCTCTGCTTCCGATCCAGCTCCCTGCTGATGGACCTGGGAAGTCAGCAGACGAAGGGCCAAGTATCTGGACTCCTGCCACCCATGTGGGAGACCCAGATGGAGCTCCTGGCTTTCACCTGGTCCAGTCCTGACTGGTGGAGCCATTGGGGAGTGAACCAACCAGCGGAAGCTCTCTCTCTCTCTCTCTGCCTTTAAATTTAAAAATCTCAAAGAAAAAGCTTCAGGGCTGGCACTGTGGCATGTGCCTGTGCCTGTGCCATCCCATAGGAGCACCAGTTTGTGCCCCAGCTGCTCCCTTTCCAATCCAGCTCCCTGCTGAAGCACCTGGGAAGGCACTGGAAGATGGCCCCGGTGCTTGGGTCCCTGCCACCCATGTGGGAGACCCAGCTGGAGCTCCTGGCCCCTGGCTTTGGCCCAGCCCAGCCCCAGCCATTGTGGGCTTTGGGAGAGTGAACCAGCAGATGGGAGATCTATCTGTCTCTTGCCCTCTTTAACTCTGCTTTGCAAATACATAAATACATCTTTTTAAAAAGATAACTTTATTTTGGTGCAAAATAATTTTGAAATCTGTGGATTGCTTTTTCAAAATTTGCATTTTCAATGAATTTTAAAGACCTCTTGTATTATTATTTTGCTAATAAAAATAAAATTGGCTGGCTCAGTCTTTTGCCTCTTGTGCCTCATTATTATGCAGAATACAGAGGTACAGCAGCCATGGTGAGCCCTTGAGGCAGTACACATAAATGCAGAGGTCAACATCTAAGGATGGAAGATGCAAACAAAACGTGCACTTGGGTTCCTGACCACACCACTGACCTGCTATGCCAGTAAAACCAGCTATGGCCCGGGAACAGGAGGATAAGTTCGTAGTAAAGTGGAGGTTGTGTGGTAAGAGAAACCAAAGTGCTCCTCTACTCACTGTACAGAATTCCTCACTTCTGGCCACAAAACACACAGGGATTTCTCCCACCAATAACCACTCCTCAGTGAACACCGGCTGGGTGATCGAGCACCATCAGGCCCACAGGGCCGGCCCTGCTCGGATGCCAATCCACCGGCCGTGAACTGGGCCACCCACAACCCTCTCCTCGGGTTCAGTTAATCTGCCAGGACAGCTAACAGAACTGAGAACATGAACAAAGGCTACAGAGGAGCAGCCAGTGGGAAGAGATGTGCAGGGCAAAGAACGTGGGGAGGGGAGAGAGGAGCCTGCAGCCCTTCTGGGTCCGACACCCAGCACTGTATGGCTGTGTTAGGACCGGGAGGATGACGACGCAGCGGGGTGGGCTAAGCTGCCACTTGTAATGCCAGGCTAGCATCCCACCCCAGAGGCCAGCTGGAGCCCCTGCTGCTCCACTTCAGGTCCAGCTTCCTGCCAGTGTCTCTGGGAAGGCAGCAGTGATGGGCAGAGTATGTGGGCCTTTACCAACCCTGTGGGAGACCCACATGGAGTCCTGGTTTCGGCTTGGCTCAATGCTGGCTGTTGAGGCCGTTTGGAGAGTGAACCAATGGATGAAATCAATCCATCAATTTCTTGTCACTATGCCTTTTTAAAAAAAGGTTTATTTATTTATTTATTTGAAAGAGTTACACAGAGAGAGGAGAGGCAGAGAGAGGTCTTCCATCCGATGGTTCACTCCCCATTTGGCCGCAACGGCAGGAGCTGTGCTGATCCAAAGCCAGGAGCCAGGAGTTTCTTCCGGGTCTCCCACACAGGTGCAGGGTCCCAAGGACTTGGGCCATCTTTCACTGCTTTCCCAGGCCATAGCAGAGAGCTGGATCGGAAGTGGAGCAGCTGGGACTAAAACCAGCGCTCATATGGGATGCTGGTGCTTCAGGCAGGGGTGTTAACCCACTGTGCCACAGTGCTGGCCCCACTATGCCTTTCTAATTAATTAATTTTTACAAAGACTGGGAGAGGAATGATTGGAACTGGATGATTTGGGAGCAGAGGGCTTAGGACCCAGGGTCCTGTTTGGGACCTGTTAGGGCTGAGTTGTCGCAGAAGGTACCATGTAGGGGAACAGACAAAGCTGGAGACAAACCCGGGATATTCTCCCTTCACAAGTAAAATTCCCCTTTTTATCTTGCCAGCATGAACAAATGTCTCATATTTTTGGACTTTTCAACAACTTCAATGGTGTGTGACTTGGGACACTGATTAAGATCTGGTATTGGGAGTCCAGGGGTGAACAAGCAGTAGCCCCTGAACTATTACAATGTGGAACCCACTGGAGGTGTGCAGGCCTCGTTGACTTCCTACTGGGTAGTGTGTACCCTAGGACCCCCCCCCCCCAATCTGTAATCATAAAGTAAGAGCTCCTAGGGGCCGGTGCTGTGGCCCAGAGGGTTAAGCCTCTACCTGTGATGCCTGCATCCCATATAAGCACCAGTTCATGTCCTGGACGCTCCACTTCCAATCCAGCTCCCTGCTGATGGCCTGGACAAGCAGCAGAAAACGGCCCGAGTGCATGGGCCCCTGCACCCACGCGGGAGACGGGAGGAAGCTCCTGGCTCCTGGCTTCAGATCAGCCCAGCTCTGACTTACGGCTGTTTGGAGAGTGAACCAGCAGGTGCAAGACCTCTCCCTCTCTAACTCTGCCTCTCAAATATTTTTTAAAAAAATAAAGTCATAAGCCCCCTCCTCCAAGAAACGGCTTCCCGTTACTAGCCTAACTCGACAGTTTCCTCTACACGAATATTGTCCCAGCTCAGCAGATTTCTTATGTGTAAGCCGTCCTCGGGCACACTTGGGGCTTTCGGCTTTATCAAAGTCCTTTCTCAATAACCACCCAAGGGGACTAACTTGTACGCAGTCTCTGAAAACCCTCAGGCGACTATGATTTCCACTTGTCTTTATGTGGTCGGCAGTATTCTATCTCCGCCTTCCGTTTGCTTCTTCCTAGCCTTGTACAACACCTTCAAACCATCAGCTCCCGGATGGGCCTTTATTGTTTCAGCCACACAAGGTAGGCACGGTGCGGGGTGGAGGGTAGCAGTGGCGAATGCAAAGTGAACCAACAACGCGGCGAGGGCTCCTGATGGAGGCGGTTTGCGGGAGAGAAATCAGAAATGCAGACTTGGAGGCCCAGGCTCGGCGTCCTCGGCGGACCGACAGCGCCCCTGGCGGCGGAGCGCCGGCGGCGAGCAGGGAAAGCCCCCGAATTTTTACAAAGGCACCTGCTGGGCGAGCCCTCGTTACGCAAACGGGATCCGCAGGTGCCCGGCTGCACGGGGATTCCACGCGGGAACACCCACGTCTGCGAAGCAGCTGTGACACCCGCGCGCCGGCTTCCCTCCGAAAGGAGCTCTCGCGGCGCACGCGGCTGGGAAGCGGCGGTTTCCGGCCGAGAACCCGAGCCGCGAGGGGCGCGAGAATTCCGCTCAGGGGTCCGGCGGCCGCCGGCGCCCAGGCATGGACCGGCGGCGGGGCGGGGGCCCGGGGCTCGGGCGCAGACGGGAGGCGGCGGCGGATCCAGCGAGCGCAGCGGGCACACCTGCGGGAGAAGGCGCGGGGCCGCCGCGCGCCCCCCAGGTGTCGCAGGTGGCGAAGCCAGAGCGGCAGGGAAACTTCTGGGCGGGGAGCGACCCCGGGGCCGGGGCGGCCCGGAGGGGCAGTGTCGGTGAGACCACTTGGAGCGCACGGTTCCCGGCGACACGTGTACCTGTCAAGCTCCGCAGCGAGATCCCGGCGAACGTCACCCAAGAGGGGTCGTCCGAACCGGGACGGGGGCCTCCAGGAAGGGGGCCGGGGTCATTGGGCGCACGCGCCCCGGGGCCGCTCCGATGCGCCCGGGGACTCCGCCTCTCTCTCCGGGCAGCCTGGGCGCTCGGCACCCCGGCGGACGTGCAGGGGGGGAACCGCCTGGGCTCCGGGACTTACCTCGGGCCGCGCGGGGCGCGAGCAGAGCCCCGGCCAGGGCGAGCAGGAGGGCGCGCGCGGGGGGCGCGGGCGGCGGGCGCGGGGCCATCGTGGCCGGCCTTCGGCGCAGCAGCAGCAGCTCCGGGGCCCGGCGGCGAGCGCCGCAGCATCCCACGCGGGCGCCGGGCTGGGGCCGGGCGTCGCCCCGAGGGCTCTCCCGCCGCGGCGAGTCGGCTCGGAGCCCGCGCGCAGCGCCCGCGCCGCGGAGCCGCCGGCCTAGCCGCTCATTTTCTTACAAGTTCGCCCCGCGCGTGTGAGCGCGCGCGCGCGCGGCGCTGGCACGGCCGGGCCTGACCGTTGCCACGAGTGAGCCAACTGTCCGAGTTGGCCCGGGGACGAGGGAGCTCGCCGGGGAGAGGAGGCCGGCCTGTGCAACGGACCCGCGGCCAGCAGTCCCCGCTCTCATTACCACGGAACAAATTATCGGCTTCCCCAGCACCCCGCCCGCCGGCGGCGTCCCGCGGGTCCTAGAGACCGCGCAGGGCCCCCGCCCGCCGGGGTCCCGCCCAGCGCCGCCGCTCGCCCACCCCCGGGGCGGCTCGGGCCAGGGCGCCTCCCGGGGCGCGCGCGCCGGCGGCACAGACGTGGCTCGGTGGCGGCGCGGGCGCTCGGAGCGCACACATCCCCGCCCCGGGATGATGTGGCCGCGGGGCCCCGGGCGCCCGGCTGCCAAGAGCACACGCGGCGGCGCGGTCCAGCTTTCCAGGCTGGGCTGGAAATGATGACTCGGCGGCTGCGCGCCGGGGAGCGGCGGCCCGCGGCCCCCAGACGGCCCCCAGGCGCGGAGACGCGAGCCCTCGGGCCCCGGGCGCGGTGGCCGCGCAGCCTCGGGCTTCATGTTGGAGGATGGGCGCGCATTTCTTTGCCGTGGCCTGGGTGGACTCATGGCAAAGTTTCCCAAACTTTCCCTGTCCTGGTTGGGCTTGTTATAAGAATACAGATTCCCAGGCGCCCTCCGCGCCTTTGGAAGGAGACTCTCCGGGCCTGGGGCCGGGCGGCACCGCGTACACACGCCAAAGCGAGCTCCGGACCCTTGGCCTTCTAATCCCACGCCTCGCCGTCGGGGCCTCGGTGTTGGCAGCCTTACTTGCTGCCCGCCCCGGGGCTCCGTCCGTGCCCGCAGCGAGGGGGTGCACACGCAGGGTGGTTGGCACCAGCCCTGTGGGGCGCTACCGCGACCCCCAGCCTTGGAGGCTTGTTAACTGGTGCGGGCTGAAGAGGGCTGCACCCCGTCCAGACCGCTTAACACACAGTCTCCCAGGAGCGCGCCTCGGCAGTCCCAGGTGTAGGTTGGTGCTGAGCTGGGTGGGGGTGGGGAGACACCTGGGGCAATGCCGGCCTGGGCCCGCCCCTCCTGGAGCCCACTTCCTTCCTGCTGGAAGCTGGGTTTTCCCGCTCCAGGGGGGTCTGTAGGGTCGCCCCTCAACAAGACCTAGGACTTGGCTCTTGGGCCCCTTCGGCTCCTAGCAGATCCAGCCCTGCTACTCACTGGCGTTGCACCTCCCTCCTCACTCAGAATCATGGGTAGACTGGAGAAATGCCTCGGGCCATCAAGGACCTTCCTGCCCGCTAGGGCAAAGAGGCAAATCGCCATCATTCACAGAACGAGCTGGCTGGTGACCCCTTCTACTCTGGCGTTGCTAGCTGTTATTTGTCCCACACTTCCTGGAGGCTGAGGGGGTGCTCAGGTGCTTCCCCCACCCCCTGCACGGCCTGAACACCCAAAGGATGAACCCACAGCGCCCAAAAGGGGTTTTCCCATCAGAAGCCAGCCCCTGGTCTGCGTGCAGATTCGCTCTGGTCTTTAACCCTGCGTCCTGGGCTTCAGCTTTCCTGTCTACTGAGAGTTACGCACGCGCAGGCACACGCGGTGTTGTGAGCCTCGCTCAGCCTGTGGGAAGCCAGTCTGTACTCCAAGCCCTGCAGTGCGTCAGAGGTCCAGGCCCCTGGCTTTGCTTTGGAGATGCTGCTGAGCCGGCCCTAGGTGATTCAGACATGTGGGCCTTACAACTCTGAAAGGCCGAGCCAGAGAATTCAGCATTGTTTCCTTTGAGGTCAGTGGGACAGACTTCTTTCCGCAGAGCCCAGCTGCGGGCCTCTTGCGTCATCCGGACTGCAGAAACGGCTCACTCAGGCCGGCCCTCAGAAGCCTGCGCCAGGGGCACCGGGCACTTTCTCAACTGTCTGTTTCTTTTTGCTCTTTAATAGTCAGCTGTTACCTTTGACTATCGATGTCCAATTCAAAAATAAAACTCTCAAAGTTGCACAACTTTCTCCCAGAGGCTCAAGGTGCTCCAAGACAGCCCTTGGTTCATTTCTGACCAAAAAAGACCCAACAGCCATTGCAGAAAACAAAACCAAAAACTAGAAAGGAAAGGGAAAGGTATTCCTAGCCCCAGGGCCCGGTTTCCCAGCCCTGTAATTCGCCATCTCTCTGAAGCCAGGAGCTGGGCTGAGCCTCTGGGCACCGGGACTGCGTGCAGGTCGTTCCGGCCAGCTGGGCGAAATGTCAGTCCAGCAGATGGTCTTCCTTGGAGGGGACTCCCGCCTCCTCCTCCACAGGAAATGGAGGCTGACATCGCATTCAATTCTGGATTGTTAGGTAATGGTGTGGGGTCAGGGGCCAGGGCCCGCTCGTTAAAATTTCAGAGAGACAGCTTGTTGTCTCTTCCTTTCTGGAAGAACTGAGCTTTGCAGTACGGTTTCCTGTGTGCTATTTCTGTGTCACAGCCCCGGCATTCACGATGAACAGGGCACTTATTTCCTACCCTCGCTCGCTTGCAGCCTGATCCGCCGTGAGCGCGAGCCGACGAGACACCGAGCCACGTTTTCCCGAGCCAGGCTTTCGCGGAGGAATTCTGCGGGATGTGCAGGCTCAGCCTCCCGCAGCTCTGCCCGGCAAAGGGACCGCAGACACAGCTCACGAACAGCTTTTCTCTCTCCAAGCACAGTTCCCAAGGCTTGCTGCAAAAATCAACAAACACAGGCGCTCTGTGATTAAGATTCTTGGAAATCTTTTTAACTCCCTCTCTTGGGGAGATGGAAACTCCTGCTCCTCTTAGCCTGCAGCAACATGTGGTCCATTTTTGGTTTCCTAGATCATCTCGCTTCAAGAAGCCATGCCTTACCTCCTTGGAAACCTGCTCCCAGTGGGGCACACGAAGCCCTTGTCTCTGCTGCTTTCACTGTTGTACACCACGGGGTCTTAAAGTTGCCCATTGGATGGCGAGGAAAGAATGCCCGGGCGGGAGGGAGTGGTGGTGGTGCCTGGAAACACGGTGCTGAGTCAGAATGGACGAGAGAGGTCACCCAGCCATAGTCACCTGCGTCACCCGGGCCATCGCCCCTCGCACTGCCACCTGGGACTGGTGGCTAGCAGGCCTGGGCAACAGCTGAACACAAGTTTCAGAGAGACCCCGAGGCAAAACCACCCAGTCCAGTGGTGCCCGAAGTCCTGCTCACGGAACGCGCTGGGCAGAGGACAGAGGTTCGTCCTGGGGCGTCAGCGATCTGGGAGGCTGATGGGTTACACGGCGCGGGTGATACCCAGGTAACTCTATGCTGAGTTCTGGCTTCCAGGAATCCCTGGTCATTTCATTGCCAAGGCCACTGCCCTCACCATTTTTGAGCTCTGGATAAGGGTTTGCCTAGGGCAGGCCTGGGCCCCTGTTTTGTCCCAGGATCTCTTTCAATAGCAGCGCCTTCTGTGTCACAAGTGTCTGGTTTGCCACCAAATTTCACAGCCGCCCTACTCTGTAGAGAGATCCGTGTTTTGCATGGGGCTTTTGGGCTGGAGGGCAGACAGGCGCAGGCTTGGTTTTCCATCCTGACTCAATGGAGACCTCGGCCTGGCCACAGCCACAAGGCCCGAGGCAGAGCTGTCTCCAGGCGCGAAGCTTCATGAGGTTCTCCAAGCGCTTTCACTGAGGGGTTAACCTGTCCTGTGGTGAACGGATGCAAACCACCGCCACTGGGGGCTGCGGGGGGCTGCCAGGGTGGGGGCTGCCCCGAGGGGGGGCACTGCAGGCCATTTGTAACCGCAGCTTCCCCGCACCTGCACCTGCAGGTTTTGCTCTGGGCTGCACCCTGAGCGCACAGGAGAGCAAATGTGATGAAGAGGCACTCTCTCTCACCAGGGGCAGAGGGGCCTGCACGCCCCCAGGATGGCCACTTGCTTCTCAGGCTCCCCAAAGCCAGGGGAGCCGGGCTTGGTGGGGGCTGGGCGAGACTTGCAGGAGCTCCGGGGACAGGCAGGGGTCCCCGTGTCTAGTCTCCTGCAGGTTTCCTCCCAGGGAGACCTGCTTTCCAGTCGTGTGGGGAGGATCATCCATTAGCAAGTCCATCGCTGGGCTCTCTGCTCTCCAAATTAACTAGACACGGTCCTCATTTCGTCTTTACTGTTCTAGGCAAATCGACCCCAATTTCTGTAACGTGCCCCTCGGGCCCTGTTCTCACACTCTTTAATCATGTTTGTTGCTCCGTCTTGGATCTTCTCCAATTTATTCATTTCTCTTAAACGGTGGAGGCCAATTGTGGTCCTGGCACTCCAAACAGGATCTGCCTGGGGCCAGGGGAAGCCGAGGGCTGGCAGACAGTGTTTGCCTGAGCCAGGCTGCTTCGAGGATGAAGTGGTGGTTCAAGGCAGGTGGCTGCCCTGAGCAGGGTGTGGCTGCCCCTCATCCACCCGCCCTCTCCTCCAGTGCTCTCCATCCTCTTCTGGGATTCCCTGCGAGTCTTTGTTTCTTGTTCTCGGCTCTGCATCCTAGCAGGTGCTTCTATCCTGGGCTCCTTTCCCCGCTGCCTCCTCCATGTCCAGTGCTCTGGGGCCGAACTCAGTTGTTCCTCCTCCTACCCGTAGCTTTGGCCTGGGATTTGATGCAGCTTGGGTCCTTAGCAGACACTGCGCATTCGCAATTTCCCTCTCTGCCAGGGTCCGAGGCGGTGGGCAGCCGGCCAGCCGCAGTGAGCTCCGGGACGGGGATCAGCGGGAGACTGTGCGGTACCGACCCAGGATGCCACCTGCTTGCTCCACCCCTCGGAGTCCTAAGCTAGGCTCACAAGTGCTTGCTCAGCTTTTTTTTTTTTTTTTTTTTTTTTCCTTCCTTTTTAGTCCTAGGCTGAGTTGTGAAATAAGGAACCACAATCCAAGCACACGTCTCCGAGATAGGGACACAGACCTAGCCCAAAGGCTTTGCGCCACTGGAACGTAATCCTAAACCTGCAGCCACTCTGGCCTGGCCTCCGAGATCTCATCAGCCCTCATTAAATCCCGCCAATCACTAGTCCTCTGTTCGTAAACTTCATCTACTTGAATGTAAGATCTATAGAGAGAGAGGGAGAGGGAGAGAGAATCTTCCATCTGCTGGTTCATTCCCCAAGTGCCCGCAACAGCCAGAGTCGGACCAGGCTGCAGCCAGGAGCCTGGAACTCCACCTGGGTCTCCCACGTGGGTACAGGGTCCCAAGCACTTCAGCTGCCATCGACTGCCTCCCGGGATGCAGCAGCAGGAAGTGGATCGGAAGCAGAGTAGCTGAAACTGGAGCCACACGCTCTAATGGGGGTGCAGGCATTGCGAGCAGTGGCTTAACCCACTGCACCCCAACAGCCACCAGCCTCCTCCTCTTTGAAAGGAGGTACACGCAGACCTCGAGAGTGGCCCGCCTGGGGCTGGAGGCTGGGTCTTCCACCGCCTCTCCTCCCAACTCCAGAGTCCATTTGGCTCCTTCCCCTCTCGGTCCCTCTACCACGTGCTTCTGTTGGCCACCAGTCCTGTGTCCCTCTGGAGTCTGCGGACACCCTGTCCCCCAGCCCCAGGGCTGGATAGCCTTGGGAAGACAGTCCCCGAGGAGACAGCCTCAGGCCCCTGGCTCAGTAGGGGTTCAGGTGGACGGGACTGTGGCCGTCCTGGCTGTGATCACCATCTTGCCTCTTAGGTGACCAGACGGTCATTAGCATAACCTCCCGGGCTGGGCTTGCGGGGTGCCCCTTCTCTCATGCCTGGGACGTGGACCTTTCTTGGAGCCCAGGGCCTTCCTGTGAGCCACAACGCTGCCTTTGTCTTTGGAGCCCTCCCCCCACCTGCTGGTGCTGGCGCTGAAACCTGCTGTCTCACAGCCACAGAGACCCCGCTTCTGCCTGCGAGGCCCCCACTAAATTGCATCCGTGATGTCATAGGTTTGTCTCTTCCTTGGGTCCCATGGCCCTTTCTGCCTTTGGCAGCCGTTCCGGTATCCCAGGTTTTTCCAGAACAGGCTCCTTGGGCTGTCACTCCAGGCAGGGGCACTTGGAGGATGAACATCTGACAAAGCTCCATGGGGTCCTGCAGTGCTTAGAAAGACACTGGATCCCCTGCAGGGGATGGACCACAGATCACCTGTCCCACCCTCCAGCACACGGCCCCGCCCTCCAGTCACTCGGGCCTCTGGACATGTGCTTCCTCCAGCGTCGGGATGCCCTCTCCTGCCCTCCACAGCTGGCCCACTGCTCATGGCCCAGGGGGCACCGTTTCCTCCCCACTGCCTTTTCTGCCCACCCTGTCCTGGTCCCCACTGCTAGCATGGAGCTTGCATCTCGCCGTGGTCGCTCTCGATGTGCGCACCTGTCTACCTTACGAAGCCACGGTCCCCTGATGCTCACTGCTGCATCTCATGTGCCCCTGGCCAGCCCAGAGCCTGGCAAGCAGAGGGGCCGGAAATTTCTGGCTGAGCAGATAAATGAACCAGTGTGCCACCATGTTCCCATCTGGGTCCTTTAAGTATTTTCCTCTCCATACGGTTTTTCAGCTCTGGCCCGAGAACAGTGACTTCATGTAAGCATGGGTATTGCCCAGGTCCAAGAAGATAAGTGGGCAATATTTCATTTCTTTCCCTGACCGTTCTCCCAATAACCTCCCTAATTATTCCATTAAGGCCCATTACCATTGCAAATCAAGTTAGGCCTAATTTTCACAGCACTAGCAATCTGTACTGGGACATGTTTTATTTTCGAAAATCTTTGATTTCTAACTAAGTCTATTACTTCTGGAGCTATTTTGAAATTTAATAAAAGCAAAATAAAGCTCTTCTAAGACTCCAAACACCCTCGGACTGTGTTTTGTTCTGCTAATCAGACAATAGGACTGTGGCTACTTGGAGATATTGCCAACAATAGAAAACATAAATACAAGCATGAGTCAGAATAATTTAAAACCAGAAATGTGCGTTGGTGATAACTGCAAAAGTCACGTGGGAGAGCCTTGGTCACAACATCAAATTTGGTGGCTTTTTTTAAAAACCATAATCTCATATTAGAGAACCGCTTCCACATAGAGGAATGCCAAGACACTTGAGAAAATTTAGTCCTAAAAACCACAGACTTGCACCATGGAGAAAATGCTGTCTGTCTGGGGGCAAGATGGAGGCCATCGGGGGCGCCATACAGAAGCACGACCCTGGCCCCACGGTGCCGGAGAAGGGGGCCGGCACAGGTGGCAGCCACTCCTGCAGCCCCATCCCCCGTGGTCCCCTCCAGCAGTCCTGGGTGAGTGGGCTCCACCAGAGCTGTGGCCGAGGCTCTGGGCCATCCCAGCCCCAAAGCGGTCTTTTGGGCCTCAGCAGAACAGGCACCAGGGGTCTAAGCACAAAGGCTTCTGGGAGCTGAGCTCTGCTCCCTCCCCTGCAAAGATTTATGGCAACTGACCTATTTTACGGCTCTCCTCCTGACCTACTTTTAGGCTCTATTTTGAAAAGTGACACAGAAGCCTCCTTTCCCTGCAAAAAGAGAAAGAAGAGAGACACACAGGGGCACTTACGGACACGCTCGCCCCAGCAGTCTGGGCCGTGGACACCAGCACCAGGAACAACAGCTTGCCAGGAAGCACGCTAGCAGTTAACTGTCGAGTCCTTTCAAAGATCCACAGTGGATGTGCGACTTAATTAGATGTTTTGCTTATTAGAAGAACTCAGGTTGCTGGACAGCTGCTGCTTTTATAAAGATTAATTTATTTATTTGAACATCAGAGTTACAGAGAGAGAGGGAGAGGGGAGAGAGAAAGAGAGGGAGTGAGAGAGAGGGAGGGAGGGAGGGAGGGAGAAAGAGAAGGAGAGAGGGAGGGAGAAAGAGAAGGAGGGAAAAGGGGGGGGGACAGGTCTTCCATCCACTGGTTCACTTCCCAGATGGGCTGGGGCAGGGCCAGGCTGAAGCCAGGTCTGAGTCTCCCACATGGGCAGCAGGGGCCCAGACACTTGGGCCATCGTCTGCTGCTTTTCCCAGGCCATTAGCAGGGGACTGGATCAGAAGAGGAGCACCCGTATGGGACGCTGGCATCTCAGGTGGTGGCTTAACCTGCTGCACCCCAACACCAGCCCCAGACAGCTGCTTCCTATACATAGAAACCAGGAAACTCACAAATGAGTCAGGGCAGACTGGACGGGAGGTCCTCCCTGAAACTTCCCCTATTTGGGGTCACCTTAGTGGGAGGTTGCCTGTCTGGGCTGGAACCCCACAGTAAGTGGAGGGGCAAATTCACACACGTGATTTACAGGACACGTGCTCTGCCTGGCGAGAGAGCAGTTCCCAAGTGCTTGTCAGCGGCCTGCCCTCCAAGGTTGCTATGGCAATGACAACTATCGTTTAATGAGCACTTACTGCGGTCCAAACACTCCGCCTATGTTATTTACAAATTCCCATTGCTCAAGGGGGCCCATTTTCGTTTCTGGTTGCACAGATGGAAAGCTGAGACCCAGTGATACTATACAAATGCTTCAAGACCTCACCACCAAGAAGGAGAAACCCAAGCTGGGACTCCAGGCCGGCTCCGCCTAACTGCATGGTCCACAGTTCCATGCCTAAGCCAGACCGCTTCTAAGAAGAGCAGTTCCAGCCAATATTTGTACTTGGATCCTTGCTTATCCCGCTGCCCATAAACCACTGGGTTTCCATTTCTTACCGCCTGTAAAATGGGCACACTCCTCAACAGCGATTCAGGTCGATGGAAAGCGGGTGGGTACTGAATGCAGTGCGGCACCCGGATTGATCCTGGAACAGAAGGAGGAGCTCCGTCAGATCTGAACACAGGCTGGAGTTCAGTTATTAGTACCGTGACGGTGTTGGCTTCTCCATTTTGACAAAGGTACCATGTTTTCATTTTATTTATTTATTTATAAAGATGTATTTGAAAGGCAAAGCAATGCAGAAAGACATCTTCCATTTGCCCATGGACTACCCAAAACTGTCACAACAGCCAGGGCTGGGCCAGGCCAAAGCCCGGAACCAGGAACTCCACCCAGGTCTCCCACACAGCAGTCAGGGCCCAGGCACTTGGGCCGCCTTCTGCTGCCTTCCCTGGCGCATCAGCAGGGAGAGGGACAGGAAGTCGAGAAGCAGAGACTTGAACCGGTGCGATCCACCGTCAGCTTAACTCGCTGCCTTCCTGTGTTCTTTCACGTGTGGACATGGATGAAGCTGGATAAAACAAACAGGAGAACTTTCTGTATGATCCTCACAACATTTATGTAAATTTGAAATTATTCACACATTTGGGAGGGAAGAGCAATAGTTCTCCTGAGGTTTCTGATTGTCTGGGCAACTCGGATCAGGATTGAAACACAGAATTATCTATCGCAGCCTGAACAAATGAGTGGATAACATTTTCGAGTGACACTTCAATGCATTAAGATAAATAAATGCATGCAAAGGACTGTGAGTGCATTGCAGTCTTCATTTCATACATTTTCTGTGTCCAAAGTGGAAGCACTATCGAGTTAAAATTTATTGATATAAAATCATCTAAAAATTATGTGGCAGAAAGTGTGATTTTTTTTGTTACCATTCATCTAAGAAGTCGTAATCTGATGTTATGTGTCTGCGTATGCTATTACACTATTACATTGTTTTAATAGGTCAGACCTCTCTGTATATACTTTGTAGATTTGATTTTGAAACCATGAAAATAATTTTTCCCAGTGATAAAACAACTTGAAATATTCAAAAAAGCAGTCCCTGAAAATCATAAGCAAAATTAAACAGATATATCCAGTTTGCCTTGTGGCATGACCAGAAAGAAAGAGATTATTCCGTGTGACTTTATAACATGAATCTGATGGTGTCTCATTAGGAAGATGAAGCCAAGGGATGAAAACAAGTCAGAGAGAAAAACAGCTGAAATTGTTTTCAGCAATCGTGTTGCTGGCTGCAGTGTCAGGCTTGTTGCTCGGAGGTTTACAATGAACGGCATCCAGGAAAACCCAAACTGGAGGAATTTGTGTAAATTTCCAAGCCTGATGCACTGAGGAGGTGGGGAAACCGTGGCCACGGTGGGCTCCGCTGTCCCATTTCCCTCAGGTGCAACCAGGAGTCCTTGGGAAAATGGCTGAGTCTGGGGCTGGGGCAGGAAATACACAAGCAAGACTTCAACGTCTCACCATAGCAAAAGAAAGGAGGCCATCAACGCCACGACAGTCGTGTCCAGAGGAGCCAGGAGCTACCGTCGGCAGGTTCCCGCTCCTCAAACATGGGCCGTTAGAGCCGCAAGAATCTCCCTGATGCACTGCAGCGCTTCAAACGCCCTTGCAAGCGTGAGGTCGCTGGGTAGGTAAACACCAGCGAGACCTCGCTGGCTGCTCCAGGTGCCAGGGAATCAAGCCATCATTCTGCAAATGGGTTAATAAAGGCCCAGACGCAAGCACTTACCCTGACGGTCCTGTAGGAACACCACCTGAGGGTATTCAGAGAGCTGATGAGAGAAGGGCTCTCTCCACGGAAGTAGGCCAGGTAATAAAGGGAAAGGAGCAGCAGAATTAGGGCAGCAGCACTTT
Source organism: Lepus europaeus (assembly GCF_033115175.1). Lineage (NCBI taxonomy): Eukaryota > Metazoa > Chordata > Mammalia > Lagomorpha > Leporidae > Lepus > Lepus europaeus. The sequence goes on along the minus strand of NC_084843.1, from coordinate 5,246,418 downwards.
GCAGCCCCTGGGGAAATAACAGACCTCGGCGTGATCATCAGCGCCTTCATGGCCACGGGCTGGGCCTCCCGATGACTTCTCATCCAACCCAGCCGGCTTGATTTGAGAAACACATGCGCTGAGACACCCTGGGGATGGGCTGGGGGAACCGCAGCCCTGCTATCCACTGGGAGTTCACAGACCAGCCAGCACTTGTGGGAGCTCGGTAGGAATGCAGATTCTCAGGCCCCACCCCAGACCGGCTGGATCGGATCTTCTATGGGGCTGGGCCCAGGACCCTGCACTTCAACGAGCTCCCGGGTGGTTCTGTAGCACGCTGAACTTTGTGTCTTTAATGATGAACTGCAAGAAAAGGAAGACTGGGGACCTGTGCCTGTTAAACGATTATTTAAAAAATGTCAACATGCAGAGTGTGTATCTTGCTGATCTACAGATCTGAACAACTAAAATCCCTCTGGGAGAGACGTGGAGAAATCTGACCACTGGTCAGGACTTGATGTTAGGAAACAATTGCTGATCGTCAAAGGAGTGCAGCAGTCTTGCAGTTACAGCTTAAAAGGAACTTTTAGTAATAAGCATTTAGCAAGACTTTCCGCACGAAATGATGCCATACTGGAGTTTTGTCTGTAAATTCTGGCGTAGGAGACAAGAAAATCAGAAGGGCTCTCCTCGCAACAACGTTAGCCTTGGCTTTCCAATTTCCAAGGCTGAGTGGCAGGTGCTTGGGAGTTCATCACATGACTTTCCTTTCTAACATTTCAAATTTTTTGCAATAAAACAGTTAAAAACGACCAAGTCAGGAAAATAATAACTGACAACTGTTCAGTTGGGTTGCTGGATTATTAGGGGTGATACGTCACTTTCTGCTTTTCTTCATGCTAGGACTTATAATTAAAAGTTAAAAAAAAATCTTCACTGGAAAAATTCAAATAGTTCTCATGCTTAAAATCGTGGCTCCCCCTGGAGAAAGCATGAACATACTTGCTTTGGCCATTATTGACTGAATCTTGGTGTGCCGAGATTGTAATAGATGATTTTAGGTGTTATTGGCTTAGGAATTATCTTCATTAAAGATTCATTTACTTGTAAGGCAAAGTGACAGAGAGGGAGGGTGAGGCAGGGGAAGAGATCCTCCATCCACTGGTTCACTCCCCAAGTGGCCGCAGCAGCCGGAGCTGGGCCAGGCTGAAGCCAGGAGCCTCGAACTCCATCTGGGTCTCCACCTGGGCGGCGGGGCCTCTGCTGCATTAGCGGACTCGCAGGGAGCTGGCTCAGAGGCAGAGCAGCTGAGACTCTAACAGGTGCTCTCCTCCGGGATGCCGGCGTCACAAGTGCAGCTCGCCCCATGGCTCACAACAGCGGCCTCTACCATCACCCACTGACAAACGCAGGAGGTGAGCTCTTGGGAGCATCTCCCAACGGCAGTGCTGACCAGCTCTGGTTCTTTCTTCCCCATCTTCCTGCCAGGGCAGTTGAGAATGGCACCTTTTATCTCCATATTGTTCATGTTTCCTGTGGACGTGAGAATCTTCTAGGTGACCTGCAGCAGTCTGTCTGTTGGTTTTCGACTTTAAAAAGTCTCTGAGTGAAACACACTGCGTGGATACGAAGTGCATACCTCCACGAGTTTCCTTAGGTGTGCAGCCCTGTGCTGCCACCTCAGTCGAGGGACAGAATACTTCTAGAAGCTTCCCGCCTGGGGCCCCTTCCTCGGACATAATGACTGTGCTAATTTCCGTCACCATAGTAAAATGGCATCCTAGTGGGCGGTCCTTTGTGTCTGATTTCTTCCTCTGCTCATCCTTGAGATCAATGCCTGCCGTAATATCCTCTTCCTTTTTAGCGCTGCAGAGTATTCCATTGTATGAATGGCTGTTTATTGCTCCACGCTACAATTTGATGGAATCTGGGTTATTTCCAGCTTCTAGCTCTTCATGAATATGCCTGCAAGGAAACTGCTCTAACTGCCTTCTGCAGCTGTGCTGCACACGTTCCCCTTGGGTACAAACACAGGCGTGGGGTTCCTGGCTCAGAGGATGGCCACGCGTTTGCCTTGGAAGGCAACTGCCAGAGTCTCCAACATAGCTGTGACAGTTGTTCCTCCCATCAGCGAAGCGTGAGGTCCCACTGGCTTTGTATTCGTGCTTGGAGCCGCCACTGCTCCCTCCGTTCCGGCATGCTTTGTCTAAAAAGCTGTGTGTTTCTGTGCGGAGGCAACCCTCCCGTCTCGGGCTGCGATAGCATTTTCTCCAGCTCTTATCACCTCCAGCAGAAGTACTGGTTTCCTGTTTGTCTCCCCTAGTGAGAACCTAAATCTCTCCTGGGCGACAGGGGCAGGGCCTTCTTGTGCTTGGGATTCCAGTGTTTAGCAAGAGGCTGCTCCAGCAGTGTTTGGTTGGGTGAATGAATGCGTGAGTCTACCGCTCTACCGACCCTCCTTCCTGATGGGACTGAGCACACAATTTATCTAAACAACTAAGTTCTCTGGACCATGTAAATCTATTTCCATAGCTGAAGCACCCAGGCAGAGTTATTTGGCCTGAAATTCAGAGCTCCCAGGGACTGGGAAATGTTTTCTGTCTCCAAGGTCTCATTTGCATCAGGCCTGGAGGTGCAAAGGAGCAGGATGGGGCTGCCAAGGGGCACCTGCTGTGGCTGGCATTGGCTCAGATGGTGAAGCCTATTCCGAATAGTCCACCTTCTCGCCTCCAGCCACCGTATTGCCACGATGACAGAAAGCAGCATTTGCACACTCTGCATTTCCAACGCACGCCAAGACCAGCAGCCTTCTCAGTGTGGAAGCCTGATTGGATGCGAATGCTGGGCCTGCCCAGCTCTGTCTGAGCCTTCTGGAATTCCCAGCAGCTACCTGGTGTTCTGAGTGCCCACACCAAGAGGACAATGATGATCAATGAGATGCTATTTCGGATTTCTCTAGTAGACATGCCCACAGAAAGGCTGACCTTTGCACAATGGAGAATGAAGAATTCACTGTTAGGCTAAAATAATCTGGGTTTTGTGTGGATCATTATAAACACCAGCTATTAACCTGAAAAGTCCATCTTTCAGGCAAATATTTGGCTTCTGTTGAACTTGTACAAAGCGATTCCATCCGTGGACTGATAGCTGCCACTTGGTTGTGAGCAATTTATGGATATGGCTATACACAGAGTGTGCTGCAAATAAGAGAGAGAGAAAGAGATAGGGGGGGACTGAAAAAGCAGAGTGATGAGAGAGAGGTTGAGACGCCTGGGACGAATGTAACTCTACTGTCACTGGAGCTTCTTCAGGTCACATCAGCCCAGAGCTGGGAATGGGCGCCTTCTTACTGCAGTAATTGCAGTGATGTTATTATTAATAATATTATTAGCTGGCACTTCACCACATCGTCCACACTGGCTCCTACGTCCACGTAAAGGCACAACACTCAGCCCTCTGCTTTCAAGTTGTCCTTTGTGCTGTCACACGTGAGCTTTTGGGTAAACGCCCTCGGCCTCCCCTGTCCCCCACCCCCACCCTCCGTGACCCTCAGTCCCAGGTGCCTCAGGCTGTGCTCAGGGAAACCATGGAAGAGCCAGACAGCCAAGGCTGGCTTCTGACACTGAGCGGTGACACACGAGCCAGGCAGGCCGCCTTGTTCTAAAAGGCTCCTTGGAATTGTGGTGACGCCAGCACTTGTCCACTGGGCTGAACAAACCATCAACTGCCTCAGTGTTCTCACACCCAGCTCCCCCACCCCGCCCCGAGGGAAAGCATCCCGAGGGGTAACCCCTTGTACCTCTGGTCTGTTGCAGTCGGTTTATTTCTGCCAGGAAGATTCCGGCACTTGTGCTGAAGGCGAGGAATGGGCAGGGGAGGTGAAGGCTCAACCAGGCAGCCAGGAGGCCCGGGAGCCCAGCAGGTGTGTCTGTGTGGCCTCAGCGCATGTGTCCCCACGGACAGACAGAGGTGTGTCCACCCTGGCTCTTTCCCATGAGCCCTAGCATCCACCTAAGAATGGGGACAGAGCATCGAGGAACAGGGCCGTGACTCGGGGGCGGAGAGCAGGGAGGGTTGGAAAGTGAGGGGTAAGTGCCCCAGTCGCACCATTTGGAGGCCTAGAGGAAGCAGTGGACTGCCTGTGCACTTGCTGGGGGCTTTTGGACATAGTTCTTGAAAATGCTAACAGCCATGGCCTGAGCAGGTCACACTCACAGCCCCACTGGTACCAGCCTGACAAAGGAGCTGACATGGGGAACCCTATCCAACAGAGTGACCGCTGGGGAGACCGTGGTGTCGGCAAGCTGTCAGCTCAGGGAAGGCCCCACTTGCCAAAGGTCGTTAATGATGGGACGTGACAGCAAAGCGACAGGGGTAGGGAGCAAGACGAAAGTAGAGCATCAGACAAAGTCCATGTGAGTTTGTCATCTGTCTCTTCCTCTCTCCTTCTCTCTCTCTCTCTCTCTCTCTCTCCCCTTTCTCTCTCCTTCTCTTTAGCCATGTCACTAACTAGACACAAACATCCAACAAAAATGCACACTGGTTACCTTTGGGTCAACGGAATTATGAGTGACTTGTTTCCTTAGAGAGTTCTTTTGCAACTGCTAATTGTTGTTAGTATCAGGTAGCCTTTGCCGTGTAACCACCTGCTCCAGGACTGATGGCTGAAGTTGAAGACAAGCAGCACAGTTTGCTATGAGTGTGTGTGAGTCCAGGACACTGTTCCTGGGCTCCAGCTGCCTTGGTGGGTCTGGTGGTCAGCGGACAGCCGGGCGTGCTCAGGGTGGCCCTGAGCGGCCACACTCACACTTCTGGGAGTGGTGGATTCGTGGCTCTAGGGACTTGAGCTGGGACAGGCTTCTCATTCTCCCCGAGGTCAGGCCTCATCATGTGGTCCAAAGAGCAAGAGGAGAGGTCAAACCCTGGGGTGAGCACTCTCCACGCCTCTGCTTGCCTCGTGGGGCCCTGTGTCCGCTGGCCAAGGCACGTCCCAGTGGTGACCCTCACAGCGCACTGCCTCTCCATGGGAAGTGCTGTGAAGTCAGAAGCAGACTACGCACGCGGGGATGGGGACACTGGCCACGTGGGAAATCATGCATGACAACTGAAATCAGAAAAAACAAAAGCAGTTCATCACTGAAAACTAAAAACTGAAGAGTTTTACCAAGCGAGTTGGAATCTCAGTTGCGAGGTCCAAGGAGCGCGAGGGTTTTAGGAAAGTTGGATGGGCCTGTGCCGTGGCTCACTAGGCTAATCCTCCGCCTGCGGCGCCAGCACACTGGGTTCTAGTCCCAGTCAGGGCGCCGGATTCTGTCCCAGTTGCCCCTCTTCCAGGCCAGCTCTCTGCTGTGGCCCAGGAGGGCAGTGGAGGATGGCCCAAGTGCTTGGGCCCTGCACCCCATGGGAGACCAGGAGAAGCACCTGGCTCCCACCTTTGGATCAGCGTGGTGCGCCGGCTGCAGCGGCCATTGCAGGGTGAACCAACGGAAAAAGGAAGACCTTTCTCTCTGTCTCTCTCTCTCTCACTGTCCACTCTGCCTGTCAAAAAAAAAAAAAAAAAGAAAGAAAAAGAAAAAAAAGAAAGTTGGATGGCTCACAGAGACGCTTAGCCGTTTGTAGCCAAGACTGACCACGCATTTACTCTTTAAAGGCCAAAAGATGGCCCAGGCTCTGCGCCTTGCTCACGTCGGCTCCTGTCACAGGGACATTCTTTTTCATTCGTTAAAAGGAAACATTTGTGATAGGCGGGATTTGGGTCCCCGGATAGTCACCCCCAGTGTGCCGCTGAGAACATGTCACGTTACAAGGCAAAGGAGAACGAAGGCTGCAGATGGGATGCAAGCTGCAAACAAGGCGGACACTGACCTTAAAACAGAGATTAGCCCGAGTCCTCGGGGACCCAATGTCCTTGACAGCAGGAGGCGCGGGCAGAAGCGTCAGCCGGTGAGATTCCAGGGACAGAGAGGCGGGAGAAGCGTCAGCTCTCAGAGGGACTTGACTCACCGTTCCTGGCTTCAAAGAGGGATGCAGGAGACCATGAACCAGGGAATCTGAGCAGCCTGGAGATGCCGAGATAGGCCCCTGACAGCGAGAAACAGGCCTCCAGGAGCTCACAGCACAGGAGCTGCGCCTGCCAGCAACCTGGGGGAGCGCCAAGTGGACCCCTCCCCAGAGCCCCTGGAAAAGACACAGCCCCAGCCGGCTGATGCCTGAATCTCTGCCAGCGAGATCCGCACCGGCCTCTGATGCACAGAACTGTAAAACGAGAAAGGCAGTGGCTCCAAGTCTGAGATGCTTGGTCAGAGCAGCCATAGGACACCATGCAATGTTCATGGCAAAGACGTTAAAAACTAAGAAAGCAAAAGCCGTCACATGCCTGTTGTCTGTAGATAGTCATATTCTGGCCCAGATACGTTTTTATCTATTTCATGATCTTAACACAGTTGAGATCATATTGGCCCTTCTTTTTATTTATGCTTTTTAAAACACTTACTGGATATACGTTGGCCAATGAATTGTCTTCCCTGTCCCGAGAAACAGAATTTTAACCAGATCCCGGAAGTGTTCATCAGAGGCCACGCGAGGCGTGTCGACCTGTGTCAGTCAGTTCCTCACTGCTGCACTGAGAGGCCACAGGCGCCCCCTCCCCTCCTACCTCTGTCTCCCCCAGCAGGGAAACCCCCGAGGCCGCTGGCTTTCTCCGGGGCCTGAGTGCGCTGTGGCTTTTCCTGTGCCCCGTGTTGTCTGCAGACCGAAGTCTGGAACCGCAGAGCCTCTCTCCCGGCCTCGTCCCTCGCTGGCCTCCTAATCCAGCCCTAATTCCACCTGGGCACTCTAGTCGAGCTGCTGCTCTTTCCAGCATAATGCTGCTCTTTGTTCCCCCGGCACCACTGGAAACTTTCAAATGTCACTTCGGTGCAGATCTCACTTGGTCTAAATGAAACGGATTTGAACGTGAAAGCCTGCACTTGGAGTTTCAGTCCCTGGAATGGGGTCTCTTGCCTGCTGCCTGCTAGGCCTTGGGTGCAATGCCCCAGTGGAGACACAGGGGGCAGTCTCGCCAACACTGCGGGGGTTGCAGTGTCTCGGGGTGTCCTCGGGGAACTTCCAGGGAGAGCGGTCCCCAAGGCCATCCTCCTGCTGTGGCTGTTGGCTTGGCACGGAAAATGGTGCTCTTTTGCATCATTTCCTTGTCTTCCGATTTTTTCATCTTGGGAATTATTTTTTTAGTAAATGGACTCGGCATAATCAAGCAACCCATTGGGTCAGCACTTGGACAGGACCTCCAACCTGAGCCACGCCCCCACGTCCAGTTCTGCTCCTGACCTTCACAGGAGCTGGTGCCTGCATCCCAGCGTCCGCCCTGAGCCAGTACCCTACGCTTCAAGGTCATTGCTAGGTAGGGCATGTTCATGCACCTGTGCCGGCACCCCCACCCACACAGGGCACTTAGTCTCTCAACCCCGTGGACAAGCCTTGGAGAAGCCAGCAGGACTCGGAAGCCCCAGGTGACAGAAGGAGAAACCAGGGCCATTCACACAATTTTTGAGTAAACATTTTTTTCAGGGTCAGTTACCATTATTCACAAAAATCGACTTCCGTGGAGGTGGGTCTTCACAGCCCAGGTGCTGAGGGCCCCTGGGCACTGCCAGCTCTCCCTCCGCCATGCCCAGGAGCCTCCACCTGCAACCTTTGCCGTGGCTTAGCTCAGGTGGCAGACAGCTTTGTCTCACAGGGTCCTTTAGGATCATGTAGTGGCTTCCAGGAATGTTGTGGCTGGAGGAGTCTGGTGTTACACCTGGGCACAGGGACAGCAGCTGGGTCTCTCACTGAGCTCCCGAGACCCCTGTGCTCATGGACTCTAAGAAGGGGGTCCCCTTGCAGGTGATGCCCAGGCCCCCGGGGCTGTCTGTGGACTCGATGTGCAGGAGAGCAAACAGTGCCCCACGCAGAGGGCTGTGCTGGCTCCATTGGAGCCTCAGGTTCACTCACCACCCATGCCCCTCCCACCAACCTGTCAGTCAGGGCTGCCCCTGCACATGACCCTGCCATGTATTTGCTGGTAACGAACCCTTTATAAGTGGCCTTCTGCAGGTGGATATTTGTTCTTCAGATGAAAGTGCTGGGTCTGCTGCCGCCTGCGGGCTCTCTCCAGCCTGTGCCTGCACGAGGCGCTGCCTGGCCCTTCCAGACCCAGCTAGGGGGCCGGCTGCTGCCCCCTGTGCCTCTGGTCTCTGCAGCGTTTCCTGTGGGCAGCTGGAGGCTTCCCCGCCAGGCTCTGAGATGGACTCCCGCTCCCTGCAGCTCCTGGGAGCCCTGGCTTCCCTGCGGCTGTAGGGTGCACTCTGGGCCTGTGAGTGAGCCGCTCTCCATAGCAAGCGTCGGCAGAGCAGAGGTGGGTGGGTGGGTGCATGGCCTGGGGAGCAGGCAGAGCCCTCAGAACCGGGCGCGTCGGAGGCGATGGCCTTCAGCTCCAATCACCCCGTTCCCTGGGCTTTCCCTGCCAGGTCTCTCTTCATCTCGAAACAATTTCCGGTCGGTTTACATCTCCTAATTCTAAGAGCATCCCTTCCGGACCTAGAGTGCTTCGTATTTCGTGTGTGAGAAGGGCTTGTTCCTGCCTTTTCACCATCTTCCTACTGGGCTGGTTTCCTTCACTGAGCTACCGGAGGTGTTAAGAAGGGATCTTGGCCTTCGTCACCCTTCCAAACATTTGTCCCCTCTTGCCATGTGCCTTTTGACATTGGTTTGCAACGACTTCTGGCGCTGAGCAGTTGGGTCTGTGCAGGCTGCTGTAACAATGCCTCACACTGGGTATCTGTAAAGCACAGCGGTGCATTCCTCACAGCTCCGAGGCTGAGTAGGCCGAGAGCAAGGCTCCGGCAGGTTCCGTGGCTGGCGAGAGCTCACTGCATCCACGCTGCCTCTTGCTGTGTCTTCTCACAGCGGAAGGGACGGACCCCTTCTAGAAGCTTCCAAAGGCTCCATCTCCTAACATCCTCACGTTGATGCTCAAGTTCCAACAACTGGTCTGGGGCAGAGAACGGGGAGGCTGATGCATTCAGACATCACCAGTGGTTTTTTTGTTTGTTTGTTTGTTTTTTACAGATAGAGTTAGACAGTGAGAAAGAGAGAGACAAAGAGAAAGGTCTTCCTTCCATTGGTTCACCCCCCAAATGGCCGCTACGGCCGGAGCTGTGCCGATCCAAAGCCAGGAGCCAGGAGCTTCTTCTGGGTCTCCCATATAAGTGCAGAGGCCCAAGGACTAGGGCCATCTTCTACTGCTATCCCAGGCCATAGCAGAGAGCTGGATCAGAAGAGGAGCAGCCGGGACTAGAACCTGGTGCCCATATGGGATGCCGGTGCCACAGGCAGAGGATTAACCAAGTGATGAACAGTGCTGGCCCCTCTCACTTTTATATAACCCAATCTAAGCCGTTAGTCAACGTTGGTAGAAATATTTCTTCTGTTGCTTTCACTGGAGGCGTCCTGCCATCCACCTGCTTGTTGAGGACTTAATCCAGATGGCTTTTGCTAGTGGGTTACTTTGTGGTGCCACTTCCGCTCTGGGACGTACCTGGAGGACCCAGCACAGCTCCCCTGGTACGTACTCAATGGGCAAGCACTTGCTGTTGACTCAACTCCAGAGTAATGAAAACTCTCTATGGCCCAATGACTTTTGAAAATTATTTGCAAAGCTGCAAATGAGAATTTAAGAAGCAATATCCTGAATGACGCCCTAGTGCCTCTCAGAGGTTCTGGCCAAGTGAATTTCCACCACACATGGGAGCTGCTCCTCCCATCACCGTTGGACACGAGCTCTTCCCAGAATCAAGGAGGCTCCTAAAGGCACCAAGCAAAGACTGAAGTCGACATCTCCCATTGTCTTCGTACAAGATTTGAATTATGGTGCGCACCTTCCAATGTCGATGGAATCCATGGCAGAGCCAGGTCACCACTGTAGGCTGGGACGTGGTGGCCACAAGCTCACAGCCCTGGGTCGACTGTGACTGCAGGTCTTTGCGCCACGCCTCCACACTCGTATGGTGGGGACAAGGATGGCACCCGCAGTGGCCTGGGCGTGGTTCCTGGATGTCAGTTCCCATTTTTTGGAAGGACCCCCCAACAACAGAACACACAGCTCGTCTCTGAAGACACACCGCTCCACGGTGCGTCTGAAACTTGTCGACTTGGAGGAAAGTCTGGCTTGGGATCCTGCTTATTGGTCAGACCTATGGATCCTGCGTGGGCTCCTTGATTGCACGGGATCGCGACCTCTCTCTGTCATTACACACCGCCCTCTGTAGGCTCCTCTCTTCACTGACCTCGGGACAAAGGGAGCTCAGGAATTCTAAAGAGTCTGGAGAAAACCAGCGTGTGTATTTCACAGGTTACGTTGTTAATAATGCAGTTCTCAATGACGTTCACATTGTATGGGTTATTAACAATACATGTTTAGGAAATGCATGCATTCCATAGCAGGGAGAGAAAGTGACCAGTTTTGGATATCTCACCTTCGTATCACTGTGCGGTTATGATCTGAATTTGATAGAACCTGCCCGGCTGTTTTTTGTATCAGCAGTGATGTTGCTTCTTGGATGTAATCTGGAAAGGCCAGGGTTCAGGGTTCTACTTCTGGCCTAGGCTGCAGCAGATAGGCCCTCTCGGGTCTCATCCGTCAAGTTCTTCACACGTAACCTGAGCGTGGTCAGTGCTGAGATGTCCACCGCAAAGAACCGACCTGGGGCATCTGCAGGGAGAGACGAGACGCCTGGGGCCGGCGCTGTGGTGCAGTGGGTTAACGCCCTGGCCTGAAGTGCCAGCATCCCATGTGGGCACCGGTTCGAGTCCTGGCTGCTCTACTTCCGATCCGGCTCTCTGCTGTGGCCTGGGATAGCAGTAGAAGATGGCCCAAGTCCTTGGGCCCCTGCACCCACATGGGAGACCCGGAGAAGGCTCCTGGCTCCTGGCTTTGGATCGGCACAGCTCTGGCCATTGCAGCTATCTGGGGAGTGAACCATCAGATGGAAGACCTCTCTCTCTCTCTGCCTTTCCTCTCTCTGTGTAACTCTTTCAAATAAATAAATAAATCTTAAAAGAACAAGATCCAAGCGTAAAAGCAATCTCTTTTCAGCATTAGGAAAGCGTCTGTCTCTCCAGTACTTTTGACATTGAGGAGAGAACTTGAGCAACGTTGCTTTGCCAGACAGGGCCAGACACACAAGGAAGAGTGGAGAGAAGCAGCTGGTGACAGAAAAACTAAGCCCCGTGGCTGAAGGCGTTGGTGAGGAGAGGGACTCGGCACCCACGGGGACCACGTGCTGGGGAGAAGCATGAGACTGTCCACGTCCCAAGTGCCTCAGTCTGGTTGGCTCCCTTTGTGATAAACCAACTTAATTCCGCAGGAACTGACATTTTTGTTGCTAAGGATACAAGTTTCCAAAGCAAATATTCTCTAATTTTATTGCCTTGAAGCTTTGAGGGATCCTACTCCATAATTTAAGTCTCCTTGGGGTCAGTAAATTACCTTAAATTTTAGTGAAATCCACAAATATGTGTGAATCTGCAGTTCTCGTGCACACCCACACCGTCTACAGCATGGTGTCACTTTAAGAGCTTGGGGGTCTGTGGGAAGACATCCGTGGCCCAAATCTCAGGCCCAAGTCCTCAGCCTGGAGTAACCTGGGCAGGGGTGGGTGTGTGGCCTGGAGGATGCCTTGCCCATGTCCCATGTCAGAGTGCCTGGGCCTCCTGAGTCCCAGCCCATTCACAGTTCTGGCTTCTGGCTAATGTAGACCCTGAGGCAGGTGGTATCTCAAGCGATTGGGGCCCTGCCACCATGTATGTGAGAGAACTGGATTGAGATCCCGGCTCTTGGCTTCAACCTGGCCCCCAGTTCCAGCTATGGCAGGCATTGGGGAGTGAACAGCAAAAAGCAGGTCTTCTCTCTCTCTCTCTCTCTCTCTCTCTCTCTCTCTCCTCTCTCCTCTCTCCTCTCTCCTCTCTCCTCTCTCCTTTTCAAATAAACTCAACAAATGAATGAAAATGAAAAATAAACACTAGCTGGGCAAGTTGTACCTGTCCTCTGGCTAACTCCATCTCTTTGGGCGTCCACAGTGGGAGCACAGCACACCCGCAAGCTTCTCAATGCAGAGATGAGCTCGGGGAGGGAGAGCGAGCACAGTTCAGCCAGCGCTCGGACGCCTGCTCAGCATCCCGCCGCGGCCTCTGTGCAGGGGCAGGATCCGAGGGGAGCCCCACCCCGCCGCCAGGCTGAGCAGACTCTCCTGTGTTAAAGGAAATGCTTTGCACAGAGCACGCGCCCTAAACACGCCAGCTTCTTCGCTGGGTGCTCCCCCCGCCTGGTTCAGAGCTGGAGGAAACACTGGCTCCTGTTAGGAGGTGTTAACTCTGCCCTCAAGACGGCTACGGGGTTATTCAGAGGGATTTTGATATAATAATATCCCATCTCCATGTGACTCTAGGTTTATGATATCCCATCCACATGTGACTTCAGCAATTATAGGATTCCATTCATATGTGACGTAAAGTAATATTATAGTATTCCATGCACATGTGACTTAGAGATTATAGTATTCTATTCAAATATGATTTAGAGATATAATATTCCTTTGGCATGTGATTTAGAGATTATAGTATTCCATTCAAATATGTCTTAGAGATTATAGTATTCTATTCACATGTAATTTAGCGATATAATATTCCTTTGGTATGTGATTTAGAGATTATAATATTCCATGTATATGTGACTTAGACATTATAATATTCCATTCATATGTGATTTAGAGATAAATATTCCATTCATAGGTGACTTAGAGATTATAATATCCCACTCATATGAGACTTTAGCTATTATAATATTCTATTCATATGTGATTTAGAGATAAATATTCATTCATAGGTGACTTAGTGATCATAACTTTCCATTCTCCTGTGACTTTGGGAACTATTTCCACCCCTTTCTACAGCCCCTATTTAAGTGGGAAGCACCCCAAAGCCTACCTACCTCTAAGTTCTGGGAGTTCTCTGAGAATAACAAGTGAGATGTGCTTTGGAAATGTTGTGGGAACACTATCCATAAGCCATCAGAGTTTTGCCTCAGAAAACAAAGCAATGGGCAAATCTCAGGAAACAAAGACTCTACTTTTCACTAGCAACGTGCCCGAGGCCGGATGCTTTAGAAAGAAAGGGCTCCATTCACTCACAGTTTGGAAGGCTGCAAGTCCAGCAGTGGCTCTGGCGGGCTCTGGGAAGGGTCCCCTTGGCTCTGTCAGGTCTGGCCGAGGGCATCCTGTTGGGAGCACAAGAAAGAGGGAGAGATCACTCACGGTGACAGCGAGGGGTCAGGCCTGCTCTCTATGGCAATGCTCTCCTGAGTTAACTGGGGTCCCACGGGAATTACCCTCATCCCTTCCAAGGGCAGTGCCCCCAGGGACCTAACCTGCCCCTGCTAGGCCCCCCCACCTCTCACCACCACCACACTGGGACCTCTGCAGCACACACTCAGGCCACGTCCTCACCACCACCACACTGGGACCTCTGCAGCACACACTCAGGCCACATCCTCACCTTGGCAGAGGCGAAGCCCACTCTATACCTTGGAAGTCAAGCTTTGCAGAGAAGGTGAGAGTAATTTTCTTGAATCTTTAGGAAGTCAAGAGCTTTGTCTGAAACGCGAACTCATGGAGATTGGGTGTCAGGGACAGGAATTCAAGATGTAACCTGGAAGACAAATCTACCTCTGCTAGTTGGACAGAACAGGGCCTGGGATGGGCATTGGTGCAGGGATTCCAAACCGGAGAACCTCGCCTCGTCTGAGTCCTCGCTCTGCTTTGGGCTCAGCTTCCTGTTGATGTGCATCCTGGGAAGCAACAGACGATGTCTCAAGCGCCTGGGCCCTGCCCCCATGTGGAAGATCGGACTGAGTTCCAGGCTCCTGGCTTCAGCCTGGACCAGGCATTGTCTCTGTCTCTTCAAGTAATTATATCTATATCTATCTATATCCATATATCTATAACTATATATCTACCTGTATCTATTTGTCTCTGTATCTATATCTACTATATCTATTTATACTTTAAATCATAAAGAGAAGGGTCTTAATGTGACTCTCCAGAAGGTCTCTAGACTCTTCCATGAAATGTGCACAGTGAGTCAAGATGTTCCTGGATGCCCCATGGGTAGATGGGGAGGAAGCTAACGGTGCTGGGTGTCAAACCTGCCTGCGAGTGGAGCCAGTGTGAACCTGTGAACCTAGAGCTCCCGGAGAGTAGACCACAGGGGCTGGGGGCCTGTGGGAGCCACAGCAGACCTTGGGGGTGCACACAGGGACTGGAATGCACTCACCAGCAGAGACTTGGTAACAGGAGATTGGAGGCGGCAAGGAGCATGGCTCCCACAGAGGACAACAGGGGTCCCGCTGGTCAGCACCGTCTGCTGGGACAAGCATGGACCACTTTGGCCTGCACCACAGTCACTACCTGCTCACGGATCTGGAGGTGAAGGTCTGCCGATCAAGGTGCCGGTGATGGGTTTCATCCTGGGGTCTCTTCTCTCAGCTCGTAGGCTGCCATCACCCGCTGTGTGCTCAGCTCTTGACACGGGAGAATGGGTGCTGTCCAGGCTCTTTTCCTACCAGGACCCCCATCAAGAGGGATCGGGGCCCCAACCTTACCACCCCATTGGAGCTTAACACTTCCTCTGTGGTCCCATCTCTAAGGACAGCCATGCAGGGGTTAGAACACAAACATTCGGCCCAGAGCAGGTGCACGGCCTCCCGAGGCCTGGAGGCCCATCTGAGATCCTGTCTCCTGGGCCCTCCCCAGCACATCGTGCGGTGTAGCCAGCAGCCAGCCTGGGAAGGAGAAGGGCCGTGGCAGAGCACGCTAAGGCTGAGCGTGAGCCCCACGGGCTGCACCCCCGTGGGAACTGCTGCTCCCCCACACTCTCGTGAGGAATGACACAAGGAGGCCACAGCTTGTTTGCAAGCTGAGGGTGCTGTGCGCACGGGAGCCTGCAAGGCACCTGGCAAGGGAGCGCTGTGCAGTCCGCACTCACAAGTTTTCTCAAGGTCTTCTTGTCGGGCACCTTTGGAGCATGCTCTGTGGTCAGCGGTTCGCTGCAGGGCTCGCTTCTCTGTTGACAGGCGGCTCCACCGACCAATCAGAAGCTGCTGCACATGCAGGGGGCGGGGACTCTTGCTCTACTGCTAACAGCATTAGCGTTGAAACCCTGTAATCTGAAACAAACACTTCAACAAAAACATCTTTCCCCCTCGTCAATTCCACCATCTAGAAATATCGACTCCACACCCCCAGTATAATCCACGCAAGAATCCCTGTTAGCCAACTCTGTAGAGTTAGGCTGCGCCTTGCTAGTGAAATGCCATGGGCCACCAAGCAAACCCAGCAGAAAAATAACTATTTTGTCACTTTAACAGTCACTTGAGCTGAGAGCGGAGACTCCTGTATTATACTCACGTCAGCATACAATACTTAGATGTGGCCTAACGAGCCGTCAAGTCTGCCTTGAAAACACCAGAGCCGTGTGTGCACTCGGCAGCTGTCAACGTGACACGCAGGCACCCGTGAAGCGGCCGTGGCTGCCCGTTTTTCTGGTGTCCGTGTAGTAACACGGGTGCACCACGTGGGTGCCTCTTCCAGTCTACGTCAGCGGTGATGAAAGGTTCATAGTCCGCCCCTCGCCGAGGTCACCAGGTGGGTGAAGACAGCAGTGGCGTTGGCTTTGATGACAGGCAGTCCCGTGTGCCATCAGCCTGGGTGACGGCGGCCATGCCATCTCCCTGTGCCAGCCACAGCTGCTGCGCCCTCTCCGGCATGGCGGGAAAGCCAAACGGTGAAACGGAGGACGGTGCTCTGACAGCCGTCCAAGGACGCCGTGTCCCCGATCGCTCACTCTCGCCGCTGTGCAGTATCAGGGTTGAAAGGACTTGGGGTCTCTGTTGCAGTTTCAAGTCAGTGAGAACAGCACAGTGTTCTCTGGGTTTGCCAGGGGGCAGGGGAAGGCTGCTCCTGCCCCTTCCTGCCTTCCAGTTCCTGATGGGCTGGAAGTCCTCTCTGTGGCCACAGCCCGGCAGGTCAGGAGCATCCGGAGTGTGTGCCTGAGAGCCTTGCAGACAGCCAGGAAGGGGGTCTGTGCCTCCTCCCCTCCCCCACCCAGACAGCCACACCCCCACCCCCCACAGTCTCCAGTCTGGGAATCTTAGGATCAGAACTGTGCCCGAGGGAGAGGATTTCCAGGGACAGTTGCCACAGCTGCTGCCGTGGTCCATGTGGCTGGAGCATGTGTGTGAGGGTAGCACAGCTGCTCCGGCCACCGCCCAGCGCTGGGGAGACGGGGCGGGGCAGGCATGCAAAGTCTGGGGGCTTTCACACATCCCCTGTGTGAGCGCGGAGCTGTCCCCTCAGCCTGTGTGGGACACACGAGAGACAGGATTGGCAAAAGTCTCCCAAGCGATTCCATGCCCTGTGTGGTCTCTTAGCCAGCGACAGTCAGCTGGGCTCGCACAGGCACAGACAAAGGCGCTGGACCCCAGCACGTAGTGCGGCCACGGGTGGATGCATTCCAGCCGCTTGGCAGATCACATCTACGTCTACTGCGTAAGGAGCCCTGGCACACGCAGCCCAGCGCGCTCACGCCCAGGCATGTTCTTGCCTTAAGCTGGGACTGGCAGGTAGCAGCTGTCTGTCAGATCGCTTCCCCTGGGGCGGCCCCTGTCCCTGCCCGCAGCTGATGGCCTCAGGCAGGCAGACTGGGGGTCCCAGGGTGTGTGTGTGTGTGTGTGTGTGTGTGAGGCCAGGGCCACTGCCTGCGATTTTCACACCAAGTACTGACCCAAGGACTCAGGGAGGCACGGAGTCAGGATGGTCGGGCCAGCGCGCACCCTCGGCCGTCCCGTCCCACAGTGGTTCTTTCCAAGAGCCTTGCGGCCTCTGAGCAAGCACTGGCAGTCGCTCCAGGGAGCACGCCACTTCCAGGAAGCCTGCTTGGCCACAGATCCTGGCTGAGAAGCCCGGCGACTCTTCCTGCGGAATTCCCCCACCAGCTGGCAGAGACCGCGGACCACCAGAGGAGGGCGTTCCCTTCGAGCCGAAGTCAGGGAGACCCCAGCGAGATGCCTGGGGCTGTCTCACATCATTGCACACGGGGCTGGGTCCAGGCTCGTGAACGTCAGCTAAAAACTCGGTCACCCCTGCTAGCTGCTGTGGCATCAGATAGCTGCTGCGCCAGAACCAAACCTACTCAGATGCCAAGAAACCCGTGCCAGGGCAGAATTCGCTGACTGAACTCATGGCAAATTCTACGCAGAATTTTCAAAGTCCGCCGTCTCCCTGGAGTCTGTTGTGAAGATGAGAGGGCTGCGCCTGGAGGTGGGGGGCAGTGCCCGAAGACACATAATGAGCGCTGCCGGGACTCCTCGGTCCTTACTGCCATGTTTGTGATCACGTTATTATATTCCTATCATAACTGCACTGCAACAGAAGACACTGGATAGCTGCCAAGCATTCGTCAGGGTGAGAAAATAAACAATTTGGGGGCCAGCGCTGTGACGTAGCAGGCGGGGCATCCCATATGGGCACCGGTTCCAGGCCCAGCTGCTCCACTTCCAATGCAGCTCTCTGCTATGGCCTGGGAAAGCAGTAGAAGATGGCCCAAGTGCTTGGGCCCCTGCACCCGCATGGGAGACCTGGAGGAAGCTCCTGGCTCCTGGCTTCGGATCGGCACAGTTCTGGCCACTGCGGCCGTTTGGGGAGTGAACAAGTGGACAGAAGACCCCCCCCCCCCGCCTCTGCCTTTCAAATAAATAAATAAATCTTTAAAAAAAGAAAATAAACAACTATGGGGAGAAATCAGCTCAGCAGGAAAACCAAGCCTTAATCTCCAGCTGTGAGCATGCTGGTGGCCTCCCTGGGCAAGAGCAGAGCGTGCCAGACCTCGCTCAAGAGACGTTCAAAGATTCGTGGGAAAATGGAATGAAAAGATTGTGCATACTTGCCACAGAACTTTTTATTTGTATATATATATATATTTTTTGAAATGCAGAGTTGCAGAGAGAGAGAGGGAGAGACAGAGATCTTCCATCTGCTGGTTCGCTCCTCAAATGGCAGCAGTACCTGGGGCTGGGCCAGGCTGCATCCAGAACCAGAAGTTTCATCCGGGTCTCCCGTGCCAGTGCAAGGGCCCAAGCACTTGGTCCATCTTCCGCTGCTTTCCCAGGCGCATTAGCAGGGAGCTGGATCGGAAGTGGAGCAGCCAGGTCTTGAGTCGGTGCCCACGTGGGATGGTGGTGTCACAGGCGATGGCTTTACCTGCTACGCCACAGGGCCAGCCCCTCCACAAAGCTTTGCAAGGAACTTCCCTTGTAAGTTCCCACCAAGTTGTTGACCTCAGGCCCATTAGTTAAGAACTGTGCTCAGAAATACATGATCTTGTGCATTTAGTCTCAGGTTGGCTTTTATTTATTACTTAGATTTTAACACTGGGCATCAGGTTTGCAATGGGAACATGTTGGAAAGTGAGCTCCATCCCGGCGCTCTGTCTTGTGTACATTCGTGGACACAAGTCCTTTCCTTGGAAAGGGTCTCGGAGCTGCCTAGAAGGGGCTCAGCCCTGAATCCGGAGGGCTGGTCGGGAAAAGCTGTGGGAACTCGCTCCCGATCTTACAGAAAAGCGAGAAAAATGCAGCAGATCTGTACCTTAAACAAGGTCATCAGTTTGGTTTTAAACATCGCACAGGAAACCTGAGATGTAAACAGAAATTCAGCGTGCATCCTGGAGAGGCTGGTAAGCCCCTGAGAGCAGGAAGCACCCTTAGGCAAGGGTGCCGTGCACCGCACCCACCCCATGGCGGAAACCACAGTGAGAAAAGCATAGGAGAAAACAAAGGGCATTAGAAGCTGCCTGTTCGTGGGGCCCATTGCTGCTGCCGCCACGCCCAGGAGTTCAGCTCCCAGCCTAGCTGGGGGGATCCGGGATGAGCAAGCACAGCCCAAGACCCTCGTCCTCACACCTCTGCCATGTGGGTTGGCTCTGCGTCTGGTGTTTCCCAACACACGACCGTCGCAGCCTCACCCTCGCAGCTGGGGGAGCTGAGGCCTGTTCAGGGCTCCGTGCTAAATCTGCTTGGATTCTCTCTCACCTCCCAGACTGCCCTTTTTGCCTGCTCTGTCAGGATGCATCCAGGCCCTGTGACTGCCTCCCTCTGGCTGCTGGCGCGGCATTCAGCCACTGGGAGGGGCTGCAGAGACGCAGGGCCCAGGCAGCTCTGTGCACTTGCCCAGCTGCCCCCCTAGCAGGTATTGCAGCAGACTGACATGGATTTTTCAACCAGTTCCATGGGTGTGTCATGGGAGCAGCAGCCAAGACCGGCACCCGTCCAGGCAGCTGGACCCCTGAGCCCCTGCCCGGGCCGGTGTTGGCACCGCCTCTCAGGAGCAGGGAGCACAGGTGCCAATGCACTCACCATGTGCTGTCTAGAGGGCTCTGGTTCACACCAGAGGGTGAGATACCCGTGGGGGCCGTGTCAGGGGAGAACCCTGGGGCTGAGATTTCAAACAGCTGGACGGGCACACAAGGGAGAGGCAGAGAAGGGAGGCTTGTGATTTCAGAGGTAGGGGGAGGGAAGGCACGGAGGCGCCGGGAAGGGGACAGAGCTGCTACCAAGGCTCCCCTGCATCGCCAAGCCTTCAGCACCCTACGTCTCGTTCTCTAGCATTTCCCCTGTGTCTCTCCCCCAGCTCTCTGGGGGACACCGTTCTCCACTGGGCATCTGGACGGGGCCCAGGACTCCCATGGAGCCCAGGAGGCGGGGGAGGGGAGGGGCAGGTGGGCGAGCTGCACCTGCTGCCTTGGCTTCATCGTGCACTGAGTGTTATTGATGGCGGCTGCTTGGTTCCTAACAGGATGTGCGATGGAGGAATGCTTGCTTTTTGGTAATAACTGCATTTATTTCCATGTTTGCAGTAACACCTAGACTGCCCAAAGACACTTCTATCTGTAATGGCGCTGTCCAGGGATGGAAGAACAAACCGCAGAGTTGGAGCCACTGGGCCGTTTTTGACAGCGCAGCTTTGGGGGGGATGGGCGGTTGCAGAAAACACTGATGGTTCCTGCATGTGCGTTCGGCAGCTTCTGTCTGAAAAGATGTCTTGGCTAAGTGAAGACAGGTGCCCCAGTGGCGGTAGCAGGTCCCAAGCACGCAGCGTTGGCCCCTGGTCTCAGCCCCACTCACTCCCCCAGCCGGCCTCCAGTGTCAGGGCTCTGTGCGGCCGGGAAGCTTTGAAGAGACCTCACTTTGGAGTTTGCAGAATGGGCAAACAAGTGCTGAATGGTGCTGAACAAGTGGTGGATTCGGGTCCCACAAACTTGAAGCAAAAGTCTTCCCAGGGATCTAAGCACACTGGAGTGGATTAGCCCTTTCTGCGTGGGTGGACACGGCGAGAGGGTAAAAACCAGAGGCAAAGGACGAACGAAGAAGCGAGAACCTGCACGGGTCAGCACTGGGTGCCGGGGGTGGGGAGGTTGGGGGGGGCAGAATCTGCCCACAGCAGGCGCTTGTTGGCCGAGCTCTGAGGGTTTGGTTTGGGTCAGTCATCTAGGAAGTTATTTTTCCTTTATACATAGATAAATAAAAATTAAACATAAAATAAATGTTTCCACGTCATGCAGCTATGTTACATTTAATGGCTTATCCTGCATTCAGAGTCCACCTGGGCGCAGGTAGCGGTCAGCAGGGAGGCCTGGGGTTACACTGCGTGTCTTTGAAGGAGCTGGTCCAGTAATTGCTAGAGAGGCAGGGAAACAAAGGGTCAAGTTCAGGTTCGCGGCTGTGCACCACACACATCACACCTGCTGGCGCGAGGCGTTACCTTTTTGAAGACTTCAGCACGGAGCCTGTTACTCTGTAGGATCACCCTTTTCTTTTGTTCTTCTTTCTTCTTTTTAACTTCCGGCAAGTTATTATAGATTCTGAAACAGATGCAGAGAACATCTGGAATGGGGGGTGACCGCAGTGCCACGGCTGAGCTGCTCTTCCACCTTCCTGGGCTCGGCACCGTGAGAACCAGGGACAAAGCACCCTCCCCAGGCCCCCGGAGCACACCAGGAGGCGGGGTCCCACCCAGAGGCAGAGCTGCCGAGGCCAAGTATTTATCAGAAGCCATTTTTCTTGTCCTGACTTCTCAGGGGTTCGTGACACTGATGTGTCAAACGAGGTGTTCTACTGCTTTGCCACTCTGTGCTCTTGACCCTAAAGACCTTTGTGCCTTCTTGTGACTTGGAAAAGGAGCAGCAGTGGGCAGAGGTAGCAGGAGTTCTAACGTGGGGAGAGACCGCACACAGGGGAGTGCGATTTTGCCTGCTAACCTACTGCATTTCTAGTTACACTGCTTCCAAATGCACTCCGGGCCGAGGCACCAAGTTCCTGGCCTGAGGTCTTCCGGAGCGTCCACGTCACACGCGGCACGGGAGGACCCCTTCTTCCTTCCTGCTTCTAACTGAAGCTGTCTCCATGCCCAGGGCGTCCACCAGCCCAGTGGAGTCGCTGCGGCCCGAGCCACGAGACAGCTGTCCACACGGTGTGCAGCTCAAACATCTCATTTTCCCTCATGTCTGAAAGCCAGGCGGAATCTGCTTAAGAGGTTCCACCGTCAACGAGTACGAAGCGCAACAGGACGATGACAAACTTATCGTGAATATCAGACACGCAGCTTGTCACTTGGCACCAGCTGTCTTGTGTCATCCTGACACCAGCTGGGAGACGCATTCAGTGTCGCACTGCCACACGTGTGCTTGGAGACGGTCCCTGCCGGCTAGTGGTGGGCTGGGGTTCCGGCCTCTTCCTGCAAAACTGTCACCCAGCTGGGAAGCATAAAGCCTCTCGCTCAGCAGGCCCGGGAAACGCTCACGCGTGGCACGGTGCCCGGAGCGCCATGGGAACCAACATGGGCTGCGTGATTGCGTGAATAAAGGCACACGCAGCTGCCAGGTCCAGCAGTGATCCCAGAAAGGAGCAGCATGGGGACCGCAAGGATGCTTCGCGAAAGCTCTCACGTCCCAGGGCGCTGCATGGAAGCTCCATCTTCCTGACACAGACTGTCTGAGTCATCGGGAGTTTAAAATAAGAACCCCTGTGCCCTCCCGGAGTGGCTTCTGATTCAGTGTTTTCTTAGGAGAGCCTCCCGAACCACGCCACAGCCCACGAGGGCCACATCCTGTATCTTCGGACGGAAATGAGTTTGCAGACAACCCAAAACGTGGAGCGTGCAAGCCATGGACAGACAGCACCTGCAAGGCCACCTGTAGTTAAAAACCTTGTGAATGCATGCGTGTGTGCAAATGGACATCGACCTCAAGGCCGAGAGAAAGGCCCCGGAGGACGCAGACGGGACCTGGGAGGGGAAAGGGAGTGGGGAGGGTTAGGGTTAGCACGGTGCACGGTGCCCGCCCAGGGCAGCCACGCAGACAGGCAGGGGTCTTCCTGCACGGGTCTGGGTGCCTCCCAGAGACCAGAGACAGGGTCTGCTCCAAATCCAAGACTCATCTCGTTCCTAAGTTGTCCCAAGGGCAGCACTCATGTTCAGAGACACAATCCGACAGCTGCACTCACTTGGGCCGGTTTTTCAGATGTGCAGCCGAAATGACCTCAGGCCCTAAAGAAGGACCCAGGCATAGCGGCCCCCTGGGACGGCGCCCGGGCTCACCCTCCAGCCAGCCCAGCCTCCGCCTGTGTCCACAGTGACCACTTACCTTTTGGATCGCATATGCATCTCCTTCTCTGAAATGCATCTCTCTTTGGGTTTGAACAAGTTATCTGGGAAAAGAGACAGAGCACTCGTTTCCGAAGGCACAGAACACCACTCTCATCTCTAAACGGCAGGGTGCGTCCAGCACAGAGGCCGGACTGACCCTCCCTGACCCTCCATCTCTGTCACAGCCGGGCAGACCCTGCAGGATGCAGCATCTGCAGTTGCCATGGCAACAGACCATGGTGAATTGGCCTTGACGAGCATCACACAGGACATCAAGTTCAGAGTCACCTTCTCACCTGCTGCGTGGAGAGCGATTCCTTTGAAAGTCTCGTTTTCTGGGGTGCAAGTCCAGCGCCCCTCCCCCCAGAAACAGCCCCACCCTAGGTTTTTGAGGCCCTGGGGACCAGGACATCTCCCAGCTCTCCACGGGGACATTTTGATGCTGGGGGCTTCACGATGCCTGTAGCCCTTTGTCAGGCCCGCTCAGCCTCTGTGTGAGGACCACCTGCCCTTTGTGCTGTCAGAACAGATGACAACCTAACAGTCACACAGCTCAGGGTCCCTGGATTGAGGATCAGTCCCTCGTGGCTAAAAATCACTGTAAGTCTGCAATGTTTCTCTATGGATGTATGTATTCCTAATCACTACGATGTTCATAAATCCTTATAAGTTTAAAAATGCTATGTCTTGGTGCTGGTTTGAGACACGACTGCTCCTCTTCCAATCTAGCTCTCTGCTGTGGCCTGGGAAAGCAGTGGAAGATGGCCCAAGTTCTTGGACCCCTGCACCTGCATGGGAGACCCAGAGGAAGTTCCTGGCTCCTGGCTTTGGATCGGCTCAGCTCCAGCCATTGTGCCCATTTGGAGAGTGAACCAGCAGATGGAAGACCTCTCTCCCCCTTTCTTTCTCTGTCTCTACTTCTCTCTGTTATTCTTTCAAACAAATAAAAATAACTCTTAAAAAAAGAGCTATATCTTTAAAAACTGCCTACACCCTTTTGAAATCACTGAAAAGGGATCTTTTGTGGTAACTCTGAGATGCCTGGGACACCAGGTCCTGCGGATGAGCTGAGGTGCTGTTGTGGGGGGCTGGCTCGTGGCGTTGAGTGGCAGCCATGCTCTCTGGAGCAGAGGCCGGTAAGCAGCTCCCCACCTCACTGAGCATCCCACAGCTGGGGTGGTGGGTTCCTCAGCAGGACTTGGATGTGTTTCTGGTCAGCTGTCCCCATGGAGGGCCACCTGCCTGTCCCATCGAGCCAGGGGAGCAGCTGACGTCTCAGGATTGAGAACACGGTCATCCCTTGGTACCTGGAGGGTTGGGTGCTTGGATCCCCACAGGCACTGAAATCTACAGCTACTCAAGGCCTGTGTATACAATGATGTCGTGCATGCCTGTGCAGCCTGCACAGTCTCCTGCCTGCTGTGCCTCGTCACTGTACCCCACGATACTCGACTCAATGTACACGCCACACAAATGGCCGGTCAGTGCTTTGCTTATGGAACGAGCTGCAAGGAAACACTGGGCAACATCTGGAAGTATTCGGTACAGATGCAATTTTTTTCCCAAATATTTTCGATGCACAGTTGGTTGTATCCAAAGTTGCAGAATCCATAAATACAGAGGACCAACCGCATACAGAAGTTTCTGGAATATCATGGAAGGTGAGGCAGAGGTAGGGATTATAGGAAACTCTTCCTGTGAGAAACACGACGCGGCTACTGCTTTACGAGACCGAGAACAGCGCAGTGACAGGGCTTTCATTCTATCTAGGTTTTCAAACATGAAAGCAAGAATATGGCATCATTACTGAACTTCAAAAGCTAAGATTCAAAGGAAAATAGGAGAAAGGAATCAGATTAGGAGGGTACTCCAAATGTGGGAAAATGACATTAAAGGCTAAGTTTACTTTGATGGCAAAATATTTGAAACCCAGGCCGTGTTTAGTAAAGTAGTTAAGCAGCTGCTTGGGAAACCCACATCCCACGTCAGAGTGCCTGGTTCAAGTCACAGTTCCCCTGCTTCCAATCCAGTTCTCTGCTAATGCATACCCTTGGGAAGCCATACATGATCGCCCTTGGGAAACCACACATGATCGCCCAAGTACAGGGTCCCAGCCACCCACAAGGGAGACCACGTGGATTGAGTTCCAGGCTCCGGCTTGGCCCAACCCTGGCTATTACAGGCATTTAAGAAATGAACCACTGGATGGGAGATCTCTGTATGTCGTTCTCTGGCCTTTCAAATAAAATGGAAATAAATATATAACTCAAAAATTGACACAGGGGCCAGTGCTGTTTTGTAGCAGGTAAAGCCGCTGCCTGCCACACCAGCGTCCCATGTGGGCACCACTTTGTGTCCCAGGTGCTCTGCCTCCTATCCAGCTCCCTACCAATAGCCTAGGAAAAGCAGGAAAATGGCCCACGTGTTTGGACCCCTGCCACCCACGTGGGAGACCTGGATGAAGCTCCTGGCTATAGCCTGGACTAGCCACTACTGTCTGTTTCCATCATCTGAAGGCTGAACCAGCGGATGGAAGATCTCTCCATGTGTGTCTCTCCCTCTCTGTAACATTGTCAAATAAATAAATAAATCTTTTAAAAGCTGAGATCTATGTGTAAGTGTTCGTGCTTTGAGGACTCCTGGGTTCCCACCTAAGGAAGGGAGCAGAGACTGTGAGTGGTCAAGACGCCTCCCAGTGCCCAGCCCTGGCCCTGCGCCAGACGGGGCCAGGCCAGAGCCAAGGTCCTCCAGAACATTCTACGGCATTTCCAACGAAGGTGAATGTCCACGTACGTTTGTCAGGGACTTGGGCAAGGAAGGACGGGACTGCCTGAGGACACCACCCCGAGAGAGCCTCGCACGGAGATTGGACTCGAGTCAGGAGTAACCCCCGAGCTCCTGGAGACTGGGGGAGGCCGAGGGGAGCGGTGCCGGGTGCCCGGCGGCCGTAAATCACGCCACATTGCCTCTGTCAGTCTTTCACGACCTCAGTCCTTCCATCCACTCTGGGACGTGCAGTGCTTTTCGGTTTGTGTCTTCAGAGCCCCGGACACCACAGTGAGGCTTTGCAGCCGTGTCGGGCACCTCCTTTGTGCTTTCTGAGCTCTTCCTGGCTGCAACGCCACAGCAGACGCTTTGATCCCGGCCCCCCGGTGCAGGTGCACATCCACTGGCTGTGGGCTCAGGCCTGCTCCTCAGGGAAGTGTTTGCCTGGTGGTTGCTGCTGACTCGGGGATGTGTCACAGCCCTCAGCCCATGGACCGGGCAGCAGGGCCTTCCTGGGGGAGAGGAAAAGGTGAGGCCAACAGGGGAGGGTCCACCCTTCCCACCAAGGGTGCGATCTGGAACAAAGCAGTTCACCTTGAACGGCTCCATGCTCACCAGTGTCAAAGAATGTGCAGGGAGCGGCTTTGAGCACTGTGAGAAGGGAGGTGGTGAGAGCTAGGGAGGGGGGACGTTGCACCCCAGGTGGGCAGCGTGACGATTCATAACAACACAGCCAGTGTCTACAGGATGCCTCCTTAGGTGCTCGCCACTCCTCTTCACACCAGCCCCGCAACACACCCTGAATGCTTGCGTTTTCCTCCCTTCTACATCCCCTCTCTTCCTAGGGGACACTCAGAAGGAAAGAGATTGGGTGAGAGCCGGCCTCCATGGGAGTCCATTGGTCCAGGAGGCTGCAAAGTATCCGGCAAGTGCTCTGATGGACAGGAGCGGCTGCCCCGGGGCTCAGGACCCGAGTGGTTGGGAAGACCACGCAGGGAGGGAGAGCTGTGAATGAAGGGCCGGATGACCACAGCAGCCAGCTGTGGGAGGAGTGGGGCAGGGAACAGCTGGTTCCTGTGGCAAGAACGTGGCTGTAGCGTGAGGGGCAGGTGCAGGGGTGAGAGTGGCCACGATCATGCTTTTCCACCCAAGCTTCACCCTCCGGCCTCCGTGGGATGCTGCCCACGATGCCTGTGCGTGGACACTGCAATCCCACCTAGCACCTGCACAGAAGTACAACACACACCAAGGGTGGGAGCCACACACGCAGGTGGCTGTGCAAACCCATGTAAGGAGTTTGCGGGCCTTCTGGGTGAGAGAGATGGTGAGCCACGTGGGCTTTATCACTGGACGATGACTGTGGCAGCTCTTCAGAAACTGGGTGGTGGGGAGGGGCAGTGGCAGCAGGGGCATGGGTGGGGAGCATGCACCAGGAGCCCAGAGGGGCCAGTGGCCACAGCTGCAGCACCCACCTGACCAGGGACTCCCCGTCTCCCAGGTGGAAGTGACCACTCGAGGATGGCTCCCAGGGTTTCAGTTAGAGCAACCCATCTGCTTAACGACTAAGTTTTTAATCACTTGGAGCTAGGTGGCAGGGACACAAAGATACGGTGTGAGCTCAGAGTCCAGAGGGAGCACCAAGTACATATGGCCTCTCAGTGCCAGGACCAAGGTTGGCACGGGGGAGGGGAGGCCTCACGGAGCAGTGGTCAGGTCCACCAGGCGGGAGGAAGACCTGGGAAAGCCCCACAGAGTCACAGAACTGAAGGAACTGGGCCGACCTGGGGGTGGGGCGGGGCCATGTGGGCCTGGGGGGGGGGGAGGAAGGTAGGGCATGGCCACATGCATCCACTCGCCTGCAAGGACAGGTGCCGCGTGGCCAGGGCTCTCGTCTCACGGCGTGGAAACATCCAGCCTGCGCTTCGTTCAGAATCACAGGTCGCGTCCACCTGTTCTCTTTCAGCAACAGTCCCGCCTTTATAACATGGGAGTGGTGAGGGCAATGTCAGCCTGCTCGGGAGTCTTCCATGAAAGTCTGGAAGCTTCCAGTATTCTAATTCACCGACATGAGGGACGAGACGGCCAGTCTCTTTACCTCCCACTATCATTCAACTACGGAAGGTTGTTCATTTTGCCCCAATAACGTTACTAAGGTAAACTGTCCATTTCTGCGTTTCCGGAAAGTCCTTTATCCCCCCCCCCCCCCCCCCTTGCACATGGCTCATTCCTGGGCCGAGACCACAGAGTCTTATAAATTGAACTTGCCAAGGCCAGGCTTCCTAAAGTGCCTGCCTGTTTCAAAGTCAGCAAACCGACAGGTACAAGACTGGGGTGCCTGAAGCTGCTCATGAGAAATCAAGGTCCCAATAGCCATCGCTGTGAACATACAAGCACCACCCCGAGATGCGTGCGTGCCAACAGCCAACTAAGACGCCAGAAAGTAGCAGGAGCCCCTCGATGCCCGCAGGATGGATTGTTTACGGGGCTGGAGCTGTTTTCCCTCTGCCCCAACCCTTCTCTGCAGCTCTGATTGCAAAGCTTCATTTTCCCTGTTGAACACCAATCTAAGTGATAGTCAACCTCACACGATTTATTAGGGCAACGGCCTCTCAGAGGCTCGTTCCCTTCAGCTACCCTGAGCACCTGGAAGAATGTCTTCGACACCTGCTTCCCTTCTCATAGAAACAGGATCCCCCAGAGAGGCTTGTGGAGAGACTGCACGAGGGCCACCGAGCCAACTCCCAGTAGGAACGTCAAGTCCACAGCCCTGTCTCCCACTCGCAAGTCTTCTTAAACAATGGCCCTCTCAAAAGACATGGAAGTGGGGTTGTGCTTTTGGGGCCCCCACACTGTGTGTGTTCTGAGTCCACAACACTGTTCCCTGTGCCAGTTTCCAAGCCAAGAAGCAGTTGGCCACCACCCCTGGACTGATGACACCACAGTCTTTAATACTTAAACCCCATCATGAGCGTACCATTTCTGTTTAGCTCACAAGGGGGAGCTCCCATTTGCTTAAAGTAGGCGAGAGTGGGGTGCTCTAACTTGGGCTAAGGAGCCCCCCAGGAACTGAACAGTGCACATTATACCACACAAAGGCAAATCAAAAACTCCTGGCTGTTTGCCTGTAACGAGTTCTTCTGATGATAAAATCCTGTGCTAGGGGCCAGTGTTGAGGTGCAGTGGGTTAAGCTGCAGCCTGCAATGCCAGCCGCAATCCCATACAAGCACTAGTTTGAGTCCTGGCTGGCTGCTCCACTCCTGATCCAGCTCCCTGCTCATGTACCAGACAAGGCAACAGAGGATGTCCTGAGTACTTGGGCCCATGCTCCCCATGTGGGAGACTTGGATGGAGCTCCAGGCTCCTGGCTTCTGCCTGGTCCAGCTCTGGCTGTTGTGGCCATTTAGGGGAATAAACCAGTGGATGGAAGATAATCCCTCTCTCTCTCACTCTTTATGTCCCTCTCTCTCAATGCTATTCCTGAGAAAGTACTTATAAAATTAGTACCATTCAAAATAGCTACAATAAAAACTTAAATACCTTGTAATAAATTTAACCAAGGATGTAAAAGAGCTCTACAATTAAAATTACAAAACCTTAAAAAAAGAAATAGAAGAAGACACAAAAATAATGGAAGGATCTTCCATGTTTATGAATTGGAAGAATTAATATCATCAAACTCTCCATGCTACCTAAAGCCGTTTATAGATTCAATGCCATTCCAATCAAAATACCAAGGACATCCTTCTCAACACTAAGAAAAAAATGCTAAAATTCATAGGGAAACATAAGAGACCCCAGATAGCTAAAGCCATCTTAAGCAACAAAAACAGCTGGAGGCATCACAACACCAGATTTCAAGACATGCTACAGGGCAGTTATAATCAAAGTGGCCTGATGCTGGCACAAAAACAGCCTGCAGAACAATGGAACAGAATAGGAACCCCCAAAATTAATCCACACAGCTACAACCAACTGATCTTTGACAAATAAGTGAAAATCAATCCCTGGAGAAAGAACAGTTTCTTCAACAAATGGTGTTGGGAAAATTGGATGCCCACCTGCAGAAGGATGAAACAAGACCACTACCTTATACAAAAATCAACTCGTGAATTGAGGATTCAAATCTATGACCTGATATCATCAGGAGAACATTGGAGAAACTGCTAAATATTGTCATAGGCAAAGACTTCTTGGAAAAGAACCCAGAAGCACAGGAAATAAAAAATAGACAAATGGAATTACGTTAAACTAAGAAACTTCTGCACTGCAAAGGAAACACTCAACAAAAAGGCAACCGACAGAATGAGAGAAAACATTTGCAAACTATGCAACTGATAAAGGATTAATATTCAGGATCTATAAAGAGCTCAAGAAACTCAACAACAAAAAAACAAACAATCCAGTTAAGAAATGGGCAAAGGACATGAACAGGCATTTTTAGGATGAAATACAAATGGCCAATAGACACATGAAAAATGCTCAGGATCGTTATCATCACTAGATCAGGGAACTGCAAAAAAAAACCCACAATGAGGTTTCACCTCACCCCAGTTAGAATGGCTGTCATTCAAAAATCAAAAAACAATAAATGCTGGCAAGAATGTGAGGAAAAAGGTGCCCTAATCCACTGTTGATGGGGATGTAAACTAGTACAGCCATTGTGGAACACAGTATGGAGATTCCTCAGAAATCTAAAAATAGATCTACTATATGACCCAGCCATCCTACTCCTGGGAATTTACCCAAATGAAATGAAATCACCATATGAAAGAATTATCTGTACTCCTATGTTTATTTCAGTTGAATTCATAATAGCTAAGATATAGAATCAACACAGATGTCCACCAACTGATGACTGGATAAAGAAAATGTGGTATATACA
This sequence comes from Lepus europaeus, assembly GCF_033115175.1. Classification (NCBI taxonomy): domain Eukaryota; kingdom Metazoa; phylum Chordata; class Mammalia; order Lagomorpha; family Leporidae; genus Lepus; species Lepus europaeus. The sequence continues at coordinate 5,216,000 of NC_084843.1, read as the reverse complement.
CATGATGGAATACAACTCAGCCATAAGAATGAAATCCTGTCTTTTGCAACAAAATGGATGCAACTGGAAACCATTATGCTTAGTAAAATAAGCCAGTTCCCCAAAGAGACAAATATCATCTGTTTTCACTGAGATGTGGCAGTTAATATAGAATACAAAATATGTATAGGAATGAAACAGGTATCTAGAGATTTGATTATTTTATCCCATGTTTATTCTCCTGTGGAACTGTAGTCTTTCCTGTTGAATATTATGGTTAGTGGTGCATTAATCCTGTGATTATAGAGTGGAATGAAATTATGTTTTTGTAATAGTTAGAAAAGAAGAAGGAAGATTGAGGGAGGGAAAAAGGAAGGGGAGAAAGTATGGTTATCTTCTTAGAATTGCACCTATGAAATACACATTCTCTTTATATTAATACAAATTTAAAAACAAAAGCAAGAATATAAATTGTGCTGGATAAACACAGTGTTTCCAACCTCACTCCTAGCTTCCGTGGACTCTCGCCCTGAGTGACAGCTGCCTGTGCTAGCAGCTTAGTCTAGGGGACTAGAAAGTGAGTGGGGGCTGCAGAGATGTTGGAATTTACGTGAAAACAAGACCATGTGCCAATTACCCTCATGCACAACAGCAATGCTGGTCTCATGGCCTGGAAATGGAATGAGGGGTCTGCCTCTTTGGAGAAGAGGTGGGGCTGACAAGGGTTGGCTAAGAACATCAGCAGCTTGTGGTCTCCTGTAGATCACTCTATGGGAAAACAACAAGGGCAGATAGGCATGGGGACCACAGCAATGAGAGAACCCCAAACCCTATCTGTGAACAGAGTTCCTGGTGAGAAACTGAGTCCTGGTGTACTCCCTGGCCCCTCCTACTCCATCTCTGGCACCCAAGGGCACCATCACAGCCCCCTTGTCCTCCCACTCCTGGAGTCCTCTCCCATAGGATTCTAGACGTGGCTTATGGCTGCCTGGCTGACCAACTCTCCCCAGGTGGATCACAAGTCCCTGCAGGGATGGGGAACGTCCAAGCCATGGGCCGTATCAGTACCACAAATAACCTGCTCTGGCCCTGCTAAGGCCATGCAGGTGGGACCTGGTGTTCAATACAGCTACAGCAGGCTTGTTTTGAAGTTGCTAATTTTACGTGGCCCACAAAAGATGTTGTAAAAATCCAAATAGCCCTTGGAAGAAGAAAGGTTGCCCAGCCTTGTGCCTGGAGGGCAAAGAATGTCTCTTCTCCTTCCCTACGGCCAACGGCACCAAATGCTGACTATTTTTACTTATTGGCTGCTTACTTACTCATCAAGACAGCCAGCCAGGAGCAAAGGGGTCCAGGGATCTCCTTGAGTCCCCCATAGGAGCCATGGGGCCACTGAGGAAGACTGGATTGTACTACTTCCTAACCAGATCCCCAGTCCTGCCAGGGGCCTGTGCAACAGCCCCAAGATGTACCAGTTGTGTCCACTCTGGTGGGGGTGGGATAAGAGACTCTCAAGCTACCCCAGACCCTTCCTTGAGACCAAAGCTCCCAAAGGGAAGCTTTGCAAAGGGCTCCTGGTGGTTACTAAACGTGCGTCTCCCCCAGAGAGCTCTGCCCGGCTGGCAGTGATGCCGGCATCTTCTGCAAGGAGCTCCCTGCTGATGCTGAAGGCAGCTCCGCTCAGCCCCTAGGATTTAATGACCCCAATTCTCAATGACCTCACTACATAGCACAGGAAATTCAGCTTCTTTCCGCTTACTTAAAAGTAATGAGCGTTAGTAAATTGAACATGATGCTTTTATGGTGTCCTCATGGTGACTCCCGTGGCTTGCCTGCTCCTCCCTGACATGGGAAAGTTGTCTTGTGGCTCAGCGTGAAGACTCGCAATCATTGTGGGCCTCTGCTCCGTGCCTGTGCCCTGCACAAACTCCTTGAGCTCTGTGAGACCTGGTTCCTGCTCTGCCCAGTGAGGGAAGAGAATCTGCTCTCAAGTTCTTGGAGGAACTCGTGGGAGTGGTCCCTACAACGTGGAGAAGCCCCAGGTGCCATCCGTGCTCACCACCACCACTCGCCACCTGCTCTCCTCCACACGGGACCCCTGAGTCAGGTTCTGGTTCACCCTTACAACCACCAGGAAGACGGAGCTCTCTCCTCCCTATAGGTGAGGAAGAGGAGGTCTCGTGATTAAGTACCTTACCCTCGGGTCTCCAGGTCAATGCGTAAAAGACCAGAGAGTTGAGCACTGAGAATCAGCAGGGGTTTTATTCTTTGTTGCACACAGAAGGCTGTGGTTCTCAAAGTGGCGCTGGTGTCTTCATTCATACAGATGCCAGCTCTGCATGGCTCCTGCTTACCTTCCAGTCCCTGAACCCACAGCCCCAGCATCACCTGGGAACTTGCTACAAACGCAAACTCTTAGTCCCCACCCTGCATCATCTGAACAGGAATTCCGGGCCAGGTCAATGATCTGAGTCAACATTATGATCCTGATCTCTCCCTCAGTGTGACGACCACTGGCACCTTCACAGGGGCAGCTAGAAGGGGAGGAGCAGAGGCAAGCCCCTGCCTGGGATTTGAGGCCTTGAGGGAGGACTGCCTCGAGATGCGGCTTGCACTTGAGATCAGCAACAGAGGATGCTGTAGCATTAAGAAGTCCCGTGCAATATTTGGAACATATACTAAAAAAGCAATCATTGATGCAAATGCAAATCCAGCTGGGTGTCCTACATATTCGTTTGATAGTCTGGCAACCCTACTTTGATTGTTTAGAGAATCTCCCTAGGCCAAGGCAGCAAGGGGTCAGATCCCAGCCTCAGGGGTCCCCGTGCACAGACTGAAGCCGCTGCATGTGCAGGTAGCAGTGGGGAAGCTGAGCACCTGTCCCTACTCAGTCAATGCTCTGGTGGTTTGTGACTTCTCCGAGCCATTTTCTTGGCTCACTGGTATGGACAAGCCCTCTCCCCTGACCACTCCCCCCACCCCCTTCCTTTATGCTGTTTTCTTTCTTTTTCTTGTCCGTGGTCATCTCATATTGTAACATTTGTGAAGCGTTTTTCAAAGAGAACAAGATTGGCTCCTCTTTCTCTGGAGGATCTTTTTCTGGGTACCAACGTGCTGGCATTGGTACAGATGTGGGGACAGCGCCATTGGAGAAAGCTCCAGGCAGATCCTGTCACCAGGCAGGTGTCCGGTGAGACAAAGCCAGCCACATATGCAACAGGCACAACGCCCCCATTGCCTCCCAGAGTCATTGGGACACCAGCCATCACTTCCTGGCATTGCCAGACCAAAGCTACGCAGATAACGAGAGAAAGACCAATTTCTCAGTCACGGGCTTCTATGGCTAACTGAAAAACTCTAGTTGGGTTTCTTCAGTACGGCACGGCAGAAATATAAGCAAATATTCTCAGGAAAATGTTACCCAAACGGACTCTGAAGAATTAGACAACAGCATTCCAAGGTCAGAAAAGTTTAGAGAAAACAAATTTAAGCAGCTTTCTTGCTTCAGAACTTTCCAGCAGCCTTAGCGTGTGTCGAGCATCGTAACCTTCCAAGAGAATGTGTTACAATGTGTTACAGCAGGAAGTTTCTCCAGGGAATACAGAAGGGATTCGCCCTCCTCTGGAATGTGCTGTGAGTAGTGCTTTGCTAGATGATACTGGAAGGAAAAGTGAGATCACGCTGGGATGCCAGCAGTTATAATTAGTTCCCAGTTTTCAAATTATTTGTACCTGTTGGGTAGGAGCTAGTAGGTATATATAAAAAGAAAATCTAATATATGTCTCCCTATCTTGTTAAAAAGGTGTGTTTGGCTTTATCAACATAGCAGTGGGGGTACCTGTGCTTGGGCACCCAGGACCCCAGACTCTGATTCCTTCACACGCCTGTGCTTTGCACCCTGGTACCACAGCTACTCTATGGGTGCGACGTATCCTGCTTCAGTGTCACCATTACCGTGAGCACACCCATAAGCCAGAACTAGTACCACGAGAACTCACCTTGGCCATGACTTCCCTGGTGGTAGAAAGAAGAGGTCGGAAGGACCCTAGCTGTCCTTGCTGTCACTGTGGACACGGTCCACTGAGGACACGTGCCATCTCCTCTGGGGCAACCTCTGCTCAGAGATGTAGACACTATGATCCTGCACTCTCACGGACCCTCACCCACATGCTGACCCTGCGCCCACCTCACCCACATGCTGACCCTGCACCCACCTCACCCACACGGTGACCCCACACCCACCTCACCCACATGCTGAACCCACACCCTCCTCATCCATACGGTGACCCCACACCCACCTCACCCACACGCTGACCCCACACCAACCTCATCTACATGGTGACCCCACACCAACCTCACCCACACGGTGACCCCGCGCCCACCTCACCCACATGGTGACCCCACACCCACCTCATCCACACACTGACCCTGCACCCACCTCACCCACATGGTGACCCCACACCCACCTCATCCACACGCTGACCCTGCACCCACCTCACCCACATGGTGACCCCACACCCACCTCACCCACACGGTGACCCCACACCCACCTCATCCACACGCTGACCCCACACCCACCTCATCTACACGGTGACCCCACACCCACCTCACCCACACGCTGACCCTGCACCCACCTCACCCACATGGTGACCCCGCACCCACCTCATCCACACGGTGACCCCACACCCACCTCATCCACACGGTGACCCCACACCCACCTCATCCACACGGTGACCCCATGCCCACCTCACCCACATGCTGACCCCACGCCCACCTCACCCACACGGTGACCCCGCGCCCACCTCATCCACACGCTGACCCCACACCCACCTCATCTACATGGTGACCCCGCACCCACCTCATCCACACGCTGACCCTGCACCCACCTCACCCACATGCTGACCCCACGCCCACCTCACCCACACGCTGACCCCGCGCCCACCTCACCCACACGGTGACCCCGCGCCCACCTCACCCACACGGTGACCCCGCGCCCACCTCATCCACACACTGACCCTGCGCCCACCTCACCCACACGGTGACCCCGCGCCCACCTCATCCACACACTGACCCTGCGCCCACCCATGAGGGATGATGTTCTCCCCCCAACACCTGTCTATAAAGTCTGGAAGAGCTGAGTACTCCATCAGATGTGCAGGCATCAATGCAAGGCAACACAAAACAAGAAAAAAAAAACAAGGAAACATTAACTCACAAAAAGAATATAATAATTGTCCAGTAACTGATGACAAAGAAATAGAAATCCATGAATTGCTTGTAAAATTCCAGAAGCTCAATGAACCACAAGAAACACAGGGGAACCCTTCAATGCAATCAGGAACAACATGTAACCAAAATGAGCTTAAGACAGAGAATAAAACATTGACGACTCAACTAAAAACCATGGAGCTGAAAAATACAATGAATGAAATTAAAAGCATAATAGTTGTCAACAGCTAAATTAATCAAGCAGAAGAAAGAATCGGTGGCCTGGATGTCAGGTTATTTAAAAAACACTCAGAGAAGGAAAAGAAATCAAAGGGAATAGTGAAAGTCTATGCAATTTATGAGACGGCATCAGGAGAGCTTATGTTTGCATTCTGGGATTCCAAGGAAGAGAAGAGAAAGGGACAAAAACGGTATTTACAGAAATAATGGCTGGAAGCCTCCTACATTTGGGGAAATCCATAGACATCCGGGTATAAGAAGCACAAAGGTCTCCAATTATATTCAACCCAAAGATTACACCAAGGCGTACAATTGTCAGATTGTAAAAAATTGGATCCAGTATTTTGGCACATCAGGTAAAGCCGCCGTCTGTGATGCTGGCATCTCATATGGGCACTGGTTTGTGTCCTGGCTGCTCCACTTCCCAAACAACTCCATGCTAATGGCTTGGAAAAGCAGCAGAAGGTGTCCCACGTGTTTGGGCCCTGTACCAACATGGGAGATCCAAATGAAGCTTCCTGCATGGCTTCAGCCTGACCCAGCCCTGGCCATTGCACCCCTCTGGGGAGTGAACCAGCAGATGGAAGATCTGTGTGTGTGTGTGTGTGCTGTGTGTCTCCCTCTCTCTCAATTCCAAATAAATAAGTAAATCTTTATTTTAAAATTGCCAAAAACCAGACAAGGAGAGCGATGCTGTTGCAGAGGAGAACCCCAATGTGGCTGTCAGCAGATTTCTCAGCGGAAACCTTGCAGGAGAGGGGAGAGTGGTGTGATTTATTCAAAGTGCTGACAGGAGAAATGGCAGCCAAAATTACTTTGTGTGGCAGAAATGAGAGAAAGGAAATAAGAGCTGAGGAGTTCCTCCCCATTTGACTAGTTTACAGAAAGGTTCCAAGCTGCTGCTCAAGTGGGAACTGAAGAGCTGTAATTAGTAATATGAAATACACGAAAGCATAGAGCTCACCGGTAAAAGTGAGTACACAAACACAGACCGCTCTCATGTTCTAACAGTACTAATAAGTCGCTTTTTGTAGCTAGTAGAAATTAAAAAAAAAACTATTAAAATAACCATGGCTATAAAAATTTATTAAGTGATGCACAACATAAAAAATGTAAATTGTGACATCAAAAACATAAAGGGGAAGTAGAAAGTATAAGGTTTTTGACATGCAAAGCTAAGTTGTTTGAGTTTAAAATAGCCTGTATGTCTTACATAAGCCTTGTGATAACCACAAGTCAAACCTCTGTAGCAGATACACAAGGAACAAAAATGGAATGAAAACACACCACTACAGAAAGCCATCCTATCACAAAGGAAGACAGCAAGAGCAATAAAGGAACAAAGAAGCTCTAAAACAACCAGAAGACAAGGAGCAAAGGGCATGAACAGTTCCTTAGCTTTCACCAGCTGCCCTGCCTACATGTGGGTTAAATTTTCCAATCAAAAGACGACTGACTGAACTGATTTTTTTCAATGGCCCAACTGTGTACTGCTTTCGAGAAACTTACTTCAAGTTTAACGACACACATGGACTGAAAGAAAAGGAATGGAAAAGATAGTCCATGTACCAGGGAGCCTGCAGAGACGAGGGGTAGCTACACTGATAGTAGACAAAACAGACTTCAAGTGGAAACCTGCTACAGGAGACACAAAAGTCAAATTATAAGGATAAAGGCATTAATTCATCAAGAGATACAACAGTTATATTTGCACCCAATATCAGAGCGCCAAAAATTTTGAAACAAGCAATAAAGGGGAATTTGACAGCAATACAATGATGGTTATTAGTAGAGACCTTCAAAACACCACTTTCCACAATGGCTAAATCATCCAGGCAGAAAATTAACATGGAAACCTGGACTCGAACTATAAGTTAAACAGAATGGACCTCACAGATGTATATAAAGTATGAGGGAACTTCAAACTGTTCGTAGGAAATTATAAATAACAATTATTTTAGTGCAAAGAATGTTGAAACACATTAGTAGCTTTTTCGTAACATGCATGTTCTGTGAACTCCTTGAAGATGCCTGTTTGCTCACAGCATAAGAAGCACTCTCTTCTCAAATGGGCACAGGTCACGTGGTGGCCACAGAACACGGCTTAACAAGTACAAGACTGAAATCTTACCAAGTATAGATTCCAATCACAATGATATGAAACAAAGAATCAATAACAGAGGGAATTTTGGATAATTCATAAATACATGGAAATTAAACAATATACTCCGAAATAGCCAATGGTTCAAATAAGAAATCAAAAAGCAAATTAAAAACTATCTTGAGACAAACGAAAGTGAAAAAATAACATATCAAAACTTACAGGATGAAGCAAAAGCAGTTCTGAGGGAAGTTCTGAGGGACCACTCACATTAGAAAGGAGGAAAGAGGGTCTGGCACTGTGGCTTAGCAGGCTGAGCCTCCACCTGCAGCACCATCATCCCACATGAGTGCCAGTTCAAGTCCTGGCTGCTCCTCTTCTGATCCAGCTCCCTGCTACTGCATGGGAAAGCAGCAGAAGATGGCTCAAGTGCTTGGGCCCCTGCACCAGCATAGGAGACCGAGATGAAACTCCTGGCTCCGGATCGGCCCAGCTCCGGCTGTTGCGGCCATCTGGGGAGTGAACCAGAGGACGGAAGACTTCTCTGTTTCTACCTCTCTCTGTCTCTAGCTCTGCCTCTCAAATAAATAAATAAATAAATCTTAAAAAAAGGAAGGAAGATAGTGTCATAGCACGTTAGGCTGTCAGTTGCAATGCCAGTGTCCCACATCAGAGAGCTAGCTAAGAGCCCTGACTACTGCCTCTGACCCAGCTTCCAGATAGCGCACTGGTAAGGCAGTGGAGGGTGGCCCAGGTGCTTGGCCCTGCCACCTACATGGGAGACCCGGAGGGAGTTCTGGGTCAACCTCAGCCATTATGGCCATTTGGGTAGTGAAGAAGCAGATGGAAGAGTCCCCCTCCCCCCACCCCACCCCCACTCTCTTTCTCTCTGCCTTTCAAATAAATGAAACAACAACCCAATATTATCCTTCAAAGCACCAGAAAAATAGATAACTGTTGTTGTAGAAGGAAGAAAATAAAGATCAGAGCAGAAATTAACGAAACAGACTCAAAAATAACCCAAAAGCTCCATGAACCTCGGAGTTGTTCTTTTGAAAAGATAAATAAGATCAACAAACCTGTAGCACAGAAGTCTCACATGCATAAAAACAACATTGGACCCTTCTCTCACATCATTAACAAAAATTACCTCAAGCTGGATCAAAGACACACATGTGATAGCTGAACTGTAAACCCACTAGAATAAAGCATACGGGAAAATCTTCTAGACATTGATCTGTGCAATGATTTTTTGGATATGAATCAAAAGCTCAAGTAAAAAGGCAAAAACAGACCAGGAAACAACAGAGTTAAGAGACAACCCACGGAACAGGAGAAAATTTTTGTATAGCATTGATCTGGTAAGGTGTTAATATCCAAAACACTTAAGTAACTCAAACAACTTAATAGCAAGAAAATAGCCTGATTAAAAATGGGCAAAAGATCTGAAGAAGACATACAAACAGGCAGCAAGTAAATGAAAAAATTCGCAGCATCACTATGCAACAGGGAAATTCAAATTAAACCACAATGAGATGTTGCCTGACACCTGTTAAGACGGCCATTAGAAAAAGAAAGTCCCAGGGCCCTGGCACACTTGGTTAATCCTCCGCCTGCGGCACCGGCATCCCATATGGGCGCCGGGTTCTAGTCCCGGTTGCTCCTCTTTTAGTCCAGCTCTCCGCTGTGGCCTGGGAGGGCAGTGGAGGATGGCCTAGGTGCTTGGGCCCCTGCACCCGCATGGGAGACCAGGAAGAAGCACCTGGCTCCTGGTTTCAGATTGGCGCAGCGCGCCGGCCATAGTGGCCATTTGGGGAATGAACCAACGGAAGGAAGACCTTTTTCTCTGTCATCTCTGTCTATAACTCTACCTGTCAAATAATTTAAAAAAAAAAAGTCCCCATGTGGTGAGGGTGCTGAGAGAAAGGAACCCATACACATTGTTGATGGGAATGGAAACTAATAGAGCCATTCTGGAAAACAGTACAGACATTCCTCAAAACATTAAAGATAGAACTACTATTCAGTGCAGCAGTTCTACTTCTGGGTATCTACCTAAAGGAAATTGAATGAATGAGTCAGAGCTAGCTACACTGCTGTGTTCCCTGAAGTATGATTCACAATAGCCAAGATAAGGAATCAGACTGGCTAAAGGAAACGTGGTGTGCATAAACAATGGATTACTATTCAATATTTGAAAAGGAAGGAAATTCTATCATCTTAAGCTATGCGGATGAACCTGGAGGTCAGTACATTTAAATGAAACCAGCCAGGCGCAGAAAGACAAATACTGTATGATCATACTTCCACGTGGAATCTGAAAACATTGGACCCAGAGAACCAGAGGGTCTCACCAGGGACTAGGTGGTGAGGGGACGGGCAGATGTGAGTCAAAAAGCACAGAGTTCCAGCTAGACGGGAGGCGTGAGTTCCAGGGACCTGAACAAGGCTTAACAAGTGCAAGATTACAAAGAAAATATTATACACTTTGGGGCCGGCGCTGTGGTGCAGTGGGTTAATGCCCTGGTCTGAAGTGCCGGCATCCCATATGGGCACCGGTTCTAGTCCCGGCTGCTCCTCTTCCCATCCAGCTCTCTCCTGTAGAAGATGGCCCAAGTCCTTGGGCCCCTGCACCCACGTGGGAGACCCAGAAGAATTCCTGGCTCCTGGCTTTGGATCAGCGCTGCTCCGGCCGTTGTGGCCATCTGGTGAGTGAACCATCGGAGGGAAGACCTCTCTCTCTGCCTCTCCTCTCTCTGTGTAACTCTGACTTTCAAATAAATAAATAAATCTTTAAAAAAATATTATACACTTGGAGCTGCTGAGAGAGTGAGCCTTGGATGTTCTCACCACGAAAAATAAGTGAAGTGACGGCTATGTTAGCTGTCTTGATTTAATTATTTCACAATGTATACGTGTGGGTGTGCTTTAAAAAGAGAATACATTTATTTGGGTGCCCTCACATTGGAAATCTGTGCATAGCCTTTTTATAATATGCATTTTTGCGAGCCTTTGACGACTCTCAAACGCGTGGAAAAATCCCTATTGTGAAAAAATGACACAGGAATTTCAAATGCTTTGCACTGAAACAACCTCATCTCTTCACTCCATTTTCCATGAACTTTTTGACCCGTCCTCATGTATGGAAGTGACGTACACCACACATATATTTGTATTAATTACTAATATATTATTATATACTGCATATACAATTTTTGTCAACGAAGCCTTAGTAAAGCTGGAGCAAATGTGCGTGCATGTTTTGGGGCAAGTTTCAACTAACTGCTCCTTTAAGACGAGCTCTGACGATGGCTCAAGCCACAGCCCTGCCTGTACAGCAGCCGCACGCAGGGCGAGCCGGAGGGGCAGCTGCTGATGAGGAAGTCACTGTTTGTTCCAGCTCCAGGGTTTTCCAGCATTTTTAGGGAGCCACAAGATAGAGTGATTTACAGATGCTTAGTAAACTCCATGCTGGTTGCCAGGTAGATTTATATCCTTGGTGTCACAGCAAGGTTTATTGCTTAACTGCCTTGTGGAACATAAAGGGAAATTATTTGGAAAATAAAATCAAGGAAATTGGGACATGTAATCTCTCGTAAAATCCTTTTCCTTAGCATTCTGCACTCAGGCTGTGACATTCTGCTATTGCTTTTTTAATTGGGGGACAGAGACACGGCCACAGAGGAAGAACCCCCTGCACTGGTCCACTCCCCAATTCACCACAACCGCGGGAGCCGTGACAGACCAAAGCCAGAGCCGGGAACTCAATCCGGGCTCCCGGGTGGGAGGCGGAGGCCCAGTCGCTGCAGCCGTCCCCGCTGCCTCCCTGGGTCTGTGCGATCAGGAAGCTGGAGTTAGGAACCAGAGCCAGGAACTGAGCAGAGGCGCTCCAGGGCAGGCCCGGGCGTCTTATCCAGGCTGACTGTGAGGACCGAGGCCTGGCCCATGTTGGTAAACTTCATTAGAAGTAATATTGTCCTTTGAGTCTATTTCTAAACAGCAGACATACACTGGCCTTTTCTGCTCATGTTTCTTAGAAAGATGCAACATGTCACCGCGTGGGTGCGGGACCCCGATGACAGCGTGTGATAACGGAGCGTGTGTGCACGTCCCCCTACCAAGGAAATGGCCTCTCCATAACTCGGGCTTCCTGTGTTCTTGGTGGGCTGATAAAGTAAAAATGTAGTTTTATCAGATGAGCACATTAAAAAATTCCCTTGTGATTAAGATGGGGAGAACTGAACACAAACATTTATCTAAGTGCTTTATGGAAAAGCATCCGCGGTCTGAGGACGGCACAGCCGGGTGCAGCTAGCTGTGTGGGGAGCAGACATTCCCGTTACTGCGATGGCTCCCGGGGCCATCTCATGTCTGCTGGGGCCCCTCTCCAGCCAGCCGCTCTGTGAATGCAACCTCTGCTCCTAAAAGTCATGTGGAAAGGCATTCCTCACTCTGCAGTACCTTCTAGAAAGTTCCATTCCTCCATCGCTCCTGATTTGAATGGCTCTGACTTGGCTCCCCTGGGCAGTGAGGATAATGCAATTCAGATTAGCTCAGAGGCTGGTGACGCATGAGGTGCAGTGTGGAGTTCCCGAGGGAGGGACTTGGTGTGGTCAGTGCCCCCAGCAATTCTTTTTTTTTTGGCCACGTAGAGTTAGACAGTGAGAGAGAGAGAGACAGAGAGAGAGTTATAGACAGTGAGAGATGAGAGACAGAGAGAAAGGTCTTCCTTCCATTGGTTCACCCCCCAAATGGCCACTAAGGCTGGCGTGCTGCGCCGATCCGAAGTCGGGAGCCAGGTGCCTCCTTCCGGTCTCCCATGGGGTGCAGGGCCCAAGCACTTGGGCCATCCTCCACTGCCCTCCCAGGCCACAGCAGAGAGCTGGCCTGGAAGAGGGGCAACCGGGACAGAATCTGGCGCCCCAACCAGGACTAGAACCCCGTGAGCCGGCGCTGCAGGTGGAGGATTAGCCTAGTGAGCCGCGCCGACGGCCCTGGCACTTCTTTCTGCTGGAGGTTTGCCCAGCACGCCAGGTGATGCCAGGTGACTGAGGAAGTAAGGAGAGACAGGAGAAGATGTCCCAGAGCCAGGGGTCAATATGGCAGTCACGGATGTTCAAATGGGGGCAAGACAAGAGGGTGAGAGGAAGAGGAGGAGGAGGACGGGGAGGGGGAGAGAAAGCAAGGGTGGGGCGGGGCTGCTTCGTGGAGGCAGGAGCTGTGCCTGATGGAAACAGGGACGGCCTGGGCTGGGAGGGCAGTGGCGGGGAGGGATCGTGCCGGGACAGGGGTCAGGCCATGTGGCAGGGAGGGACAGAGGCCAGGCCCCGCGGGCACCCCCTGCCAGGCTTTCTGAGCCACTGCTGCCTGGAGCTGAGTCACCAGCAGCCGAGGCCAGGTCAGGGGGTCCAGGAGCAGAGAGAGGGCCTGGGGAAGGAGTGTCAGCAAGAGGCTGAACTTGAGCGGGGCCTGGGAGGCTGGGGCGGATTCCACATCACAGAGGAGCGACGGACAAGGCTTCGTGGAAGGGACGAGTGCCCACATTGCCGGCGTCGTCCCTGAGTGAAGCGTGGGAGCAAGACCCGTGGAGGCTGGGGGTAGAGTAAGCTGAAACCCAGCGGCAGCCCTGGATGACCTCTGGCCTCAGAGGTCACCTTTGTGCCCTGCCCGCCCCCACTTCGCAGTGACCCCTCACCACTGCACTTTCCCCTCCGCCCAGCCTGCTCCACTCTTCCCCTGCACGGCCCCTGCTCATTCGCTCACACTCACAGGGAGCCAGGGGACCGGAGCCAGGACCTTTATGATGCTGCCTCCTGGCCCTTCTGGGGTCCCCAGTCACCCGTTCATCACAGAAATTCCCCACCCTCACCTGCACAGGTGCCTCCCTGCCCTGGGGCCTCAGAGGCTGCCCAGAATTCTCCAACCACCACGATGCACGGCTGACCCCCGTGCCTCTCGGGGCTCTCGCTGGCGAGTCGATGGCCCCGCTTCTCCCATGGCCATCAGCTGCCGGAGCACCCAGCAGAACCTCTCAGGCCTGTTTCTGAGCCCACACTGCTTGGCCAGCCCAGACCGGAGGCAGCTACCCCAGCGGGGAAAGCAACTCGGAGCCTTCCTTCTACCAGACCCTTGGCCGCTGTAGCCGGAGCTCATTCATGCATGTGATTTATGAACTCATTCCACACGTGAGAAAAACATCTGCCCTTGGCTTCCCACACCGCGCCGGCAGACGGCTGAAGACGAGGCCCGCACACTGCAAGTCCCCCTCGTTTGCCTGAGCTCACGATTGCCGAGTTGTCTGATTGAAGGGATCCAGCACGGACGTAAACAGCCAAGTAAAGCTCTTATGAGCACATAAATACCGCAGGGGCCGTCGGCATGGCCCTAAAGTCCGGCTGCAGTCGCCAGGGCTGTCTGGGGAGGTGGGGACCGGAGGGTGAGATTGATCGCTGTTCACTGGGCCTGATAACCTTTCCTTACACGCACTGTTAGGATTTCTCACTCGAAGGGATGTGGAACCTGTGAGGATGTCAGTTTTGGGCAAAACAGCACAGCCTGATGATGTGGAGGGCAGTGATGTGTCCTCCCACACACACCCGCGCGAGTCCGCACACCCGTGCAGGTCACCTTGCTGCTCCTTTGGAAACAGGGCACCTAATCGAGGCAAGAGGAGGTCATCCTGGATCAGGCTGGGCTCCAACCCAATGGATGAGAAGAGGAAATCTGGATGCAAAGACCCAGACACAGGAAGACGGACAGGAAAGATGGAAGCAGAGACTGGATGATCCGTCTCCAAGCAAGGAGGGCCAGGCAGCACCAGGAGCCACCAGGAGCCAGAGAGAAGCAAGGGACAAGGTCTTCACTCGGGGCCTCCCCAAGGGACCCACCGGTAGACATGGTGATTTTTCCCTCTGGCCTCCGGAAAGCTAGGGAATGAATTAGGATTATTTTAAGCCACCTTGCTTGTTGTGGTTTCTCCCAGCAGCTTCAGGGACCGGGGACCGATGATTGAGGCCACAGCATCTCTGAGGCTGGGGACAGATGGTGGCCCACAGCAGGGACATCCAGCACCGCACGTGCAGAGCAAGTCCCTGAGTGCGCCTGGGTCTCCTCCTCTTCCTACACGAAGTGGAGGAGCTGGCTCCGAGGCAACCCCGCAGCTGCCCAGTGGGATACGCTCGTGACCACGCCACCCTGCAGCACAGTGCGTTTCCCATCTGCCGCCAGCAGCTTTAGCGAGCGCCATCTTCCCCACTGAGGCGGAGTGGCCCAGGCAGCTCGGGGCACTACTGCTCAGGCCTCCCCAGGGGCACTCTGGCTGTAGCTAGTGTTTGGTCCTCACCAGCGCTTTGAAAATTCTGTGCCTGGACCCAGATCACTCTTTGTTGGGCCAGGGACTAAACAGCCCTTGGCAAACAGAACCACACCACACCTGTCTTGGCATGACACTGTTTCCACGGGGGGGACACTGCACATCACCTTATTGGCATACTAGGAAGTGCCAAGAGGAAGGCGCGGCAGGTGTTTTGCCAAATGCCTTGATGACAAAGATGAGTCAAGTTCACGCTCTCCAGGGGCTACAGACGAGCCTCCCCAGGGCTCGGGAGGCAGGAAGAGCAGGCCTGCCCGTGGACCGTGGCAGTTAAGTTACAGGAATTCTATTACAACACCCTTTTCCTGTCTCCCAGGTCGCCCTTATCCTGCCAACATTTGCCCTTTATTGAATGTGGTTACTCCCCAGAGGACTTTTACTCGGAATTACGATTTCACCTCCTGGGAGCTAAAACATTTTCCTAGGAAGAACAATCTCATTCCTGTATCCAAAGGTATAAAGCAGGGGCATCTCCAGTCCTCCGGAGTCCAGCATTTGGCTTGGCAGGCCGCAAGGATGCGCTCAGATGGCCCTGCTCTCGCCCTCGTCTCTTCCTGCTGCTCTTGCTCGTGGAACAGTCTGATCGTCCACGCTGGGCAGCTTGTCCATGCTGGGGTCGGTTTTGCACCCTGCAGGGTGGCTGCTCCCCAGAAGGTTCCTGACAGCCCCTTCTCCTGTGAGTGAGTGTGTGACCTCCCTCACGGGGTCCCCTTGATCCTGGCCTCAAAGTGCCCAGCAAGAGGGCCAGCAGGAAATGCATTGCAAGATAACCAATGTTGGCGCAGAGGCCGAAGTCAGCCTCCCGCCCCGAGATCGGTTGCACAATCTACAAAGGGCAAAGGGGATCTCTTGCAAAGATCTGCTAGGAGCCAAGAATTTGAACTTGCTGCCCTTGCATTCAAGTTATTTCTGCTGAGTTATGTGCCCATATGCAAACTCTCAAAATGGCCTGGCTCCCAGACCAGACCTGGTGATGCTGAGGTCGGCTCTGTGTGAAGCAGTAGCAACCCCGGGGCAAAGGCCCCAGCCCCGAGAACCCCCAGCCACCTCAGTCCTCCCAGGGCTCCCCAGCCCCGGCAGCTCACCGCTAAGAGGATGGGGGACGGTGAACTGCTTCTTGTTGGCACGGACGGGAAGGAGGCTCTGCTGGCCCAGCCCTTCCTTCTGCTTCGCTTTTCTCTGCTGCACCATGCGTTCCAGCTTCTTCAGCCGCTCTTGAGAGCGAGAGATGAACTGAGGCTTCCGGACCTCCAGTGCTTCCTAAGAGGAGCAAAGAACACACTTTAGGAGAAAGGAACAAATCTGTCTGATTGGGTCAAGAGAAGCCAATCTAAAGTGCCTCATCCAGGGGCCAGCACACTGGCGTGCCCGTTCAGGCCCCAGCCGCTCCGCTTTCAGTCCGGCACCCTGCTCATGCGCGGGGAAAGCAGCGGAAGACGGCCCAAGCCCTTGGCTTCTGCCACCTATGTGGGAGACCCAGATGGAGTTCCAGGCTCCTGGCTTTGATGTGGCCCAGCCCCAGCCATTGGGGATATTTGGGGAGTGGACAAGTGGATGAAGGATCAATCTCTCTCCCTCTCTCTCTCTGCTTCCCAATTAAATAATTCTTTTTTTTTTAAGGGCCACATCAAGACATCAAAAACCACAGTGCAAAAGCTGGCCACAATTTTCTCCCATGAGCTTGGGCAAAAGGAAGGTAAGTGACACGTGTGTGACCTGGTACTTCGTGGTCAGTCTGGCTCCCAGGGCCCTCGGCAGCAGGGCCAGCCAGGAGCTGCATGGATTGAGATTGCCAAGGCAAAGGGCACATCTGCCTGTCCATCCTGCTGCCCAAAGCTGAGCACCGTGTTCTGCACTTGGAGCCACGGGCTGGAAGGACTGCAGGCACCAGGGGGCACAGGCGCCTGCCAGGTGAGCCTTAGCAACAGCCAGAGAAAGGTGCCTTCTCAGGAGAAATCGAACTGTGGTAGATTTCCTGGGTAGACGAGGCTGGGAGGAAGTCTCTGGGCAGCATGGTGCTGTGAGCCCCAGGACAGGTCAGCGGCCCCCATGCCTCCCCTCACCCACTTCCATGCACCTGCCTCCCCTCACCCGCCGCCATGACCCGCCTCCCCTCACCCACCTCCATGCACCCGCCTCCCCTTACCCGCCTCCCCTCACCTACTTCCATGCCTCTGACATAGGGCAAGTTAAGAGCTCAACTGCCGGCCTGCCCCACGCTCTAAGTGCAACCATTGCCTCCTAGAATCCCCACATCGTTCTGCAAGTCACATGTATTTGTTCCCATTTGACGGATGCAAACACTGAGACTTGGGGCTAGTTTGGTAGACCACAGGGAGACACTAAGCTATCTACCTTCTGTACCCATAATTGACTATTCTTCTAACGTCTCTGCAGAGCCACCCACGGCCACAGCAGTAGGCTCAGCTCGCTCTGCACAGCAAGCCCTGTTGGATCACTGGGTGCGGCCTGGGCAGTGTGGTGCTCCGTGGACCGCAGGAATGATTTGCACACTCAGGACTCCCCGTGTGGCTGTGGGGCCCTGGGGGGAAGGGGCCCAGTCTCACAGCTACTGCCTGAGCTCTGCACACAGTGGGTGCTCCGTTAAAGGCTCGCTGGGCAGAAATGTCCCTCTGTCCCCGTCTCCTCCCGGCCTCTGGAGGCTCTGAGTTCCCAGGGGAAGGGTGGTGTGAGCCTCGTGTGTGTCACGCGTGTGCCTCACTGCCATGCTGGGGAGGCAGTCACTCAGCTGGCTCCCTCCAGGGTGCCAACTACCAGCCACCAGGCCCCACGAGGCACGAGTCACTGGATGCGCTCCAGGCTTGGAGAGACGGCCTCTGGGATGGGCTGCTGGCCTGCACCCAGCTTCTCCCTCAGCCGTGCCCTGCTTGTGTCTGGCCCCAGAGGCTCGAGTCCCTTTGGGGGCACTGGGAATGTCTCACTGGGACCTGCGAAGGCCCCACGGTGCAGGAGTGGCAGTAGAGCCTTCTCCATGCTTGCAGGGAGGTTTAGAATGTAGCAAGAAGGTGTGGCTGCTGTGCCATGGGCTGCCGGCAGGAGCTGTCTCTGCCTGCCTTCTGTTTGGAAGGTTAAGAAATGTGTACCTATCCCTGCTACAATGCAGAAAAGACACAGAAGGAAACCTTGCACACCCTTCAACCTAAGGCTGTGCGACTTTGGCAATGGCCTTAATCTTCCAAAGCCTCCACGTCCGTGTCTGAAGAGGGGCTCACAAGGTGCTTTGGCTCCCTGGGATCCTGCCAGGCTCAAAGATGCCGATGCCAATGAGGTGACCTGGGCAGTTCCAGGGCATCTGTTGGTTGTCACATCCTGGCTTTCTATCCTCATCCCAGCCTGGCGCAGTCAGCATCGTGACCGCCAGCATTCAAATGCGACAGAGCGGGCCTGCTCCGAGTCACACTGAGAGTCCGTTTCCAGCCTCACAGGCAGCCGTGAGGGCGGGCACCCTCAGACTCCCCAGCAAGGGTCTTCCCCAGCAGGAATCCAGCCAGATGGACCCAGGCCTCACCTGCAGGGTCAAGGAGCCGGCAGGTGTTTGCTGAGCCCTGGGATAGCTTTCTGACAGCTCCAGGGTCTCGGGTCCCTCGGTGGGAGGCGGCGAGGGTGGCGGCGGCAGCGAGGGCTCAGGTGCGGTGGCATTGTCACTCTTCTTACATCCCTTTATTTTCAAAACCAAGTCACAGCACGTGTAGTCCCCTAGGAGAGAAGGGTTGGGACGCACGTGAGATACAGTGGGCAGTTTTGCAAATACAGACACCAGCGCGTTTCGGATGAGCCTCGTGATGCTGAAGACATCATGGCGCATGCCAGACGCTCCAGCTGCCCTGCCCCCAAGGGACAGCACTAACAGCTGCCTGGCCTCACAGAGGCCCGACTGGGCTCTGGGGTCTACGCCGCTCTGCCCAGGTGAGCAGCCCTCCCACGCTTGCCTCGCCTGCTGCATGTCCTGAGCGGTTATCGGAGCTGTGGTCTTTGGGATATGGTGCTTTCTCTGCCTTGTGTGTGCCACACTAAAGATACAAGGACAGGGGTGGAGTTCAGTGGTCTGTCCCTCCCCCTAACTTCCCATAGACTTCAGGGGCTGCAGAAGGAATTAGAGCGGCTGCTCTCTCTTCTCTCTCTGCGCTGGTTTTGGCCTCTTCCTGGGGCCAAACTGACTTTCCTTTGTGCAAAAGATCAGGAGATGAGGGGATTCCTTAGGGCAAGGCAGACTCTGGGGCAGTAGAAGGGACTAATAACCATTGGATAAATATTTATAATAGTACATTGATTATTGTTTATAATTAATAACTATTAAATAATTATATAAAAACGAATATAGGATAAAAGCCACACATTCGGCCTCTCCCAGGCTGCGCTCCCTGAGCCCCTGGTTTTCCTCACTGCACCTCTCCCCACAGCTGTGGCCTCAGCCATGCCTGCCGCTGGGACCCCAGCAGCATCGTCCTCACTACTGCCCTGCAGGGGGCTGTGCCCACCAAGCCCTTTGCCTCCTCCGCCCTGGAGTCTCCCACCTTCGGGTGGGTCCCAACCTCAGGACACCTCCCACCCTTCCTGAAGCAGGACCCACCCTGATTCCAACACAGTCCACAGGGGAGCACCCCACTCGCAGTCACAGCAGCTGTCAGGGGTCGGGGGTGGGCAGATGCTTGTCCCTGACGAGCCTGCGACTCCCTTGAGGGCTGAGCCATGTCATTCTCCCGCCGTGTCCTCACCAGCCAGGGGCCCTGGCTCTGCAGGGCTTAGTGTGGCCATCAGGAGACTCACGTGGCCACGAGACACAGCTCCATGCCCCGTGAACCTCTTACCCAAGCCCCGTGTCATTGCTCAAGCCTGGCTCCTCTCTGTCTGGGCCAGCTGTCCCAGCTCTTCTCAAAGCCCACCCGGACCCCCTTACTGCCTGCAGACCCAAGCTGAGTGGACGTTTTATGACTTGCTGATGGGAGTGTCCCAAGGCCCGCTGGACAGAGCTTTGTTGGGAGCAGCGAGGAAGATGGGTGTGTTAGGGCTGGGCTGCTGGTTCTGGTGATGGGGAGAGTGGGGGAGCAGGGTGCAGCGGAAGTGTGGCTCCCTGGACCTAACGTCACTTGGAGAAAACGTGCACGAGGCCACACAGAGGCAGTGAGGAGGAGGCAGAGCACATCCGCAGGATGGACGGGGAGCAGCAAGGATGCCCTCCAGCAGCAGCAAGAACGAATGCTTGCTAAAGTGACAGAATGACAGGTGAGCCCCAGGTAGCGTGGATTCGGCAGAGAACCCTTTCCTCCAAGTGTCAGGGGCCGTCCTCAGCATCTCGGCGGCCGGGCACAGTGCCTTGTGAGCACAGCAAGGTGCATGGGGTGTGCTGTGCTCGTGCCTGTGAGGGTCAGGCCCAGGTGAGAGCTACGTCCCTCAGCTGCTACCCCTGCTAGGCAGAGCAGGGCCCACGGTCAGTCTGGCGCACCTGCTGCCTTTAGTGTAGCCACGCTGCTGTGGAAGCCTTCCTCAGCTGAGCCAGGAGGCTCTGAGGTCCTCCTCGGTCTCAGTGGTGCTGGCCTTGGGCAGCGAGGCCAGCCGGGCCAGCGCTAGGAACCTCTGACACACAGGACTGCCCACTATCTGCACCTGCTGGTCTTGCCTCTCTGCAAGGGGCAGCTTTGCAAGGTGAGCATCTATGAACCAGGCCCAGGGAGTCACCCGACCGCTCTCCGTGCGACTCCAGCTAAGGGCCATCTGTCCCCGCCACCCTTGCTCCTTACCTGTGGGGAACTCTCTCTCTATCTGAACACCATTGTCTTCCTGCAGAGACGTGCACACATCGTGAAAGGGGCAAAGGAACCGAGGCAAAGGGATTGTGGAGTTCAGGAAGGGCTGGTGGCGTCTCGCTGTGGGCTCAGAAAGGTCGTGGCTCAGAGAGCCGTCCCCTTCCAGCTGCTGTTCCACTGGGGGAGCAGACAGAATCACACGCGCGTCTTGCTGCTTCTCGCTGCTTCCAGAGAATACTTTTGTTTCAACTAAAAATAAAATGAGAGTTGTGCTCAAGACATCTGATGCACCGACTTCTGCACTTGGGGTCTGTTGGAGTCAGGCTCGGGGGCTACGGCTCGGCCTCGGGGGAACATGGGCAGCCTGTGCCCAGCACCTGAGCTCCAGGAACTTCTAACGCCTGATCAGCATTCCAGTAAGGCTTTCCTTAGCACAGCTGGGAGCTCCATGTGTGTCCACTGCTACCCTGTGTCTGCGCAGAGACTGCACACCACGGTCCCCTCGTCCTAGACACTCACGTTATACCCTCTGTAGGGCTGATACAATGGGCGGCTTCGCACCTTCCCTCTGGGGCCAGAGGTAGCTGGGTTCACCCCCAACCCCTAACATGGTCAAGCTTCCCAGCCTCATCTATAAAATTGAGGCCAGGTGGTAACATCACGAATTGATATCAAATATTATTAAGTTACTATATCATTATACTTTATGTAATATATATATTTCTAAAACAAATATTTATAGAATTTATATCATTAGACTTTTATACAATAACATATTGATATTAATATGGATTTGAAATATTAAAGTTGAAATAATAATAAGGTATGTCACGTGTTTCACACAGGCCCTGATACAAGCAAGCATTTAATCACTGCTGGTGATCATTATCATCGCAGAAACACTGGTGCCAAGTTTTGCATTATGGGAAGTGCAGAGGCGGGAAGCAGTTCGTGAGGTCAGTGTAGCTCCCTCTAAGAAAGCAAAGAATCCGAGACCGGCACGCATTGCTTGTCCACAGGGCAACATCAAAATCCTGGAAACCACTTTGTCTATCAGTAGGGAGTAGTTAAATACATCACACGCATCCAACCCTCACGGAGGCAAGCACAATGAGGCAGATGCGCCCTGGGATAATCTCCGAGGCTCATTGTTAAGGGGACACAGCAGATGCAGGAGCGTGCGGGGGCACTGCCAGCCCATGCTTGTACAAGTGGAGCACCCCTGCAAGGCGGCGGAAGAAGCAGGAAGCCCCGGTGCCTCTACGTCTGCAGGTGCAGCAACCGGGCCTGGGACAGCGGCTTCCTGATCACTGCTCATCCTGTAGCTACGGGGCCTCTCAAATGTCTTTTCTTTCAGAATGCCAGAAATGTTCAAAAGAGGGGCTTCTTTTCTTTTTTTTATTTTTTTTTATTTATTTTTTATTTATTTATTTATTTATTTTTTACAGGCAGAGTGGACAGTGAGAGAGAGACAGAGAGAAAGGTCTTCCTTTTTGCCGTTGGTTCACCCTCCAATGGCCGCCGCGGTAGGCGCGCTGCGGCCAGCGCACCGCGCTGTTCCGATGGCAGGAGCCAGGTGCTTCTCCTGGTCTCCCATGGAGTGCAGGGCCCAACAACTTGGGCCATCCTCCACTGCACTCCCTGGCCACAGCAGAGAGCTGGCCTGGAAGGGGGCAACCGGGACAGGATCGGTGCCCCGACCGGGACTAGAACCCGGTGTGCCGGCGCCGCAAGGCGGAGGATTAGCCTAGTGAGCCGCGGCGCCGGCATTTTTATTTTTTGACAGGCAGAGTGGACAGTGAGAGAGAGACAGAGAGAAAGGTCTTCCTTTGCCGTTGGTTCACCCTCCAATGGCCGCCACGGCCGGTGCGCTGCGGCCAGCGCACCGTGCTGATCCGATGGCAGGAGCCAGGTGCTTCTCCTGGTCTCCCATGGGGTGCAGGACCCAAGGACTTGGGCCATCCTCCACTGCACTCCCTGGCCACAGCAGAGAGCTGGCCTGGAAGAGGGGCAACCGGGACAGGATCGGTGCCCCGACCGGGACTAGAACCCGGTGTGCCGGTGCCGCTAGGCGGAGGACTAGCCTAGTGAGCCGCGGCGCCAGAGGGGCTTCTTTTCAACAAGGCAGTGACGTCAGCAGTTGTCCATCCCCATGCTCATGCCCCCCTCCCACCAAGGAGGGTAAGGCCCCACCTGGGGTGAGAGCCACCGCTGCCAGTGGGAGGGTGTCCTAGCCTTCCCAAGGGTGGGGCAGGAGAGATTGGGAACAGCTGGAAGAATAAGAGCTGTCAGAACAGGCTCCCCCTGTTTTCTGAAATGGCTCATCTACAAAAAGGAGCTTATCCCAAGACCACCTGCTCTGCTCACACACTGACCTCTCGCAACAATGTCCTAGTGTCCGCATCTCATGTCCCTCTGACCCCAGGCCCCTAGTGTCCCAACCAACGAGAACAGATGGACTGTGAAACTGGGTGTGCAGTGCCATGGGAAGAACAAAGCGTTTAGGGCACTGGGTCCCCCAAAGTATCTCCAGGGCTGTGGGACCCAGCCCAGGTTGGGCGATTTGGTAACCATCAACTTCCTTATTCTCCAAAGAGATAAACTCAGTTTCCATGTTCTCATCAATCAGTGAAATGTAATTACACACCAGTACCACCGGGGCTCCACGCTTGGTGCACAGAGCCACTAAATACTGTGGTGGCTGTTGAAGCCCTGGCCACTGGAGAGACTCGCCCACCTGCTATGAAGTTGTGCTTCACTGAGCTCTGCAGAAAAATCTTAGCCCAAATCTTATTTAAAGAACTATCCATTCCGCAGAAGTGTAAAATATTATGGGTAGAAGAAGTCCTAAATAGTCACTCCTCGGTCAGATGCTCTCTCAGAATCAAAACCCAGCAATGCAGCCTCGCTCTGCCGGATCCTCTAATCCTGGCATCAGGCTTTGATGCACAGATGCATGGAATCAGGCAGCCTGTCTCTTAGCCCGTCACCTGTCTTTCCATCTAGTATCTATCTGATTTAATGTAAGTTTTTAGGAGAAGGAGCCTGGGTAAGTTGGAGGTCCCTCTTGACTTGGAAGAGTGAAAACAACGGGTAAGTCGAATGTTGCACTCGAAAGAGCTGGGACAGCCCCCAGAGAGGAGCGTGCCGTGGAGCAAGGGGAACTCTGCAGCCAGGGAGGGACGTCTGGACAATTAATGGATCCGCCCGCTTCTGAAAGGTACAACCAGCAGCCGGGAAGTTGCCCTGGGCTGCCCTCGGTGGGACAAGACAGCCCACGGCCCCTCGGCCCCAGCCACCAGGCAGGTACTTTGGGTACTTGCCTGCCCTGCCCTGGGGTCATCACCGTGTTTAGCACACGGCCGGCTGCTCTCTTGTCCACAGTCGTATCCCATAAACTTCTTGGCAAGCTGTGGCCCAGCCAGTCTGCCCAACTCTCTCCTGAAGCTTTTAGCTAACAGATGCAATGATGCCTTTACTTAGCTTTGTGCCTCTTGTCTGAATTCTGGCCTTGAAGATGTATTGGCTAAGGAGACCGACACAGGCGGGAAAATCAGGAATAAAAGCAACGAATAAAGTGCACACAATGCAGTGATTGGCCGTGTCGGGTGGGAAGTGGGCGGATGTCAGCCAGGGGGGCTCAGGGACGCTGTCTGAAAACCTGAGGACATCCCGCCTCTTCACCCGGGAGGTAGCAGAGTGGGTGCTCTGTTCAGCATCTTTAACTGCAAACGTGATTCATCTAACAATGAAAATGAACTTGAGAAAAGCATACTTTTCCAAGGGGCCTTTCCTCAAGTCAAGGTTAGAACATACAAGAACACACATGCACACAGGAACACAATACAGGAATACACACAGAGAACACACAGGAAGACACAGACATGAACACAGGAACAGGCACACATACACAAGCACTCACACAGGAACACACACACATCCATACACAGTGACACACACAGGAACATGAACGCACACAGAAACACACATACTGCAACATACTTACTGGAACACATACATGCACACAAGAATACAGAGACAGGAACACACACGTACACAAGAACACACAAAGGAACAGGAACACGCACACACACACAGGAACGTGCACACGTCTGCTTGCCAACAGGATCACCTCCACAGGTGGTCAGCAGGTGACGTGCGTTGGGGGAGGATGAGGTCGTGTATTTCTGCTTCCACGCAGGAAGTGGAGTCCCCGTGGTTGCTTTCCCATAATCCTTTATCCCAAGCCTGAAAAACAACTCCTGCAGCATGCAGAACACCTGAGCTTTCCTTAAAACACTTGTTGCAAAAGCTCCCCGAAGTGACCATTACATTTTTCGTTAAGACATGTTCCCGGCCGGCGCCGTGGCTTAACAGGCTAATCCTCTGCCTTGCGGCGCTGGCACACCGGGTTCTAGTCCTGGTCAGGGCACCGGATTCTGTCCCGGTTGCCCCTCTTCCAGGCCAGCTCTCTGCTATGGCCCGGGAGGGCAGTGGAGGATGGCCCAAGACCTTGGGCCCTGCACCTGCATGGGAGACCAGGAGAAGCACCTGGCTCCTGGCTTCGGATCAGCGCGATGTGCCGGCCGCAGCGGCCATTGGAGGGTGAACCAATGGCAAAAAGGAAGACCTTTCTTTCTGTCTCTGTCTTTCTCACTATCCACTCTGCCTATCAAAAAAAAAAAAAGAAGACGACATGTTCCCATCAAAAAACTTTTTCTAAAAAAATGCGCAGTGTGGGGTTCCAAGATGGCTGAATAGGGAAAAGACGTATTAATTTTGATCATGGGAAGATACCAGAAAAACAGGGGGGATCTGTGTTCCTAGGAGGGAGTTGGAGAGAAGTCTGCAGGGCAAAGTCCACAGAAAGAGGAGAGGCTCTGGAACAGCAAAGCCGGGACAGATACACAGGGCTCACAGGACCCACGAGACGCTGGCAGCCAGCAGCTGGCTGGAAAGCCCTCTCCCTGAGCAAGGAGAGAGGAGGCTGCAGAAGCCCGTGCTCCCCTGCTGACCTTGCCTGGGGGAGAGCCTGGTGGTCCCCACTGACGTGGAGTCCAGGCAGATGAGCTGGCAGAGGGCACTTAACTCTGGGGAGTTAACTCTGGGAACGGAGGGCACATTGCTCCCCTCTCCTCTCTCCAGCAAGGAGTCTGGTGACCAATGGGGGAAGCACCATCTTCATACAATAAGGTGAGTGGAGCCTGGCCTGAAGAGCTGGCACGGACAGGGCACACATTTGACACAATGCTCCCCTCCTCTCCTCCCACCAAATCTCTGGACTCAACTTACCGGGGTGGGGCACTGACCAGCCTCTGTCAGGCAGGCAGCCGGCTCTAGGGACGGTGGTTCCACAGGCTAGGAAACCTATAAGGGTGTGGGATGCACCTGGGTCTTTGGGAAATCACTGAGCTGACTCCAGAAGCTCAAAATTCCTGGAGCGCTGGGAATGGACATGGTGGAGGGTTCCATGCTCGCACTATGGAGTGTGTACATCGTTTGTGTGGTTCATGCACCTGAGTGAGTCGGGGGTGGGGCGCAGAGAAGGGGGAGGCAGTGCTCACAGCAGCTAGGATGATCCCCCCTCTCCCTGCTGGCTACAGACAAGAGCTGCCACACATAACTTGGGTGCTACCCCAACTTCTCCTGCCCCATCGACACTGCCCAGAGCCCCCGCCCTGCCCTTCACACACTCTGCATATCCCCTGAAGGCGCAGGCATTCTACCACACCTTGAGGCACACTCCCAAGAACAAAGACTTCAGATGAGACATCACAAAGTCTCTCTCCAGATGTGGAAAATAAGTCTAGAAATACAAGAAAGATGAATAAGGAGAACAATAGGACTCTCTAAAAGGAACACAACCAGACTTCAGAATTGGACTGTGAAGATAACGAGATTGATGGAATGCCTGCAAAGGAATGCAAAAGAATAATTGTAAGATTACTCAAAACCACACAGAGGGTGTCGGCATCCCATGTGGGTGCTGGGGTCTAGTCCCGGTTGCTCCTCTTCCAGTCCAGCTCTCTGCTGTGGCTCGGGAGGGCAGCGGAGGATGGCCCAAGTGCTTGGGCCCTGCACTCGCATGGGAAACCAGGAGGAAGCACCTGGCTCCTGGCTTCAGATTGGCATAGTGCCTCCCATAGAGGCCATTTGGCGGGCGAACCAACAGAAGGAAGACCTTTCTCTCTGTCTCTGTCTCTCTCTCTCTCACTGTCTATAATTCTACCTGTCAAAAAAAAAAAAAAAACTCACAGAGAAGCAATTATATGAGTTAAAGAAATCTGTGAATGACAGGGATGAGAAATTCTGCTGGGAAGTAGAAATATTAAAGAAAAATCAAACTGAAATATTGGAAATGAAGAATTCATTATATCAAGTAAAAATATGGTGGAAAGCTTAAACAACAGACTTGGTAAAGCAGAAGAAAAAAATATCTGGGCTGGATGACAAAGCTTTTGAAGTATCTCAGTCAGACAAAAAAGAAGAAGAAAATTAGAAAAACTAAAACCTGTTCAGAATCTACGGGACACCAACAGATGAAAAAACTTACATGCCAGCATTCCTCGTGAAGGTGTGGAAAAGCAGAATGACTTAGAAAACTTATTCAATGAAATAGTAGCAGAAATTTTCCCTAATTTGGACAAATGTATGGTCAAACAAGTACAGGAAGCACACAGAACCCCAAAGAGACATGACCAAGATCTTTGCCACAACACATTATATTCAAACCTGGAAAAATAAAACACAAAGAAAAGATCCTGAAACGTGCAAGAGAAAAATCTTCAATCAGATTGACAGCAGAGTTCTCATCATAAACCCTATAGGCCAGGGGAGAGTGGAGAGATATAGTCCGAGTCCTTAAAGAAGAAGTCATCCCAGAATACTGTACCCGGCGAAGCTCTCATTTATAAATACAGGTGAAATAGAGACTTTCCAAAGCAAACAAAAATTTAAAGAATTTGTCACCACCTGGCCAGCCTTACAAGATGATAGTTAAGGATGTCTTATGAGCTGAAATAGAAAGATACCCAGCATCATACAAGAATGTGAAAGCAGAAAACTTCCTAATAAAAGTACAAAGAAAATAAAAACAAGCAATACAAATATTTATGAGAAAATGGCAAGACCAAGTCATTAATTATCCTGACTGTAAATGGACTAAAATCTTCAATTAAAAGATACAGACTGGCTAAATGGATTAAAAAGCTACTTACAAGAAACCCATCTTACTAACAAGGATACACACAGAATGAAAGTGAAAGGATAGAAAAAGAACTCCATGCAAATGGAAATAAAAAACGAGTAGGAGTGGGTATTCTAATATCAGACAAAACCAGAAAAAGATACAAGAAAGAGAACTATGGATCAATAACCCTGATGAACATGGATGAAAAAATCCTCAACAAGATACTAGCTAATCAAATCCAACAACATGTCCAAAAGATCACACACCCTGACTAAGTGAGATTTATCCCAGCGGTGCAGGGATTATTCAACATATGCAAATAAATAAACGTGGTATATTGCATTAACAAATGGATGAATAAAAGCCACATGATTATCTTGGTAGATGCAGAGAAACAATTTGACAAAATAAAGCATCCTTTCATTATAAAAACCTTTAAAAATGGGTTTAGAAGGAATATATTTCTTTTCTTAAATTTTTTGACAGGCAGAGTGGACACTGAGAGGGAGACAGAGAGGAAAGTCTTCCTTTTTTCATTGGTTCACCCCCCAGTGGCCGCTGCGGCCGGTGCGCTGTGGCTGTCGGACCGCGCTGATCTGAAGCCTGGAGCTAGGTGCTTCTTCTGGTCTCCCAGGTGGGTGCAGAGCCCAAGGCCTTGGGCCATCCTCCACTGCACTCCCGGGTCAGAGCAGAGAGCTGGACAGGAAGAGGGGCAACCGGGACAGAATCCAGGGCCCCAATCGGGACTAGAACCCAGTGTGCCGGTGCCACAGGCAGAGGATTAACCTATTGAGCCACGTGCCGGCCCAGAAGGAATATATTTCAACACAAAGGCATATACAACAAAACCTCCGGCAGCATCACATTGAATGGGGAAAAGCTGGAAGCACTTTCATTAAGATCTGGAGGCAGACAAGGATGCCCACTTTCATCAATATTCAATATAGTTATAGAAGTTTTAGCCTGAGCCATTAAGAAAAAAAAAAAAAACCCAAAGGTATACAAATTGGAAAGGAAGAAGT
Source organism: Lepus europaeus (assembly GCF_033115175.1). Taxonomy (NCBI): domain Eukaryota; kingdom Metazoa; phylum Chordata; class Mammalia; order Lagomorpha; family Leporidae; genus Lepus; species Lepus europaeus. Next base: position 5,187,124 of record NC_084843.1, on the reverse strand, counting down.
TAAATTATCCCTGTTTGCAGATGACATGATCCTATATATGGGGGGGGCAAAAGATTTCACTAAGAGGATATTGGGGGGCCGGTGCTGTGGTGTACATGTAAAGCTGCAGTGCCGGCATCCCATATGGGCGCAGGTTCAAGTCCCGGCTGCTCCACTTCCGATGCAGCTCTCTGCTATGCCTTGGGAAAGCAGCAGAAGATGGCCCAAGGCCTTGGGCCCTGCAGCCACCTTCTCTTTGTGTAACTCTGACTTTCAAATAAATAAATATTTAAGAGAGAGAGACAGACTCTATCGGAACTCATAAGAGAGTTTGGTAAATCCGAGGATATAAAATCAACAGACAAAAGTCAATAGCATTTGTACACACAAATAATGCCATGACTGGTAAAGTATATGCAAGATAAGTAACATTCACAATTAACAAAAAAAAATAAATACATTTGAATAAATTTAACCAAGGATGTGAAAGATCTATACAATGAAAATTATAAAACACTAAGGGGAGAAAAACAGGAAAAGACACCAAAAATGGAAAAATCTTCCATGTTTATGGATTGGAAGAATTAAATGTTCACTTAATTTAATTTAAATGTTAACTTAATTAAGTGTTAATTTAATTCGATCTTTGGAATGTCCATACTATCCAAAGCAATTTATGGTGTTAATGTTATCCCAATCAAAATTCCAATGACCTTCCTCTCGGATCTAGAAATAGCAATCCTAAAATTGATAAGGAAACATAAGAGGTCCTAAATAGCTAAAGCCATTTTAAACAACAAAAACAAAGTCAGAGTTCCAACAATACAAGATTTCAAGGCATACTATGAGTCAGTTATAATCAAAACCGTCTGGAACTGGCACAAAAATAGACCTGTAGACCAATTGAACAGACTAGAAACCCCAGAAATTAATCCATGCATCTATAACCAACTAATATTTGACAAAAAAAGCTAAATCCAATCCCTAGTGAAAAGGCAGTTTCCAAATGGTATTGGGAAAATTGGATCTCCACATGCAGAAGTCTGAAATAAGACCCTTACCTTACATCTTATACAAAAATCAACTCAAAATGGATCAAAGATCTAAATCTATGATCTGATATCATCAAATTACTAGAGAAAAACATCGAGGAAACTCTGCTAAACATTGGCATAGGCAAAGACTTCTTGAATAAGACCCCAGAAGAATGAGCAATAAAAGCCTACATAGACAAATAGGATTGCATCAATTTGAGAAGATTCTACACAGCAAAGGACACACTCAACAAAAGTGAAGAGGCAACCAACAAAATGGGAGAAAATATTTTCAAATTATGTATGATAAAGGATTAATATACAGGATATATAAGGTGCTTTAGAAGCTCAATAACAACAAAACAAACAATCCAGTTAAGAAATGGGCAAAGGCCATGAACAGGCATCTTTCAAAGTATGAAGTTCAAATGTCCAACAGACACATGAGACAAGTGCTCAGGATAACTGCTATCAGGTAAATGTAAACAAAAACCACAATGAGGTTTCAGCTTACTCCAGTTAGAATGTTGATCATCCAAAAATCAAAAAATAACAAATGCTGGCCAAGGATGTGGGGAAAAATGTACCCCTAACACACTGTTGGTGGGAATATAAACTAGTACAAACATTATGGAAGACAATATGGCGATTCCTCAGAAATCTGAAAATATGTCTACAATATGAATCAGCCATTCTACTCCTGGGAAGTTAACCAAGAGAAATGAAATCAGCATATGAAAGAATTATCTGTAACCCCCATATTTATTACCTCTCAATTCAAAATAGCTAATCCATGGAATCAACTCAGATGTCCATCGAATGGTAACTGGATAAATAAAATGTATGTATGTATACACACACACACACACACACATATATATAAAGAAAATGTAGTGTGGTGAAATACTATTCAGGCATAAAAATAATGAAATCCTGGCTTTTGCAACAAAATGGAAACAACTGGAGACCATCAAGCTTAGTGAAATAAACCAGTCCCAAAAAGACATTTTTATATGTAGAATATAGAATACAAAAAACAGTACCAGAAAATACTGACAACTTATGATTCCATTATTGTTCATACTCCAGTGGAACAGTAGTCTCTCTTTTTTACTTGTTGAGCATTGTGGTTAGGGGTGCATTAAGCCTGTCATTATAAGTGAAAGTATGTTATTGCAAAAATTAAAGGGAAGAAAAAAGGGAGGAAGGAAGAGCATGGAGGGAGGGAGGGAGGGGAAAGCATGATTTTCTTCTGAGAATCCGATCTATGAAATACATGAAATCTGTTCTATTTATATTAATAACAAACTTTTTGTATATCACAGGATCAGTAGATGAGCCCGTAATTGGAAAGAGAGCAACGTACAAGAACGTGAAATCCTGCACTCACAGCGGCCGTCTCTGCAGGGTGCCGTGGTTTCTCCGGCACCAGCAGAGGCTCTCCCTCACTGCTTTCACTGCCGAGTTGTGAGCAAAGCTTACAACAGAGCAGCATTGCTCTTGTCCAGCACAGTGGTGCAGGGAGCCCCAAGCCTGTGGTGTGTGGGTTGTCAGGGATGGAGCAGGGGCAATGGCCCATTGCTATCCTGGCCCACTGTTCCTATGCTGCTTGGTCCTCCTGATATGTGATAAGGCAAGTAGCTAGATTAGGGCCAGGAGCTGGAAGCCACACCTTCCCCTACCCCATAATCCTATCCATGCACCTGTTAATCAGACGACCCCTCCCCAGGATGTACCTCCCCTTATCTGGGACCTGGGGGCAGTACCATGTAACCACTCCCCTAAGTTCGCAAGAAGAAAGAAGGGGGTTCTCCCTCTCCCCTCTTCCCTCTCCCTTTCTCTCATGCGCACGCACACGCGCTCTCTCTCTCTCTCTCTTCCCCCCACGTGGACCCAGATTAAGTAGCACATGGAAATCTCTCTCATTTCCCTTCCTGGCCCACTCTCCCTAAACAATGCCCGTGCATGTGTGTGTGTTTCCCTCACTTTTTAAATAAACTTCATCACATGTACGTTGTATTTGTGCCTGTTCTTCAAATGCGTCTCTACATAAGAAGAGCCTGGAATAGGAACTTAGGCGCCACCTACCCCCACAACACTCCTGGTGGCTTTCATCTCTCCCCTTCCTCCTGATTTTCTGAGCTCTCTGACGATTCCCAAGCACGTAACTCTGCGTGTTAAAAATTCATCACAAGTCAAGCTGGTCTGCCAGGTGTCCAAGGGGACACAGAGGAGGACCTTGGCCACTCCAGGCTCCTGTTGCGTGGGATGTTTGCTGAGGGCTTGCCCTCCCTGGAGCACGGTGTGGATGTGTGTTTTTGCGCACGTGGGCAGGGTGGGGAGGCAGAGCAAGGCTCCCTTTTCTGACTCCCACCCTTTCACCCTCACTGGAGTCGTTTGCACGCAGGGAGGAAGGGAGGGAGGCTGTCGCGATCTCTCCTGCTCTCAGAGAAATTTCTTCATCCCTTCATACTCAAATCAGCAACCACTTATTGAGTCCTGAGTGTATGCCAGGCACTAGGAATGCAACAATTAAAAAAAAATCCTGCACACACCGCCTGCCCCCACGACCCTCACCTGCATGCCGGCTCCCACCACCGCTGCCACGCACATTTCTGAGTTCCCAAGCCATCCCGATGATCCAGGAACCACTTAGAGAACCAGGAGGTCAGACTGGGATGTGGTTAAGAACAGAAAGTTTCAGTGGCTCAGCAGCCTGCTAATAAAAACGTGGCCCCCGCATTACACACGTCACATGTATAACAAAGCGAAGAATGTGGATCGCAGACGGGAACACAGCAATTAGGCCAAAGTACAGAGCGCTGTACAGTGACCACGGAGTTGACAGCAAACAGCCGTCAGCTCAACACGCCACTGCACTCAGCTCACTTCTTAAAGGACTTCTGACACCACTTGCAAAATAAGAGAACTCGAGCAATGCTTGCCCAAAGCGCTCATGAACCTAGATTTCACCCAAAACTCTGCCTGCCTGGACGCCACTCGGGCACGGCCTGCGGGACGGTCCACAGCCCTGAGCAGCACGCTTGCTCTTCTGCTGCCGTCCTCTGTCAGCGAGAAGCCGAGGCCCCGGGGAACAGATCTAAGGATGGGGGCAGGGTCGGAGGGGATAACGGCCGCGGCCTGAAGGCTGCGTGTGGTCAGAATGGACCTCTCCTCCTAACGGCCACTTCTGACCAACCGCAGCTCTGAGCTGAGGGTGTGGCCAGCTGTTCTGGGCAGTCCCGATTGTGAAACAGTGCCTGCATCCTGGCCGTGGGATCCGGCAGAGCAAACCGTGCAGGGCCCTGTTGCGAGTGGACGAGCTCAGAGCGGCAGAGCAAAGACCACTTGGAAAGTATAAGAGCAGCACAGCACGGAAACACTCCAGGGAGGCTAAATCCCTCCAGGGGGCTCAGCTGAGCCAGTGAGGGGCAGGGGGCTCTTCAAGACAAGATGAAGCCCTGCACCAGATGCGCCCGTGGGGTAGCTGCATGTCCACTCCTAGACAGCCCTGGGTCCTTCCAGCACACCCACTCACAGACACACGCCTCCCAGCCACGCCCATCACGCAGCCTCAGGCATCCGCACAGCCCTCCGTCTGGTTTAGGAGCGGCTTTGTGGCCATGATTTGCACGTATATGACATTCCCCCCATTTCTGTGAAAATGCTCGGCCAACCTGGCACTCATGAGCTTGACACTGCGAGGGGATGAAGAGGGGACCCGGCAGGTGCTGGGGGATAACAAAGGTTTAATCCGAGCCTCCGCCCATAACACGGGTGACACGTGCCGAGTTGTGAAGGAAGTGAACCAGCTCGGTCTGCATGGCCAGAGGCTGAGCGTGGAGTGGGACATAGGACATTTGGAATCCATGAGGGCTCTGCAGGCTGATCCCTCTGCTAACACGACACACACTCAAGTCCACACGTGTGTCCCGGACACAGCTGTTAGGATTCCCGGTTTTGTCGCTGTGTGGGGCTGGGGCCAGGAAAGAGCCAGGCTTGCCCGACATACAATACCTCTGCTTCCTCCACCCCACACCCCAGGCCACTCAGACCCTGGCTTCCAGGACAGCTCTGGAAACCCCATTTGGGCAGGATATGAATGCCCCAGAGGATCCCACATCAGGAAAGGAAGTGAATTCCAAGGCTGCAGGATTCCCGTGGAAAAGACCCCAAGTCCCACTTCTCAGGGCAGCTGGACCAGCCGGCAGCACTTCCGCCGCGGCCGGCTTCCTTGCAAACCTCAACATTGTCAACCCCAGCTCAGCAGCAAACCCACGGCCTGTGAGCGCCTCTGGAGGAATGTGGTGCTATTTTTGACGATCAGAAATGGAGATGCTCCCCAAAGAGGCACACAGGCCACAGGAAAATAGTCCCTGGGGATAAATCCGGTGACAAGAGGAGTCTGAGGCAGCGCGGGCCAGCCTGGCTGCTGTGGGCGCACAGAGTCGGAGACCGGCACGCCGGCTGGCTTCCCCTCCGCCGGGGAACAGGCTCAGACACGTCTGTCTTCTTCCCTCCCCGAGTGACCATCATTTCCCGATGAGCTAAACAGGTGGCGTGGCTCAGCCAAGCGCTCCGATTCTGGTCACTCCCTTTCAGTGGACTTCCTGAGGAATGCGCTTGTCTCATAAGATACAAAACTCGGTTTACGGGCTGGGCCCGTGAGAGCCCTTAGTCTGGGACACATGGAAATACTTTTAACTGCTTCCATGTCGTGAATACCTGCATGGAAGGAGAGCATGGCCCTCCGACCTCAAGCTGGGAGGGAGATCTTTGCCGGAGTAAACACAGCACCACGTCATTGAGAAGACAATGGGAGAGATGGGAAGAGGGCGAACATCACCGAACAGATTCAGCGTCTCCTACCCCAGCCCGGGGACGGGCGAGAGGCCCTGCGTCCTTGTGTCCTGGTGGGCAGCTGGGAAGGCAGGGAGAGGAAGTCACTCTGACATCTCCAGTGCTGGGAGAATACACGCAGTGGAGCGGTTACAGGGGCCTGTGCGAGGGGCAGCGAGCGGTGCGGGGCGTACCGCCAGCAGTGGGTTTCGTGCTCCATCCCGTGGGGCTACCCCTTCCCCCTTTACCTGGGTCACAACACTCATCATGCTCCAAACTGCACGGCCAAAAAGAAGGCTTTTACCCCTCGTCCCAGCCAAGTTTAAACCTAAAGTCTCACCCGAGTCTTCTCTGCGGAGATGAGTGGTTTGTTTCACATCCTCTGGGTCTACCCGGACCCTGCCTGCCTTCAAGACACTCCTGTATCCTTCCTTGATGCCTTCCTTATTTTTTTAAAAAGATGTATTTTCTTTACTTGAAAGGCAGATGGAGATAAGAGAGAGCCATCTTCCGTCCGCTGGTCACTCCCCAAATGTCTGCAGTGGCCAGGGCTGGGCCAGGCCAAAGCCGGGGGCTCCATCCAGGTCTCTCCCACTGGGCGCTGGGGGGGCCCAAATGCTTTTCTGGTGCTTTCCCAAGCCCGTTAGCAGGGAGCTAGATCAGAAGCGGAACAGCCAGGACTCAAACCAGGGCTCGTATGGGATGCTGGCATCGTCCCAGGTGGCGGCTTAACCCGGTGCTCCTCAACACCAGCCCGCTTGATGCCTTTCAAAGCCAGCTTTGCGGTGAGGCCGCCAAGGGGGGGCCAGGTCCCTTCAACACGGGACTTCTTGGGCTGTTGGTCCTTCGTGGCACTGGTCTCGGGCGTTTGATTCAAGAAGCGCTTTTCAAAGGGTCACTGTTAGCATCTAACAGGAGGGCAAGTGGGGCCGGGGCACACGGGGCTCTCTGGGCTGCCCCTACTGCATTTCTGCTCCTTTAACTTAGTTCCGACCTAAGTGTTTTAACAACAGTCATGTGGGATAGGCTAGCAACAGTGCCCAAAGAGCAGCAGTTAGAAGTCACTCCTCTGGCCGGCGCCGCGGCTCACTAGGCTAATCCTCCACCTGTGGCGCTGGCACCCTGGGTTGTAGTCCCGGTCGGGGCACCGGATTCTGTCCCAGTTGCTCCTCTTCCAGTCCAGCTCTCTGCTGTGGCCCAGGAAGGCAGTGGAGGATGGCCCAAGTGCTTGGGCCCTGCACCCACATGGGAGACCAGGAGAAGCACCTGGCTCCTGGCTTCGGATTGGTGCAACGTGGCGCCGGCTGTAGTGGCCACTGGGGGGTGAACCAACAGAAGGAAGACCTTTCTGTCTCTCTCTCTCACTGTCTAACTCTGCCTGTAAAAAAAAAAAAAAAAGGCACTTCTCAGTGAGTCTAAGATGACTATGATCCCTGGTATTAACATTTGCAAAATCCTGTTTTATACTATTCTAATTTTTTATTTATTTGAAAGGCAGAAAGAGAAAAACAGACATCGACAGGGTTATTCCACCTGCTGGTTCACTCTCCAAGTGCCCTAACAGCTGGGGGCTCAGGAGCCAGGAACTGAATCCAGATCTCCCTCAGGGGCGGCAAGGACCCAGGTCATTGAGCCATCACTGCTGCCTCCCAGGGTGCAACAGCAGGAACCTGGGATTAGACGTGGAGCCAGGACTCGAATCCAGGACTCAAATCTCTAATGGGACTTGGGTGTCCCAAGCACTGTCTTCCTCACTGTGCCAAATGCCTGCCCCTGAGCTCTATGAATTAAGACACCGAGGTCACCCAGTTGCTGCCAGCCTGCAGGTATGCAGAGATATGTCCTCAGCTACCCAGAATTCCACTGAGCCCAGCTCTGGATCCACACATCTGCACTGGCCTTGGAGAGGCCATGACACGTCCCGGGTTGGCGGAGTTTGCAATGTGACCATTTCAGGAGGATGGAAGGTGCTGGGATGAGCCAGGAGTACAGCTCGGGGGTCTAGTCCCACCTGGTCCTGCCTCTCATTATCTGTGACACTGTGCTCAGCTCGCCCAACCCATCTGATCTCAAACTGCTCCTCCACACATGGGCTAATACCCCTCCCACTCCCCAGGAAAACTGTGATAGAGCGGCGCTGCCCCAGGAGGGCCCGCGGCATGGCACAGCTAACAACGCCTACCCTCAGTGATGGGATGGGTTTTTGTCCTTTGTTTCAAGGCTAGGGTGGAGCACACACACACACAGGGAGACAAAGGTAGGAAGTCAGTTTGCTAAATCCTCGACCCATACCTCACTGCCACACCCCACGACTGCCCATGGCTCACCCCCTGCCCACCTGGTCCTTGCGGCGTGTGTTGGATGAAGGCCAGGAGAGAGTGAATGCAGGTCACGGGGTGGTGGAAGAGCTGCCCCTTGGGGTGGGAAAACACAGCCCCCTTCCTGGGCCTGAGGGGAGCTCGGGGGAGGCAGCTCTGCTTTCCAGTGCCCCTGGCCTTGGTCTTGTCCCTTCTGTGTCATGTCCCTGGGCAGCAGGTGAGACAGAGGGATGTGGAGCGACCTGCCGGAGCTGTGAGACGCTCAGGTCGATTTGCAATGCAGAATCAGGGCTGAAGCAGGCCCAGCAGCCTGCCCCTCTGCACCGCGCCCTCCTGGGACAGGCTCCCCGGGGTGAGCACCTCTAACTATCCTCGCCTTGGGACCTTCAAAGGTGTCCCAAGTGCTTTAATCAGAATCACCTGGAAACAGATGCACCACGAGGGCTGGGAAGGGGGGAATCACACATAGTGAGACGTGTGCCAAAGTCACCCTACCCCAGCCCTGAGGACTACGAAACATAGCTGTCCAAGGCCTCCAGTGGGCAGACACATGTGACCCCTTGTATTCCAAGGCTGCAAACACTGTAGGAACGGGCGGGCCTCCCAGTCCTTGGAGGTGGGGCTCAGGAACTCGAGGGCTCTATTGAAAAGCTAACTTCGCAGGAAAATCTAGCCAACGGGGCAAGCTCTGGGGCCACACTGTTGTGTCCTGAGCTTGAGCAGAGAATGCAGCAAGCCCAGAGCCATTGATCCCAAACGCATGGGGTTCCCAGTAAGCACTGCAGAGCCTGCCCTGCCAGGCCTGGGGAGCTGAAAACAGGGCTGGAAGGGACCTCTGGGTGCTGAGCTCCCAAGGGGTCCTGGAGGCTCAACCAACCCAACCCGCATGGACATCTGACCTGGGCGGGGCCACCCCTCTCAGGGACACGGCTCAGACCTTGTGGCCCTGCGTCTGCTGCTATTTATACCCTTGGGGATTATTCTTTTCTTCCACGAAGACGCCTTGCTCCCATTAAGGCTAATAGGAGGCATGTGGCCGAGCTGAAGGCATTTCATCTTCCAGATTTTCTAAAAATAAATGTGAAGAAGGAAAACATATGTATTCTTTCTATATGGGGTCGTAAAGACACAAACAAGGAGGAACTGTGGTGTGCCTCGCTGCCTGGAGACCAGCTCCGCCATGAGGACAGCGGCCAGGTTACTTGTCACAGAGAGGTTTCGACACGGGATAACGAGGAATCCTGCCCACTTAGCCTCTGAGCGCAGCTGCCGTCACGCGCGCTTTAACCCCTCACACACGTCCCATCTCTTCCCGCCGACCGTGATCCTGGAAGGTTTTAATTGGACAGCCGACTGTGGAAATGGTGCCTGCATTTTGGTTCAAAACAAGAGCTGTATTCCAGAAAAGTTTACTATAAAGGAAATGTGTTTAAGAAGCATTCGATTTTCCTAATGGCTTTCACTATTCTCATGTGATTCTAGATGGCAAGGAAGAAAAATGCCTCTTGGATATAATAAAATTAAAGTTAAAAACAAACTTTGAAAAAAGTTACCCGCCTAGGGAAAACCGGCTGGTCCAGCACTGATGTCATCCAAACACGGACACCGCCGTGCGCCAGACTCAGTCTCGGCAGCACTGGAAGTGGCCTTGGCGTCTCCCACGTCGCACAGAAGTGCAGCAAGTTCTATGCATGGCAAAATCCGCTCACTCTTCTCTTGGCTTTGACATTCTGGTTTTCTATACACGACCATTTTGCTGCTTGGGGTACCTGTCCCTTCATTGTTTTTTTTTTTTTTTTTTTTTTTTACAGACAGAGTGGACAGTGAGAGAGAGACAGAGAGAAAGGTCTTCCTTTTGCCATTGGTTCACCCCCACAGTGGCTGCTCTGGCGGCACACTGTGGCCGGCGCACCGCGCTGATCCGAAGCCAGGAGCCAGGTGCTTCTCCTGGTCTCCCATGTGGGTGCAGGGCCCAAGCACTTGGGCCATCCTCCACTGCACTCCCGGGCCACAGCAGAGAGCTGGCCTGGAAGAGGGGCAACCGGGACAGAATCCGGCGCCCCGATCAGGACTAGAACCCAGGGTGCCAGCGCCGCAGGCAGAGGATTAGCCTAGTGAGCTGCGGCGCCGGCCCCTTCACTGTGTCTTAAACACGGCCACGCCTCCACGCACAACTTGGTCCAGTGCTGAGAACGTCTGGCACGGGCAGTTAGGCGTTGCAGACTGTCCCCCGAGGCTGCTGAACCTGCAGCCGTCTGCTCAGGGCCTCTCGCGTCTGAAAATGGTCGGCTGGTGATTGGGCAGGGCCTGTTTCAACAACGGCCAACAGTGACTCACCTGCCTGCAAACCAGGCAGTACCTCGACTCCTGCCTTCATCTACTCCGCGTGCAAACCCTCAGCCTGTCCTGTCACCTCTACCTGGAACGCACCTGGGGCCTCCTACTCTCTCCATCGCCACTCAGATACTCACCCCGCTTCAGTGAGCTCGAGAAAACCTACGACCACCTCTGCTTGGACCACTCCGATGGCTTCCCACTCCCACTCAGATACACCAGACTTCCTGCTGGAGGCTCTGTCCCCACTGTCCCTGTACTCTCCAGTCCCGCTGGACTTGGCCTTGTCCATTGAGTGTGCCGGCTCCATTCTTGTGCCATTCCAGGGGCCCTCTACCTGCTATTCCTTCTAGACTACAAACCCTCTGCAATGTCACAAGGGAGGTTCCTTCTTATCATGCCGACCCTGGCTGAAGAGAAGCCACCATGGGAGCCACCAAGTACGCAGCCCAGTCACATCAGCAGAGCCCAGTGTCCTGCCAGATTCTTATCGCCACTTGAAAGTTCTCAAGCTGAAGTTAATGTTTGGAGTGCGTCCGTGACCACTCAGCACGCACACTCCATGAGCGCAGGGGTCCTGCTTTGCAGGGCCCTGGCACCTGCTGGACACCAGCACTTGTCCCGTGACTCACATCCCCATGCAACTGATGGGCCCACGAGCAGCCCAGAACGCTGAAGAGCCACTCGGCCATCCGGTGACAGCAGCTAGTGAGCAGATACAGAATTCACGCTCCATAGTACAATCGCACAATCCGGACATTGCTTCAGACCCGACGCGTGTTCAGGCATCCCGCTGGGAGGCAGGAATGTGATGGTGAGCGGCAGAGCAAGGCCACTGGCCCCGCAGAGTGGGAGGTCGGAATATCTGACAGTAGCCCAAGCGCCGTCACCCTGGTGAGGAGCTTGAGTTCTCCCAATGTCGGGCCTCGGGGGACGAACACGGCTGTGAGGGTCGGTCTCCTAAGGCAGAGGAATTCTGTCCTCTCCTGGCCGTTAGCCTGACCGCAGCCACTCTGTTCAGGGCAGTGTTGAAAGCCTCGCTTGCCTTAACTTGCCGTGCTGCGTCCATTTGGCTGGAAGGGATGAGGGCGGGGAGGTGGGACCACCGCATCCCAGCGGCGCGAGCTCTTGACGTCAGCAGCAAGCCAGCAGCAGCCTCACTGTCACCACTTCCCTCGGCCAGCACCCACGGCCCTGCCCAGCCCCAAAGTCCAGATGAAGTGGCAGGCCTGACCAGCCCCAGCCCGCACTCCCTCTGCACAAGGCCGTAGCCAGGCGGACAGAGAAGAGGGACAGAGAAGCCCCGCGCCCAGTGGCGCCACGACTGAGAGCATGTCCTCCCCAGCTAGCTGGTAGCAGTCGCCACGGCTGCCCCCTGGGTGGGAAACTGCATGTGTCTGACACCTGACACCACCACCCATCTCACCACGGGGAGTGGGGGTGCAATTTTCAGGCTGTGCAGGCCAGACAGCAAACCCTTGTGTGTCCTCAGGGAGAGCAGGGAGGCCGGGCTTTGTCCTGGAGCAGAAACGGGTGTGTGTTTCCTTGCAGGAAAAATAACCCCGGTGTTAGAGGGAAATTGTCTCTGTTGGAAAAAGAGCGACGGAGCTTCTTTGGGTTGAGAGACCTCTAAGTGTCCTGCATCTCTGGCATCTTGCTGATGTTGGGGCTCAGAACACTGAACCCCAAAGAATGGCACTGCGGCGCGATGACTATTTCCAACAGAAAGCCGAGAAATTGTCCAACGCAGCAGTGGGTTTCTGGGGAAGTTCCTCCTCCAACCTACAAGCCAGATCTTCAGGAACACATTCAATCCCCATCAGTTCCCCCCTAGACATCGCAGTCGGTGGGGGAGATGGGATGCTATACGGTGGACACCCTACCCGGACCTAGAAGGACTTGGTCACAAGTTACACCTGCTTGGGGGCCCATGCATCTCCTATGAAAACCATTTTCTCCCCTCTAAAAGTGGCTGCAGACCCCACTCACCTCTCGCCTGTGAAGAGGGTGTGTAAGGGTCTCGATGCCATCGGGCACTCGCTTCCCGTGCATGCAGGGAGCCATTGCATTTCAGCAGACCCAGCAACCAACTCTCCGATAGGAAACCCTCGGCCCTACGCTGGCTAATGAGCAACAGCAAGCCGCGCTCGGAAAGACGACGCACTTCTGAACGGTCGCCTTCTGGAACACGTCACACAGTGCTCAGTTACAGCGTGCTGCTTTTATCTCACACTTCACCTGAGAAACAGCAAGAGAGCTCCTGCTGATCGCTGAGTCAGGGCCCGCAGTGAAAGAACCAGGAGGGGATAGCTAGGGGTCGCTCGGCTCCAAACTACCAGCGTTCACACTTTGCAGGCAGAGCCCAAGTGGAATGTGAGGTTTTGCCCTTGGCATTCTGGTCTTTGCTCGTCTCTTGACTTGTCCTCCAATTTCTCTTGGTTGAGGAACTAATTCAACTCAGCTGCAGGGTCTCTGGTTTGTGTGCCTTAAGTTTCATAATGAAATGAAAGATTCACATCCAATTACTTCATGTTAAAGACTCTTCACAGCCATCCTCCGCTGGTCCTGGACCCGGTGCCTCCCGTGCCGACTTGATCAGCGCTCGGGAGAACAGCAGAAAGCTCATTTGCAAGCACTGAGCCGAGCTGAATTGATCAGTGATATTTCAGCCTCGCCCATGGCCTGCGGGGTACACGCACACTTTCACTTTGTGACGTGAGATGGCAGGATGGGTCTTTATAAGGAATTGGAAGAAAGTAGGAGCATACATGGGTCTCAGACCAATCAGACGCAGGTCCCTCCAGTCTCTCCTCACAGTCCTGGAGTGGTCCCCGAGAGAAACCGGAATACGTGGCATGGGTGGTCCTGCAAGCTGGGTCACACACTTCTTTCTCATTACTGCGCTTTTTTGCTGTGATGCATCCAACCCCAGCAAAGAGTGGCATCTGTCAGTCAGCAGATCTTTCTGCACTTCTGCACCTGCTGTGTGCTGCTCCCACCCCGGGCACGCCCTGCACCAGTGCCCCTCACTGGAACCAAGCCGCCCTGTGCCACAGCTCAGTATAGGGTTTGGATACCCCTAAGCCTGAATGGGACTCAATTCGCAGACACGGTAGCTGGTGGACTCCCCCACCCCCTTTGCTTGAGTTCACTTTATCTTGTTCCTTCCTGGGTCACCAACGTAACAGCTCCAGTATACTCTGGATATGATGAAACTATAAAATGTGTTGGCTTCGCGCTTCACATTTCTCCACGTGTTGTCAATTCCCCATACAGCCATCATTATTTTGACTTGGCACAACACCCCAATTCTCTAAAGACAAAGAACTCAAAACACAACGGTGGAAATGCTGAACCCAAGTTTGAAATGATTCAGGCACCACTGCACACTGGCCCAAATGGCACAGGCTAACTGTGTGGTCCCTACGGCATAACATTTACCCCATAAACACTCCTGAGAAAAATTCTAACAATTAAAAAGTTGCAGGGAAGATCCAACACAAAACCATTTCAAAAGAAGGAAACACAAAGTTACTTCAAAAAGCTTTTGGAAAGGTGGGATTAAAAGATAAATTCATTTAGGTGAAAAAAAATTGAAATTATGCAGCTTTCATAACATTCATTTTCCAGGAAATTTTGAAGACCCCTCGTGTATACTACCAATGAAAACTTTTGTCTTATTTGTAATTTGAAGTTAGACAAAAATAGGATGACTTTTTTTTTTAACCTACAAGCAAATTAGCAAAGTGTAAGAATGAAAGACTTGGTTCACTTTATACTCATAAGGTTAACCCTACATTAAGTAGAGAGCTCACCGACTAGCATGAAGAAAAAAGAACAAAAACAAACAAGGAAAACACTGTTCACCAACAGTCAAGGCAAGGGCTGTTCAAAATTGCCGCATCTCAAGGTGTCAGTTTTGCTCCTATGGATTACATTTAAGTACTCTATTAGTGACCACAGATCAGAGAGACCCTATGGCATTTGTCTTTTTGTGACTGAAAATCAATCTTAGTAAAAAAAAAAAAAAAAAAAAAAAAGGAAAAAAAAGAATGAGAAAGGAAGAGGGAGGAGGAAGAAAGGTGGGAGTGTGGGTGGAGGGAGGTGGGGGGGTCACCATGTTCCCACATTTGTGTATATTAAATGCATGAAGTTGTATTTCTTAAGCAAAATAAAATTTTGATAGGAACTAAAAATGAATGCAAGACTCAGTTCCATGGAGAACAGGTCACCCAGGGGGAGAGAAAGTCCCCCGGGCCGCAGCGGCAGCACACACCGCTCACTCTCTAGAAGCGCAGGGAGGCGCAGGCTGTCCCTCTGAGGGTCCACGGAGTCTCCTGAAGCACCAGCAGCTGGAGGCCAAAGCACCGCCCTCAGGGGTATCACTTTCCAAGTCCCAGCAAAAGCAATCAAAGCCATAAAATCTAAAGTCTTTGCAGTGCTCAAATCCTACACCCAACAGTCCTTCCAAACATGGAGCCCAAGAACATGAGCAGACATGTGGTCAGAGTTCCACACACACAAGTGCCTGTTAAGTGTCATCTGTGATAGTGAACAGTTAGGAACGGAGGGGCCTTCAGCCAGCAGTGCCCACTGTGGGCTTGAGTTCAATTCCTGGGCCTGGCTCCTGGCTTCAGCGTCTACCAATGCAGACCCCTAGGAGGCAGCAGTGGGGACTTCAGCAACTGGATTCCTACCAGCCACGCATAAGGCCTGGGCTGAGTTCCCAGTCCCTGGTTTCAGCCCCAGCCCAGCCCCAGCTGTTGGGAGCAACTAAAGTATCCAGTGGCTAGGAGTATCTGTCTTTCTCTGTGTCTTACATAAATAAAAAATAATTTTAAAATATAAAAAAGAGAAAAATTTGGAGTTCAATGCCCAACATTAAAAGTTTATATCACAAGATCTGAATAATAGAGAGTTATTTCCTACGTTTGTAGAGAACTCTGCTTAACAAGCAGAACAAGACAATCCATGGCTTGATAAAAACTGTAACAGTGTTAGAAAAAGCCAATGACATCAGCAAAAATTCCTTAAACAAAGACTTGGCCTTGTGTAATGAACTGGATGCCCCAGTCCCCCAAACTCAACTGCTGAACCCTAACCCAGTAGGGTGCTATTAACAAGTGGGGTCTTTGGTGATTAGGTCTTGAGGAGGCAGCCCTCAGGCATGAGGTCAGAGCTCTCGCGACGGGAGGCAGGAGAGCCAGCAGCTCACCTTTCTGATGAGAAATCGACCATCAGCCAGCAGAGCAGAGCCATCACCAGCTCCACCCCTGGTGGCACCCAGACGTTCCACCTGCAGAACCGTGGGTCACACACTCCTGTGTTTGGGGCCGCACAGGCTGTTTCGGAAGCAGAGTCAACACGCCACTCCAGCCGACTTGTGTGATGTAGAGGACCATCCACACGCGTGGCAAGGTTAATACTGCCATGACAACAGATTCATCTACAAAAACCCATCATGCTATGAAGCGAAGGGGTCCAGGGACTGTCCCCGAGAACAGGGTGCCCCGGTATGCTAATTATTTCAAATTATAGGAACTTTGAGATCGGAAGAGGCTGGAAGAGGCTTTACTCTGATAACCCCTTATCTGCCTAACGCCTAGACCAGCCAAGAAAGAAAACCGCAGTGTCTGGTGCCTCCCCTGAATCTTCACTAACTGAATTCATGCCGCTGGAAGGAAGGCATGTAGGGACAGACTTTCGCTTTCTGTTTATACCCATTCAATGTTTCTAAAGAATTGGTTCCCAGCCACTGCCCATTCTGCACACCCAACAGATTTGTCCCTGGTCATTTTAGCTTCTTCAAGCCCATTAAATCTCCTTAAAAATAATTTTCTGGGGCCAGCTCTGTGGTGCACTAGGTTAATCCTCTGCCTGTGGTGTTGGCATCCCATATGGGCGCCAGTTCTAGTCCCGGTTGCTCCTTTTTCAGTCCAGCTCTCTGCTGTGGCCTGGGAAAGCAATAGAGGATGACCTGAGTGCTTGGGCCCCTGCACCAGCATGGGAGACCAGGAAGAAGCACCTGGCTCCTGGCTTCGGATTGGCATAGTTCTGGCCATCGCAGCCATTTAGAGAGTGAACCAACGGAGGGAAGATGCTCTCTGCCTCTCCTCTCTCACTGTCTATAACTCTACCTGTCAAATAAATAAATTATTTAAAAAAATAATTTTCTACTCTCAGCACTTCCCACTGCCCCTCCCCTAAGGGAAGGGAAGTACAAGCCTCTGAATCGCGCATGCTGCTGGCCGCCCGCACTGGGTGGGTGCTGTGCACACTGGCAGTCTGTGTGTCTTTCCTGTGGTTAATCTACCTATGTCAGTTCATTACAATGAACGCTCAGAGGGTAAAAGGAAGCTTTTCCCTTTTAATCTCAGAAGCAACTAAAAGTCTTGGATATCAGCATTAATACATATTTTAAATGTATGGCTCAACATGCAAGGAATCAGGAAACTGCTTCCGAGGCCAAGAGAAAACCGAAGAACAGATCCAGATGCCTTAAAGGTCACCACTGATCTTTGGCCACCCAGGCGTTTGAATTGAAAGCCAAACAGAGGCCAGATGGTGAAATCTGGGAATATGGGAAATCGGGTTGGAAACCCCTACAGGAAGCTCAGTGTATTCTCACAAGCTGGTACCCTTTCAGACTCAGAGCCAACATTCACACAACCTGCCTGCCACCCCCGGAAGCTGGAAATTGAGCACATTGTGAGCCCAGCTGGGAGAAGCATGGGAGTCCTCTCTGGGGAGGTTTCCCTCAATGCAGAGAATTGTTCTAATAGATACAGTTCTAATAGACATGATCTTAGAATTGCAGTAGCATTTTATGGGCCAGAAGTCACAGCACATACAAATGAATGACAATTGCCTAGGCCAAAGTTAGGAGAGCAAACGGCAGGATCAGACTCACAGACAGCTTATCTATCGGAAATCAATAAATACAGCCAATAAAACTGCTGATACACTGAAAGATATTGAAGAGTTAATAAAAATTATGAGTGAGCAGAAACTGTAAAAATGACAAAAGTGATTTCAAAAGGACTAAAACGCATTTCTAGAAATTAAAAATGTTCATAGAAGCTAAAAACTTAGATGACTTTAGATACAGCTGAAAGTAGAATTAGAGAAGTAGAATAAAATCTGAAAAATATATTGAATGTGTCAGAGTCAAGTCAAAGTAATGCAAACTGAGAGACAGGTTAGGAGAAAAGACAACAGGATGGGGCAGCATAAAACCCATCTAACCCAAACTCAGAGAGGGGATAAGAGGGAATGGAAGAGGGGACGGCCGTGGGGCCCATACAGCCCTGGAAGTAACACAGATGGTATCAGATTCATGAAGCACAACAATGATGAAAATAACCACACAAATCTGCATTTCAATGCACCATAATGAAGCATAACACCAAATACAAAGAGAATATCCTAAAACAGCCCAAAGGAAAACCGTGGAGTTGCGGCAATTGGACGGACCACTGCCTTCCCCACAGCCAAGCAGAAGCCGAGTGCACCAGCAGATATTTCCAAAGGACCGAGAGGAAACAATGACCAACATGGAGCAGCTCGCCTTGTGAAGTCTTTCTGGACACGGCAAAATAAAGCGGCTTCTAGAACTCCCACCTCCCCAACTGGCCAATCTGAGGACAAAAATTCTGTCTCTTGGGTGTTCCATCCAAAGCAGCCCAGGAAACCCACACTTTGGGAGGGGAAAGCTGATCACTGGGGACAGGAATGAGTTCTGATGTGTGCAAGAAAGAGGAGCCAAGGTGATGGTACCTCAGGTAAACCCATCGTGGGAAAGACTCATCGGATTTGCAGGAGTCAAACCAGGATAAGAGGGGCTGGCACTGCGGTGTAGTAGCTGAGCCTCCGCCTGTGGCACCGGCATCCCATATGGCACCAGTTTGAGTCCCAGCTGCTCCTCTTCTGATCCAGCTCCCTGCTAGTGGCCTGGGAAGATGGCCCCAGTGCTAGGGCCCCAGCATCTGCATGGGAGACCCGGAAGAAGCTCCTGGCTCCTGGCTTTGGATCGGCCCAGCTCAGCTGTTGCAGCCATTTGGGGAGTGAACCAGTGGATGGAAGACCTTCCTTTCTGTCTCTCCCTCTCTCTGTCTGTAACTCTACCTCTCAAATAAATAAAATCTTTAAAAAAATTGATAAGATAGAACCAAAACACAACAGCACTTGGGCATCTCTTTGAGATGTGGTTGGCAGTGAAGTATCACAAGATTCTAAGTGGTTTGAGAGGTGAGTAAAAGCAATGACTAAGCTTTAGCTAATTCAACAGTTCATATAGTATAATTTCTAGTCACTAAAATAATAAAGAATAAACTTGCAAATAGCAGAGACAAAAGCAGAATAAGAAATGAATTAAATATCAGGCTATTAAAAGGATAAAAATAAATGAGACAAATGGAAAATCTAAATAATGATAGAAATAAATCCACTCATATTGATAATCAAAATAAACATGGAACTAGATTATTTTAAATGATTAGTGCATATGGTTAGAGGGTACAATGGGATGAGCTGACACAAATATCCAATGTGTGAACCGCAGATCATATGGGTTAGCTTCCGTCTCCTGAAGCAGGATTTCTGATGAACAACTGCACTCATGTGAGGGATATGGTGCAGCATTTCAAGAAATGCATCAATGTGTGCTGATCAAATCAGAGTGATCACGCTTCCCTCTGTTCATCATTACTTTGTGATTGGAACCTTGGAGCTCCCCTCTTCTATTCCCTCAGAAAAGATTTAATAGGTTAGGGATTTTCTTCTTAAATGTAGTCTATGAATAATTTTCCATAAAAAACAAATGCAAATGGTTTAAATGTCCTACTTAAATACATGAGACTAGCTAAAAGAATTTTCAAAAAAAAAAAAAAACAATGAGAACAGAGTAGTGATAATAATCTTGTCCTATTAGATGCTAAAGTTCACGATGGGTCTTGATGGAGACACAATTAAAGCAAAGTAATCTTGATGAACATATACCAAAATATTTTGAATTGAATGAAAGTAAAAAAAGCACATTTCAAAATTAGAAGGATATTATAGCTCAAAACGCTTGTATGAAAACCCTTGCTATGAGCCTTTGATCCAAGCATTCTTCTTAAGAAGTGAAAAAGGAAAAAGAAAAGTCATTTCAGGACAAATAGACAAATGGAAGAAACAAAGCTAAAATCAGATCATAAGTGAAACCAGATACGCAAAGGAGAAACTCAAACAAAACTAGATCTTGGGAAAAAAATCAATAAAATGGACAAAATTCCAGCTGGATGGTTCAAAGGCAGACACGAACCAGCAGCACCAGCACTCCGGGAGAGAACAGCCCGAGGTCATGGATAGCAAGGAACTCCTACGAGCGACCTGATGCTGGATAATTTAGATGACTTAGAGGAAAAACCATCCCTGGAAGATGCCAATTGCCTGAGCAAGCTTAAGAACAGGAGGCCAACTGCTGACACAGCCAATCAAGACACCGAATTCAGGAAGAAACCTTTCCATACAGAACAGTGCAGGCCACGGGACCTGACCGGGAGACAAACCAATCCCACAAAACCTCCTTCAGAAAAAGAGGAAAACACTTTTCAAACCAAATAATTCAAAACAACAACTGCTACCACCACATACCAACATTCATCACTAACATGAATGTAAAATAAATTCTGAAAAAAGCAAATGCAAGCTCGCACCATATGTTTTAAGAAGTTTAATACATCATGACCAAATACTTAACCTAAAATATAGTTAACCCAATGTATGGAAATCAATACAACTTCTCATATTTATAAAACAAAAGAGAAAAACCCTAACGTTATCACAATAGTGCTTAGAAAATATTTGTCAATGCTCAACACCCACATATAACAAAGGATTTCACCAATCTGGCAGTAGAAATAATTCTTAAAAGCCAAATAATATGAATAAAAATGGAAAATGTATTTGAATAACAATTTAATTTCTCCAATTTTATACAAACAGCCAATAGGCACATTAGAAAAATGATTCAGCATCACCAGGGACTCATTAGGGAAATGTGAACATGAGCCACAAGGAGATCCCTCCCCACACCTGTTAGGATGGGAATTACAAAACCAACGGGCACTGACAGGTGTTTCTGAGGGCTCAGAGAACCGGGAACCACGACGCACTGCCAACAGGAATGCAAAATGGCACAGCTGCCCTGGAAAACACTACAACAGCCCCTTACAAAATAAAAATAGATTTATCATATCAGTTACCTCTGGGGTATACAGCCAAAGAGTCAAGAGCAAGGACTCACGGGGATATTTGAACGCCCACGCCTACTCCCAGCGTTAGTCACAACAGCCTAAAGATGGGAGCAACCCGGTTACGATCTAGAGGTGAGTGGGTAAACTCACTGCAGCGCACACACACAACAGAACATCCTTTAGCCTTCACAAAGAAAGAAATTCTGACCCAGGTTACAACTTGGATGCACCTTAAGGGCAGAATGCCAAGAAAAAAAGACAATCACAAAAGACAGAGACTGTCGGAGCCCACTTACGTGAATTACCTAGAGTGGCTTAATCTAGAGACAGAAAATCGGACGGTGATGGTTGCCAGGGAGTTGGGACTTCTTGTCTACTGTGTGCATAACTTCAGTTTTGCCAGATGGAGAGAGTTGGTTTTTTTTGTTTGTTTGTTTGTTTTGTTTTTTGACAGGCAAAGTTAGACAGTGAGAGAGACAGAGAGAAATGTCTTCCTTCCATTGGTTCACCCCTGAAGTGGCCGCTGCAGCCAGCGTGCTGCGCCGATCTGAAGCCAGGAGCCAGGTGCTTCTCCTGGTCTCCCATGCGGGTGCAGGGCCCAAGCACTTGGGCCATCCTCCACTGCACTCCTGGGCCACAGCAGAGAGCTGTGGAGCAACTGGGACAGAATCTGGCGCTCCAACCGGTACTAGAACCCAGGGTGCCGGTGCCGCAGGTGGAGGATTAGCCTGGTGAGCCGTGGCGCCGGCGAGAGAGTTCTTGATATGAGTGGTGATGGTGGTCATGAAACAACTGAATGTAATTAATGCCACAAACTGCACCCTCAATGAATCAAGATGCTAAATTTTATGTTGTATCTATTACTGCAAAAAAAAAGATAAAACATGGCAAATGGAATCTACCTACATCTGTATGTTTTATAAAATCCCTAAAGCTAATAAGGGGTAAGGAAAGAGACTGCTTTCTCATGACTTCTCATCAACGTTTTACTGCAAATCTTACCTATTTCACTAAGCTAAGAAGACAGGCAGCACTATGGTGTGGTAGGCGAAGCTCTGCCTGCAGCACCGGCGTCCCATATGGGCGCCAGTTCATGTCCTGGCTGCTCCTCTTCTGATCCAGCTCTCTGCTATGGCCTGGGAAAGCAGTAGAAGATGGCCCAAGTGCTTGGGCCCCTGCACCCACAAGGGTGACTTGGAAGAGGCTCCTGTCTTCTGGCTTTGGATCAGCCCAGCTCCAGCCACTGTGGCCATTTGGGGAGTGAACCTGTAGATGGAAGACTTCTCTCTCTCTCTCTCTTTTAAAGATTTATTTATTTTGATTTTAAAGTCAGAGTTACACAGAGAGGAGAGGCAGAGAGGCAGAGAGAGAGAGAGATACAGAGAGAGAGAGAGAGAGAGAGAGAGAGAGAGAGGTCTTCTATCCGCTGGTTCACTCCCCAATTGGCCACAACGGCTGGAGCTGTGCCGATCTGAAGCCAGCAGCTAGGAACTTCCTCTGGGTCTCCCATGTGGGTTCAGGGCCCAAGGACTTGGGCCATCTTCTACTGCTTTCCCCAGGCCATAGCAGAGAGCTGGATTGGAAGAGGAGCAGCCAGGACTAGAACCGGCGCCCATATGTGATGCCAGCGCTTCAGGCCAGGGCATTAACTCACTGCACCACAGTGCTGGCCCCACACTTCTCTCTCTGTCTCTCCCTCTGTCTGTAACTCGCCTCTTAAATAAATAAATCTTAAAAAAATAAGGTAAGAACAGAGGAACAGAAATCATCAAGGTGAGGAAAGCATAAAGTTTATTCAGACACACTGCTATTATGTACATAGAAAATTCTAAGGAACCCACAAAAACACTGCTATAATTGTTAAGTGCTTTTAGCAAAATTGCAGGAACCAAGGTCACTAAAGTCAATTATATACATACTATAGTAAGCAAAAAAGTTGGAAGTGAAATGTTAAGAAATCAATATCCATTTACTGTAGCATTCAGAATATAAATTTACAAAATACATGAGTGAGCTCTACAATGAAAACTACAAAATGCTGCTGAAAAACATCCATGCAGTGACGTGGCAGAATTTCAAAGCTGCTGGTGTGAGTGAGTGAGACCTCACCCACAGAGCGCGACTAATCCCCAGTAATCCAGGTAGATCCTGGAAGAGCGGCAGAGAGCTGACGGGGGTCCCCTGGGCCCCGAGTGGCAGGAGACTGGTTGCAAAGGGGCTCGAGTTTCTGAGGTGTCAGAAATATCTGGTATCGACTTGTGCTGTTGATTCCACAGGGACAGCCCAAGAGTGTTTCAGAAAGCTCACGGAAAATGGAATTAAAAAAGAAGTTTACTTTGATGCAAAAAAATTAAAATCTATGCATATTCAGGGGTCCTCAAAAACATTAATAAAAGGTGTGTATTATGAAAACACAATGCATGATTTCATTTTTTTTGCACTAAAATAAACTTAGTTTCATTTTTCCATGAACTTTTTAAAGTGTCTTCGTACCTAAATGAGGGTACTTCAGTGTTAAATAAATTATGCCTCGTAGTAGCTCATCTGAGTAATGGGCTAGACTGAGAGGGCTTCTGTAGACTGTCCCAGTGGTCGGGGCCCTGGCTACGATGCCCGCATCCCACTTCTCCGTGCCAGGTTTGACCCCTGGCCCTGGCCCTGGCTCCAGCTTCCTGCCAAGGCAGACCTGGGGGTGATGGTGATGGCTCAAGTAGCTGAGTTGCCACCACCTATGTGGGAGACGTGGATGGACGTCCCAGCTCTCAGCTCTGCCTGGCCCAGCCTGGCCACTGCCAAGCAGATAGAAGCTCCAGCCTCCTCTCTCTCCCAGTCATTCTCCTTCCTCCTCTCCCTCTCCCTCCCCTTCTCCCCCGCCCTTTCTGCTCCTTCCCTCCTCCCTTCTCCATCCCTGTAGTTCTGCCTCTCAAATAATACAGAATTTAACATTTGAAGGCCAGCCGGTCTGTGACCCTGCAGAATGAGATAGGTCTAATGGCACTAGTTCACACGCAGGAGTAGCTAGGAGCTCCTCGCCTTTCAAATGCATGGATGAGAACAGAGCAGCTCTTGTGACACACACAGCACTCAAGTGGCATGAAAACTGTTAGAAGGAAACACCTTCGTATGTCATGGAAATCCTCGTATAGACAAGAACTCGGTATGCGGTTGGCATTCTCAACCATCAGAGCAATCATGGGTTACGACCTCCATAGTCCCTGGACAACTGCAAGAGGTTCCAACCTTACACTAATAGGAACACAGCCAAAGGATTATAGGTTTAAATCAAAGTGCTGGGAAGGAACGTAGGCTGGAGCGTGCCTTCCCTAAACCTGCCATGCAAAGACAAAGAGGACAGATTAAGAAGCTAATAAAAAATCCGAATGTCAAAAATTACCATAAACAGACATGGTGACTAAGTGCAAGGTGGCATCCTGGACTGGATCCTGGAACAGAAAAAGGACATCAGTGGGAAAACTGGTGAGACAGGGAACTGTGGGAGTTAACACTAGCCCACCAACCTTCCTGTCCTAGTTCCCAGTGGGCTCAGTGCTTCTCATGGGTGGGGGCGGGGAGTATTGGCAACATCTGGAAACGTTTTTGTTCTGTGTGGAGTGGGGAGAGGGAGAGGTGCCAGGGAAGTGACCAGAGAACCTGCCGAGCATCCCAGGGTGCACAGCGCGGCAACGAACGGCCGAGCCCCCGACGCCAGGGGCGCCCAGCTGAGACAGCCCCCCCACGAAGCGCACAGGAGAGCTCGTGGCTGACGCCCAGGAACCTGCTGCCTCTGGGACTCTTCCGTGAATCTGACCTTGACCTCGTCTCACAACTCAGAGTTTCAGAAATTAGAGTAAATGACACTAAAAGTAAAATACAGATTCTAAAACAAATGAAAATGCAAAATAAGAAAAGACTAGTGACAATTAAGCACAGAAAATAGAAAACTCACTAAAAAAGAAATATAGATGTATATTAAACCTGAGAGAGTTCAACTTTGTGAAAAATATATCATAAATGTCATTTTCCACTTATGAAAATTGTATTAAAATGTTTGTGGTGACACTATCCAACGCTTGCACATGTTTAGGGAAGTTATATAATGTACAGTACATATTGTCTATGGTATGTGTGTAGTAAACCTTGTGTGTCATTTAGAAATCTATGTTAAAAAGCCTTAGGGGCCTGCGCTGTGGCACAGTGGGTAAAGCTGCTGCCTGAGGTGCCAGCATCACATATGGGTGTCATTTTGAGTCCTGGCTGCTCCACTCCCAATCCAGCTCTCTGCTGTGGCCTGGGAAAGCAGTAGAAGATGGCCCAAGTCCCTGGGCCCCTGCACCCACATAGGAAGACCTGGAAGAAACTCCTGGCTCCTGGCTTTGGATCGGCGCAGCTCAGGCCATTGTGGCCATTTGGGGAGTGAACCAGCAGATGGAAGACCTTTCCCTCTGTCTGTAACTCTACCTCTCGAATAAATACATAAAATCTTAAAAAAAAAAAAAAAAAGCCTTAAACCTGTGCCTGTTGTTTGACCAGAAATTCTAGCAATCTGGCCTGAGGATGTCACATGAAATGGCAAATCTGTCCAGGGACATCTCAGCACATTTTTATAAAAACTTTTAATGCAAACAACCTAACAATAAAGCTTAAAAATTGTCCAGATAAATCCAGACCACGGGAGCCCGTGTAGCTGTTAGTGATGGACGGGGACCATGTGTATCTTGCCTGACCCTCTTTCCGTTACAGAAGAGAGAGGAAGAATGTAAGAACAATTTCTTGTGCGTACAGGGACCTGCGCCATCAGCTTGGGAGGAGCTGTTGAAATGCCAGCAGAGACGCTACCTGTGGGGGGATATTTCATTTCCCCTTCTTGCTCACACTCATTTCAATTTTTACAATGCTCCTTTTACTTTTCCAGTAACCAAAAACCATTAGAACAGCAAAGGAATCGAGGAAGAAACGACGCCTCCAAATCCTCCTCTAAGCGACATTTCCGTGGACGACATCAGACCCGGAAAGCAGGGGCACCCGTGGGGCTGCCAGCCAGGGGCCGCGGCCAAGGTGCTCCGGCCGGCAGGAAGCTCCCGTGGGAGGCCGTGTCTCCCCGGCGGACAATGAGACGGGATTCGGGGCGTGGCATGGGCCACCCCTCCCCCACTCTGCAGGTGGGGGCTGATGTCCCCGTTTCTTGGCTACCGCTTCTGGACTGAAGGTATTCACATTGCCCTGTGTGCACACGCATGTTCAACAAGGGCAGGTGAGGACCCCAGAGCATCTCAGAGCCACTTGTTCACTATCTCCACGGGCCACCAGACCTCACGCCCAAACAGGGCTCATCCACCGACAAAAATGGGTAAATGTCTGTCTTCTTAGCACACCAGAGCCATCATAGACCCCAGTGCATCCATGCACCTGCAAGCTGGGGCCTTTACTCAGTCTCCTGCCTGAGGGATGCATGGACTTGAAGTCAGATGTTGTCATTTTCCCTGTTTCAGCCAGCTGATGTATGTATCCCCAGGAAAGATAAGTCAGAGCCAGGAGAGAGTCTTGCACCAATGTCACCATGAGACGCCACAGATTTACAGAGATGGCCTCCACGCTGGCTGTGGGGGTTCCCCAAGAGATGCAGGAGAAGAAATACGGTTTGCCCACGGGCCAACTGCGCTCAGAGAAGAACTGGAGTCTCTCTAGAGAGGCACAGCCCCCAAGACAGCGAGGGTTGCGGCTTTTTCTTTGTGGAGCCCCAGGAGGTAGTGCTGTCTGATAATCCGCACGATACACAGCTTAATGAGGGCAGCTGGTCCAGCACCAAAGCCCCAAGCAAACAAATGCAGGTCTCTGGGAGATGGGAAACGTGCAGCGCTGCCTGCAAATGTTTCCGCTAACAGAGACAACGGGTAAGAAAAACCGCATTTCCTAGCATTCGTTTCAGCTTCTGTTTCCACACTTGATGGTAGCCGAAAGGCTGAGAAGCGAGCAACTTCTGACTGTAAACACAGCAATCGTCCCCTGGGTTCATTTTTATACTCAACTGACTCTGGAGGCTGTTGTTCCTACTGGGCATGTCTGACAAGAATCAGAGTGGGCAAGGGCAGGCACTTGGGCACCACGAAGGCTGTGTTCCCTGCAGAAAACCTGCCGGGCACCTGACCTTCAGGTCGGGACCTCCCAGGCCCTCAGCCGAAGAACCACCTGCTACACCTGAACAGCTGAGAAGCCAGGCCCAGAGCAGGGCTGATACTCGGGAAACCCGGCCTCTGGTGCCGGTCCCAGCATCGAATCAGTACAAGTGTGTTGAGAGAGCCCCCAGGTGTGCCGGAAGCCCTGCCCCGGGTAACAGCACCTGTTCCAGGCTCTCTGATAGCAGAGCCCTGAACAATGGCAGTGCCCTCATGCGGCTGTGACCCAACAGGGGAAGTGGTCAGTGACAGCAGTACAGCAACCAGGCCTGCATCTAACAGCAGCCCACGCTGAGGGCAGAGTGGACGCTGAGCCTACGGGCTGGCTCCACTACTTGCGTTGGAGAAACAGCAGTTACCAAACCAAAGGAATCGATTTCTCACCCTGCCCCTCTTGTCTTCCAGGGTCATCTGAACCTAGGAGGCTTTTCCGTACAGAATTCACCCTGCTGCCACACCCTCTTTCCAATACCCTAACTGGGCTCAGTTGCTAACGTGGTGATTACCAAAAGCACCGTGTCTCCACTGTGAGGCCGAACGCCAGGTGCTCCCCACGTAACTCTCTTGGGAAGGACTTGCACACTCCACACCCAAACTCAGGCCTCATTGGAGCCCACGCTGCCTCTGATCGGTCCCCTGACATTCACCACTGCTGTTTCCCCATCTAAAAACATCAGCTCAGCATGTGGTCAGCCTGCCGAAGGCCTGGAACCCATTCCTCTCCATCAGTCCTCGGGGAACCTGAGCAGAGGGTCCACCAGCAATGACCACGTCTGCAGGGAAGCCCACGACACCACTGCCTTACTGAGAAGAAGCGAGAAGACACAAGCCCTTTCTCCGTAAACCTGACGAGGGTGGCTAGGGGAGGAGCCACCTTGGGAAACCATGGGGACATCACATTCATGACTTTGAAGAAATGACACCAAGACTTAAGTCATCAAAATATTAAAAAAACAAAAACACCTCTTCAAACTGTTTCTGCAACATGGTTGATAGGCTCTCTCCTCTTTGACATTGAACTCGGCCATCGGAGAGCCAAGCTGTTCCCGGAAACACTTGCTTATTCTTACTGAGCTCCTGGGGAGGCAGTACTTCAGGACTCCCCCGTCTCCACTTTCAACCCGAATGGGGCTCCGTAGCCTCCACCTCACTTCCCACAACTCACCTCCTGGCAGTGACTCTCACATGGCTGCCGTCCGTTCCTTGACAAAGAGGTTTTGGTGTGGGCATGGGGAGAGGCAGGTTGGGGAAGGAGCGACAGCAGCATTTCAGCGGCCCTGACATCAGCATGGCCTTTGTTGGGTCATCAGAAGCTGCCGCCCAACCTCGCCAGCGCACAGGTGCCCTGCCCCCATAATGTGCTCCAGGCTCCCTGCTGGGCACGGGCAGGTTGATGCCAGACTCGGACTTGGAGCCTGTGCCCCAGACAAGGGCCAGTGTCACAGAAGGGATTTTCCGCTGATGGGAAAAGGGGCAGGTGGCCAAGAGTGGGCAGCTGCAGTCCGGAAGGGGGAGCGCACAGGGGCTGCAGCCAGAGAAGGTGGGGGGACTCCAGACCCAACAGGGAAGGGGCTGAGTCTCAAGTGGTCCCTGAACTCAGGCAGAAAACCCAGCCCCCACATGCATAAATTAGCAGGCCAGGAGATGAGCCCACCCCGCTCACTGCGCAGGTGAAGACATCCTTGAGCAGGGGGCAGCACGTATCGTCCCCACGGGCCTGGGGGCCATGTGACCTCTGCCCCTCTGCACACACGTGCAAGCGGCCACAGCCAGTGTGTAAGTGCATCGCATGACTGTGTGCCAGTGGAACTTTCTTTACACGACAGGTGGAGCTGGATTTGGCCTTGGGTCATGGCGTGCTCACAGCTGCCCTGGAGTTGTCACTAAACACCAGGCGTCCTAGTTTCCTGGTCCTGACTCCAACACTGCCTGGTCTACACAGGCAGAAACACACGGAAACTCACTCAGCCCAACTTCCAGCTTCACCACAGGTGAGGACACGCCGGCACAGTTGTTTGCTCTGCCCCCACCTTGCATCCACGTGACCAGCAGGGTGTGCTGGCTGGGCTGGAGTTGTCTGCCAGCCTCCAGCAGGCAGGTTTGCCATCTTGTCGGGAAGCTCTGTGGGGTCAGGGTGCCCTCGGGAAACCTGGCGGGCAGACACCTCTGGAGCCACCTCCAGTCTCTGTGGGACTGCTGCTGCTCCATCCAACCCCCTGGCAAACCCCATAGGTTCATCTTCTAAATGCAGCCCAGGGAACTGACTGCTTGGTGACCCCTCCACCTCTGTCCCCCTGTTCCTAGTCACCAGCCCCACTGTTGGGCCACTGCCTGCAACACGGGGACGGTAGAGTTCTCCACACCTTCTTCAAATGGGCGACAAGGCCCTCACGCCCCTGCCCACTGCCCCAGGCCTAACCTAGCAAGGGCCTTGGCTTATTTCAGAGAAGTTGGGGTCACAGAGTGGATAAAGTCGATTGAATGGCAGAACAGCCGGCTGTGACACACCCTGCATCGCACCACACACCCCTCCGGCTAACAAAGGACATTCGTGCCCCTGCCCCCCCCCCACACCCAGCTCCCCTTGGCAGTCTGCCCTGCAGTAGCCGATTGCCATTCAAGGCCACATGTCCTTCCAAGGATAGACAGACCCCTCGCCTCCAGTCAGAAGAACTCTGAAGGGCGTCCCCCACTCGGAGCTCCCTAAGAGGCCGGTGGAGGCTTCATCACGCCTGCACCACTGTACACCTCCCCTTCCCGTCCCTGTGGGTCCTCACCAAGAACACCCCTGCCTCCCAGTGACTGTCCTGCCCACTCGCGTCCACTTCACAGTCTGATTTCCAGGAAATTCAACATGCAACACTGGGCAACAGGCTCAAGTTTGCTTGGGAGGTGGGTTTGAGTCCTGGATCAGCAGTGGGTCAAGCATAGCCTGCAGGCCAAACATGGCCCACTGATAGCCTTTTTCTAAATAAAGTTTTATTGGCAGCAGTGACATCACTGTATTCATGTATTGTCTACTGCTGCTTGTGAACAGCAGAGTTGTGAAGTTGCTGGAGAAGCCATAATGCCCACACGGCAGGGTATTTCCTAACTGGCCCTTCACATACACACATACAGAGAGAGAGAGAGAGAGAGGTGGCCCCCTAGTTCTAGGTCATAATGAGGAGAAGCACACTTGTACGATGAGAGCTCTGCACTGTCTTCTGTCCTCGTGGGCTGGAGGAGCCGAGTGACAGCAGCCTGTCCCCACTGGAGGACCCGACGTGTGCACATGTGATCCGTCATCTTTCCTGCAGGCGCACTTGCCTCACCCATGCTGGCGGAGACTCAGTTGGGGATCTGGTGGGGACTTCTTCCTCCCAGTCACTCACAGCTCTTGTCACGTTGATGTAAACACCGGGGACTCCTCAGACCCTCGCCACCAGGGCCCGCAGCCTGACTGAGCACCCACACAGAACAAGAGCCCCGTGGCAAAGCAGTGTGGACGCTGTGTCTGCTCGTCCCTTCTCCAGCAGACCCAACAGCATTAGGTTATGCAATGTCTACCTAGATCTCCCAGGTGTGGGGGAAAGCCACAGGCCACAAACGTAAATCGAAGTTGGCAGTAAGTACTGTACCCAAGCAATGCCACATGTTCCACAGAACGCCACAAAGAATGGAGCCCTGGGTATGGTGGAATGAGGAGGCCATGCCAAGATGGCCACTAGCAGTGGAGCCTGCCTGGCAACAGGCTGTGATTGGTTAGTGCATAAACCGCCCCTTGAGCGGACTGGCTGCCTTGGCTATATAAGCTGCTGTACCAACTGAAATAAATGAGTCTGTGGGCTGCTCGCCCCTGGCCTGCTTTCACTCAGTCTCCTGTGGCCCTAATCTGAGCCCTCTTTCTAAGTGTTAAGTCTGAGACTTGTTTGAGAATACAGTTTGTGGGACTTTGCGTCCAATGACCTAATGACTGGAGCTAAAATGTCGCCACTGCGGAATCGCCCAGGCAGCACCCACCAGGAGCAGGATGTCAGGAAGCCTGCAGAGGTGCCTGCCCAGGAGGTATTTCAAAATCCTTTAGATAGAGAGCCCTGTGCCTAACTGTGGAGAAGGTAGGCCGCTGGTGGTATGAGCAGCCACAGGAGCTGTCACCAAGGCCTTGGGTAAGATTCCCAACCCAGACAGGGAAACGCAAGCAGTCCCTCAGAGACTGGATGAGCATTGCCAAGGTCTGAAAGCACTGGCATTCATGCTGAAAAACTGGCAAAATGGCTGTTGGTGGGCTCGCCCTGGACATGCCGTGTGGACTGTGCCAGGACAGACTGTGGTCATCATGCTCACCGAGCTGTGCCTGTGTCCTTCAGGAGAAAACCCTGCAACACACACAGCGATGCTTCCTGTGTCTGGGTGGCGGCGCCCGCCAGGGTGGGGGTGTGCACAAGGCAGAGTGTGTTTACAGACGTCTGAGGTCCATGCCCCGAACAGCAGACCCCAAGGTTCTGGGGCTTTGGACTTTACCATGGAGGGGCCCAGTCACACGGAACCTCTTTGCCTAAAGAGTACACCTTGCAGGGCCGGTGCTGTGGTACAGGGGTTAAGCCATGGCCTGTCCCAAAGGCATCCCATATGGGCACTAGTTCGAGTCCCAGCTGCTTCACTTCTGATCCAGCTCCCTGCTAATGTACCCGGGAAAGCAGCAGAAGATGGCCCAAGTGCTTGGACCCCTGTTCCCATGTGGGAGACCTGGAAGAAGCTCCTGGCTCCTGGCTTTGGCCTGGACCAACCTTGGTTGATGCAGCCATTTGGAGAGTGAACCAGTGGATGGAAGATCTCTCTCTCTTTCTTTGTAACTCTGCTTTTCAAATAAATCTTTAGAGAAATCTACTTGAGGCTCTTTTTTAAGCTTGAAGGAACTTTCTAGAACACCCAATCCACCTCCCATAGTTACTTGGTGGAGGAAGCAGGCTTAGCAAGTCATTGTCGCCTGTCCTTGTTCACTGAGCTAGATAATGGCGGACAGCTCTGACAAAGGCCTGGAGGCTGTCCTGGCCTCAGTTGGCCTTTCCTCCAATGGCAGCACCAGGACACGTGACCAGAGCCAGTCAACTGTCTGGGATTCGGGTTGTTTGGGGGGATGTCAACCCATGGGAACTAGAATCAGCTTACACCATTTGCCTAAGAAAGTGCTTGGTGGAGAGGTCACTTCACGAAGTCACCGTCAGAAAAACTCCCCCTGGCAAAGCCAGAAATAACTCTGAAGAATCTTCTCTGTTCTTGTCCTTCTTCACGATGGATGTTTGAGATCAGGCTCTGGTTATTTCTGAACAACTTTTGTGGAGGGGCCAGCGTCCTGGTGTGGTGCATAAAGCCACTGCCTGTGACTCCAGCTCCCACATGGGCGCCGGTTCGTGTCCCGGCTGCTCTACTTCCAATCCAGCTCCCTACTACTGCGCCTGGGAAAAGCAGTGGAAGATGGCCCAAGTGCTTGGGCCCTGCCACTCACACGGTGACCCAGATGGAACTTCTGGCTCCTGGCTTCAGCCTGGCCCAGCCCTAGCTGGTTTGGCCATTTGGGGGAGAGAATCAACAGATGGACGATCTCTCTCTCTCTCTCCCCTCCCCCTCTGTCACTCTGCTTTTCAAACAAATACATGAATCTTTTTTTAAAAAAAATGTTTTCTTGGAAAGTGCTGTAAATCCAAATTATTATTTCACGCCGTGAGACCTGGTATAAAGGCTAATGCAGGCTATTTCTGGAACCTTCGTCAATAAGGAAGATGAGATGCTTGGCTTAAGTGAGTTCTTTAAGTTCTGAAGTGGGGTTTATCCTGGCAACCCTGGCGGCTGCCTGCAATTTCCTTCTGGCGGTGAGTCACTAAGACAGCCTTCTCTACGGTTCAGTCAGTCTGTGGCCGTGTCCAAACTGCCTTCAAAATCGCGGAGCGTTCAATATATAACCACTTGTTAAAATTAATTACATCATTTACCATTTCCATGCACTTTATAGTTTTAAATGTTTTACAGTCGTTTTTATTAATTAATCAAGTCTTAATGGACAAAAATTGCACCGTAAGATTATTATGCATATGCTGCATTTTCAATTTTACTATTATCTTCAAGTATTTTCCCCAAGTGGAAAGTCACTGATTCATAAACCAGAGCCTCACCAGAAATAAGGCTGAGATGAGAAGTGTACACACAGAGACAAGTAAATCCAGCCTCGCTCTCCGACAAGGGTTCACTTCGCTCCATGCACTCCCAAGAAAGATGAGCAACCCCAGAGCAGGCCACCCTGGCCCTGTGTGTGAGAGAAACAGCAACAAATCCTGGCCAAGTCCCCCAGCCCCGCGAGACACGGCCCGGGACGCAGAGAATCAGTGCGGCTGTCGCTGTCTGGCCCAGCTCCCCTCATTTAGAAAACGTGCCGTAATTACTGTCACACACAGACTCTGTCTCTCTTCTGCTTTCTCTCCCTCCCTCCTTCCCTCTCCCCCGCCCCCGCCCACACATGACCCAGAACGTGGGAGACTGGCAGCTCCCATGCCTCCGCCATCTTTTCCCAAACAGCGGAGCCAGGCCCTGACTCAGAGCTCCACGCCATGTCTCTGGGACCTAGGGTTACTCAGAGAGATGGCAGCCGTGGGGCGCGGAATGACACTGAGCCTGAGAAAAGCCCCTCCCCCTGTCCCCCCCCCCCCCCCGAGTAGCCATCTCACAAAGTCCTGATAAGAAAACTGCTTGTGCCAAAGCCAGAAACCAGTACAGGTGCTCCATCCTGGGGCGTGGCGGTTCCTGTATTGATGGGGCTCAGAACTACCAACCCACGGCTGCAAAGCAAAAAGTGCTGACCTCTAGAGTCTCCCAGATATGCAGAGGGTTAGCAGCCGAGATAAACCACCCGGGACAGGACTGCATCTTGTCCTCAGCTGTTCTGGGAAGACAGCAGGGGCATAGCCCTCACCGACTCCCGCCCAGGGCTCTCTTCCTACCCACCACGCATGGTCGTTGGCAACAAGAATTTGGGGCAAGGTTTCCGCTACTGTGCAAAATCTCATCTAAGGAAATCAATTCGATCAGGCATCAACAACCAGAGTCAGGTGTCAGCTCTGAGCACAGCAAAGCAAAGCGGCCTGACGGGGGGCGGGGGCGGGGGGTGCCTCCTGGAACAAGTGGAAGAGATGCGCGGGGCAGCCACTCCCACGGTCACTCTCCTGCGGTGAAGCGGCACTCACCTGCTGTGTAACTCCAGCCCGGAATGTGGATGGACAGCTGGTTGGCCTGACCTCGAGCATGTCGGTGAGGGACGTGGTCCTCAGCCCCTTTCGCGACAGTGCCCTGGTCCGTTCCCGCACCTGTGAATTCTGTGTTCTCCAGCGCCAGAGAGCTTGTCCAAGCACCTGCCCCCAAGTGCGCCTGCCCTGCCCCCGCTGGGTTCCCCTGCAGGTGGCATTCCTGCAAGGCCGGGTTGCATCCTGGGCTTGGGAGGCTCTGGGCTCTCTGCCTTGGCTCTCCGTTAGCTGGGCCATCTACTCCATCTGCTGTCAGCCCGTGCGAACTACAGTTGAGGTTGAGTGACAGGACGGACCTGTGCCACTGAGGGCTGGCCATGGCAGGTGGCTGGATGGGAATGAAGAGGGACTTGTCCAGGTAGTGCATTGATTTCGGGCACTGCTGAGACACCCTGAAGTGGACGCAGGAACTGAACACCAGAGGGCCCTGGCCTGACGGCGTGGCTTCGGCGGAAAAGCGGTCCTCTCTGTGGTCCCCGTGGGTGACCCAGGAGTCACGTCCCTCGCACGGCCGTGCCTGCAGCTCTGGAACCTTCAGCCTCGCCACTGAGCCATTTCTGGAGAACTCTGTGCAGGCCACAGGTCTTTGGCGCCATGGTGGGCGGGTCCCCCCAGCCAGAGCATCGTCCACCCTGCACTTGGGACACGGTGGGTCCCCAACGGCCCCCCACACCAGGGTGCTGGCTGGGGGGCCTATGCGCCTGGCGGTGATGGTGATGGATGCGAAGCCCCTGCGGGGGCCGCCCAGACCCTCACCTCTGGGAGGCAGCCCTGTCCCAGGGCCTGGCTCATCTGATGGGGCCGGGATTCCTGTGCCACCAGGAAGTAACGCGAATGCACTGTGAAGGTGTACCCCGCTGCGGTTGGTGGGAGCTGGCTTCGTGTGGCACGCACGTGGCCGAGCGATGGCGCATGGCAGGGCCAGTGCGGCCCCCTTCTCTTTCGATTCCTTCTCATGCATAAGTTGCGGAATGACCACGGATGAAATCATCTTTGTGTGTTGTGATTCTGGAGCCTCCTGGAAATGGAAAAAAAAATCCCAGTTACTAGGGCAGCAAAATCCAAGGTCCCTGGTGCCAGGCAGCTCAGTTCAAGACACTCAGAGGGGCCGGCGCTGGGGTGTGGTGGGTAAAGCCACCACACGTGATACCTGCACCCATATGGGCACTGGTTCATGCCCCAGCTGCTCCACTTCCAATCCTGCTCCCTGCTAATGTGCCTGGGAAAGCAGAAGATGGCCCAAGGGCTAGGACCCCTGCCAGCCACATGGGAGATCTGGATGAAGCTCCCGGCCCAGCCAGGGCTACGGCAGCCATTTGGGGGAATAAACCAGCAGATGGAAGATCTCTCCCTCTGCCTCTCCCTCTCTCTTTAGCTCTGCCTTCCAAATAAATAAATCTTTAAGAAAAAAAAAAAAGCACTCAAAATTGCTTATCCGAGCCATTTTACAGTACACCTGGCAGTCTCCGAGTGTCCGGAAGGGCGGGACTCCCAGAAGTCCCTCACAGCTAAGCTGCCCTGGAAGCATGAGCTGGGTTGCTGATCAGGTTTTCCCTGTGCCTGCTGTCTGTTTATCCAGGGGTGAATACGCCGGTCACCTGCCCTAGGACCACCTCCAACAGGCCCAGGAGCCCCCACATCCAGGCTTACAGATCCTTAAGGAGGGAAAACAGGATACGGAATGGGGCTGGGGTGCAGTTTGTGTGGGGGTGAGTCAGCTCCTGCAGGGAACAGTGATCACGAGGCCCCGCCCCCCACTGCAGGCCCCGCCCCCTCACACTCTCCGCCTCTGCAGTGTAGACTCCAAAGCAGTGGATCCTTGCAGCTGGGCATCACAGGAGTCCAAATCCAGAGAGCAAGACCACGGGAAGCAGGTGCCCAAGCCGGACACTCAGCCAGACGGACCCTGGGACAGCCAGGAGGCGGGCTTGCCGCCGGCACGGGTGGCTTTTGCTGCACCAAGGGTTCAGTTGCCTCGCCTGAGGGTTTGTGCAGGAACGGGCAATGGTGCTAATCAGCAGATGGTAGGTTCTGCCCATCACTGGCGTGTCCACAACAGTGTGGTGATGTTTGAGAAAGCCTTGCCCCAGGACGAGCGCAGGCAGAGGAATCCCTCTGTCCCCGTCTGGGGTTTCTGATGCTCACGTTGCAGAACAGGTCATGGAAGACTCGGCAGCACCCAGCACCTGGGGGGTGCTCACAGGGTCTGGGCCCCACTCTGAAGTGTGGTCCTCTGTGTGCCTAAAGTGAGCCTGGCTGGGAACCACCCAGGAGCCAAAACATCGCCCGTGATGACTCAGCCCCGATGCTGGCCAAGGGTCTGCGCCTTGGAAGCCAGAGGACCTCTGTGAAACAGCCACTCCCAAACCCAACAGGCACGGGTGTCACCTGGTCCCACTGCAGCTTCCTGGACTCCAGAGAATCTTGTTTTTTCAAGGTAGAATTATAGAAAGAGGAGGAGCAGGGGAGAGAGAGAGGGCGAGAGAGGTATTCCATCCTCTGGTTCACTCCCCAAATAACAGCCTGAGCCGCTCCAGAGACTGGAACTTCCTCCAGGTCTCCCACGTGGGTGCAGGGCCCAAGCACTCAGGCCATCCTCCACAGCACACCCAGGCGCATCAGCAGGGAGCAGGGTCGGAAGTGGAGCAGCTGGGTCTTGAACCGGCACCCACATGGGATGCCAGCGTCGCCGGCAGAGCCCAACCTGCTACACCACACGCTGGCCCCTGCATGTAATCCGACTCCATCAGTCCTGGGCAGGGCCCAGGGATCTGCATTTTAACCTGCACGCCTGCAAGTCTGAGGCAGGTGATCCGGGGAGCACAGTTTGGGAGGGGAGGGACTGCACAGGCTTTGCTCTTCCCGTGATGTGACACACACAGGCAGCAGCAGGCGGCACGAATCATCCATGCAGGGATGCTGCCCTCCAGCTGGACGCTTGACCCTGCAGGTCACCTGGCGGCACCATGTCCAGCGAGTGCGATCTCAGCCCCTGAGAGGCCTCGGGGGAGGCGGCCGGCTGGCTTGGCTGGCAACCTCCATCCCCTGACACACACTGGGAAGCTGCAAACTCAGACGATGCTGAGAGGCAGGCAGCAGAGAAGAAATGACTCACACAGCCATTTTGAAACTTACATCGATGTTTAAAATCAAAATATCCCTGGCTACATCTTCCCAAACTGACAGGTGGCCGTGCAGCAGCCCGGAGTCGAGAGCAGGTTCGTTGGACCTCCTCCTCCAGCTCCACTGCCTCTTCCCGCTGCGCTGCCGCCGGGGGGGTCTCCAAGGCTGCAGGAGCCTCCTCCTGTGGGTCCTCAGCCACCTGGCAGCTCAAGAGAGCCCTGGTGCTCAGCCCCAACAGCGACATTGGAGACCCCGGGGTCTGGGCTGGGAGACGCATCGTGTCGGTTCATCTCCCTGTGGAAGTGCACAAGTGTGCAGCAGGCAGCCGAGGCTGCGACACCCCCACCCCAATATATCTGTGTCCCCCCCCCCTTCTCCCTGCGGCACTTTCCCTGCCAGTGCACCTGGCGCGTATTTGACTTGGAACAAGACCTCCCACTTCCGTTAAATTTAGTTCTGATAATAACTGCTCCTGTGCCGTCTGCGAGGTGCCAATCACACCGGCGGGGGCTCCTCTGACACTGGTCTTCGGAGAAGAATCCAAACGCCTGTAAGCAGCATCCATCGCGTTTTAGAGCGACCTTCTCCAGAGTTTGGAGCAGTGACTGCCTGCAGAAAACTGTGTTTCTCAATCCCTCTCTTCTTCCCTAGACCCAAGGAGCAATCGGGATCTGTGGGGGTACAGCCCAGAGTTTGTATTTTCAACCTGCTCCCTGTGGCTCTTCCATGCAGATACAGTGGGAAGAGGCAGGTCAGACCCAGGGCCCCCAAGACCCTCCCTGACTCCCTGAACTGGGGTTCCCAGAACAGGTGCGGGACCTGGGTAAGGCTGCAGGGCAGGGCCCATGGGGACTGCAGGATTCCTGCTGCTGTGGTCGCTGACACCAAGAGGTCACCCACCCTGGGGCTCAGGAATGCATGAGAGCCTTGGCCTTGGTGTGTGGCCCAGAGTGAGTGAACGTCGTGTCCCCCTGGAGCAGGGACAGGAGAGACCCTGACTCTGCTAACTGCAGCCTGGCTCCTTGCCTGAACTGGAACAGCAAGCTGTGGCCAGAGCTGTGCTGGCCACGGTGTCACTCTGAAAGGGTCCGGAGGCCCAGGGATGGGACAAGGAACCAGGCACCACTTCCTCACCCAGGCCTGGCAGGTGTGGCTGCGACTGTGACTCCATCAGAAAGAACTGGACATAGGGAGAGCAGAAACGGACGGTGTGAGCGGCAACTCATTTCTGGAGCTCTGGAATTGCTCCTGTCAGGAGACACTGATCCTGGGAGAGAAACACTGGCAGAAGTTCACATCCGTAGGAAAATCTATTGGCTCTGTCTTCTCACAGGCAAGGCGTGGATCGGAAGGAAGACGGACGGAAGTGCCTCTCCTGACCCTGGGGGCTGCGCTCACTACAGCTCAGCGGAAACACGGCCAGCTGACGGCTGCAGAGGCTGGGGTGCCTCCATCCGAGTGGTACCACGTTTCAGAGCATCTACAGGAAAGCATCCGATTTTCTCTGCATAGCAGCGCTTCACATGTCCAGTACACTGACACTTCGTCATGAACATAGATGTCCGATTGGTTTCAGGCCCAAATTCTGTCAATCACATATCACGGTCAAACCATTGGTCTGATTACCAGCCGACCAACACCTGAACACCTCCTCCAT
This sequence comes from Lepus europaeus, assembly GCF_033115175.1. NCBI lineage: Eukaryota > Metazoa > Chordata > Mammalia > Lagomorpha > Leporidae > Lepus > Lepus europaeus. The sequence continues at coordinate 5,148,155 of NC_084843.1, read as the reverse complement.
CTCAGGCCCCATGCTGGGCATGAAGGCACCCCTGGCTTCACACAGCCAACAGCCTGGAGGTCCCATCAGGCAGCTGATCAGGACGCCAGGACAAGGCAGTTTCCAGTGTGTGGAGGTAGCTTAGCCAAAAGCCCCGAATAATTCATGGAAAGAAACTAGAGAGGCAACGCTGGACTCTCGTCTTCACCATACACAATTCTCATGGAAGGCTTCTCTGAAGTTCTGTTCTCTCATTGAGTCCCACGAAATAAAGACAAGGCCAGTGTCAGCTGGGTAGGCCGCTTCAACAGGGGATCGCGGTCCATGTGGCTGAACCAGAGAGCGTGTTGTCTCACAGCCCTGCAGGCTGCGAGCCCGGGGTCAGGGTGCTGGCTCGTCTGGGTCTCCCCAGCACCGCTCACCTTGTAGGTGGTGCCTGCTCCCCACATCTTCAGCTGCTCGTCTCGCTGTACCTGCCTGTGTCCTAAATCGTTGTAAGGAGACCAGCCAGATTGGGTTAGGACCGCCTCAACACCCTAATTATCTCTTCGAAACTCCAGTCTGCAAATACAGTGCCATTCTCAGGGACTGAGGGATACCACTTCAGCACTGACATCTGGGGACCCAGTGCAGCCCAGCACCAAGTACAACAGATCGCTCTGTGTCAAGTTGTCAGCCGGGAATGGAAAACCAAGACAGACGTAAAGAGGAGGAGTTATTTGATGTTCCCCACCAGCCTGCTACTTTTATAGCTGGGCAAATTTACAAAGTAATCCCATCTTTTACATCAAATATCTCCCCAAATTAAGCTATTCAGGGCGACATGCCGTCTGCCTTTCACACTGGGTTAACTAAATGTGGCTCTGCAAAGAGATGTCTTTCATCTAAGACCAAGTTAACTGACGGAAGGCTCGATTGGAAGAGAAGAGAACCATCTGGGGTGTAATGCGGAGCATCCAAGGTCGGGAAGAGGTCAGCGGAGGGGCCGGGCTTCCTCTGGCGGGGAGCCATCCACTTCCTGAGCATCGGCACAGACAACGCTGCGGGTCCTGGCTCACGGCTGCCGCTGTAGGGCACTGATTTCTTTGTCAAGTGATCACTACCATTCTGTAAGTGCTGGCATGTTTTACGCTTTCTATGACTATGTTTAACTTGATATTTATGCCTGAAGGACATTACAAAGGAGGGCATCGTCTCAAAGTGACGTCAGAAAGAGATGAGCAGAGGTGATCGAAGAATCAGACCCTGAGCCGCGGGAGTGAGGGCGCCTCGTGCCCACAGTGTCTTTCTCCCAAGGATAAGCATCTAATCTGTCCTGGACCGTTGGAGCCTGGGCTTCCCTCTCCATGACAGTTCTTCCCTTCCCACTTCTGCTCTGCCACCCACAACTCTTCCGGCCACTTCTCCCCACAGATGCACGCCCAGTGACCTCCGTGAACCTGCTGACCCGCCTCGGAGGCGCCAGACTCCTCATCAGCAGGAGCCTGCCAACCTGGAGACCCTGCGGCTTCGGACGGTGAGGCTCTGGTACGTAGCCATGGGGGGAGCGAGTGCTGAGACAGGTGGGAAACCTCAGCCTGTTCTCACTCGCCTTGGTGTAACTTTTGTGTTTCTATGCATATACTCAAAACTGAAGGCTTCAATGCCTTGTAATGTGTAGCAGTCACAGCCAACAAGAACCCATTTTTCCCATTTTTTGGTGGTAAAATACACATAAAATTTGCCACCCAAACCATTTTTAAGTGTACAGCTCAATGGTATTAAAAAATACTCATAATGCCGCGTAATCATCACCTCTACCTATTTCCAGAAGTCTTTTCATCTTGAAGAATAAAAGCCCTGTACCACTAGAGAATAAGTCCCCATCCCTTCTCCCCCCAGCCTCTGGCAGCCACCAACAATCGATTTTTTAAAGAGCGGGTAAGTAAACCATGGCAGGCACAACTGGATCTTACATTCTAAGAGAGGGGACTTGCAGGAATCTCTCACCTAGCAAAAGCATCAGTTAGGAACATATTGTTCCCCAAGAAATTAAAAATAAAAATGACAAATTAAGTGGGAAATCATTTGTGATGGAACAGTATATAATAAAAGAGGGCAGTAAAAGTTGATATGCGAGATAATCTCATGCTTTTGTAAAAATGTGTGGGAAAAAGGGTGGGAAGACTTCCTTAAATATTTCCTTATTGATATATTTCTGTATTCTAAGTTTCTACACGCAGTTGTCGTTACTTTTATTATCAGCTCTATTACTTTTAGCATCAGAAAACGTCTACCTTCTCCTTTAAGCGGAGAACTCTGCCCCCTTATTTCAGTCCTTTCGAATAATGGCTCACAGAAGAGGGCCGGCACCCATTGCTTCAGCTGGGAGGAATCTGTGAAGAAGCGGCCAACCTTGGCCCGGCTCTCGAGGACAGGTGGGGGTTCGTGGCAGGCACAAAAGTAGGAGGTCTGGTGTTGTGTTTCATCATCTGACAGCAGCTTCATAACACACACACATACACACACATACATACACACACAATACACACATACCTACACATACACATGCATACATACAGAGCTACATACACACATGCATACACATACATAAATACATGTACACATACACACAGATACATACACACACATACACACACATATATACACACATATATATACATACACACACAATACACACATACCTACACATACACAGAGCTACATACACACATGCATACACATACATAAATACATGTACACACATACACACAGATACATACATACACATACACACACATATATACAGACACACAATACACACATACCTACACATACACATGCATACATACAGAGCTACATACACACATGCATACACATACATAAATACATGTACACATACACAGATACATACACACACATAAACACACACATATATACAGACACACAATACACACATACCTACACATACGCAGAGCTACATACACACATGCATACACATACATAAATACATGTACACACATACACACACACACACAAGGACAAGCTTAAAAGGCTCCAAGTTTGAAGGGAAATTTGAAACTCACGCTACTGATCCAGGAATTTCAGAACAGATACTGAGATGTGATTTCTGAGAGTTATTTAATTGAGTCACAGAAAGTAACCCAATGTGAGTGTGTGAGTGTACGTGTGTGAGAGAGTGTACGTGTACATGTGTGTGTGTACGTGTCTGTATGTTATATAAGAAGTCTCCAACAAGTTCATGGAAATGCATGTTATGATTAAAAACTATACATGAATCTCAACAAACAATTTTTATACCAAAATAAACTTATGATTCCATTTTCTATAGGGTTGGGAAGCACCCTGTAGGGATCCAGCCACACAGCCCCCGAGATCTGTATCATCATCAATGACCAAATTCTTATTTGTTTTGACACAAAGGAAAATGTTGCAATTGGCCATGTCCACGTGTGGATCAGCAGAAGAGACAAGAGCCTGTCCCCTCTTAAAGGGCGGGAGCCACCTTGCAGCACCCCCACATCCACCAGAACACCCCCTAGCCCCGGCATCTCCTTCTGGGGCAGCTTTCAAGGATCCAGGCTCCTCCTACTCATCTTCCTCCCGTAACCTGGGTTTCCCGATGCTGCTCCCAAGGGAACAGATTAATCACAGCCGTGTATGTTTATATCCGGAGACACTGACCTTGGGGCTTCACATAGAAAAGCTTTAAATATTGATCCAACTCTTGGCAGAGCTGCCAGGGCTCTTCACAAGCTGACTTCTGCTGAAGCCCAGGCTTACCTCATGGAAAGCCACTGCAGTGGACTGGCCTGTTGGGTCTCCTTGAGGGCATATCACTGTACAGATCAGCCATTAATAGGCCTGCCACCCATTGCTTCTGATGCCGAGCTTTCTTTTCCTCCTGGTTTGTGTTAAAGCAGACCAGAGGATGCAAGTCAAGGGAGTGCCCGTTTCCCATCTCTAATCTTCGGTGGCCTGAACTACAAGTCTATAGTCACAGGCATGTTCTGTAGTAGTTTTTCTAAGGTAGACAATGCCCATGAGGAAAATTATATTCTCACTTTAAAACTTTCTTTCCCTTTGGTCTGAAAGGGAGGTTTTTTCTACTTACTGTATACTTCGCTGATGGCGAAGTGAATCTAGCTATGAGATTATTATTTGAGTTCTTATTTTGGCTATGCTATTGCAGAAAAATGTTAGCCATCTCTTTTATAAGGTCTAAAGATTAAATTGTGCATCCTACAGATTCCTTCATAATAGAATTAGTTTCCTACCTTGAAGAGAATAGAGAAATGAAAGAACAAGTTGGGCTTAGAATAGAGAAATGAGGGAGCAAGTCCTAGATCACTTGCTGACAATAGCAATATCACATGAATACTTAGCAAACCGTTTCAACCATTAGATAACAACTTAAGAAAACATTTACCAGAAGGTCCAATGCCTTCTATAAATTTTAAGAATCATGTATTTGAAAACACCTCTTAAATATCTAACATGGTGTAGTTTGTTTAGCCAGTAAACTTAAGCACAACCATCTAAAATGTTTAAATGTTAAATATTAAATATTTATTTAATATTTATTTATTTTAAATATTTATTTATTTATTAAATATTAAATATTAAATTAAATATTAAATATTAAATATTTATTTAATATTTATTTAATATTAAATATTAAATGTTAAATATTGACGGCTAAATCCCAGGGCCTAAGACAGCATCTCCCTCCGTCCTGCGGGATCTTTGAGGGGAACGTCAGCTTTATGAAATCAAAATCATGCCTCGGACAAGCACTTGGGGAAAAATACGTCCCTAACTGAGGCTTTCACTAGGAGAGAGATTCCCACAAGTCCCCTCTTAGAATTACAAAAGATGGTGGCAGGACATCCCGTTGTGGCAGCCAGCAGGTGCCTTGTAAGCTGTAACGTCGTGGACAGCTCTTGCAGGTGAGCAAGTCCATGTTTCAAGTTCTGCCAGCTGGGAAGAGCCTGGGAGAGCATAAGCAGGGGAGCTTGGGGTCCGAGCAGCTTAAATCAGGAGAGTTTTCTCACCTGCAGAATAAGTACAAACCAGAGCCTCCTGGGGCTGGTGTGTGGTGCAGCGGGTGAAGCGGCTGCTTGTGGCCCCACATCCCAGCCTGGAGTGATGGTCTGAGTCCCAGCGCCTCTGCTTCTGACCCAGCTTCCTACTAATATGCCTGGGAAGAGAGTGGAAGAGGCCCAAGTGCTTAGGCCCCTGTCATCCAGGTGGTAGACCCAGATGAAACTTCTGGCTCCTGGCTTTGGTCTGGCCCAGACCTGACGGTTGTGAGCATTTGAGGAATGAACCAGTGGATGGAAGATATCTCTCACTCTGCCTTTCAAATAAATAATACTTTTTGAAAGATTTGTCTTTATTTATTTGAAAGAATTACAGATATAGGTAGAGAGAGAGCAAGTCTTCCATCCGCTGGTTCACTCCCCAAATGGCTGCAATGGCTGGAGCTGAGTCAATCCAAAGTCAGGAATTGGGAGCTTCTTCCAGATCTCCCACGCAGGTGCTGGGGCCCAAGGACTCGGGACATCTTCTACTGCTTTCCCAGGCCATAGCAGAGAGCTGGATCAGAAGAGGAACAGCCAGGACTAGAACTGGAGCTCATATGGGATGCTGGCGCTTCAGGCTAGGGCTTTAACCTGCTGTGCCACAGGGCTGGCCCCAATAATCTCTCTCTCTCTTTTTTTTTTAAAGTACTTCCATCCTGAGACCAAGGGAAGATGAAATGAATTAGTCAATTAGATAGAGCCTGTCATGTGACAAGTTGGCAATATTAACCATTGTGTGCAGAGTGCTTGGTTCTGCAGGATCTGAACTTTGCATTTTCTCTGTTATCTGTCTCTCTCTGATTCTCTCTCTCTACCTCTCAAGTGAATAAAATACATTTTTAAAATGGGAAGAGTGTGATTGGCATAGCAATCAAGCCCTCACTGGAGATGTCTGTGTCCCAGACCAGAGTCCCTGGGTGTGGGCACCAGTTCTGCTCCTGTCCCAGCTTCCTGGTAACGCTCTCCTGGGAGGCAGTGGCGATGGCTCAGTGCTGCTTCCTCCTCCTGGGTGGGAGACCCACACGGCCTTCCTCCTCCCGGGTGGGAGACCCACACGGCCTTCCTCCTCCTGGGTGGGAGACCCACACGGCCTTCCTCCTCCCGGGTGGGAGACCCACACGGCCTTCCTCCTCCCAGGTGGGAGACCCACACTGCCTTCCTCCTCCCGGGTGGGAGACCCACACTGCCTTCCTCCTCCCGGGTGGGAGACCCACACGGCCTTCCTGCCTCCTGGCTTTAGCCTGGCCCAGTCCTGACTGTTATGGGCATTTGGGGAGTGAACCAGGGGTTGAGAGTTTTCTTTCAAATCAAGAAATTAACTTAAAAATATCTATTTCATTTTATAAACATGACCGCTAACGTTCTATTTCCAGTCCCTGATACTTTGTGCAGCCACAAGGACCCACACCAGCTTGTGAGATTTTGAACACCCCCTCTCACCTTCAGAATTCTACATGGCCTCTCTCCCTAGAAGATTAATTTTGATTTAGAGTTGGGCCAATCCCTGTACTGGCCGGTGGTACTGCAGACTTACAAGCTGTTGGTGAAGGACATAAAGCAAGAACTAAGTACTCAGTGTGTACTTTTATATAACAAGTCCTAGGCATTGGTGGCTGGATTTTCTGTTAACCTAACTCAATTGTTAACTGAACAAAACACAGCATTGTCACATCGTGAGCAGCCTGGGGACCAGGCTTCCCGGCAGGGTGTGCTTTGCTGAGCACAAGTTACAAATGCGTGTTACCTCAGTGACGCCGGCCTTCCCCTCTGTACCATCAGACTGGAGGTTTCTAAAGGCAATTGGGTCGTGTATACTGCACTGCTGGCCCCGTAATCCTAGGCAAAAGGAGAGAATATATTGCTGCTTTTTAGTACATGAAAAGATAGAGTGGAATATTTACCTTCAGCGTGAAGTTGCACGTCACCTACTGCCTACTGCACTAGGCCATGGTGAACGTAGCAGCTGCCAGTCTGATAACCGTGTACACCCTTCCATCACCCCGCACGTCCCACCTTCCACCTGGGCTCCGGGAGGCCCTGATCGCTCAGTTTTTCAGGATGCCAGTTTCCTTCCTCTTAACGGCTGTCAGTGTCCCACAGATTCAGTCACAATTAAACACACCAGAACAAGAGAAAACCAGTCACAGGTTCCCCAACATCACGAAGGTTTAGAATGGCAGAAATACAGGACCTGCTCGTGTCCCACCTCTTAATGCAACCCTCGCTGGAGGGCGACAGGCGACCCAGACACTGGGTCTGTTTGGGGACATCTGAGATCATTTCGTGACCATATTGTGAGACACTGAGTAAAATCCCCCGTGTGCGTGCTTATCCCAGTATAGCCAAACCTATTGTCGGGGCCCAGGGTGCAGAGCAGCAGACCGAAACAGACCCAGGCTTCTCGCCCGGCCTCCTGGTCACTAACGTGGCAATGATGGACACACCGACAGACCGCGCTGAGCCCTGGCGTCCTCACCCACCACCTGCCCTGCCTGCCTCCCGGAGCCCTGAGCCCTGTTGAGGAAAAGGCGCCCTTAGACACAAGCTCCCAGTCCGGGGCTTTCTGCAGGAGACGTAAGAGGCGGGGCCTGAGCCCAGCAAGCCCAAGGTCCCCACAGCAACCTGCGTCCTGGGGCAGGAGGGACTGGGCAGGAGGCAGGCGGTGAACAAGCCCAGCCGGAGGCTCCGGCCCCCAGCCCAGGGGGGCAACGGTGCCCCCACAGTGGAGATGCTCTTGGGGAAGAGGTTTTTCAAATGGCTCTGATGACTGGTCCCCACCACCTGTCAGAGCCGGTGATGAGAAAGAAGAGTTTTAAGAAAATTACACTCTTGGCCTGCGCTGCGGCTCACTAGGCTAATCCTCCACCTGCAGCACCGGCATACCGGATTCTAGTCCCGGTCGGGGCGCCGGATTCTGTCCCGGTTGCCCCTCTTCCAGGCCAGCTCTCTGCTGTGGCCTGGAATGGCAGTGGAGGATGGCCCAAGTGCTTGGGCCCTGCACCCGCATGGGAGACCAGGAGAAGCACCTGGCTCCTGGCTTCAGATCAGCACAGTGTGCCGACCGCAGTGCACTGGCCATGGTGGCCACTGGAGGGTGAACCAACGGCAAAAAGGAAGACCTTTCTCTCTGTCTCTCTCTCTCTCACTATCCACCCTGCCTGTCAAAAAAAAAAAAAAAAGAAAGAAAGAAAGAAAGAAAGAAAGAAAGAAAGAAAGAAAGAAAGAAAGAAAATTGCGCTCTAAATTAGAGTCCTGCCGTTATCAACTCGTCAGAAGAGTTCACTTAAAATTTGAGATAGAATTTACAGAATTTCACTGGGCAACATTTTCAAGTTGGGCAGATTTTTCCAAGGGGTCAGGACACGGCTCGAGAGAATTCCAAGTCACCACTGACCTGACCAAGGGCTGGCTAGATGTTGTATCGTCCTTAGATGATGCTGAGCCCACCCATGACCATCACTGAGTGGTGCCGGCTCAGGTTACTTTGTGTGAACTGCAACTGTAACAGCTAAAAGGTCTAGTGGATTCTAGTAGATTCCTCATGCATCATGAAGAACTGACAGTAAAATGGACAAAGACAGAAATCACGTGGTTCCGGCTGTGTGACGTCATGAACGGGTAAATAACTTAGCAGCCAGACAGATCGGAGTCTGCACCCAGCTCAGCCTCTGAGTTTGTGCACCCAGAAAACACAGGCAGCAGGGCCTCCTGCACACACGCAGCACGGAAGGCGTCGGGCCTAAGGGACGGGATGCAGAGCTAACGTTTAAGAAATGGCCCCGGTTACCTGGTTAATGAGCAGGAGCCAGGCTCCAGGTGGCCACTAAAGCTGCAGCTTCGGTGGTGACAAAGGCATTGCAGTGCAACCAGAGTCCTAGGGGGGAATCCCAGCTCTCCACACACATGTGCTTGGGCAAGGTCTCAGCACCCCTCGGTTACTCCCTGTGCAATGGAGATAGTACCTGCTTCACAGGGTTACCGGAACGGACGCAGGGATGTGAGTCACAGCCCTGTTGCCTAGAACGCATTGACACGCAGCAAACACCGGCCACTAGGAGGCACGTGCCCCCTGCGGCAAGGAGGGAGAACTGACCCGGAGTGGATCGGAGGAGCCACGGGAGAGCGGCCATGGTTGCTCTAACGAGGACCACGCACTAGCATGCTATAGCTCTGCTTGCCCGAAGTCCGGCCCGGGTCCCACACGGGGCCAGCAGGGCTGCACTCCTTGCTGAAGGGCTGGGGGGAATTACTGCCTTGTCTTTTCCAGATCTGAGAGGCCAGTGCCCTCCTCAGCCCATGGCCCAGCATCGCCTCAACCTCTGATCCCACAGTCACCTCCCTTCTCTCTGTCCCTTCTTCCTTCTTATAGGGACCCCTGGATTGGGCTGGGCTCGCTAACCCAGGACCCTCTTCTCCCGGTGACGCTCTAATCACGTTTCGAGGCTCACAAAGGCACATCGGCACAGCGCCTTTTGCCTTGGAAAGCAGCGTGGCCCCTGGTCCCAGGGAGAACGCCGACATCTCTGAGCGCACCCTTACCACCCCACCCAGCACAGGTCAGGGCACTGGAAAGAATGGAAGGTCTGAAAAATCCAATGTGACACCCCCATGGCGGCACGGGAAGGCACTTACAATGCATGCTTATAATCGGAGATATCAAAAGCCTCTGAGCCACGTGACTGCACACGTGCTCCAAGTCTGTGTCATGTGTAGAAGGCAGAGGCCGCTCCCGGATCCCTGCTGGACCGAGGCCAACACCTGCCCCGTTCTCGGGGGAGAGGACTCAACACTCGCTCTGCTTCCCTGTGCCTTCAACAATGCGCATTTCCGACGCTTTGCACAGACGGCTCTCAGGTCCAGATGGAGTTGATGGCCCCTCTGAGATGGGACAGAGGGCCCCCCAGGCTCTGCAGGCTCCCCTGCACGATTCCTGGGACCACACGGCCTCTCTCTCCACCTCTCGAGCCCTGCACTTCCATCTGTGCGTTCTCTCCCTGGCCCCTGTGTTCTATCTGCCTTTTCACCAGACCCTCAGGACCAAGCTGGCCAAGGAAGGGCCCAGGTGCCCTGGAGCCAGCTGCCTCTGAGTCACCTCGAGCTCGATTTTTCCCAAAGGGAACCAACCAACTTCCTTTAACCCTGCCTCTCCTTCCTCCTCCCGCGACCATCACCTTGGTGAGCATCATTACCTCCTGTCACTCGCGATAGAAAGGCACGAGGCCCCCTCCACCCCTCACCTCCGCCGGCCAGCTGAAATCCCAGGCTGGCTTCATCTTGCAACACAGGCTGTGCCCATCACATGTGTTTGAGGTCCCCTCTGCTGCCGGTCTCAGCGAGGTCACGATCAAGCTGGTGACCCCACCGGGCTCGTCTCCTGGCAGGTTCTGCCCGATCCCCTGGCAAGGCCTCACGTCCCAGCCACACATTGTGGGCCCTGGGGGTTCAGGGAGCCCAGGACAAGAATCTGTCCACTTCCAGATGTGGATGGCTTGGGGCTTGCCGTGGCTTTGGCCTTGGGTGCTGCCTTCCTGATTGTCCCATTGGGCTAACTCACCACTCCTCACCCCTGGCAGAGCTCAGGTCACCTCCTCTTAGAAGCCCTCCGAGACGTGTTGATCCCAGAACTAAGGGGCCCAAGCAGAGGGAGTTTATTCCCTCACAGTTCTGGAGCCAAGAGGGCGGACACCAAGGGGTCAGCAGGGCCACGCCCCTTCCCCACCCATCCAGCTGCTGCCTGGTGCCAGCAGGCCCCGTCCCGGGCTTGGGGTAGCCTTGCTCTGACCTCTACTCTGCATCTACCCTTGCTGTGTATTGCTCCCCCCCTCCAAAATTCTCCTTGTGAGGCGACCGTCACTGGTCCAGCCTGCTCCAGCGTGAGTCCACCCCAGCGTGATGACATCTGCCAAGGCCCGGTTTCCAAATAGGCCTCGTGCACAGGGAGGGGGTTCGACCTTGAACACATCCCGCTGGGGAGCACAGTCCAACCCACGGCAGGGTCCTGATGCTGTTCCAGAACCATCTGTCCCCTGGGCCTTCGGAGCGAGTGGTCTGACTCCCCCCTCGTCCCCTGCACCCAGCACATGGACCCGAGCGCCGCTGGGATCCCACGTCTCGCTCAGGGCTACAGCCTCACGTACCTTCCTCAGTTTGGTCCTGGTGCCAGGTGTGGGAAACCCACTTCACGCCGTCTCTGAGGTCTCTGACAAGGACGGACTTGGCCCAACGAAAGAAAAACAGCAGTTTCCAAGTGTAACTGCTCTCGGAATGAGCTGGGCTCGCACGCCCTGCCCAGGCTGAGCCCCAGTGCACCGTGGGTGTGTGAGGTTACCGGAATGTTGACACGGTAACCCGGGCACCGCAGCCACCATTGTGATGCTCCGCGCGGGCTCCTTGCACCAGGAAAGCAGTTTGTATGAGCGGTGCTACAAGTTTTCCGCAGGAGCCTGCTGCGTCTGAGACAAATAGCTGAGGTATCTGCTGCCCGTAGCGAGGAGTAAGTCCCCCCCCCCGCCCGTTTCTTCCAAGAAATAAGACCTTTTTCACTGATTTTGTCAGACAGCACTTCTTGTGCGTTTGAAAGTTTCCTTCATGTTAAAATAGACCAAGATGACATTACAGTGTTAAGTCATTTAGCCAACCAGTGCATCGAGAAAACTGGGCAATATGAGAGTCTGCTCACGTGCGAGTGACTACGAGAATGCTTTTGCTACCCTTTAATAAAACATCTTTGGGGTCGGCGCCGTGGCGCAGTGGGTTAAGCTGCTGCCTGCAACGCTGGCATCCCAGATGGGCACCAGCTCGAGCACCAGCTGTTCTGCTTCTGATCCAACTCACGCACTTGGGAAAGCAGCAGAGGATGGCTTGGGTATGTGGATCCCTGCACTCATGTGAGAGACCAGGAAGAAGCTCCTGGCTCCTGGCTTTGGCCCAGCCCAGCCTTGGCCATGGTGGCCATTTGGGGAGTGAACCAGCAGATGGAAGATCCCTGTCTATCCATAGCTCTGGTTTTTAATTAATTAAATAAATCTTTAAAAAAATATTTGACTCTAAATTATAATGAACATTGTCCTGTAATTTATACCCAGCCACATTAAGGTGATTCATAGTTCTAACAACAGTTAGAATCCAATAGAATTGTGATGCATGGAGCCAGTGACGAGCTGGAGACCTCTCTCAACAAACCCTGGGCTAAGCCGGGACCAGCATAGATGAATCACAGGATCGGGGTGAGCTTCCAACAGCCAAGGCAGATGGAGCTGTGATAAACAGTGTAACTCATCAAACCACCTTACAAATGAAAGACACTGCCTTCTAGGGAGAGTAGCTCCACCCCCTGGGAGAAGGCCTGGGTCATAGTGCAAACAGTGTCTCTGGAAGCAGGTTCGCCAGCTCCAGACCCAAGGTAACCGAGTCTGGCCAGCGTCACTGCCACATCCCAGGGCCACCCGTTATGGCAAAGTCGCCGTGAGCCACACGTGGCTGAGCGCTAGGCACACGGTGCCCTCAGTACGTACCAGCTTGGGGAGAGCACGTTATACGTGAGGACGCGAGCTGCAATTAAGTGGCTTGCCAAGCTCCACCCCTCCAAACGGCCCAGTGCTAACAATCCCCGAGTCTGGGGAAGGAGAAGACGGCACAAATGCCACCACATCCTAACACCACCGCTGGGGAGGCCTCAGTGGCTCCCCCATCAGAGAGGAGGACCGCAGGACGCTCTGTAGGGCTGGGAACTAAAAGTGGGGTGAACCTCCCAGCGCCGTCACATACTGGGGCCCCAGAACCAGAACCGGAGTGTTGCTATCCACATGCTGTTTTAACCCTGCCCACTGAATTCTGCAGTCCTTGGGGTTAACTGTGCTGCGACCCCCGGAGTCTGCAGCACCGTCCCCTGACCCCTGGGGTGCAGGCCAGGGAACCCCTGCTCTGCTTCCACGTGGCACCTGGGGGTGGGGGAGGTTGCCTCTCTGGAGAGAATTGTTTATTCTGCTTGGGGTTAGGCTTCTGGCCTCAAGGACGTGAGGGCAACAACATGTGCCAGGTGTGTGAATCTCTCTGTCCCCTGTGACGCCTGCTCACGCGTGCACCATCAATGTCAGCACGTCACCACCTCAGGGCAGCAAACATTTCCCCAAGTCTAATGTCCCCGAGGTACCAAGTCAGGCGCTGGGTGAGAGGGGTGGGAAGCGCGGGTGCCCTGGGGAGGAGGGATCCGGCCTGGGAGGCGCCCAGCACATGAGGAGCTCTGTGGCAGCACAGCCTGGGTTCCGTCATCCCCTCTGACCAGCTGCTTTTTTAGACACAATTGTAGTAAAACACACACAACATAGACCATCTAGCTCGTCATCTGTAAATGTGCAGTACGGGTGCATTTAGCAAACTCACACTTGTGTGCAGCCGTCGCCACCATCCGGTCCTCCACCTCTTTTCACTCCGGGAAACTCAAACTCTGCAGCCAGGGGAGGGAGGGGGTGGGGGGTAGCAGGCACCAACTCCCCACTGCCCACCCTGCCTCCAGGGTCGAGCATCACCAGGCCCTACCAGGGCTGGGACAGGTGTCTGGATGGAGGCAGAGGGAACGGGAGGGGTGGCCACCTCCACCATCACTTGCTTCTCTCATTAAGTGGAAATCGGCAACCTTCGCGTCATCATGCATTGTCTTTGTCAGTCTCGCTGAACGAGGATCCCGCTCCGTGGTGTTGAAAGTCACAGGGAGGTTCCATCTCAGAGGGGCCCGTGTGTGCCCCGGCAGCTAAGGCTGTGGCAGAAAACTGGGCCACAGTGGCCCAGCTCCACCCTACGTGAGACACAGGTTGCAGCAGGATCCCCGTCACCAGCCTCATTAGCCAGGCGACTTTGTGTGGGATGAGCGAGGATAAATGATCTGCTCTTAGTTCAGGGCTGGAGACCAACCAACACGCAGAGCAGAGCAATGGGCCGTCTCGGAGACCCCTGTGGAGGGGAGCTGGAGCAGCGTGGGGCTTGGGCACTGGCGGCCCCCTTCCCCGAGTCCCCGGGCCCGTCAGCTCAGCACTCATTACGCTAACAGGACCCAGAGGTTCTCCCGTCCCGCGTCAGCATGAGTGTCCCTTGCCACAAGGAGCTCAGGGCTCATTTGCAGGAGCACGCGGCTCCCCGCACCCGGTCCGCTCGGCTGCACCGGCCTGAGCCGCGAGTGCAGCCTGCAGAGACTGTGAGCTGCGCCGGGAGCTGCGTAAATGAGGTTGGAGCCACGGCTGAAAGCCTGGGAGTCGTCAATCTCTCATTATAGGAGCCATTAGCTGCACGTGATACTTTGTGGGTCTGGGAGAGAGCCTTGGCCACTGGACCAGATCCGAGGGCCCAGCATTAGAGAAAAAACCCAGGCTGGAGGGGCTCGCCCACGCTGCCGCCGTAAGCTGGAGCCCCTCCTCGGGACCCAACACGGCTCCTGTGGCCTCTCCAGCCACTCGTCAGCCACGCGAGGCAACCAGAACAAGGTCGCCCCACACCTGTGAACCTTCCATGGTGAGTGTTTTGCTTTGCTGTTGCGGCCCTGAGGCCGCACCAGCGGGGAAATCTCTGCCCCCGTGGAGCCTATATGCAGACTGACATTATCAAAAAAGTTAACGATGCTGGTTATTATTACAATTCAACATTTTCACTCTTGATTACAAAATTCATACCTGTCATCAGAAGCCAAAAACCTGAATAACAAGATAAAGGAAGTTTCCCTAATGACCTTGAACTTCCGGGAGAGAAGAGGCATAGACTTCGTAATTACTGCCCACCCCCACCTCCAGCTTCCCAGTGTGGCCTTCCCCTCTCTGCTTGTGGAGAGGCACCTGGGCAGCCACGCAGAGGGTGCACCAGGGCTCTGGATGGGAAAACAGGCAGTGGGCGCCCAGCGTCTGCTCCTCCAGACATCTGGGCAACGTCAGGGGCAACACACATTAGCCACGTGGGAGAGTTTTAGAAGCATAAAATCAGACTGTGAAAAAACAAAAGGAGAAGGGAGCTTGGTGGGCGAGAGCAGAGAACACAGCCCTTCCTGCTCCACCGCCGGGCACTTGCCTGGGCAGGGCTGCGGGGAGATGAGGGTGCTTGCCGCTGGACACCTGCCGCAGGCGAGGTCCTGGGGCCACGGCGAGCTCCATTCTGTTTAAGGGCCAACAGCGGCACTGGGGAAACCCTCTCCTTGGACCGACGGTCACAGCGGCTCCACCACGGACCAGCCATGTGCACTGACTGAGTCCCTCGCTCTCCGCTCTTGGTTTCCCGTTCTGAAAAATCACTGAAACCACTTCCAGACGGGCAGACTCACAGGTCCTGCTAAATGGGCATGCCTGCAGCCCGCAATGCAATGCCTACAGCCCACGATGCAACGCCTGCAGCCCGCAATGCAACGCCAGGCTGCTGAGACCGCCGGGCTGCTGGCCCCAGCTTCCAGGGGATTCTCTGAGGTCCAGCTGACAGCAGCCTCCGTGAGTGACAGCCGAATCAAAGATGCTGGGTTCATTGCCAAGCAGACACAGATAGTCAGGGTCAGAGTTCATGATAAAGGTGAAGAAGGAAGAATATTGCCACAGAAATGAAAAAACAAAACAGAATAGCGGGAAGAAGGAGGACCTCACAAAGGGGCCCGCACGCATGTGGGAGGGAGGGAGAGGCACGGTGGATTGGCACACGACGGGCACGGATGCCACCGGAACAGGCAGTCATTGCGAATTCCAAAACCAAACTGGAAGCCTACACTCACCGTCACACGAATCAACTCCGGACAACTCCAGACAGCCTAAAACGCCGACGTGAGGGGACACCTGAGAGATTCTTAGAGGGGATGGCGCGTCGATATTTTCATGATTCTGGGTGGGGAAGAATATTCCGAATGTTCCCAAGGCCAACACTATCATTAAATAAAAGTTTGATAAATTCAGCCATTTTGAATTTAACGATTTATGATCAATAGATCCCATTAAGAGAGAAGACTGCTTGTTAGCAGATCTTTCAAGCCATATAAGAGACACAGGGTCAAGGTCGAGATTAATTTTTACAATTCTTATAAATAAAAGTCAGTGACCTAATGGAAAAACAGGCACAGACAAAATAGACATTCCTCAAACGGGAAATGTCACTAAAGGACTGAAATGATGTCCGACCTCGTTAGTACACAGAGAAACGCGAGATAGAACCAACAGACCCTTCCCCACCTGCCAGACTGGCAAAGCACCCGCAGTCCTGGCACTGGGGAGACCTGGTGGCGCTGGGGCGGCCCTGTGCCTGGAGAGCAAACCCACGCAGTCACCACAGGCGACAACTGGTAAACACGAAGACGAAAGCGCCCAGCCCTCTGGCAATTCTGCTCTCACACCATTTCACCAAACTCTAACCATTGATTTTAAGATATACCATTTTTACACAATGGGTTCTAACAATGTCAAAATCCTTACAAATGCCTTCCAGACTTGTTTGTGTCTTCTGCTTTCCCCCTGCATCCTTAGGAAACCAGTAGGATCGGAGACGAGCAGGTGGAGCTGCACACAACCAGGAGGCTGCTGTCCGCCTGGCATTCACCCCGAGGAAAGGTGGCCCTGCCCTTCCTGACCCCTAGCAGGGCCAGGCTCCGTGGAGGTCACAGTCACCCCCTGAGCGCCCTCCTCCCAGCAGAGGGGCAGGTGACTGTGCAATCCAGCCCCTTGCAGAGCTGGGACGAGGTGGCCTGCTCAGAGCACACAAAGCGAAGCTTGCGGCCAGAGCCGTATCTGATGGCTTCAGTCCCAGGAAATTTTCAAACCAATCCCCAGAAGCACTGCTGTATCCGTAGCCGACTGCCGCCTCCCGCACGCCAGGCGTGAAGCTGGTGGCTCAGGCCTTTATAAATCAAGTCCATTGTTTGAAATTCCCAGATGCAAAGAGTTTAAACCTGAGGCAGCAGGGATGCTGACTTAAATATCTGTATCTCCTCCATAAATAATAAATACATCAAACTAAACTGTGATTATTTTTCACTTTCCTTTGTCTTAGATCTCGTTGGAAATAAACGGGAAAAATACGGCCCCTCGTCCCCCAGGCGACAGAGAAGTGTCCCCCTCCCGCCTTCCTCAGTCAGGCAGTTCCCTCTGAACACTCTCATTAGGGAACGTGATGCGAATAACAATGAGCCACAAAGCCCCTGCAGGAGGCAGGCCTGCCCTTGAACTTGTAGTACAGGCACCAGCTCTGGCCCAGCAAGGGGTGGGCGCCTGGAACCCTGCCGGTGGCTTTGTCCCTCCTAGAACCCTCTGAGCCATCGTACAGGGTCCATAATTCCATGACAGGTGGGGCAGAATCTCAATTTGTACTGAGTTTGTTCCTACTGGCATGCACCAAACCATTAGTTTTTGGGGTTTTACCAGGAGGACAGACTAAGAGGACAACTGCCTGCCGGTTGTATGTGACAGGCTTCTGGAAGGGGGTTCTGCGGTGGACCAGGAGGTGTCTGGGGCCTGGGACAGTAGATTCCACTGCTGGGTGCAGGATGTGCCCCTTTGGATACCACTTTGAACTTGGATGAGGGCCACCAGGGTGGTGGTAGCAGGAGGCAGGGCAAGGAGCCACTTCTCCCTGTCTTGGCAAAAATGCCACCAAAAATGTCCCCTGCTGTGGTTCTGGGCAGTCAGCCCTGGTCTTGCCGTTGTCCTGGGTGTCGGGAAAGGGTGGAAATGCTACCATTTTCGGGGGGCCTGATGCCTGCGTGAGGACCTCCCGCACCCACCCCTGAGTCCTCACTGTGGCCCCAGCAGCTGGCGGTCCCACTCCTATTTCAGACAGAAGGCAGAGGCTGGGCACAGCTCAGCCCCCAGACACAGAGGGACGCAGAGCCAGGGCTGGAGCCACACTGGAGTCCCTGCCCCAGCTCTTGCACGGAGACCACGCACAGCAGCCAGGGAGGAAAGCGCTGTCTGGGCTTTTGCAGACAACACTGCTCTTGCATCCACTCCCAGCCCTGCCTGAGTCTGATAAAACCGACTCCTGTTCAGAGGCAGCCATGAGATCCCACAGAGGCCTGGCCAGGCGAGGCTCAGGGTGCCGCACGGCGAGGTGTGGCACCGCCCCCAACCTCAGAACACTGCCAGGAGCTGGCACCGCCGAGTCGCCCATGACCCCGCCAACACAGACCTGCCCCACGGATTAAACAGATAGTGCAGAGTAAAACCACGAGGACTGGGAGTGGGCTGGTGTTATCTTCTTCTCCAACAAAAGATAACAGGTAATTGCTTTTTTATCACAGGCACTTGGAATTTAAAAGCCAGCTGGGAGTGGAGCTCCAGAGCACCCCTACCCTGGGCTGCCCCCAGCCCTGTGCACTGAGGACTAACAGGTCACCCTGGCTGCTCTCCCACTATCAAAGCCAGAAGAGCCACGGTGCCACAAAACAGGTGGCAGCCACGCGACCCGGCAGGGGGGCTTCCCAGAAATGGTTGTGCACACGACTACGCCCACCCGTCCCCCGAGGTTCTAAATCGTAATCACTTCCCTAAATGCAGCCTTGACCCAGGGAGAGATGTTTGGCCAAGGAAAAGGAGCCTGTGCCTGGCCTTCCCGGAAGAGAGAAAGCGGTTGCCTAGCAACCCAGCCACCACCACCCCCAACTCCCACCAGTCACCTGGCTCTGCTGAGAATGGCAGGTCTTCCACAGGCAGCCACCAGCACCGAGCAACAGGCAGGGGAGCACCCCGCTCTCGCCCACGGGGCACAGGCACAGAGGCCGGCGGGGCTTCCTCCCCAGACATCCTGGGCTCCCCAGCGGCCCCCCACTCCGTTCTTCCAGCTCTGCTGGGCAGCACGTGCTCCCTCTGTCTCGAGCGCTCTCTGCAGCGCTCAGCAGCTTCTGTGTCCCAGCTGAGCTGTGCGCCTGCCGCAGGGGTCATTCCCCAGGTCTCCCCTCCTTACGGAAAACACTTGCTGGCTGGTGGGGCTGCAGGGCATCCCCTCAAAGCCGGTGCTCCGTCCTGATCCCAAGTCCCTCAGGCTGCAGTCTCACTGGGAGAGGGGAGCTTGAGAGGTCATCAAGCCACAGGAGGTGCTGGGGCAGCCAGTCCAGTCCAACGAGCGTTAATTAGGGAAGTTTGCACACGGATGCTCTCGGGGACAGCCACAGGAAGCAGACGGCAGAGGTCGGGGCGTTGCTGCCACAAGCCCGGGCACACCAGGGCTGGCCCCGGGAGCCACCGAGGCTGGGGACAGGCGTGGAGCAGATCCTCTCACAGCACCCCTGCACCTTGATCTTGCAGCGTGGCCTCTAGGTCTGAGTCCATGGGTCTCTGTCGGGCGAGATGCAAGGGACACAGCAACTTCCCGGCTCCCTGTGTGGCTGTGGCCGCGTCACTTCCCCAAGTCATGGCGCTCCCACAGCCCCTCAGTGCACACGCGAGGCGTCTGGGTATCAGAGCGGGGAGGAACTCGCTGGCACCCACAGCTCCACGGTGAGGGAAATGGAACCGGGACCCTGGAAGCCCACACGCTAACCCCAGCACTATTCTGCCTCTGCTTACTCCAGGCGTGGCTCTGGGCACCCCCACACTGAGAGGTCCCCTCCCAAAGGAGCTACAGGCACAGCCAACTGCTTACTAGGCCAGGGGACCCCGGAAGCCAAGGCGCCGTGAGACACTTGATCTGCTGGGGTGGGGGAGGGCACGGTGCCGCTGAGCTGCAGGCAGGACCTGCTCAGCGGCTGGAGCCCAGGAGACCCCGTGCAGAGAGCTGAGCCGCAGTGAAACGAGCTTTGATGCCGATTCGACTACTGTGGCTCTAGGGTGGTGGGGAGAGAGGCTGGAGGCAGGAGGCAGCCCCCCTCCCGCGCCAGCGCTGGACAGGGCACTGTGGAGCGGCTCTTCCTCCCCAGGGGCAGAGCAGGGCACTCAGCAGCGTTTTTCGCAGTTGGAATGCTCGGTCACCCCACTGTCACCTGGACTAATGCATTCAGCAGGAAAAGCAAAATTGCAGCTCACGGAATTTAAAACTCTCCAGGCTGTGGTCCTCGTCCACAGCGAGGCTACGCCTGTTAGAGAGACGTGCAGGTGAAGCTCAGCTACCAACAGGGTCATGGAGGTCAGACAAGTGAACACATGTGTATATGTGATTGTGCACATGCACATGTGTGTATATGTGTGAATGTCTGCATGTGGGCATGCATATGTATACATGTGTATGTGTGTGTATGAATATGTGTGTATGCATGTGTGTTTGTGTATATGTACATGCGTGTATGCGTATAGGTAATTATGTATATGTGTCCATGTGTATATGTATGTGTGCATATGCATGTGTATATATGTATACGTATGTGTGTATGTATGTGTATGTATGTGTATATGTACATGAGTGTATGGGTATGTCTATATACGTATGCAGATGTGTGCATGTGTAACTGTGCATATATGTACATGTGTTTATGTATGCATCCATGTATGAATGTGTGCACGTGCATATATGCACATATATGTATATGTGTGTGCATGTGTGTATGTGTCATCTGTGTATGTGTGTGAGTGCATGTATGTACATGTGTATGTGTATGTGTATGTATATGTATGTATATGTGTACACATATGCATGTTTGTGTGTATGCACACATGTGTATGTGTGCACATGTTTGTATGCACTATGTGTGTGGATGTATGTGTATATACATGCTTATGCATATATGTGCATATGTATTGTATGTGTGCATATGTATGTTTGTGTGTATGTGCATGTTTGTGTGCATGCATGTGTGTGAATGTGTATATATGTATTTATGCATGTGTGCATATGTGTGTTCATGTATGTGTGTGTTTATGTATTTATGCATGTGTATGCATGTATGCATTTGTCTGTATGCATGTATGTGTGTGCATGTGTGCATGTATGTGTGTGTGTGTGTGAAGAGCTTGAAATGTCTATGAGACCCTCTTGTAGCATTTCATGACAAATGCAAATCATGTAAATAAATGCATTTCAGTGACTTTTCTATTCAATCAGACCTTGAGCCAAACTACTGTAGAAATAAATTCATTCCACAAACATAGTAAGAATGAAATCTGAAGGAAGGTTTCAGGTAAAGCAAAAGAAATATTAATAAATATTTATTTGTGATTTCTCTAAAACGGGCAAAATTTCCAAGAGCAGCGTATGTGGAGAGGCTTGTAAACTGTTTCTGTCCCGACACGCAGCTGCCGAGGCTGCTGTGTGCTGTGTGGATTTTTTCACCATTTCATACAAACGATGATTTATGGGATTTACTGTGAGGAATCACGAGACGCCACGGAATGAAATGGGGGAGGCGGGGACAGAGCAGGCGGTGGAGTTGGAAAGGAAGAGGGGCTACGCTCAGGGGTGCAGACAGGACCACTGCCTGTCCTCAGCCCAGGGTCCAGGTGAGAGCCCTGGGCGCGCCCAGGGGAGCAGAGGCCGGGTCCATGTCAGAGCCACCTCTGGAGCAGTAATTCTCCATCAGGAGAGAAAAACCAACAAAGCAATGAAGTTAGAAAGCTTCCAGGAGCACACACACTATACAACATGCGAGATCCGTATCAAGCGTCACAGAACTGTGAAAACAAAAGGAGAGAATGAACGGCGAGGCACCACCGGTTTCTGGACGGAAATGTAAAAATTGGGGCTGGTGCTGTGGCACAGCTGGTTAAGCCACTGCCTGTGACTCCAGCATCCCATGAGGGCGCCGGTTCTATTCCCAGCTGCACCACTTCCCATCCAGCTCCCTGCTAACGGCCTGGGAGAAGCAGCAGATGCCCATGTGGTGGACCTGGAAGGAGTCCTGGCTCCTGACTTCGACCCGGCCCAGCCCCTGATATTGCAGCACTTGGGGAGTGAACCAACAAGTGGAAGATTCTCTCTCTCTCTCTTTCTCTCTACCTCTCCCCCGCCCCCTTCTCTGTAACCCTGCCTTTCAAATAAATAAATCTTTTTTAAAAAAGTAAAAATCATAAGGTCCATTCTGTCCAAATTAATCAATAAATTTCCATGTTAATCAAGAGCTCGAGAATCTGATTCATCAGTGTGGAAAGGAGTACGCTGAGGATTCAATAACCAAGAAAATGTGGATGGCAGACGCTGAGGGGAGATATGGCCACGCTGGGTATCTAAGCAGCTCTCAGCCGGAGCAGCAGGAAGAGGTAGAAGCAAGAACAAAACAGCTGTGTCCACGTGGGGTTCAGTTTAAGAAAGGGGCATCTCAAGTCCGAGGGGACGGGATAGCACGTAATATTAACAATCAATTCGGGCAGCGCATATCACTGCGATCCGCATTTAAAGCTGTGCACAAAACTAAATTTAAAACAGACTAAAAGTATAATGTAAAAAAGCGAAATCATAAAAGAGGAATATCTTTCATAATATTAAAAGCTTTCTTCAAGAAGACAAAATAGGGACTGGCCTCGTGGCACAGTGGGTTAAACCTCGGCCTGCAGTGCCGGCATCTCTCAGGAGCACTGGTTTGAGTCCTGGCTGCTCCTCTTCTGATCCAGCTCCCTGCTAATGTGCCTGGGAAAGCAGCAGACCCAGATGGAGGTCCAGGCTCCTGGCTTCAGTGTGGCCCACCACTGGCTGTTGCAGCCACTTGGGGAGTGAACCAGCAGATGGAAGACCTCTCTCTCTCTCTGTCTCTCCTGCTCTTGCTCTATAACTCTGCTTTTCAAATAAATAAATTAATCTTTTTAAAAAGAAGACAAAATATCCAGAGGTCTTAAAAGATTAATAGACTGAAAATGAATAATTTCATATGACAAATGTTATTATATGCAAAATTATTAGATGAGCGATAGACAGGCAGGAAATATTAACATTCATGCTGTAAAAGTAAAGTCTATGATTCTATTAAAATTAAATACTTTAGAGGAGTGAGTAAATGATTTGAACATGGATTTCACAAGAAACTAAATGCCTTAAAATACAGCTTAAAAATTGGAACTCTGTCAGCAAGAAGGTCATCACCAGATGCAAGACCCTTGACTTTGAACCAAAATAAATTTCTTTTCTTTAAAAAAAAAAGGCTGAAATTTTTTAGCAATTGAGAAAAATATAAGTTAAAGTAACAATATTTAAAGAAAATATAGGAAAAAATATATATCTTGTGCCTGAAAGAACATTATCAAGAAAGCTAAAAGGAAATGTAAAGAATGGTGTCAAATATTTGCAAATCACATCTGTGGTAAGGGGTTGCCATCTAGAACACATCAAGAACTCTTACAACTTAATGATTAAAAAAGAAAAAAGAAAAGAAAAGGCAACCCAAGTTAAGTACAGGGAAGAGCGTCCATGGATGTCCTCCAAGAAGATGTGCCAAAGGCCAGGGACCCCTGAGCAGATGTCAGCTCTGCTGGTCCTTGGGGAAGTGCAGCCCACACCCGGGAGACACGGCGTGACACGAGCCGCCCACTCAGCCATACAGTGAAGGAGAAAGCAAGCAGAGGCCACGAGCATCGTGGTGACACGGAGGAACGGGATCCCAGTCGGTGGCCGTGTGGGACGGTACGGCCTGTCCATGCCCAGAAAGTCAAACACAAAATAACCATGTGAGCGCAGATACAGACCCCAAATACGTGAATCAGACCCTCAGAGAAACACTTTGACAGAGACGTTTGTACCAGCGCCGTTCACAAGAGCCAGTGCGGCCGCAGGTCAGAGCGCCTGGACCTGGAACGTGGGAGCCACCAGCAGAGGGGTGCATAAACTGACGGGTGTCTCTACACACTACAAATGCCACCCAGACACCAGAGGGAAGTCCTGACACAGGCCACGCTGTGGATGAGCCCACAGAACACCACGGCCGGTGGTGGAGGAAAACACCAAGGCCACAGGGCGGTGACTCCGTCTGTACACAGCGTCAGAACAGGAAAATCCGCGGAGATGGACAGTGGATCCACAGCCTCCCAGGACTGGGGGACAGAGGGTGGCTGCTGGGTGACAGCAAACCGGGCGGCACCATCCTGAGCCTGGCTCCATCCCGGCTCCTGCCTCCACCCCAGGAGGACACCGGCCTCCTGCTCGTCTCGGCGACACTGTTCTCTGGCCACGAAGCCCAAGCATGGACGGTCACAAGTCCTCCTGATGAGGTCAGAAAGACCTGAAAGATGCCCGCGAGGCTCAGTTCCAAGGCAGATGGTAAGGAAGGCTGCGACAGGCTCAATCCGTCTCCCTCTGAGATGTGAGCGCTTCCACGCCCACCGCCCTGCACGGCCAGTACCCCGCTGCAGCGTCTGTTGAGACCGCCCGCCATATGGGCGGTGCCTATGAGGTCCATGTTCAGCACTCACTACACACGCAGGCAATCCTTACTGGGTCCCAGGTTCTCATCAGAGGCGATGAGGAGGCTTTGATGAGGATGGGGTTGATGGTGGCACAGCAGAAAATGCTACCGGACTGACTACGTGGAAATGGCTAATTTTGTTGCAGTAATTTTATGTCAAAAAAGCAACAAGGGGGCCAGCACTGTGGCTTAGTTGGCGAAGCCTCTGCCTGGGGAGCCACCTGCCTCTCATTTGAGCTCTGGTTTGAGTCCCAGCTGCTCCTCTTCCAATCCATCTCCCCGCTATGGCCTGGGAAAGCAGTAGAAGATGGCCCAAGTGCTTGGGCCCCCGCATCCACATGGAAGACCCGGAAGAAGCTCCTGGCTCCTGACTTCAGATTGGCCGAGCTCTTGCCATTGTGGCCATTTGGGATGCACCTCTTTTGGGGAGTGACCAGTGGATGGAAAATCTTTCCGTCTCTCCCTCTCTCTAACTCCATCTCTCAAATAAATAAATAAATAAATAAAAATATTTTAAAGAATGAGATTTCTTGTCTTTCCCACACAGGCAGGCACACACCTATGCACACATGCACACACACACAGGGTCAAGCGTGAGGAAGTGGGTTCCCCCATCCTACTGGCTCAGTGTAGATGAGTGGAGCATTTCATGGAGGAGAGTTTGTATGTATTAAAAATAAAATGCACATACGTGTAACCCATCAATTTCTCTGACAGGACTGAATTCTACATGTTCCCCCCAGATTATAGCTATGGATACAGATATGATCACTGGTGTTTAGTTTGTGCATAAAATGAAACAAATTAAAAATAAAAATCTGGCAAATGTGTGTTGTTGATTATGTTAAGAGCCTCAAAGAACCAATTGGTCTCTAATTGCCCTTGAACACCCCTTAAATCACCCATAAATTGCGTATCTGTGATTTGTGTAAACAACTCTGTTCAGCAATAAAAACGTTCACATACATGAATTTACACCACCACGTCTAACACGAAGTTCCATAAAGTGGCTGTAATGAAACTAAATCACTCAGGAGCAGCACTGCTTAGACATACTTCAGCCAATCTCTGAATAGTCAACCTTGCTGGCTTGTTTGCGGCCAATCAAGAATCTCTGCACCTCTGTCTTTCATCCGAGAACTGGGAATGAGAAACGCGTGGGCCCCAAAGGAGAATCGAGAGTCTGCAATGATTTCGTTCAAAGTACTTGGCGCTGTGTCCAGCGCAGCCACAGGAAGCAGTCAGTAGGGGGCGCTGCTGGGCACTCAGGGGGTTGATGTTTGGAAAGGGGATGGAGATAATCATAGACCATTTTTTTTTTTTTTATTTGACAGGTAGAGTTATAGACAGTGAGAGAGAGAGACAGAGAGAAAGGTCCTCCTTCCATTGGTTCATCCCCCAAATGGCCACCACAGCTGGCGCCGAGCTGATCCAAAGCCAGGAGCCAGGTGCTTCTTCCTGGTCTCCCATGCAGGTGCAGGATCCAAGCACTTGGGCCATCCTCCACTGTACTTCCGGGCCACAGCAGAGAGCTGGCCTGGAAGAGGGGCAACCGGGACTAGAACCCGGCGACCATATGGGATGCCAGCATTGCAGGCAGAGGATTAACCAAGTGAGCCATGGCGCCAGCCCCCCAAGACCACTTTTCTATAATCAGCTATGAGGATGGCTATGGCAGCTGTGGGCACAGGGCACCGTGGGGCACAGAGAAGGAGCAACGCAGGCAGGCCCTCCCATCCCCAGGCAGTCCTCATGTAAGCCGGAAAGCAGCCCGGTCCCTAAGACCAGGCTGGGGCTCAAGGCTGAGACCAACGGCTAACGGCTAATACACTTTTCCACCTGCTGGTGCCGGATTGGATGTCCCCACTCCTGAGCCATCTACCAGGAGCACAGACACGTGGGAGGTCCCTGCATTTGTTCTGTTAGAAAATAAACTTAGAAAGAAAAATCAGTTTTCATTAACAATGCCTTTGCTTTCAGGAAAGTCCTATCTCACACAGAAGTGGCGAGGACACGCTGAAGGTTGCCACCAACCCCACCTTCTCTGAAGGACTTGAACTTCAAGGCTGCTGACTGACCTCAGCCACACACCAGGGCCGCCAGGGGGCACAAGGCTCCCCAGGCCCCTGCTGGGCCAGCGGGAGGAAGCAGGGTGAGGCAGGGACGCCCGGAGGGGACGAGCCCCTCAAGACGGCTGACTCAGCACGGCTCCGCACAGTCTGCGCCAAACGTTCTCATTTCTAAAGAGAAACTGTGCCTGAAGTTGATGTCAAACCTTCCTATTTTAAAAATACTGTCAGCTAGCCGGCGCCGCGGCTCACTAGGCTAATCCTCCGCCTTGCAGCGCCGGCACACCCGGTTCTAGTCCCAGTCGGGGCACCAGATTCTGTCCCGGTTGCCCCTCTTCCAGGCCAGCTCTCTGCTGTGGCCAGGGAGTGCAGTAGAGGATGGCCCAAGTGCTTGGGCCCTGCACCCCATGGGAGACCAGGAGAAGCACCTGGCTCCTGGCTTCAGATCAGCACGGTGCGCCGGCCGCAGCACGCAGGCCACAGCGGCCATTGGAGGGTGAACCAATGGCAAAGGAAGACCTTTCTCTCTGTCTCTCTCTCTCTCTCTCTCACTGTCCACTCTGTCAAAAATAAATAAATAAATAAATACTGTCAGCTAATTCAAAGTCATCAACACAGGACGTTTGGGGCTCAGCTAAATCTCTCTGTGAGATGAAACACAGCCAAAGGCTCTGCCTGGGGCGGGGGGCGGGGGGGGGGGTAGGCGTTGGCCCCTGCAGGACTTAAGCTACACATGTGGCCGCGGGGCCCTAGGAAAGCTGTGCGCCTGGGGTCCTGCAAGCCCACCCCCAGCCTGTCAATCACGGGGCTCTGGGATGTGGCCCGCCCTCCCCTCTGCATTGGTGCTCATGCACCACACACCTGTAGTGTTGGAGGGGTTACTTGGCATGCACCTGTCACTCAGTACAGGGCTTCCACACAGCCTCCATCACCACACAGGTGTTAAGACACATCCTCTCAGCGGAGAGCACACATCAGGGTTCCGTGTTGCTCTCCAGGGAGGATTCAGAAGAATCTGTGACATTGCTGTCTCCGCTTTGTCACCAGAGCTTTTAGAAAGATTATCGTAAATGAGTATAAAGAAGAATGATGGGATCCCAAGCAAAGAAACTACAAAGCTACCAGGCAGTGCGAGAGCTGAATTGATTTTTCCTAAGTGAGGTGAGTGAATAATCGCATAATCCACGGCCTAGGAGAGTTCCTCCGTAATCCAATCTTCTCCTGGCGGTGCGATGCTCTGCCCGAGGGCCTCTCCCCTCCATCAGCACCAGGAGGGCGCCTGAGGTAGGACCAACTCCCAACCGGATTTCACAAACCCTAGTGCAAGCAAAGGATTTTAAACACCACTGTTGGGGCTGGTGCTGAGGCGCAGTGGGTTAAGCTACCACCTGCACTGCCAGCATCCCTTATATACGCCAGTTTGAGCCCCGGCTGCTCCACTTCTGATCCAGCTCCCTGCTAATGAGCTGGGAAAGCAGAAGACAGCGCAAGTGCTTAGGCCCTGCACCCATGTGGGAGAACTGGATGAAGTACTTAGCTCCTGGCTTTTTCCTGACCAAGCCCTGGCCACTGAGGCCATGTGGGGAGTGACCCAGTGGATGGAAGATCTCTTTCCGTCTCTCTCTGCCTCTGTCTCTCCCTCTCTGTAACTCTGACTTTCAAAGAAACAAAGCTTTAAACAAATCAATAAACCTAAACCAAAACCGCATTGTCATTTCCAGAAGAGAGAAATGCTAGCCCACGATTTTAAAGATGCGGTGCACTGAAGTGAGTGACTCGAGGTCCAGCTAGGATCAGGCGTAACGCACAACTGCCCCCATCACGGTGCCCCCAACACCCGCAGTCAGCAGTCACAACCAGCCCCCCAGTGTCTCCGCCAGAACAAGTCTCTGCCCCCAGCGCCCATGCCCCAGGAGGCGACACTGAGTCCAGTCAACTCTCGATACAATGGGCCCTGCATCCGCGGATGCTGCCAACCTCACAATTGTTACAAATTATGTATATAGGACTGGCTTTGTGGCCACCTACAGTGCCAGCATCCCGCATAGGTATCAGTTCATGTCCCAACTGCTCCACTTCCAAAACAGTGCCCTGCTAATGGAATGGAAAACCAGCATAAGATGGCCTGAGTCCTGGGCCCCTGCACTCACATGAGAGACCCAGGTGAAGCTCCAGGCTCCTGGCTCCTGGCTCTGAACTGGTTCAGCTCTAGCCATTGTGGCCACCTGGGGAGTGAACCAGAGGTTGGAAGGGCTCTCTCTCTGTAACTCTTTCAAATACATAATTACATCTTTAACAAAATTGTGTATATATGGCCATTTTTGTCTTATCATCATTCTCTAAACAATATAGTTTATTTTTCAAAAGATTTATTTATTTATTTGATAGGCAGAGTTAGAGAGGCAGAGGCAGAGAGTGGGGAGGGAGAGGTCTTCCATCTGCTGGTTTACTCTGTAGATGATTGCAACGGCTGGAGCTACACCAATCTGAAGCCAGGAGCCAGGAGCTTCTTCCCGGTCTCCCACGCAGGTGCAGGGGCCCAACCATTTGGGCCATCTTCCGCTTCTTTCCAAGGCCATCAGCAGGGAGCTGGACCAGAAGAGGAACAGCCAGGACTCGAACTGGCACCCATATGAGGTGCTGGTGCTGCAAATGAAGGCTGAATACTCTACGCCACAGCACCCACCTTTCTTTTTTAAAAAGATTTATTTATTTATTTGAAAGTCAGAGTTACACAGAGAGAGAAGGAAAGACACAGAGAGAGAGAGAGATCTTTCATCCGCTGGTTTACTCCTCAATTGGCTGCAGTGGCCAGAGCTGTGTTGTTCTGAAGCCAGGAGCCAGGAGCTTCTTCCAGATCTTCTAAACAGGTGCAGGGGCCCAAGGACTTGGGCCATCTTCTAGTGCTTTCCCAGGCCTTAGCAGGGAAGTGGAGCAGCCGGGACTCCAACCGACACCCATATGAGATGCCAGCACTACAGGTGGCGGTTTTCCCTGTTACGCCACAGCACAGGCCCCAACAATACAATTTAACAACCATTGATATAGCATTTCTACTTAAGGTTTATACATAATAGGAAAATTATTTGGAATACATGGAAGGCTATGCATAGGCTACATGTAAACACCAAGGAGTTTTATGTAAGGATTTGAGCATCCAAGAACTTTGGTACCCACAGATGCCTTGGAGTTCATCTTTCATGGATAGTGAGAGACAACAGAGCAGCAAAAGTCTCCTATCCATTAGTTTTTAGAGTACAGAATGTAGATGCCAAGCCTGCCTTTTTTTAAGATTTATTTTATTTATATGAAAGAGTTACAGAGAGAGGTAGAGACAGAGAGAGAGGTCATCCATCCGCTGGTTCACTCCCCAGATGGCCGCAACGGCCGGAGCTGCGCTGATCCGAAGCCAGGAGTCAGGAGCCTCTTCCGGGTCTCCCACGCAGGTGCAGAGGTCCAAGGACTTGGGCCATCTTCTACTGCTTTCCCAGGCCATAGTGGAGAGCTGGATCGGAAGAGGAACAGCTGGGACTAGAACCGGTGCCCATATGGGATGCCGGAGCTTCAGGCCAGGGCTTTAACCTGCTGCGCCTCAGGCCCCGAAGCTTGTATTTTTTAATATCCTAACTCCTCTGCATGAATGAGTCTCGTTGTCATCTGAATTCCTTGTTTCTCCCCTTTCACAAAGTCAAGGGCAGCGTCCTGCCTGCGCACCTGGCCAGGGAGTGGCACAAATGTTTCGCTTTTCTTAACCACTGGGTAGAGAAAACTCTAAAATGTCCCTGTATTCTTACCAGTCTGCAGTAGCTGTTGCCCATGATCCCAACACAGCTGTGAGAACTGGAGACAGAAAAACTTCACAATATTTAAACAGCGCTCTCTCTGTCTTTCTCTTTTTGGCGAAGCCGTTTGCTAGGATTCCTGAGAGCCAAGTGCGAGAATTCTGCAGCCCCTCTGCACAGCTCATTCCTTGGTGATGCCTCTGCTCTCACACCCTCACGCTCTCTCTCCATGAACTCTTTCCTAGTTTTTAAAAACCCAGAGGCCCAGTTGAGGCATTGGATTTGGGGACTGTCACTGTTCCTGCAGAGGGCAGTGACTGGGAGACACCCGTGGGGCCTCAGAGCTGGCGCGGTCTGCAGGGTGATCTGAACGTGGCTGCGTTCACTTTGCGAACATTGCAGGAGCTGCAGGTGATCCGTCCCTTTCTGCTTAAATATTCGTGTCAGCGAGAGGCTGAGTTAACAGACTGGAGACGCGCTTGAAAAACGTCACCATGGATCAATACGGTTCCCCTCCAGGAAGATGGAGAGGCAGACATTTCTATCCTCCCTCTGAACACAGCTACGGCCGTGGTGGATGCGAAATGGAAACACACAAGGTGACTGCAAAAGGCACACACACACAGGTGGTGTTGCAGCGCAGTGGGTTAAGCTGCCATTTTGCAATGGTGGTACCCCACACTGGGGTGCTGGTACGAGCCCCAGCTGCTCTGCTTCCAATCCAGCTTCCTGTTAACACACTTGGGAAAGCGTCAGATGATGACTCAAGTACGTGGGCCCCTGCCACTCAGGTGGGAGACCAGGGTGGACCTCCTGGCTCCTGGCTTTGGCCTGGCCCAGCCCCAGCTGTTTCAGCCATTTGGGGAGTGAATCACCAGATGGAGCATCTCTCTGTCTCTTCTTTCTCTGCCACTCTGCTTTTCAAATGAATTTTTTTTTTTTTACAAAGAAAAAGGTAGAGAGAATGCAGGCTGGACTTCTAGACCCAAAGAGTGACAGAGCAATTCTTCAGGAATTCTTTTTGCCTTACATCTCTCCAACTTTGAGCTATAGCAGTCGGCAACCTGAAAGCATTAAGAGACAAAACCCCAAGAAACGCCCCATTAAAATCCTGCCTTCAAGCCAGAGAACCAAGAAAGATATAACCTAGCTACACAGAAAAGCTTTAGATAATAACCACTCTACTCCAGCAGAAACCCACAGACTAAAACTGTGTTCCTATTCCTGAGTGCCAGCAGAGGCCAGTGGGGAGCCCGGGGTTCCGCACCTGTGGGCCATAAGGGGGCAGCCTAACACCCCGGGCAGGGTGGGTCAGAACCGGCGGTCAGAACCTCCATGATGCTGATGGTGTGGCTTCCACCTGGTGGTTCACACCCCACATGGCTGAAATAGCTGGGGCTGGCCCAGGCCAAAGACAGAGCTTGGTGTCCGTGATGACCCTGGGAACTGCATCTGCACCTCCTCTCAGCACCAGTGAGGGCCCCCAGCTCTTCCCAGGAAGGGGGTGGTGCCCACAGAGGCCAGGTGGGCAGTCAGGTCTCTGCTCCCGCACCAGCTTTAACAAGGCTGCACTTCGTGTCAGCAGAGGCCACGGGGGAGGGTAAGGAGCCAGCACCTCTCCCTCCCTGCGTGGCTGTGCGGGCCACAGCTCCTGTCCCTGCCCGGATCAACGAGGACCTCCCACCCTGGGCGCAGGCAGAAGTCAAGAGGGGACCTGGACGCTAACCTCTGCCTGGCAAGAACAAGGCACCATACTCCCTCCCTGGCTGCCTGGTGTCAGAAAACGCCAATCAAAGAGGAGATTAAAATAAATCCAGAGATGCATACTAACATTGGAAGTGTCCAGGTTTAACTGAAAGGTCACTTATCATAGCAAGAAGCGGGGACGTCTCACAGACTGAGAAAAGATCAACAGAAGCCCGCACGGAGAAGACAAACGTTTTGGAATTGCCTGGGAAAACATTACAGCAGTGACAATCCAAGGGCTTCAATGAGTAATCACAGCAATACGTGAAAGTCTCTCAGCCACAAAATAGAAAGTCTCATCAAAGAAATGGAAAATACGAGAGGATCAACTGAAATATTAGAATAAAAAAATTATGCAAAGCCAAGCGGGTGGGCTCAACAGCATAATGGGCAGAACTAGAAGATGGAATAATTCGAATGTTCCAAACCGAGCCGCAGAGAACAAATGGACAAAACAAAACCAAAAACAACCCCAGAATAGCACCTCCAGCCGCACCTGTGTGACTGCAGTACAAGATCTCATACTGACGTCCTTGGAGTCCCAGATAAGAAGAGAAAAAGGGTGGGACTGAAAAAGTACTTGAAGAAATAATGGCTCCTGGCTGCTCCTCTTCCCATCCAGCTCTCTGCTACGGCCTGGGAAAGCAGTAGAAGATGGCCCAAGTCCTTGGGCCCCTGCACCCGCATGGGAGACCTGGAAGAAGCTCCTGGCTCCTGGCTTTAGATCAGCATAGCTCCAGCCATTGAGGCCATCTGGGGAGTGAACCATCGGATGGAAGACCTCTTTCTCTCACTCTCTCTTTCTCTCTCTCTTTCTGCCTCTCCTATCTCTGTGTAACTCTCAAATAAATAAATAATTCTTAAGAAGAAAAAAGAAAAGAAAAAAATGACTGAAAATGCCTCCCACTGAACAAGAGACACAAACCTACAGCTTTAAAAAGCTCAGTGGCTACCAAAGGTAACACACACACAAAAACTAGCACAACACTCACCATAATTAAGCTTCTGGAAGCCGAAGGCAAAGGAAAAGACCTTGCAAGTAGCAAATGAAAAACGGTGTCCTACCCATGGGGGAACACTCATCCCAGCGACGTTAGCACTTTCCTGGGAAATCAGGCAGACCAGGAGGAAGTGCTCCAAGAAGTGTCAGCCCAGAATCTGAGCCCAGTGATAACACAGTTCAGAAATGAGAGGGAAACCAAGGCCCTGTCGGATGAAAACAGAAAGAAGCTGCAGCCACACTTAGGAAATGGCTCATCCTCTCAACAGAACGGAAATGACAGGGAATGTCAGGGAGCAAGAACGAACGCAGCAGACACACGTGTGGGTTAGTCCACCTCCTACCAAATGCAGAGAGAGAGGGAATTTACCACATTGTAGATGGGGGGTACAGGGAGGTAATGGTTCGAGTTTTGCTTGAACTGATAAAGTGATGGCACCAATAGAGTGCTCTGAATTATACTACTATACTGTATTATGCCACTGTGTATCCAATCATGTGTAGAATATATATACTGCGGCTCTTCACAAGGTTCAGGGAAACGGCACCAAAAGGGAAGCTTTTTGGTACACAGATGTCTCTGAACTCTATGCACGGTTATTCATAATGTGCACTTTTTATGAACTTTTTGAAGACTGCAGGATTTTAAAAGTTTTTGCACCAAAATAAATGTATCTTTTTTTTTTTTAATTTTTGACAGGCAGAGTGGACAGTGAGAGAGAGACAGAGAGAAAGGTCTTCCTTTTTGCCGTTGATTCACCCTCCAATGGCCGCCGCGGTAGCACGCTGCGGCCGGCACACCGCGCTGGTCCGATGGCAGGAGCCAGGTGCTTCTCCTGGTCTCCCATGGTGTGCAGGGCCCAAGGACTTGGGCCATCCTCCACTGCACTCCCTGGCCACAGCAGAGAGCTGGCCTGGAAGAGGGGCAACCGGGACAGGATCGGTGCCCCGACCAGGACTAGAACCCGGTGTGCCGGCGCCGCAAGGCGGAGGATTAGCCTAGTGAGCCACGGCGCCGGCCTAAATGTATCTTTTAATTCTATTTCCATGAACTTGTTGAAGGACCTTATCTTTCTCTTTCCTTATTTCCCTCCCCCACCCCAGGTACCTACAGTAATCACAAAAATTGCTCTATAAAGAAATACTCAAAATACTACAGTTAAAGCAAACTGGGAACACAGTTGTAAAATACAAATAATTACAGTAAACGTAAGTAGTACAAATACTTAAGACAGAGCTTGGCACAGAACATTGCAAAACATGAACCAACCGTTGGCAGTGTAAGTGTAGCTCACTTCAACCATGACAGCATAAGGCAGGTTGAAGGCGAAACAGTGGGGCAGGTACATTCTACAAACCCCCATCACAGGGAAGCCAGAGCAGCTATCCTGATACTGGACAAAGCAGGCAATGGAAATTACCAGAGAGACGAGAGCCCTGCATAACCACGAGAGGGTCAGTTTATCAAGACGACAGAACCCTCAGCCTGTGTATTCCAGATGGCAGGGTTGCAAGACGTGTGACGCACAAAGGGACAGAGCTGGAAGGTTTAGTAGACAAGCAGGAATTGTGTTTGATGCGTAAACCTCCCTCCCCCAATAAATCATAGAAGAACTAGACAGGAACCCAGTGATAGTTCAGGAGAATTCAACAGCGCCACCGAGCAACAGGGTCTGGGCAAGCATCGTACAGAGCGCTGCCCCCAGCGTCGGCAGAACACTGCCAAGAGCTGTGGATTCCCCAGCACAGGCCGTGTCCCCGTGAGGCAAAGGTCAGTGCGTGTGAAAGGACCACAAGGGGACCCAACCAGAAATAGAAAAATACCAGGAAATTCTCCAAACACTTGGAACGTAAGCAACGTACTTCTAAATATCAGGGGATCGACATCTCCAGGAAGATCAAAATAAAGTGAGCTGAATGAAAACTAAAGTGAGGGGGAGTTATAGCATTCAGTGCACGCGGGAGGAAGGAGGAAAAGCTTTTCAAATTCATAATCCAAGTTCTCACCTCAAGAAATCAGAAAAAGAACAGCAAACTGGTCCCACCCAAGCCAAGGGAAGGCAACGATACGGTGAGCCAAGGAACTAAAGACATCGTAGAAAGCAGGACAACAGTACAGAAAAATAAATGAGACCAAGAGCCATTACGTTGAAGAAATCAAGTTGAAAAACTTCTTTTTTTTTTTAACAGGCAGAGTTAGACAGT
Source organism: Lepus europaeus (assembly GCF_033115175.1). Lineage (NCBI taxonomy): Eukaryota > Metazoa > Chordata > Mammalia > Lagomorpha > Leporidae > Lepus > Lepus europaeus. The sequence continues at coordinate 5,113,029 of NC_084843.1, read as the reverse complement.
GAGAAAGAAAGACAGAAAGGTCCTCCTTCCGTTGGTTCACCCCCCAGTGGCCGCTGCAGCCAGCGCACCACGATGATCCAAAGCCAAGAGCCAGGTGCCTCCTCCTGGTCTCCCATGGGGTGAAGGGCCCAAGCACTTGGGCCATCCTCCACTGCCTTCCCAGGCCACAGCAGAGAGCTGGCCTGGAAGAGGAGCAACCGGGACAGAATCCAGCACCCCAACCGGGACTAGAACCCGGTGTGCTGGCGCCGCAGGATTAGCCTAGTGAGCCATGGCGCAGGCGACAAACTTCTGATGGGAAAAAAGTAGAGAAGAAATAGATGGCTAGTATCAGGACAGAAGATATTACCACAGACACAGCAGAGCAGACGGATAATAAAGAAACACCACCAACAGCTCCACACGTGTGACCTTGACAGCGGAGACGAAACGGCTCAGTCCCTGAGAAAGGTGAGCCCCTCACTCAGCGTGAAACGCGGACTGACCAGACCCAGAGCTGTCCACGAGATTGAGCTCATCGTGCACCGCTCTCCCAGCCCCCAAAACTCCAGGCCAAGAGGATTTCAGTAAAGAATTCAATCAAAAATTTCAAGGAGAATTCCTTTCCAGACAACAGAATAACCCTTCCCAGTTCACGTTATGATGCCAGTGTTACCTTAAGACAAAAAGAAAAAAAAAGTCAGATGAAGGTGGTATTTATGAACTACAAGCCCAGACCTCATGTGAATATGGACACAAAGTTACTGAACAAAATATTAATAAATAGAATTCAGAAATGTGTACTTCAGAAAGAATTACACTTGTGACCAGCTGATGTCCGTTACAGAAGTGTGAGATGGGGCCCGGCATTACGGCACAGCAGGTTAGGCCACTGCCTGCAACACCGGCATCCCATATCGGTGCCAGTTTGATTCCTGGCTGCTCCACTTCTGATCCAGCTCTCTGCTAATACTTCTGGGAAAGCAGCGGAAGATGGCCCAAGTTTTGGGGCCTCTGCCACCGATATGTGTCACCCAGATGGAGTTCCAGGCTCCTGGCGTTGGCCTGGCTCAGTCCTGCTCATTTGAGGTCATTTGGGGAGTGAACCAGCGGATGAAAGATGTTTTTCTCTCTGTCACTCTGCCTGTCATGTAAATAAATAGATTTTTTAAAAGTACAAGACTGGTTCAATATTCAAAAATGAGTGTTATCCACCCTAGTATGAGGCTTAAAATTTTGCATAATTACTACCAGTGGAAGAAAAGCATCTGGGAAAGTTCAACACCTATTCATGATAAAACTCAGAAAATTCTAGAAAACATACAGAAGGCTTACAACTAACATTATGCTTAGTGGAGACACATTGTCGTTTCCCCAAGATCAGTAACACTCTAAGGGCTTCGTTCTAACCAACAAAATAAAGTAAGAAAAGGAAATAAAATGATTACAGATCTGAAGGAAAGAAATAACTTTCCCTGTTTGGAGATGACACAGTTATCTCTATAGAATATCCCAAGAACTCCACAAAAACATTTCTAGAACAAGTGAATTCAAGAAGTTTGTAAGATACAAGATACACATACAGAAACTCATTGTATTTTATATACTGTTGGCACAAAAATGTTCAACTATAACAACATTTAAAACTGCTCAAAAGAATGAAATATTTAAGCGTAGATCTAACATAGTACGTACAGAACTTGTGTGCTGAAAACTACACAACACTGATGAAAGAAATTAAAGATCAAAAGATATTCTCCACTCACGGATCAAAAGGTTCAACGTAGTAAAGACGTCAGGGCAAGCTGACAGATTTAACACATTTGCTACCAAAATGACAGCAAGATAATGTGCAGATATCGGCACGATGCTTCTAAAACTTACATGGAAGCGCAAAGGAAATAGCAAATCGCTGAAACAATCTTGATTTAAAAGAAAAAGTGGGAGAAGTCAGCTACGTGATTTCCAGACTCCTATACGAGTCACAGCGTCAGGGCCCAAGACTGCGTCACTCGGGCGGAGACATGGAGGTGAAACCAGCGGAACAAAACCAAGACCCAGCAGCCACACAAGCACATCGCTGCTGGTGTTTGACAAAGGGGCAAAACCAAGTCAGCGGAAGGAAAATGCGGTTCCCACAAACGGAAACAACTGAGCAGCTGTAAGCCACAAAGATAAGCCTTGATCCGTTCCACACTCACGTTAAAAGACAGATTACACACTGCAGTGTGAAACTAGGACGAGATCTTTGGGGTCTAAGGCTAGACAACGAGTTCTCACACTTGACACCAAGAGGAGGAGCCATAAAAGGGAAAACTGACAGATGAGACTCAATACAATTTTTAGGTTTTGCTCAGTAAAAAGCCTTATTCAGAGGATTAAAAATAAGATATAGAGAGAAAATATTAGCAAATCACATATTTGACAAAGGGTAAGTATATAGAATAAACAAAGAATTCCCATTACTCAACAGTAAGTAAAACCAATAATCCAATTAGAAAGTGGACAAAAGCAGGAGAGTGCATCTCACCGCGGAGGCTACGCAGTGAGCAGGCTCACAGACAGGTGTCTGACATGATGACCCTGCAGGAAAACACGAGCTAAACCACAGCGAGACGCCATCACACCCCCCAGAGCGGCCGGAATACAAAAGAATGACAACACCAGCGCTGGCGAGGACGCGGAGGAAGGGCCCCCCACGGGTGGTGAGGATTCACACCCGGAAAACTCTGGAAAACCGCAGATTGTCCAGAAGCAGGCAGGCAGCAGCCACAGGACCAGCAGTCGCCTCATGGACGTTCGTGAGCACCCGAGTGCCTACAGCAGGTGTGTCTACAGAGCAGCCCAGGGGTCCTCACAGAGGAACAGCCACTCAGACTGCAGTGCGCCTCCTGTGGTACCGACAGGAGAGTGACGGGTGTGCACATGCGTGTCAGCTGTGAACCAGTGGTGTGCACACACGTGTCTGCTGTGAACCAGTGGTGTGCACACGCGTGTCTGCTGTGAACCAGTGGCATACACACACATCTGGTGTGAACCAACGGTGTACACACGCGTGTCTGGTGTGAACCAGTGCTGTACACACCCGTGTATGGTGTGAATGATGTACACACACATGCCTGATGTGAACCAATTATTTACACATGTGTCTGATGTGAATGAATGGTGTAGACACGTGTGTCAGCTGTGAACCAGTGGTGTGCACACACGTGTCAGCTGTGAACCAGTGGTGTGCACACACGTGTCTGCTGTGAACCAGTGGTGTGTACACGCGTGTCTGCTGTGAACCACTGGTGTGCACACATGTGTCTGGTGTGAACCAGTGGTGTGCACAGGCGTGTCTGGTATGAACCAGTGGCATACATACACATCTGGTGTGAACCAACGGTGTACACACACGTGTCTGGTGTGAACCAGTGCTGTACACACCCGTGTATGGTGTGAATGATGTACACACACATGCCTGATGTGAACCAATTGTGTACATGTGTGTCAGGTGTGAACCAGTGGTGTACACATGCATGTCTGGTCACATCTCCCAAGGAGGAGGTGGAGTGCAGGAAGCCAGGCTCCAAGGCTCTGTGCTGCTGTCTCATCTCCAGAGCATCCTTGACCTGACAAAGCTGCGGAGACGGAGAGCAGGGGCCGTTGGCAGGGCTTGGGGAGAGGTAGGAGCAAGAGGGGAGTGGACGTGGCTGATGGGCCAGCAGGAGGGCTCCTCGTGGTGATGGGACGTTGTACGTGCTGACCACACTGAGGGCAGCAGTGCCGTGCCATGACGCTGCCGTTTTGAAGATGTCACCGCTGGAGGAGAGAAAGGTTGAAGGGTGCAGGGGAGCCCTCTGCTTTCTTTGTTAAAACCACATCGTAGGCCAGCGCCGCGGCTCAATAGGCTAATACTCTGCCTGCGGTGCTGGCACACCAGGTTCTAGTCCCGGTCGGGGCACCAGATTCTGTCCCGGTTGCCCCTCTTCCAGGCCAGCTTTCTGCTGTGGCCCGGGAGTGCAGTGGAGGATGGCCCAAGTGCTTGGGCCCTGCACCCCATGGGAGACCAGGAGAAGCACCTGGCTCCTGCCATCGGATCAGCGCGGTGCGCCAGCCGCAGTGGCCATTGGAGGGTGAACCAACGGCAAAGGAAGACCTTTCTCTCTGTCTCTCTCTCTCTCTCTCTCACTGTCCACTCTGCCTGTCAAAAAAACAAACAAACAAACAAACAAACCATGTTGTGAACCTATGTTGTCTCGGATTTTTCAAATTACTTAAAAACTATTTTAAAGACCATTCCAATGACACAGTCTGGGGTTCAACTAGAATTAATCCACTGCTTCTTTATTTTCTCCCCCTTAGGGGTAACAGGATAACTTGGGGGGAATCAGGGGAAGGGCAGCGCCAGCCTTGGAGCCTGGTGGACCTGGGTGTAAGTCCTTGCTCTCTGCACTTCATCTGGAAGACGTTGGGTTTTCCATTCAACCCTGTGAACCCCGATGCTCTGAGAGAGTACTAACTCACTTCCCTTTGAAGGGCAGCCCTGAGGTTGGAGAGAATGTTTGCGATCTGAGTACAGAGTATCTAAGATCAATATAAATGCTTAGGGATTGGGGCCGCCATTCCAGGGCCACCATCACCCCCATGTAGACCAGGTCCACTTCGCCTGATACAGTAGTTGGTAAATGAGTTCCTCTCCCACTGGACTGGAAACTCGAAGCAATGAACTGGGTCCTGGTCATTTGCTTCCCCACCCCCACCCCCAGTGCAAATCATAGTCTCTCATGTGGTAGATGTCATAAACACATGCTGGAGTGCATTTGTGAAATGAACTCTTAGATGGCAGCGGCGGGGGATGGGGAAAGGGCTGAGAAAATGGAGGCAGAAGAACTGAAGATAAATGAAGAGAATGAAAATAGGCCTGCCAGATGCAGCCCAGCGCATCTCAGCAGGTCCCGGGTGAGCCTCCCGGATCAGGCACGGTTTACGCCCAAGTCGCGTTGTAGGCCTCAAACTGCGTCTGAGAGCATTTCACGCAACGCTTTAGACAAAGGCACAGAAGAGCAGCCCGTACTTTGCAGCTTTAAGTCCAAAACCAGCCTCCTTGCTGATCGGGGCCTTGGACTCTGGCTGAGCACGGCCCTGAGAACGTGCAAAGCCGAGGAAGACAGCTGTGGACCACGAAGGGCGATGCCTACGCCTGCGTTCGTCCCCAGAGCAAGACCAAACCCTGCCTTTCGAAGGCCGTTCCAGGTGCTCCCTCCATTTTCCAAACTTTGGATATAAAAGGATTTACTAGAAGACAGCTAAGGAACTGAGAGACGGCCTAGGGCTGCAGCCTGGAAGAACTAAGTTGGTAAAACAGCAGTGGGGGTGGGAAAGCTCGGGGCGGGGGGCGGGGGTGGGAAAGCTCGGGGCGGGGGAGGGGTTGCTGAAGTTCCACTGGCCTTCCCCAGAAAAGGCTTCAGATGGACCAACTTGAAAGTGCTTTTACAGCAAGATTCTTTGACTGCTATGAACAGACTGAGCCCTTCCAAGGAAGGACCCCAACCCAAGATGCAATGCGACTCCAGACCCGTAGTCCGATAATGGGGCTCAGCAGCCCTTCCCTTCCCACCTGGCCATACCAGTTACCCAGCACGCAGCAAATGTCTCCACAAAGACCAAGGATGAAGTACCAGGACCTTGAGCTCCTGCTACATGGCCAGGATAAATTACGTAATCCCTGCCAGTCTCCTCGTATGCACGGAAGGATAAAACCAGTTTCTATATCTTATGGTTATTTTGAGAACAAAATGACGAGAAACGTGAAAAACCCCAGCATATTACTGCAAGGCAGTAGAAGGAAAAAATATTCTCAACTGATGATTCTGGGTCAACTGAGCATCTGGTGGTGGGGGTGGGAAATGTGACCCCTGCCTCACAAAGTAGACACAAATAAATCCCAGATAAATCCTAGACCTAATGGCAAAGATCAAACTATAATACTTCCTGAGAAAAACATAGGAGAATACCTTCACGACTCTGGGGCAGGCAAATTTTTCTTTAAAAGAACATTAAAAAAATCTCTGAGAGTAAAAGAAAAGATGGATCAATTGGGCTTCAGAAAAATCAGGAACATATATTTATCACAGGATACAGTTAAGTGAATGAAAAATGAAGCCATGGATGGAGAAAGGGTATCTGCAACACAGATGAGTTTATCATTTGTCCTGAATATTTTTAAAAATTTTAGTTATTTTTTAAAAAAATTATTTTTTATTTGAAAGTCAGAGTTACACAGAGAGAGAGGAGAGGCAGAGAGAGAGAGAGAGAAGAGGGATGGAGGGAGGGATGGAGGGAGGGAGGTCTTCCGTCCAATGGTTCACTCCCCTGATTGGCCGCAATGGCTGGGGCTGCGCCGATCTGAAGCCAGGAGCCTCTTCCAGGTCTCCCACGTGGGTACAGGGGCCCAAGGACTTGGGCCATCTTCTACTGCTTTCCCAGGCCACAGCAGAGAGCAGGATTGGAAAAGGAGCAGCTGGGACTAGAATCGGTGCCCATATGGGATGCCAGCACTTCAGGCCAGGGCTTTAACCTGCTGCACCACAGCGCCAGCACCCTGTCCTGAATATTTTAAGAACTCCTACTCATCAATACAAAACAAGATGGAAAATGCAAGTTTTAAAATTGAGCAAAAGTCTTTGAAAGGCACTCCATGAGAGAGGGTATCTACTGTCTCACAGCACCTTCAGTTGCCAGAATAACTAAATTAAGAAAATACTGAAGAAATGAAATTAACAAGTTTAACAACACCTGACTCTAGAGAAGTGGAAAAAGCAGGTGCAAATGTGAAGGTGAAATGATAGAGCCACTCTGGAAAAGTGTCAGATCTTACCCACTAGCTGAAAACCTCATGCCCACCCAGTGACACAACCATTCTATTCCAAGCTAAATGCATGAACACATACACATACAAGAATGCTGCTGGCGGCTTTGTTCATGTGAGCCAAACAGTGGGAAATACCCACGTGCCCACAAGATTAACACAGAGAAATAGGGTATCTTCATGCAATGGAACACTCACAGCTACGACAGGAATACTAGGGCATTGAAACAGAACATGGATGAACCTCAGACATAATGTCAATCAAGAGGAAATAGACAGGACAGTTCCGTAATAATACATGGCTACAATTTCATCAAGTGCAAGGGGCAAAAAACCTGTTCCAATAGAAGTCAAAACAGCGGCCACCATGGCGAGGCAGCCAGAGGCAGAGGTCACGGGAGAGCCAAGGGCGTGGAGAACCCTCTGAGTTACGGGGCTCAGTACCTTGATGGGGCAGTGGTGATAGGAGTATACACCTGGAAACACACCCCACGCTGCACACAACAGCAGTGCACTATGCTGCACACACTCATTAAACGTAACAAAACCCCAGGGTCCCAGGAGACGCAGAAGGATCCCTGGAAAAGCTAGCGACCTGCGCTTTTGCTTATCTTGCTATCACAGCAACAGATTCCTCTTCAGCCCTCCTCCCTCCCACCGACCACCCCCAGAAACCTTGCAGAGGCAAGGAGATCCTTAGAAAGCTAACGACTTCCAGGTCTCCCTGTGTCTCCAGAAATGTATCTAAAAGCCATTTCTACTGAAATGACCGCTCCTGCTGACTGTACCTATGATGGACCACGGACGAAGCCTCTGCTGTTTTAGGTCTCCTTACCCCTGACTTCTCTCAAGGCACCGGCTCCATCTCACACCAGTCTTGATCCCCACCCCGCCTTGCATTCTCCCCCAGGTTTGGAAGCCAGACCTGAAGAACCAGATGGAGAAGCTCCTCTGCCTACTGCCCCCACCCCACCCCACCCCAACCCACCTAAGATAAAAAAGGGCCCGGCCTGCTGGAGGTGGGGCCTCTGCCACAGGGGCGGGGCCTCTGCCACGTGTTCAGCCTGGGCACACCCTGGCAGTTGCTCCACCTCCGCATTTTTTTTCTTGGGATAAATTCGGTCTGGCTGCAGTTTCACACTCTGTGTCCTCTCCATTCCGCCCTGTTTTCCCGGCTTTCGGTGCCCCACATGAGGAGGCACCAATCCGCTCTCTTCTCCTGACACACACAGCCCAGTCAAGCAGCACAGAAACGGGCAGAGGGCAGTGTGGCCAGCTGACTCCCAGCCGCCCCCGTGGCCCTGGCTCTGCAGAGGGGCTTGCTGAACCTCGAGCGCTCGCAGGATCTCCCCTGCACATCCCCCATGTTCGGGGCAGGCAGGTGCACGCTGCCACGGCTGCCCCCTGCGTCTCAGTCACCCTCCACCTTGCAGCCAGGAAACAGACTGGCGGGACGGGGCTGCTGATGAACCGGTCCCACCTGACTCGCTGGCATTTTGATTTCTCCTGGTTCACACCCTGACTTTGGCTTGGCCTTGGATGTTTACAGGGTAAATGGGTCGGACATTGGGGATACAAGTAGTGAAGTAAATAAAACACAAAACGCGGCTGTATCCACGTCCCGGCTCCCACATGGAAAAGACCCTGGAAGAAACAGCTTGGAAGTCGCCTCCTGCAGGGTGTGAAATAGACTCGTGAAACCCCTCACATCCACGCGTGGGTCAAAGCAAGCAGAACGAGCCTCAGACAGCAATGTGCAGAGAAGCGGTCTGCGGTGGGCTAAGCCACCACCTGCAATGCCAGCATCCCGTATTGGAGCACCATTTCAAGTCCCAGCTGCTCTGCTTCCAATCCAGCTCCCGACGAATGTGCCTGGGAAGGCAGCCAAAGGTGGATTGAGAACTTGGACCCTTGCCACCGATGTGGGTGCTCCAGGTGGGGTTCCTGGCTCCTGGATTCTGCCTGGCCCAGTCGCAACCATTTAGGGAGTCAACCAACAGAGGGAAGACACCTCCCTCTCCCTCTGTGCATGTGTGTGTCTCCCTGTCACTGTGCCTCTCCAACAGATAAAATACATCTTCAAAAAACGTGGATAGAACATAGCTCATGGAAGTCCCTCTCCCCACATGAACGGGGAGCTCACATCAGAAGCTGCTCGTTCTCAAGAATAGAGTGATGGTTATGTCCCACACAGATGTCCCTCCATGGGTGCCCGAGTCAATTTCACATTTTAACCTGCCGTGAAGCTTCTACAACAATATGTGATTTTGGTGGATGCCTGTGAATTTGTGAAGTGAGTTGACCTCCCATTAATCCAAGTTGGTGAAGAACATCTATCTAGCTCAGTGTGCATCAGATCACCAAGGAGTCTCCCCTTTCCAGCCGGTCGCCTGGCACACAGTCACCATACGCTGATGCTCGGGCCAAATGCCCGCGGGCTGAATCCCGCACCCCATGACAATAGTGTCAGGTCTTCTGGCCTGGTGAAACACTGACATGCGAGACGCATAACGCGAGTCCTAGGATGTCAGGAGCAGACCCAGGAGGAGAGACACGGGGTAAGGACTTGGCCAAGGGGACAAAAAGAATTCCAACACCCCTCGCGCTCGAGCTACAGTGCGGACATTTTCTCCCCGTGCTTACCAAACCCAGACATTTCCAGAAGCCTTTCTAGCTGCAAACTCATGAAATGATCCTTGAAATTATATTACCGAGAGAAATTGTCCTTCATTGCTTATTTTGATATAATTTCAATAACTGTACAGTATGTGAAATTATTTCTTCATTTCCTCCTGGTTCTGAAAATGAAATTCAATTTAGGAACCAGTCTGCGGCCCTCCAGCTGGGCACGACACGGTGGCAGCCCACTGTTAGTTATAGGACAAGTTTCCTGGAAGAGAACGAATGGCCGTGCAGGGGCAAGGCGGGCCTCACGCTCGCTTCCCGCGGGCTGGATCATGCGTTTGGGATTTGTCATCAACAGTGCCACCCACGTGCCCTCTTCCTGGAGCTGCTTAGTGACCTGTGAGAAGAGGGGCAGGACAGGGTTCCTGCTGACATCCTGGAAGCCAGGCGCCATGGCCGTCTCTGTGACCCAGGCAGGGAACCTGTGTGACAGCCAGTAACCGGGAGCCTCACGCGGGCACAGTGTGGAGGGTGTAGGACATCCCTGGGAAGGCTGTGCATCCCACTTGTTCCTAGGAAATAGGTGAAAATGAGGGTCTTAAGTGATGAGGTTTTTTAAAGATTTGTTTAGTGGAGGAGGAGTGGAGGGGGAGGAGGGGGGGAGGAAGAGAAAGGGGGAGAGGCAGGGGGTAGAGAAAGGAGAGGGGGAGGGGAAGGGGAGGGAGGGGGACGGGGAGGGAGGGGGACGGGGAGGGGAAGGGAGAGGGGGGAGGGGGAGGAGAAGATCTCTCATTTGCTGGTTCACTCCACGAATGGCCGCAGCAGCCAGGGCTGGGCCAGGCCAAGGCCAGCAGCCAGGAGCTCCATCTGGGTCTTCCATGTAGGTGGCAGGAGCCCAAGCACTCAGACCATCTTCTGTTGTCTCTCCAGGTGCATTAGTGGGGAGCTGGATCGGAAGCAGAGCAGTGGGGACTAGAAATGGCACTCGTATAGGATGCCGGCATTGCAAGCAACAGCTTAACCCGCTATTACACAACGCCAGGTGACGAGTTTTGTTTTTTTTTTTTTTTTTTTTTTTTTGACAGGCAGAGTGGACAGTGAGAGAGAGAGACAGAGAGAAATGTCTTCCTTTACTGTTGGTTCACCCTCTAATGGCCGCTGTGGCTGGCGCACTGCGCTAATCCAAAGCCAGGAGGCAGGTGCTTCTCCTGGTCTCCTATGGGGTGCAGGGCCCAAGCACTTGGGCCATCCTCCACTGCACTCCTGGGCACAGCAGAGAGCTGGCCTGGAAGAGGGGCAACCGGGACAGAATCTGGAGCCCCGACCGGGACTAGAACCCAGGGTGCTGGCGCTGCAGGCGGAGGATTACCCAAGTGAGCCACGGCGCTGGCCAGTGATGAGTTTTTGATGATTTAAAAAATATTTAAGATGTGTGGTGGTATAGTGCGTGACAGATTGTCCATTCTTACCACTCAGATAATGAAATAAACACGCAGAACAGTCCATGTCCCCTCAGCTGTGATGACATCGCCGGCCCGAATCTGATGCTCACCCTCTCTGTGGTCCACTTCCACACACACACACCAGCAGCGTGTGGGACTGCCTTGCACACGGCTGCATGCGTGTTTCCCGGGAGTGATGTGTGTTGTTGACGCCCTGCTGGAGCCTGCTCCGCACTCAACACATCACCAAGATGAGCACGCAGCCCCGGGAACTTCCTCCCACTGAGTGGCGTGAATAGGCAGCCTCTCTCTGGCCCCCTGGCCCCCACTTTCCAGAGTGTGGAGCCCAGGCAAGTGCTCCTTTCACCAACCAATGAGAATGAAAAGGGGGAGCATCTTCCACGTGCCCCCTCCCCAAGCTCCTTCTTGGGGAATGGCAGAGTTGGAGCAGGAGCCTGGAACCCTCCTCCACTCCCTGCCCTATATTGGCACCGACCTGGTGCTGTTGGCGGCCCCTTCTCCCATGCCGCAGCCCCCATCACAAGCCCCTCACCCTCAGGAGCTGTGTCTTCTTGCCTGTGCTGTGGTCAGTGTCTCCTCGCCTCCCCTCGGTTCCAGTCCACCTCCACTCATCCCGGGCCAGGCTCCCATCATGCCATGCTTATATTACTGTACCAGCTTCACCATGGATAAGTCCAGGACAGCCTCTAGCCTCAAAGCCAGAGCATCTTTCTAAAACAGAAACTTGAGCTGCATCAACACCGCTCTCCTCTGCCCAGAAACCCCTTCAAAGGGCTCCTGGGTGTCTCCAATCCCAAAGCACAAGACAAAAGAAGACTCCTCGTGTCTGATCCCTACCCGTTTTGGCCAGCCCCCTCCCCAAACATTTGGCCGCAACGAGAGCCGTTGCATTCTGCAGGCTGGCTGAGCACCCCTCCCTGTGCTCATGGCCTCTCCTGCGCATGCCCTCCCCTCTCCATTCTCGACCTGGCCACGCTGTCTCCTGGCCTCTGAGACTCCTCTGGAAAGCCTCCGCCCACACCCACCCACTGGGCCCTCTGCACCCCTGTGTTTGCCACTCCCAGGCCATCTGTTCATCTTTCTCCTCACACAGGTGTGCTCGTGGGGAGCCAGGGCTGTGCGTGCACCTTGCACCTGCAGGACCCAGCTTGGAGCTCACACCCAGCAGTGCTGAGCGAGTGCTGGATGAAGTGCATCGGGCCCCCTGGGGGAAGTGATGGCCTTGAAAACCAAGGGCGATGCTCTCATTACTGGAATTATTGAAAAACCCGCATTCTGAATGTGTGGTTTTTCCACATCACTGAAGTTTTTTTCCTTTGAACCAGAAATGCTTTTGCTAAGTAACTTACATTGAAATCTTTCTAAAAATATGTGCTGGCTGGTGCTTGGCCAATATTCTCTGGAACACCTGGACGGTTATTTCCTACCAGGTTACTCTCACAGGTCAGTGCCTGTGTCCTACAGCGGTTAAATGTTTTCAGTGTCATCTTTGACTATTTGCTGTCTTGAGTTTTTGAAGCAGAAAAGGGGTGGCCCATGCCTCCTGATGCTCATTAACGAGTACACATTCTTGAGGAGTGGCCCCACAAGAGGATTTGTCCCTCCTGCCATGGGCCCTAACCCTAACCCTCAGCTTTCACATGGACACCCGACATCTGCTCTCGTCTGTCACTTCTCAGTTTAAAAGGGAAGACCCCGTGTTAGCGCCATGCCTCTTACAGCGCCCTGCAGAATGGCCACGGAGAGCAGAGCCACAGGCAGTGAGGAACAGCCACGCGTCTCAGCCTGGCCGCAGGTCCGTTCCCACGCCCCCTCGCTCCTCTGCTTCTGCCCTCTGTCCCAGGGCCAGACGGCGCCTCGTGCAGCTGTCACTGCTCAGTGCTGGTGGCATTGACCTCAAACTGGGCACCAGAGAAGTTGGGTCATCTCCTCAATTTTAAAATTTAAAAAATTTATTTTATTTTATTTTTATTTTTGACAGGCAGAGTGGACAGTGAGAGAGAGAGACAGAGAGAAAGGGCTTCCTTTGCCGTTGGTTCACCCTCCAATGGCCGCCGCGGCTGGCGCGCTGCAGCCGGCGTACTGCGCTGATCCGATGGCAGGAGCCAGGTGCTTCTCCTGGTCTCCCATGGGGTGCAGGGCCCAAGCACTTGGGCCATCCTCCACTGCCTTCCCTGGCCACAGCAGAGAGCTGGCCTGGAAGAGGGGCAACCGGGACAGAATCCGGCACCCCGACAGAGACTAGAACCCGGTGTGCCGGCGCCGCTAGGCGGAGGATTACCCTATTGAGCCACGGCGCCGGCTATCTCCTCAATTTAAGCTACGGTCCAATGACTTAAGAAAACCAACCAACCCGGACACCTGCCTCTGTCTGCAGATGCTTCTAGCTGGCCACGTCAGAGTATCCTAACAGCTCCATCCAGAGCTGTGTACTCCAGGCTGTAAGCAGGAGTCCTGCTCCTGGAGTTTGCTAACAGCTCCTGGTCAGGTGCAAAATGCTTTGGAAATTCTGCTGGCGTGAGACCCTCGGAAGTTTCTGAGAATACACAGCGCTGTGTAATCTATAATTGATAAACCATGTGAAGCTAGACAGCTCGGAGAGCTGCAGGAAACCTGTTTTTTTTTTGTTTTTTTTGTTTGTTTTTTTTTTTTTTTTTTTTTTTTTGGTTCTGGTCCTTTTTCGCTTTCCCTCCTAACTGCCAGCTCCTACAAGGTCCGGCCATCCGAAGCTTGCAGGTTTTCCGTGCATGGCATTGGCGGTTAGCAATCAATGTCATGCTTCTCCCCCGTCACGCCGCCATTTCCCCAAGAATCTCCAGTTTGAGCAACGCCACACATAAGGAGAATCTTTCCCTTCTCAGGAGACTGTTCCCAGCAGCCAGTAAAAATTAATTCCAGAACAAAGTAAGCAAGCCCTCCCAGCCCCCGCCCACTTCTACGTGGGTAAGATTCAGCCGAAGGTGAACAAGCACACCAGCGGCCACAGCCTCCATTTTTAATTCCAGCATTTACTTGCAACAGGAGGAAAACCGAAATTAATTTTCCACTTTACTTCATTGGCAAACTATTTTTCACTTTGCTGAGCGTTCAAGGCACAGTGATAAATGGCAAATAAGACGCCAGTGTACTCCGTGCATGGTCGGACCCCAGACTTCATCCTTAATGGACACAGGCACACGGGTTCCCCTGACGCAGTCCTGCTCTCTCATCTGGCCCCACAGCAGCCTCCAGTGCCGCTGGAGGGCGCAGGTCTCCACCCACAGCGGCCTCACGGTCACCACCCGAGTGTAACTCTGCACACAAGTCCCAGATACCACCAGCCCGACGGTGCTTTCACGACAGCCGGGGGACAAAGCACCCCCACCAAGGCACCTGCTCTCCTGTAGCAGTGCTGGCAAAGGTTTTCTGCAAAGGCCAGGCAGCGACCATCACAGGCTATGGGGGCCACACCACCCAGCTCAGCTGCCGTGGCTCGAGCACCAGCACGGGCCATGTGTGAATGAGCGCGAGTGGCCGTGTTCCACTAGAAGTGCGAATTTCTCATAATTACCACGCGTCAGGAAAGTGCAGACTTTTCCCCCACCCATTCAACAAGATAGAAAACATTCTTAGCTCGGAGGTCTCACAAAAACGGCAACCTGATTCTCTAAAACAATCCCGGCCGGAACACCTGTCCCAGGTGTGTCTCCCAAGCCGTCTGGCTAAACTCCCACAGGTGGTTGGAGACCCCAGCACGGCTGTCACTGGTGTTCACCCCAGCATCTCCCAAAGAGGCGTTCAGATTGGACCACAAATTGAATCAAAGGTGTCAGAACAGCTGGGGGAAAACAAACTGGGAGATGTTCTAGAAGAATCTTTGCAAAGAGCAGTAAGACTTAATTCCCGGTCCACCGCTGGTTCCAACCTGCGGCCCTCACCCTCTAAGGCGTCTTAACAGCACTGCCGCCTGCCGCATCACGATGAAAATTCACTGCACATTCATCCGAGCGCGTGTGAGGCTGGAGCACCTCAGGAGTGACGGATTCCATGGTGATGAGCTGGCCAGCCGGCAAGCTCGCCCGAGGCCTGCGGCTAGCAGAGGCGAGCGTGGGTGTGAAATTGTAGGCAATTGCATTTTACCCTGGCGACACGCGCTTCTGCTGACCTCATTCACATTTGCCCAGGGAATCAGGCCGCAGGACTGTGGTGTCTCGGTGGCCCTGACAACAGACATGAGAGCCGATTCTCACTGTGCTGCAGGAGCCGCGCTGGTCTGCTGTGCAATGGGCCTTGGCCGTGATGAAGCCATGGCACCTCCTGGAACTGCAGCTGCCGTTTAAACCAGGCAGCCTCTCGGAGAAACCGCGTCTGTGTTCCAAGCAGGAACGGGGGCCAGGCCTGCACAGGGGGAGCCAGCGCCCCTCACCCAGCTCCAGGCCCCAGGTGGCCTGCTAAGCACCCATCAACACCTCCAGGTAGGAGGGCCAGGGAGAGAGCAGAGGTGTAAATTGGGAAGTTAAGTGGCAAAGAGTCCCCCACGGAGACCTGAATGAAGGGGTTGGTAAAGGCTGTGACTAAGATGCTCCCTGTGATTAGAGATTTGGGCCTGGCAGGAAGTGTTCAGTCCTGGCACCTTGCGAGCTAGGGGGCCCAGCCTCCAGCTGAGGGGCTGATGGCTTCGATCCCTCAGCCCAGGGCTGCACAGACCCAGCAGCTTCCTGCTGGTGCGGTCAGCCCAGCCCTGGCCAGCACAGTCCGCTCCTCCACCATGCAGCTCCTCCACCCGGCCCTCCCTACTCCTTTCTGTAGCTCAGGATGTGAACTCCAACCATCTGAGCCTTCTAATGCCTCATGCTTTGGGGGGACTCCGTGCACAGGAGGTCATTAACATGGTCTTTCTCCTGTCTCTTTGGGGTCTGATTGCAGAAGGGGAGAGGTGAGCCCCGTTCTCCTGCAGGACACAATCACACAGTGGCTTCCCCAGAGGGCTGTGGTGAGGGTGAGAAAGTACGATCATTCACGTGCAAACGTGGCTCTGTGCCGGTCCACGTCAGTGGCTGCAGTGGAGCCAGAGGGATGACCGAACATCCTGCCAGCTTGCATGGCGAGGCACCTGCGAGCCGCACACGGGAGGGGTGTGGCCTGGAATATTCCACGCACAATCTTTGCTTGCGAGGGCCTAAGACCAGAGAAGTAGGCTGCACAGCTAAGGCACAGGGGCAGCTCCTCCTTCTCTCACTGACTTCAGGAAGAACGAGGCCCACACGGCCCCCGTCTCCTGGTGGCTCACAGTCCAGGGCAGGGGCCAGGCCAGGACAAGGCGCGGTCAGAGGAACCGCAGATTCTTCCTAGCCTCCGCACCACTGCCATGTGGGGCCAGGGCACTGTAGGTGCTGGGTCTCCTGTGCCTTGTGGGATATTTAGCTCACTACAACCTCAGCCCCACCTCGGCCCAGGGGTGTCAACCGACTCTAGACCTTGTAACAGTGTCTCAAACGTGCAGTAGCTGGAAACCACCGCCTAGACAGCTGTCTGCTTGATGGACTGGGCACAGGCAGAGGCCCACAGGCTGTGTCCTCAGAGGAACCCGGGACAACACCCACCAGGCTCGGCACTGACGTCCTTCCCACGTCAAGCACTTTGGTATTAGTGGGCTTTGGAATCAGCGTGTGAGTGACAAGTAGCAATGAGCACAGGAGGGTCTAGAGGTGGTGACCCTGACCAAGGTCCTGAAAGCCCAGGGAGGCCCCAAGGGTGGCCCAGGCCAAAGCAACAACAGAGACAACGTCCAGTCTCCGTCCACACCAAACCCACCAGCGGTCAGACCCCAAGCCCTCAGTGAGCAAATAGCATGGCTGGCAGAGGCAGACACTCTGTTGGGAGTGATGGAAAACATTTCTGTCGGACCTGGGGGCCCTGGGGGCCCTGGGAGCCCACCCGACGCCTGGCTCACTGTCGGTTGCCATCAGTGTGGGCTGCAGGGACTTGCTGAGTGATGAATGGTGGCCCCCAAGAGACTCTCAAGATATTGGAATAGGTCGGAGTGACATACGCTAAGTAGGACATGTGATGGCACCATCCAAGCAGCCACTGGCGGCCGGGGCCAGGCTGAGGACGCAGCGAATGTCAGTGGAGCATCATCCCTGCCATCTATAGGGGGCTGAGCGACTTGGCCGAAGTCTCCCAGGAAGAGAGCAGCGAGCTGGAAGTCAGGGCTCATACTCCCGGCGTCCAAGATGACAGCAGGACGGGGACACACAGGCCACGATCCAGTGGACCCCGCCGCCGACCCTCAGTCACCATTAGCTCTGCTCCAGGGACCTCTGCACATGCGTGCCAAGCCTACTCCGAGCGCTAACCCACAGGAAGCAGAGGGCCGCCTTCCGCAGCCAGGGAAGATCGCTGGTGGAAACCATGGCAACCTCTTCCCAGTGCCTGGCCTGCTCCACAGCCACCCGGCACACACCCTGGCTCCGTGCTTTCCCTCGGCCTCCGCTCTCGGCTGGCGTGACTGCCCAGTGCCACGCCAGGGTCCCAATCAAACAGTGGAATGAAGCCATCTTAGTGCTGACGTGATTGTAAGGATGGGGAGAAGACTCGAGTCCTGAGGGTTCATTTATACACATTAGACTCACATGTCAATCCATCAGCTGTTACTCTCCCTACAAACAAGACGCTTCTAGAAGCACCAAGCTCTGCTTTTAAAAAAGTGGCCTATTTCATCGGCATCTGAAAAACTAGCACATTCCCAGCAAAATGGGACACTCCTCACCCCTCTGCAGCCCCAGGCCCAGCACTGAGATGACTGACAGCTTCACAGCTCCTCCTCCTTTGAACCAACTGGAAACAGAGAACAAAGGGGCGAGAGCCGCCATCCCCGTGCAAGCACGCTCCGTCCAGCAGGGGGCGCGATGGCTCACCAGCCCTGGATGTGGCCTTGGGGCCAGGTTCCTCTCTGGAAGCTCCAGACGCTGGTTCCAGCAGCCACTTGCGATTGTTTTGAAAAGGAGCAAACACAGCCTGTCAACCATGCAGGGTCACTGAGCCAAGTGCACCTAGCACAGGATCCCTGACCCCGGGGAGTGGCTGTTAGGAGGTGCTCCTGCTCACCCCGATCATCTGAGCCCTCACATCACACAGCTCCATGGGCTGTCAAAGCCCGCCACTGTCCTCAGAGGCTGACGTCCACCAGCAGACCCACGAGTGGGCTCCTCGCTCAGCCCTAGTCTCCTGACTGGGGCTGCAGAGTGGGCTCGCTGGCCTGGATGGCCGGGTTCAAATCCTAACTCCGGCATGACCGCAGGTAAATTATTCCACCTCATTCCGTGTTGGTTTCTTCTGCTTTTAAGCACTCATGGACATGACACCGACGTGATGGGGGAGGGGGTGAGTGCGTCACGTGGAATACCAGCAAACCAGCAACCGTGGTCCGTACTCTACCAACAACAACTCCTCAAGGGCCCCTCTGCTGAGAGCAGGAGAAGAACCCGGAAAAACACGGATGCATCAGGAAGGGCCTGGTCCTTGCCAGACCAGCAGGAAACCCAGCAAGACCACTTCCAGGTTTCAGCTCCAAGACAGTGCCCCAGGGGCTCACTGACAGACACCAGCGGCCCCGCCAGAGGAGCCAAGTGACAGAGGGAAGGGAAGCAGCCCTCAGAGAGGCAGCAAAGGCATCCATAACCAGCAGCAACAGCCTGCACAGATGCCTTGAGGCAGCGAGGACCCTGGTGCCACGGAGGACCTCAAAGGGACAGGGAGCCTGGCGCCAGGGCAGCAGCGTGGACGCGCAGAGGCGCCGACCCATTCAGAAAACACTTGTGCTGCTGTTGGAGAGCGGGCCAGTGAGGGACAACGGCAGAGGCAGAGAGCTCCCCTGGAAGAGGGCGGGACTTCCACCCAGAGGAGCACAGACGGGGCTGTGCCTGGCCCAGGTGGCACAGGGCTGGCCACTGGCTGTGCTCAGGTGGAGCTCAGAGGAGGTCCTGGGAGGAAGGAGGCTTGGAGGGAGCAGCCCCACCCACAGGAAAGCACGAGATCCTGCCCCGCCCCAGAGGGCGTGAGGGAAGGGCCAAGTCCCTGGCTGGGGTGGCCAAAGAGGTGACCAGCAGAGAAAACCCCAGGGCACAGCAGGCTGAGCAAAGGAGACCAATCGGAAGGGGCATCCTTAAGCCAGAAGCAGAGGCCGGACTGCCACAGCAGTCAGGGGAGTGCAGAGGGTGCTGCCACTGTGGACCCTGGTAGAGCCAAGGCCAGACCAAGCAGGTGGGGCCAGAGGCCAGTGGCTGTGGCACAGCTCTGAGCAGTGTCCCCAAGAGGAACAGAAGGTGGGGGTGGTACCCCAGGAGGGAGCAGGGATCTGGGAGGGGCAGTTTGAAGATGGGGCAGGTGTATGCTGACAGAGAGTCCAGGAAGGAAGGTATGCGTGGTCCTGTGTGACAGAGGGGCCAGCAGCAGGGGCCAGCAAAGCTCTTGACCAAGACAGGGAGAGGGAGCAGAGTGGAGGGCAGAGCCGCAGCACAAAGGTGGGCAAATCCTCGCAGTCAGGACAGGAGAGCAGGATGTGGAACAATAACCGCACACTTGGCCCCTTTAACCTCATGGCTGAGCAGGTAACAGGTGTCAGAAGTCGGGCAGGGTCTCAGGGCTGGAACCAGGCTGTCTGCAGGGCTGCTCTAGGGGGCGTGGGGGCCTCCCCTAGGTTCATGTGGTTGCAGGACTGCTGGCCAGGGGTTGCTGGCGGTCCTGGGGCCATGCGTGGGTCCTTGCTGTATAACTCCTAGATCCGCCCTCTTAGCCAGCACAGAGGTTCCCTCAAACTGAACGCCTCCAATCTCCGGAAAGACCTGACCTTCCAAATGCTGACCTAACAGGGTCAGGCCCAACCAGAAAAGTCTTCCTTTTGATCCACTCAGACTCAGCCAACGAGAGACCTAACCATGGACATGACATTCCGTCCAACCACGGGTTCTATCTAAGGGAAGGAGACTGGGCAGGGCATGTATATCCTGGAGTTCTGCTTAAGGCCGGAAAGAGGGGAAAACCAAGGCGGACAGAGCCTATTTGGAGGCGTGGAGGGAGAAGAACAAGGAATCCTGCAACTTTGTGTCTGTTTCCCAAGATGAGACAGGTGCACCTGTGGAGAGAGTGGCAGGAGAGAGTCTGGGTGAGGGCTGAAGGGTGAAGATGGGGAGGTTAAGGCCCGCAGAGCCTGGCTGTGGGGGAGGGCTGGAGAGGAAGAAGAGGCAACAGAGCACGGGCAGGAGCAGCCAGGGGACTGGGGTGCGTGGCCAAGACGGCCACAGGAGCCGCTCTCAAATGGGGCCTTCCAGAGCCAGGGCGAAAATGCGTGGAACAAGTGGGGTCCAAGGGGATCACGACCACCTCCCCGAAGCCCAGGTGTGGCCACTCCGCGAGGAGCAGGTCTGTAGCCCCCCAAAGTTACAGGAGGACCTGTGCCCCTGCACTGCACTTGCTGGGGCCCCGGCGCTCCCGCCTCCTTTGCTGCCACACAAAGCCTCACAAGAAGGGGCATCAGTGAGTTTGTTTCTTCCCACCTCAAAGGTCCCACCCTCCTAGCCCCCCCCCCCCCCCCGTCAGGCTCTGAGCTACATCCAGAGGGCCTGGGGGCGGGGCAGGGGGGAGGCCTGGCCTTGCCCTCGAGGCTGTTACAGCCTGCGGCCAACTATCCGCAGATCATCCCAGGCAGGCCACAGTGGAAGAAGAACCAGGCATGGATCCCGGGAAGACATCTTTGGGAAGGAGTGTGGAAATGAAACATCGGAAGTGGAGGGTGAGCTGAGGGAGGGTCGTGACCTGGGGAGACCGGGAGTGTGGAGCCTGACCTCCCGCCCAGCCTGCTGGCGTCTCCCGGTTCTAACAGCTCAGCCACGATTGTCCCCAGCGAGATCAACCCACAACGGGAACACCTGCCTAGAAGGGGCCCAGGCCCTGAACCACAGCAAAAGCAGGGTGTGTCTCCCTCAAGCTGAAAAAACTGAAAAGGACAAGGGAAGGGATGCTTCTGTGTCGCTGGGGACCCAGCACACGGCACAGTGGCTGCACAGGAATGATGCGTCGTCATCCCCGTGAGCCAGTGGCAACAGCGTGCATCTGAAAGAAACACCACTTTAAAAATTCAATGAAGCAAAACTCTCTCCACGGCGCTGGCGTCGCACTCCACGCCGAGCTCCGACTAATCTCACCTGCCCACCGGGTGGCAGACCCCGGCTACGTGGCACGCTCTCTCCTCCCAATTCCCCCACACATGCCTGCACTCTCCAGAGGGACTTCATTAAGGCTGCTGTCAATCAGCTGAGGTCCTTGGGCTTCCGCAGCCCCGGGGCACAGTGAGCGCCACTCGCTGCCTTGCTCTCTCTTACTTGCCGCCACACCTGCTTATTCTCTCAGCGGCAGGAGTCAAATGCATTTAAATGGACCCTAAGAAGTTCATATATTACAACCCAGTTAGCACTGGTTTATTTCATGGTACCGTAATGTAATGCTTCATGATTTTTAAGCACTAAAAGGAGTTCTTTAAAATTTAATTAGGAAAATTTAGAGCCTACGGGGTTCTTTGTGAATGTCCAGAACCTTGGGAATTATGCCTGACATTCCTGAGATTTATCCCACAGAAATCCCAGAAAGGGTTTTTTGAGCTGTTGCAAAATCATGCTCAGCCATATGCTCACTGACAGTCTCGCTGAAGGTAGTTTTCCGGAAAGAAATTAGAAACCAAGAACTTCCCACTCCTGCGGGAAGCCGGTCCCACATCACCGCCCCGCGGCTCTGTGCCTGGGGAAGTCCCCCGGCACCCTTGCTGTTTCGTTAGCCTGGGCTACAGCTCGGCTCTTTGCCACACTTCCAATCTCTCTCACGGTCTTTCAAACTAACGCGATCTCGTTTAAAACGGGGAGAAGAGCAAAGGTCTTTGAGTCATAATCGACTCCGTATCCAGATCCCAGAAGGGCATTTGCACAATGCTCCCTGCAGCCTCTCAGACCGCAGTCTCCAAGGCCACGTCCCCCCTCTGCCTTCGCGCAAACCCTTCCTTGGCTGGCAGCTCTATCAGCCTCCATCAAGCCTGACGCACTGGCCTGCAGGAGATGGCCTGGGAAACAAATGTGGGGTTTGGCAGTCATGATTGAGACAGAAAGCAGTGAGAAGATGCAGCCAGCGCGTGGAGAGCCCAGCTACCAACCTGCGGGGTCTTTCTGGGGACGCTGGGACATCTTTCAGAGGCAAGGATTGTTATGCCACCGTTCAAAGTCAGGATGGCGTCATCCTCACCCTCACAGGGGTCGGGAGGACCTAGCAGGGCTGACCCTGAACCTGGGGGCCTGAGTCCCTGCTGCAGAGGCCCCCAGCAGCCAGGACGTCACTCACCTGCTGCTCCAATGGTGACGGCAACAGCTGGGGCGTTTCTCGGCCTTCCGGGCTTTTCCTTTTGCCATCATCTCAGACAGGGACTCCATGGGAGGGGACACAGGTGCCTCATGCTGGCTCTCTGAGGGTCTCTGAGGCCGCAGGTTCAGGGCCAGCCCTGTTAAGTCCTCCCCTCTATGTGTCTCTGTGGCCCGGGAGGGGCCCTACACAGGCTGTACACAGAGCATGAATGGGCTCAGTAGCCTTCCACTCACAGGACTCTCACAAGGCCCTAGGAGGACCACAGCAGCCACCTCCAGGACCAAGCGAGAGGACCTGAGCCTGGGGCCTGAGGTGCTCCTGGGGGCTGAGCCTGCACCTGGGGTCGGGGAGTGCAGGGACCACCCTACTGGGAAGAACATGGCAGCAGCACTTAGAACTCCAGGCATAAATGCACCCGAGACCTCAGGCCTCAGAGCAGGAGCCCAGGAGCCAGACCCTCGGAGAGCCGGCATGAGGCACCTGTGTCCCCTCCCACGGAGGCCCTGAGACAGTGGCCAAAGGAAAAGCCTCGGAAGCCCGAGAAACGCCCTGCCTGGCATCTCCTCCACAGCTCCAGGAACAACCAACAACCACCACAATCACACTGGGGGCCCCCGGACACCCCAGGGCCCGCCACGGCCTATGTCCCTCCCACGCATGGCCCTGGACACCCCAGGGCCCACCATGGCCTGTGTCCCTGCCACGCATATCTCAGGCCTTGATGCACCCCACGAGCCCTCCCCCCACCCAGACTTCCTTGGCTCTGAGAAGTCTTGAAGGCAACAGCCCGCTGTGCCCAGAGCCGCGCAGCCCAGGAAGCTCCGTGGCTGCCCAGCACCTAGTGGGCACGAGGCAGTGCCCAGAAGTGTTCCACAGGCACAGGAAACATCACAAAATGCCCCTTTTCAGCCCCCAGAAAGCACTGGCCAATTTTGACGGCTCTGTCCAAATTCGTGAAGGCAGAGTGGCCGAGGACAGGATCCTGGGAGAGGCAGGTTCTGCTCTGTGGAACTTTCCGGTTTCTCAGGGAGAAGTTTACTGTAGTTCACTGTGGCTTAGCAAAAGTGCATTGTGTTTTTGCTCCAGAACAAATTCCAGGCAATCAAAGATTTAAACACTAAGAAAGCCAAAGAAGCCTGGAAGGGGATAGCCCTGTCATCTCAATGAGATGTCCTCCCGGGCAAGACTTCCGATCCAGAAGCCGTGAAAAAATGAAAATTCTGACTACATAAAAAACAAGAATATTCTACGTGGTGACCAAAAAAAAAAAAAGCAAAATCAAGAGATAAATTTACAAACTGGCAGAAATATGTTGAACACTTTGTGACACAAAAGATGAATGTCCTTCAGAGCCCCTGAGATAGATTAAAAAAAAAAATGAAAAACACTCAGGATGAAAAAGAGTAGGAGAAGGGCACAAAATGGTAGCTCACAGGAAGAATAAAACCTAGAAACTGGAAACCTGAAATTAGGCTTAACCTCACTCTAAAGAAAATAAGAAACATTATGATTTCAGAAGGATTATAAGATGGGAAACCTAGAGCCTCTCTAATATGAATGCAAAAATAATATATATGTTAATGTACTAGAAAGTTTAGGCAATGATATATAAGAAGGAAGATACATCAAGATCAAGTGTGGTTTATCATAGGGATGCAAAGGTGGATGAATGTTTAATCAGTAGATAAGGAAAGTTAATGAGGGAAGGTGGAAAATTACATAAACATCTTCAAACATCTTGAAAGATGTAGGGAATTTTGAAAATGTTCAATATCCACTCATGAATTTAAAAAAAATAAAGTCCTAGTAAAAAAATAGAAGTTATCTTCCTTAATGTGATAATGGATAAAAGAAAATTTATGGTAAATTCAATTCTTGGTGCCAAAATATTGAAAACCTGCCTCTGAGATAAGGATGTATCTAACAACCTCCTTTAGTCAACACACTACCGGAGGCACCACCCAGTAAGATGAGACAAGTAAAATAAACAAAAACAAATCAAATGAGACCAACAAAATGATACAATGAAATGAGACAAGTAAAAGAAATACTAAAAGAAGCAAAAGAAAGGAAGGAACAAATTCTCATTTAGTGGTTATGTATACAGAAAAGTCAAAACAGCCTAAAAACTCAGGATTGATAAGTGAAACTACCACAGTTTCTAGCTATTCAAGAGAGCAGGACATACAATATAATTGCATATCTACTTACTGGCGACAAGCAAATTTTAAATGTTGTCTGTAATAGCACTGAAAGTCAAAAAGTTAAGAATAAATCTAAAAAAATCTGTGCAGATCCCTGAGCTGATGGTGTTTTTAGTTAGTGTAAGAGGAAGACCAGAGAGGAATGAAGGGATATACCATGTTCATGGATCCGAAGGCCCTTTATCGTTAAGATGTTGAATCTCCTACGTCCAACAGAATCTCACCCATTTCCCAGCAAAGTTCTAGCAGACTGTTTTGTGGAGATTGACAACTGATTCTAAAATATATAAGAAAAGAACAGGCAATCTTGAAAAACAAAGCTGAAGGACTTACACCATCACATATCAAGTAAGACAATGTGATACTATGAAAAGGACAGGCAAAGTAGCCAGGGGGGATGAACTGAGGGTCTGAGAACAGTCCACCTCGGATTTGTGACTAATGGGTCTCTATAATGTAGTGGGGAAAGGATGGCATTTCACAACACAGGACTGGAGCAAACAGATGTCCAAGTGGGAAAACACATATCTGGACTCTAGTCTCACGTCATACACAAAACTCAATTCTACATTGATAGGACCTTAATGTAGAAGATAAAAATAAATACAGCCTTGACAAACCTCACATAAAAACGTAACCGTGGAACGGGCAAAATGTCATAAACAAAAAATACTGCTTCTTAAATGATGCATAACTATAAACAGATTGGACTGACCCTGTTCAGTTAAGAACCGTGTACAAACATACAACAAAGGAGTGAAAATAAATGTGGTGTAATGGGAAGAGACGATGACCTATAAACTCAACAAGTTGCACTCATATTTAAGGATCTTCTACAAATTAATAAGAATAAACAGTCTAATTTTAAATGAGCAAAAAGATTTTCACAAAAGAGAATGTTCTAATAGCTAATAAACAAAGGGACGTGTGCTCAGCCTCGTTCATCCTCAGGAAAGGCCAATGAAAATCACCATAGGAACCACCGCCCATCCAGCAGAGCAGCTAAACCGGCACAGCCGGAGAATGTTGAGTTCTGCCACCGCTTGGAGCCACAGAATTCTCAAAGGGGATTGCAGACGGTCAACAGTGGTGGAATTGATTTGCAGATTTGCTTGCATGATCTGTGACCCCCAAGCCCCTTCTAGGTATGCACTCAACAGAAATGCATGCCGATGTTTTCCCAGAGAACCGTCCCAGCGGGGCCAGTGTTTTAGCACAATGGGTTAAGCTGCCACTTGCAGTGCTGCCATCCCATATTGGAGTCCAGCTGAGTCAGCTACGCTGCTCCCAGTCCAGCTCCCTGCTAATGCACCTCAGAAGGCAGTGGAAGATGGACAAAGTACTCGGGCCCCTGCCACCCAGGTGAGAGACCAGGATGCATTGCCTGGCCCAGAGCTTCTGCCTGGCTCCAGCCATTTAGGGAGTGAGCAGCAGGCGGAGGATATAGCTCTGTCATTCTGCCTCCCAAGAAAATAAATATATCTTTTAAAGATAATATTCACAGCAACTCTGTTCATTATAGCCTCACACTAGAAGTTTTTCAAATGTTCAGCAAAAAAGGATAAATTATACATTTGCAGGAAAAATAGGAATAAGTGAAACACAAACACATAACGATCTCAGGAACACAATGTGTGATGGAGGCCGGACAGGAGGAATACATGTTGTGTTGACTACCTAACAGGAGTCTGGTCAGGACACTGATCCCAGGAGGGAGGATTGGAAAGAGACACAGGGGACCTCAGGTTGCTGCTCTTGTTCCATGCCTTGGCCCTGGTCCTACTTGCACAGGTGTGGCCACTTTGTGAAAATTCGTAGAATTGTGTGCTCATGATATGAGCATTTTCTTCATGATTATCATTTCAATTAACAGTTATAAAAAGAGACAGGCATTTAGCATAGTAATTAAGGCCGGTTAACACACCTGCATCCCACTTTGGCCTCCCTCCTTCCAGCCCCAGCTGAGCCTCTTGACTGAAGCTTCCTGCTACTGCACAGCCAGGGAGGCGCAGCCACTCACAGGGGAGACCCAGATAGGGCCCCTGTCTCCTGGCTCTAACCCAGCCCGGTGTCAGCTACTGAGGGCATTCGAGGAGTGAACCAGTGTATGAAGATTTCCCTGTGCATCTACCTCTCTCTCTGGCTCTCAGATAAATAACTCTTTCAGTGGAAAAAAAAATGGCTCTGCTCTCAGGGGCAGGTGCTTAGTGCTCACTTGCTCAAGTAGCCCACACCCCTCCCCTTGTCCACAGAAGCAGGGACCACGGGGTCAGCCTTATCAGGTGCTTGCACACAGGTGTTTCCGTGAGATTGCCTTCTGAAAGGGTTTCACAGATCTGTATAGGGGATGCAATTTTACACTGAGCGAATCTCACTGAACTCTGTTCACATCAAAGACTGAAACTTGTAACAAGTTTAGCCATATATACTATTCCCAGCTAGAGAAAGGACAAAAATATAACAAAGACAAAGCTGCTCAGGAGTGGTCTTTGACTGAAATCTGCCATCGTGGTATTATAAAGCATCTCACCTAGAAATATATGCTGGTGAGTCATGATCAAAGAGCTGTCCGCACACACGGCAGGCTCTGTGGCAGCTCCCTCTCACGGGGGAGCCCACACTTGCGCCAGGCCAACCTCTGGTGCAGGGGTTATGCTCTCTCCATTTTGCAGACGGGAGTGGGGAGGGGTGAGAGTTTGCTCAAGCCCACAAATCGCCTGCATGAGGCTGACAGACGCACCTGCCCGGGCTGCCTGGCTCCTGCGCTCCTGTTACTCTCTTGAGCTGCTCTTCCCTCCCCGAGCACACTGTGGGCTGGTGCTGTGTGAGTTGGCCCCTCCTGGGCTGGAGTGGGTGCCCAGGGGCCGACACCCAATGGGTGAGAACTGGCCCTGTATCTGATCCCATCCAGAAGCTGACCCAAAGCCACCAATGAGGGAGGGACGAGGCGTGGTTGAGGCAGACACTGAGGGACGGCAGGTGGTGAGTCTCACACTGGGTCCGAGGGTGCCTTCACTCACCCTCCTCTGAGACCCGAACACTCAACTCTTCCTCGGATTCCATGAGATCAGGGTCTTTGCTTTTACTTTTCCAATAGCTAATTTGGGATGACTTCTCACCACCTCAACAAACCAAAAAGACAACTAAAGAAGTGTAGCCTTGGCTTCTCCATAGCAAGAAGTGTGTGTGTGCAGGAGTGAGTGTGTGTGTGCTTGTGGATGCAGGTGTGAACATGTGTGCACACGTATGTGTATGAACGTATGTATGCACGTGTGTGTGAGTGTGGGGAGTGTGTGTTGTGTATGAGTGTGTGTGCTTGTGGATGCAGGTGTGAACATGTGTGTACACGTATGTGTATGAACGTATGTATGCACGTGTGTGTGAGTGTGGGGAGTGTGTGTGTGTATGAGTGTGTGTGCTTGTGGATGCAGGTGTGGACATGTGTGCACACGTATGTGTATGAACGTATGTATGCACGTGTGTGTGCGTGCAGGAGTGTGTGTGTGT
Organism: Lepus europaeus; assembly: GCF_033115175.1. Classification (NCBI taxonomy): domain Eukaryota; kingdom Metazoa; phylum Chordata; class Mammalia; order Lagomorpha; family Leporidae; genus Lepus; species Lepus europaeus. Next base: position 5,085,013 of record NC_084843.1, on the reverse strand, counting down.
ATGAGTGTGTGTCCTTGTGGATGCAGGTGTGGACATGTGTGCACACGTATGTGTATGAACGTATGTATGCACATGTGTGTGAGTGTGGGGAGTGTGTGTTGCGTATGTGTGTGTGTGCTTGTGGATGCAGGTGTGGACATGTGTGCACACGTATGTGTATGAACGTATGTACGCACGTGTGTGTGTCCTTGTGGATGCAGGTGTGAACATGTGTGTATGTATATGCATGTGAGTATGAGGTGGGTCCATTTGTGCAGTGTACATATGTGTGAATGAGTGCTCATATACTAGTAGGTGCAGGAATGAACATGTGTGTATGTATGTAGGGTGTGTGGGGTGTGTATATATGTGAGTGTATGTGTGTTGTGGATGCAGGTATGAACATGTGTATGTATGCACGTGTGTGAGTGTGGGGAGTGTGTGTGTTGTGTGTGTATGAGTAAGTGTATGTGTGCTGTGTGTGAGTGTGGGGAGTATTGTGGTGTGCGTGTATATGAGTGTATGTGTGCTGTGGATGTAGGTATGAACATATGTGTGTATGCACATGTGTGTGGGCATGAAGAGTATGTGTGTTATGTGTGTAAATATGAGAGAGTGTATGTGTGCTTTGGGTGCATGTATGATCATGTGTGTGTGAGGGGAGTGTGTTGGGTGTGTGTGTATGAGTGAGTGTATGCGTGCTGTGGATGTAGGTATGCACACGCGTGTGTGAGTGAGGGGAGTGTGTGTGGTGTGTGTATATATGAGTGAGTGTATGTGTGTTGTGGATGCAGGTATGATCATGTGTGTGTGAGGGGAGTGTGTTGGGTGTGTATCTGAGTGAGTGCATGTGTGCAGTGGATGCAGGTATGAACACGTGTGTGTGGGGGTCTGTGAGGGTGTTTCCTGGCCACATCCCCATCCTCCTCTCCCTATTGCGTTTCCCACTCCCCTGCCCGTGTCTGGCCACGTTCTCAGTCTTCTCCCGTGCTCCTGGCCCTGTTTCTCCAACAGTCATGACTGATACGCCTGTTACTGGGGCACTAATTTACTTCTGCAAGGCAAAACCACAGGGGTCCAGCCAGCACACACTCACAGCTTGTCCAAGCAACAACTCGCCTTGACCAGGGGCTTTGCAGGGTAGAAACCTGCCCTTGGTTAGGCCAGGCCAGCTTCCTCCCTCCTCTGCCCAGGTCATCCTTTGCAAATGAGGCCAGCAGGAATATTCATGGTGGCCCTCATGTTCAGAGGAACTCGGAGAAGTGGAAGGCAGCCCAGTCACCGGCAGGTGTGCACGTGGGAGGGCAGACACTCGATGCCTCTGGCCGTTGTCCTAGAACACGCTGGCCTTGGCCTGGTCCCCTGGGGACCCAGCCCCCAGCATGGTGACATTCCCACCACTAGGTCCTGCGCCTTTCATCCCTCATGGCCCTGGGTGCCGTGCAGGGCTCCATCATCAAGTCCGCCCATTTCTCCTCTTCTCCCTTCTTATGGAGACCTCGGCCCTCTGTGTTGTCTTTTGCTTTTTAAAGATCTATTTATTTGTCTGAAAGGCAGAGCTAAGAGAGAGGGAGAGACAGAGAGATCTTCCGTCTGCTGGTTTATCCCTAAATGACCACAGCAGGTGAGTCTGGGTCAGGCCAAAGCCAGGAGGCAGGAATTCCAACTGGGTCTTCCACACGGGTGGCAGGGGCCCAAATGCTGGGTCCATCTTCCACTGCTTTCCCAGGCACATTAGCAGGGAGTTGGATAAGAGGAGGAGCAGCTGGGACTTGAACCAGCGCCCATGTGGGATGCTGGCATCAGTCAGCAGCTTACCCTGTCGCACCATGACGCCAGCCCCTGCGCTCTGTCTTTTCACAGGCTGGCCTTTGCAGACACAAAGCGGAAGGCCAGGGTCCAGGCCGCGCGGGGGTTCACATTTGCCTGTATTAGACATGGGGGCAGGGTGCTGGTACCATGTGTGGCAAATTTGAAAATCGTCCATATTATGAATCCTACATTCTCAGCATAGGATCTTCAACAGAAAAAACTAGAATCCCCAGCCTACTCTGCCGCTAGGATGCGGCCACGTGACCATCAGCCACGCCACGCAGTCTGACAGACAGGGGCTGCGGCAGGTCACTGTGCTCAGAGGCCACTCAGGTGTGCGAGGTTGGCAGCTGCGCTGACGACTTCCGGCCATGGCAGGGGCGGTGGGCCTCCTCTGGTGACGACTTCCGGCTCACACTCCTGGCGTCAGTTATAGCTCCTTTACCAGCTCATCCTGCAGTATGTGGCCCAGGAGCTTGTCCCTGGAGAACCTCAGTGGCCAGTCTTGTGGCCTTCAGCAGTGTCCCTCAATAAATCCCTGAACCAGCCACTAGTGGCCTGCCACTGAGCGCCCAGCGGGTGCCATCACACGCGTGGAGCGTGTGCTGTGTGCACCTGCGAGCAGTGACCTCATCGCCCCGGCTGCTCTTCCCCTACACGGCGTCCACGCTTTTGAACATCTGTAAGAGCGCCGACCTCCTTCCCCAGAACTCGAATGAGACCTGAGGATGCCCGGGAAGCTGTGTGCAGAGCAGGGGGTGTGGGTGTGCACATGCACAGCACCAGCTTCCTGGGTGCCAGAGCCCCCTGTGACCTTCTGACCCTAGGGAACTGTGAGAGGGGGCCAGAGTCTCCAGACTCCATGTCATCTCCTGGTGACCCTCAACTCGCAGGAGAGCAGTCGGGGTTCGAGCATTGACAATACGACCGTGGAGATGTGCGGGTTTGGGGGTGAGCCTCTATATTTTTTTCTCGTGTTTACATTGCTTTCCTGTTTTCTAGACATCATAAAAGTGATGCAGTCCAGAGCTGCAAACATCATTCTATGCTACATCCAATATCAACGACTCAGCCAAAAGCCTCGAGAGAAAAGTGGAGTGGACAGGTTACAGCTAAAACACGCACCACTCCCCACGAGGGTGAGGGTGCCACAAAATCACAGACCAAGAGCCCGAGCCCCCAACAGTGCAGCCACTCTGCAGGAGGCTTCTCCCCTGCCTGATGCTGTGACACGGGATGCTGGGTACTCCTCGGTCAAGGTGGCCCTGGCCGACGTGGCAGGAATTTCAGGGCAGCCCTGGGCTCTACCTGCTGGAGGTCAGCAGACGTACTCCTCTGAGTCTGATGACCAAGATGTCTCCATTGTCACAAGTCTCCGGGGGACATGACCACTCCCAGTTCAGAACCACTGCGAGCACACGTGTGTGTGCATGTGAGCACACGTGTGAACATGCACATGAGCACCGGAGCTCAGGAAAACCTCAAGAGTTGTTCACTGAATCTCCAGGTAACCTCCATTCATGTCTGAGCCATCTGGAGAGAAGAACAGGTGACGAGTTCTAATCCAAGGGCCTCAGCGTCTCTCCTCCTCGGGCCTCCTCTCTCTCTGCCTGGGATTCTGTATCAGAAGCCAATCCCAGGTTCTCAACAAGATCCCTCATGCCGCGTGCGAGCTCAGATATAAAAGCTCGGAATTTATATTCCCAAATTCCATTCTCATTCATATTAATGAGGCGAGTGCTATCCCTTCTGTTCTTTGAGGTCATCGTTTCTTGGTGGTTTTCTGCGTAGACCTCAGGTGGGCACACGGAGCAGTCTGTCTCATCGCCTGCAAGGCACCATACCCTTGGAAGCCCGGGGCAGTGAGGACTGCCACGCAGAGCTGGCTCCGCCTCCATACACCTGGCCAGCGTCTCTGCCCTCAGCCCCTGCGGCTCTGCCACGCTCGGGGCCACCACCAGCCCTTTCCTGAGGAAGGACGTCCTGCAGCCTGGGTCCCAGCACCGCACAGCCCTGGAGAAGTGATAGGCAAAGCTGGGTGCAAGTCCAGGGCTCCCCCCAGAAGGAAAACACGCCAATAACAGCAGCAACCGTGGACATAGCGACCTGCCACTCTGCCCAGCGTGTTCAGTGGACATCTGTGCCTGCAGTGTGGGGAGGGGAGCCCGGACAGAGCCTGCTGCAGGCTCTGCTCCGTGCTTTGCAGTGCACGGGAAATTCCGCACCAAGCCAGTCCTGGCCTGTCCCACCCCCTCCTGCGGTAACTCCCGGAAGACCCAGCCCGACCCTCGCAGAAGCCAACTGCCCGAGCCTGCGCTGGAAACCACGGAGGGCTCGGAGCACTCTCGCCTTCATAGTTTTACTATTTTATTGTTTAGAGTATGTTTAAGATTTTTTTATTATTCTAACGTCTGCCCACCCTGACCCCTGAGTGACATGAGGAAGATGTGTGTGTGTTCTGGAAGATTTCCCTAGGTGGCTGTGGTAAGTCCTCCTTCCCATGTCCCCACTTCTCACACACACATATATACACCACATACACACACACCCCACACTACACACGCATACACATACATGCACGCCACATGCATACACACTACACGTATACACAAACCACACACCTATGTACCACACATATAGACATGCACCACATGCTATATACATGTACATGCACAAACACACATCACACACATGCAACACATGCCTACATTCCACATATACATGCCCACATGCACCATACAACATACACACAGGTACACACATACACATACACTACACAGAGGTATACATACCACACACGTACATATGTATACACCACACACACCATGCACTCTACTCCCACCAGCCTGAAACACAGAGTGGCCCACATGGAGCCCCTGGGGAGGTCCAAGACCCGGAGTGGACACACCTCGCAATGCACAGGCAAGACGCCTCCCCAGGGCCTGGAAAGGAGGGGCGCCTGGTGGAGATGAGATTCCAGCTCTCCAGGGCAAAGACCATGAAGCCAGGAATTAAGGAAAATTTGAATCCTTGAGGGGTTGAGGCATTAGGAAGGAAGGAAATGGATGGAAAAGAAAGAAGGAATGAGGAGGAAGTTGAGTCTATTCAAAGCACACAGGGCACAGAACAGAGAGCTGGAGGTGGAGTGGAGAGGTTGACGAGGGCCAGAGAGCAAAGCTGCCCGTGCAGGGCAAGGCACCTGGACCTTATGCTCTCGGGCCTTGGTTCTCCAAGCGGGGTCCGCAGACCCCGGCAGCAGCTTCGGCTGCATCACCTGGGAACCAGCCAGAAATGCAGACTCTCAGGTGGTCCTCTCCCCTGCCCTGGACCTGTTGGGCAGACCTCCCTGCCGGGGCCCAGCAGTCCTGGTCACACCAATGCCTGCTGAAGCGTGACACCCCCAGCTGGAAGCCAAAGGGAGTCGCTGAGGATTTCCGCGGAGCAGCAACGTAAGGGTCACCAAAGCCAAAGCAAGTCCCTTTGCCCAGGCTCTCGATCGTGAGCGGTGCAAGTCCTAATCCCATTCCTTTTCCTGCAGTGCGTGCTCTAACTCCGCCTTAACTACACCAGCAATGACGAAGCCACTCTCAAATGCACACTGCAGAAGCCATCATCAGAGACCAGGAGCCGGGGCGATGAGTCCGAGCCCCAGAAAACCTGCCCAGGGAGAGAGAGAGCGGCGAGGACCTGTCTCCAAGCTGCAGCCTCGCTCATCCGTCCTGCAGCTGCCGCAGGAAAAGGCAACAAACGAGATTCCGAAGAGCCAGGGCTGCAGTGGGCCAGGGTCGGACACCCAAGGTCGGACAAAGAAATAGAGCTTCTGAGCAAACAAATCACTCCCTGGAGACCCCGCCGCTGGTGCCCCGCAGAGCGCGCCTCTCTTGGCCTCCCTGGTCCACAAGGTTGCAGGTCAGAAGCCAGGTCAGGCATTCCCGCCCAGCAACCTGCAAGTGGCCCTTTGCACCTGTTTCTTTCCTGCAGGTCAAACCTCCTCCGGCCTTTCCAAATGTGCCCAGAGAACGCTGCCTTAGTTGGGCCCCCTAATCCCACCCAATCCTGAGAGCGAAGTGTGCGACTGGGAGGCCAAAGACAGCGGGGGCTCTCGGTTCCCAGGAGAAGGGCCAGGGAGGAGCCAGGAGCGGCTCAAGGTGAATGAGAAAGTTTTTCAATGTCAAAACCTGCCTGTGCTCTTTCCTGCCGGTTCCAGCTGCTCCCCGTGACTTCCGCCTCCCCACGCCTTGGGCATCGGACTCAGGACAGAAGATGGACTCAGGGGACAGGTGTCGGACTCAGGGGACAGGAGTTGGGCTGCACAGGACCCCCAGGCCCTGCTCTCTCAGGAGGCGTGAACGAGCTCAGGCACTTGTGACTTTCCGTGCAGTGGCTGGAGAGGCTGGCTTGGAAGTTGCCCTGCTAGGGGTGGGGGTAGGGGGGGGGTAGGGGTGGGGGAGGGGGAGGATCCATTAGGCAGCGACCCTCCGGGGTGCCACAGCCCAGTGCCATCACAACAGTGGCATCGTGGGGCTTCGCTGTGCCTGGCCTTTCTGTGTTTTACTGGATAACTGTGGTCAGAAGCACGATGGCCCCGAGGCATACAAGGCCTTTGTCACAGGCTGGGCGTTGAAATGCCTCCTCAGGTACTGAGCCCCGGCTGCCTGAAACACAGAAACGTGTTTCTCAAAGTTCCAGAGACAGGGACCGGCAGGCTGGCTGCAGCCGCGGGTCCTCTTGCTGTGTCCTCACGTGGCAGACAGAGCACAGCCCTCTCTTCTTGTAAGGCCACCAACCCTAGCACAAGGACCCTGACCCATAACCCTAACCCCCTCCTGGGGTCTTGCTCCTAAACACCAGCCCACAGGGCATGGGACCCCCACTATGAAGTTTGGGGGACACCCTTCGGTCCACAGCCATTCCTTCCCGTAACTTAAGAGCTGAGTTGAGACGGAGGTGATTAGGTGATGCCATACATTTTATGAATATTCAATTAAGCATTTATTAATATGAATGTTGTACTTTGGGGGCAGGCAGCTAAGACTCCACTTGGGATGGCTGCGTCTCATTTTGGAGCGCCTGGGTTCGAGTCCAGGCTCGGCTCCTGACTCCAGCTTCCTGGGAGCAGCAGGTGATGGCTCAAGCGGTTGGGTCCCTGCCACCCACACAGGAGACCCCGACTGCGTTTGGGGCTCCTGGCGTTGGCTTGCTGAAGTTACAAAGTGACCCAGCGGGTGGGAGACCACTCTTTCTCTCTGCCTTTCAGATAAATAAAAAAGGCATGAAAATGTGTGCTTTTCTGTCCCTATTACAGAGCAGGTAAAATTAATTTTTCAGGCCTCGGTCATGTTATCAGCCTGTGACAAGTAGGCAGGCCGAAGCGCCGTGCCTACAGGACCCAATCTACCCAGGCCCTTGTTGAATTACAACCGCGAGGCGTGTATTACACATCCCACCCGTTAGTCTGCATAATGAAGTGAGTTGCAGAGAGGGTTTCCATGGGTAAGGAGTGGCGACAAGAGAGCTGTGTAGACAGGAGCTGATCATCCACAGCTGCCGGAGGCTAGGAGGAAATCCCAGGCTAGAGGTGGCTCAAGGCTGTGTGTTTCTGAAGACGTACATTCTTTGAAGGTTGTTTCATTCTGGGCAGGCACTGGCAGGGTGATGAGGTGGCGGCTGGGACGCCTGTGTCCCCTGTCTGAGGCCTGGGTTTCAGTCCCGGCTCTCCTGTGAGTCAGCTGCCTGCTGGTGCACACCCTGAAGATGGAATTGGGTTCCCAGCTTTGTCGGGGCCCAGCCCTGGCCACTGTGCACATTTGGGGAATGCATCTCTATTATACATTGTGCTCCCTGCAACCTTGTCATCCTAAAGAGTCCTTTTTTTTTTTTTTTTTTTGTCTTCAAACACTGTGCTTGGTAGGGGTGAGGCTGACAGCTTCGCCCCAGGCACAGAACCGGAGGCACTGGGACAGGTCTCACCTGCCAGGGCTCTGCATGGGGAGGGGAGGGGAGGGTTGAGAGGAGGTACGCTCCTAAAGGTGACGCTGACTTCTGACCCCTCACCCGGGCCGGTCTCCACCCAGATACAGCAAACACAGGGGCAACCACGGGGCAGCTCGCCCCAGGTGACTCTGTTTGGGTTGGAGGAGAGAAGCAGCAGAGACAGAGAAGCCAGCCCGGCCTGGATGGATGCGGCGAGGGAGAGTGGCCAGTGGAGATGGAGCAGTGCTCCCCCCGCAGCCGAACCAGGGTGACAGTGACACCAGGGCAGACGCAGGGCAAGAGCTTTCTAGCCGAGGGGGGGTGGCCGGAGAGGCCGTGGGGCAAGGGGAGCTCCTGGGGGGCTGCCAGGGGCCGGGATCTCATCCTAAGTGAGTTTCAAGGTGGAGGAGGGAAGACGTGGCAGGGCTCACGTGAAGAAAGGCCACTGCTGCCGGGGCTGGGGGCCACGGGGCGGGGGTGCTGCGCTTCAACAGGGGCCGAGCAGCAGAAATGGTGTAAAGCCGTCATTTTCAGCATCTGTTTTTTAACTATTTACTTTTACTTACTTGAAGGGCAGAGAGACAGAGCTAGGCAGACACAGAGAGATTGCCCTTGCCTGCAACTGTCAGGACTGGGCCAGGCCAAAGCCAGGAGCCTGGAACCCAGGGACCCAGCTTCCCCAGGTTCAACAGAGAGCTTGGACTGAGAGCCAGAGCCAATCAGAAACCAGTCACTCCGGTGTGGAAGGCGGGTGCCACACAGCAGTGCCGAAGCCACCGCGCCAGACACCTCGCCCAGGGTCTATTTCTGCAGGGAGGCTTGGCAGGAGCTACGAATGGATGTGATGTGGGATATGGCGAAGGAGAAGGATCAAGTATGGCCCTTGGGTGACGGCTTGAGCAACTTGGGAGGAGCCATCCCGGGGAGAGGAGCAGCAGCCGACGGAATGGCCTTGAGGGCTGGAGCTGGAAGTGGCCCAGGAAGAAGAAATCCATCCACTGTCTCACACCCCCGAGGGCACGATGTATCCCTTGGTGAGGTGCAGACCTGACCTCACGGCCGTCACCAATGACCTTGACCGACATGGTTTCCATGGCAGAGAAGAGAATTACTCATGGTGTTCCTTTCCCCCAAAGATTTAATTTTTCCAAAGGAACAAAGTCGTGGGCAGGGAGCAGGGGTACTGGAAGATCCTGCCGTGCAAACGCCCTCGTCAAAGATGCCCGGAACTCTTTGCCCTTGAACTGTGCAGCTCAGCCTTCTTCATGCTTCCACCTGCACTCTGCGAGAACGCGGAGTCTGTGGAAACCCGGCGGATCATTAGAATGTCACCCACTTTGCAGAAAAGGAGAAAAAGGCCTAATTGATACCCTCGCAGCTGACCTCTGCTCCACACTGATTGATAGATTCAGAATGTGCTGGCGTAGCCTTTGGACGACTGCCACCCTCCTAACAAACCCATCTTTTATCTCCCCCGCAAGTGACAGCAACAGAAAAGAGAGGACCTAAATTACTCAGCTTTGTGGGCTGCCCAGTTTCAATGCTGAAAATGCAAACTGCAAATCAGGGATTTTGTGGAATCCCCACAAGCTGTCGACGACAGGCAGCACGGGGGCGGGGCCGAGGCAGGTGCGGCACTTGTCGGAGAACTCCACTCCGGCTGCACTTCCGGCATGGACTCTCCTGGGCAAACCACAGCCTTCCCCAGGCCCAGCATCTCCGTCTCATCACTTAGGGGTAGGGTAGAATCCTAACATTGCTGGATGCAAACCCTCGTCCAATGAGACTTCACGCAGAAGACCAATGAAGGCGTAGGGAAGTGCAGGAGCCCTGGGTGGAGCTGGGGAGATGCTGGCTCCCTCGGCCCTAGCACACACACACGCAGCACAGTTCCCAGGCTTGCTTCGGGAGAACTGACCCTTAACCCTCACCTCAGGCCATACGCAAAACTGAATTTGAAACAAATCATAGACCTGAACATAAAAGCTAAAACTATGCAACTTGCAGAACAAAACGCAGGAGGAAATCTTTATGCATTTAGTGTAGGCAAAGAAGTCTTTGTTAGGGGCCAAAAATACTAAACATAAAGGAAAAAAGGAATCCTGGACTCCATCAAAATGGAAATCTTATGGTTTTTGAATGGCACCATTAAGAAAATGAGAAGGCACAGACTGGAAGAAAATGTTTGCATTCCACATATCTGGCAAAAGACTTGGTACCCATATTATATAAAGAATTCTTATAACTCAAAAGAAAACAACTCAATTTTAAGAAATGAGCCAAATATTTAAATGTATGCTTCATCAAAAGACAAAAGTGAAGAATAACCACATAAAAAGATGCCCAGAATCTCAATCACCAGGGAAATGCAGATTCACACCCCAAGAAGACATCATTCACCACGTACGAAAATGTCCCGAACACGGACTGCATCAAGTGCTCACGAGGCCGCATTGCTGTGGGGACGAGAAGTGACAGCATTTCCCTTGGCAACAATCGGACAACTTCTTCAACGTGGTGTTCATGAGACCCAGCCATTCCACTTCTAGGGGGTTTACTCAAGAAGAAGTGAAAGGCCGGCCTGGCGGTGGGCATGTCTGGCGGTGGGCGTGTCTGACGGTGGGCGTGTCTGGCGGTGTGGGCGTGTCTGGCGGTGGGCATGTCTGCATTCACCCCAGGACTGGTGTGGCTGGGGTCTGGGGCACCTCCCAGCAATGATGGGGCAGGGTGGGTGACAGACCATGTGGTCACCGGGGTGACTGAGGACTTGCTCTGCTGGGACAGAGGAGAGGAGGCCAGGCCCGGGGGTGGGACAGACACTGCACAGCCCTGTGCCCCATGCTAATCAGCCTGGAATTACTCTCAGGGCAAGAGAAAGTACGCATCGAACTCACTTGATTAGATTTGCATTTCTAGATCAGCAGGCTGCTGGGAGAAAACAGGCCAGAGCAGAGCCCGGGCAGAGAACAGAAAGCGGGGCCCGGGCAGGGCTCGGTCAGGGTGCTGGGGTGCACACAGAGTGAGCGGCAGAACCTGACGGCCGCCTGGCTTTGGGGAAATCATCCCACGCGCACCTGTTCCATCCTGTGCCCCAGCTTCACCTCCACGTTGTGTTCTGGGGCCAGCACACGCACAATGCCCCACGGATGCGGTCGGGGTCCATCTGCACCATCCGAGCCACTGCTACAAAGGGTGGACCAAGATGAGGAGCACTGAGGCACCAGGGCCACCCCCACAGCACCTCCAGGCTGACCTGGGACACACTCTCCACTCCACTAAGTACCAAGCCACCCACATGCAGCGAGAGGCCGTCCTGTGGCCCTCCTCCCAGCTGCTGGGGCACCACAGAGCAACAGACGAGGGACACTGTGGCATGTCCTGCTGTCTTCGTCCATCCTTTCTCTGCTGCTAATAACACAAGGCCCAGCCTGGGCGAGTTATAAAGACAGGCGCTGATTTGGCGCGTGGTTCTTGTCCCAGGTCGAGGCGGCCTCTGTCACTGATTTTCTTGCTGACAGAGTCCAGGGGGCAGTGCAGGGCAGCCCGTGGCCAGTGAAGGGAAGCGTGCTCACGACCTGACCCCAGCAGCTTGGAAGCAGACCCACTTAGGAGGTCACCCTTCACCCAGCAGCTCATTCCTCGCACGAGTGGATTCCCCTACCCCTTGGAGGCCCCACCTCTCAGTGCCTCCAGTGAGAGCTGTACTTCCACCAGAGCTCTAGGGGGAATGACCCGCATTCAAGCTGCTGCCCTGGGATTCCCTACACCATCCTGTCCCCGCAGGTCTCCATGGCCTGATTGAGAGCCTTGCCTGTCACAAGCAGCCCCTGGCGGAGCTGGACCCACACCCAGGACGCTGTGCACCTGCCATACTCCTGCCCTCTCCCCAGGACTGGACAGCACATCCCACAGAACTCGCCTCCCAGGCCCCTGAGCTGTGTACTGTACATACGGCTGTTACACTTGGGGCGCTTGTCTTGAGAGAAACAGCAAACATCCCCTTAACATCTTTTTCCTGGGGTTGGCAGATCATTTTATCACCTGACCATATGGGGATTAATATCTTGGAAGACCAAATCCACTGGAAGTGGAATTTGGAACAAAACCCACCCTGGTCTCCAGCCATGCCATCCCACAAGTTACGACTGAAGTGTCCACCACAGCCCCTTGCCTGCCAGCCCCTTGGTTCCCACGCACTGGCTGTGTCCTCCGCTCCCAGAGCTGGGACCGAGCTGCCCCCAGCGTGCACTGCTTCACCCGCGGCCGCCACGGCAACCTGGGAGCTGCTCTTCAGGCGGAAGGCGGCCATCAGCTCAGGGTGGAGCTCGCACAGTGGTAGCATTTCTGAGCTGATTTAAACACACTGTCAAAACAGAGAGAAATTAATGAGTAAGGAGGTTTTCATCTCTGGGCGGGGAGGCGCAGCGGCAGGCAGAAAGTAGGGAAGGGGCATCAGACTCTCTGCCCTTCCTCCTCCCTGTTCCCCCTTCCCTTTGCTTTCCCGCTCCCCTCTCCAACCCTATTAAATGATGTAGTATTTGATGATGGCTGGCTGTCGCGATGCAGCTTCCAATGCACCTGCTGGAGAGATCATTGCTGCTATTTTGTTGACAAAACCTTAGGAACTTGCAGACATTCCTGTTGGGACAGGCACCTCAGCTGTCCCCTACCTGACATCGCCACAGCCCTGCTGCCTCTGGAAGGTTCACCCCTGCAGGAAGCAGACCTCTTTATAAACCATGGAGGTTAGGGTGCTGCACCCCTTTGGCATTCTGCTCTCCAAGAGGACAGGCTGGAAGCAGCTTGGGGAGCTGCTCAATAGATGGAAGAGAGACCAGGGAGAAAGGGCAGGAGACAGAGGCCAGATGGAGCCCGCTGGCTCTCCTTGGAGAGGCAGGAGGAGACCACCACCCTCCGGCGTCCCCAAGCTTTGTAGGGCTTTAAGTGCTTCACTGATAGCTTCACACACAATTAGAGGTGGATTAGAAAGACTGGTAATAGGGGATTTGGGCACTAATCCCTTTCCAATTGTTAATATTAATTAACGTGCCTTTTCCTCTCATTATGCAACAAACACTAAGTACTTCATTAAAAAGAGGAAGGAGATGCTGCGGTGTGGTGGGGCAACGTGTGGCTTAGTGTTTCCACGCAGGAACCCACCCTGCGTGTTTCCCATTTGGAAAAACGTGAGCCCCAAGGTGGGGGAGGAAGAAGAGGGTGTCACTGTCCCCCTCACCGGTCAGTGGGAATCCTTTAAGTTCTAAAGCGTGAATGTCAACGTTTCCCCAAGAACTTCCTGATTGGTCTCTGCAGTTGAATTATGTAGATTAAAACAGGCAGGGCTGAGTTAGTGTGAACCAGATTTTCGTGGTGGTGTGCGTGTCCTCATACGTGTGCCTGTGCATGCTCACACGTGTGTGTGAGTGCAGGTAGTGACTTTCCTCAGGGCAGAGAGGACCAGCAGGTGGCTTGCACAGCCTGAACTGGAAACCAAACAGGAGCTCCCTGCACCCTGCTCAGAGCAGAAAAATCCTAAGACGCATGCCAGGCCCACCACACACAAAACAACTGGAAGTTGTACATTTCCTCGGGCACACACATATGTGTATCAGTTTCTCTCTCTCTCTCTCTCTCTCTCTCTCTCTCTCTCTCTCTCTCACACACACACACACACACACACACACACGTCTGCAACATTATTTAGATGCAGGACAGAAGGAAGTCCTGCCTTCATGGATGAAACTGAAATACATCATGCAGAATGAAATCAGCTAAATACAGCAAGAAAATAATTCCATGATCTCACTTATGCTCAGAAAGGTCAAATATGCAGACAGAGAATAAAACAGGGGTAAAGGGTAGGGCGGGGAGGTGGGAGAAATGTGGATCAAAGAAACAGGAAGGCACTTAAAAAAGCTCACAGAAAATTGAAATTAAAAGACAAGTTTATGGGGCCAGCGCTGTGGTGCAGTAGGTTAATCCTCCCTCTGCATCCCATATGGGCGCCAGTTCTAGTCCTGGCTGCTCTGCTTCTCATCCAGCTCTGCTGTGGCCTGGGAAAGCAGTGGAAGATGGCCCAAGTCCTTGGGCCCCTGCACCCACGTGGGGGACCTGAAAGAAGCTCCTGGCTCCCGGCTTTGGGTCGGCCCACCTCTGGCTGTTGTGGCCATTTGGGGAGTGAACCAGCAGGTGGAAGACCTGTCTGTCTCTCCCTCTCGCTGTAACTCTACCTGTTAAATACATAAATATTTTTTAAAAGATAAATTTATTTTGGTGCAAACTTTTTTGCAATTTTCTTATGGTTTTTCCACAATACACCTTTTCCACGAACTTCTAAGGCACCTTTCTGTGTAGGGTGGATGAATGTACAAAGCTCACGAAAACCTGAGGAATGCAGTTAAGCTACTTGGGAATTTGGAATTCTGATAAGGACGAAGACCTCAGCTTCTCTTGTCACAAAGAAAAGTCCCTGGGGTGTGGGGGGTGATAGCCCATCACAAAGTCTGGGAAAGTGGAACTGAAAGATCAGCTTCTCGTCTGCAAAAACAGTGAAAACCCGTGCAGATGAGAGGATTTTCAAAACATGTCGGGGGAGGTACACACATGTTATTAAAAATGTTATGGGTTGCAAAATCTTCTTGCACCAAAATAAGCAAATCTCTTAATCCCATTTTTCATGAGCTTTTGAAGGACCCTCAGAGTGAATTTACTTCAATCTTATGATCGCTTTGTGATCCAGAGGTGGCCCACAACATCTCAGTGCGGAATCAGAGGAGAAAATGTATTCCTTAATAAATAGAGGATATATTTATAATTAAGAGAGGATTTGTTTAACTCATCTGCATTTCAGCCAAGGAATCATACATGACACAAGGAATCATACATGACACAAGGAACCAGGTCCTTTGGAGTGACTTTGGGGGGCAGGGACGCTTCTCCTGCTGTGTGTCACAGCCCCTCCCCATGTGGACCTGAGATAAGAGACTTGGGAGAAGGCCCCGGGCCAGGTCAAAACCACCAGAGCTCACGTCCTTGCGGCAGTGGTACTACTGGCTGCTGATCTGTCCAGGTGGAAGAACTTACGGAGAATCCCTCTGCATGGACGGTCCACCTGGCAGCCTCCTTCAGCTCTGCCCCAGGAACGGGTGATTGGGAGCATAGCACCCACATTCCCGCAGAGCTGGGACTCACCAGGGGCTTGGCCTGCAGGTGGAGCTGACCGGTGAGAGGCGCCTTTCCTACAGCCAGAAAGCAGCCACAGGTGGGGGGTGGCTTCACAGCACGTTTCCATAGCAATGTGGGAGATGCTCTCCCCCCTGCAGAGAGCTCCCCTCCCCCTCCTTGTCTCACTGTCCCATGCAATGCCTGTTCATACTCGGGGAGCAGGTGCTTTTCCAAGGGCTGATTTCTGAGTGCACTGTCCTCTGATGGTAGGCAGGTTCACCTCTCAAATTTTTCTTTTTTTTTTTTTTTTTTAATTTTTATTTTTGACAGGCAGAGTGGACAGTGAGAGAGAGACAGAGAGAAAGGTCTTCCTTTTGCCGTTGGTTCACCCTCTAATGGCCGCCGCGGTAGCGCGCTGCGGCCGGCGCACAGCGCTGATCCGGTGGCAGGAGCCAGGTGCTTATCCTGGTCTCCCATGGGGTGCAGGGCCCAAGCACTTGGGCCATCCTCCACTGCACTCCCTGGCCACAGCAGAGACCTGGCCTGGAAGAGGGGCAACTGGGACAGGATCGGTGCCCCGACTGGGACTAGAACCCGGTGTGCCGGCGCCGCAAGGCGGAGGATTAGCCTGTTGAGCCACGGCGCCAGCCGAAATTTTTCTTTTTTTAACAAAAGGAGGATTGTGGTGGAATGAGAAGGCCGTGCCAAGATGGCCACTGGCAAGTGAGTGTCAGTTACTCAGGAATGGCTTTGAAACCCACCTGGCAACGGAGCCTGCCTGGCAACAGGCTGTGACTGGATGGCTTCGGATACTGCCTGGCAACAGGCTGCGATTGGTTGGGGCATAGACCGCCCCTTGACCGGGTTGGCTGTCGTGGCTATTTAAGCTGCTGTACCAACTGAAATAAACGAGTCTGTGGGCTGCTCGCCTCAGGCCTGCTTTCACCGACTCCCGGGGTCTGTGTGTTGACTCCGCGCCTCTGGCTCCTCCTCTCAGAACGAATCCACCTCAACAGAGAATCTTAACAATCATTGGATCTTGGACTTCATGAATAGGGTGCTGCCTATTTACCCCTTCTTGAGATCCATTCCAAATGCAGTTTACAAAAATTCAGTCGGCAAACAACTGGGAAGGTGGGCAATGCAACATCTGCAGAGTGGCAGCCAGGATGAGAGCGGGCGAGGAGACAGTGAGAGAGAAGCAGGAACGGGCGTGCTGGGAGAAGGGGTGATGTTTGCATCCCTCACATTTTGGAAATCCAGGGAGGGCTCCCATCTGGATGTGAGATCTGGGAGTCACCCAGGCCCTCTGAATGTTGGACAAAGAGTTTACCTGCCCCACTCACTCGCTGTGCAAACAGCTGAGCTCTGAAGGCCTCTGGTTCCTTTTCTGTGAGAGGCGGCCAGGAGCTGCATCTGGCTCTCGGGTCAACAGGAAGGCCAAGGGTGTTAATAAATGCAGAAGCCCAGAACGGCGCCGGCTCCCGACACGCCCGGATGGCATCAAACCGTCTTGTCAATGAGAGGATTCTTCTGCACCTGCCAGGCCTAAATGGCTTCATGGAGATGTGATGGAATCCATACAGATATTAGGGTGTGGGGGACATGTTCACTGGACGGCAGAAAGAACTCTGAACAGAGGCAGGGAGGTAAGGGAAGGGGTCCACAGAGGGCACCCAGGCCTCAGCCATTGCCACAGCTTGGACCCAAAGGTCGCTTGGATTCATGGGCTGGGAGGCCCGGTCCCAGTGCGTCAGGGCTGGGTGGCACCAAGCCCGGAGAGGAGATGAGACTGGGTGAGCCTGAGGAGAAAGGTGCTGTGTCCATGGTCCTCCACAAGGCTGCCCACTGTCTACTCCACCCTCCTGGACAGGATCACTCCACGGCGATGCTGGGACACCCAGGCATGGATCCGGAGCAGTACTCTAGTGGCCTGAGCTGGCGTTCAGCCTGGCTGGCCCTCCCAAACTCAGTGACACAGAGACAGAGTGGGCGGGGGGCGGGGGAGGGGGAGGGGGCACATGAAGCCTGTGCATCACCTGGGCGCCGTCCCCTGAGCTGCACTGTCACTAAGTAATAAAGGGGGGGGGGGTCTCAGGCAATGTATAGCTCCTTTCTCAAACTTGATCTTTAGTGCAAGGGGAAAACCCACAAACACCCCCGCACGCGCTTTCTCCAAAGACAGAAAATCACGGAGCGCAATGTCCTCCACTCTGCTCCTGGAAGCAGCAAGGAATCTGATGCACAGAAGTGTGGGTGTGGCCGTGGCCCCGCCCCTCTGCCCCGACTCCGCCCCGCACAGCTCCTTGGGGGACCTATTCCCAGCAGCCACGGAGTGAGACAATTGGTGTGTACCCCATCGCTCAGCACCCGGAGAGCCCCCCTGGGCTGAAGTTCTGGCCACGGGCGCAGGTTTCACAGAGGGGCCGTTTGTCCACTTCTCCGCAAGCTCCACCGAGCTGGAATCTCTGCAGCAGCCCGGATCCCTTTTAATGAGAGCTGACAGTTCAATCAGGTAAGATGAGGCGCATGTTCCTGATCGGGCACAGAGCTGTGCACATTTTCCCAGCAGAGGGTCTCGGACGTGGTCACGGAGCCCTGCGTGAAAGGCAGCCGTATCGCCGCAGTGTGGCCTTTGGAACAGGCGCCCTCAGGAGACAGCAGGTGCAGGAGGCACCTGCCAATGACACGCGTGAGATAAGAGCTCTGTGTGCAGACGAAGGCCGCCTCCTGTCTCCCCTCACGCTAACCCCTGGGTGGCCGTTTTGAACCTTGCAGGCAAGCCAGAGGAAAAACATTCTGAAAGATGCCTGCGTGGTTACTCTAAGGAGAGTCAGCAAGTCACGCATATGGGTGACCGTGGGCAACCCCACAGAGCACGCACTTCCAGTTGACCCCCGCAGCAATGTGGGAACCCACTGATCTCCCAGACTCCGGCCCTCTCCTCTCCCCACCCCAGGGCAAGCCCAGCCCCCTCTTCTGAGACTCAGCCACCCACGGGTCTCGGAGGCCGGGGCAGGGACAGCGCCCTGCAGGTGCAGTCTGAGGTTTTCCTCCCCTGGGGCCGGTTGTGGGCAGCCCTGGGAAGGCTCCACTCCTCCTTGAGTAATAACCACACATTGGGGATCCTGGCCACCCGTGCAGGAAGACCCTGTGTCAGTAGCCCTGGGAGCTACTGTGTGGAAGAGGGGCAAAGATGGGCTGAGTGCCCTACCCCCCAGCCCTGAAAGCTTTGCTAACCCGGCCTTGTAGCCAAAAAGAAAAATGGGCTCTGAGAACTCCCACTGGTGCCTCCCCGACACCTGTGCTTCCGAGTGACACCCACTGGGCCTCCTGCCAGGTGCCACAGCCCTGCCTCTAGGACTCCGTGGGCTCCAGGAATAAGTAGAGCCTAGGAGCAGAACAGCCACCAGAAATCAGGACAAAAGCAGGTCCCTGTGACACAGAACCACCAGAAGATACAAAGGAAAACTTACAGAAGTAATTAACTGATTCAATCCAACTGCAGCATTAAAAAAAGGGAAATGCTGTTATGAACTAAAATGTGACCTTCAAGTTAAAAGTTTCCGTCTATGGAGTGAAGGAAAAGGGTTTGCTATCCAAACTCCAAGTCGTAGCCTGGGCTTAGGTGGAAGTCGCAGAACAACAACGCAGGGAACGCTTGGCTGCGTGCCACAGCGTGTGACGACTGTCCCACAGGCCCCAGGGCTCTCCAGGGCTCTGCCCACGGAGCACAAAGCAACCTTCCAGCCAGGAGGAGATCCACCAGGAACTGTGTCGGCGCTGCGATAAAGAATGATCATGTCCTCTGAGATGTGAAATAATGTTGAAAAGATGAGTGATGTCTCCCTTGCAGGTTATCACCAGGATGACAAACGATCTTGGTTTTGAAACACTGTGGGGAGGAGACAATTACGCCTCATTACCATGATGCCATCGGCCAGGGCTGGCTCTCCCCGGTGGCTGTCCGGCTGCCGCGTGTGTGATCCGGGATTATGTACCCTGCTTCCCTTTCGATTAGAACAAAGATGCTATGAGCCATCCACCAATTTCTCAAGGTCATTCTGGCGTGGGCTGTCCATTTTCTGGGCAAGCACAGCCCAGGGTGCAGCCACTGCTTCTGTTGAGGTCCTACGGCCCCAGGACACTGAGGGGCTCTGATGATTGACAGCACTGACGTCATCGTAGAGCCGGGGAGTAAGGGCCCTGGTGACGGCTGCCTTGTGCATGGGTTGGGCCCTGCCTGGTGATCTCCAGTGAGGATCAGGATGAGCAGCACCGGTATCACATCAGAAGGTGGGAGTGGGGGCACGGCACTGCAGAATTCAGAATGACTTGGCTTGGGGCTGGCGCTGTGGTATAGCTGGTAAAGCCACCACCTGCAGCACTGGCATCCCATATGGGCACCGGTTCAAGTCCCGGCTGCTCCACTTCCAATCCAGCTCTCTGCTATGGCCTAGGAAAGCAGTAGAAGATGGCCCCAGTCCTTGGGCCCCTGTACCAGCATGGGAGACCCGGAAGAAGCTCCTGGCTCCTGGCTTTGGATTGGTGCAGCTCCAGCCGTTGCAGCCAACTGGGGAGTGAACCAGTGGATGGAAGACCTCTGTCCGTCTCTGTCTCTGTCTCTCTCTCCCTCCCTCTCTCTCTGCCTCTGTAACTGCCTTCCGAACAAATAAATAAATTTTAAAAAAAAGTGGGCATCTCCTGAAATTGTGGTTTTAAAGTATGGGGATATCCATGACCCTTCAGAACTTCCCAGGATCAATCTTTTCCCCACTGGGTAAATTGTTGCACCAACGGGTGTGGGTCATCAACACGAGTGAATCAAGGTGGTGGCACAAACTCCACCAGAGTCATTGTATTACGACCAAGCCCAACAATTCCAGTTTCACTGGGCGATGTTCTAGACTAAGGCAGAAAAGTTGCTAATTTCACCAGGTCACCTCTACTCTCGGGTGCCTGTCATTGTAATATTCTGTGTGACAAAACAGGAAGCTCCCTTTAGCCACGGGACGTGGGCTGTGTGCGTGGATGGCCCTGGTGCAGTGCTCACGGGTACAGGTGGGAACCCCAGGGGCCCCCGTGTTCCCGAGGCACCGCTCTGACTCGAAGACAACCACGATCGCTCAGCCCTGAGCGTCTCTCTGCGAGCGAGCTTCCCCAGAAGCACACAGAGTCAGCGACTTTACAGAAAACAACTGATAACCTGGGTTGTCAAAGCTCAAATTTGAACTTCCAAGCAAAATTAGAATTCTGATGACTTGTCTCTGCCTAAGTGTGACAGCTTCTCAATAATTAGAGGTTTTTCTGATGAGCTCAGTGGTGATATTAATGAATCCTTTTCTGTTATCAAAGAAGATGTGTCAACATCTGGAAGATCTGGGAGACTCAGGAAGTCAATGCTTCCCAAGTCACCAGAGTGGGATGCTTACAAACTCAGGCGTGGATGAACAATCCACTCACTGCGTAAGATCGACCAAGGGACTGACTTTAAGGTAACGAAGAAAGAAGAGTTCCCTGGTACTGTGTCCTAGTCAACGTTACAACATTAAAAAAGGTATCATTTGTCACACCTGCTAAGTAAAAGAAGCCAGTCACGAAGACAAATGCCGCGGGATCCCACTCAGATGAGGGGCTCAGCCAGGGGCTGGGGGAGGCAGGCACCGGAGTGGCTGATGGAGACAGACTTTCCACTTCTGCTCCACTCCTGCTCCAGCTGTCCACTGATGGTCCGGGAGAGCAGTGGAAGATGGCCCAAGTGCTTGGAACCCTGCACCCACGTGGGAGACCCAGCTCCTGGCTCCTGGCTTAGGCCTGGCCCATCCCCGGCTGTTGTAGCCATTTGAGGAGTGAACCAGCGGATGAAGCTCTCTGTCTCTCTCTCTCTCTCTCTGTCTCTCTCTCTCCATCCCTTCTTCTCTCTCTGTAACTCTTTCAAATAAATAAATACATCTTTTTTTAAAAAATGGTTATAATGCTAAATTTTATGTATACCCCCCTCCAAAAAAAAAAAAAAACACAAAAAAACCAGGAACAAGATACTCCTTGTCGGCCTCTGGTAGCCTCAGAGAACACCCAGAGTTGTCTGGGAGGCCAGGAGACTCCTGCTTGGCCAGCTCTCACCTGGGTGGTGGCTGATGGCCTCAGGTGACCCAGCCCTAACCACGTGGAAGCAGAGGTGGCACACCAGGTGTGCAGCAACAGAAACAATGCCTGGCTTCGCATTCATATGTGCTTGAAAAATTGTTATTTTTCATAAAAACATGTTATTTGCTTCAAATGCTCTATAGCGCACTACGGGTAACTCTGGTGCCAACAATTCGTTGTAAGTTACAGAACAGCTGGCAGAGGGGACTTGGGGGTTCCCTTCACAAGGAAATGGGGAGCACTGGGAGCACAGGCCAGGCGCTGACCCTGGTCTGATCATTTCCCACGGCATCCATGCATTGAAATACGATGCCACGCCCACAAAGATGTGTAATTATTATGTAAAAGACAGGCTCAGTGGGCAGGAAGTACAAATGAACACCTAAATCCCCCCGATGTTATTACATCTTCAAAATCTAACAACTAAACAGTTTTTAAAATGTTATTTACGTCAATATGCTATTGCTTTCTTTTAAATGGATTAACAACCCATAATTTGTAATTTTTCTGTTTTCATCTCTAGTTCAGTAAAACAAAAAGATAGAGCCTTCCTCAACCAAAAGGTCTCTGAGGGCCTCAATCATGTTAGAGAAAGCCCAGGAGTTTGGACCCAAGACTTGGAGAACCAGGGACTTTATTTATTTATTTTGACAGGCAGAGTTAGAGAGAGAGACAGACAGAAAGGTCTTCCTTCCATTGGTTCACCCCCCAAATGGTCGCTACGGCCGGAACTGCGCGGATCCCAAGCCAGGAGCCAGGTGCTCCCTCCTGGTCTCCCATGTGGGTGCAGGGTCCAAGCACTTGGGCCATCCTCCACTGCCCTCCCGGGCCACAGCAGAGAGCTGGCCTGGAAGAGGAGCAACCGGGACTAGTACCCGGTGCCCCGACTGGGACTAGAACCCAAGGTGCCGGCACTGCAGGTGGAGGATTAGCCTAGGGAGCCGCTGCGCTGGCCTAACCAGAGACTTTAAACAACCAGGTCTCTGCTGCTGCGGGATCCTGTGACCTCACGAAGGCACTTAACCCTTTCCTGCCTGTCTCCACACCTGTGAGGTGCAGGTAGGCAGAAAAAGGTCAGAGGTCATCCCGAGGGATGCCCGGGCTGCCGGCCTTCTTGTCTCCCGTGTGCTGAGCGTCTCAGAGTCAGCGCTGTTCCAGGCACCGGCAAAGGCAGCAAACAAGGGTGCTGTTGTCCCAGCAAGGGAGCAGGCAGGGAAGAAGCCCCTGTGTGACAGGGACAGGCAGATTTAGCGTGGGGCGGCCAGGGAGGCTGAGCTGAGGGGGAGGCGAGGGAGCAAGCACATGCGGGGAGGCTCGGAGTGGGTGGGCGAGGGGAATCTGCACCCCCCCCCCCAGATGTGAGGCCCAGGGGGCGCCGACGGGACCTTGGGGACAGGGTGCTGTGAGCCCCAGCGCTGCCTGCATGGCCTCGTGGCCTGGAAAAACCCTTGAGGGCCACTGCTGGCACGTCCACGATGCCTTGGAGCCTTCCCGGGGGTCTCCAGGCAGAGCCAGCCGTGGGTCTGCCCCCCCCCCCACAGGCCCTGAAGGGCACAGTGTCAAGATCACAGGGCTCCCACGACCCCACACCCATGCCTCGGCCCGTGTGCCAGGTCCTGGTGGGCTAACCTGCAGCGCCACACCCTCAGGGCTCCCTGCCTCTGCCTTCCTGCTGGCCTCGCCCGAAGAGAAGCCGAGGGCAGCTGGGTCGTTCGCTCCCCTCTCCTCCCGCAGGCCCTGTCCAGTGTCACCGCGCGCAGCTCCTGCGGGTGGACGTCCCCTGCTCCCCTGAGGCGGGGGACTGTGCCTCGCTCCCTCCAGCAGCCTGGGAAGGGCTGCCGATGGAGCTCCCCCTACATACACTGCCCTGGCCCACATGACCTCAGGAACAACTCCACCTGTCAACTCTCCTAAAACTCCCCAGAGGGAGTGCACCATCCGGCTCCTGGCAGGCCGTTTGCCTAAAGAACACCCGGGGACGCAGCACAGAGGCCCCTGGGGTGGGCGGCTCCTCCTCCGCCCTGGTCACTGGGCTCCTCCAGGGTGGAGACGAGTGACAGGCATCGGCTGAGCGAATGGAAAACGAATCTGTGTGCTAATGCTCACCACACATCAAAGCAACTGCTTCAACACACTTTGGAGTGGGAATTAATTGCCTCCCCTAGTCATTATTTTAATCCGTGGCTATAATCAAACCTCCATCACGTGGAGTTAATAAATCAAGCACAGACACCTGCGCAGTAGCCGAAAGGCGAGCAGGCGCTCAAAGCACGCCAGTCTGAAGGTCGCACAGGAGCCCCGGCACCCAACACTCAAATTCTGGTGACGGAGGGGGGTCCGGCCTTTCCTTTCTCCTTTCCCGTGTGTCTTCTCATTTTAGCCAGGCTATTTTTTAATATAACATCTCGCTCGAGAGGTAATCCAGACAACACACAGCCTACTCCTGTAGTGTGTACTCCACGGTTCTCAGTGTGGAATCAGAATTGCTCGACCGTCACCGCATGTGGTCTAGAATATTTTATAACACGGAAAAGGAGCCCATATCCACCAGCAGACGCTCCGCCCCGCACCCCTCCAGCCCCAGGAAACTGCGAATCTACTCTCTGGTTCTAGAGAGTTCCCTCTGCACACTTGGCACGCCGCCCCTCGAGCTCTCCTCTACTCGGCAGAACACTTTCTGGATTTGTCCATGGATTGGGTCTCCACTCCTTTTCTATTGCCAGATAATACTGCACCGGACGGAGAGACCACATTTTATTAATCCGTGGATCAGCTGACAGTCGTTTGAATTGGCTCCGCGTTTTGCCTGTTGGAACACTGCCAGGAATACGTGTGGACAAGTTTCACGTGGACATGTGTTTTCATTTCTCTTGGGCAGAATTGCCAAGTTTTGCGGTGGCTCTGGGTTTAAGCGTCCGTGGCACTGCCAGATCATTTTCCAAAGCAGCTGCGCCAATTACAATCCCACGGCAGAGTACGGGGAGTTTAATTTCTGCACACCCTGTCAACATCCATCATTTCCTGTCTCTTTTATTGCAGTTCTGTCCTCATTTTTAAACCTTCCCCGGAGAGGCGGTGGCATCGCTCAGCTGTCTGGACTCAGCCGTCTGGACTCCCTGTATAAGGGGCTCCTCCAGGACTGGCTGTCCAGTACCCGACCGTGTCTGGAGCTCTCCCAGTGCTCACATTGCACATCGAAAGTCCAGGCAAATTCCACAGAGTCACCCTGTCTAGGCTGGGAACCACTAACCACACGTGGCCATTGAAATCGAAATTACTTACAAGGAAACAAAACATTCAGTGGCTCAGTCACAGAGGTCACATTTCAAGCACTCTAGAGTGGCACGTGGCACGGGGTGACCACACTGGACAGTGCAGACTAACACATTTCCATCCTGGTGGGCAGCTCCCTCACTTCACCACCCGGCGAGAGACTGCAGGGCGGCTTTGTCCCCAGACCCCCTGCACCTGAGTCCCCCATCACACACAGCCCCACGGCCCATTCTGCCAGTCAGCCAGGGAGGCTCGGCATGCCTGGGGACACCAGAGAACAGGGACATGGGAGTGGCTCTTTGTGTAGAAGCACAGTCAACAGCATTTAAGGAATCTTCCCGCTTCTCAAAGTCTGGCTGCTCGAAACGCGGTGTCTGGGAGGCGACACACCAAATACCGAAACCGATCTCTTTCTCCGAGCTCTGCTGTGGAGCATTGCCAACGTTCACACACTTCTAGCAGGATTTGCTGTGTGTGTGCTATTAACAATTAGCAGCCAGTTAATACTTCTGAGCCTGAAGCCTGTTAGAAAAGTGAATCGAACCATTTCAAGGAGGGAAACTCTCCCCCACAGCAGCCGCGGGCGTCACACACCCAGGCTGGCAGCCAGTGAGCATACCAAAGGCTGGCTTTCACACATCTGAGGTTATTAACACTCAACGAAGTACATTAATCTGGCCTCGAAAAGGAGATAAACATCTACTAATTGTCTGAACTCCTCTGAAACTGTGGTGTTGCGCTTTGCCACAAGTCAAATGACATCTAAGACCAAAGCCATGGCTAATCATTTTCACCACCAACACAAACGTTCCCCATCTCCAATTCAAATCAGAGAAACTCATGAAATCTCTTACGTCAAAGCCAAGTTGTCCGCGGCTGCTTTTCCTCCCTTCAATCATGGCAGGCAAACTAGCTCTTACCAGTTCTAACTCTAACGTCTAACATCTAAGTTCTAACAGTCTAATGTCTCCATCGGGATAAGGTAATGCGTAAGTATGTGACCCCAGAAACCACAGCAAGGCAGAGAGGAGCTCTTCTCTCTGCACGGGAGCCTCTCTGGTCTACGTGTGAGCCATGGCTGGCCATGCTTTATGTGGGACAGAACACCAGTGCGCTGGGAACATGGCGGGATGTGACCACCTCCACCCACCACGTGCTCAGGGGGTCCTGCAGAATCTCGCGCCATTTTCCTCCGTTAGAGAATATTCCTTGGGAAAACGCTGTGATGTCCCATTGCCGTCATTCTAACTGCTATGTTGTGGTTCCCTAAACAGCAGCAGGACACGGAGAGGAACCCATGTTGTCATACAGCTGGTTCTCGCACGGAGCACCACCTGAAGTCTCTTATGGACAGAGAGAAAGCCGAGTACGACTTTGCTGGTGACTGCACTGACCCCTCCCCAGCGGGGAGCCCCCTCTGCCCAGTCACCCCTGCTCATCAGTGAAAGCCACAGAATAGGTCACTGGGGTGTCCCGTCACCTTAAAAGGAATGAAAACATTCACACAATGCGGTAAACCCCCTCAAAGAACGCTCCAAGGTCAAGAACAGGGCCAGCTCGCCTTCGCTCATGGACTCAGAGATCAGAAGAGAGCCCGTGGAACCTTGAAAACCATCTCAATCCTGAAGCTAAGCAGCAAATTCGGATGACCCCGGCTCTGTAGGTCCAGGTGTGGAGGTGGAGAAGGGGCCCAGAGGAGCTGAAGAGGACCCTGGTTATCCCGTCTGTCCCAGGAAAATCCCTCCTGCTCTCCTAGGCTTCGTTTAGCTTTGTATCACAGAGTGTCCATCAAACCAGAAGAGCGGAGTAATAGGGAAGGGCACTGTCCAGTGACCCCAAAGGCCATCGTCCCCTAGTGGACGTGACATAGAATCAGAAAAGCTTCTGTTCATTAAGTTTACATTCTTTGGTGACGTTGGATATTATCTGAGGAATACGGAAACAGAAGAAAACCTTTTTTTTTTTTCCTATGCCAACTACTGGGTTCAATCTTACAATAGAACATAGTGATGGGAAACTCATTGTCTAGAGAGAATACATGTTTAAGACACAACACGTCTCTTATTTCTTGTGATTGTGCACCCTAGCTGGATGTTCCATCTATGCTGGCTGACTTGGCTAAGCTGGGTGGTCCAGGCTGGTCTCACATAATGGCTGGACCTCAGCTGGGATACTGGTTCTGTCCACAGGTGCTCCCACCCCCCAGAGCCTGGCCCAGGCTATTGACCTGGAAGCTCAGAGTCTTCCCCAAACCACAGGGTGAGCCCCACCACCTCGCTGGGGCTGCTCAAGCTCCACTTGCACCACAACGTCCGCTCGGCCAAAGCGAGTCACATGGCCTAGTCTGGGGTCAGGCGAGAGTAGAGCCAAGGGCATGGCTGCAGAGGACACAACTCCTTGGAGGTCATTTCTACAATGATGTACCCCAAGTAACCCCCATGTGAAGTCCTGGGTGCTATAAACAGCCACGTCCATCCTCTGGTTGAAGGGGTTGCAAACACTGAAACAACGCCTTTAGCCGAGTTATTCCACGGCAACCGTTGCCAACGGAAAAGCAGACCTTCAAAGCCAGGCAATAAAAATGCCAAATATGGAGACAATCATCTGATTTAGCTCATATTTTTTTAATTTCCTTATATTTTCTAATCAAATCCTTGTATCTTATCCACTTCCGCTTTCTTAGTTATTCAGCAAACGCCTTTCCTCAGTACCTGTAACACGCAAGGCATCACAGAGACCACAATGGGGTAAGCGATGTGGTCCCGGTCCACTGGGAGGGACCGAGTCTCCACTCAGGTCATGGTGCTACCCGGCAATTGAGCGGGGAATGGCATGCTGGGGGCAGAGGGACACAGGGAGATCCAGGTGGGCTCGGGGTGAGGCTCAGAACACGCCCACTGATACCCCACCGCCTTAGCTTCCTGGACCCCCAAATTCCCAAGCAGTCCCCATCTAGTTCCAGTGTGGCCATGCGCCGGGGTCTCCTCAGGCTGCCACCTCCTTCACTGCTGTCCAAGGGGACTTCTGAGCGCTCCGGACTATTGACCAGGGTGGGTGTCCTTTGGGATGGTGGATACTCCGGGCAGAGGTGAGTGCTGGTGCTGTTGGGCAACTGCCCAGGGACCCACTGCTCCCTCCTCAGCACTGCTTACGGTCTGCCAGGTCCTCTGCTGTTCCCTCTGGGCCAGTCCCCTTGCCAGACCCTGCGTGCTTCACCTGTTCTGGGGTGGAACCAGCTAGCTCATCCAGATCCACCTGCTTCTCACTCACACCACGGCTTCTGAACTCATGCGTCTAGCATTTGCTACCACCCGTGCCTCGCTAGCTGCAGCAGATTTCCTCCAACCAGCAGGAGAGCCAAGTCCAGCTGCCCAGCAGGGAAGGGTTCCCGAAGGAATTTGATGAGCGCAGGGGTGGGAGTAGGGGAGAAGCATCCCAGTGGGTCAACCAAGATGCAATCCCAGCGGCCCCTCTGGATCTACCTTGCAGCCTTGCAAGCTGCGGGCACTTGCTCAGGTAGGAAATCAACAAGTGTTGGGTTGTGGGTTGGTTTCGAGAGGACCGATGGGGAGCTAGAAGCTGGCAGAGGCACAGACCAGCGTCAGGCAGCCTGAACCACATGGCCGCTGCCGGCACCCTCTGGGCTGGCTACATGGGAGCTCTTCGTCCACTAGCAGAACTCTGGGGGTCAGGGGTGGGACTTTTCGGCATGTGAGCCTCATCTTTCTGGTCTTCATAATCCATCTCCTTAATGAATGGTGTCCACGATAAAAGCCGCACTCGGGGCTTGCGCCCCTGGAAGAGCAAGACCTTTTGATCCGTGCTCTTTGCTTGTCTCCTCCTAACTGAATCTCGAGCAGAAAGAAAAATAACAGCAAGTCTTGCCTGCTGGATCCTGCGACCTTCGGTGCCCCAGCCAAGGAGGACCTGCAGCACTGATGCGTGACCTGCCTCCTTGCTCTCACACCTGCTCTGTCTCAGAGAGCTACTCACTCTGACTTGAAAGACAAATGGAAAACGAAACCCTGGATTGTATTTCTCCTCAATCTGTCAGACCCCATTGCTGTCAGAAAACCAAGCTGACTTAATTCCTACCCAGAGAAACCAGCTCCTGTTTCTCATAATGCAAATGAAGGCAAACTAAACAGCACAAAGTAAAACAGAAAACCGCCGTATGCAGCCAAACAGCACAAATCCCCCAAGCGTGCTGAGCTGTTCTCTTTGACCTGGTTCCTCTTTCATATCTCACATTCCCACCCCAGTGGAGAAAAGTTCAGGTGTTTGGACAATTGGAGCTTTAGCCAGAGGGTGTCATAAGACCAGCACTTGGTCTTCAGACCTCCCACCAGGGAGCCACAAAAGAAAGTTCCGCTTGCTGACCGAAAGAGTGAGCACCACAGCACGTCCTGTGTCCACCAGCCAGCCAACACCGCCAACCCAAATGCCTGCAGACACACGCGGTGCCTTCCTGCTCACGCGGATGGGCTTAGCTCCTGCTGAACCTCAGGGCTGAGCCATCACAGCCTGGGCTCTTGGGCAGTTCCATCCTACAGCCAGTCTTCCTAGTAGATGCACAGACTATGGCTGAATTTTCTGAATTTTCGGCGTTTAGGAAACACACACAGACACACAGAGCCCCTCAATGCATCCCCTGTGGTAGAAGCGTGCTGCAGCAATGCGCCCCTCCCAGGGGAAGAGGCTTGTGTCCTGCTCTGTGTCCTGCACACTTCTCCGATCAGACCGGTCAGGCTGATCTGCTCACCTATCCCACCAGTCATCTTCACAGCAAAAGGCACCCACCAAGCCCCCTGCCGCCATCCTGGGTTGGAGGAGCCATTACGGGGATGGATGACCCAGCGAGAGCGAGCGAGTGACAGCGAGAGCAAGCATCAGTCATGAAATCCACGTGCAATAAATGCTAGCGTATGCCGGTTTTCACCCAGAGCTGGCTGTGGGCCACTGCTGAGGCTTCATATTTATTGAGTACCCACAGGGATGAGGCTCCCTTTGACCCTCTTGTGGAACAAGCCTCAGTAGGGGTGGAGAATGCTTTCCTAAGGGAATAAGCCTCCCTCCTTGTGAGGCTTCGAAGGGAATCCTAGAGCCCAAAGGAACTGTATTACCATATTTCATTGAATTGAAGGTGCCTTTGCCATCAGCTCAAGGCACCACTATTTTAGGGGGCCTACAAGAGAAAGAGACTATCTCTCAGTACAAGGCGCCGTGGACCATGGGACACATCTCATTTCAGAGATTTAAAATGTGACAAGGGGCCAGCCCCCGCCTGCACTGCCGGCATCCCATGTGAGCACCGGTTTGAATCCTGGCCACTCCACTTCCAATCCAGCTCCCTGCTACGGCGCCTGGGATGGCAGCAGGAGATGGCCCAGTGCCTGGGCTCCTGCACCCATGTGCGAGACCCAGATGAAGCTCCTGGCTCTGGCCTGGCTCAGCCCTGGCCATTACAGCGATTTGGGGAATGAACCGGTGGATGGAAGACATCTCTCTCTCTCCCTGTAATTCTGCCTTTCAAATAAATAAATCTTTTTTAAAAAGTGACAAAATGTGCACATTATGAGCAAAGAAATATGCAATTTTTATGTGGCTTTGTCCCTGACACTGGCCTGGAAATTCTCAACCCTCAACGCTGGACGTTGCCAGTGTCCGTATTGAAGTCTCCTAACTGCCCACACCCGAGAGATCCTTCTTCCTGCGAGTTCTTTATGACTTGAATTTACACTGTGTCACCTCCCTTTTGCTTGAAGATGGAGCTAGCTCTATCCTTCCTTTAACAAAAATCCTTTGTTTTCTTTAGGGCAACCTTCCAGCACCCAGGTCTTTCTCCAGTAAGTCAAACCACCTCGAGATCTTTTTACTGAAATATGATTCACAGATGCAAAACACAGGAACACACTGCAAGCGTCCGAATTGGTCACTTTTTTTTTTTTAATTTTTTTTTATTTTTTGACAGGCAGAGTGGACAGTAGAGGGAGACAGAGAGAAAGGTCTTCCTTTGCTGTTGCTTCACCCTCCAATGGCCGCCACGGTAGGCGTGCTGCGGCCGGCGCACCGCGCTGATCCGATGGCAGGAGCCAGGTGCTTCTCCTGGTCTCCCATGGGGTGCAGGGCCCAAGCACTTGGGCCATCCTCCACTGCACTCCCTGGCCACAGCAGAGAGCTGGCCTGGAAGAGGGGCAACCGGGACAGGATCGGTGCCCCACCGGGACTAGAACCCGGTGTGCCGGCGCCGCAAGGCGGAGGATTAGCCTAGTGAGCCGCGGTGCCGGCTTCAAATTGGTCATTTTTACAAAAGTGAACACACCTGGGGAATCTCCACAATCAATAACATTTAAAAAAAATTCTAATCCTTGGGGCCGGCACTGTGGTGTAGCTGCCCCTCTACTGATCCAGCTCTCTGCTGTGGCCTGGGAAAGCAGTGGAAGATGGCCCAAGTGCTTGGGCCTCTGCACCCACATGGGAGACCCGGAGGAAGCTCCTGGCTCCTGGCTTCAGATTGGTGCAGCTCCAACTGTTGAGGTCAACTAGGGAGTGAACCAGCAGATGGAAGATCTCTCTCTCTCTCTGCCTCTCTGTAACTCTGCCTTTCAAATAAATAAATCTTTTTAATAAATGTGTGGGATACAATAAGAACAGTGCTGAGAGAATGCCACTTAAAAAAAAATTCTAAGCCTCTCTCCCATCTCCCCTCCTCCCCTTCAGTGCTGCGGACCTCAGGGAGAAGCAGAGCTCATTCTCCGGTCTTGAACTGTGCACACACACAAACACGCCGCCTGCACTCCTGTGCGCTTGGCTTCGTGCTCAACGCCACGCACCCTCCCTCACGGTGCCGCGACAGCACTGTCTTCTGTCCACTATCCACGTCACTTTAGATGGATATTTGAGTTGCTGTCCGTGAGTGGTTTTTCTGAATAATGCCATCACGGAGATCCTTACCTGTGTCTTCCAGGATGTACAGGTGTGTGCTCCCGGTGGGAAAATGCGCAAGGACTGGATCCCTCAGTGATGGGGCATCCCACACTCTGCATCAGTGCCGATGGCTCAACAGTTTTCCAAAGTTCCTGCCCCTCAAGCAGCCTGCGACCACCCAGCCGCTTCACGTCCTCATCGGCACTTGACAGGGTCCACTCCACTGTAGCTGCTCTGGTGGGCAGATCCCACCACAGATTTTTGAAAGATTTCTGTATTTTATTTATTTGAAAGGCAGAGAGACATGGATAGTGGGAGGGGGAGAGCAGGAGAGGGGGGAGAGAGAGAGATCTTCCATTTGCTGGTCCACTCCCCAAATGGGTGCAAAGCCAGGGCTGGTGCAGGCTGAAGCCAGGATCCCAGAACTCTACCTGGGTCTCCCACATGGGTGCAGGGGTCCAAGAACTTGGGTCATCTCCTGCTGCTTTTCCATGCACATTACCAGGGAGCTGGACGGGAAGAGAGCAGTTGGAACGCCAGCCGGCACTCTGATACAGGATGCCAGCATTGCAGGTGGTGGCCTAACCCACTGTGCCACAACATGGCCCCCCGAGAAGCCTCTTATGTTCTTATTGGCCACTGGGTATCCTCCTCCGTGAAGGACCTGTTCAAGTCTTCTGCGTTTGGGTTGATTTTTAGAAATTTCTTACACCATTAGGATACCAGATGCCAAATCCTTTATGCTTATGGGGTTTCTTTACAACTTCATGGAAATGGACTTAAAAGGTAAGTGTATTTGGGCACATCAAGATACAGGCTTATTAAAAGAATGTGCTGGCCGGCACTGTGGCTCACTGCCTGCGGAGTCGGTACCCCGGGTTCTAGTCCCAGTCGGGGCACCGGATTCTGTCCCGGTTGCCCCTCTTCCAGTCCAGCTCTCTGCTGTGGCCCGGGAGTGCAGTGGAGGATGGCCCAAGTGCTTGGGCCCTGCACCCGCATGGGAGACCAGGAGGGGGCGTCTGGCTCCTGGCTTTGGATCAGCATGGTGCGCCGGCCGCAGTGGCCATTTGGGGGCTGAACCAACAGAAGGAAGACCTTTCTGCCTCTCTCTCTAACTGCCTGTCAAAAAAAAAAAAAAAAAGAATGTGCTACCCTGAGAACTCAGCACGTGGTGCTGGGGTCACAGAGGCAGAAGTCCCAGGCATATTATGGGTACCATGCTCAGCATTTCCACAAGCTTTGCAAACATTTACTTATTTACTTACTTGAGAGCCAGAGAGCTCCCATCTCCTGGTTCACTGCCCCTCAGGCTGGGCCAGGCCAGAGCTTGGAGCTGAGAACACAGTCTAGGTCTTCCACATGACTGACAGGAGCCCAGCTACGTGATCCGTCATCCGCTGCTCCCCGGGGTGCACATTGGCAAAGAGGTGGAGTAGGGAGCAGAGATAGGACTCGAACCCAGGCACTCTGATATGGGATACAGGTGTCTTAACCACTAGGCCAAACATCCACCCCACGAACTGAGGTACCTTCATATATATATACTTATAACCTATTTTCTTACATACATACACCCTGTATCTATGTGTGCACACACACATAGATACACTTGTGTATACAAAGTGTATCTATGTGTGTGTGCACATACACTTGTGTATACAATAGTTATTTTCTGGCACTTTGGCTCATGCTTTTATTATCTGCCATGGTATCTCAATTTTAATTAAATTTTAAAATAATTCGACTCGACAATTTTTTCCTTCATGGCTAGTGTGTTGTGTTTTCTCTAACCCACAATTATGAAAATATTTTCCTGCGTCATCTTATAGAAGCTTGGTTTAGCTTTCAGACTTCTCTGCAGTGCACATGGAATTGAATTTTTGTGTAAATTTCCAGCTGACTCAGGCCCGTTTGTTCCCACATCATTGCCACGGTCACCGTGGTCCACAGGAGTGGCTCTGATGGGGGTCTACATCTGGGCTCTCCATTCTATCCCTGCACCAATTCCCTTCTGCCCTGGTTACTTTAGCTTTTTGCCTTAATTAAAAAAAAAAAAAAAGCCCTATTAAGATGTACATTCTCACGGGGCAGGCGCCTGGCTCAGCCGTCAGGAGCGTGGGACACACTCGTTCCAGATCTCTGTGCCTGCGTCTGAGTCCCTGTCACTGTGCTCCCTGGGAGAGTAGGTGATGGCTCAAGTAGTTGGGTCCCTGCCACACACATAGGAGACATGGATTGAGTTCTAGGTTCCTGGCTTTTGGCCTGGCCCAGCCCCGGTTGTCATGGGCATTGGGGAAGTGAACTAGCAGATGGGAGATCTATCACTGTCTCTCTCTGCTTTTCAAATAAAATGCTTTTTCAAAATTTCATTATCAGATTGTCATTCATGCGACTGATGCTCTCATCATCTTTGCGATAAGGACATAGTTCATCAACTAAAGGACTCTCAGGGGCTGGTGTTGTGGCATAGTGGGTAAAGCTGCCAGTTTATGTGGGTGCCCGTTTGTATTCTGGCTGCTCCACTTCCAATCCAGCTCCCTGCTAATGCGCCTGGGAAAGCAGTGAAAAATGGACCAAGTGCCTAAGTCCCTGCTCCCACATGGGAGACTTAGATGAAGCTCCTGGCTCCGGGCTTCAGCCTGGCCCAGCCCTGGCCATTGTAGTCATCTGGGGCGTGAACCAGCGTATGGAAGATCGATCTCTCTCTCTCTCTCTCTCTCTCTCTCTCTGTGCCTCTCTCTATATAACTCTGCCATTCAATTAATAAATATTTAAAAAAAAAAAAAACCTAAAGGACTCAGATTTCTCAACAGCTCCACTGCCCGGACAGTATTTCCTGGGTACTTTCATCCTTGCAGTATTCTATTGTTCAGCCAAGAAGCCAGCAAACCTGAAGACGCCCTGGGAGGAGAGGAGAAAAGTCAGCAGATCCGGGTCTTTCCCCTCTGTTGGTCTGGGAGGAGAAAAAGCTTAGACATTTGTGCTGTCGATCATTTGTGCTTTGCTTGGTTTGGCTCTTGTGTATGAAAACCATAAAAACTCAAAAACTTCAGCAGAGGAAAAGAGAGGAAAGAACCACCTATATCCACAGCTGACCCAATCATTAATCTGATGTACTCTGACCGGCCTTTGTTTCACAGAGATAGTTGGCCCTTGCTTTACAATTTGACATCAGCATTACAGAAACTTCTTCATAATTTCCATGTCAAACAAACAGAATGTGTTTGGTTGAAAATAGCACCAAAATTTACATAACTGTGTCCTTGCTTTCACACTTTGAGATTGCTTCCAACTTTTCTGAGAGTAGATAATACTGCAATGAACATCTTCTAGCAAATCATCATTTCCCTGTTGTGGAATTGTTTCTTCCAAGTGGTTTTCACTAGTTTATACAACTGCTAGCAACATTCAGTTTCAATATATGAATTGTGAATAAATTTACATTTTCATGAGTTCAATATTTATGCATTTTCTAGTTACAGATGCCTTTTTCTCTTTTGTACACTAACATAATACAGCAAAGTCTTTGTATTCTTCTCATCAATTTTTATGGCACCTATTTACATCAGAAATAGCTATTGGGGGCCAGTCTATGGCATATCAGGTAAAGCCACCTCCTGCAGTGCCGGCATCCCACATGGGTGCTGGGTCAAGACCTGGATGCTCCACTTCCGGTCCAGCCCTCTGCTATGGCCTGGGAAAGCAGCAGAAGATGGCCCAGGTCCTTGGGCCCCTGCACCTGCATGGGAGACCCGAAAGAAGCTCCTGGCTCTTGGCTTCAGATCTGCTCAGCTCTGGCCATTACGACCATGTAGGGAGTGAACCAGTGGATGGAAGACCAATATCTCTCTCTCTCTCTCTCTCTCTGCCTCTCTATAACTCTGCCTTTCAAATAAATAATTTTAAAAAATAGCAGTTGTTTGTCTTGTTAATTGTACCCTATAATGTGCTGGTAAGAAAAATGTGGAATTTACTTTTACATCCATATTGTCACATGACCAGCACACAGCACATATTGGTATTCATCAATATTTGCTCAGTGAGAGAAGGCACATTTGTTTCAAGTACTCCCCCCATATATTTTGCCATCTGCGCCTCGTGCATGGCAGGCATTAATGAATGTTGACTGTATTATAATAATGATGACATATGGTGTGTGGACTCTTAGGAGCATCTGTCAGGAAGAGGAGCTCCTAATTTGGTCATTTCAGTCGGTCTAACAGTCTGACGTGCTGATTTTCCTGAGGCCATTTCGCATTCTCAATATGTTAAGAAAAAAAAAAAAAAAACAACAACACTCCTCTGTATGACTAACGTAGTGGGAACACAGGAAGTCCAGAGAGACTCCCCGACCTCTGTGTGACTAACGTAGTGGGAACACAGGAAGTCCAGAGAGACTCCCCGACCTCTGTGTGACTAACGTAGTGGGAACACAGGAAGTCCAAAGAGACTCCCCGACCTCTGTATGACTAACGTAGTGGGAACACAGGAAGTCCAGAGAGACTCCCCGACCTCTGTGTGACTAACGTAGTGGGAACACAGGAAGTCCAGAGAGAATCCCCGACCTGGCTTTCCCCCCTCAGTGCACGGCTATTTTGCAGGATTCCTTTGCGTTTCCGCAGCTCCGAATGCGCCACTCACTGCAGCCTTGGCCCCGTTCTCATCCCCTGGTGGTTTGCTCTGGGGACCTCTGGTCCCTCCCGGCCTCCCTTCCCAGAGACTGTATGGGTGGCTGCTCCCCGACAACCTCCGGATGCCCGGGATCCGTCCCCTTTCACAGCGCTGTGTGTGAAGTATTAGAATTCTCTGCAGGGATCGAGTCTGGGTCTTGTGGGGGCCCCCGTTCTTCACCCCTCAATCCAGCACAGGTGCTGGAGTACGGCGGTGATCCAAGATGTATCACTGATGGACAATCGTTGAAATAAACTCCGTGTTCACCAACCTTCTGCAGCTCAACTATGAATTTATCAGACTTAGCAAACAGACCCAGACACAACCACGCTCTTCACCTCCCCTGCCCACTGGTGAGCTCTGGTCCCCCTCTCCCATGTTGCAGACACAACCAGAGGGTTCTAAGCCCATGTATGGCAGGGGTGGGGGGCGGTCTCGGGTCTCCCATCCGGGCACTGTGTGCTCTCTCTGGGTATGGGACAGCGTCTAGAGATGTTTGTGGATTCTGTAACTGAGAGGAGACGCTGCTACCGGCGTCTGGTAAGTAGAGACAGGGATGCAGCCGGCAAAGATGCCCAGGGAAGCCCCCAACATGGGGACGTGTCAGCGGTGCTGAGGCTAAGCAACCTCACTCTGGGGCTGGCG
Organism: Lepus europaeus; assembly: GCF_033115175.1. Lineage (NCBI taxonomy): Eukaryota > Metazoa > Chordata > Mammalia > Lagomorpha > Leporidae > Lepus > Lepus europaeus. The sequence goes on along the minus strand of NC_084843.1, from coordinate 5,048,422 downwards.
CTGTGGTGCAGCAGCTTAAGCCACAGCCTAAGACACCCACATCCCATATGAGCACCGGTTCAAGTCCAGGTTTCTCCACTTCCAAACCAGCTGCCTGCTAATGTGTCTGGGAAAGCAGTGGAGTTTGGTCCAAGTGCTTGGGCCCCTGCCACCCATTGTGGCGGAAGAGGGAACCAGCAGATGGGAGATCTCTTTCTCTGTCTCTCCTTCGAACTTTGCTTTTCAATAAAGAAATAAATCTCTAAAAGAAGAAGAAGAAACCTCACTTGTGAAACCCTCCAGCCCCTGGCCCCTCCGCCCACTACCCCGTCATCTCCACAGTCCCTGCTTTGTCAAAGCCTGCGTGACAGGAGACGTCCCTCGGGCTGGCCCGGACGCTGCCGATGCAGCCGAGGTCCCTGGCCCTGACATCAACCACACAGCACAGACAGGGGGTGCAGGTGCTCCTCTTAGAAAGAGCTCACAACCCTCTAGAGTTCTACTGGACACGGAATCTCTGGTTTATGCACGCAGGCACGTATTTTCATACACCCTCGTCCTGATCGCAAATTAAACGGCGATACCGGACAGCCTCAGGTGAATTGGGACAATACACTGGAGTCACCGCACTCGGGGCCACTGTTCTCCAGGGGACACGGAGAAGTTAGAGGAAGCAGACCTCAGGCCCCGGCCCTGCCTGCGGCTCCAGGAACCGCTCACCGAGCTCACAGCTGGACTCACCGCCGACTGGAGAGCCACACTCCTCAAATACAAGTCCCAGCACGCCCGTGCCGACTCAGAGCCTTTCCCAGGCTCCCGACGCCACCTTGAGCAAAGGCCCAAAGCCTTCCGTGGCCTCAGGGCCCCTCTTCTGCGTGGTGTCACCCCCACCACTCCCTTGTCACCAGCCTAGACCCAGCCTCTGGGTTGACACACACAGCTCCGCCCCAAGGTTTTGCCCTCCCCAAGTTTCTACATCTCCCCTCCTCCATGACCCGGGTCTCTCAGGTGCTGTTTTCGGAGGGGCCTTCTCTACCCGCCTGGACGAGGCAGCGCACCCCACTCCTCTGCACCCCGTGCACCACGGGTTTTCCTGTGCGGGGCTCACCAGCAGGTGGTATCCATCAATGCTGGCAGACTCCCCAAACAGAATGAGAGTTTCCGGCAGCCGGGGCTTTGATGGAGCGAGGCTGTGGTCTCAGCCCCTGAGAGTCTAGAACCTAGTGGGTATCTATTTTTTAACATTTATTTATTTGAGAGGCAGAATTACAAACAGGCAGAGGCAGAGGGAGAGGGAGAGGGAGAGGGAGAGGGAGAAGGACCTCGGCCTCCCTCGGCTGCATTGGCAGCGTTAGGGCCAGGCTGAGGGGCTCTGCTGGCCCCAGAGCCAGCGTGCACTGGCCAGGCAGGATGGCGTGCAGGTCATGCACATGGTGACTGTCTCATCTTGTTTTCCACCACAGGCTCTCCTCAGAACCCACCCCCCCCCACCCCAGCTACCCTAAGCCAATGGGATCCGGGGAGCTCCCAGAATCACTAACAAGTCGGAGAGCCAGATATGGCCCCTGGCAGGAGCTAAGTGGGCTCCTGGGAGTCCACAGCGGAGAGCTGGGAGCAGTCTCACGGCCAAGCGGGAACACAGAGCTCAGTGATGTGCAACTGTCCATTTCCACAGAGCCTTGCTCATTCCACGGTCAAAATCCCAGCAGAGGCTCCCAGGGCCGCTTTTGGTCAGGCGCTAGATACGCAAAGCGCTAGATACACAAAGCAGAGGAGCTGCCCGGGACCCCCGGGACTGGGTCCGCATCGGTCCCCACCCAGAGTGGGGCAGTGGATGGAGCCCAGCCCCAGAAAGAACTCGGCGTGCAGGTGGGAAATGTCATGGCTTCCGGGAGGCCGAGAGTGGCAAACACCCGCAGGGAGAGCTGGCGGTCACTGTGAAATCACAGCTGGAGGAGCCTCAGGTCTGCTGACCAGGGGCCAGGCATTGTGGGAAGCTGAGGCGTCCCAGTGAGCGCAGCTAGGACCCTGGACCCCCCGCATCCGCCCTTGGAAGACTAGAGACTGTGCCAGGAGACGCTCGGGGGTCACTTACCCCGGCCAGCCTCCAGGCCCTTCCTGGCGGGGACACTTCGCAGACATCTCAGGGAGTCTGCGCCAGCGCAGCACGTGCCCAAGCCCGCAGTGTGTCCCGCGGGGGCTCCCCCTGCAGAGCGGTGCTCACACGGGTGCATCGGCGGACTGGAGACTCCAAGAAGCTGCTCGGGAAAGGGAAAACCTCGCCCAGGAACATGCATGGCTTCCCAGGTGGATCTCCCCAAGGGCCACCGGCATCACTAGCACCCAAGGCAATCTCCCAGCATGCAGTGCCGGGGGAAGGCCCATCTCCCCTGCCTCTCACATCTGGGCAAGTCCAACGTATCCCAAGAAACAGGGGACACTCAGAGGGCAGAAGTGGGCGGGAGTAGCGCCGGACAGAGACAGACCATGCAGTCTTTCGGTCAGTGCTCACCGTGTTGGGGTGGCTCCTGTACTTGCAGGGAGTGGGCAAGTGGCCACGTGAAAACAAGGAGGACGGAAACCCAGGCTTCACTCTGTGTGCAGAGTTTGTTGTGCCCTTGGACTCCCGCAGCAGACGGTTTAGAGACTGGAGACCTTCCAGGGAACGCTGGGTTCTTCCCTAAGATCTAAGGAGGACGCGGGGACAATAACTCTCTCCTGAATTGCATCCCCTTTGCCCCTGCAAGTCCTAGACAATGGGGGGGGGGGTTGCTCCTTGTTCATGACGTGGTCTCTCTCATCATATTTAGCTCCCAGCATGCGCAGTTGTCTGGGACAGGTGGCACCAGGCCAGTGACTTGCTACTTGCAGCAGCTTCACTGGACCCGGGGCTGGGGGCAGACACTTGGGGTCAGCTCGGGAGCCAATGAGCAGCCTCCCTAGCCTTGCATGTGAAAGGCTCACTACTATGACAATAAAACCTTAGCCTGGCTTCAGATGTGTTCTTCCAACTTAAGGAGAGATTACTGCGTCTTTGATATCACAATTAAAATGGATCAGTAGGGAGAAATGGCGATTGATCCTCAAACTATTGTGCGGAGCTGTTGAAAGTTCCAGAATGTGCCTTGAGCCCCATCACTGAGTCACGAGGATCAATAACCTGAGCTGTATGGGTGTGATGGCCGCAGGCTTCCCCAGGCAGGCGGGAGCCAGCAGTTAAAGAAACGGGACCGACCTTCAAACCATTTCGCCAGCAACAGGCAGCCTTGATTTTTTGTTTTTAAGTGAAATTGTCCTTGGGGCTGTCAAAACTTCTAAACTCTTCTCTGTCTGAAGGGCGTGTCCACCTGTCTGCACCTCGGCTGCCATGACAAAGGCCATCTTGCTAAATTTAAAGGCGACCCAGTGAAACCAGGCTAGCCACCTGGGAGCAGTGACCTTTTTTTTTTTTTTTTTTTTTTTTTTGACAGGCAGAGTGGACAGTGAGAGAAAGACAGAGAGAAAGGTCTTCCTTTGCCGTTGGTTCACCCTCCAATGGCCGGCATGGCCGGCGCACTGTGGCTGGCGCACCGCGCTGATCCGAAGCCAGGAGCCAGGTGCTTCTCCTGGTCTCCCATGGGGTGCAGGGCCCAAGCACTTGGGCCATCCTCCACTGCACTCCCGGGCCACAGCAGAGAGCTGGCCTGGAAGAGGGGCAACCGGGACAGAATCCGGCGCCCCAACTGGGACTAGAACCCAGTGTGCCGGTGCCTCAGGCAGAGGATTAGTCTGTTGAGCCATGGCGCCGACCAACAGTGACCTTTCTTAATAAGGGGGAGACGTGGTTCTGTCCACTCCTGAGGCGCCTTTCCTCACATGTCCACTACGTGGGTGTTTAAGGGAGCCTCCTTGCAGTCTCCATTGGTGAGCCAGCATGCAATGGCGGCCACTTTCCTGGGGTGAGGCCCAGTGGAAACCCTGCCAGGCAGCAAACTTCCTCGCTAGGCTCTGTGCGGTCGGCGCCGTTGATCCGGAAGCCACGGCTGAAGCCGCAGGGGTGTGGCTGCTGCAGGGTGGCAGACGCCCTGGGGAGGGCACGCGTGGGGAAAGGGGGACCCCCTGTCAGAGAAAAATCACTTCTAGTTCGTTTCTGCTTGTTGCAGTTAAAGACAGGCGGTTAACAAGCTGTGGCTACGGCCTCCTGGTTCCCTCGCACCCCCTGCAAAGAGAAACTCCAGAATCCGTCTCCTTGGCACAGTGCACTTCATATCCTGGTGACTATTCCCGGCTCGTTCCTAAACGCGCTGAGCTGTCTCCAAGTACAAGACTCACTTGTCCCATCAAAACTACCGAGTGTCTCCTGGAGAAAGACTTGGAACCATAGCCAGTCTGTCCCGCATGGACATTCCCTCAGCAGGCGCTGAAGCAGCCCGGCCCTACCAGGTCGGGCCACTCAGCTCCTCTGGGACGCTGGATTCCCTCTCCACACAAGGAGGTCTCTAAGAAATCTCCGGCTTTGTCATTCTCGGGATCTCCAAGTGTCCGCTTACTGTAGTAAACCCAAAACGCCGAAGCCAGTGTCTTGCTGATGTATGTGACGTTGAGGCCTGTCTCTACCTTGGCACCCACTGGATGTTATGGATGGATGGGGCTGCTGCTGGGGCATATCGCTCAAGTCACACCTGTGGCTCCAGCATCCCGTATGGGCACTGGTTCAAGTTCCGGCTGCTCCACTTCCAATCCAGCTCCCTGCTAATGTGCCTGGGAAAGCAGTGGAAGATGGCCCAAGTGCTTGGGCCCCTGAACCCATGTGGGAGATGAGGAAAAAGCTCCTGGCTTTGGATAAGCCCAGCTCAAGCCATTGCAGATATTTGGGGAATAAACCAGTGGATGGAAGATCCCTCTCTCCCTCTCTCTCCCCTCCCCCCGCCCCGTCTCTCTAACTCTGAATTTCAAATAAATAATTTTTTTTTTTAAAAAAGCTGGCTGGGAGGGGGAAGGAAGTTGGGTGGTTGACGTCACCTTGTGCCTGTGTCATGGGTGACTTGTGGAGACCCCCAGACCCACGACGAGCCCTCTGCTTGGGTTTGGAGCAGCACCGAGGATGCTGAGGGCAGTGGGGCTGGGCCGACACGGCCAGAGGCCGGCCTCCAGGAAACAGGACGCTCCCATCGGCTCTGCCCCGCAGCAGTGAGACGTGTTCAGTAAGTGACTCGGCACTTGTTCGGCTGAGTGGACCCTCCAGGACCCTCAGCCGTATCCACTTCCGACTTGGACCTCTGTGTGGCCACGGCACACCTGTCTGTCCCTCATCCACCCTGTGGCTTCTTGGAGGGGACGAGCCAAGGGAGCAGCCCATGCCATCTGGCCCTTACCCTCCACTTCTCCGCACGCAGGAGCCACCCGTGCCCCCTGGTCACTACAGAGGGGCTGGCTCTGGGCTGTCCCTGCTCTGTTCCTGCCAAGCCCCACGCAGGGAGCTACCTTCTCTGCCTGCGGCGCGTGCTGGCCCCTGAGAGTCTCCTCCATGGCCCTCCTGTAAGAATCTGGGGTCTTAAACGGCCTCCTTGTGACACCGCCAATGCACAAATTAAGATTCCAAACACAAGCCCGTGTTTCCTGGGACCGGGCGGCAGGCGCAGCCTTCAGATGCGCCATTTGGGGCCGGCACCGCTCATGACTGATGAAGGCTGACTCCCGTGGCATTCATTTAGCGCCCTTGACCTCTCCCCGTGTTAATTGAGAAAGGTGAAAACTCTTGGGATGACAGCTTCTGAAGTGCTAATTCCATCTTTTCGCCCAGACAACCAGCAGCCCGCGGGCCATCTGATAGGAGGACACAGACGGACTCCCGCTGGCCGGCGAAGCTCTCTCCTGAGCAGTATCTGACGGAAGCATCTGGCTGGAGACCCTCTCGCTGCACCCTCAGATAAGACCCCTGCCTCACGCATAGCTCACCTCGAGGACCAAGAAGCGCCTGTGCAGAGACAACAGCAGGTGTGAAAGGCAGGAGCCGGAGCTGGGGCTCCCAGCTGCCTGGGGGATGCACCCATTGAAGAGATCCACGCCGTGTGCAAAGAGGGAGAAAGTGCTCAAAGCAATTCGAAATCCCACACATTTCAATTTTTCCTTAAATGCCAAAAAAAAGTGGGTGTTCACGAGGGACGAGAAGCCATTTGTAGAAAAAATGCGGCCCTGAGCGATGAGGCCGGGAGCACATTGCATCCTGCAGGGGGGCACCATCCGTCCCCATCGGACACGCGCAGCTGTGCGCGGTGTCCAGTGAAGACGGAGCCTCCAGCCCCCCAAAGCTCCGGGCGGGGTGGGAGCTGAGCAGCCTAGGGTCCGACAAGTGTTGCCTGCAAGGCAGGGTGATGGGGGAGTAGGGGTCTTGAGCCAAAGACGGTCTGTGGCTTTCACAGGTTAGCCTCTGCCATCACCAACGTTTGCTTTCACTTGCAAATGTGCCCGAGTTTCATCCCGCATTAACTAAATGACACGTTCATGTTTCTTCCCTCTTACAATACAGATAACACGCATGGTGCCGGCCCGGGTGGACGCTCTGCAGGAGGCACTGTGCCGGGAGGCCTCATCTAATCCTCTCAAGGCCCCGGGGGTGCAGGGCCCACTGCTGTCCTGTGTTAACAACAACAAAAGAAGCTCCCTCACCCCCTTGCACCCTGCTCCTCTGCCTTTGTGTGCAGGTCTTAGTGTCGCCCCAGACGACCTGGTGTAGCCCAGCGCGGTCGCTCTGTGGATGAGCAGAGGCGGTGGGTGGCCAAGGAGGAGGGAGAAGTGGCTGCTTTGGCCGAGATGCCCAGGCAGGGCTCTGAGAAATAGCAGAGAGACTGCGGGCTAGTCACTGTGGCAGCCAGGACTGGGCAGAAGAGCACAGAGCGAGGGTGGACACGCAATGGCAGAAACACAGAATCTGTGCTCAAGTCCCTCTGCGGGGCCCTGGGGACCACAGGGATCACCCCGCACTGGCTTGGGATTCTCGGCCACACAAGCAGCCTGGTGACAACAGACTCGCAGGTGGGATCTCGTGTGGCAGCCCCAGGAGGCTCAGGTCCGCGCCCAGTGCTGATCCACCCCCACACGTCAGGGAGGACACACCACCTGTCCGAACCCCCGCTCCTCTACTTCCTGCCGAAGACAGACAGCAGCCGCTACACAGCTGATTCATGCTATTGCCCCGTCCCCTGTCCCCCACGTCCGGTCCTTGAGCCAAGCCCAGGGACTCTACTTCCGAGTACCCAGCTCTCCCCGGCCACCAGCCCAGCAGTCACCTTCTCTCCCCTGGACCACAGGCCTGGACTCCTGCCGCTGAATTTGCACCATCTGGTGAGCAGATGGCACAGAGACCGTGGGGCCCCCACTTCACGACACCCCTCTGGGCCTCCAGCAGCCTTGTCCTTGTCATTCTGCGATGTTTCTTAAACCGTGTTGCTCACATTACGTGGTCGTCCCCGATTATCCACACGAGATGTGTTCCAAGACCCCAGGGTGTGCCGGGAACCGCCCACGTCACCCCACCCTGCCTGTGCTATTTTTCCTCCTGTGTACAAAGGGGTTTCAGATGTCCACGGAAATGCGTGTTACACAGAAACCACGCTGGGTCTCAGAAATGTTCACATCCCTTTCCTGCTCACCGAAGTTCACTCGCTTAGGCCCGTGATGGCAGCCAGTCCTGTTGGGCACGGAGAGAGACGATAGGCAGGAAGGAGTCACACAACAGCAGCGAGAGCCACGGTCCGCAGTGAACGAGACCCCTCCCCAGTATCGTAGGGAGCCGCCACTGCTGGCCACCGGGAACCACCAGCAGGGTGAGACCCGGGCGTGGGGCCCACAGTGGAGCTTCGAGGCCTGGCCACGTGCAGATGGTTTTCCCCCCACCCCAGCACAGTGAGGCCTGTAACACGTGTCTGCGAAAGCTTCAGTCGCTTCTGCACAAACAGCAAGCCCTCCCTCATGGCGGCTGGACCCCTCCCCTGCCCACCTCGCCCATCGCTCTCCCTCCCTTCCCCTGCCAGGTGTGAACAAGCCACCTGGGGTTTCCTTTTGGCTCCTTTGTTGTGCGGGCCCTCTCCCTTCCTCAGGACCTTTGCACATCCTGCTTCTCTTCCTGAACCCCCCGCCCCCACCCTGCCCCACTCCTGGATGGCAAAGCCCTGTTCAGGTCTCTTCTTGAGCAGGTTCCCTGTGTCCCTGCTGTAATAACATTGAACATTTGCCGTCCATCCATCTCTGCCTGTCCTGAGTGGCTGGAACACACATTTTAGGAGAGCAGTTGCCCTCGATGCCACGTTCGGCACTGCAAACCCAGGGCCCAGCTCAGCTCCTGGTGCAGTGCAGGTGCTCATCGCCACGGAAACCACCATTCTCACCCAACCTCTACATCCCTGAGCCTGGGGCTCCCGCGACTCCCTGCCAGACTCGAATGAGCAAAACGGAGGCCGGGAGCAGGTGGATCCGAGCAGCGTGACAGGGTCAGCACAGTCATGGAAGGACCACACGAGCCCCTGTGAAGCGGCCATGTGAGACCGAGCAGAGTGCGCCACTGCCCCCGGAGCAGCCTCGAGGGTTAAGGGACGGTCCCCTGAGGCTTGGGGACACTGCGTTTCACTTCCTGTGGTGATGGGTCCCTGAACCCTATTACTGTGGTTCACACCCCCATCCACACCAGGTCCTCTGACAAATGGCACTTCTGGGTCTCCGTGAAGCAGGATCCGCTTTGGTGCTGGCTGCTCTCCCAGGTGCTGCCCCCTCTGGCCACTCACAGGACAAAGCTCTACCTGTCCAGAGCCTGTGTAGGCTCTCCCCTTCCCCACCCCACCCCCCTGCACCTGCTCAGAGACACACAGGACAGGAATCCTGGCAGGAAGGAGTGGTGGGGCAAAAAGGACATAGGACGCTCCATGTGAGTCCCTAGACGTGACCCAGCCGTGACTGTCTCGGGAGGGGCAGTACACAGGGTAGAAGGCCACCAGGCACCTGCTGGTCTCCAAAACTAAGCCAGGAATTAGGCCTGGTCCATCCTGTGGGGGGCCTGACCATGGTGGCCAAGGACAGGGACGAAGCCAGCCGCTACAGGGCTGCTTGTCAGCAGCTGGGGGTCAGGTGGCTTCGTGGAGAAGAGCAGCCCCTCCCGGGGGGCCGAGGCTGAGCACTGCTGAGGGAGGAAGGTATGCGAGCAGGTGGAGTCTGGGGACCAGGGTGAACCACAGCCCGAGAGCAGCCGACTTCGTGGTGCACCACAGCTGGAGGGAGCCAGCAGGTGTCCACCCACTGTGTGCACCCCCTCCACCCTCACCTTCTTTCCCTTCCCCCAGCCTCTGTGTGCTCTGAACTCCTGGCCCAGACAGACATGCTACAGAACAGAGACACTAACGTGTGAACCCATGTTGGATGGAGGTGTGAGGGTTGACCCACGGCAGTATAAGGTAGACGTCAGTGCTTAGGTTGAGTGGCCAATCATCAGGGAAATGTCAATCAAACCCAGGAGGAGACAGCACAGCGCGTCTGCCAGGATGGCTCCCGTTAGCCAAACAGAAGATGGGTGTTGGCCGAAGTCCGCTACCCACCGGCAGGAGTGCAGGCTGGCGCAGGCGACATGGAAACCAATATGGAGGCTGCTCAAAAAATTAAAAATGAGCCGCCCTGTGATCCAGCAATCCCACTTCTGGGTTCCCGTGCAAACCAACCAAAATCAAAACGTCAACAGTTCATCTTCACTCTCAGCCTCACGGAAGCACTCACAGTTCAACCTCCGTGTCCGCCAAGATAACGACAGAGAAGATACAGAGAGAGGGACGCGGTCATTCCTGGCAACACCGAAGACAGGACGCTAAGCGAAATAAGCCAGACGAGGAAGGGAAACCCCGCACAATTCCACTTAGGCGAGGTTTCCCAAAGTGCCAGAATTATAGACTCCAGCACTCCTTCTGCCAGGCGCTGGGGTGTTGCCGTGTCTGCCAGGTGCTGGGGTGTCGCTGTGTCTGCCGGGCGCTGGGGTGTGACTGTGTCTGCCGGGTATTAGGGTGTCACTGTGTCTGCTGGGGTGTCACTGTGTCTGCTGGGCGCTGGGGTGTCGCTGTGTCTGCTGGGCACTGGGGTGTCGCTGTGTCTCCTGGGCGCTGGGGTGTCGCTGTGTCTCCTGGGCGCTGGGGTGTCGCTGTGTCTGCCGGGCGCTGGGGTGTCGCTGTGTCTGCTGGGCACTGGGATGTCACTGTGTCTGCCGGGCGCTGGGGTGTGACTGTGTCTGGGTGCTGGGGTGTCACTGTGTCTGCTGGGGTGTCACTGTGTCTTCTGGGTGCTGGGGTGTCGCTGTGTCTGCTGGGCACTGGGGTGTCACTGTGTCTCCTGGGCGCTGGGGTGTCGCTGTGTCTCCTGGGCGCTGGGGTGTCGCTGTGTCTGCTGGGCACTGGGGTGTCACTGTGTCTGCTGAGGTGTCACTGTGTCTGCTGGGCACTGGGGTGTGACTGTGTCTGCTGGGCACTGGGGTGTCACTGTGTATGCTGGGGTGTCACTGTGTCTGCTGGGCGCTGGGGAGTCGCTGTGTCTCCTGGGCGCTGGGGTGTGACTGTGTCTGCTGGGCGCTGGGGTGTCGCTGTGTCTTCCGGGTCCTGGGGTGTCGCTGTGTCTTCCGGGTGCTGGGGTGTCGCTGTGTCTTCCGGGTGCTGGGGTGTCACTGTGTCTGCTGGGCGCTGGGGTGTCGCTGTGTCTTCCACTGGGGTGTGACTGTGTCTGCTGGGCACTGGAGTGTCGCTGTGTCTGGGCACTGGGGTGTCGCTGTGTCTGCTGGGCACTGGGGTGTCACTGTCTGGGCACTGGGGTGTCACTGTATCTGCCGGGTGTTGGGGTGTCACTGTGTCTTCCGGGTCCTGGGGTGTCACTGTGTCTGCTGGGCGCTGGGGTGTCGCTGTGTCTGCCAGGTGCTGGGGTGTCACTGTGTCTGCTGGACACTGGGGTGTCACTGTGTCTGGGCACTGGGGTGTCGCTGTATCTGCCGGGTGTTGGGGTGTCACTGTGTCTTCTGGGTCCTGGGGTGTCGCTGTGTCTGCCGGGCGCTGGGGTGTCGCTGTGTCTGGGCGCTGGGGTGTCGCTGTGTCTGCCAGGTGCTGGGGTGTCACTGTGTCTGCCAGGTGCTGGGGTGTCACTGTGTCTGCTGGGTGCTGGGGTGTCACTGTGTCTGCCAGGTGCTGGGGTGTCACTGTGTCTGGGTGCTGGGGTGTCACTGTGTCTGCTGGGTGCTGGGGTGTCACTGTGTCTGGGCGCTGGGGTGTCACTGTGTCTGCCAGGTGCTGGGGTGTGACTGTGTCTGGGTGCTGGGGTGTCGCTGTGTCTGCTGGGTGCTGAGGTGTCGCTGTGTCTGGGCGCTGGGGTGTCACTGTGTCTTCCGGGTGTTGGGGTGTCGCTGTGTCTGCTGTGTACTGGGGTGTCACGGCTCAGCAGCCCAAGCACCGTTGCCAGCTCTAGCACCTTCTGTGCACGCCTGACCTACAGGAAGCAGCAGCGTCCTGGGGCGGGCCTTGCAGTGCGGCAGCCAAGCAGCTGCCTGGATGCCCCCATCCCATGGGAGTGCTTGGTCAAGTCCCGCCCCCACTTCCCCTCCAGCTTCCTGCTGGGCTCAAGCTGATGGCTCAAGTACTTGGGTCCTCGCTGCCCATGTGGGAGACTCAGATGGAGTTCCTGGTTCCTGGTTTGGAACAGCCTAGCCCAGGACTGGCTGTGTGGACATTTGGGGAGTGAACCAACAGGTAGAATCGCTCGCTCGCTTGCTCACTCTCTTCCTCCCCTTGCCGTTCTGCCTTCAAAATATATGAATAAACAAATCTTTATAAAAAAAAAACCTACATTGTATTTTACACTTTGAAAAATGATTAAGAATAATTTCATGAGTGTTTCAGCAGAATAATAAAGATTAGGATTAGGGCTTCACATCCATTACAGCTACATCCATCTCAGACGACAGTGTGATGTGGTATTGTCACGTCCACTTTACAGATTGTGAGACTGAGTCTCAGAGGTCGCTGTGTGCAGTGAAAGAGCTGGGTTTTCCAGACCTCCTGTTCTCACCACACAGCACCGATTCCCAGCTAACCTGCGGGGAAGGACGTGATCCGTGGACACGGAATTCCTTCCACGGTCAGAGCACTCGCCACACTCCCAGATGCCATCCCAGCGTGGCTTTCGTGGCAGGGGGCATCCCTGAGCCACAGAATCGCCTGTTCTCCAAGCTGCCCAGGAACAGGGCCCGGCCAGCGCCCCGGGCTGCCTGTCTGGGTGTCTGATCACCCCCGCCATGCACCCCCTAAGCCTCGGAAAGAGAACAAACCAAACCTAAGCTCACAGGAGCATTAGAGAGAGCCGCATTCGGAGCTGAGTAGGTAGCTGGACCCCTGCCAGCGCCCGTATGAAGGATCCAAAAGGATCTATAAGCCCGGGGTTATTAAAATAAAGCTGTTTGATGCCGGAAAAGGAAGAAAACGTTAAAAGCACAGTGGGCTTCATCCCATCTCCCCTGAAAACCCAGAGCACGTTTCCCCTTCTCTGCCCGAGGGGTTGGGGCAGCAGCCTGCTCCCCGGGCAGGCACTGGGGCGATCACCCTCACGCCGCCATGACACAGAGCAGCCTGGATAGGAACTGCGCACAGATGGACAAGGAAGCCGGGCTGCCACGGTGACAACGTGCCCAGTCCTCGGGGCTCCAGGGTAACCATGCGGACGCCCCCTACTCAGGGGAGAGGTCATCAATTTCCCTTCAAACGTCCTCTTGCCAGTCTTGGGATCTGCGGTTTTCCAGTCTGGAGACACCGGCCCCTCCTCCCCGTTCAGAGCAGCAGGCGCCCAGGGACTGAGCGCTCCCCGCCCCCCCTGCAGCCCCAACTCCTCACTTTTATCCCTTTTATGAACTGGCTTCCCACAAGGCTCCGCTTTAAGAAAGACTTCCAGTGATAAAGGACAGGAAGCGCTTGAGGGGAAACTCGGCTGTCTGTGATCTGTGCGCACCCCGGCCTGTGACGACAGAGACTTCACACAGCAGCTGCCCCCGGCGCGGAGATCACACACCGGTGGTGTTGTCAGGCACCTGCCAGAGGGGAGAAGGTTCTGGAAGATTTTACAAGCACGGGCCTCTCTGTGTGTGCCAGGTAGCAAAGAACAGGCACCTTTGAACAGGAAGCCCGACCCTACTGTCACCTGCTCTGAACCAGAACGCAGGTTGCCCCGGGACATCCCCGCATCCCTTGGAACCTAGAAGGGGTCCCTGCCCCCCCCCCCCCCGTCTGTGTCTGACAATTCCGACCTCGCATGCTCGGCAGGAGCTCGCTCTAAGCCCTGCCCAGGCTTCCCTGCCTGCTGCACTTCAGCACCGGGGGTGTGGGGCGAGCTCTCGGATGCCACCCAGCCAGAAGGAGAGCGGCCCACTCTGGAGCGACGGCAGAGGGGAGCAGCGCGGGTCACTGTTCAAGAGAAGATGCTTCCCAAGGATGACCTCGCGGCCACACGCCGCTGCTGCTACCAAGTAGACGAGCAGTAGGACTCGCGGCTGCATGAGAGCAGCGTTTGACGGCTGGCAGGGGCTTTCCTCGGAGCGCCTGGGCCACACTGGGGCTGCCAGGTCAACACGCCCTCTGTGCGTGCACACGGAAGTTAACGAGACCACAGCACCGGCCTCCAACACACATCCAACAAGACCACAGCACCGGCCTCCAACACACACCTAACAAGAGCACAGCACAGGCCTCTAACACACGTCTGTTCTCTGTGCTGCTTCGATTTCCGTGGCATTCGCTTATATACTTTTTATTAAAAAGAAAACAAAAACTTTCCGGGCAGGTGTTGGTGGCTCAGCAGGTTAAGCCGCTGTGTGGCCGGCCGCCAGCACCCCACATCAGAGCAGTGGCTCAGTCCTGCCTACTCTGCCTCCGATCCTGTGGCCCACTGATGCTCCTGGAAAAGCAGAGGATGGCCCACTGCTTGGACCCCAGCCACCCACGCGGGAAACCTGGATGGAGTTCCTGGCTCCCGGCTTCAGCCTGACCCAGACCTGGCCACTGCAGCCAACTGGGGAGTGAACCAGCAGACAGGAAAATCGATCAATCAATTAATCAATCTGTTACTCTTCTTTTCAAATAAATAATCTTAAAAGCAACCCTTCCCGGGGCTGGCACTGTGGTTAGCACATAAAGCCACCACCTGCAAGGCTGGCATCTCTTATGGGCACCGGTTTACGTCCCGGTGTCTCTCCTGATCCAGCTCCTGGCTAATGTGCCTGGGAGAGCAGCAGAAGATGGCCTAATGCTTAGGCCCTGCCACCCACATGGGAGACCCAGATGAAGCTCCAGTCTTTGGCCTGGCCCAGCACTGGCCATTGAGGCCATCTAGTGAGTGAATAAGAAGATGGAAGATCTCTCTTCTGTCTTTCCCTGTATCTCCATAACTCTGCCTTTCAAAATATATACATTTAAAAAAAAAATACCCTTTCCTGAGAGTGCCAGCTAGACAAAAGCAAGGAAGGAATTCCTCTTGAGCCCATAACCAAGCGCAGTCTCTCCATGCCTCATGGACAACATCTCACCCAAGCCAGCAGCCTCTGCCCAGCAGGGACAGAGAGTGGGAGAGCCCCTCCCTTCCAGGGCCTGTCCCTCGTGACACAGGACCCTCGGGGGAGTGTGACTTCCAGGTCGTCACGGAGCTCTCGATACACAAGCCACAATTAATAAGGCATAGAAAGGAAAAGACGTCTTTATCGCAAGCAGCCTTGAGTCCACCATCGTAACATCCAAGCCCTCCTCGGGGACAGGTGATGTCCTTGCAAGTGTCCCGCAGAGGTCGGGGCCCTCAGCTCTAGGTCAGACCACCCAGGACAAGAGACGCTGGTGGAGTGGGAGGCCAGGAGCGCGGTGGATGGAGCCAGAGCCGTGGAGGAACAGAGAGCAGAGAAGGGACACGCAGGCTCAGTGTGGCGACTGCAATCCTCCATGTCAGCCATGGTGACACAACTGCCTGCCTGTGCCATGGCCCTCCAGACCACTGGGGATGCTCTGGCTCCTGCCTCCAGCCAGCGGGCTCATTCCCTGGTGGCTGCTGCCGGAGCACCCAGCCTGGGCACTGGGGCTGAAGCAAACCAGGCAGTGCCCTGCTCTTGCAGAGCGGAGAGTCTTAATGGCAGGTGTGTGTGTGTGTGTGTGGCGGGGGGTAGCCTTCCAGTCCTGACCGTACCCAGGGAAGCAGGAGAGGAAGGCAGACTCCGGTGGGTCTTGGCATCACAACGGCACCCTGAGCACACATGGGTGTGGAGGCACAGCTTGGGTCCCAGTAAGGAGGGAGCAGGTGGCACTGACCAAGTGCAGGGCTCAGCCGTGTGTGCCAGGACCAGGTGGGCGGGAGGGGAGCAGGTGGAGCACAGGGCTCAGGGCCTCCAGTGTGAATTGTTTTCATTCCAAGAGCAAGCCGGGAGGGCTCTAAACAGAGGGCAGTGTGGCCGGAGCAATGGGCAGAGGTGAGAAGGGGGAGAGCAGAATCGTGGCAGGCGTCCAGGCCGACGTGGTGGCAAGGGTGGATCCCAGGGGTGAGCAGGAGGCAATGGGGCATCACAGCTGTGCATTGCCAGAGCTCTAGGGCAGGAAGCCTTCCCTCCCAACAGGGGAAGACGGGGAGGCCATTCAGACAGCCCCTTAGGGAAGAACGTTTCACAGAGAAACTCTTGGAGGTGGGAGACCAGCCCTTGCACACGCACATACTCTGCCTTTAGGTTTGCTTTTTGTTTTTTTTTTTGTTTGTTTGTTTTGTTTTGTTTTGACAGATAGAGTTAGATAGTGAGGGAGACAGAGGGAAAGGTCTTCCTTCCGTTGGTTCACCCCACAAATGGCTGCTACAGTCAGAGCAGATCCGAAGCCAGGAACCAGGTGCTTCCTCCTGGTCTCCCATGCAGGTGCAGGACCCAAGTACTTGGGCCATCCTCCACTGCCCTTCCGGGCCACAGCAGAGAGCTGGACTGGAAGAGGAGCAACCGGGACTAGAACCCTGTGCTCATATGGGATGCCGGTGCCGCAGGTGGAGGATTAACCAAGTGAGCCATGGCTCCGGCCCCTCTGCCTTTAGTTTTTAAAAACGCAGCAAAGAGCCTGCCTGGTGGTTCTATGGAGATGCTCATGATGACGCCTATGGGTGCTGGTGCTGCAGGTCTGGGTGGGGGCTGGAGACCCAGGGACCCATCTCCCCTTCAGCATCTGTGGCTGACCCCAATGCACCTCTCTTGTTGGGAGATCCCATTAAAGCCAAGCCATTGTCGTTTTTCCACGATTTCAGTAGAACCTTGTCTCTGCTGGGTGGCCGAGGGGTTGCTGCTCAGCCATCAGAGGGTAGGCGTCTTGGTGATGCTTCCCCAAGGGCTGCTCCTGTCCGGCACAGACACAGGGCTGGTGCCTGACCCTCTGATGGGATCTCTTCCTCCAGGCCAGGACCTTGGCGCCGTGGCGGGAAATGAATTCGAATCCAGGTAGGGTTCCATGCCACCCTTATAGGAAGGAGAAGCCCGCCTCCCATCCACACTGCGCCTGATTACCCCAGCTCCAGCAAGGTCATGTTGCCCACTCTCTCAGCACACAGGAGGTGGGATTGAACCCTTCCACCCTCGAGAGGAAGCAGTAAAATCCCAGTGGACGCATCTCTGCCACCAAGAAGCCACACAGACTGGAAACCCACACCTGAGCACTTTGCTCCCACCTTGCTTTGCCAATTATTTTATATATTCCATTATGTACCCGCTGATGGGCAAAGAAGGAGCTGGGCAGACGTACGGGGCAGGGGGAGGAGTGTTGTTGCTGGCAACACTGCTGACACGGCCACTGTGGCCAGGAAGCAGGACCCAGGAGGGGACGTGAGCCTAAAGGTCGGCCATGAGAGAGCAAGCAGCACGGTCATGTGTGGCACGTCTAGGGCAGCTCGGTCCATCTGCTTTCATTGTGTCCTGTCCACGTGGGCACAGTGGCCCACATGTGTCTCTAAGCCTTCTGCAGAAAGCAGGGGAAAATGTTTTTTGCTCTTCCATGACCAGAAAAGTGATGTGGCCTCCCCCCAACCCCCACCGCTTTGCAGAGTGGGTGCTGGACCAAGAAGAAAGAACCCAGGAGACCCAGCGTGCGTCCCTGAGGGCTCTGGAGTAAGGAAGCAGAGACGCAAGTCAGGGACCTGCTACGCAGCACTGGGCAGGATCCTGGAGAACCCCAAGGGAGACGTTGTCCCGTTGGGCTCCTGTCCCGGGGCCCCTTCCCGCCCCACACACTGACCTGGGAGGGCCAAGTGAGATCCCCGACACGGAAATGGCTCCGAGCGTCTGCCACACACGTTACGCCACTCAATCTATTGAACGACTTCTGCGTGCCAGGCCCTGTGCTTGGGAACAGAGTAGAGGAAAACATGGCTCCTGCCCTGGAGAAGGCAACAGGGCAGGCTGGCAAGCACGGGGAAGCCAGCCACAGCAGCAGCAAGCCGGACAGTCCTGGGAAGCCGAGCTGGGTGGGCCAGGTGGTTTTTGTTTTTTTAAGGATTTGTTTTGTTTTTGAAAATGAAAGAGATAGAAGAAGATACAGAAAGAAATCTTGCGTCTACTGGTTTGCTTCCCAGATGGCCACAATGGCTGGGGCTGGGCCAGGCTGAAGCCAGGAGCCTGGAATTCCCTTAAGGTTTCCCATAAACAGATTCTCCCCGTTAGTAAGCAGGAACCTATGAAAATGAGACAGTTGGAGCACAGAGCAATTAAAACAGCTTCAATATAAAAAACAACCTGCAGATTTCAGCTCCACCAACCGTAGCCTTCACCAAAACCAGGATTTTTAGGGAACTCTGCTGTTCTTTCAATGTCTTGTTACGAGAGACGCTGCATGTACAAACGACTTTGTCCAGGAGAGAAGGGACGGGCTGCTCACCTGGCCCAGGTGGCTTTCTGGAGAGATAGACCCGAGTTTCCTCAAAACTTAGCCAAGGGTGCATGTTCTGTGGGCCAAGTCCCCACTCGGCTCAACACCAATGACAGTGAAACTGCCACCATGACGATCGCTGTCCTTGTCAAAGCCAGGAGAAACGAACAATTCTGCTCAAGTCTGAGGTGGAATGTAATGGCTTTATCCCACCCATCCATCAACGGCCCACCCTTTAAAAACTGCCAGCTCTAAAGGTCGGGCTTAATTGATCAGGAGAGAAAATTTCATGCAATCCCACCTTCCTTCCCAAGCCAAGTGAATCGGTAATTAAAAATTGCCGGTGACCTTCATCCATTCCCGTTACTCCTGCTTCCCGCAGACGGACGTTCCCAGAAAAGGCACCTGTGTCCCTGCCACCCCCAGCCCTTGGCACTGCACACAGGCAGCACCGTGCAGGGGGACGGGAAACGGAATCTTTTTATAACACACAGAATGGAAATTTGAAAGAGCTCCTCTCCCTACCTCTAATTTTCAAAACAGATGTGAGTTTGGGCAGAAATAGTCATCTTTCCTACTTCTTTTTTTCTCCCTTCGGATTCAGATCCTATTAATCATAGTAAAGTGAAACCTCACACATGCCAAGCGGACTTGAGAGATCTCGCCAAGAAAACAATTTAGCCAGAGGAGATCAGCTCCCTACCTCCCCGCGCCTAGAATTTCCCATGACTAAGTCGGGGGACGGCTGCATCGTACAAACGAAGGAGGCACAAGTGAAAGTCCGGAGACAACACCGGCTTCAGATGACACTGAGATGGGATGTCTGAAACCCAGGAGGCCACCCACGTCACCATCAGTCACCGTCACCGAGCTCCAGGCAGCCACACACAGATAGGACAAGGCCCCTCCAGCACCGATGTCTAACAGCAAACTGAGAAATGAGGAAGTGGGAGGAACATTCCAGAGAGGAAAGGTGCACTGATGGCTAACTGGATACTGGAGGAGATACCTGAATCCGAAAATAAATCCCTTCCCCCCCTCCCACGCTCGCCACTCCCTCAGGCTCTGCAGCCCCAGCCTCTTCCCACATCACACTCTCTCCTGCAGCCACCTCAGCTGCTGGGGACCTCCACCATCCACCTCCACACCACGTCGGATGAGACCTGTAATCCGACCAGCCTCGTGGTCTCTGCACCAAGCAGCCAACCACTTCCTGGGCATCTGGGGTGGATGTCCAGACCTCACAGGCTCAGGACAGGGCCACCCGTTGATCCCCATGGCCACCTGGGTCCTGGGTTCTCTATCCAGTTGACAGGTGGCACTGCATGTCCAGGGGCACCTTCAGCTTTCCCATCATCCCAACAGGGGTCACTTTCTAACCCCCAATAGGTCCAGCGACCACAGCTACCACCCTGAGGGCTTCAGCTCCCACCTGGAACGTCACCCAGAGCTGACTTCCTTGAACTCAGATCTGATCGTATCTTCCAGTAACTTACAAAATATTCAAGAGTTGCTTTTTGCTTGCTCAATAAGTACAGATCGAAAATTAAATGAGGAGGCGGATTTAGTTTGGCTCACTGCCATCTGAAAGCCTTCGAATGACTGTTGCTGTGGGAGCCTCTATCATGAGCTACCTGGGGGCTTCCTAGGGGGGCAGGAGACCCTGCCAAGCCACCCCACCTCCTGCAGGGGAATGGAGCGGTGGGGTTCGACATCAGATCTCCCAGAGAACTCCCTGATGTATTCTCTGGTCCTTCCCCAACGTGAGATCCAGCAGGCGGACGTCTGCAGGGCCCGTGGATTCCTTCTGGGAGAACTGCCCTGCCAGCCAGCCAGGTCCAGGGCCAGGCCCTCAGAAGCCAAGTGCTTAATGCTTGAAGACGAGGGCAGCAGCTCGGGGCCCAGCCCGTGTGCTCCAGGAGAAAGCACTTGCGCCCAGGCTGCCAGGCTCCTGGAGCCCCGGCGGTTCCCGAACTCTCTGCAGCCCAGGGGCTCTTTTATCCGTGAAGTTCCCTGGTTTCCTTTCTGTCGACAGTAGAGGGATTTTAGTCCTTGCAACCCTGAATTTAATCTAA
Source organism: Lepus europaeus (assembly GCF_033115175.1). Classification (NCBI taxonomy): domain Eukaryota; kingdom Metazoa; phylum Chordata; class Mammalia; order Lagomorpha; family Leporidae; genus Lepus; species Lepus europaeus. The sequence continues at coordinate 5,028,465 of NC_084843.1, read as the reverse complement.
AACTCTGTCCCCTGGGTTTCCCGGAGCCCCTGGGGAGGCTGGGAAAGGCTGAGATGGAACTGCCGTCACAACAGTGCTAGGACATTGGCCGCGTGGGAGGTGTCCCTTAGGAATGCGCTGAGCTCCGGGATGGGCAGAGGCTGTCTTCCTGGGTGTGGATCAGTGATGGAGATTTGCTTTTCTCGGGAGCAGGTTCCTGATAATAAGGATGAGTTTGGCCCAGTTCCCCTCCCCCGCCCATGTCTCCCCCACCTCATGGGTGCTGCAGAAGGAACTCAGCAGGTGCAGCCTGCCCTTCCCTCCCAGCCTCCAGCTCCAGCCCAGCAGACCTCAGTCATTCACAGTTTACCCAGTCCACAGGGACTCGTGAGGGCACAGAGAACGCACTCAGCCAGCCAGACCAGCCCCTGGTCCGAATTCTTCCTGCTTCCCTGAGGGAGGAACCGTGACCACTGTCAGCCCAGGGGACGCAGCAAGCCTTCTGTCATAGAAAAGATGGGGGGGGGGGGGGTGGCTAGCACTGTGGCGCACCGGGTTAAAGCCCTGGCCTGAGGCGCTGGCATTCCATATGGGCGCCAGTTCTAGTCCCGGCTGTTCCACTTCCGATCCAGCTCTCTGCGATGGCCTGGGAAAGCAGTAGAAGATGGCCCAAGTCCTTGGGCCCCTACACCCACGCGGGAGACCCAGAGGAAGCTCCTGGCTCCTGGCTTCGGATCGGCACAGCCCCAGCCCCAGCTGTTGCGGCCATCTGGGGAGTGAACCACCAGATGGAAGACCCCTCTCTCTGTCTCTACCTCTCCCTATAACTCTTTCAAATAAATAAAACAAATCTTAAAAAAAAAATAAAGATGGGACAGGAGTCCCTCCTGGACCCCACTTCAGCCAGGTTCCCCTGGGCTCTGCTCCCCTTGGCCTTGGCCTGCTGAGCCCAGGCTCAGAGTATCCGCCAAGCCAGGCTGGGGAAACTCCCACATCCTCTGGCAACTCATCAAGCTCCTGTCTCCCTCCCTGGGAGCCACAGCTTCCTCCTGGTCCTCCTCCATCCACCCAGTCCCCCGCCCTGCCTCTTGGCTGAAGCCCCAGCTGCCCACCCTGAATGCAGTGTGGAGCTCAGCTCTCTCTGAAAGTCTCTCTCCAGCTGCAGGAGCTCAGACAAAATCTGTCTTCCCACTGGTAACAAATGCCCAGGGCACCTTGTCCCAGAGGGACCCTGGGGGCGTGAGCGCAGGAAGCATGGTGCCCACCAAGGTGAACGGTTGGTTCCACCAGAATTCGCGGGCCATGAGGCTGCCTTGAACGTGCTCCTCCATACTCAGCCCCTGGACGTGGTCGACAGATTTATAACAAGAGAGAAAGCCCGGAGTTATGTCTCCCTCCCCACCCAGAGATGCTTGGGCACATTTCCTGCAGTGCAGCCAGGGCCACCAACCACTTGGTTCCTAAGTCAGGCGACAGCTGAGCGCCCTTCCCCATGGAAGAGCCTGACGGGGCCCGCTTTGAGCTGCCCCAGTCCTAAAAAAGCCCACCCATGTGCAATGGGGCCACCAGGCCTGACTACGCAGGACCGCAGTCACTGGGTGTGCCGGGAAGAGGTGGCAGTCTTGTCAATGTTCCCAAACGCCCTGCGGAGCTCGGGGGCCCCCTGTGTCTCCCGGGCCTGCTTTGCTGTGCAGGCCGCAGAAGCATCTGTCATTGGATTCACACGCTCACACAGGGACTCTCTGGGCTGGGTTTTCAAAGGGTCCCCACTGCCACAGCATCAGCCGCAAGCCAGGCCCCGGGGCTCCCGGAGAGGATGGACTGAGCTGCTTCTCAATAGCACTTCTGTCTTGGGTTGTCCGTGCTTGGCACAGACCAGTGGCGGGGGAACGGAAAGGGCAGCCACAGCTCTGGGTGTGCATCCCCACTCCAGCCGACTTCCAAAACCCAGGGCGGGGACGGGATTCGGTGGAATTAGACAAGTTTATTTGGGTCTAAGATATTTTTGGAGCCCATGCATACTTTTTTCATAACATGCTTTTCCATGCCTTTTTTGAAGACCTCTGGTATGCCTGAATTTTGAAATTCTTGGCACCAAAACAAACTTACCTTCGAATCCCATTTTCCATAAACTTTCTGAAGTTCCCTGGTACACACACACACACACATGCATGCCTGCACATGCGTGTTTTTATTCTATGGCAGCACATCTACCACATTTATGAATTAGAGTTCAAATGAAGATTAGAAACGGACACTTGCTATGGTAGAACGTGGTTCTAGAATGTTCGTGTGCCACAGTCTCTGCGTGGACATATTCTGTTAGTCCTGGAGTCTTATTACAATGTCATCAGACATCAGACCTAAACCTCGATGACTTCTTTTACAGGTGGGGGAAGTTTGTGGTCACACCGTTGATGTTACCATACTTAGCAAGCGCTATGAATTGTGACCACCTTACCTAGTGTTTTGACAACCTGGTGGCTATGAATTGAAACTTCATAAAAAATGCTTTAGGAACACACAGATACCACCAAGAGGCACTCACTCTGTTCTAGATTGTTCCCTGTCTGTCCATTACTCAGCCATGTGCAGCCACCTAGGATTCCACGGGTACCACCAGAGGCCACCAATGTTTCTTTTGCAACATTTGCTTTTCCAGCAACTGCTAGGAAACTCAATGCCTGGGTGCTTAGAAATTCAATTCAGCTTCAGATCCTGAAAGACCACGGAGCTATCATCTCCCTAGGTTCCGAAGTGCATTTCATTATTAAAAGGAACACACAGGAGAGAGCGGCAAAGGCTGGACAGGGGAGCCGTGGAGCGGAGCCACTTGGTTACCTGCATTTGAAAGGATCTCATTTCTTCCCCGGGAAGGGAGATCTTTGCCAGGAGAGATGAGTCCACTCTGGATCTAGAAAAGAAACAGGAAACTTTCCCAGTTCTGCATTTTTATGTGCCAGGTATAACGTCTTCAATAATGCACGCTATTTCTCAAAATCAGGAACATCCCTGGACTCTCCATTTCCCCAGCAAAGGACTCCAGATGGCAGTGAGTGCTTAACTCCATGCCCCCCCCCCCCCGCCGCGTTAACTCTGCTGGTGAATGAGGGAGGGAAACACATCAGCCAGCCTGGATTTCATTAGCAAAGAACCTCCACTAATATATCTTTCCTGGCCCATCACGGTGCTGGACGGGCATGGAGCTGAAATTGGATGTTCAATAAATATTGACAAATTGATTAGCTGTGAGCAATCAAATTCAGGAATTAACCTGTAAGGCCAGATGAAAATGAGACAAAGACACATAAAAGTATTCAGCTGCCTGCAAGGATGCTCATTATGCCAACTCTCCGTGCCAAGGGTTCCTCTGTGAGTAGACGCAGAGCCTGCAGGCTGATGTCATCACATGGAGAGCCCTGCGCGTCTCACTGCATCCCAGGGCTGCTCCTTCCCCACCGTCCCCGGGGAGATCCACTGCCCGGCTTCTCCCACACTCTGGCTGCATTCTTGGAGCTGTCATCCTGGACCCTGGGGGAGGCCCTGGCTCAAGGAGAAGCCAAGCTTCGTGGGGCCCCGGGAACTCTTTGTGCCTCTTGGTGCTTTTGTGCATCCAGTTCCAGGGAAGCTGCACCAAAACCCTTTGTCCCGAGCCCGGGGAGAGGCGGGAGGGGTGAGATGCAGGCTGGGGTGGACTGCGAGCCAGAAGCTGACAGCCCTACCTGGCCCTGCCCTGCCATGTCCATGACCCACAGTGTCATCAGCTGCAGATACGGCTGTCGTGGCCTCAGGGGGCTGGCGCTGTGGCCCAGTGGATTAAGCTGCAGCTCCAGACACCTGCATCTGGTATCCCAGCACCGGTTCAAGACCTGGCTGCTCTGCTTTGGATCCGGCTCTCTGCTAATACACCCAGGAAAGCTACAGAAGATGGCCCAAGTACTTGGGCCCCTGCCACCCACATGGGAGACCCAGACACAGTTCCTGGCTCCTGGCTTTGGCCTGGCCCAGCCTTGGCCCTTGTAGTCATTTAGGGAGTGGACCAGGGGATGGCAGAATTCTCTGTCTCTGTGACTGTGCCTTTTGAATACATCTTTAAATAAAGCCTTGTCATTTGGCTATTTGACTGTAACTAACAATCCTTACACAGCCACGGAACAGCTTAATGTCTTTTCTCAGACTTAGCACGGACACATCCCGGGGAATACCAGATTGTACGTGGAAAGTTTTCAAGGAGAAAATAAAAGCGCCACGACCTTGGACCTGGGCTGGAGAATCTCGCTTCCATCCCCAGTGCAGACGTTCGTCCCCTGCTGTGGCTTCAGACGGAACCCGAACCCGAACCCGTGAGGAGCAGGGCAGCCTGGAAGCCATCCCGAGGGGGCGGGGGCGGGGAAACTCCGGCCCAGGGAACTCCCGAGCTGCTTCCTCCTGGGTCCTTGTCTTGGGCGGCTCACTTAAGGAGGACCCTCAGGGGTATTTTTCAGTGTAACTGTGAAGTCGAACAGAGCAGCTCCCCTGGGAAGGGGCACCGTGGGCCTTTTCCTTGGCTGGCTCCTGAGGACCTACGCCACTGAGTCCAGCATCAGCCCCACTGAGAATTAGCAAACACCAAAGGGCACCCGCCTGGATTGAGGGCGATCTACCTCCCCCTCTCCCTCCCTGCCCCTCTCCCCCTCCCTCCCCCCCCCGCCCCTCTCCCTCTCTCTCAGTGGATTGCAAGCGGGTAGTGGCCCCCAGCCCTCTGCAGATGCCTGGCTTCCCCAAAGCCTGGAGCCACCCTCCCTGCAGGGCTAGGCACTGCTGATCCAAGGTTTCCCAAGAACAAGATGCATCAGGGACCTCTTTCAAATCAACCAACTCCAGGTCTCCATACAGCTATGACGTCCTGGGAAGACTTGGGTCACTCACGTGCTCCCTCCATGCAAAAGAGCAATGCTTTCCGTTGTCCTTGGGCCAAGTGTCAGGGGCTCTGGCTCTGTCCCTGCCTCCCAACAGTGTGAGCCCCCCACCGCTCTGCACACACTCTGACAGGCCACAGGGCCTTTGCACATGGTGCCACAATTGCATGACATGCTTCCCTGGGCTTCCTCTGGGTCTCAGCTCCTGTGACCAACTCCACCTTCAAAACCAGGCCAGCTTTCAGATTCACGAGCAGCAGTTCGTTCCCTCCAGAGCACGCGCCTCGGCTTGCAGACACACATGAACCCATGTGAGCCCACGATGGAGGACTGCTTCTCCCCAAGATGATAACCCCTATGCAAATCAAATCACGCTTGCTGCGCTTGCCAGTGGATTCCTCGCTCTTAGGGTAAGTTCAACAGCTGGACTTCTGACCCAACTCTGCTAATGCACCTTGGAAAGCAGGAGGAAGGGGGGAGGGGAGGGGAAGAGGAAGAGGAGGGGAAGGGAGGGGTTGGAGGAGAGGGAGGGGAGGGGAGGGCAGTAGGGTCTGTGCAGGCCTGGAACCTTGTCTCTAACCAGGCAAGGTTAGAGGAGGCGTGGGCCTGCAGTGCTCAGCTGCCCCCTGCCCTGCCCTACAGGTAGGTCTCCTGGGAGTGGCAGGAGCTGACCTCACCCCAACTCCTTCCCCTCAGCAGGAGGCCGGGCAGCTGTGAGCACATCAGGAATGACCAGCACGTGGTGACTGCTAACTCAGTCCTTCCCAGATCGTATCTCGAGGCCTTGAAGTCTCCAGGCTGCAGTCAGTGGAGGAAAACAGCGCTGACCAAAACCACACAACGGGGGCAGGGAACGGGGCGGGGGCAGGGAACAGGGCCTTTCCCCACCATTGCTTCCTGACAGCCTCCAAGACACTGAGCACCCTCACGGATCCACCGTCCCGTATCTGCCACCTGAAGTGCAGTGAGCTCTAGCACCTGAGCGCTCCCCCTTGGGTTTGTAGCAAACGAATCTGACGGCAAAATGTCACCCGAGCTAACCCAAGCCTGTTAATAATAATACTGTCTTCCAAGTATCCTGAAGTCATGCATTTTGTTGCAAACATCAGTGAGCTTAACTACAGTGACTACCTCGCATCCTGCTGGAGATGTTGTAGCAGCAGCTTCTTCAATCTAAGAACACTGTCGTGAATCATACTGGTCCCAGGATGTGGGATGGAGGTCGCAGGTCAGAACCACGGACATGGAAGGCAGACTCCGCACCAGGCCGCGGGCTAGGGTTCCGTGTGCCCCACAGGCAGCCCTGCCGCAGGAAGCCCTCTGTCCTGCACAGTTAGGGACGGGACGCTGGGGTTGGGAGGTGGGGTGCTCTCTCCGGGCCGCAGAGCCAGGATTCAGTCCCAGCAGGATTCAAACACTTCTGCTCTTGAGCTCTGCACCCGAGTGCCTGGATCAGCCCTTCTCCCATCAGAACGTAGTGTGCGTGTGCGTGTGTGTGTGCATGTATGTGTGTGTACGTGCATGTGTGTGCGCGTGTGCATGCATGTGTGTGCGTGTGTGTGTGTGGAGCCGTTGGGTGGTTACAGACGACTCCTGCACTTTGGGAAACACTGAGATACCATAAAACGCCGGAAAAACGAGAGAGGGAAAGATAGTGAACACTTCCAGGCCTCCACAGACCCCTACTGCCAGTCTCCCCCCATCCCTCCACCCCAGCTCTGCATCTGGACTCCCACCATGGCAGATCCCAGAGACCCGAAGCCCACGGAGCCAAAGGCCAGAGGCGGGCTTAGGACCGGATCTCTTCTTTAGTCAGAGGAAAGAGGGCGCTCTCTCTCCAGCATCCGATGCCTCTCCTGGGGTGGGGGCAGGCATTCCTCTCGGCCAGGAGTGGGGAGCGTCCAGCCCATGGGCCATATCAGGCCTGTGCAATCATTTGGTCCAGCGTAGCCGAGGCCACCACAGGCGGGACTCAAAACTCGATAACCCTACAGCCGGCTTATGTTCAAGCTGATAACTTTGTATGACCCACAAATGCTGCTATAAATATCCCAGTGGCCCTCAGCAGCAAAAGAACTCCCCCGCGGCTTCTCCCCCAGGCGGGCAGCACCCGGGCGCGGGGCTGCCGGCTGCCCGGTGAGCACAGCCTGTCTCGGAGCGCACGACACTTTCCACGGCTGATCTAGACGCGTGATTGAGCTGCGTGTTGGTACTCAACCTCTGAACTCTCTTCTGCAACAGTAATTAATGCCAGACAGCGTGTTTTCTGGCGAATGCAACCCCGCACCTATAATCGCTCAGAACGGAGATTTACGACTCCGCCGTGACTCCGTCTCCATGCCTCATCTCCTCATGTTTACATCTGGCTTAACTTTCTCTAATCTAAAATAAATCAGCATGAAAAGCATTAGATTTTTCATTTAGATTCTCAATTGCCTTTTATTACTGAGATAATATCCCTTATCGGACAGCAAGCGGCGGGGACCGTTCCCTTGTCAGGAGCTGAACGCGCCCGCCGCAGTTCAAGCGTCCGTCTCTCCCAGCTCCCTCTTCACTGGTGTTTTCAGGGTGGTGTCCAGTGGGCTCCGATGTGAAAATGCAACCAGGATGCAAAGAGGATGACGCATCCCCTCTCCCCCCTTCCATCACAGGACAGCCTGGCTGCCCATTTCGGGGTGGCCCCTGCAGAGCCTGCCTTCACCTTCCCACCCGGGAGACTGCAGCCTCTGTATGTTGAGGCAGCAGGGACGAAGCACTTGGCCGCAGACGCCTGTGCCAGCGAGGGGCTGGGGGCGGGGAGGAGAACCGCCCACAGAGGCCTGCCAGTTACCCAGCCACGCAGGCCAACTCCGAGGAACTACTGTGTCTGTCAAAGCAGATTTCCCTCGAGTCCTGAAACATTCCTTCCAGAACATTCTATTATGTTTCTGATCATTTGCAACATTTTCTCCTGACTTTAAAGCACGAGCCGACATCCTAGAAACAGAATCCATTTCCAGGACCAGGTGGAAGCTCATTTCCCATCACTTTCTCCTTTCCCTCGATCAGCCTCCTGGACCGTGTGAAACACCTCAAATCGAACTCATCACCGCTCCCCTGACTTTGCAACATCTCGGGAAGTCCTGAGAACTCAACAATCCCGCCACCCTGGAACTTGTAACCTCATTGCTGGTTTTATTTTTTTCAAAGCAACAGAGAAAAACAACAAAATCCAAGCAGGAGGCGACGTTTCCCACGCGCCGACTCACCCCTTCCCCGGGGCTTCTGGGGAGAAAGCCCCTCTGTCCTGTACCGTTCACACCGATGGCTGCTTCTCGTCGTGTAGTCTTGCCACCCAGACTGACACAAAGCAATCTAAACAGAGCCCTTTTAATGGCTGACGTTCACCCTTCCTTGGAATTAGGAGAAGTGATGGTGTTTCCTCCTTAAAGGCTAGCAAAAATTGGGCCCTAGTAGCGTCGTAACAGAGAAATTACAGCCATTACACCGTAGAGCACTCAACATGTGCCAGGTGCGTGCTAAATGCTTCATGGATGCTGTGGCATCTCCATGGCAACGCCGGAAGACAGTACCACAGGAATCCCCGTCTAAAGCCAAGGAAGGAAGCACCGCTTTTAATATTAACAAAAATAACAACATGACTGACAACCAAGTGCTCTCGCGCGCTCGCTGTGAGCCAAGGTCGGTCCCCACAGCAGCACGGGAGGAAGGAACTATTATTAACTCCATTTTACGAAGGCGTTGATGCCAGAGAAGCTAAGCGCCATGTGGAGTCAGATTAACACATGGTGGAGTCAGGCCCCAGCGCTCACGCCTCGGCTGCCCGAGGGACGCCATCCATTCAACTGAGACGCTGAACGTCCTACCCCAATCCCCAGTGGTCACCACACACCACGTGCTGGACTTCAGCTGCGTTCTAGAACCTTCCAGAAAGGCAACACTGTGGCTGCAGCAGGCACGCAGGTGGTTGCTGGGACGGGGTTGGGGAGGGCTCTGAGTGTCCAGGCACTAGGAAACTTAGTGGTGGGTATTTCCTAACCCACAGTTCAGTACATTTATCCAACTGTCTGCATTTGCCAAACCAAAATGAACTGCGCATTGTGCAAATGTATGAATCATGTATGTGAATTATATCTTAATAAGTCTGACTTTTATTATTTATTTAAAAGGCAACAAGAGAGACAAATAAAGAGAGATCTTCCATCCATTGGTTCACTCCCCAAATGCCCACATCAGCCAAGACTGGGCCAGAGCACAATCAGAAGCCTGGAACTCCACCCAAGTCTCCCACGCAGGTAGCAAGGACCCAGGTATCTGGGCATCACCTGTTACCTCCAAGGGTGCACATGAGCAGGGAACTGGAGTTGAGAGCAGAGAGCACAGCTGGGACTTGAACCAGGCGCTCTGACAGGGGATGCGGGCAACCCAAGCAATATCTAACTACTGCACCAAACGCCTGCCCCAGTTTATTTTTTTAATGATATAATATCCTGTTTGACTTGGCATTTCGGTTCCACAAATGCATAGCATAAGACGACAGACCTCTGAAGGCTGCCCTAGGATCTCAATGTCTTGTGGAAGAACCTCTGGCTCAGAACTGCCTGATGCACTCAGAGTGCACAGTCTACGAAGCGAGCCAGGGCAGCCTGGCCGCAGGGGCGGGGCCTGTGTGTGTGCAGACACCTGCACTCAGAAGGGGCCACGCTGGTTTCACGTTGCTGCCTTCAGCAATTCATTATGTTGTAATACACATAACATAGAATTCACCCTTTTAACCTTAAAGATGTTTAAAAATGTACTTGAAAGTTAGAGAGGGAGAGAAAGGGAGAGAGAGAGAGACCAGACAGATCTTCCATTCACTGCTTCACTCCCCAAATGCCTACCACAGCCAGGGCTGGGCCAGGCCAAAGCCAAGAGCTGGGAACTCAGCCCCGGTCCCACATGGGTAACAGGGATCCAGGTACTTATGCCATCACTGACTGCCACCCAGCAAGCTGGAAGTGGAGACAAATGCCAACTCGGGCACTGCAGTGTGGGTAATGGTTGTCCCGAGCAACATCTTTGCTGCTGTGCCAGAGGTCGCCCCTGAACCCCTCTCGAACATAGGACTGAGCACCCCCTCAGTGCTGGGCAGCACCTCCACTGTCCATCTCCAGGGCCTCCTCGTCCCCACAGAGGGACCTCTGCTCCCGTTAAATGCTAGCCCTGCACTCCCCCACTCCCAGCCTCTGGTAACCAACGTGCTATCTTCCGTCTCTGTGACTTCGGCAAACCTAGGGGCTTCAACTCAGTGCAGCCCAACAAGATCTCCCCTTTGGTGTCTGGCTCCTCTCACTTAGCCTCCTGCCCTGAGGGTGACCCACACCACAGGTAGGCTTCCTCTCCACTGTGCCTGGTGTCCTTTGGATGCGCACAGTTTTTTACTTTGATGACGTCGTATCTGCTCAAGTGTCCATTTGTGAACCTGTGCTTTTGGTATGGCCGTCATGAAGCACTTCATATGTGCTAGCTCCGACCTTGTGTTTCATAGGAGAAGTCCTGGGGCACGATGGGACACGTGTGTGCAGAGGGAGCAGGTGCAAGGGGTGAGCCCGCTGGTGTCGATGTCGCCGGGTCACAGAATTTGGGGGACTGCAACGTGTGGGACTTCAGCGAGCATCAAGATGAAGACAGATGAGCGCGTTACCCATGAGACAGAGGAGGCCGCCATGAGGACCGCGCTAGGCCAGACGTGCTTCCGGTGCAGACACGGGCAGCGATGTCTGAGACACAGGAGCGTCCAAGCCCTGCCCTTTCCCGCTGCTCTGCCCCACGCCAGACACGGTGACCGGTGGATGAGGAAGGAGCCCGCCCCCGGCTGCCATTCCTTCCAGGGCTTCCTGACGGCTCAGCCACCAAGGCAGACAGAGCGGCAGAGTGCGATTGTATCAAGGAATGAAACAAACAGGTGAGTGCGAGTTTGTGGCGCTCCCTGTTCTGGTCAGAGTGACAAACGTGCATGGGTAAGCTAAAAACACCAGCGTGTCATTTAGGCGATTCCACGTGAGTCAAACGCTTTTTCATTAATACTTGTATTAAAACTGGCATTGCACCATATACAGAAGAACAGTAAAATACAGGATCATAACTTAAAGTTTTTCTTTATTTGGACTGACACTGAATAGCACATTAAAAACACCATCAAAATCAAGAGACTATAGAAAAAATAATTATTTTTCTTTTTGTGACAATTTTCTTTGTTCTTCTATGACAAGAGGACCTGCATTTTTGTTTTGCAACAGCCCCACAAATCCCACCACCAAACTTGAGCAAGTGCCCATTATTGTGGGGCTGTGTCCTGGAGAAGCTCCGTGTTTCTGGCAGCCAGCACAGCGGCCTACATGCATGAGGAAGTAGTACCCCATCTTCCCCCCAATCAGGAGTGAGGATTTGAGCACGTGGCACCTCCCACTCACTCCTGGGCCCCTCCTGCACATCCATCAACCAAGACCCCTTCCCTGTGCCCACCTCACATCGCCCATCATCACTTCCTGGGCCACCTCTGGGGAGCCCAGCCCCTGGCGTGCGGATGCACCTGCTCCTGGCTGAGACGTGGCTGCTCGCTTTACACACAGAATGGCCAACGACTTATTGTCGACTGTGAGAAAACATTTTGCCGTTGGCCTTCAGCCCTACTTGCCTCTTTGATACATTATTGTTCCCAAAGTCTAGGCATTTCCCAAGATCCTCCTATCGGAAGCTGTGTCAGAGTCCTCTGGGTGAAGAAAGGACGTACATTAGACTCACGAGGAGGAAGCGGAAGAATTTCACTACTGGGGATAATTTCACCATTCACTGTTGGAATAAATGGATGAGAAAGCAAGTGATCCCTTTTAGTAGCTTCACTTGGGCAAGACAGAGCCGAGCCCCTCCCTCCATTGTCTGCTGACCACTGGAAAACAAATCCAGTTAAAAATGACTGAATCAGCAGATTTCTTACACCCATCCACCATCCTGTCACTCATGTCCCAATGCCTCCTGAGGGCTGGCCCGGCACAGGTGCACGTGGTGAGCGGCAGCACCTTTCTTGGCCTAGGGACACTGTCCCCGGGGAGCTTCCACATGGATGTTCAACCCTGGGCCTTGGGTTCCAAGAGCGCCTTTTATTTCCTTTCTCCCCCAGAGATGGAAAAATTTAAAATACAGTGTGGAAGGCAGGAATCTCTGCCGGTGCCTCGCATTCCCACCCTGGGTCCACTGCCCCTGGGTGTGAGCCGAACCTGTCAATCAGAGGAGCTGTCACTTCCACGCTCACGTTACATGTTATGAAGAAAGGGTACTGCCGATGTAGTTAAGGTTACTAATCGCCTGGGGTCAATCAACAGGGAGACCCCACCAGGTGGCCCTGATACGATCAGGTGAGCCTTTTAAAGAAGTCAGATTCGGAGCAGACGGGGTCCTCCTGGCCGCCTCAAAGAAGCAAACGCACATGGGGTGACTACCTTTGGCTGGAGTCACAAGGCAGGGACCTGGGGACAGCCTTGTGGAGCTGAGAATGGCCTCTGGCCGACAGCCAGAGAGAAAACAGAGTCCCCAGTCCTGCAATGACAAGGATCCAAGTTCTACCAATAGCCAATGACCTTGGAAGAGGACCCCAGCCTCGGTGGACACCTTGATCACGTCGGGAGAGACCCCGAGCAGGGGAGAGCCCCTCTCCACACAGGCTTCCGCGCTGAAAGGCCCTGAAATACCTGGGTAGGGTTTCGAGGGCAAAGTTGCACTAATGTGTTAGCAGCAGCAGCAGACACCGTGGCCTCCGGATTGGTTTTCCTCTAACAGCTATGCAGAGCTTACACCATCTGTAATCCTGCAACAAACCGGTACAGTGGCAGTCCTAACTGAAGCTCACTGCTCCAGGAAACATACCTCAGCCCTGGACTGGACACCACAGGGATAACCCCGCAGGCTGCCGATTTGGGCAACACTCACAGCTACACCGCTTAATGCAGCCCAGGACAACCCTGGCGATCTGGCCTCTGCCGTACAGACAGTCGGAAAGACATGCTTCTGCATGTATTTCACGGGGAATCTCTCAGCCATTATCTGTCCAAAACCTTTCTCCTGACGCCTCCACGCTCTGAGATTCTAATCACACAGGAGGACACTTGAAGAAGCTCATGGGAAATGGAATTAAAAGATAATTTGGGGTGCATAAAGGAAATTGAAATCCACAGTCTTTGTCTGATGCACATTTTCTGTGACCTTTGGATGACCCTCTCGCCTGCTGGACATCCTGTCACCGTCCTACAGGGCACCCAGGGGCCGGCTCCCTCTCTCCTGCCCACTCCTCCACTTTTTCTTGTCTCCATTTTGCAAACTTTACTGATCTTTTCTTTGGTGGCACTCAATCTGCTGCTTATCCCATTTGGAACAATTTCCAGTTCAGGTAGTGTCATTTTTTTTCTCTCTAGAAATCCTATGTGATTCTTTTTTATATCGGCCATTTCAATCCTCATTATGGTGATGTCTTCCCTTGAAGCCTTGAATTTAAAAGGAAAATATGATCACGTTTTTTAAAAAGCCCTAGCTTGCTAATCTCATCCTTCTGCCATTAATGGATCTTCTCATATTAACAGATTTATCCTCATATGAGGGCCATATCTTCTGGATTCTTTGCATGTCTGGTCATTTTTGACTGCGTGCCAAACATTGTGAATCTAAATTATTGCTCACCAGATTCTGTTGTAGTCTTGTCTAGAGCAAGGAATTTGTCTTGCCAGTTAAACTGCTTAAGCCATGGCTTGATTCTGTCCAGGATCCTTTGTTAAGCTGCTATGGGGGAGGGGTCCAGAGCCTCAATGTGGAGGCACAGCCCCCCTGGGGGTCCACTGACCACCCTGTTTGCAGCGAGGTCTCTGCGTGCCACGTGCTGGGGCCTCGTGTGGCCCACCCGACAGAGCCCTGGGAAGCCACCCTGGATCTGTGCTCTCCCTACCAGCTGTGCTTTGTCTCTGGCCCCATGGACTTTCCCCCTGAACAACCCAGACCGAGTCGCAGCCAAAGGCCCCAGGGGACCGGAGTGACAGTCCGAGCTCTCTCTCTGCTCGGGGACTGCATCCTCCTGTGTCAAGCTGCAGCCCAGCTCCGGCACTCACACAGAACCACTGGGTTCTGCGGAGAGGCCCCCATCCGGGCGGCCACCAGGGATGTCCCTCCTGCCCCGTTCCTGTTCACTCGGCCTGCAAACCTCCCACTCGTCCGTGAAGGATGTGCCCAGACATCTCCTCCTCCATGCAGTCTTGCTGGGTTCTCTGCATGGACTCCCTGAGCTGCACTCAGGACCAGGGCTGCCTCTGCTGGCAGGGGATGAGAAGGGGCAGTAACCCTGCCTTCGTGTCAGCCAGGACCTGTGGTCGGCCCTGGCACAGGTTGTCAAACAACCCAGTCCCAGCATTTCCTCTTTAACGCGTCTGCTCCCGCCCAGGAGGAACAGATTCTGGGGCATCCAAAGCAGGGTGGTGCAGACACGTGTGGGGCTCAGGACCAGGAGGAGGGCGTCAGGGCAGCAGCCCAGGGAAGAGAAGCCCTGTAGCTGAGGAGAGAGGGAAGGAGGCGGAAGGTTCTATAGTCTCCTCCCACACCAGGACTGGTGCCGTCGGCTTTCCCTGCGGTGAGCTCTGTGTCCCTCTGGGTTCCAGCTGTGGCTGCCAGGAGCTGGGCTGTGTCCCCCCTCCTCGACCAGCAGCACAGACCTCAGGGCAGGTCATGTGCAGGCCGGGATTCTCTCGCACTCCACGCCATGCCACTGTGCAGCCTGCATCTGCTTCTTGGACCTCACAGATTTTCTCGTTGGAGAAATGGGGTTCGTGCATCTCACACAGCTGTGGTGAGGGTCAATGGGGCAATTCAGGCCTGGCCACAGCAGCGTGCTTTGTCCTGTCTCCCTCTCTCTCACCCTGCACCCAGTGGCCACGGCCTCGCCACTCTCATGCCTGACTTACACCCCTCCCACCCCCGCCCCAGATCCCTCTGCACACCAACACTCCCAACGTGGGAGACCCAGAAGAAGCTCCTGGCTCCTGACTTCAGATTGGCCCAGCCCTGGCGTTGAGGCCATTTGGGGAGTGAACCAGCAGATGGAAGACCTTTCTCTCTCTGTCTCTCCCTCTCTCTGTAACTCTGCCTTTCAAATAAATAAATAAACATTTAAAAAGAAAGAAACTAAACAGGCTGTGCCCGTACTGCAGCCAGGGCCACCAGCACATCCCTGTGAAAACACTGCCTGGAGACCAAGAGTTCAGGAAGAAAAATGAGACTCCAGACACTTTGATCTGGCTGAAGCTCGGCTGTGGGAACAGGTAAAATTGCTCCCTAGCTTCTGATAACTGCAAGAAGACAGGGCTGCTTGTTTGCCTCCTGTCTGGTCTCAGTGGCCTCTTTATTCCTGAATCAAGTGATCCTGACACCGAAGCCCTTCAAATGGGCTCTTTCATTCCCCAAGCCCGAAGGGCACAGCCCACCCACCTGGAAGCATTCATGAAGCCCAGGGCAGAGAGCCTCAGCCCTGCTGGACGTCAGAGCCGCCAGGGAGACGCCTACTTCCTGCCATGGAGTACCTGGACGAGAGCCACAGGACAGGACAAGAGGCCCTGCAGAACCATGCGAGAGCACAGGGCAGAGGTGAGGCCTGCGACTGCCCCCACCAGGAGGCGGCTCCCAGGTCAGCGCAGGGAGGGGAGACTCGGAAGGGCCTGGGTCTCACTGAACAGAGGCGGCAGAGGGGATACAGAGAGACCAGGCCTGGGAGGGAAGGGTCGCCACAAAGGACAGGGGACCCCTCAAGACATTGGTCAAGTACTGACCTGCACCTGCTCCAGAGAAAACTGCCGAGACCTGGAAAAGAGCTCCGGGGAATGGTAGTTCCAGCAGCTGTGGGAATGCACACCGAGCTGCCAACAGCTCAGGTGCCCACCAGCCCACGCGCAAAGCGCTCACCACGTGTGAGATGCCAGCGGCTGACCCAGAAGGTGTGTGTCTCAATAGTAGGACTATTCCTGGTGCTGAGGGAGACAGGCACGGCTGCCCCTTGGCCTGCCGGCAAGCCTGAGTCCTGCCAGAGCTGTGGCACCAACTGCTGTGCCTCTAGGACTGTGCGACATGGATGGACCTGTAGGAGAGTCCAACTGGTGCTGTGGCTTTTAACACCATCAGCCCTGGCCCCAGGTCTAGGTCATGTGAGCTGGACCTGTTCCAGTCCTACGGGGTGACTACAGGTGCATGGGAGATTTTACTCTCGAGGGCACGCGTCCAGAGTGGTGGAATCAGGTAGGTTCTTCTCTATGTCCACCGTGTAGATTCCAATAGTCCCGAGAAATTTAGGCTGAATAGCTGGGGCTGGCTCAGTGGCATAGCAGGTAAAGCTGCCGCCTGCACTGCCAGCATCCAATATGGGCACTGGTTTGGATCCTGGCTGCTCCATTTCTGATCCAGTTCCCTGCTAATGGCCTGGGAAAGCAGTGGAAGACGGCCCGAGTGCTTGGGCACCTGCACCCGCATAGAAGACCCAGAAGAAGCTCTTGGCTCCTGGCTTTGGCCTGGCCCAGCCCTGGCGATGGCAGCCATTTGGGGAGTGAATCAGTGGAGAGAAGACCACCACCCCCCCTTCTATTTCTCTCTCTCTCTCTCTCTCTCTCTCTCTCTGCCACTCCAGCTCTGATTTTCAAATAAATAAATAAATCTTAAAAAAAAAAGCAAACACAGAATTAGAACACACTGCTGCAGTCCTGGTGTTACGGGCTACAGTGGGGTCATTTCCCCGATGTCCCAGGGTTGGAGTGGACGGTTTTATCGGCTGCTCCTGGTGTTGGCCTGAAGAAGCTAGGGTGAATCCCCCCAGTTCACAAACAGCATGTGAGTGCCGCTCTGGGGCTACTGCCCCAAAGCTCCCAGAGCGCAGGATGCAGGGGGTCCATCCTCCACCCCATCAAAACCACAACGCACTGTCACCTGACGGCCGCCAGAGTGGCCAAAGTCCAAAGCCAGAGAGGAACAAAGGCTGGTGAGGCTGTGGAGAAAGGGGAACACCTACATGCTGTGGGAGGGAAAGTGAACCAGGACAGAGGCTGTGGAAAACAGCCTGGAGGTTCCTTAAACAACGACAGATAGACCTGCCCTATGGCCAGCAATCCTACTGCCCGGAAGACACGGACACATGTATCAGAGAGATACCTGTACTACAATGTTTATAGCAGCACTGCTCACGACTGCCAAAATATGAAATCAACCCAGGTGTCCGACATCAGATGGGAGGATATAGAATGTGCCGTGCGTACACATCGGAATATCATTCAGCTATAAACAAGAAGGAAATTCTGCCCTCTGCCTCAAAGTCCACACAGCCGGAGGACACCATGTTGAGTGGAACAAGCCAGACCCAGAAAGACAAACACTGCATGTTCTCCCATGTATGTGGAAGCTAAAACTTAAAAGACAAAAACAGAAAACATCTGTGTGTTATCAGTATTGCTGCAAACACAGCTTTGTAAACTTTGTCTTGTAACTTTGTCAAACCATTGGTTAAGAATGTTATACTACAGCTGGTGCTGCAGCTCACTAGGCTAATCCCCCGCCTGCGGCTCAGTACCCTGGGTTCTAGTCCCAGTCCGGGCTCTGGATTCTGTCCCGGTTGCTCCTCTCCCAGTCCAGTTCTCTGCTGTGCCCCGGGAGGGCAGTGGAGGCTGGCCCAAGTGCTTGGGCCCTGCACCCGCATGGGAGACCAGGAGGAGGCGCCTGGCTCCTGGCTTTGGATTGGCGCAGCACCGGCTGTAGTGACCATTTGGGGGGTGAACCAACGGAAGGAAGACCTCTCTGTCTCTCTCATCGTCTAACTCTGCCTGCCAAAAAAAAAAATTAAAAAAAAGAATGTTCTACTACTATATTTCTAATGATCTGTGATTACTTTAAAAATTACCCTGTATGGGTGAAATGGTCATTTTTCCATTCAAGCATTGTTTAGAACTGTTGTCTGTTTTCCCACTAAACTACGGTCTTTTTCTTTCTACTTGTTAAACTTCTTACCTGTCAAAGCATTCAGCCTTTTACTGAAATGTAATTTTACAATACATTATCTCAAAAACTAAAAAAGACAGAAAAAAAGGGAGAAGGAAGGAGACTGGGAGGGAGGGTGTATCATGTTCTTAGAATTCTATCTACAAATCACATTGACTCTGTTAAAAACTAATTAAAAATTAAAATTTAAAAAACATTTTAAAACACAAAAATTAAAAAGAAAGAGGGATGGAGGACGAGAAGTTCCGCTGTGTTCTTGGAATTCTATCTACGAGCTGCATTAAATTTGTTCTCTTTGTATCAATGAAAAGGAAAATGTGATGTAAAAAAAAAAAAAAAAGTGGGGCTAAGCAAGCCCTCGTCCAGGGTTCCTGGGCCCCAGCGCCGCACTTGTCTTAGGCTGGACCCTGCTCTGCTGAGGGGAGGGGTCCGTCCTGTGAGCTCTAGGATGTCGAAGCAGCCCCGGCCCTACCCACAAGATGCTGGCACTTCCCCACCCCCGGCAAGGAAAGCTCTGCTGACCAAATACCAACTACCCCTGGGGGCCCTAAATCCTACCTACCCGAGAACCACTGCCCCCGACCACAGTCTGCCTCCCACTGCGCCCTCAAAGCTCAAAGCAAGCCTCAAAAGGATCAGATGTTTTCAAGTAACTTATCCCCATGCCAGAACAAAGTTCAACACTCTTTAAAGGAACACAACAGAACCAAGCACAATCCCAGAAGTTATTTGATGTGCAGAGAAGAAAATAGGACCCATACTGAGGGGAAAGCCATCAGGAGAAAGGGCGAGACCAGCAGAGAGCAGCACGCCCACAGCTGGCCCGGACCTGCCCCACGTGCTGGAGAAGGCAAGGAAACGGGGCAGTGTGAGAGGTGTGGGGCGCCAGCTGGTGCCCCGCCTGTGTTTGCACCTGTTTATTTATTGCCAATGCCTTGGTCTGCTCTGGGCCCTGAGTCACAGTGGCCTTGACTGGGCCATGAATGCATGTGCCTTGGCTCTTAGACCCAGCCATGCACGAGCTCTATCAGCCCCACTTCCCCTCCCCACCTCCAGCGGGGAGAGATGAGCAGGAAGGAAACATGCACATGGAGATGGAGGTTTTGACAAATAGCTGGAGACATGACCAAACCCAGATTTCCAAACACAAAGCCGATCCCAGTCATTCCACAGTCCTGTGTTAGGATGGGCCAGTGGTGGCTTGCAAGCCCAGGCCTATCATCAGGAATTTCTCAACCCACATTCTCGCCCTGGGCAATATCACCAAAGTCTACACGGCTTCCCGTCCTGACATCGTGAAGTCTCCAATATCCGCCTCACAGAGTCTCAGAATGTGTCCATGCTTGCAATGTGGACAGCAAGCAGAGCGCAGACACGGGCCCATGTCACTGCCCAGGTCGGGCTGTGCTGACGTCCCAGGCTTGTCAGATACCTGTGCAGGAGCCACTGCTAACAGCGCTGTGTTCCTGAGTTCAGGGCGTTGGAGTGAGGAGGAGCTGTGGCTTTCTTTGCCTGTGTGAGCACAAGGATGGGCTCAGCGTCCTCACCTCCTCCTGCTCCAAGCTCTGCCTGCCCCTCAGCACCACGGGCCTTTCCTCTAGTTCCTAGACCATCTGGGCTAGTGGACGGGCCACCCCTGCCATCCAAGGGGATAGGTGACTTCTCCAAACCTTAACAAAGCTCAGGCCCAAGCCATCACCGTATGGAGGGCCGGCACTGTGGCGTAGCAGGTAAGGCCACTGCCTGCAGTGCCAGCATCCCATATGGGTGCTGGTTTGAGGCCCAGCTGCTCCACTGCCAGTCCAGCTCTCTGCTGTGGCCTAGGAATGCAGTGGAGGATGGCCTAAGTGCTTGGGCCCTTGAACCTGCATGGAAGACCCAGATGAAGCTCCTGGCTCAGGATCGGCCCAGCCCCAGCCCTTGCAGCCATTTGAGGAGTGAACCAACAGATGGAAGGTCTCTCTCTGCCTCTGCCTGTCTGTAACCCTGCATTTCAAATAAAATCAATAAATCGGAAAAAAAAAAAAAAGAAAAACCCCCATATATGGACCTTACACACCGCCCAGGTAGAGTTCAGAGCCTCTCAGAAGTTGAAATCCATGAGTTTTTTTACAAAAACAAAATCTCCAAAACCAATTTACTTGAAAACCAATCAGTTTAACCCAGCACCTTTGGGCCCTGAGAGGTCATCCTGGCAGCCTTGCCTGTCTCTCACCCCATGAGGTCTTTGTGGTCACGCCCTGGGCAGGTTAACTTATGGCCCAAGGGAAGGCATCCCCGGGCCAAGTCCAATGGCAGGGCTCAGAGGATGTTAACTGGGCTCTCTTGGACCCTCAGCTCGGGAATCGAGGAAGGAACCTCCCTCCTTCTTAGGATCCCTGATTTAAACAGTGCCAACATGCCCCTGTGGAATAATAGATAGGAGAAGAGTTCAATGAGTGGGAAATATTTGAAATTCTGACATGTGGGGTGGGTGCTGGGCCCAGCAGCTGAAGTCACCACTTGCTATGCCTGCATCCCACATGGGTACACCCGGTTCGATCCTGGCCACTCTGCTCCCAATCCGGCTCCCTGCGGATGCACACCCTGGGAGCCAGCATGTGTGGCTCAGGAGCTTGGGTCCCTGCCACCCACGTGAGAGACCTGGATTGAGTTCCAGGACCCTGACTTCCGCCTGGCACAGCTCTGGCTATTGCACACATTTGGAAAGTGAACCGGCAATGAAAAACCTCTCTCTGTTTGTCTGTTTCAAATAAAAAAAATAATTTATAAAATGTTTTCCACTAAAAGTCACGAGCAGAGCTCAAAATTCCGAGGGGGCAGGAGGTGTGAATCCCACCCGAGGGTTTTCACACTTGGCCTGCCCTTGACAGGAAGAAGCAACCCAGACCCCTGCGCGCACCACTTCCCAAGCACAGACGCACGAGAAAGCCTCCATCACTGACTGCCTGTGAGGGATGGGCTGGTGTCTGGGGCCCATCTCAGCACCCTGGCTCATCTGCTGGCTATCAGTGCAGTGCAGGATTGGCCAGGAAAGTCGGCAGCCGAGACTTCCACTGTATTTGAAGTTGGACACTTTCTGCCAATATGCACTAACCCTGCCACGCTCGGTGTGGCTGTAGCAATAATGGAGGTTTTGTGCACACACACACGCACACACGGAAATGGGAACACCAGAGCTGTTGTTTGTTACGTAGGGTTTTGAACACGTTTATAAAAATGCCTGATAACATAACTCAAGAAGTTTTTTTTTTCCTTCTCTCTGAAGGACTAGGGAATAAATCCTACGAAAATTGTGCCATGATAGAATCCTGTCCTCATCCAATTAATTACTTGTGAATAATAACATTGCTGGTTTCTTTCAATTATATTCTAATTGCACACCTCTCGCTCAGGTTGACTGGGCATTGAAGTAATGAACAACTATTACTGATTCTAATTAACACCATTATTTCTGTGGCCTTTACATCTCTGTTGTAAACATGGCGATTCGCACCCCCAGGGCTGGAACGCCAAGAAGCCTGCTCTGAACCCTGACAAACCTGTTCCGTCCACTGTGTGCTGGCCTCCTCCTGCCCAGGGTGAGGACAAAAGACCCAGAGTCCTCCAGCACTCATGGGACAGCATCAATATTCAGAAAGGCTGCCTTTCTCTAAAGCAGCAGCCATTTGCCTGTTCCATTTATCCTGAGAGACGGGTAAGTGAGCTTCTGGGAGTCACTTCCAGTGTCGTTTATAATTTATCCCACGTATAATAAGGAGCCGGTCACATTTCACGTGTTTACTTTCCAAAAAGATAACCGCTTGTGGCGGATCCTTCGCTGCCGAAGGCAAATACGTTCCAGAGACAAGTTTATCTCACTTTGACATTTTAAATCCCCCAAGTTCTCCTTTCTCTCACGCATTGATTTCTGCCCGAAAGTTAGAGCTCATCCTCAAAGCCTGAAAGACTCTTCGTGCTGGCCTAGCTCGAATCAATCCATTCTCAGTCCATCAAGGTGAGCCCTGTGTATTCTAAACAACGTCTAGAGAAAGACATGGGAATTTGCTTTTAAAGACAGGTCATCACAAATGCACACCTAAGAAGGCTTAGCTCCCAGAAACATCCTGGGACTTCAAAATGTGGAAGCCAAGTGCCCGGCTTTGTTGTCCTGGGAGCAACCACTAGAATGTTTATAAATGCAGACAAGCACCCTGGGAAAAACCCATGTATCAATACACCTGTTCCTCCCCAACTTCCAATAACTGAGATCCATTAACAGGGGGAAAAGTCTTTTCTAAGTCCCCCTGGGAAAGACCACAGCCAGATGTGACGCAGGTCTCCAGTGAGATAAACACCCCATCTGCTGCCGGGTGAGCGACGCCTCCATTACTCCCAGAGCCCAGCGTGTGCCCGCAGCCCCCCGCCCGGGGCCAGCCGTACCTCGTATCTGCAGGCTGGCTGCTCAGGGGTCGTCAGGCCTGCACGCATGCGGATGAGGCAAACCTTGGCTCTTCTCTGCGAGGGAAGCCAGTTACCCTGCACCAGATCCATGAGCGTCACGTGGTCTTTCAGCTCTGTACGGAACGCTTTTATCTGAAAAGCCCGGTGCACAGCTGTCGCCGCGGGGCGGGCCGCACACGCCCAGGCCTGAGTTTCTGTAGGAATTCCGGAATGCTGCATGACACCTAGAATCCTGTGTCTTCAGCGCGTGGCTCGGCCAGCCCAGGGTTCTCTGCTGATCTCCAGGTATTGCGGGCAACAAGGACGTGGGAAGGGCCGCAGCCCCGACCTGTCCTGACGTCTTCCACCTGCACAGCCAGTTATTCCAAAACCCCAGATGTGGTCGAGAAGGCTGGGGAGGTAGATGGCTCAGGGAGCCTTTTTTTGCCCAGGGACAAACTCCTTCTTGCCGTGGTCCGGCCCCAGCCTCATGGCGGAGCCCTGGGGTCACTTGATGTCTTCTCCGATTTCAGAGCAACCTTGTTCTTTTCTTCTGCTCTGGGACAGCAGGATCCACCCGATCACTGAGAGAGGCTCAATATGCTTTCCTGTCTCTGGCCCGTCGAATCCAAATTCGTTATTTATGGCGCTCTGCACAAAGGAGCCCGAAGGGCCACTGCTGCTTTTTACAATCCCCACTTCTTCTCGCCAGGGCTGAAGGGAACAAGCGCAGACCGCCGCGGCACACAAAGAGCGTCCTCAGCCCGGCAGATAAGAGGCACATTCAAGGGAGAAAGAGGACGCCTGGCACAGAAGCCACAGCCCCAGAGGGCACAGTGTGGGGCGCCAGCGGGACAGCGCGGACTCAGACGAGGCTCCGGGCCTGGGTGCATCGTGGGAAATCCCCAGCACTACCCTCATCCCCAGCAGGGATACTGGAAAGAATGCACCCGACTTGCCACTCACAGGGCTATTGTCAGGGGTGGTGCACGATCCAGTGAGAGAAGATCACGTTTTTCTGCCCATAGCAGTCTCTCCACGTCTCTGCTAGAGTGGACATTTTCCTGGTGTTGAAAACTGCTGAATTCTTTTTGGTTTTGTTTGTTTGTTTGTTTTGTTTTGTTTTGTTTGACAGGCAGAGTGGACAGTGAGAGAGAGAGAGAGAGAAAGGTCTTCCTTTGCCGTTGGTTCACCCTTCAATGGTCGCCATGGCCGGCGCGTCTCGCTGATCCGATGGCAGAAGCCAGGTGCTTATCCTGGTCTCCCATGGGGTGCAGGGCCATCCTCCACTGCACTCCCTGGCCACAGCAGAGAGCTGGCCTGGAAGAGGGACAACCGGGACAGAATCTGGTGCCCCGACCGGGACTAGAACCCAGTTTGCCGGCGCTGCAAGGCGGAGGATTAGCCTATTGAGCCGTGGCGCCGGCCTGCTGAAGTCTTAACCTCAAACCATCCAGAAGCGCAGATCCAATCTGTGCATTCTCCATCCTTCTATTTCATGTTTTGGCACCGTTCCCACTACCTTGGTTGTGTAGAGGTGAAATGCCGACATCTGAATGATGGCGGGTGCACGGCTGTGTGTCGAGTCCACACACGTGATGGCAGGTGCACGGCTGTGCATCGAGTCCACACGCGTGATGGCAGGTGCACGGCTGTGCATCGAGTCCACACGCAGAGCTCTTCTCTGTGGTCACTTCCTCTGGGCCAGTCCGCAGCGGCTACAGAGGCTCCAAAGATCACCAAGGCTGCAGCTCACCTTTCTCTCTGCCTTGGCCACAGGCGGTGACAGGACTTTGCCTAGGAAAGACAGGAGAGAGTGGAGTGGGGTGCTAGGCAGCTCTGCAGAACTCTCAGCTGATGTGGCGGTAGGCAAACTCTCCCCCGCCCAGCTTCTGTTCTGATGGCCCACAAGCCCCCTGGCTGGTCCAATACCCCTGGATTTAAGAATGTGTCCATTCTGGCACTGTAGACACCCTTGGCAGGTGCAGCAGCTCCACCCTGGGGCAGGCTGACCCTAGGAAAGGTAAAGAGGGGGTCTCTGTACATCGTACCTCCCCTGTCTGAGTCACGGTGGAGGACCCAGTAGGGAAGGGATAAAGGGGCTCCCATCTTCCCATCTGACCCCAGAGCCATTGCTCCTGACACCCCACATGGCCACCATCCCCAGGTCCAGCCTCTGGGCCACCTGGAAGCTGACCCCAAGTCAGGGAGCCTTGCTTCCCTCCGGCGCTCACAGTGCTGGCCCTGCGACCTCGGGCAAATGGCCTTGGTTTCCCCAGCTGTGGAATGGCCCTTCTTCCACGGCTGCTGTGAAGACCAAGGGAGCCATCGCAAGCAAACGCTCAGGACAGAGCCTCGTGCTGGGAACGTGCTGCCTTTAGAAGTGGCAAACTCCTGGGGGGGGGAGGGAGCAGTCACCGAGGGGCCGTCCCAGGATCCTCTTTCCGGGAGCCCCTCTGGGGCAGGTGGGCGGCCTTGCTTTCTCAGATGGAAACGCAGGGGCATCCCCTGGGCAGGTTGCAGCAAACGCTGTGTTAAGTAGCTGGTGTGATGCAGTTTTATAAACTGCGTATGTTTAACCATTCAAACACAGATTTTTCTCGCCAGAGGCTAAAAGCACAGCAGAAGGGAGACGCACAGGCACCAGCACAAGCCGGGCTAGTACCGCCCCCGCCCCCAGCCCCGTCCCCCAGGACAGAGGTCAGCCACATCCACAGCCAGAGCCATGCCCTCACCTCCCATGCAGCGCCTGGGACCTGGAACGTGGCCTGCCCTTAGGGGAGCCCTTGCCACCTCTACCCCAACCCCGCCCCGCTGGTCCCTGTGGCAGCTGGCCGGGCTCCAACCCCACCTGTCTCTGACCACCATCAATGACACAGCTGGCCCAAGGGGGCCAATCCGGGTCTGTGTTTTGGGCTGAGTACCTGTGTGCTCTCCGGAGCCACATGCTGAGGCTTAATCCCTGAACTGATGACCCTGGGAGACGCAGCCTCCCGGAGGGAATTAGGGTTACATTGGGTCATGAAGGCATCCGCGATAGGATTAGCGGTCTGATCAGAGGAGGCTCTGAGATCCCGCCCCCTGGGGGCACGTTGTGGCACAGCAGGTCAAGCCTCCAACTCAGCCGGCCCAGGATCCAGTCCCACCTCCTCTTCCAACCCATCCTCCTGCCACGGTGCCTGGGAGGGAGCCCAAGTACCTGGGTTCCTGTCACCCACATGGGAGACCCAGATGGAGTTCCCGGCTTAGACCGGGTCCAGCCTCAGAGGCTGCAGGTGCCTGAGGGAGTGAACCAGCAGATGCAAGCACCCACATTTCTTTCTCTCTATTTAAAATAAGTCAACAAATAAAACTTTTTTTTGAAAACTGAGAGATCTCTCCCCCTGCCCTCAGGAGTGCCCAGGAAAGGCTGTGGGAGGGCACAGGGGAAGGTGGCCACCTGCAAGCAGGAGGAGACACTGCCCCGGGAACCTAACCCTGCTGGCACCCTCACCTCCAGCCTCCAGCCTCCTCGTTGTTTCAGGCACCTGGTCTACCATCTTCTGTTACGGGAGCCCCAGCTGAGACAGCACCAGGGAGTGTGAACACCACCAGTCAGTTGATGGCCCAAGGGTGGGTCCCCGGCCTTTGTGAGGCCGTCATAGCCTATGCTGGAGCCCCCAGCCCTGCAACCACACAAGAGTGGGTGCCCCAGGCTGTAAACCCTTTGGGTGTGGCTGGTGCAGGCAGCAGCTCTGAGAGAGGCAGAGCATCTAGATGTTTCTGGCGCCCTGGTGGCCGCCCAGGACCATTCTGCCCATGAGTTCGATGGGAGCCTCCAGTGTCTTTATACTACCTTCCCTGTCAGGCTTAAGCCACTAGACGTGGGTTTCTGTTGCTTGCAGCCAGCGGGGTTGAGGTCACCTTTGAAAATCCATCCATGACTGAACAGCAGATGGACGGTGCTCCCCAGCCAGGCTCTGTACAGGGCGCCCGAGATGCAGGGACAAAAGGGAAAGTGCACTCCGCGAGGAGACAGGAAGTACTTCCCGTGGGAGTTCCCACTGATGTCACCGGGACACTAAGGTCCTCCCAGAGGACGGGACGTGGCAGCAAGTCTAGACAAAGGGCGACACTTGCAGCTGAAGCCCCGTGGTCAGCAGCGCACGGGCGGACATGCGCCGTGGACGCCCACTCTCTCTCACCTGTCATCAAGCATCCGTAGCCGGGACTGCGGCGGCACAAACTGAAGCTGTGCTACTGAAGATCACCACCAGCATTAAGGCAGAACCACCGCTTCTCCTTTGCTGACTTCCCCTAAAGGCCACGACAGTCAACCACAGAAGTGTGAGCCCTGTTCCCAGCCTGCAGAAAACCCTACTTCATTTCCCTAAACTGGCCCCCGAGGGGACCACTGCTAGCAGCGGGAAGCCGGTGGCACCAAATCAGCCTAAACGAGGCTGCACTGTGTTTAGGGTGGAAATGTACGGGGATTGGGGGCCAGCACTGTGGCGCAGCGGGTTAAAGCCCTGGCCTGAAGTGCTGGCATCCATACAGGCGCCAGTTCTAGTCCCCGCTGCTCCTCTTCTGATCCAGCTCTCTGCTATGGCCTGGGATAGCAGTGGAAGACGGCCCAAGTCCTTGGGCCCCTGCACCCATGTGGGAGACCCAGAAGAAGCTCCTGGCTCCTGGCTTCAGATCGGCGCAGCTCCGGCCGTTGCAGCCATCTGGGAAGTGAACCAAAGGATGGAAGACCCCTCTCTCTGTCTCTACCACTCTCTGTAACTCTTTCAAATAAATAAAATAAATCTTAAAAAAGAAAGGTACGGGAATTAATCCCTTCAGACTCCCTTGCCCCGCACATGACTTGCAGGGCTGTGTGGGACACATTGAGGTGTTTAAATATGAATTATTCAAAAAGAAAGGACCTGCAGGAACCTGGTGCCAGGAGCGCCTGCCAGTGCGTTCTTAATCTGTCCTCCAATGGGATTAGCGTTTACGACGATGAAAGACGTCTGAATCACGCAGCTTCGGAGTTGGTTTTCTGCAGGGCCCACGCAGATCTAGAAAGCATTAGGCAACAATAAAAACAGATGACTGTGAATTTTTGAACTTATAATTTAGCCTTCCTTTCCGGGGAAGTAACATTTTTATTTATGGTCACTTTGTTCGTCATGGGGGTGCTGAAGCCCCCCTTTCTCCAGGGGCAGTGCTGGCTGCACATACATCTGAGCATCATTCTTCCTACGTGGAGGTGCGAACCCCCCAGGCTGTCCTGCTGGGGTCTGTGGACAGACATCTCCCCTCCTGTTAGTTTCCATCCACAGGGGCACCAAAGGACTCAAAGTAAAATGGCCCCTTACAGGATCCTGCTCCTCGAGCCAGGTTAGGAAGACGGTGCAAGGCTGCTGGGTGAATTGCATTCTCTTGTCAACTTTCTCGCTCCTGGGTCCCATGTGATGGGAAGGAGCTGCCCATTCCCACCGTCAGTTTCACAGGTGCTCAGTAAAGATTTGTTTGGTAGATGAATGAGGATAAAAGGTATCCGTGGGCTTCCAGGTATGATCTGCCAATGGAACACTTTTCTACTCCTTCTTACAGTGCTTGACAACTTTCCAAGGGGGAAGCAGTGAAACAGGAGGGGCTGGAGCGGAAGCTGAGCCGCCATGCTCGCATTCTCCTCCTGGGCCCTAGCCCTCACTGATCATTTATTTAACATCCACCAGGAGCGCAGCCCTGCACCAGCTGCTCAGGTTACGTCTCCAAAGCCACTTCCAGCATTGCAAGACAGCCTGCTACTGGGGAGACATCGTAGATGCCCCTGCACACCGTCGGGAAGAGTGAGCTCCTTGAAGGCACCGAGTGTCATTTTCCTATTTCCCCCTCCCTGTCAACTTCCTGACTCACCAGCCCCGGCCCCTCCCTCCCAGTGGGGTGCTGGGGCTGAAAGCAGACCCTACCCTGCTAGTGAGCATCAGCAGTGCCCGGGGGAGGAGGCCGAAATCTCAGCCACTTTGGACGTCTTCTGGCAGCCACACTTGTCAGCTGGGCCCATGTCCTTGCCAGCTGGTCCTGCCTGGACAGGGTGGGGCTTCAGCCCCCAGAGAAGCCTCCCATTTGGAACCGCGGTGATAACCCTGAGACTTTTTTCAACATCATGCCGGGGTCACACATGGCTCATCGGGGTGTCCCCTTACACACCAAGAGCTGCAGCACACAAGAGCATAATTCTGACGTCCCCAACACCAGCACAGAAGACAGGTGAGAAGGGAGACAAAGAAAATGAAAATTTAAAATTATGTGTACACACATATGTATGTATATACATACTACATACATGTACATATATACACAATGTATATATATATACACACACACATCAAGAGGTTCAAGGAAAATGTACATTATGAAAAAGCTATGCATGAGTCCAAACATCTTTGCACTGAGATGAACTCGTACTAACATGTTATACCTCTCAGAAAGTATCTAGTTTAATGTGCCATGGGACTCCAAATCCCATTAAGTTGGCATGTACCAATGTCATCTTACTAGTTAAAGTGATCAGTTTAAGTTCATAATTGATCATAAAGATAGGACTAAGTGTCAAAGGGATCACATAAATAAGACTAGTGTCTGCTAATACTAACTGATAGAATTCAAAAGGAGAGAACCATCCAACACGGGAAGTGGGATACACAGCAGATTCATAGAATGGCAGATATTCTAAATAGCACTCTGGCCTCAGAATCAGCCCTTAAGGCATTCAGATCCAGCTAAAAAGCCCATGAGAGCTTCTTAGGCATGGAAAGCCAAGACAATGTGGCAAAAATGACCTACATGAAAGATCTCTGTGAGTGAGATCCCAGTGGAAAGAAGGGGCCATCAAAGAAGGAGGCACCTTTATCTGAAGGGAGGAGAGAACTTCCACTTTGACTATGGCCTTGTCTAAATAAGGTTGGAGTTGGTGAACTCAAGAGACTTCCATAGCCTTGGCAGCTCATGATAAGAGACTCGGGTGATTACTGACATCAAAAATAAGAGTGTCAAATGTTAAATCAACAACAGGAGTCACTGTGCACTTACTCCCCATGTAGGATCTCTGTCCTTAATGTGTTGTACTATGCGAATTAATGGTAAAAGTAGTACTCAAATAGTATTTTATACTGTGTGTGTCTATGTGGGTGCAACCTGTTGAAATCTTTACTTAGTATAGAGTTGATCTTCTGTATATAAAGATAATTGAAAATAAATCTTGATGAAGAATGGGATGGGAGAGGGAGTGAGAGATGGGATCGTTTGTGGGTGGGAGGGTGGTTATGGGGAGGAGGGAATCGCTATAATCCAAAAGTTGTACTTTAGAAATTTATATTTCTGGCCAGCGCCATAGCTCACTAGGCTAATCCTCTGCCTGTGGCACTGGTACCCCAAGTTCTAGTCCCGGTTGGGGCGCCGGATTCTGTCCCAGTTGCTCCTCTTCCAGGCCAGCTCTCTGCTGTGGCCCGGGAGTGCAGTGGAGGATGGCCCAAGTGCTTGGGCCCTGCACCCCATGGGAGACCAGGAGGAAGCACCTGGCTCCTGGCTTCGGATCAGCATAGTGCATCGGCCATGGTGGCCATTTGGGGGGTGAACCAATGGAAGGAAGATCTTTCTCTCTGTCTCTCTCACTGTCTAACTCTGTCAAAAAAAGAAATTTATATTTCTTAAATAAAAGTTTTCTTAAAAAAACAAAAAGAAAGTACCTAGTCTGAGGGCAATAAGGATGAAACGTCCATTTGAAAACCCCTCAGAGCAGCAGGAGCTCTGCTAAGCCTTAACCAAGAACAAAAACTATCAAACTACGGCGAAGCTTGCTTGGAAGAATGGTGACAGCATTGCTGCTTCACAGAAGGTTATGGAGACACCGTCCCCAGATCGACCAGGGTTTGCACTTCTGTCTAAGTGTGAACACTTCTGGGTAACTCGATTTAAGAAGGGAGATCATGACGTTAAAGACAAAGCCCAGAGCAGCAGACCAGTATGTCAATTTTTAAAACAGATTTGACTTATTTGAAAGGCACAATTAGAGAGATACAGAGAGGGAGAGATCGTCCATCCACTGGTTCAATCCCCAGATGTCCACAACACCCAGGGCTGCTCCAGGCTGAAGCTAGAAGCTTCTTCTGGGTCTCCCATGTGGGTCCAGGGGCCCAGGGACGTGGGCCATCTTCTGCTGCTGTCCCAGGCACATTAGCAGGGAGCTGGATTAGAAGTGGGGCAGCCAGGAATTAAACCAGTGCCAAGCGGGATGCCACCATTGCAGGCAGTGGCTTTCCCCTCTAGGACATAGCACTGCCCCCCATGTCGATTTTTGAGGGAAAAAAAATCTTGTTTGTGCTCTGATTGAAGAACTGATGATTTACAGCAGAAACAATCCTGACACCAAAGACGTCTCCACTGGTGCAGCTTACACAGCTCTGGCTGCAAGATTAACACAGACAAGCGTTTGCTCCTTGGGCATCCGAACTGCTGGACCCAGACCAGCCGCAGACAAGGCCAAGCTTTCAATGGAATCTTTCAACAAGTGACATCAAGATGCTGAATCTTTTAAAAAGAAAATTGGAACAAGAGATGAAACACGGCTTGGCCGGTGTGATCCTGTAGACCAAGTGCAACCAAAGCAATGGCGACCGAGAGGTGGCAGGGTCCCACCAGAGCCTAAGTGGACCAGCCAAGAGCAACGGTCACAGCCACAGTACTGGGTGCTCAGGCATTCGATCAACTTTCGGAAAGGCCAAAGAACAGCAGCACCTGCTTGTGAGAAAGTCCTCCAAGGATTTAGCACAGCAATGTCCAGGGGGCCGCCCCTGAGCCCTCCTCCACCGTGACCCTGTTCCCGCTCGCTCATCTGTCCTCAAGTGGAACCATCAGGCACCCACCTCACCACCCCCACTCGGCTCCCCTGGATTCTGTTTGTTCCCTAATCTTCAAGGAAATCTCTGAAGAGCGCTCATATTTCTTCAGCCAATCACGTAGAAAAGTCTGCCCTGGCACTGCTCAGCTCCCAGAACCCTCAGCTCTGTGGGAAGAATGGAACGGCCGGTGTCGCTCCTGGACCAGCGTTGCAGCCCTGGTGGAGACCATGCTAAGAAACAGTTTGTATATTTTGATCTTTTAATTAAATTTTCCATAAACTTTGAAGTCCTTGCATATGTATATAGACATAGACACACACACACACACACACACACCCGTAAATGAAGATACTATAAGGGCCCACACATGTCTTCTGAAAATAAAGTAGGCCCGGTACCATTTACCTCTGCGGATAACTCACGCCACTACAACTTTCCTAATTCCAGGCTGTGTTCCAATGGGATACGAGCCTGGGGGGTGGTCACCATGTGTCGCCTTAAACACGAGACGATCTCCTGCTGTATTCAGTACTGGGAAAGCCGGAGGGGCAATGCCCGCCTCACCGCGCTGGCACAAACCAGCCAACCGGTTCCTTAACAACGAACCCCTGCCCAGCTCCCTCTCCAAAGCTTGCAGCACAGGGTCCCCCACGCTTTTGCCAGAACCTCGTCCTGCCCCAAAGGAAGACGCGGTAAGTGTCTGTTGAATGAATAATCGCTCCCCGTCCTCCTCCGTGACCCGGGGCAGCAGGTCCCTGTTTAACAGGACTGGGTGTAACTCCGCAAAGCGCACATCTCTTGCAAGCAGGACTCCACGTCTACACTGCATGCGAGTTGATCTCAAGCCTCACCAGGAAATCCACCAAGGACACCTGCTTGGCCTCCCCAGGTGTGTTCCCTCTCGGGCTCCTGGGGGCCCTCTTCCACAGCCCCTCGATAGCTCCCTCTGAGAGCCCTCCCAGCCAGGCGGACAAAGGGTGCAGCACCATGACAGCGCGGGGAGGCAGCCTGCGGGACCAGTCTGCCGGGGGCTGGGTCCCGAGAACACGCTCTGCTTCCCGACTTCCTGCACAGGACGCCCCCAGCGTGTAAATCCAGCCCCCGCCTCTGTGTCCCCAGCTTCTCAGCCTTGCACTTCGTGGTCTCAGGCTGCACCACTGGCCCACGGCCTTGCCAACCCGGCCTCCGCTGTGGAGTCCAAAAGGATCTGGGATTCCATTTCTGCCCCCGCCGGGCCCATCACAAAGCGTGCGCTGCTCGGGTTTCCTGCGCACCCTCTTCCCGGCTTCCGTTCCCTCGGCCTGAGCCTGCGTAGGCTGAGGTGCTGCTGGGCTCCTCGCCCTGCAGGGAGAATTCAAATCGGGGGGGTGGGGGCTGTTTTTCAGCAAAGAAAACAGCCTCTGCCGGAGAAGCCAAGGAAACAAGGAACACAGGGCCAGACCAGCAAGCGCCCTTTTCACAGGACGCGCACAGAAAGCCTGCAGTCTCTCTCTCTTTTTTTTGACAGAGAAAAAGGTCTTCCTTCCGTTGGCTCACCCCCCAAAATGGCCGCCACGGCCGGCGCGCTGCACTGATCCGAAGCCAGGAGCCAGGTGCTTCCTCCTGGTCTCCCATGCGGGTGAGAGCACTTGGGCCATCCTCCACTGCCTTCCCGGGCCACAGCAGAGAGCTGGACTGGAAGAGGAGCAACCGGGACTAGAACCCGGTGCCCATATGGGATGCCAGCACCGCAGGTGGAGGATTAGCCAATTGAGCCGCGGCACCGGCCCTGGAATACATTTTGCCATGCCTTCACTTTGTCTGTGTGTCCTTAACAGCGAAGTGACTGTCTTGCAGGCAGCATGGTTCAGTCACATGTTTAATCCACGCAGCCACCCTGCGTCTTTTGGTTGGAGAGTTCGATCCGTGTCTGTCCAAGGTCATTGCTGATAGGTGAAGACCTCCCGTCTTCTTGTTCGCTATCTTCTGGCACTGTGAAGGGCCTCTCCTCCTCCCTCCATCTCTTGTCATCCTGCCTTGTGGTTGGATGCTTTTCTATCCTGGGACACTCTGTCTTTACTTTTTGTCTTCCGTGTATTTACTACAGGCTTTTGCTTCATGGTTACCATGGGGCTTACATAAAACCCCTTTGGGGGCTGGTGCTGGGGCACAGCGGGTAAAGCCACTGCCTGTGGTGCTGTCATCCCCTGTGGGTGCCAGTTTGAGTCCCAGCTGCTCCACTTCTGATCCAGCTCTCTGCTATGGCCTGGGATAGCAGTAGAAGATGGCCCAATGCCTTGGGCTCCTGCACCCACATAGGAGGCCCAGAGGAAGCTCCTGGCTCCCGGCTTTTGCTTGGCTCAGCTCCAGCCATTGCAGCTATTTGCAGAGTGAACCAGCAGATAGAAGACTTCTCTCTCTCTCTGCCTCTGCCTCTCTGTAACTCTACTATTCAAATAAAGAAAGAAATCTTAAAAAAAAAAATAACACCTTAGGGCCAACATTGGGACATCCCCTATGAGTGTGGTTGAGACTTCTTATCCAGCTCCTCTCTGCTGTGGCCTGGGAAGGCAGCAGAACGTGGCCCAAGTGCTCGGGCTCCTGCACCTATGTGGGAGACTCAGCTGGAGTTCCATTCTCCTGGCTTTGGCCTGGCCCAGCCCCAGCCATTTGGGGCCGTTTGGAGAGTGAACCAGCGGATGGAAGAGCTCTCTTTCTCTGTCTCTCCCTCTGTCACTCTGCCTTTCAAATGAATAAATAAATCTTTAAACACACACACACACACACACTTTAGGTGCTGGTCATCGTTCACCCTTCTGATTTCAACACTTCTTCCAACAGATGGACTGAGCCCACCACAAATGGAGAGACACGACTCTGCTTTTAATCGTGTAAAAGGGAAGAACCAAGTACCACGACGGCACGCCTCTCTCACCCAGCTGCCCACAGTTGCTTTATGTGGGTCTCATCTCACCTCTCTGGTAGTAGATACGGGGACTCACATTTCCTTATTTCTCAGCCGAGGGTGTGCACAGGCTGCTGCCCGCCCCGGGTCCTGAACCTGGTCAATAGGCTTTCTCCCCATATCTTTTCTCTCTTGTCTTGTCCTGCTCTTGCTCTGCCCGTCAAGGCACTGTACGGGAAGTGACCAAACCGACAGGATCGCGTGCCTCCGCAGCCGAGGACTCGGCTTCATTTATCTCATGGTTGCTCTTCCGCCTTCTCTTTCAAGGATTCCATGAACCGTAACATGTGTTCAGCTGGAGAAACTCCGTGTAAGAGGGAGTTACCATCTGCATAAAACCTGCTGCCTGGCAGCCTTGTGAGCCACATGGACAAGCCAGGGCTTCAGCGTGGAGGACAAGGCTGCTCATCACACACAGAAGACGTCTGTGATCAGGAACAGCTTAGTCTGGGCTTGCTCGAAATAGACAAATGGACCTTGGGATTCTGTAAAAAAACAAAAAGCTCTCAGTGAGCTCTTTTCCACAGTTAAGAATGACTGCGGAAACAATTACTTTCAACAGTGGCTCCGAGCCTAAGCTGTCGCAATGCGTTCTTAAGCAGACTCTGGCCGACTCTCATCTCTCTGCAGGAGAGATCTTAGCTCACATGACCCTGTTTATCACTGATGATGAGATAAGGAGGCGGATGAGTGAGTCTAATGCATCCAATCAAATTAGCTCAAAGAAGTCCTGCAATGACGCACAGAGAATCAGAATCACTTGTCCCCAAGGAACAATCAGGACGGAGCTGTGGGCTGAGAACAGCCATGTGGGCCAGGCAAGACAGAGCCTGGGGATGACCAGAGAAGCTGGGCGGCACTGCAAGCAGGGAAAAGCAAACTGGGGCCGGTGAGCTGCGGGCTGCGTGCTGGTCAGGCTCACCAGCGCTGACCGTGTTCCAGCTAAATCCTGCACGACCTGCACGAGGGGGGTTCTGCACCTTGCAGTCCCTGGGGCCAGGGGGTGCTGAGAACGCACACAAGCCCCAGGTGGCCGCTCACCCTCCTCAGCACCAGGGACTGCTCCCAGGCCGTCAGTTTCACCCACAGCCTCTGTCCTCCCCTCCCGTTTGCCAGTTGTTCACCCACGGCCCCTGCAGACAGTTTCAGGGACACGCTGCCAATTATCTTCTGAGAAGCCCGCGTCCCCACGATGGGACTTCGCAAGGCTTAGCACACTCATGCCTTAGCTGCAGCGAACAGAATTTGCAAGTTCAAAGAAACTCTATGTTAAAGGACCACATGGCTCGAATGAACAAGATAATCCTCATCTCAAATATTCTGTTTAATTTGTAACCAACTTCATCCTATTTTTGTAATGGAAGATGCTCCCATTTCCCACCAGGGAGCAGGGAAAAAGTGTGCATCCAGTATCTAATCTCAAAGAGCTGATAGTCTATCGAAGTTTAAACAAGTGCTCAGGATTCTTGGGGCTGCAAATGGCAGAAACCCAACTGCCCGCCGGGCTGGACCGAGAGAGGAGTCCGCTGGCTGGAGGAATCCAAGGACAGATCAATCGGGCTGCGCACTGGCAGAGCTCACTGGAACATCATTACCAGTTGGATTCTTCCTCTGGACTCTGCCTATCCTGGTGAGGCTTGGTTTGCTTATCAGTAAAATGGGAGGCTAATGTGTTTTTTAGGAGGGGGTGAAGATTAAATTTAAGCACCTCAGGGAAGTGCCGAGAAGTATGCGAGGTAAAAGCTTTGAAAAGCCCCTGTTTCCCTTAGAGAGGCCCCTGGTGCTTGGGGAATACTGAGGACTGCAACACAAAGGATCCCTGGAACGTGTAGTTTGTCACCTGCCTTGCTTTAGGTGGAGTGAAGGGGAAAATGGAAGTCTGTGGCAAAGACGGGAGAAAATGACAATAAAGGAACTGCCGAGTGACGGGAAGTCTTCCAGGCGCCTTTCAGGCCAAATGAGATATTCAATCTCTCCCGTCCCAGGGCACTTACAGAAAATTATCCTAGAGAAAGCCCTTTCAGGAAGGAGCCACACAGTAAAATCCAACCCTGGCGCAATGGGTAAAATATTTAAGTGGAGCACCTCGAGCTAGAGAAATGGGGAAGTATCTATGTGTATGTATAGAATGCCTATACATCAGACAATTTCCAGATTCAAAAATGAATGCGGAATCTCTCAGAGGAATTAGCTCCTAAATAACAGGCGAGCGCACTGTGAAATCAAGTGGCATGGGCTGGCACTGATCGCGGATTCAAGGCAGGAACACACACGGAGACCGGAGGGGACGCAGGGGACCCCAGCATGCCAGGCCCTCACCACAGCTAGCTCGGATTCTCTGACACCCCGGGGATGCAGACGCAAAGGAAGTAGTCTGAAATCATGCAAAACATTTTTTGTAAATGTCAAAGGTGCAGTTACACTGTGTAAAATGAAAACAATTGAAATCCCTAAGTAAATAATATATACTAAATTGATCTTCTGTATATAAAGATAATTGAAAATGAATCTTGATGCGAATGGAATGGGAGAGGGAGTGGAAGATGGGAGGGTTGCGGGTGGGTGGGAAGTTATGGAGGGGGAAAGCCATTGTAATCCATAAACTGTACTTTGGAAATTTATATTTATTAAATAAAAGTTTAAAAAAAAAAGAAATCCCTAAGTAAAAAAAAAAAAAAAAAAAACCTGCAAACCACACATTCTATAAACACTGCAAGCAGAATTCTCCACGGAGGGAAACACGGAGCTACCTGCAGAGGGCTGTCTGGGGGAGCCCGGGGGAAGACGCTGCTGACCACCACACTTTCTACAGTAAACACACCTTGCTCATCGTTGAAAGCAACCTCAGGGAATTGTGGGATGGACTTCTGTTATTGCAGACAGGGAGCTCGGAGACTGGAGTGACGCTCAGAGAAGCACTGGCGCGTGCGTTGCACAGTACGGCGCCGGCGTTCAGGTGTGCCGGGCACCGAGCAGAGAAATGGAGAGCAGTAGCTCGCTTCATCCTCACCTGCAGCCCAGAGGCCCACGCTCTGCCTCTCAAGGTCAAGTTCAGAAAGGAAATGTTGTGAGGTGCTCAGGATCACTCACCGGCACAGAGGCACAGCCAGGGCTCGCGCCAGAGCCCACCTTCTACACCTTGAGATGCACAAGTCACTCCACTAAGGCCCATCTCCCAAGAGCATTACCACAAAAACCACTCATTCAGGGCCCGGCACTGTGGCGTAGCAGGTAAATCTGCTGCCTGCAGCACCGGCATCCCGTATGAGAGCCAGTTTGAGTCTCAGCTGCTCCACTTCCGATCCAGCTCCCTGCTAATGCACCTGGGAAAGCAGTAGAAGATGGCCCAAGTGCTTGGGCCCCTGCACCCACATGGGAGACCAAGATGAAGCTCCTGGCTCCTGGCTCCAGATTGGCCCAACTCCAGCCATTGTGGCCATTTGGAGAGTGAACCAGTGGATGGAAGATCTCTCGCTCTCTCTCTCTCTCTCTGCCTTCCAAATAAATAAATAAATCTAAAAAACAAAACAAAACAAAACAAAAAAAAAACCTCCTCATTCAGTTCTCAGAAGTGTCTCAAGTAAGTCCAGCAGCCAGACAGCATCTCACCGCAGGCAGGGCCAGAGCCAGAGCCAGCCATCCTGTCCTGATCCGCGGCCCCACCCCTCACCAGGAGGAGGGCTGGGACTCCAGCTCTGATCCTCCCACCTTGGGACGAGCGCTTTCTCCAGGAAACTCAACAGCTGTTCAAGTCCTGTCCAGCAGCTATCCCCAAGGATCCAAAGACAAAGACGCCATCCAGCTTTCAAGGCACACGAATTCCAGTGGGATCTGCGCACACACAGCCATAGAACCGTGCAGCAATGACCACTCGATGTTCACTGGAAGATTCGGTAGTCAGAGGTCAGTGGGAAGATGGTGGCTGAATAAGCAGCTCCAGTGCCGTCTCCCCAGAGACAGCAGGTGGAAGAGCCGCTCACGCAGCAAGCTGCCTCCAGGAGAGCTAAGGAAGCCAGGGAAGTGCTGGTGGAGCAACACAGAAACAGCGTAAGCCAGGGGAGAGAGAAGGCACACGTGTCGCCAAGGCCACTCCACTCCTCTCCCCACTTCTCCCACCATCTCGCAAGAAAGAATAAGAAGGCAAGAAGCTGTGACAGCCCTGAGCAGCTCTATGGGCGAGCAGCCGTGCCTGGCTGGGAGAGAACTCCACCCTCCTGCTGCCTCCAAGTCCAGCCCGGAAAGGACCAAGTCTTCACTTATTAATGATAATGTATGTAAATGGACTAAATTATCCAATTAAATGGATAAAAAACAAGACCCTTCTATATGCTGCCTTCAAGAAGCACATTTCACCAATAAAGATACAAGGATGGAAAAAGATATTCCATGCAAAATGGAAATCTAAAATGCTCATGAGTAGCTATATTCATAACAGAAAAATTGGACTTCAAGAGAAAAACCATGAAAATAGACCAAGGAAGTCATTGAGTAATGATTAAGAGATCAGTTCATCAAGAAGATGTGACTGTAGTAAATGGATATGCACCCAATGCCAGGGTACCAGTTTTATAATGCAAATGTTAATGGGTCTAAAGAGAGATATAAGCTTCAGTATGATAATAATGGGTGTCTCCAACACCCTACTTTCATCAATGGGCAGCTAAACCAGACAAAAAACCCACAAAGGAACAACGGAGCCAATTGACACTATGAACCAAATGGACCTAATAGAAATCTACAGAACATCCCAACCCACAGCAGACACACATTCTGGTCATCCCTGCGTGGGAAATCTCTAGCATAGGCCATATCCTAGGTCATGAAACAAGTCTCAGCAAATTCAAACAAAACTGAAATCATATTGCCTATCTTTTTTGGCCACAATGGATAAAGCTGGACATTAAAAGCAAAAGCAGCTCTACAAAATGTATGCAGGGGCGGCACTGTGGCATAGTGGGTAAGGCCACCACCAGCACTGCCAGCATCCCATATGGGCGCTGGTTCCGGTCCCAGCTGCTCTAGCTCTATCCAGCTCTCCGCTGTGGCCTGGGAAAGCAGAGATGACCCAAGTCCTCTGGCCCTGCACCCACATGGGAGACCAGAAGAAGCTCCTGGCTCCTGGCTTCAGATCAGCTCAGCTCTAGCCATTGATGCCAACTGAGGAGTGAACCAGTGAATGGAAGACCGACTGACTGACCGACCTCCCTCCCTCCCTCCCTCCCTCTCTCTCTCTCTCTGCCTCTCCTTCTCTCTGTGTAACTCTTTCAAATAAATAAATACGTAAATCTTTAAAAAAATTTATGCAAGCACATGGAGACAAAACAACATGCTCCTGAATGAAAAGTGGGTCACAGAAGAAATCAAAAAAGAAATTAAAAAAAAAACTAATGAAAAGAATGAAAATGAAAACACAACATATCAAAAAACTTATTGATACAGCAAAAGCAGTGTCAGGAGGAAAGTTTACAACAATAAGCACCTACATCAAAAATTTAGAAAGATATCAAATAAATGATCTAACAATGCTTATCTAGGACCTAGAAAAACAAGAACAAATCAAACCCAAAATCACTAAAAAGAAATAATAAAAAATTAGAGAATAAAATTGAATTTTCAAAAAAAGTTATATAAAAGAACAGTGAAATGAAGAGCTGGTTTTATTAAAACATAAATAAAATTTATAAACCATTGGCCCAAATCAAA
The DNA here is from genome assembly GCF_033115175.1 of Lepus europaeus. Taxonomy (NCBI): domain Eukaryota; kingdom Metazoa; phylum Chordata; class Mammalia; order Lagomorpha; family Leporidae; genus Lepus; species Lepus europaeus. The sequence continues at coordinate 4,988,602 of NC_084843.1, read as the reverse complement.
AACAAAAAGGGAGAAGATCCAAATTAATAAAATCTGAAAAAGGAGATGTTATAACTGATGCCATAGAAATGCAAAGAATCATTAGGAATTATTACAAACAACTATATGCCAACAAATTGGAAAATCTAGGGGGAAAATGGACATCTGGACACATATACTTTACCAAAACTAAAGCATGAAGACATAAAAAACCTGAAAAGACCAATAACCAAGACTGAAATCAGGCAGTAATAGAGAGATCCTGAACCAGACTACATCACTGAGAATTCTACAACACTTATAATGGAGAACTAATAACAATTATTAAACTATTCAATCCAACTGAAACAGGGGGGACAATTCCAAACTCATTCTGAGGCTAGCATTACCTTAATTCCAAAACCAAAGACACAACCAAAAAAGAGAACTATACACCAGTATCACTGGTGAACATACATGCAAAAATCCTCAACAAAATATTAGCAAATTGAACCCAACAACACATCAAAAAGATCATCCACCTGGACCAAGTGATATTTATCCCGGGGATGCAGGGATGGTTCCAGATATGAGGATAAACATCATACGATTATCTCATATCAGCTCAACATCATAAACAGATTCAGAGAAAGCATTTGATAAAATACAATATCCTTTCAAGATTAAAAAAAAGCTTCAAAATGGATGTAGATGGAACATACTCAATACAATTGAGGTAATAAATGACAAACCCTAACCCACAGCCAGCATCATATTGAGTAGGGAATAGATGGAAGCATTTCCACTAAGATCAGGAACCAGCCAAGGATGCCCACTCGCACCACTATTACTTACCTTAGTTTTGAAACTTTTAGCCAGAGCCATTAGGCAAGAAAAAGAAACCAAGGAGATAGCAATTGGTAATGAGGAAGTAAAATTCTCCATGTTTGCATATGAGATGATCCTTTACATAGGGGGTTAAAAATCCTCTACTAGCCGGTGCCGCGGCTCACTAGGCTAATCCTCCGCCTTGCGGCGCCGGCACACCAGGTTCTAGTCCCGGTCGGGGCACGGATCCTGTCCCGGTCGCCCCTCTTCCAGGCCAGCTCTCTGCTGTGGCCAGGGAGTGCAGTGGAGGATGGCCCAAGTGCTTGGGCCCTGCACCCCACGGGAGACCAGGAGAAGCCCCTGGCTCCTGCCATCGGATCAGCGCAGTGCGCCAGCCGCAGCGCGCCAACCGCGGCAGCCATTGGAGGGTGAACCAACGGCAAAGGAGGACCTTTCTCTCTGTCTCTCTCTCTCACTATCCACTCTGCATGTCAAAAAAATAAATAAATAAAAATAAAAATAAATCCTCTACTAACTATTTTTTCATGATTTTTTTTCTTTTGATTTAAGGAATGTATTTTTAAATTTATTTTTAAGAAACACAAATTTCATAAGTACAACTTTAGGCTAAAAGACTATTAGAGCTGCTAATAGAATCTGGCAGGGTCACAGGTTACAAAATCAACACACAAAAATCAACAGCATCCTTACACATTAACACTGCTCTGGGTGAGAAAGAACTTATATAAGATCAGTTCCACTCACAAGAGCCACAAAACAAAATTTAAACACATTGGGATAAAAATAACAAAGGCTGTGAAAAATCTCTATACAATTAAAATTACAAAACATTAATGAGACAAAAAGAAGAAGACACCAAAAAATGGGAAAATTTTATGGATTGGGAAAAATTAATATCATCAAATTTTCTGTTCTACTCAAAGAAATTCACAGATTCAATGTGATCTGAATCACAATTCCAAGGATATTCTTCACATAACTAGAAAAAACGATCCTAAAATTCATACGGAAACAAAAGACCTCAAAGAGCCAAAGCACTCTTACTGAGGCATCAAAATACCAGATTTCAAATCATACTACTGGGTTTCTGTAATAATAGCAGCCTGGTACTGACACAAAAATAGACATGTAGACCAGAGAAGCAGAATAGAAACCCCAGAATTTAATCCATGTATCTACAACCAACAAATCTGACAAACAAATCATTCATTTCCTGGAGAAAAGACAGTCTCTTCAACAAATGTTGTGAGGAAACTGGATTTCCACATACAGAAGTCTGGAACAAAACCCCTACCTTACACATTATATAAAAATCAAATTACAATGGATCAAGGATCTCAACTAAAGAACCTAAAAGCATCAAATTGTTAGAGAGAAACATAAGGGAAACCATGCTAGACATTGGCCTAGGCAAAGACTTCTTGGAAAAGACCCCAGAAGTACAGGCAATGCAAGCAAAAATGAATAAAAAGGATTATGTCAAGCTAAGAAGTGTCTGCACAGCAAAGAAAATGATTAATGAAGAGGTAACAAAATAATAGAAGAAAATATTTGCAAACTATGCATGTGATAAAGAATTAATATCTAGCATATATAAGAAGTTCAAGAAACTCAATAAAAAATCCAGTTAAGAAATGGGCAGCCAGTACTGTGGCTCGATAGGCTAATCCTCTGCCTGCGGCACCAGCACCCCGGGTTCTAGTCCCAGTTGGAGTGCCAGATTCTGTCCCGGTTGCTCCTCTTCCAGTCCAGCTCTCTGCTGTGGCCCGGGAAGGCAGTGGAGGATGGCCCAAGTGCTTGGGCCCTGCACCCACATGGGAGACCAGGAGGAAGCATCTGGCTCCTGGCTTCAGATCAGTGCAGCGTGTCAGCCATAGCAGCCATTTTGGGGGGTGAACCAATGGAAAGAAGACCTTTCTGTCTCTAACTCTGCCTGTCAAAAAAAAAAAAAAAGCCGGCGCCGTGGCTCACTTGGCTAATCCTCTGCCTGTGGCGCCAGCACCCTGGGTTCTAGTCCCCATTGGGGCACCAGGTACTAGTCCTGGTTGCTCCTCTTCCAGTACAGCTCTCTGCTGTGGCCTGGGAGTGCAGTGGAGGATGGCCCAAATGCTTGGGTCCCTGCACCCACATGGGAGACCGGGAGGAAGCACCCGGCTCCTGGCTTTGGATCAGCGCAGCACCAGCTGTGGTGGCCATTAGGGAAGTGAACCAATGGAAGAAAAACCTTTCTCTCTCTCTCTCTCACTGTCTAACTCTGCCTGTCAAAAAAAAAAAAAAATGGGCAAAGTATATGAACAGGCACTTTTCAAAGGATGAAATAAAAATGACCCACAGACACATGAAAAAATGCTCAGCATCACTAGTCATCAGGGTATGCAATTAAAAAACACCGGGGCCAGCACTACAGCTTAGTAGCAAAGTGTCCACCTGTAGTGCTTACATCCCATATGGGCACCACTTCAAGTTCCAGCTACTCTTCTGAACTAGCTCTCTACTATAGCCTGGGAAAGCATTAGAAGATGGCTCAAGTGCTTGGGCCCCTTGACCTGCGTGGGAGACCCGTAAGAAGCCCCTGGATCCTGGCCCCTGGCCCCTGGCTCCTGGTTTCAGATTGTCCCAGCTCTGGCCATTGTGGCCATTTGGGGAGTGAACCAGTAGATGGAAGACCTTTCTCTCTGTCTCTCCCTCTGTCTGTACCTCTACCTCTCCAATAAATAAATAAAACCTTTAAAAAATAAAATAAAAACCACAATGAGGCATCACGTCACCCCAGTTACACTGGTTATTATACAAAAACAAAAAAATAGCAATGCTGGTAAGGGTGTGGAGAAAACATATCCTAATACTATTAGTGGGAAAGCAAATTGGTACAACCGTTATGAACAACATTATGGAGATTCCTCAGAAAAGTAAAAAGTAGATCTACCATGTGTCCTATCTAATCCACTCCTCGGAATATATCCAAAAGAAATTAAATCAAAATATGAAAGAGTTGCCGACACTCCTATGTTTATTGCAGCTCAATTCACAATAGCTAAGATATGGAATCAATCTAGATTTCCATCAACTGATACTTGGATAAAGAAAATGTGGTGTATATATATATGGTATATATATATATATATATATATATATATATATATATGGTATATATATATGATGGAATATCACTTGGCCATAAAAAAAGAATGTATACTGCATTTCAGTAAAATGTTTAATAAGAAAACATCAAAACAATAAAAAATATATTTAGGGTCCGGGCTGTGGCGTAGCAGGTAAAGCCACTGTCTGCAGTGCTGGTACCCCATATAAGTGCTGGTTCAAGTCCCAGCTGTTCCACTTCCCATCCAGCTCTCTGACATGGTTTGGGAAAGCAGAAGAAGATGGCCCAAGTGCTTGGGCCCCTGCATCCACATGGGAGACCTAGAGGAAGCTCCTGGCTCCAGGTTGGCAGAGCTCTGGCTGTTCTGGCCATCTGGGAGAGTGAACCAGTAGATGGAAGAACTCTCTCTCTCTCTCTCTCTCTCTCTGCCTCTAACTCTTCCTTTCAGATAAATAATTCATTATTTATCTATTTGGTGGTCATCTTCGCAAGACCCCCGTGGGTGCTCCAGCAGCCCCGACAATGACCCGGAGCTCCTGAGGAGTGAACGGAGCTTGATTCTCCCATTGCACTCAGAGCAGCACCTGAGTCTGCAGCCAGGGAACAGGTGAGGGAGTCAGCCACACAATGACCTGGAGGTGTGGCCCCTCCGCTCTACCTCCTACCCTCCCTGGAAGCCAGTCCACAACACCCGCCGATTTGCATTTCTAAGTGCTGTATAAGATGAGTGTCACATTGAACGCTAAGCAGAGGCCCGGGCATAAAAAGCTGAACTTGCTGCTGATGCTCAAAGTCCTTGTTCCTTGCATCCTAGGAGGGCCACCTGCAGCCGTCACTCATGGGTACCTAGTCCGATTTACAGGGCCCTCAGTGAGCTGAAGTGGATGTGCAGAGAGCAAAGAACAGTGAGAGCGGGGGCGTGATTTCAACGCCATCAGTAGTTGGACACTGCTCTCCGCATTTTTTACGCTCTATCCATAACCAATCACCTTAAACGCTGCCCGCAGTGAATTTTACAACTGGAAGCAGCATTTGAGCCGCATGAAGGAGTTGGGGACATGCCCATCTCACCCCTGAAGACGCCCCTCCTATCCATCTCACCCAGGGCTGGTCGGGGGTGAAGACCCTTCCCAGAGGATGACCCCCAGGGACCACAGCAGAAATGGCTGAAAGAGGAGCCATGGCTTCACCAGTAGCATGGGGACACTGGACGCTGGGCTCTGGGCACCCGAGGTCGGCCATGTCCCCTGGATCAGTCCCCCATGCCCTGTCACGCTGGGCTCCTGCCCTTTCCCTTGACATCTCTGTAGGAGCTTCCTGGCCATGCAGAACCAAGACCCAGTAAGGAAATGCAGATTGCTGGCTTGGAAGGATGAGGGCAGGATGTACACAGGGAGAGAGCAAGGTCAGGGGAGAGAGCAAGTTCAGCTTTGATTACAAGGGCCAGGAACAGGGTTTCGTTGCCAAAGAGCAGGGTGAAAGCCACCAGGGGATCAAAAGCTCCCAGGAAGTATGGCAAGGACCACAGGATTCTGGCCAAAGGTAGGCAAAGGACGTACACACCAAAGGTGGGGGATGAGGAAGTTGATCAGATACCAAGGGCGGGGTGGGGGGTACTTTTGCTAAGATGGACAGGGCAGGCCAAAGACAGCAGAGGGGCCAAGCTTAAGGCCTAGGCAAAGATGGGCTCTGAGGAGTCCAACTTATGTTTGTCAGAGGAGAGAATGTTGATCAAACACGAGAATCAAAGACGACACTCGCTGTGATGTGCACGCTAGGAAACGCTACCGAATGATTTATGCGATTGTTATGTGTCTCTTATAGCCATCTGCTATGAGAATTATTTGGATATAGTTTATGTTCAGGTACTGGTGAAAACACAGTTGGTATTTGAAGTCTGATCAAACCAACACACAATGCTCAGGCCCCAGAAGCTCCAAGCAACAAAGGGATTCACAAGCCACTAACAGCACAACCATCTGGTTAATTGCTCTTAGCCACCATCATAGCTAAGGGCCACATCATTACGGGACCACTGCAGGGCTAATCCTTGCCAGGAGTCTGAGTGATGGGTCTAGGCTGTCACCTGTGAGACCCTTGGGATGGTTCCCACTCCATAGCTGGGGAGGTGGCTCAGGGTCAGCCCAGAAGGGCTGCGTTATCGATCCTGTACCTCCAGCCGGAGGGAGACCCAAAGTAGAAATGACACAGAGAAGGACCTTCTCATCCAGGATTGCATCTTTGTAGTTGCTTTAAAGACTGCTGTTTAGTATCTACCTGATTTTAGGGGGCGATTTAACATCATTTCACAGGTCTGAACACATTGCTAAGAAAAGAGCTTGCCTGGGCCAGATGAGCAGTTTCCCCTGCAATGCTGCATTTCAGCGCACTTCTACCCTTCCAGGGAGCCTCTGTGTGCATCCAGAAATACACAAGCAGATGAACGCAAGGGTGCAGGGCCCAGGGCCACAAATCAAATCTTTCCAAGAGCAGGCCGTGGTCGGAGTCAGCGGGAAGCTCAGCAGTTGCACACGGGGTCTTCTCTCCAGGACAACAGGGCACAGGCCAGGCGGATGGAGCCACCTCAGGCCCCAGCCATTCTCTCAGCTGCCTTCCCAGTTACAGAACTGCCCAGGAAGCCACGAGCGTTCTCCACTGCTCCAATGTGGACAGGTGGTAGAAACAGAACTGCCGCAGTGGTCCACTGGGGAGAGCCGCCAGCATCCCACCTGTGCAGATCCCTGGTCCTGGGGAGCTGCGGCTGCCACAGGCCCTCGATGTGCACACGGAGGGCTCTTGTTTAGCCTCGGGGTCAAACCCCAGGCTTGGGACCTCGAGCCTCAGCGGCACCGACACAATTCCCACTGACACCTGCCGGGATAAAGGACTCGGGGAAGCCCTGCTCTGCACAGGGCCTGGGAGCTCCCCCTGGGGAATGCCCTCTTCTCTCTGGATGTGAAATAGTCAGGAGAGAACACAGGCTCCTCCTCAGCAGGCGTCAGTGAAACACCAGACGCAAACCACTGACGCCCCGGCTCTTGCTGTACAGAACCGGCTGCAGGCGGCCATGGCCACGTCCGAGGAGCCTGGGGGTGACGGCGGGGACAAGGGGGGAGTATGCTTTGGGGACAGTTTGAGCACTGGAAAGTCAATTCCACTCACCTGCTGAGTAATGAAAGGAACCCTGTTCAGAAAGAGGCAACACAAATGTTCATACAAAGGGGGAAAAATACATCCCTGGGGGACCAGGAATGAGACACGTGTAAAACTGCGATAAGGGTATGAGACATGAGACACGTGTAAAACTGGCTGTAGCCAGCTGGTGCCCACGACTTCAGTGCTATGACAACAGGGGTAAAGCACGATCAAGGGGCTCTCCTGGGCGCCCCTCCCGGGTTCCCGGTGTCTTCCCGGTTCCAGTGGCTGAGTGCTGTCTCGACAGGTGACCTCGGCCGGAGCATCCACGTTTGTCCCCATCTGGCCGTCCTGTGGCCCTCGCAGGTGACCTATTTCCAGTGGCCCCGCTGGCAGAGTGCCGCCGAGCTGCCAATCCTGATGCCAGAATGAGGTAGCTGCTGGGGCGCACATGAAGTCAAACTGGCTCAGATGGAAAGTGTAGGCAAGACTGGCCTTAGAAGCCAGAGCCGGGCCAGCGTTTGCCCGAGCAGTTAGGAGTCCAGCTGGGATGTTCACGTCTCACATAGGAGTAGTGGATTTGACTCCGGCTCCACTCCAACTTGTGACTTCAGACCCTGGGAGGCAGTGGCTGTGGCTCAAGCAGGTGAGTCCCTGCCGCCCGTGTGGGAGATCTGGACCGCGTCCCAGCTGGCTGTGGCAGGCATCTGGGGAAGTGAACCAGTGACTGGGAGTGCTTGTGTACGATCCCCCACCCCCCCACCCCGTCTCCTTTTCAAATAAAAGGAAGGGGAAGAGGGGCAGGAGAGGAAGGAGAATGGAAAAAAAGAGAAACCAAACCAGACCAGAACCTAGAGGCCCCCACTGGGCAGAGCCAGTGGGGAAAGACAGGGAGAACTGAGAGAAGCAGAGCCCACCTTGGGGCCTTAGGGCTAGGGCCAGTGTACCTGCTGGGGTGGCATTTGGTTATGGCCAGATTTTTCCAGAAGGCACATCCCACTACTGCACCCCAGACCTGCCTCCTCTGATCTTAAGACACCTGACTGACAGCCAGGAGCTGCACACAGCACTCAGTGAGGACCCAGCTGGGGTCTCAGCACGTGGCAGTGGGAGTTGGCACAGGGAGGCCCCCACAGCCACCCAGGCTCCTACAGAGTGACCTACACCCAGGACAGCGGGAAGAAGCTGTCCCAGCTGGGACCCCCATCACCTGGGGAAGACTTGGCTTCCTCCTCCACACCACGCTCCCCACCCCCACCCCAGGGATGTTTGACAACATCTGGAGAAAGTGGTGGTTGTCACATCTGGAGGCATGGCTGCCTCTGGTGGCCAGAGAGCAAGGGCACCGACACTAAACGTGGGACAGCGCCCCTCTCCCCCCATAATGCAAAGGCTGAGGAAGTAGCAGCCACCCGCCCTCACCAAGGCCACGGAAGATTCTAGTGCAAAACGGCTGCACCTCCCCAGGGCCGGTCACGGCTGGAAGTCTCCCCGCTGGAGGATTTCTCCCTTGAATTCGGGGTCTGCCTCCCTTCTGGGCCAACCAGTCACATCAGGAACAAAGTGACCTCAAGTGCTAGGGGTGTCCAGGCCAGACTGACGCCCTCGATCGATTTCACCATCCAGGCTGCCTGCACAGCCCTGTTCCTCCGTGGGGAGCAAGGTGCCCGAGGGAGACCCTGCAGACCCGATGGTCCCTGCCCTCGATGGTCCCTGCCCTCGATGGTCCCTGCCCTCGATGGTCCCTGCCCTCGATGGTCCCTGCCCTCGCAGTGCAACAGGAAAGCTGCCATTTAACTAAACGGGGCCGTTACCCTTTGAAGGATGTCTTCCCTTTGTCGGAGTCAAAGGAGCCATTTTTCATGTAAAATACAAGCTAACTGGGAAATTACATTTCTACTCGTATGATACAAATTACGGAGATGAAGGGAAATCTGCCACCAACAATAGAAAGGGCCATTGTTCAGACACAGAGCAGCCTGCAAGGGACCAGCTGCTTCGAGACAGAAGCCCTGGGAGGCATCCCGGCTCAACACGCCATCCCCAGGCTTGGCCACATCCCCGGCCAAGCCCGTTAGCACTGACCTCGAGGTCTGGTGCTCAGGAGCCACTGGCAGAGTCCTCCGGAGGGCTGGTCACCACCCAGGCTGCTGGCCCCACCCCCAGAGTTTGGGGTGCAGCCTAATAAACCACGTTTCTCAAAGGTCCCTGGCTCCGCTGGTGCTGCCAGTCTGGGGGCCACACTGGGAGGCCCACAGTCCCCAGGGAAGGCCCCAGGTGGCCCCAGGTGTGCAGCCGGCGGGGAGAATTCCAGCTGTACAGCCACTCAGTGGATGACGTCAGCCGGGGGGGGGGGCGCAAGGGAAGGAACACAGGTGGGTGCTTTACACAATCAGTGCAACTTGCACAAGAGCGTGGAAAGAAGTGGGCGCACCTGGCAGGGAGCGGCCTCACCGAGTGTGGACGGTAACGGCACAGCAGTGGGTCACGTAGGAACCAGGTGCATGCTGATAGGATACAAAAGGGCCCCTCATCTCCGTGGCACTCTGCCCTCAAATCCACAAAGTCAGCCTGAGGACGAGACCATGCCAGAGGACACGGATGGAGGGGAGGAGGGGCATCGTGCAGCACACCAGACCCACCCTTCATACACGGGTCAGGGAAGACCCAGGAAGGGGCACAGAGTGGAGGGGACCCAGGAGCCTCGGTGGCCCCAGGCCCACTCCCAGAACAGGAAAGGGGCAGTGGTGGGAACTGGGGACAGGCAGGTACGGGCGAAGTTTCGCCGAGAGCTCTGAGGCAGGAGCCGTGGCTCAGGAAGCTGCTCGCCCTGGGGCGGCTGGGGAAGGGTCTGCAGAACGGGCTGCTGTCTCGTGGCTTAAAGGAGAGAGCTGGAACGTGGACCCCCGGGCCAACAAGGCTTCCTCAACTTTCTGTGACCTGACGTTAATGAAGAGACCGGGCAGCCCCGGAGAGCACATCCCTCCCTGATCTCCCAGGGGTTTGCTGGTTCTGAGGACGGTGACGTCAGGCAGCACTGGGGGAGCATCTGGGGAAATGTGAATTTGAACGGTAGGCTGCTCATTTCCTAGGAAGAACGGATTGCTCACGAGTAACTGTGGTAATGAGAAAATACGACAAGGCGGCACAGTGAGGGAAACACGCGTGCACCTGCCAAGCCCCCGTTTACCCAGCCACAAAATTCAGGGCCCAGACAGAATTTCCTTGCAGGTCCTTCCCATCCTGATGTCCAACAAGTCCCATGCTCACCGGGGTTTTCCAGTGATAGGCTGCGCTTGAAAGCAAGCTGTTCTTTGCTGAGCTCGTTGGGACGTTTGAAACGCCTTACTGCCGAGTTCAGCTTCTCTTTTATACTTCCGTGTTGTTTTGCAAAATGCTCACAAAGCATTTCCTAAATCAGAAGAAAATGCAGACACCCACTGGAGCAAAGACAAGAACACCCGTGTTCACGATACACAGAAAGCAAACCGCATGTGCAAAGGCCAGGGGCCATGTGGGCTGTTGATGGAGCTCTTCTCTGAATATCGCAAATTGATAAAATGTGTAAATGCGAGCGCCCGAAGGCTCAACAAGATGCGAAGAGAAATGAGTTTGCTCCGTTTTCTACACTGCAGAACTGGGTTTTCTCTTGTCTTGGTCTCGAATTGTGGGCATTTAAATCCGTCCCACCAACACTTCTACTGGGCTGTACATGTGACCAAGAACGAAAACAAACAGCACTGCCAGCATCAACGCCACGTCTCGGGCGGTTCAGCAACAGCCAGTGGAGGGCTCCAGGGCTGCCCGGGACCCCACGCTGGTGCCCGACCTGCCTCCTCCACATACAGCTCTCGTAGATGGAAGGTTCAAGTCCACCTCACGCTCCCAGGTTGAAGCCCTCACCTCCAACTGGGTAGGATTTAAGGGAATCAGGTTTAGAGGAAGTCGTGAGAGCGAGGCCCTCCCGATGACATCCATGTCCGTGTGAGAGGAAGCCCAGGAGCACACAGCAGTGCCGGCCACTCCATGTCAAGAGAAGAGGCTGTGTGTGCGGCTTGTCCTGCTCACACCTCGGCCTCAGATTCCCCATCCTCCCAACTGGGAAAAATCCTCTACTGCTCCAGCCACACGGTCCAGGTGCTGGGTCACAGCCACCCAGGCAGACACGACAAAGCTTTTCACGGGCCTGGCCACTGCTCCAGGCGCTGTGCAGCAGATGGAGAAATTCCCGAATACAGGGAGACCCCCGGGAGGCTGCACACGTGCTGGGAGCCATTTCCAGAGTCCAGTGTGGGACACGAAAGCCAAACATGGGAGGACGATCCTGGGAGTCGAGATGCTTGGGTTGCTTGGCAACTGGGAGCCCTCCACGGGGCTTCCCTCTGGTCCTCAACCAACGGCTGGACTCAGCACCTGCAGGACGAGACTCTGTGGTATTTAGCCAAGAGCTGAGAGCTGGACAAGATGAACACAGTGCTAATTTCATTATGGGGAAAAGGGCAGACACAGAACAGGGTAAAATCAGAATACCCGGTGGTGTACATTGGAATTGCTCATTATGAACTCAAGCATGTATGCATGTGTTCATGTGTGTACATGACTATACACATACATGTATACGCACAGAATAGTACAGAAACACCAGCACACATGTGCATGTGTGTGTTTAGAGTGTAAGTGTGTGGTTGGCATGTTTCTGGAGTATGTATGTATTTGCAGTGAGGGTGTGTGTGTTTGAAATGTGTCTGTGAGTGTGTACATGTGTGTGACATGTGTACTGGAACAGGTATGTGAGTATGTGTGTGCATGTGTGTGGGTAGAATGTGTATATGTGCACTTAGGGTACGTGTGAGTGTGTGTGTGCATGTGTGTGTGGCATGTGTACAGGAACATGTATTTGAGTATATGTGTGTGTGCATGTGTGTGGGTAGAATGTGTATATGTGCACTTGGGGCACGCATGTGCATGTGTGTAGATGGAATGTTACTGAAGCACATATGTGAGTGTGTGTGCATGTGTGCATACACATGAACATATTTCCTAGTGCTGGCTACTAAAAATATCCAGAATCAGTGCCCACCAGTACAGCGAACACAGTAACCACCCAGATCTTGGCTTCTAAATACCTTTTCCCATGAATAGAAATGAGAGATTTCAGGCTGCTCCCCAGGATGGGACAAGGCAAACACAAGGCAAGCCCACAGCGTCCTACCGCCCCAGAGAAGGAGTCGCTGCCCCAGGGCCACCGACAAGAGAACGTGGGAACAACGTGAAGAGGTTTCAGTGGCTAAGTCCGAGACCCCAGAGCACCAACACGTGCATTACTGGTAATGAACAACCTCTCGAATAAACAAGAACCATGAGTCCATAAACAAATTACTCAACACAACAGGCAGAGAAGGAAAAGCTTTGTGTCCCATTCAGTGCCAACAAATCGACAGGGAAGGCAGGTGCGAGTTAGCCGCTCATCAGGGGTGCGAGTTAGATCATCGGGGGTGCGAGTTAGATCATCGGGGGTGCGAGTTAGACATCATCGGGGGTGCAAGTTAAACGTCATCGGGGGTGTGAGTTAGATCATCGGGGGTGCGAGTTAGATCTTCGGGGGTGCTCAGACTAAAGGATGCGCTGGAGGAGGAACAGGACATTCACGTTGTCTCCAAGCGTCTCCTACAACATCGCCTACTGTGACGAGAACAGGAAGTACGTAGGGAAAGCTGGCGGACTCCATGTGCACCAGCGTGTGAAGGTCAATGTCACAGGCCTTCTGCTACAAGGTGCCATGGAGGGGACAGCCTCACTTCCGCGTACTCCTGCTGAGAGTCTGAGCACGAGGAGTATCAGACAAACCCAACCGAGAGAGCACGCAAAACACGGACCCCAAAGATGTCAAAGGCCAAGGAAATCACAGAAAAGACAAGGGATTACTTCAGATCCAGACGGCGAAGGACGCAACAACACATCAAATAGCCCCGAGGGTGGGCGCTGGGTGCTGTGGTTAAGACACCCCCTGCGTCCCGTATCAGAGTGCCGGGTTCCAGTTCAGCTCTGCTTGAGCGCCAGCTTCTTGCTAAGTGCACCCTGGAAGGCCAAAAGCGACGGCCCAAGTGGTTGGGTCCTCGCCCCCCCACATGGAAGATGTAGGTTGAGTTCTGGGCTCCTGGCTTCAGCCTAGCCCCGCCCCAGCTGTTGTGGGCATTTGGAGGGTGAACCAGGGATGGAAGACCCCTCTCTCTGCCTCCAGCAGCACCATGGCCTGGCTGTCACGTTGATTTAAGCACCTGACCCCATGTGATGGGGATGTGTGACCCGGCCCCAAGCTGGGGCACCGGGCAGGTTGGGTGATGGACACTGGCCACAGGGGCATCAAGAAAGGGCTGCCTCCTCCGTGGAAACGCAGAGCACTCCAGCAAGACTGTCCCTCCGGGGTCTTGGCAATGACAGGCAGCCACATCCCGGCTGCTTGCCGGGGACCTTGCTCAGAGGAGGAGCCCTACACGGCGCCCGCCTGCCTCTGGGGAGCAGCCTTTTAAGGGAATTCACCCCAAGGTGGGGTGGAGGCGCGAGGAGAGAGATGTGGGGAACCGGAAGAGGCAGCCTCCATCGCTGCCCAGACGCGTGGAAGTGTGGCAGGGTCTGCACTCCGGGTGCAGGTCAGGTGGAGGCGGAGGCAGAGGGCTGGCACCCGAGTGGCCACTGTGGGGCCAGAAGGGGCTGAGGACACAGACCCCAGAGAGAGCGGCCCCTGCCCGCTGGCCCCCACGGGACGCTCTGACCCTGCTGGAACCCTCTCGTTTCCATACACTGTCTTGTCCGTGTCTACATACGTGGAGGAGAGACAGGAAGAGCAGAGACCTCCACACGGGGACTCCAGCTCTGCGGAGTGCTCCGACCCCACGGTCAGACCCCGTGCCCATCCCACAGACAGGGAAACTGAGGCTCGGGGCTGTGGAAAGTTCCTCTCAGACTGCCCAGACAGCCTGAGCCTCATCCCGTGGGGCCAACTGCAGCACCAGCTGGGGAATGTGGGCACGAGAAAAGAGGAGTGGACCCTTCAGTGGACTCCGGCCCCCCAAAGTGACACCCCCAGGCTCCCACGTCCGGCCACAGAAACTTCCCAGCATCCCCAGCGCTTCCTGCCACACCGGGCATCACTGGTTCCTCACAGCAGCCACACTGCTCAGCTTGGGGCACATAGGCCGCTCCCGGGAGCTGCACAACAGGGCTTGTGGACGGCTGTCTCAGAGAGCAGGGTGGGGACACAGGTCATGGGCACGTCTGCCCTTCCTGCCCGGGGCTGGCCTTGACCTCCCACACTGCACACAGAGCAGGGGCATCACCTTTACAAAACACGAGAAGATTCTGAATCCGCAGAGGCCTGAGCCGAGTGAAGATAACAACAAAAGAATTGGTTCTGTAAAGTGATTGATTAGAGAAGGAATGAAAGCTGAGATCCTTTGTCTGCCACTTCAGAGCTCAAGGAAGCAATGACGCCCAGGGGCAGGTGTGATGGTGGAGCAGGCCAGCATCCCATATGGCACCGGTTCGTGTCCCTGGTGCTCTACTTCCAATCCGGCTGCCAGTCTGTGGTCCAGGAAAAGCAGCAGAAGATGGCCCAAGAGCTTGGGCCCCTGCCACCCACATGGGAGACCCAGAGAAAGCTCCTGGCTTGGGTCTGGCCTAGCCCTGGCCTTGACACCATTTGGGGAGTGAACCAGCAGATAGAAGATTTCTCTGTGTCTCCCTTTCTATGTTTCAAATAATAAAAATCTTTAAAAATAAAAAGAAATTCAGCCCAAACATTAGCTATCTGAGATCCCTGTCCTCCAGCCAGAGGCTCTGGTGACCCAGAGTTGCTGGCTGCTCCCAGGGCAGAGGGTACCCCTGGCCCCTTGCACCTGCTGTCCCAGCCTCTGACTTTGCATATCCTCAGGCCTTTTCCCAGCTGGGAGAACCCTGCTCATAATCCAGGCCCAGCTCCAAGGGCGCCTTCCTCCAGGAAGCCTACCTTGCTTCCTGCTGTGATCTCAGGGCTGTGGACACGTCTACTCTCTTATCCTCGTTTGCTTCTCCAACTCCCTGTGTGAAGAAGCCCTTTTGAGATGGCAGCTGACACATCTTCACCTACCAACCTGCACAGGTACAGAGCAGCCCCACGAGCATCTAACCCACTGCTCTCCCTCTCACTCTCCCAAGCCAGCGTGCAAGGAGAGACTTTCTTCTCCAGAACAAGAAAGTTGGCTCTTTGGGTCCTGTTCAAAATCCTACTTATCTTAGAGCTGCACATTAGCTTTTGAAATAAAAGGTGGAGGCTGGCTCCTGGTTCCCTTTGCATTCTGGCTGAACGGATCTTCCCAGCACCACCTGCAAGGCAGCAACTAAAGAACACAAGGGCCTGAGCCTGGTTTCTGCCGCCAACACCGGAGGTGAGGCGTGTCCCCAGCACTGCAGTGTGGAGAGGTGCTGGTCCCTTTAAAGGTTATTGAGTCCCGTGGGCTCCTGGAAGGCAGTAGCAGCTCCTGAGAGCATGGTCAGATACCACGAGAGCCACAGGGTGGCTGCTGAGGGAGCCTGGCCCTGCCTCGCTTTGTCTCACCACGTGACCTCTTTCATGTGCACCTGCTTCCCTCCAGCACAAGGCCCGCACCAGAAGCCGAGCGAATGCAGGCTTCTGACCAGGCTCCAGACCTGTCAACCAAGGTCAGTCTCTTTTCTTTGCAAATTTCCAGTCTCAGTATTCCATGAACTAACTCAGGACCAGCAGAAAGCTCCTAAGCAGAAGAGTAGGTTAATAATTCAAATACAAGTGGGACTGGGACACTGCTTCCGATGGGCCGGGGTACAGGACAGCTTCCACAGATCAAACGCAGGAGGAACCCAGGCCAGTCCAAGTCCTCCTGGAACTGACAGCGAGATGAGAGTGAACTTGCAATGACCTCATTAGGAAAAATGCCTTTTCTTGGGGAAAGGGACAGTTATGAGTCCATGAGGCGAGTTGGACAGCGAAAAAGGAGAAAGGGCAAGAGGAGATGCCCCTGGCTGCAGCGCCCTCCAAGGGTTCCAGGGAACACCCCTGGGGAGCCACTGAGCCAGGCGCGGCTGGTGTCTGCCAGTCTCAGGCCGGGGACGACCCCTGGGAGGTGTGGGCTCAGCACAAAGTCAGCTATGGCTTTCAGAGCTCAGCACCTGGGCGATCTTGGCCAATTACATTCTCAGTAATTGGAGGTTTGCAAGATCCACTCTTGTGCCCACCACAAACAGAGCTACAGAGGCAATGCAAATTAGAGGGTCTCTGAACACAGAAAAGGAAGAATCCAGAGAAGAAATTGGGCCACCACTGGCTGCTATTCCTCTGGGAGCCATTTTCCGTTCTAGGTACGGAAAACAGAAGGAAAATCTTACATAAAGTTCAGTGAAAAGTGACACAGAGGACCAGAGGAGGGGCCCAGGGTTGTGGTGCGGTGGGCTCAGCCACCACTTGTGACGCCAGCATCCCATGTCGGAGCACTGCTTTCAGGTCCCGGCTGCTCCACGTCTGATCCAGCTCCCTGCTAATATGCCGAGGAAGGCAGCAGGTGACAACCCAAGTACTCGAGTCCCTGCCACCCTGTGGGAGACCACGTTGGAATCCTGCGGCCTGACCCAGACCTGGCAGGTGGGCACACCAGGGGAGTGAACCAGCAGGTGGAATATTGATCTCTCCTGCACTCACTCTCTCCTTTTGGTCAGTCTTCCTTTCAAATAAATAAATACATCTTTTCCTAAAAACAAAAGAGAAGAACAAGGGTTCTGGTGGGCATTTGGCAGTGCAGGATGTGCACCTGTTTCCCCTCAACACTGGATGAGTGCTGGGACTATGCAAATACAAGCTAAAAACACAGGCAGAGGAGCAGGTGTGTGGCACAGTGCTTGGATTCTCGCGTTCCACGTTGCAGTGTCTGGTTCAGGTCCCGGCTGCTCCACTTCCAGTCCAGCTTCCTGGTGATGTGTTTCCCAGAAGGCAGCAGGTGATGGCTCGAGGACGTAGGTCCCAACACCCACATGGGAAACCCAGCTTGAATTCTCGGGGCTCCTGGCTTCTACCTGGCCTTGCCCTGGCTGTTTCAGGCATTTGGGGAGGACACAGTAGATGAAAGCTCTCTCTAAAAATTAGGAAAACAGGTGGAATCTTCTGAAAAGCCCAGCCTCATGAGACAAAGATTTGCATTCAAGAGCTCCCAAAGAAGGGGCCTTGCATAATGCACTTGGATCTCAGTGAAATAACAAGAAAAGGAAAAATTCTGGTGGGTCGGAGATTAATCAAGGTGGACTGAGCCTTACTGAGCAGACAACCCTTCATGGGCTCCACGGAGATCCTGATCGCACCGGCGTCTCAGCCACTGCTGTTTCCACCAGAGGAAGGGATAAGTCCTGGCTACAGGAGAACAACACCTGTGCGCTTCCCTCAACTCACAACTGATTAGGCACAAAGGAGCAAACAAAGGAGCCGTGTGGCCAAACTCAAGAGAGAACAATGGAATGGCCGCATTGCACCCACACCCACGGGTCCAGATACTGAAATCAGCTGACAAGCTCTATGAGACGACGATGACTGACATGCTTGTGATAACATCAAAAACAGACATGGTGATACAACTAACACAGAACCGTAATCTGCAAAAAATTAACAAGCGGTGTTCTCCAACTGAAAGGTAATGTTTGAAATTAGGAACTCATCCGCTGGAATTAGCAGCAGATTTAACATGGAACACGCGACTGTTGGCCTGTACTGGGAGACAGCTCCATCGCCAACATCTACCCTGAAGCATAGAAAGGAAAAATGAATGGGAAAAGACAACACAGCATTCCAGCACAGAGGACACTAGATATACACATGACACCTACCACCTGTATAATCAGGGTCAAGAAGAAGATGGGAAAGAGAATGGGCAGAGGCAGGGTTTGAACACATAATGACAAGGAATTTCCTAAAACTAATGAGAGAATTAACACACACATCCAAGATGCATTACACCAACAGAAGAAAACCTAACAACGTATATCACAGTCACACTGATGAAAATAAAAAATATCACAACCAGGTTAGCAGAGGAAGTAAATTTCTTTCAAAGACCAATGCAAGAACAGCCAACTTTTCAACAAAAACCCCAATGCCAGAACCAAGAAGAAAAATAGCTAGCCTCCTGCAGGAAAATATTCCCAACCTGCAATTTTTAACCCAGGGAAAAGAAACCTTCAAAGACGAAATCAAAGGTGAAATGAACACTTTCTTGAGACAAAGAAAACCTGAGATTAGTTGAGAGGCCGGTGCTGTGGGGCAGTAGGCTAAGCCTCTGTCTGCAGTGCCAGCATCCCATATGGGCACCAGTTCACATCCCAGCTGCCCCTCTTCTGATCCAACTCTATGCTGTGGCCTGGGAAGGCAGTGGAAGATGGCCAAGCATTGGGCCCCAGAAAGACTTCTTCAGATCAAAGGAAAATCATCCTGGGAAAGAAAAACAGAATTTCAAGGACTAATGAGGACCAGTGGAAATGGTAAGTATTCAGGAGTATAAATGAATTCTGGATGAAAATGGACCATGCCAGACAGTTATGGCAATGTCTCATGAGTATTTAAATATAAGTAGTATTAAAATATATGCGTTTGCATGACAATAAGGCAACAGTACATACACAGAGTTAAAGTCTCTAAAGTTCTAGTACAACTGGAGAAATGATGAAAGTAATCTTTGTTTCAGACCACAGGAAGACAATGTCCATGTTATAATCTCTAGAATAGCCATTAAATGAATAGAAGAATGTATAATTAACAAATTAAGGGAAAATGAAATAATAAAATACATTATTCAAAAAAGAATATAGATGAGAAAAGAACATAAAATAAGTGAGCTATTTCATAAGATGAAACCCAAATATATCCATGACTAAATTAACTAGAAATGAAATATTTTGAAGAAAAAAACAAAATTGTCACATTGAGGGTTTTTTTTAAGATTTATTTTATTTATTTGAAAGACAGAGCTACAGAGAGAGGTAGAGACAGCGAGAGGTCTTCCATCCGCTGGTCCACTCCCCAAATGGCCTCAATGGCCAGAGCTGTATTAATCAAAATCAGGAGCCAGGAGCTTCCTCCGAGTCTTCTCGTGTGGGTACAGGGGCCCAAGGACCCAGGCCATCCTCCACTGCCATCCCAGGCCATAGCAGAGAGCTGGATCAGAAGAGGAGCAGCCAGGACAAGAACCAGCACCCATATGGCCGGTGCCTCAGGCCAGGGCATTAACCCGCTGCAACACAGCACCAGCCCCACATTGAGGTTTTTTTTTGTTTGTTTTTTTTTGTTGTTGTTGTTGTTTTGTTTTGTTTTGATAGGCAGAGTGGACAGTGAGAGAGAGAAAGAGAGAAAGGAGAAAGGTTTTCCTTTCCCATTGGTTCACCCCCCAATGGCCGATGCAGCCGACACACCATGCTGATCCAAAGCCAGGAGCCAGGTGCCTCTCCTGGTCTCCCGTGTGGGTGCAGGGCCCAAGCACTTGGGCCATCCTCCACTGCCTTCCCGGGCCACAGCAGAGAGCTGGCCTGGAAGAGGAGCAACCGGGACAGAATCCGGTGCCCCAACTGGGACTAGAACCTGGTGTGCCGGCGCTGCTAGGCGGAGGATTAGCCTATTGAGCTGCAGCGCTGATCCCACATTGAGTTAAAAAAAAAAAAAAAAAAAGCAACTTCATGCTTCTCCCAAGAGTCACAGTCAAAATACAAGCACCCAGGAGACTGAGAGAAAGGGCTGAGAAAAGACAGATCCTGCAAACACTGATGGTGCTCTCTCTGCATCCCTTCCAAACTCGTACACAGAAACCTAACCTCCAGATGACACTAATAAGAGATGGGGGCTAGGGGATGTCTTCAGGTCATGGACAAATTAGTTCCCTTGTAGAAGAAGGAGTTTGTTGGCCAGCGCCATGGCTTAACAGGCTAATCCTCCACCTTGCGGCGCCAGCACACCGGGTTCTAGTCCCGGTTGGGGCACTGGATTCTATCCCGGTTGCCCCTCTTCCAGGCCAGCTCTCTGCTATGGCCTGGGAAGGCAGTGGAGGATGGCCCAAGTGCTTGGGCCCTGCACCCGCATGGGAGACCAGGAGAAGCACCTGGCTCCTGGCTTCGGATCAGCGAGATGCGCCTGCCGCAGCGGCCATTGGAGGGTGAACCAACGGCAAAAAGGAAGACCTTTCTCTGTCTCTCTCTCTCACTATCCACTCTGCCTGTGGAAAAAAAAAAAAAAAGGAGGAGTTTGTTGGCCTCTTCCATCAGGGGAGAGTGCACCCTCACCGGAGACTGATGGGCCAGCCCCTTGGTCTTAGGGGCTGTGGTCCTTCCTCTAGGACCACAGCAATAAATTTCTCTTGTTTACAAATCACCCAGTCTAACATTTTTATTCTTGCAGCCCAAGTGGACAAAGACAGATGGTGTCATTGTACTAATATCAATATAGACTTTAAAGTACAAAGGCTACAGGTATGGGAAAATGCTTTGTAATGACACAGTGAAGTCATAGTTCTGAACACATAGGCACCCAATAAAACATCTTAAAAATACATAAAGCAAAAAATTTATAGAAGTGAAAGAGTAGTAAAGCAATCTAAAATTATAGCTACAGAACATACCACACTTCTCTTTATAGAGCATAAAAGACCAAAATAGACTAAAAAATATTCTGTGTATATATGAGATGTGAATAACTTAATCAATTGGCCTAAATTAATACATATGGAAGTCTGTCCCTAACAATTACAATACACATGATAATTTTTACCCAAATGTGGAAGGAATATTTATCAAAATGTTCTATGGTCTTGGTTATACAAGTAAAGTGAGACTTAATACATCATAAAAAAAAACTGAAATCATTCAAAACAAATAATCCCTGAAGTCATAAAAGAAATTGCAAAAAAAAATTTTAACTAAATGATGATAATAGATCAAATGTGAGATGAAGTTAAAGTAGTGTTTAGAGGGAAATTTAGGCTTAGTTTTATGTGAAATGTTATTAAAAATAATAAGTTTCCAACTAAAGAATCAAAAAATAAACTTGGCAAATCAAACAGAAAGAAGGGAAATAATCAGCGAAAAAGCAAAAATCAATGCACTAGAAACAATTTAGGTCAATAGTCGGTCCCTTGCAATGATCTGCCACGAAAAAAATTAGAGAAAACTCAATTACAAATCTGACAAAATGAGCATGCCATTAAAAAGATAACAGAATATTATTAACACTACACAGGAACAAATCTGCGTATCTAGATAAGGCTGGCAAACTCCCGGGAAATCTCAACAAATATGTCACAGGAAGAAAGAGCAAATCTGAATACTTTTTGTGTATTAAAGAAATTGCACCCAGTGTTAACATTTTGCTCACAAAATAAACCCCAGGCACAGATGGCACCAAGATTGAACTTTTCCAAATATTTAAGGAGTGAAAAACACGAATCTTTCACAAAAGCTTCCAAAGAATAGAAAAACAGCCAAAATGTTTCCAGCTGCTACCTGCGGCCAACAATACTTGATACCAGCACCTGAGAAGAACATTCCTGGACAGGAAAACCCCAGCACCAATCTCTCACATGAGTTTAGATCCAAAATTCTTAGACAAAATATTAGCAAACTAGAGCCAGAGCATAAGTGGGATCTTTTAAAAGTTCATAGAAATATGCGTTATGAAAAAACACATAGGGACTTCAAAATGGTTTTTCACGGAAATAAACTTAGGTCTTAATTTCTTTGTTCCATGAGCTATTCTTGGTATCTTTGCATAAGCGGATCACATGTCATAGGATGTAAGTAAAGTTTGTTGCAGGTTGGAAGGTTGGATTAACGTTAAATAACAATGAAATCAGCCACTACAGAGTAAGGGAGAAAAAGGACAAGCTCACTCCAGCTGAGGCAGGAATTCAACACGCAGCTGCATTGCGGGGTCCCATCTGTGCGGCACTCCCACGAGAACAGAAAAACCATCACAGGTCTGCAGACTTCAGGAACTGGGGAGCCTGTGACGAGAGAGACCCCAGGAGGACATCTAGGCAGGAGTCGCTCTGTGTGTTCATTGCAGTGGTTTCCACGTGAACTAATAAAAATGATGACATGCATAATATTGCACACCAAATTTTTCAAATTTTGGATTAACGTGTATTATCTGTGCATTTTCATGAGGTACAGTGCAAGACGTCAACAGATGCACCCAGGTTAGCTGACTACAGCGGGCCATTGGCCTCTCCACTTCACTAATTTGTCTTGGTGCTGGGAGCCTGCCAGCCCCCCTCTTCCACTCTTCACAAACCACACTCCTTTGTGAACTATGTTCCCTCTCACCATGCTGGGATCAACAGAACCATCACCTCCAACCAACCCCCCAACCTCCTCTTCTTACCCCTCCCCACCCCTGCCCAGCCTCCATTAACCACTAAGTCCAACAGAGGAACAGACAACTGATAGATGGGAGAAAATGTTGCAAGCTTTACATCTGACAAAGGGTTAACATCCAGAATGTGTAAGAAACACAAAACAGTTAACAGTAAAGCAATCCAATTCAGAAATGGGCAAAGGATCTGAATACACATTTCTCAAAGGAAGAAATGCACATGGCCAACAAATATAAGAAAAAAAAATGCTCAATTTCACTCACCATCAGGGTAATTCAAATCCAAGAGATACCTGCACTCCGTGTTTATTGCAGCATTATTTACAATAGCCAACATGTGGAATTAACCTAATTGTCCATCCATGGATGAATGGATAAAGAAAATGTAGTTTATATATATGCACAACACAGTATTATTTTGCTGACATCTGCAGCAAAATAGATGGAATTGGAGATAATTACATCAACTGAAAGAAATCAGATACTGAAAAACAAACCACATGTTCTCTCTCATATGTGGAAGTTAAAATGTATACTTAAAATACAAATATACACATATATATTAACTGTACTTTTTTATGGGGCACAGTGTGGTAATTCAATACATGTATTCTATGTGCAGTGGTCAAACCTGGTTAGTTAGCATTTCCTTCTCCTTAACCATTGTGAAATGATTGACACCTAGTAGGTACACACATTCATGGGGCGCAGTGTGTACAGCGTCCACTGATTGAATTGCAGTGGTCAGAGTCTCATCTCCCTTTCCTTACTTCAAAGTTCTTCTTTGCGTGTTCACAACATGTAGCACGGGTTACTGTGAACGGCCCAACACATGAGTTTTAACATGACACAGCTGTTTATGAAAGTTCAACAACCATTTATGGAGAACGCCAGCAAATCAGTAATATGGAATTACCTTCTTCAACAGACTGTCTACAAACACCATATTAAATGGGGAATTATTAAAAATTCCCCTTGAGATGGAAAACAAGATAAAAATGTCTTCTCTCACTACTTCATTAGTTTTATACCAGAGTTTATGGATAGCAAAATAAGGCCAGAAAAGCAGTGAAAATGCGTGAGGACTGACATGCACGTGGGGAATAACAAGAGAATCCACAGGTACAATTAATGAACAGATCTAGAAGGTTGTTGGATGGAAGGTACATACACAAAACACAATTTATTCCCATATATGAGAAATAAAGGGATAAAATGAAATTGAAAAATTGAGGCACTCTTTCGAATAAGTATTTTTAAAATTATTTTCATAATAGTATCACACAACTTCAATGCTATGAATAAACCATTTCTAAATGTGAAAAGCTACACAGGAAAATTTAAAACTGTATTTAGTTACATTACATAAATAAGAACTAAATTCTAATTTCATAAGATAGAGGGCTCAATATCATAAAGTTGTCAATCCTCCCAAATTAACATTATGTAATGTAATCTCAACCACAATCCTAGCACTCTCTGTGAACACTGGCTAGCTGAATCTAAACTGTATGAAAATGCCAAGGACCAGGAATAACCCAAGCAAGTCCTTCGGAAGAACAAAGGTAGGAGACTTGCGTGCCCAGACGCTAAGTCTAGTATAAAGCAATAATTAAGAGTGTGGTACTGCCAAAAAGAAGGAGAGTGGGCCAAAGGAAGATGACAGAATCCAGTACCAAACCCACACGTGCAGAGACGCCTAAGTTAGGATCCTGCTGTGTAGTTGGAAAATAATGGCGGCCTGCCAGGTCAGCTGCATATGAACACACAGAGTAGGAGGAGGAAGAATTCCTGCCCCCTGCCATGAACCAACGACATTTCCAGAGATTTTCTACATAAAATGCCGAAGACAAGGCTTCTGGTAAAAAGCACAGGGTGGTATTATTATGATTGCTCTAGGAAATGATTTAAGAGAACACAAAAACCACTAGAAGCCAAAGGGAAATTGATAAATTGGCTGCACTAACATTTTAAAACTTCTGTGACGTCAACAGACAACACTAAAGGAACAAAAGGGTGCATGACGCAGTGGGAGAGGGCTCAGGGGAGGACACGGGGAGGACATGGGGGAGGGAGAGGGCACGGGGGGACACAGGGAGGACATGGGGGAGGACACAGGGAGGACATGGGGGAGGACACAGGGAGGACACGGGGGAGGACACAGGGAGGACACAGGAGAGGACACGGGAGAGGACACGGGGAGGACACGGGGAGGACACAGGGGAGGACACGGGGAGGACATGGGGGAGGACACAGGGAGGACACGGGGAGGACACGGGGAGGACACGGGGAGGACACGGCAGGACATGGGGAGGACACGGGAGAGGACATGGGGAGGACACGGGGAGGACATGGGGGAGGACACAGGGAGGACACAGGGAGGACACAGGGGAGGACACGGCAGGACATGGGGAGGACACGGGAGAGGACACGGGGAGGACACGGGGAGGACACAGGGGAGGACACGGGGAGGACACAGGGAGGACACAGGGAGGACACAGGGAGGACATGGAGGAGGACACGGGGAGGACACGGGGAGGACACAGGGAGGACACGGGGAGGACACGGGGAGGACACGGGGAGGACATGGAGGAGGACATGGGGAGGACACGGGGAGGACATGGGGGAGGACACAGGGAGGACACAGGGAGGACACAGGGAGGACACAGGGGAGGACACGGGGAGGACATGGGGAGGACATGGAGGAGGACATGGGGAGGACACGGGGAGGACATGGGGGAGGACACAGGGAGGACACAGGGAGGACACAGGGGAGGACACAGCAGGACATGGGGAGGACACGGGAGAGGACATGGGGAGGACACGGGGAGGACATGGGGAGGACATGGAGGAGGACACGGGGAGGACACGGTGGGGACACGGGGAGGACATGGGGAGGACACGGGGAGGACACGGGGAGGACATGGGGAGGACATGGAGGAGGACACGGGGAGGACACGGGGAGGACACGGGGAGGACACGAGGAGGACACGGGGAGGACACGGGGAGGACACGGTGGGGACACGGCGAGGACATGGCGAGGACACGGCGGGGGACACGGCAACACAGAGCTGCCCAAGGACGCGTGTCCAGAATAGGTGAAGAATGTCCACGGATCAGTAAGACGACAGACAGTCTAGCTGATCTGAAAGGGAACTCCACAACGAAGAACACCAGGTAGATAAGAAGCGTATGCACGCGAATGTGCTCAGTTCTCACTCGTCAGGTGGGAAAGGCAAATGAGTGCAATGCGAGCACACCAGCACTCAGCCACTGAGACGGCTACAGCGCAAAAGGCAACACCAAGAATGTGGAACAATTGGAATACTCATCCACCGGATATGAGAATTGTTACCTAACTGGAAAATTACCTGGCCAATTCTTCCAATGCTGAACATATATAACAGGGGTTTTATAGGATCAGCAATTTCATTTTGAATTAAATATCCAAGAGATGCCATATATTTTTATTAAATACAGATAGGTTTTTCATACCGGTGTCTTTTCATGATGGCTCTGAATGTCACATGATCCAAATGTCCATTTCAGTAGAGCAGGTGAGTCAATGATGATACAAATGTAAGACAGACTCCATAGCCGCCTTGAAAAGGAGCCATCTGCACTAGAGAAACCATGAATGGATCCTTCAAAAATAATGCCGGTGAGGGAGACAGGAGCACACATGAGGACGTGGTGGTTTCCATTGTGTCTATACAACTCCTTGGCACTCTCTTCAAAGGTAGGACATCATTCCTCTCCTCCTGAGTTGGGGCTGAACTGACAAATTAACGTACCAGCAGCACAGGGAGACTTTGGAGCCTGGGTCATAGAGGCGTTGTTGTCCCGCGCTTACATTCACAGTGAAGTAAACCAGTGGCCTTTTCGGGAGCAGACCAGCAGCGAGGGCCTGAGACCTCCAGCCCAGGGCCGTGTGAGTGAAGCTCCCCTACCCGGCGGAGCCTTCGCTGTCTACAGTCTAGACTGCAACCTCACGAGAAGCTCCAAGCAGAACCAGCCGGGCTGTTCCTACATTCCTGATCTCAAAACCTGTGCAGTAAGAAACGCATTGAGCCTCTAAAATTGGAGGTGATTTGTCACATAACTAGTATGGCTATCCGGCACGGCTGCACATATATGAATGTCCCTTTGGACTCCAGGATGGCGGAGTAGGGAATGGCATACTGCGCTAGGCTAGGTATAAATAGCGGGGGGGGGGGGGGGGGGGGGAGTGTAGGAAGGGCACTCTCAGGGGAGAATTAGAGAGGAAACCCCTCTGGGAATTCTACAAAAGGAAGACAAACCCACTGGACCTGTGTGGAAAGTTCAGACACACAGCACGAACATGGACACAACACACAGCAGAGCAGCCAAGAGCCAGGGAGGGCGGCAGCTTGGAGACAGAGGTGGGACCAGCCCGCGGCAGCCCGTGGTGACAACACCGAAGGGAGAGCATGGTGTGGGTCCGGCCTGGAGCACTTAGCAGTTAGCCGTGGACTCAGTGGAAGTAAGAGGGGCACATCTGGGGCCAGTGCTATGGTGTAGCAGGTAAAGCCGCTGCCTACAGTGCCGGCATCCCATATGGGCACCGGTTTGAGACCCGGCTGCTCCACGTGCAATCCAGCTCTCTGCTACGGCCTGGGAAAGCAGAAGATGGCCCAAGTCTTTAGGTCCCTGACCCACATGGAAGACCCAGAAGAAGCTCCTGGCTCCTGGCTTTGGATAGGCCGAGCTCTGGCCTTGCAGCCGTTGGGGAGTGAACCAGCAGATGGAAGACTTTCTCTCTCTGCCTCTGCCTCTGCCTCTCTGTAACTCTTTCAAATAAATAAATATTTTTAAAATGGGGGTATGTTTTATTTTACCCTGTCCTTTCCACAACAGAGCCTGCTGCCCAGCTGGGAGAGGGTGGGCACCATGCTGGGCTTGGGTGGCAGCTGCGGAAGCCTGTGTGTGTGCGCACAGCAATGGCAGAGACAGGACGCCGTCTTCTCTTCAGTACTGGCGGCAGCAGCAGGGAGAGGGCAACATTCAGCCGTGGCTCTTGTGCACGCATGTGATCCAGAGATTCTAGCAAAGGGAAAAGTCTACAGTCCCCACTGACTTTGAGCCTGGCTGGGAGATTGACAGGGGACTGTGCACCCACGTAGGACTGTGGGGTGCCCCCAGCCTCCCAACATGGTGCAGGCTCTGGAGCTTAAGCTGGCTCAGGGAACATCGGCCTCTCTGTGGACTGGACAGGCTAGCAGGGCAGAGTGGACACTGCACATGGTGACTGTGCAGCCTTTGTGTTGAGACTGTGGAGACTCGGTGGCTGCACCAGACGGTGCGGCGTGGAGCTGGGTCTCTGGGCAATCACTGGGGACAGCTCCACACGTTCAGAGCTCCCTGGTTGCCCGGGGCGGGTCATTGCAGAGGGATCCGCACTCAGAGTGAGGATTGCACAGGTCATTTGTGCAGTTCATACGGTGGCGCGGATGATTGTTGAAACCACCAGGCACCAGCACCCAGCATTGCTCAGTATGGAGGAGAGGAGGTGATGGGGGTGTTGGGGTGATGACACCAACAGAGACGACCATTCCCCTCCTTCTGCTACCAAGGGGAGATCAACCACACCCAACTTGGGTGATACCCTGCAGACCCAGCCCGCCATGGAGCGCTGACCAGAGCCCCTGGCCACACCAGCACACACCCCTTTGTATTCACTGGAAGTGCAGACACTCCCCTGAGCCACAGAGGCGTGGTTCAGACAAAAGCCAGCAGAGAAAACTGACAACTAACTTCACAAATGCCTTAAAAATGCAGAAGTTCAAGAAACAAGAATAAGGATGACATCATGAACCCCCTCAAAGGAACACAACAATATTCCAATATTAGAATGTGAAAAAGAAGAGATCGATGAAATGCCAGAAATGGAATTCAAAAAACTGAACATAAAATTTCACAGAAGTAATCAGAAGCAAATCCACAAATTAAAGAAATCCAAACATTACATGAATGAAAATTTTTCCCATGAAATGGAGATCTTAAAGAGAAATCCACATATAAGAAATGAAGAATTCAACAGGTCAAATAAAAAAGGTGGAAAACCTTAACAACAGACTTGGTGAGGCAGATGAAAGAATATTCGAGCTGGAAGACTTATCTTTGGATCCCTTTCAGTCGGAGGAAGAGGAGGAGGAAGAAGAGGAGGAGGAGGTGGAGGAGAGGGGGAGGAGAAGGAGGAGGAGAAATAATTAGAAAACAGTGCTGGAGATTTATAGATACTATCAAACAACCCAACAGATGAGTCTTAGGAAACAGAATGGACTAGAAGGCCTATGTAGTGAAATAATGACAGAAAATTTCTCCAATTTGGAGAAAGAAAGGGACATCCAAGTATAGGAAGCACGTAGAATTCATAATAGACATAACCAGAAAAGATCTTCACCATGCCACATTGCAGCCAAACTTTCAACAGTGAAACAAAGAATTCTGGAGTGTGCACGAGGGAAACTCCAGATTACTTTCAGAGGATCTCAATTTGACCCACAGCAGACTTCTCATCAGAAACTCTACAGGCTAGAAGAGAATAGTAAGATATATTCCAAGTGTTAAGGAAAAGAACTGGGGCCAGTGCTGTGGCATAATGGGTGGGGCTGCTGCCTGCAGTGCCGGCATACCATATGGGCACCAGTTCTAGTCCTGGCTGCTCCACTTCCAATCCGGCTCTCTGTTGTGGCCTGGAAAAGCAGTGGAGGATGGCCTGGGTCCTTGGGGACCTGTACCCATGTGGGAGACCTGAAGGAAACCTCTGGCTCCTAGCTTCAGATCAGCGTAGCTCTGGCCGTTGTGGCCAATTCAGGAATGAACCAGCGGATGGAGGAACTCTCTCTCTCTCTCTCTGCCTCTCCTCCTCTCTCTGTGTAACTCTTTCAGATGGAAAAGTAAATCTCTTAAGAAAGAGAGAGAGAAAATCTGTCAACCCAGAATACTGTACCCTGCAAATGTCTTATTTATGAATGATGGTGAAATAAAGACCTTCCATAACAGATTATTGAAAGAATTTGTTACCATTCGTCCAGCCTATTAAAGATGCTTAAGGATGTGCTACACACAAAGAAAGGTAGCCATCATTATGAAAGAATGTGAAGGCAGAAAATCTCCCAGTGAAAGTACAAAAGAAATCCAAAGTGAAAAATAGGAATATTTATGGAAATATAGCAGGGCCAAGTTGTTACTTATCAATAGTCACTTTGAATGTAATGGCCTCAACTCCTCAGTTAAAAGATACAAACTGGCTGAATAGATTAAAAAACAAGACCCATCCATATGCTGTCTATAAGAAACACATCTACCAAAAAAGATATTTGCAGATTGAAAGTGAAAGCATGAAATTGATATTCCATGCTAATGGAAAGCAAAAAAGGGCAGGTGCAGCCATTCTAATATCAGACAAAATAGACATTAACACAAAAACTGCTAAAAGGGATGAAGAAGGGCACTATGTAATGATCAAGGAATCAATTCAATAGGAAGATGAGACTAATAAATGTACATGTGCGCAATTACAGGGCACCTGGTTAATGTTAACACATCTAAATGTTAATGCATTTAAAGGGAGATACAGACCCCAATACAATAGGAACAGGGGATTTCAGCATCCCACTTTCATCAATGGACAAACTAGACAGGGAATCAACAAAGAAACAGAACTAATCAACACAATAGATCAAATGGATCTAACAGATAGCTACAGAACTTTTCATCCCACAGTTGCAAAACACACATTCTTCTCACCAGAGCATGGAACTTTCTCTAGGATTCACCATATACTAGGCCATAAAGCAAGTCTCAGCAAGTTCAAAAAGATTGAAATCATACCATGTTATCTTTCACCACAATGGAATGAAGCTGGAAATCAACAACTCAAGAATCTCTAGATCATATGCAAACACAAGAGACTTAACAACATGTTCCTGAATAAACAGTGGGTCACAGAAGAAATCAAAAGAGAAATCAAAAAATTTCTGGAAACAAATGAAAATTACAATACAACAAATCAAAACTTATGGGATATAGCAAAAGCAGTGTTAAAAGGGAAGTTTATAGCAATTGGTACCTACATCAAGAAATCGGAAAGGCACCAAATAAATGAACTATCAGTTTATGGCAAGAACCTAAAAAAAGCCAAATTAGTAGGAGGAAAGAAATAATTAAAATTAGAGAACAGGCCAGCGCCACAGCTCAATAGGCTAATCCTCTGCCTGTACACCGGCACACCGGGTTCTAGTCCTGGTCGGAGCACTGGATTCTGTCCCGGTTGCCCCTCTACCAGGCCAGCTCTCTGCTGTGGCCCGGGAAGGCAGTGGAGGATGGCCCAAGTGCTTGGGCCCTGCACCCCATGGGAGACCAAGAGAGGCACCTGGCTCCTGGCTTTGTATCAGCACGGTGTGCTGGCCGCATCGGCCATTGGGGGGTGAACCAACAGAAAAGGAAGACCTTTCTCTCTGTCTCTCTCTCCCACTGTCCACTCTGCCTGTCAAAAAAAAATTAGAGAACAAATTGAAACAAAAAATACAAAAGAACAGTGAAATTAGGAGTGGGTTTTTTGAAAAAATAAACTTAGCAAAAAGAAAAAAAAAAAGAGGGAAAAGACCAAAATCAAGAAAATCACAGATGAAAAGGGAAATGTAACAACAGATAACACAGAAATAAAAGGAATCATTAGGAATTACTACAAAGAGCTGTATGCCAACAAATCAGGAAACCTAAGAGTAATGGATAGATTCCTGGACACATACAATCTATCTACCGAAATTGAGTCATGAAGACACAGAAAACCTAAACAGACCAATAACCAAGATAGAAATTGAATCAGTAATAAAGACCCTCCCAACAAAGAAAAGCCCAGGACCAGATGGCTTCGATGCTGAATTCTACCAGACATTTAAAGAAGAATTAATTCCCATATTTTCTCAAGCTATTCAAAAAAAACTGAAAGGGAGGGAGGCTTCCCAAACTCCTTCTATGGAGTCTGCATTGCCTTAACTCCTAAACCACAAAAAGATATAATAAACCAACTTCCCTGATGAACATAGATGCAAAACTCATCCACAAAATATTAGCCACTTGAACCCAACAACACATCAGAAAGATCATTCACCTGGGCCAAGTGGGATTTACCCCTGGTATGCAGGGTTGGTTCAACATTCACAAATCAATAAATGTGATACATCAAAGTAACAAACTGAAGAATAAAATCCATATGGTTATCTCAATAGCTGCAGAGAAAGCATTTGATAAAATATAACACTTTTCATTTTGAAAACTCTAAGAAAATTGGGTTTAGAAGAAACATTCCTTAATATAATCAAGGGAACTTATGACAAACCCATGACCAGCATCCTACTGAATGGGGAAAAGCTGGAAGCATTCTGCCTAACATCTGAAACCAGACAGGGATGCCCATTCTCACTATTGTCATTTAATATAACCCTGGATGTTTTAGCTAGAGCCATTAGGCAAGAAAAAGAAACCAAAGGAATACAAATTGGAAAGGAGAAGTCAAACTATACCTTTTTGCAGGTGACATGATTCTATATTTAGGGGATCCAAAAGACTCCACTGAGACTATTGGAACTCATAAAAGAGTTTGGTAAAGTGGCAAGATACAAGATTAACACACAAAAATCAATAGCCTTTATATACACAGACAATACCATGTTTGAGGAAGAACTTTTAAGATCAATGACATTCACAATAGCTACAAAAACATTTAATACCTTGGAATAAATTTAATCAAAGTTGTCAAAGATCTGTATGATCACAGCAGACTCATAGAATGACAGATGCCCTAAACAGCACTCTGGCCTCAGAATTAGCCCTTAAGGCATTTGGATCTGGCTGAAGAGCCCATGAGAGTATTTTAGGCATGGAAAGCCAAGACACTCTGTCAAAAGAAAAAAAAAAAAAGAGGACCTAAATGAAAAATCTCTGTGAGTAAGATCCCAGCAGAAAGAATGGGCCATCACAGAAGGAGGTACCTTTCTTTGAAGGGAGGAAAGAACTTCCACTTTGACTATGACCTTGTCTAAATAAGATCAAAGTTGGCAAACTCAAAAGGCTTCCATAGCCTTGGCAACTCATGAGTAGAGCCTAGGGTGATTACTGATGCCATAAACAAGAGTGTCAAATTGTTAAGTCAACAACAGGAGTCACTGTGTACTTTCTCCTCATGTGGGATTTCTGTCCTTAATGTGTTGTTCAGTGTGAATTAATGCTATAAATAATACTGAAACAGTATTTTACACCTTATGTTCAGTGTGGGTGCAAACTGTTGAAATCTTTACTTAATATATACTAAATCGATCTTCTGTATATAAAGATAATTGAAAATGAATCTTGATGTGAATGAAGGAGAGGGAGCAGGAGATGGGAGGGGTGCGGGTGAGAGGGAAGTTAAGGATGGGCGGGGAAGCCATTGTAATCCATAAACTGTACTTTGGAAATTTATATTTATTAAATAAAAGTTTAAAAAAAGATCTGTATGATAAAAATTATAAAACATTAAAGAAAGAAGTAGAAGACATAAAAAATGGAAAAATCTTCCATGTTCATGGATTGGAGGAATCAATATCATCAAAATGTACAGAACACAAAAAGCAATTGGTTGATTCAATGCTATCTCTATCAAAATACCAATGAAATTCTTCTTACATCTAGAAAAAATGATGCTAAAGTTCATGTGGAAACACAGGAGACTCCAAACTCCAAATATCTAAAGCAATCTTATACAACAAAAACAAAGCTGGAGGCATGAAAATACCAGATTTTAAGATGCACTACAGGGCAGTTATAATCAAAACAGGCTGGTACTGGTACAAAAGCAGACATGTAGACCAATGGAACAGAACAGAAACTCCAGAAATCAATCCACACATCTACAACCAACTTATCTTTGATAAAAGAGCTAACAGCAATCCCTGGAACAAGGACAGGCTCTTCAACAAATGTTGCTTGGAAAACTAGATTTCTGCATGCAAAAGTATGAAACTACCCCCCACCTGACACAAAAATCAAAACAGATCAAAGACCTAAATCTATGACCAATATTATCAAATTACTAGAGAATATTGGAGAAACTCTGCAAGACATTGGCAGAGGCAAAGCCTTCTTCAAAAAGACTCCAGAAGCACAGGCAATCACAACCAAAATTGACAAATGGAATTACTTCAAGCTGAGAAGCTTCTGCACTGCAAAAGAAATACTCAGCAAGATGTACATGCAACTGACAGAATGAGATAAAATATTTGCAAACTATGCTACTGATATAGGGTTAATATCCAGAATCTATAAAGAGCTTAAGAAATTCAGCAACAAGGAAATAATCTAGTTAAGAAATGGGCAAAGGATTTGAACAGGCATTTTTGAAGAGAAGAAATTCAAACAGCCAACAGACACATGAAAAAATGTTCAGGATCACTAGCCATCAGGGAAACGCAAATCAAAACCACAAGGAGGTTTCACCTCACCCCAGTGAAAATGGCTTTCATACAGAAATCAACAAACAACAAATGCTGGTGAGGATGTGAGGAAAAAGGCACACTAATCCACTGTTGATGAGAATGCAAACTGGTGCAGCCACTGTGGAAGACAATAGGGTGATACCTCAGAAATCTCCTTATAGACCTACCATATGATCCAGCCATCCCACTCCTGATAATTTACCCAAACCAAAAGAAATCAACACATGAAAGGGTTATGGGTACCCCCATATTCCCTGCAGCTCAATTCATAATAGCTAAGACATGGAATAACCCAGATGTCCATTAACTGTTGGCTGGATAAAGAAATTATGGTATATAAACACTATGGAGTACTACTCAGCTGTAAAAATAAACGAAATTCTGTCTTTTGCAACAGAACAGATACAACTGGAAACCATTATACTAAATGAAATAAGCCATATCCAAAAAGACAGATGTGTTTTCCCTGATCAAGGGTAACTAAGAGTACCTAAAATGTAATGTATTGGAGTGAAATAGACATTTGGAGATTTGATGATTATTTGTAGCCTTTGTCTCTTCTGTTGAGGAACAGTGTTGTATTTTTTTATATATATTATCTTTTGACCTCTTTTACTTAGTGTAGGGTTAACTTTACAATCATTAAGTAAACTGAAAGTAGATCTTTGTAGAATTAAGAATGGGGATGGGAGAGGGAGGAGGAAGAAGGGTTGGAGCATGGTGGGTAGGGAGGATAGGGTGGGAAGTACCACTATGATCCTAAATCTGTATATATGAAACACATGAAACTTGTATCACTTAAATTAAAAGAGAAAAAATACATTTCTTTTTTTGCTAAGAAACTCAAACCAATACCATCCAAGAACTGGAAGAACAGCGTGCACTGGAGGAACGTGCTGTTCTGAGCACTGGTTCTGCTGTGCACAACGTGCACAGATTTGGAAATACCCCTGCACTCGGTGTATTTTATCAGCAACATCGAGAGACTGTTCGTACCAGGTACCCTGCCACCATCATGAAGGTGCTCAAGAAGAGAGGTGATCCCAGGATGACATTTGGCAAACAGAAAATCACAAGGGGCTTACGCTGTGGTGTGGCAGGTAAAGCCACTGCCTGCAGTGCCGGCATCCCATACAGGCACTGGTTCAAGTCCCAGATGCTCCATTTCCAATCCAGCTGTCTGCTATGACCTGAAGAGGTAGTCGGAGTTGGCCCAAGTAATCCTTAGGCCCCCACACCTGCATGGGAGACCTGGGGGAAGCTCCTGGCTTCAGATTAGCCCAACTCTTGCCATTGAGGCCATTTGGGGAGTGACCCAGTGGATGGATGACCTCCCACCCACCAGTCCTCCCTCTCCCTTCTTCAAATCCTACAGCATCAGACGTGTTAAGCAAAGGAAAGAATCCCACCCCAGCCACTCGCCAGCCCCCTGGCCCGAGATTGCAACTTCCAGAGTGGCTGAGCCAGCCCTGTTCACACCTGGTCTTTTTCCCAAGGGAAATAGTAAGATGTAACCTGCAGCCCAAATGTGCTCAACAGGTAGGAAAACAAGGTCCAGTGCAGTCTGTCTGAGCACTAGAACTCCCCAAAGCCTCCAGGCCAGAGAAGGAGGGGAGAAGGAGGTGAGCCAACTGACATCTGGGCGACGTCTACACTCGCGTCTCACTCATGAAATCCAAGACTTCTTTGCACTGGGTAACACAGCCAAAGCTTTCTCTGGAGTTAAAACAAGGACAGGGAAAGCCTTTTCTTGGCAACATAACCCATCCTTATGACGAATCCCACAGATGTTCCAGACAAGCCATGAAAGTGTGCCCAGCCACACTTCAATCATAGCTCAGGGCCACGGAAACGTGTCAGGAACACGTGGCGACATCGAGAGCGTGTCCACATAGAGCAGCTGTCTGTGGACATGCAGGAGGCAGAGGCCAGGACCCCCCTCGGCACTGTTGAAGGCTCCACTGTGCACGCTCCCCCATCTAACTAAAGTCTGGGGAATTTCCAAAAACCTCTTCAAAGTCGCTTTTGAAACAAGAGTGCTTGTTCCAGCTGGGAAAAAAACAGCTCTTCTAATCGCTTTGTACCTCATGTTGCAACACTCACTACATCAAAGAACCAAGTCCCACGGTGCTGCGGCTGAGAGCCGAAGCCATCGTCACCAGCCCTCTGCCGACGCTGCACCTGCTAGAGGCAGAGACAACAGAGGGAGTGGCCTGTGCGAGACCTTGCCCAGCTGTGGTCCCTGCCAGCTGCTGCTGTACATCTCTTTCCCCTGAATTTGCAAACAACCATCTCTGCGTGCAAATGTCTGGAGGGTTCTTCATCACAGAAACCCTGGACGAATCTGCCTGCTGCCTGCCTTTTCCCCTTCCAACGATACACTGGGAATACCTTCCCACATCAGGACATGTAGCAGGACCCCACGTCAAAGGTTGCACATATTTTAATTTTGAAAGATAGCATCAAACCAACCTCCAAAAACAAGTCCCCCACGCCTGATGTAACAGTTCGGCAGAACAGCACACAGATCTGTGGGCCACTCGACCGGTCTATGCCTCAGTTTCCCGACTTGTGAAAAGGCGACATCCGTCCCAGGCTGGCTGACTCCCAGGGTGGCCTGGGTGAGCAGCAGATCCACCCCAGCCAGGGCTGTGCAGCTACAGGGCTACCCCACCGAAGGCAAGCTTTAGGGAAACTGCTCCACGAGAGATCTGAAAGGCAGCTGGCAGCCTCACAGATGGGCTGGGCTGGGCTGGGCAGGCCGCGCTGCAGCCCGCCTCGCCTGGTGCCGGTGTTAGGAGATCAGGCTGCCGTTTTGTCCTGGGCGTTGTTTAACAAGCATCAGTCCCCCTCGATTGCAGGGAACAAGCAGAGGCTGGGCCAGGCATACGGATGTCAGGCTTCCTTCACACATTCAGAGCACGTGCACTGGACTCTAATTTAAAATCATTCACTGCACTTCTTATCAGGATAAAGGACACTGGTGCATTTCAGTGTTATCTTGAAGTTAATTTGAGACTAAGTTTTTAAGTGTTTGATAACTTGCAGTCTGGGAGGTTGGAACACAGAACGAGCTGCAGATTGTACTTATTTATTAGCACGACGTCAGACGCAGCAGAACCCCCCACCCCCCGAATGACAGTGACTTTTCAGAAAGCCTTTTGAAAATTTCACTTCCAGGCTCCTGATTCTTGCAATATGAATCCAATTGCAATCTGTATCCAAGAGGCAGAGGAGCAACTTCTGAACCGCTTCCTGGTGCGCGCAGCTCTTACGTTGGAGCAAACACTTGATGCTCTACGCAAGCCTGTGGGGATGTGCCTCTGACAGGAGCTCTGAGTGTCTCAGGGACCTTGGTCCCAATGTAGCAGAGAGCTCGCCACCCTGCCCCACCCCACCCCGCCCACCCCCGTTATCACGCCAGCTGCTCCCTCTGTTCACGTGGCTTCCCAGGAAGAGATGATCATGATGCACTCGCGCTTTCCAATCACAGACCTCTGGGCAGTTCACTCCCTCGTTCATTCATTCATTCATCATTCATTCAGGAGGTCTGCCTGCGACAGTGGAGGGCGGCTAACAGCTGCCCACTCACATTCCATCCCCGCTGTCTCCAAATGTTTGGCCTTGGCCAAGGATCCCCTCGACTGTAGCTAAAAGCACCCACTTCAGACACAGTTTGGGGATGCATTATGTAACACACAAGAGCACAGAGCTCCACGCCAGGCACCGTTCTGCGCTCTCAGCCATGTGCCAGGCGATGCAGAGACAGACCAAGGAGAGCACACCTGGGCCTGCAGCTTCCGGCCTGAATAGAGCCCACAGAACGTGATCAAGCCATAGCACCTGCTGAGCGAGAGCCTCAGGATACAGGAGTGCAGAATCGGGTGCCAGGTTTGGGGACCCCAGGATCCGAGAATGAACAGTGTGAAGAGAAGAAACACTGTGAGGGGAGACCCCCAAAGACGCCCCCGTGAGGCTTCCTGGGAATTAAGAAATAAACTCAAGGTGCCGGCCACCCTGGGTGCAGGCCCAGCATTCATGGGAGGAGCCACGTGCTCACGAAACACAGACAGGGCCTGGTTAGGGCAGGGTGGCCAGGCAGCACTGGGAACAACCACCAGTGTCAGAATTGCTTGGATTGGACGTGGGGTCACTGGGTCCCGAGGAGCAAAGGAGAGTGGTGGTGCACTCAGAGCAGGGTGCCTGGGGGAGCCGCTGGGCAGCCGCTTGGAGGGCAGCTGAGAAAGTGAGACTCCAGGAGGGGAGACTAGGGGCCGGTGCGGCAGCGCAGTGGGTTCAGCAGCTGCCCGCCTCCACTCTGAGTGCTGGTTCGAGTCTCGGCTGCTCCACATCCCTGCAGCTCCCTGAGCCTGGGAAAGCAGCAGCAGATGGCACAAGGCTTGGGCCCCTGCCACCCATGTGAGAGGCCCAGATGGAGTTCCTGCCTTGTGGCTTCAGCCAGGGCTGGGCTATTTGGGGAGTGAACCATCAGAAAGAAGATCTCTCAATCCCTCTCTCTCTTTCCCTCTCTCTGTAACTCTGCCTTTCAAATAAATAAATAAATCTTCCAAAAAAAAAAAATAAAAGCCAGAGTGCAGGTGGAGTCTCCTAGGGATGCTCGCTGGTGCATAATGAGTGTGGGGCCGTGGAAGCCAGCACTGACCGCTGCCCCTCCCCACGCGGTCATTTCCTCCTTCAAACACACCAGTCCTGAAGGGGTGTGGGGCAGGGGAAGCCAGCACTGACCGCTGCCCCTCCCCGCGGGGTCATTTCCTCCTTCAAACACACCAGTCCTGAAGGGGTGTGGGGCCGTGGAAGCCAGCACTGACCGCTGCCCCTCCCCGCGGGGTCATTTCCTCCTTCAAACACACCAGTCCTGAAGGGGTGTGGGGCAGGGGAAGCCAGCACTGACCGCTGCCCCTCCCCGCGCGGTCATTTCCTCCTTCAAACACACCAGTCCTGAAGGGGTGTGGGGCAGGGGAAGGTGCCCTAAGCTTCGGGGGAGATGTTTTTCTTTTTTTAAAGATTTTATTTATTTGACAGAGTGAGAGATTTAGAGAGAGAAAGAAACGTCTTCCTTCCATTGGTTCACTCTCCAGATGGCCGCAATGGCCAGAGCTAAGCTGATCCGAAGCCAGGAGCCAGGTGCTTCCTCCTGGTCTCCCATGCGGGTGCAGGGGCCCAAGGACTTGGGCCACAGCAGAGAGCAGGACTGGAAGAGGAGCAACCAGGACTAGAACCAGTGCCCATATGGGATGCCGGTGCCGCAGGTGGGGGATTAACCTAGTGCTCCACATTGCCTGCCCCAAGGGGGGAAATGTTTTAAAGACCACTTAGAGGGCAGGCCCCTGGGGACCTTGATAACACACCTTTCCCCTGCTACACCTGATGCCGTGGTTCAGTTTCGTGAAAGCGGCATCGGCTGCCACCAGTGCTGTCTGGGTGTGAATTGTGTCGGTGCTGGAATTCTCTCGTATCTGGTCGACCGTCTGGCTGGGGTCTAGATCTGTGTAAGCTACCGGCAGAATGTAATACCCTGCCTGTGCTTACAGATACGAGGCACGCTCATAGTCCAGCAACATCCAACTCTCGACTTCCCACTCTGTGCCACAAAACTCATACCCACGGCTACCTGAACAGCAGGGGTCACCTCCCCCCTCGCATCTGCTGCCACATGCAATCCCAGAGGGGCTTCCCCCAGGATTCCTTCAAGGTCACCAGTGACCTTGAGGCTGCCGCAGGCCCTGGCGGGAGTCTCAGTCCACATCCAGCCTGCTCGGTCGTCATTCCCCCTCCAGAAACAAGGCCCCAACCTGCACCCCTGCCTGCTCTCTCCCTTCTTGTCCGTGCTCTCTGCTGCTCCTCCCCAGACCCCTCTGCTTCCTCCCCCTTTACTTCCCGACGTGCAAGTCCTCAGCCTCTCTCCTCTGTGTCCTCACTCCTGGGCAAGACCACCTGCCACCTGCGGCCGTGGACTCCGCCCAGACTCCTGCCTCCCGCTGCCTGTCCGTCCTCCTCGCCTGCATGGACAATGGCATCTTGGACTCAAGATATCTGGAATCTAAATCCCGATTTCCTCTGCTCCCTCTGCCCTCCCCTTGGACGGCAGCCCCACCCCTCCCATTGCTGGGACCCCAAGCCAGTCTTCCGTCTTCTCTCTCTCTCCTGCCCCGTGTCCAATCACTCAGCAGATGCCATCAGCTCTTCCTTCAAACTCCAGCCACGGCCCAGCCCTGCTCACCAGCTCGGTCACTAACGCCTGGGACCAAGCATCCACACCTCTCCCCCAGGTCGCTGTAACAGCCTCCTCCCAGCCCCTGCTTGACCCGAGAGCCACCCCTCCCTGGTGCCGTCTCAGCACCTCAAATTGCTCTGTGCCTAAAACCGTTCAAAGTCCTTACGCTGACCTACAGGGCTCTACACGACCCAACCCACTCGAGGCTGACATTCTTTAATTGTGTCCCTTTATCGCTTCTCTCTCTGCCGGGCTGTTACTTCCTTTCCAATGAGGATGTTGTTTTGTTTGCATATTTATCCCCAGTAGCAAAAACAGTGCTGAGCCTGTGGGAGGCACACAAAAATGTTTGCTGAATGAATGCATAAATACATTTTTACCATCCCACTCGTGTATTGATCTTTGCAGCAATTATTCATATACTGAAATGTTACACAGCGCAAGAGCAAGCAAATCAGGTGGGTCTGTCTCTACTGAGTGGTAAGGCATCTAAGATTCAACGAGCAAGTTGCTAAACATCATAAAATAATGTAAGGTATGTGTACACGGGCATATATACAGAGATGTCCAAGGGGATAGAGAAAGCTTCCCGTTGGAATTTTAGACGCTCCTAGAGTGCGATTTTCAAAACAAGCATGCACCATCTTTATTTTCCTGCATGTCATGCCTGTAAAAGGAAAAACTAAAAACTCAGTAGATTCTGAGCTCCGTGGAGGGAGGTTAATCACATTCACCTGGACGTCTTTGGCTTCTAGAAACTTCCCCATCAACAGGGTGCTCCAAGGTGCCATGGAATGGGTGAGCTTGGGTGAGAGCCCACACAAGCCTGAACTCAGGATGATGGGGGCTGGAGGGGTGCTCACACAGGCAGTGCAAGCGAGCGACAAGGGGCTTTGCAGGAGAAAGGAAAGGAAGCGCAGCAAGGCCATCGCCGGTCGGCGGACAGCAGACAGCCCGAGTGCCAGTGCCGTTCTTCGCACCATGCTTGTACCTGGGGACAAGAGGAGGAAAACTGGGCAGAGAAGCTGCCCTAGAGAGGCGTGGTGCTCATGGAGCGTGCACTGGCACCGCACGTAGGGGCACACGGCACGCAGGCTGGGGCTGCTG
The DNA here is from genome assembly GCF_033115175.1 of Lepus europaeus. NCBI lineage: Eukaryota > Metazoa > Chordata > Mammalia > Lagomorpha > Leporidae > Lepus > Lepus europaeus. The sequence continues at coordinate 4,947,308 of NC_084843.1, read as the reverse complement.
GCCTCCCCATCAGGACTCACTGCTGGCACTTGGCCTGGCCAAAGTGATCACCACGTTGATTCCCAGTGTAGGCACAGGACTGTGAGCGTGTGAGTGCCTCTCTTGCCAGTCGAGTGGTTTTACAGCGTGAGAAATGGACAGAACTGGGTCTAGACGGTGATGCTCTTCTTCCTGGAAGTCCACCTGTTTGTTCTCGGCCTGGGTCCCTGACGACCCCCTATTACACACACCATCACCTACACACTCCATTAGGAGATGCTTATCTTCTATTTTAAGAAATCACTGTAGCTCATTATGGTAAAGGAAAAAAATAGATCGGGCTAATCTAACTGTGTTTTCCCTCAATTAAGTAGATTAATAATCAGAAACATATAAATCTTTCTGTCCTAGAGTTTCATTGGGTTTTCTAAATATTCAGCAGTAGATATTAACATAAAAATCAATACTATATGGTTAAAAAAATAGGCACTCCAGAGTTTTAACAAACCAACTGCTGAAGCCATAGTAACTTCATAAAAATAAAGAACTTCCTTTCTACTCTTAGCATTTTTATGTAAATGTGATGGAAATGACAGAAAACATTTTTTTAACAATCTAAGTGTTTTATCAAAGTCAGATTCCAAGATGAATGACCCTTAATCTACATGCAGAGGGAAGAAGGTGCTCACACAGAGGCTGAGCCAAGAGGCACCTCAATGAAAAGTGGCAAGGAAGAGAAAACATGGCCTTTCACAAGCCACAACAAGCACACAACATTCCCTTCCTCATGTAAACCTCCCAGCTGTCCTTGTCTTTACCACAGCCAACACGCAGACACACACAGGGGCTACACAGCCAACACAGACACATAGAGAGGCTACACAGCCAACACACACACACACAGAGGGGCTACACAGCCAACACAGACACACAGAGGGGTTACACAGCCAACACACACACACACAGAGGAGCTACACAGCCAACACGCAGACACACAGAGGAGCTACACAGCCAACACAGACACATAGAGAGGCTACACAGCCAACACGCACACACACAGCGGAGCTACACAGCCAACACGCAGACACACAGAGGAGCTACACAGCCAACACACACACACACAGAGGGGCTACACAGCCAACACACACACAGAGGGGCTACACAGCCAACACACAGACACACAGAGGGGCTACACAGCCAACACACACACACACACAGAGGGGCTACACAGCCAACACGCAGACACACAGAGGAGCTACACAGCCAACACAGACACATAGAGAGGCTACACAGCCAACACGCACACACACAGAGGAGCTACACAGCCAACACACAGACACACAGCGAACCTACACAGCCAACACGCATGCACACAGCAAAGCCGTGTCATCAGGCGAGGATCCTACGTTTCTCTGCCCTCCCAAGGTGAGATTTCCCCAAAGTTTTCCTTTCCGGCCAACACTTTCTTCTGAGCACAGGCGGAACATGGAGCATGAGAGCTCCTCGCAGTCCACATGAAGGAACTGAAGCAGCAGGCCTGGCCTGGAAGAGCCGGCCCGGGTGGGGCGGAGGGCATCGCAGGCGGCTTCCGAGGTAGACACCCTCTCCCAGGTGCCTAGCAAGTGCTTTCCAGGGGACCGTCTGAAAAGCTCCTCCCAATTTCTCAGCATGAGGGAGGTGTGATCTGGATGCCAAGGACGACACACGGCGGCCCCAGGGCGCCAAGGCAGAATTCTCCCAGGCTGGGGTCTCTACGGCAGTGACCACTTCCCAGAGGTGCTGTTGCTGTTAAGTCCCCGCTGTGTTCCCAAATGTGTGTGTCTTTCATTTTCTTTCTCTTTCTTGCGCGCGCTCTCTCTCTCTCTCTCTCTCTCTTTGAAAGGCACAGAGTTAGAGAGAGAGAGAGAGAATGAGAATCTTCTAACTGCTGGTTAGATGGTTACGATGGCCAAAACTGGGCCAGTGCAAAGCCAGGAGCCAGGAGCTTCTTGTGGGTCTCCCATGTGGTGGCAGGAACCCAAGCACTTGGGCCGTCTTCTCCTGCCTTCACAGGCACATTAGCAGGGAGCTGGATTGATAGGGGAGCAGCCAGGAATCGTACCAGACCCATATGGGACGCCAGTGTGGCAGGTGGCGGCTTTACCCCTATGCCACAGCGCCGGCCCCATGTCCCTCATTTTCTGTGTCTACACAGTTCCTACCACGTCCAAGGCCTTACTTGCACCCATCACCTTGATGAACACACAATGAGTGTGTTTGACTGTGAAAGGAAACAGCCCACTGGGTGAAAGGTGACCCTAAGGCTGTGACCACCCAGAGTCACCTTGGAAAAGCAGGTTCAGGGCGGGACAGACAGAAAGCACAGTGAGTGCTCCACGTCCTCCTGACTTAGAGACTCACAAGGGGATAGAGACCACCTGGTCCAACTCCTTCCACAGGACCACGCGGCTTCTCAGGAGCCCACCCAGCTTGGGATCGGGACTCCTGGCTTCTAGTCCAGTCATTCCTCAAATTCTGTGAGGCTTTTTAGAAAACATCTTAAGGGACCGCCGCTGTGGCTCAGCAGGTGGGGCCACCGTCTGCAGTGCCAGCATCCCATATGGGCGCCAGTTCGAGTCCCAGCTGCTCTGCTTCTGATCCAGCTCTCTGCTACGGCCTGGGAAAGCAGTAGAGGATGGCCCAAGTCCTTGGGCCCCTGCACCCGCTTGGGAGACCTGGAAGAAGCTCCTGGCTCCTGTCTTCGGATCGGCGCAGCTCCAGCTGTTGTGGCCAATTGGGGAGTGAACCAACAGATGGAAGACCTCTCTCTCTGCCTCTCCTTCTCTCTGTGTAACTCAGATTTTCAAATAAATAAATCTTTTTAAAATAAACATTTTAAGACTGAAATAGCAGGGACCGATGTTGTGGCGTAATGCTTAAGCCACCACCTACAATGCTGACATCCCCTGTGGGCACCAGTTTGAGTCCCGGCTGCTCTGCTTCTGATCCAGCTCCCTTCTCATGCACCTGGGAAAAGCAGTGGACAATGGCCCAAGTACCTGGGCCCCTGTACCCACACTGGAGACCTGATGAAGCTCCTGGCTTTGGCCTGGCCCAGCCCTGACCATTGCAGCCATTTGGGGAATAAACCAGCAGATGGAAGACCTCTCCCTTTCTCCCCCTCTCTCCCCCTCTCTAACTCTGCCTTTTAAATAAATTAAATCTTAAAAAAAAAAAAAAGATTGACAAAGCAAGCGTGATTCTGTAATTGAATAGGGGGGTGACTTAAAGCAAACCCAGTGCCCACTCCACCACTCACCTCCTCAATTGCGAAAGCACTGAGGATGAAGACGACGACACCCAGGCAGCCGTGACACGGCCGCTGTCCCCTCACAAGGCTGACAATGCACTTTGTAGGCTCATCGTGACAAGGTCCAGCAGGAGCAATTACAACGTGTGTTTGACAGATGAGAGTTTCTGTTGTATAGATGTTATTAAAAATAATTGCTTCTTAAGCTTGTTGTAATGACTAATTACAAACGTTGTCCTGCAACTGTTCTAAATAACCTGCATTTTCTAAAAAAAAAAAAAAAAAAAAAAGCCAAGTGGTGAATCCTATTTTCCCAAGGGACCCTGTCTACCTGCCACCTCTGCCCTGAGATGGCCCAAGTCCCTCCAAGCTTCACAAACCATCCTCACCTGACCGAACACTGACCACATCCAGGCATTTGATCGCCATTAGAAAACATGAACAAAATGGAAAGGCCAGAACTGGTCAGGCAGAAGCGCAGAAGTCCACCTCGACAGTCTGGTGGGGGACAGGGTGCAGAAAAGCCGCCTCGGGCCTGGACTCCGAGAAAGGGAGTTCCACTCCCCCAGCGCTGCTCTGAAGCCCAGTCGTGCAGTGTGGACGAAGCAGGCGGGAGTGGAGGAGGTTTGGGAGGAATCACGTCCTCGAGCCCCGGGGACGTGGGGCAGGTGCACCTGGCTGGGGGCCCGAGTCTTTCTGGAGATGTGACTCCCTCCCGCTTCTGGGGAGGAATGAGAACTGTGCCCCGCACGAGCCCCTGCCTTTGCCCCCCTTTCTCCTCCCTCCAAAGCTGCTATCCTCCAGATCCCAGCAGTTCAGAGGAGAATGGGGGGGGGGGCAGGGGCGGGGCAGGGCTGCACCACCCTACCTTACTCCAATCATTCTGACCCTTTGACCCCAATGTTTCAGCCAGCTTCAGCCTTTGTTGCCCCCTTGGGTCCCAGGGTGCACCTGAGCCTCTCCTGAGAGGGTGCCGAGGATGTGTGCACAAAGCGTCCAAGCGTCCACGCTATGGCAAGACGTTCTACTCTACAAGTGGTGCCCCCCTGCCCTGGGCTTTCACACTGAGGACCAGGATTCAAATTCCTCTCCCCACCAGGGCTTTCTTCCATGAGAAGAGTGGTGCAAACGTACCCTCCTAACCAAGTCACTCAGCCCCTCATGACACCCTGACCCCCGGGACCCTGGGACTCTGGCATTGCTACTTCTTGGCCTCATCTCCAGATCCATGGGATCGGAACACCCAGGGACCCCCACACTTAAAGTGGCTTGAAGATTGCGTCAGTCAGAGCTAAAGCATTTTCACGAAATGCCTCGAGACACGGGGCTGGACAGATTGGATTCACGCCGCCCCCTCCATTCCGTCCACACACAGGCTCCCTGGCAGCGCCTCAGAACACAACTGGACAGATTCTAGTAAATCAGAATGACTTCACTCGGCTTTGCCTTCCAGTCTGGCATCTTCAAGGTGGCTCAGGACACAGGTCTGAGGAGAGCCAGTTCCAAAACACAGCTCAGTCTTAGGGAGACCCATCCTTCCCACCTGGACAGTCACGGATCGCACACAGGGAAGCCTCCTGCTTAGGGCCTGAGCAGTGGGCATGCCCAGCCATCAGCTAAGACACTAAACCAGAGACACGAGGCGAGCACTTGGCCTGGCAGTCAGGATGCCACTCACCCGTATCCTCTAAGGGAGTGCTGGGGTTTGAGTCCCAACTCTGTTCCAGATTCCATCTTCCCGCTAACATGTGCCCTGGGAGGCGGCAGATGGTTCAAGTACTTAGGTCCCTAACACACACGTGGGAAACCTGGATTTGGCTCCAGGCTTCCGGCTTCTGCTTGCCCAGCCCCAGCTATTACAGGCATCTGGAGATGGACCAGCAGATGGGAGCGAGTGTGTGTGTGTTTCTCTCTCTTTCTCTCTCCCTCTCTCTCTCTCCCCCTCCTTTTCTCGCTATCTCTTCCTCCCTCCCCCTATCTTCTTCTCAAATAAATTCTAAGCAAAAACCATCACAAGTTATAATTGCAGAAAAGTTCATTTGAAACACATTAAGCTTAACAACCCTGTCTTGTTAAGCTTGTGCATTGTGTATCACTTGTTTATATTTCTTGAGCTCCCATTGGGCCAGGAAATGTGCCAAAAACGCATGATATTGGGACCGGCATTGTGGCATTACAGGTAAAGCTGTGACACCAGCATCCCATACGGTTGCCCGTTCACGTCCCATCTACTCCACGTCCAATCCAGCTCCCTGCTAACGGCCTGGGTAAAGCAAAGGAAAATGGCCCACGTCGGGGACCTGGATGAAGCTCCTGGCTCAGCCCAGACCATTGTGACCATCTGTGCAGTGAACCAGTAGACAGAAGACCAATCTAACTCTTTAAATCAAATCAGTCTTTCTGAAGGCATGGTGTAATTGGGTGCACTCCCCTCTCTGCCTCTCACCAAGTCACTGTTGGCTGTGGATTCCAATCACCAGCCTTCAGGATTCTTCTGCACTGGACACTAAAGAAAAGTACATCCACGGGGTGGTTGGTTGCAATACAGTTACTGAAGGAGGGTAGGCGGTTTTGAAAAGGACGTCGAAATTGCCTCTAGTCCGAGACGCTCCTGGCGTGCCGCGGACCGGCTCTCGCGTAGACACCAGACCCGAGGGAGAACGGGGGACGAAAGCACAGGAGGAACAGAAATCGGCTAGGGGAATGACAGACAGACACACACTTTTTGAGTATGTTGTTGCTGCAGTCGTCTGCCTGCAGTTGTCTGTCTGCAGTTTATTGGCGGGAAAACCAGAGTTTATATAGGGAAGCTTACATTGCTGAAGACAAAAGAAATTCCAAGATTACAAAAACTTGTTAAGGCTAATGGGATTACATGATTAACTTTACAAGAGATACAGGGAGACATTGTGGTGATGATTCGCAGTCCTACTTTTAAGAAAAGGTAAAGGTCAGGTTACTAGTTAACCTCTCATTAGGAGAACCTGGGACAGGGGAGTTATCAGATGGTGGTGCCTGTTAGCCCAAGTCCCATATATCACCTATGTAAGATTGAATGTAGCTTTCTCATCCCCATGCTGCTTAAACTTGATAACCCAGAACCTAAATCACACCTCAGCTCTCTAAAGCTAACACCTCAGCTCCTTTTGTTTTATCTTGTCTAGGGTGTGCTGTTTTCTGTCAGTGTTTAATGCCTCCTCGTAAATTGCCCTAATGACTGGTGGGCCAAAGTCTAAAGTGCTTTTTGTTGATTTTTGTGAAATGCTTATTGGCACTACTTGACTCCTTTGTTTCTAATCATGGTGCACTTGTCCTAACGCACTACGTGGCATAACTACTAAATACAAAATCACTATTAATGTTGAGACACATTGCCTTATTAACCAGCAGTAATTAGGCCTTTCACTTCTCATTACGTGCACCGAAAGTTTTTTACAACCTTGGGCTGCACAGGAGCCGCCGAGGCCACACCCCACAGGGTTCTCGCCTCGTCCTTGCAGCTGTGAACTCCTGACGCAACAAAAGTTTGCTACGCGGGTGTCACAACAGCTGTGGGTCCAGCACTGGCGTCCTTGACAAAGGCCCTGAAAGGAGCAGAAATTAGCGCACTGGCTCTTAGCCACCGACATCACAAGGCGGAGACTCAGGCAGAATCGGCTCCCCTACGGCGCTTTTCTGTGCACACAGACGCACTCGCTCTCTCAACAAGGAGGAATCCCTACTGCTCCATTGACTGCCAGGACCCCCTTGATCTGCGGCTCCGCGAGCTCTCGCTCCTCTTCGGGGAATGACAATCATCCTTTGCACGGCTCACCGTGAGGTCGGAGATCCGTGTAGCACTTCACGTAAATCGGAGTGCCAACTGCTGGGGGCAGGAGACACACTTTTCACCGCTCCCGCTGACGACGCTGTGATGGAACAAGAGATGTTGTCCTCAATGCCCTGGTGGACTTGCTCCGGGGGGGCTCCTGGGAGCAGAACGGGGGGGCCGTGTACTTGCTGCAGACGACTCCTGCTAAGACCATCAGGCTCGAATGCACAGGCCTGCAAACCGAGCCTCTTAAAGCGAGATTTCGCTAAGTCACTGCTAATCCCGTTCTATAATCCGTGCCTTGGGGCTTTCTAAAGACAGCGGGACTCAGGAGGACGCTGCCCCGGGTACCGCGAGGACCCCAGCAGACAGCACCCGCAGCCTGGGCACCCAAGAGTCGCTCCTTCAGCTCTGGGAGCGTCCACACAAGCTGAGAGTACAGAGGCGATTCCAGCAGGCCACACACACAACCTGTAGGGGACCAAGGGACCCGAAATGGGGACAGTGGCGGCTTCCACAACGAAGCATCGGCAGCAGTGCGCTCCATCCAGAGCTGCCAGACTTTCTACTTTTCCCCAAAAAAGCCACAAATGTGTTTTTCAAGCGGAAGGCACTGTGACTTTTCTTAAGCGAATGCATAGAGTTTAGAACGCACGTCCTTGCTCCATCTCTCTCCAAGCACCAATCCCACAGTCGGGGACTGGCAACACTAGCCAGGCAGCCCTGCGGTTTCTCACGTTCCTGAAAATGATACCCCTGCTGCTCTTTCTCTGTTACCCTCCACGGAGTTATTTGTTCCCCACATTCACCAGGGAGCCTGCTTTTAGCCCGACACTCCCCCCCCCCCGGCCCCGAGTGAAGCCCCTTCTGCCCTCTGACCCTGCTGCCGCCGGCCCCCACGCTGGGACCTCCCTCCACCTCCCTCCCAGATTCCAAGTTTTCCCCAATTGCCACGTCTTGGAACCTATCTCCAATAACGTCCTACAAAGCCTACTTGGGAGGTAAATTCTCTGAGGCCTCACACGTCTGAAACGTCCTGATTCGACCTTGCACTTGACTGAGCGCATGGCTGGAAGGCTCCCGCCCCGAAGACCATCATCTCTCAGAACCGTGTGGGTGTCTCCCCCGTCTTCAGGCTTCCAGCGGCGCCCTTGCTAAATGTGAACTTTCTGACTTCCGCTCCTCCGTGGGCATCCTGTTTTCTCTCTGCAAGCTGTAAGGTGCTCTCGTTGTGTTTGCCATCCTGGCTTTTTTTTAAAAGATTTATTTGAAAGGCAAACAGAGAGAGAGAGCGAGAGAAAGAGATCTTCCACCTGCTGGTTCACTCCCTAAATGGCCGCAATAGCAGGAGCTGGGACGATCCGAAGCCAGGAGCCGGCAATGTCACTTCTTGTGTGTGATCTCCGATACGTAAGTTAACCCCACTGCGCCTCTACCAGTGAGGCCGAGACCGCCCTTCCTATCGGAGGACTGTGCGGATCAGGGAGACAAACAATCCCGCCCAATGCAACAGCGCCCGGCATGTGGCAAGCCACCAGCGAGCACGGCGCCACCCTCGCTCTGTTCTATGTGGGCTTCCTATCAGGAGGGTTTGTAGCCTGAGCCCAGCCTCTGCAGTCACAGGAGGGCTGTTTTAAAAGCCTGTGGGGAAACGGAACCAAAAGGTAAGCTTATTCTGGTGCAAAACTTCTCAAAATCCACGCACAGTTTTTTCACAAAACACATTTCCCAAAAACTTCCTGAGGATCTGTTGTATCTTTGATGGCTCCACGCCCCCTTGTCTCTCTTTGGAAATCCCACCTGACAGACGCTGGACTCCGGGATCCACCTCCTCCTCCCATGATCTCACCTTTGCCTTCCCTACTTTCTGAGATCGTCCCCCTATTATCCAGCTCCGACCCCACCGGCGGCCGGCAGACTTCAGCCTCTGGGATCGTCCCTCCACTATCCAAGCCCCCAACCCCACCGGCGGCCAGCAGACTTCAGCCGCCCAAGGACCCTCGGTCCCTGTCCCAGATGCCGCCTTCCCCAGGCGCACCTCACTCTCAGGCTCTGCGTTCCCAGATCTGAGAAAGCTAAGTCAGCTTCTGCTGAAATGATCTTCCGAGTCCGACCCCACACTTCCTCGCCTTCCTGTCTGCTGTTTGTCCGTTCTCTCGTGGTCTTTCAAGTCCAAGAGGAAGGTGCTACCAGGCTGGGTAGAGCTCTGTGCCCAGGGGCCATGCCCGTTGCCTGGTGGCTTCGCTCCAGGAGATCCAGTGACCCTTCCCCCAGAACCCTCCCCATTTCCTGAGGGTAGAATCCCCCAGCGTCTCACATCCCGGACACAGGCAGGTGGCAACATTCTGGAGGCAGGGAGGGGGCCCCGCCCCGGGTGCAGGCTTGAAGCTCTTCCCTGTGCTATCTTTACAGAATGAGTTTGCCAGCTCTTTACAGGGCCAACCCCACCCTCCCACACGGGGGCCTCCTGGCCCTGACATCGCAGGTTTCAGGAGGGCACTGGCTTTGTTTCTTCCCAGCGTCACCTGCGGTGGGTGCATCGGGCAACAGCTCCCTTTGGTCCATTACGCCCTAACACCTGCAACACCTGCACCCAATCCACCCCTGGCAGGTGTGACTGAGAGGTCACTAACAGTGCAGACTCCCAGACACAACCCTCCACCGGCTGTGGGTGGGGCCCAGGAATCTGCATGTCTAACACGCTGTCCCGGGCAGGTTCAGCGCAGGTGACCTGGGGTTTGTCCTGAGTTGGTGTCGACCTCACGGAGTGGATCTTGTGCGTGGCGAGCTGCCAACTCCACAAGAACAGGCAGCAGGAACCAAGTCAACGGTGCTCTCGGCCCTGCACTGGAGGGCTTTTTCTTTAGGGGAAAGCGTGAACGCACACAGGATCACACACCCTGGGACCTGCTCCAGGCCAGGCCCTTGGCAACCCCTATTTCATTGCTTCCAGGTCATTATTTTGAGCTTTAAATCTAAATGGGCATTCCTCAAAGATCAGGAGGACAACTTGCAGGGAGCCAGCAACTCCCCTCCTGGCCGTGGACCCCAGGGAAGCTGCTGAGCCACCTGCACCACTCGCACGAGCTGAGAGGGGGGACAACCTGTGTCCGGCAGCTGGGGAGTGGGTCCTGAGAGAGAGGCCCATGCACGGAGAAGAGCATTCAGCCATGAGATAAGTGGATGGACGTGCAGGCCAGGTGTGAAGTGAGATAAGCCAGCATGGACTGACGGGTCCTGCAGAGCGCGGAGGTGCCCGCCAGGGACTGGGGGGAGCCGTGGGAAAAGGCTGATGGACAGGTGCTAGGCTATAGCTACATTCCGCAGGAGTTCTGGGCTCCTGTCACACAGTAGGGTGACGATGATAACCATAATATACTGTGTGTGTGCGGATTTTAAATATAGAAGAACGGATTTTTGTGGAAAGCGTTACACATCCAGGTTTTCCACCACATAGGAATAAAAAGAAAGGCTTGAAGAGAAAGATCAGGTTACCATGGTTTCAACAGTACACGATGTATGCCTGCATTGAACACCCGGGTGCCCCAAGACGTACAACCGTCATGTCAGTGGGACAGAAATGAACCTGGGTTTCTTCTGGTAACACCCAGCAACCTATGGCTCCAGCAACTCCATTCATTGAAGGATGTTTGTGTTCATGTCTGATTGGCAGTGACAAAAACCACAGGCCTTGTCAAAGTCTACCCATAGAAGCTGGACAATACATAACCACGCCACCTCACAACGGAATTTTGCACAGCAGTCAGGATGAAAATGTGACAGTTGGGTCGGTAGTGTGGAGCAGTGGGTTAAAGCCCAGGCTTGCAACACTGCATCCCATGTGGGCACCGGTTCTAGTCCTGGCTGCTCCACTTCCGAACCAGCTCTCTGCTGTGTCCTGGGAAGACAGTGGAAGATGGCCCAAATCCAAGAGCTCCTGCACCTATGTGGGAGACCTGGGAGAAGTTCCTAGCTTTGGATCAGCTCCGCTCTGGCCATTGTGGCCATTTGGGGGTAAACCAGTGGATGGGAGACCTCTCTCCCTCCCTCCCTCCCTCTCTCTGTACCAGTCTTTTAAATAATTAAAATAAATCTTTAAAAAATGTGATTTTTGGCCAGCTCCGCGGCTCAATAGCTAATCCTCCGCCTGCGGCGCCAGCACCCCGGTTCTAGTCCTGGTTGGGGTGCCGGATCCTGTCCCGGTTGCCCCTCTTCCTGTCCAGCTCTCTGATGTGGCCCAGGAGTGCAGTGGAGGATGGCCCAATTTCTTGGGCCCTGCACCCCATGGGAGACCAGGAGAAGCACCTGGCTCCTGCCTTCGGATCAGTGCGGTGCGCCGACGCAGCCACTGGGGGGTGAACCAACAGAAAAGGAAGACCTTTCTCTCTGTCTCTCTCTTTCCACTCTGCCTGTCAAAAAAAATATATATGATTTTTTACTGGCAAGGACGTGCATATTGTTAGGGGGAAGGACTTTGTGGATAGGATGGAGGGGCTTCAAAAAGTTCATGGAAAATGCATATTGTGAAAAAAGTAAGGATTTCAAAATCTTTGCACCAAATATCTTTTCATTCCATTTTTTATGAACTTTTGGGCTTATTAGAGACAACTTGCTTTAAAAATTTTAGAGTCCATACTAATACATCGTATTGTCTGTATACTCTCATGTACCGGAAATTCTGGAAGGACACGCAGAGGTCGCCCACAGAGAATCTAACTGGAAGGGAGATGATGATTAAGAAAGAGACTTGCATTTTTCATAGGACAGATGGATGTTGTGATCTTTTAGAAACTCTGAGACCCCACACAGCCCAGGGGGAGGGGTCGCCTAGGCAGAACCGTGGGAGGCAGCATCGGTGACCCAGCTGCACCAGAACCAGTCCCGTGCAGGGCCTGGGTGGGGAGGACTCCCCGAGTCTGTGCCATGTGGGTGCAGCCGTCTACGGACAAGGAAAGTGAGGCTCCCAAAGAAGAATCCTCACAGGACAGGGACTGGCAAGGTCCACGTGGTGCAGTGCCCTAACCAAGGTGGTTCCCCACCTACAGAGAACATCACATGTTGGCCGCAGGGTTTGCACAGTGCTGTCCAGTGCCTCCCTCCTGTGTTGGATGGACAAGGGGACAGCACTGGCCAGCCTCAGCCACCCGAGGTCTGCCTCTACCCCAGGACTGACTTCCTCAAGGACACTGCTCACGTCCAGACCAGGAAAACTGAAGATCCAAGCCATCAATGCACTGACTCAACGCCCATCCTGTATCCCCTTCCAAAAATTCAAATCATTTTCCATCTTTCAGCATCAGAGGCTCTCTGTGGGCACAAGAGCTGAAAGCCGGTTACATGTGGGCAGCTCGACCCTGGACAGGACAGTGGTTTCCATTCCATCGTGAGAGCACCACTTCCCCTTCCAGCTGATCGAGCTGCGGACTGGCACCCGCACACCGCATTTACGGACGTCAGCAGGGGCCGACAGACACAGGATTCTGCTTGCAAGTCCCAGCAACCTGCTGACCCATTTGTGACTCCACTTATATCTTAGTGCTGGAAGCAATGGAATGGCGGGTTTTAAAGAGAGCCATGGCGGCCGGCGCCGCGGCTCACTAGGCTAATCCTCCGCCTTGTGGCGCCGGCACACCGGGTTCTAGTCCTGGTCGGGGCACCGATCCTGTCCCGGTTGCCCCTCTTCCAGGCCAGCTCTCTGCTGTGGCCAGGGAGTGCAGTGGAGGATGGCCCAAGTGCTTGGGCCCTGCACCCCATGGGAGACCAGGAGAAGCACCTGGCTCCTGCCATCGGATCAGCGCGGTGCGCCGGCCGCAGCGCGCTACCGCGGCGGCCATTGGAGGGTGAACCAACGGCAAAAGGAAGACCTTTCTCTCTGTCTCTCTCACTGTCCACTCTGCCTGTCAAAAATTAAAAAAAAAAAAAAAAAAAAAAAAAGAGCCATGGAGTACATTTGCGCTCTGGGGGAAGCCGGTCTCTGCCATCCATCACCCTTGGATAGGAGGGAAATGCCTGGACATGGCTCGTTTTCTTTCAACGACAATATGCCGGCCAAGCACATACGGATTCTATAGCATGCTGCAATCGCCATGATTTAATCTCAGAAGGCAGTGACTGAGCCCAAGGAGATTATAAAGGAGACATCACCTTTCTCTATTGGTAAAGTGCATGGGGCCATTTGTCCTCTAGGTACCAAACACGTAAGGGTTGCAGCGCCCTCTGGTGGTAGCTGCTTTTCCCTGCAATGCGCGATCACGTTTCTATCTGCCCCACGGAAGACAAGGCCACGGTGCCCAGGCCCTGGTAGCCAGGTGGCTGGAGGGAGGGAGGAGGACCACAGGCTGTGCGTGCAATGCCCTGATGAAGAGTCTCAAATGGAAAGAACAGCGGCCAACGTTAAGAAGTATGGCGGGTGTGGGTCTGGATCGTGGGTGTCACACTGAGATGGGGCACCCAGCAGAGGAGGTGAGGGGCTCTGCAGGGTCTTGGTGGCCTCCTCTCCAGATCTGCTGCAGCATGGCCCCGCAGAAGAACACGGGCGTGGACGTCAAAGAGACTGGATGTGGAGCCTGGCTTAGCCACTGCTGGTTGAGTGACACAGGACGAGCCATTTAGATTCCACAGTTTGCTCATCAGTGTGTGAAATCAGAGAACACATCCTGCCTCTGCAGAGCAAGGTCCGGACCTCCAAGGGAGTCTGCACGGGGTCTCAGGCTGGGGCTGGCGGAGGGCAGCTGATCCCTTGGGGGCGCTGTCGCACAAAGAGGTCTCAAAACTGCTCTAGATTCCTTCTGCAACTTGCTGTGGCCTGGGAGACAGGGGCTTTAAAATCAGGGAGAGGTATCGCAAAGCCACGCCCTTTGGAGAGGAGGTCCAGAAGCGGGGAGAAACTGAAAGGGGCGATCGCACGCAGGCCTGACTCCCCCTTCCCGATCTCCCCTCCGATTCCCGTATCTCACAAACCTGTCCACGTCTCTCCGGACAGCAGATGCCGGTTTCAGGCAACCCTACACGTGCACGTTGATCCAAACGAATTCAGGGAATCAAGACTCCAACCACGCACCCCCCAATTTTACTTGGCAAACGGGCAACAGTTCTATGAGAGTCAACACACGTGTGTAAAATTGTGTTAGCACCACAAAACATACTAAGGATGTGTATCCTCATTGGTGTGGGAGTTCCACCAATCTACACAATAAGTTGCACAGATACACACACACACACACAGTGCATGTCAAATGGGTGCAAAGTGAGCAAGCTCTGTGGGTTGTACCAACATCAACTGCCTACTGCTTTATCCTGGAGTTGGACTACACTATCTACTGGGGAAACAGGGTGGCAGGTACGTGGGAATTCACTGGACATTTGTCAATCAACTGTGAACTCACAATTAATTCAAAATAAACTTTTTAAATAATGTACCAATGGGGCGGACGGACGACTTCACACTCTCTCCGCTTCTCCTTCTCTGTGTAACTCTAACTTTCAAATAATTTTTTTTTTTTTTGGACAGGCAGAGTGGACAGTGAGAGACAGAGACAGAGAGAAAGGTCTTCCTTTACCGTTGGTTCACCCTTCAATGGCCACTGTGGCCAGCGCTGCGCCAATCTGAAGCCAGGAGCCAGGTGCTTCTCCTGGTCTCCCATGCGGGTGCAGGGCCCAAGCACTTGGGCCATCCTCCACTGCACTCCCGGGCCATAGCAGAGAGCTGGCCTGGAAGAGGAGCAACCGGGAAAGAACTCGGCGCCCCGACCGGGACTAGAACCCAGTGTGCCAGCGCTGCAGGTTGAGGATTAGCCTATTGAGCCGCGGCGCCGGCCAAATAATTAAAAAAAAAAAAAAGTACCAATGGGTTTGCTTGAACTCATCACTGAAAAGGATGACAACATATTCTGAGGAACGAGACATTCACAAGTAACATACAACATACGTGATGATTCGTTACATTGCTTTCCACGCAATATTTCATTTTCCTTCAGCGTCTTCTGTTCTTTATTTCTGCATTTTGTAATTCCATTGAAATCCGAGTCTTTAAAAATTATCATCCTGCTTCCTTCTTTTCAAAATGTTTACTTATTTTACTCAAAAGGCAGAATTAACAGACTGATCGCTCTTCTATCCACTGGTTCACTCTTGAAATGTCTGCGACAGCCAGGGCTGGGTTAGGCTGAAGCCAGGACCCCAGCACTCCATCAGGGTCGCCACGTGGGTTGCAGGGACCCAAACACTTGAACCGTCATCTGCTGCCTCCTGGGGTTAACAGGAAGCTGGATCAGAAGTGGAGCAACCGGGACTCAGGTTGGCACTCTGATAGGAGATGCGGGCTGCGCCCGTGCCCACACCCACCCCAGGAATCTCCCTTGGATGGCACGTCACAGCGGCAGCCACAGCATTTCTCCCTCAATGGTGCCAACAGATTCTCTCCCTGACCAGATTCCAGCCTGGCTCCTCCAGGCCTGTTGCTCGTGCCTAGGAGGACTGGGCAGCACTGGCTCCCAACAGCTCAAGGCCACAGCCCCAGGAGGCCCCCAGCCCCGTCAAAGTGCCCCTAAGAAAACCCAAGGCCGATGCTTGTTCCAGCCCCCACCAGAGGACAGGTCCTCCATCTGCCAGCTCCTGGGAGAAGGTCGAACCCTCCCTCCAGGGACTGCCAGCTACAGACAGCGCCGCCCTGCCGGCCGCCCCCGCCTCTGCTCCCTAGTGCAATGGTTTTTACTGCTTAACATCTGTCCTTGCCACATCAGCCAGTGTCCTGCTTTGCTCTCTTGGACAGCACCTAAAACAACAGTGCCTCTGCACCTGCAGGGATCCGAGGGTGATGGATCGTGACAGCTTTCGTGCTGCTCACATGGAGTGGCCAGAGCTCTTCCTGCACATGGGGTCGGGTGGCCCTTGGCTACCTCTGCAGATGCGCTGTGGCTCTGAGATTGCTCAGCCCTGAAACACGGCTGCTGCAGAACACCTGTGAATGGCTGTGAGCGTCATCCTCTACTGTCCCCATGGCCAGCAATGCGGGGGCTCGGTCAGCCTGCGTCTCAGAGGGGAGAAGTCCGCAGAGCACCCAGGGACAAATCACAAAACGTGAGCAAGGAACTAAGCCCATGTCACCCTGCGCCACTCAGATCTAGATGCCATTACTGCAGCGTAAGCTACGTCACCACGCTGATAAGAGGACGTCCAGGGGCCCCGTCTCTCACACGGCGCATTCTCACCTCGCACACTGAGTCAGCGAACACTGGATCACCATCCCCGGGGGAGACATGGAGCTTGGTTCCTGTAGGCCTCGGGTTACCACATATCCATCAGCCTCACACACAACCTTGCTTGATGTCTACTTCTGTAGGAAGACACCTCACTGTGTACAGTGGGCTAAGCCACCACCATCCACACCAACATCCGTATCGGAGCTTCAGTCCCGGTACTGTGGTCCTGGTCCAGCTCCCTGCTAATGCACCTTGGAAAGCAACAAAGAACAACCCAAGTGCTTGGTTGAGCCCCTGCAACCACATAGAAGACCCAGGGGCTCTGGGTTCCTACCTTCTGCCTGCACCAACCCTGGCCATTGCAGCCACTGGGGAGCAAACCAGCAGGTAGATCTCTCTCTGGGTTTCAAAGAAACTCACTTGAAAAAAATCTCATTCAATATGCTGTCACTCGTATGATGTCACTCACACTCAGCTCAGCCAGTGGCACCAGAGGCAGCCCTGGGTGACAAGCGAGGCTCACCACGGCCTTCTTCCACTCAGCAACACGAGACAGAGCTTGAGAGCTGTGGCCAGGCTCCGTGCTGAACAGGGACATAAAAAGGTGGAAAACACAGCAGCTGGGGGCTCTGGCTTACAGCGTGGGGCTGACACGCGAGCACACAGCGGGGCACGTGCACACTGAATGATGGCGGACAAGCCACTCGGCGCGTGCACCTGCCCACCGGCACCCACAAGGGCACCCACGTGTGGGTTTGAAGGTCCTAAGTGAACCTGTGAGAGCTGGTGAACCTGGGAGGAGGGCGCGTCCGTGGCGGTGGAAGCTCACCGAGCAGGGTCTGTGCCGAGACCCCCCAGCGGGTCTGAGGTCAATGCATGCGACACTCCCAAGGGGCCGCTTGCATTTCTCTGTGTTGATATTTGCACCCAGGACTCAGCACAAAGGCGGGCTGAACTGCTGGTGTCCACCAGCAAGGCCTGCAGCACGGGGTCCTTGTAGTACAACCGCTGTCTCGAACACATGGACGTGTGGGATTACTGGAGTCGCACCCTGAACTGGCCGCTTTGTGCGTGGAACCCCGTTTCTACTGGGAAGCAGACCTGGCTCGTCACAGCCACTCCCTCAGTGGTCAATGGATGAGCTTGTCAATCACAAGGAAACCACGGACGCACTTGGTTGCCAATGATGAAATTCAGGTTTCCACGGGAATATTCGATTTTGGAAAACTCCTACATGCCGCATGAGTGGATAGCTTTCCAGTATCCCAGTGTTTCCAGGTGTGATGTCAAGGTGTCCGATGAAACCTATCACAGTTTGAAGGCGGGACCAGCATTGTGGCACCAGGTCACCAGCTGCAACACCCGCTGCCATGGCAGACTGCTGGTCTAGTCCCAGCTGCTCTGCGTCCAGGCCCACTCCCTGCCAACGTGCTGGGGAAGGCAGCAGCAGATGGCCCAGGTGCTCGAGTCCCTGCCGCTCATGCAGGAGATCCAGATGGAATTCCCGGCTCCTGGCTTCTGTGTGGCCCAGCTCTGGCTCTAGTGGACGTTTGGGTAGTGAAATCAACAAATGGAAGCGTGTTCTGTCTCTCTCTCTCTGTGTATGTGTGTGTGTCACTCTGCCTTTTAAATAAACAAATCTTTAAAAAATTGGTAGGAGCTGCCTAACTTAAGGACCTAATATTTTGCAACTGTCTCACACATGGTGTTGTAAAATCATGCACGGTTCAAAGATCCACTCAAAGTACAAGACAGAAAAATAGGTTTCAAAATAACAAAGGATGAGAAGTCCCTTGGCATTATTCCACATTCCACATCTAATTTTGGGGAAACATTGTCAAGGTTGGCTAGCGTGCGTAAGGAGAGCATCCACAGTGAGAGAAGTCATCCTTCCTCACTACATATCTGTGTGAAGCCAGATGTCCCCGAGTTCTTCACCCAAACACAACTCAATATCTTGCATGAGGAAGCAGCTCTGAGACGTAGCCGCCTTCTATTAAGTCAGACATGAAACAGCTTTGCAAAACTTAAAGCAAAGCCATCCTTCTCAGTATCTTTTCCTTAGAAAATGCATTATTTTAAATTAATGTTACTTCTGTTAATTTTAAAATAACAATAGCAAAGCTGTTGCATATTAAGAGATGCTTTTGAAATTTCAGTTATAAATTCTAATGTGATGCTTCTCACCAGGTGTAACCCAGGACCAGCACTGAGGTACAGCAAACGAACCACTGCTTGTGACACCAATGACCATATCAGAGCGCTGGCTCGAGTCCTAGCTCTCTGCTTCTGATCCAGCTGCCTACTGAAGCCCCTGGGAAGGGAGCAGATGACAGCTCACATACTTGGGCCTCTGCTCCCTCCGTAGGAGACCCAGATGGAGCTCCAGGCTCCTGGCTTTGGCCTGGCACAGACCTGGCTGTCGCAGTCATTTAGGGAATGAAGCAGCAGACAGAAGATATCTCTGTGCTTCCTTTCACTTTCAAATAAAATACCAAAAAAATATATTTAAAAAATAAGTGGCACCCACACTAACAAAAGTTCTTAGTGTCCTCAATAATTCGCAGAAGTGAGATCATTGCTCAGGTCCCCTCGTGCTTAGTCAACCCCGTCGTCGTCCCAGGTGTGTACACAGGGGTCCGTCCAGAGGCTGCAGGAGGAAGGTTCTAGATCTTAGAAACGAAAGCAGAAAGCCAGCCGCTTGCAGAACTGGGGGCCCTGGAGACAGGTAATCCCCTTGTAGGTTTCATGACAAACAGGCTGTGCTCATCTGAGTCAGTGCAGACCCGAGTCGCTGGGGGCGAGGAGCTGGGAGCAGAGAGCTCTGCCTGCACGAACGTCCAACCACTGAGAGCCGTCCCCACGGGCCAGCGGAGGGAGGACTCCTGGGTCCCCACCCTGTGCTATCTCATCCCTCCGAGCCCTTCCCACCACCACCATAGCAGGGTTCTCAGCACTGCACTGCTGGGCTGTCAAACCCCTTCCTGTCACCCCAGTAAAAATGCAACGGAAAAATGAGTCCAAACCCCAAATCTTGAAAATCCACTTAGAGTGCTAGGGCATTCCCCCAAGCTGGCACCAAGGCAAGAATGGCCGGGTTCTCTACCAGATACCAGATTCCCTCCACGTCCCACTCCTCCTCCGGGCAGCCACACCCCTACAATGTGGCACCCCCCTCCCTGCCGTCTTTCCTACCTGTGCCTCCTCCTCCCTCCTGGAGCATCTCTGGGCTTTGGAAAGCCACCTCGTCTCTGTACGCACATCTCCCATGTTCTTTGTTAACTCAGTGCAGGTTTCTTCCCTCCCTGCCCCTCTCTGCCATCACCACATAAACCCAAGAAGAGCCCCCAAAGCCACGTATCAGAATCCCCATGGAGGACAGTGAGACCGAAAATCCTTATACGCACACATTTTTGTGCAAATCACTTTCTTTTCTAACAGGCAGAGGATACGCAGCTTCAGAGTCTCATTTTTACAAGACGAAGACTGACACACGAAATGTGTTTGAGTTTGGAGTTCGTAAACAAGACCCAGCCCAGCCATAGACTCTACGGAGGGCCTGGCTCGGTTTTCTGCTTCTCCCCGATTTCCCGAGCACTTGGAACTTTCAGGAACAATGCTCTGTCGTTAATGTGTCATCAGCGTTGCCATGAGTTGTTGAGGTTTGATGTGCTGCCATTATTCCCTCTTAACTCGAAATCTTTATTCGTTTGAATTCGTTATTTTAATTTCTGGTGTGCTTTTTGGTTTGTTATATAATAAAACACCTATTAGCATCCGTAGCATTTTGGGCCCATAATTTGCCAGTGCCCAGGTTTAGGACAATGTATAATGGTACAAATAGGGACCCATTAGATTCTCATCACTAAGACCTGAGAGATGCTATTGGAGATGATCATGTCACAATAAATGTGTTGTGTATTATTGCGTTGCTATACAATTAACCTCATCAGGATATCTTTGGACAGTGAAATTTGGGGATTAACAATGTTTCTTCAGTGAAAAGTTGGAACAGGGCAGGTGGGAGTCCCAGCATTTGCACCTGAAATAACCAGGATCAGAATGTTTAAGACACAGGGACCGGCATTGTGGCTCCAAAGGTTAAGCCTCCAGCATCACCTATCAGAGCACCAGACCAAGTCCCAGCTACTCCACTTCCAATCCAGCTCCCTGTTAATGCAACTGGGAAAGCAGCAGAGGATGGCCCAAGGGCTTGGGCTCCTGCCAACCATGTGGGAAACCTCGATGGAGCTCTGGGTTCCTGGCTTCATGGCCATTTGGGGAGTGAACCAGCGGATGGAAGACCTCTGCCTTTCAAATAAATAATTTTTTTAAATGTTTACAACACAATGATTCACAGCATATGCCAATAATTCCCAAATTGGAATCTCTAGCCCAGGATTTTTCCTAAGCTCTGGCTCCACGTTTCACAAAGCCGTCTCACCGGACTAAAGGTCCCAGTAAGCCCCGTGTGGACTCACCCTACATCTGAAGCAACCCCGCTTCCAGGTAAGGTTGCCTTCTGAGGTTTCTAGGAGAGCTGGGATTCTGGGAAGTCACCACCCTTCCCGGCGCACCCTCTACCTGCAGCCACCTCCGACCAAGGGATGAACTTGGCCCTGCTGTCTCCACACTGCTTTGAGCGCCAATCTTCAGCAGGTACTGAACATCCGTTTGTAGTTGGGTCCATTTCCAGACTTTTCTACGCCGTTCCATTGGTCAGTTTATGCATATATCAACCCCACACGAATGCAGCTATACAGGTTTTCTGAGATATTTCAGTGCTTTTAGAAGCTCCACGACATGGTCAACCTCTGCTCTCTATTTTGCTGTTTTCCATGTTCTCCCAATCTTGTTCCTCATGGTATCTTTCTGGTTTATAGCAGTCAGAGAATACTTCTTCCATTATAGTTTGTTCCTTTAACTCCACAGGGATTCTTTATAGGATGAGATTTGTCCATCTTAATTTATTCACTTATTTGAAAGGCAGAGAGAAAGGGAAGGAGGGAGGGGAGGGAGGGAGGGAGATCTTCCATCAGCTGGTTCACTCCCCAACTGTCTGCAACGACTGGAACCAGGCAGATCCAAGCCAGGAGCTTCTTCCAGGTCTCCCACGCCGGTGCAGGGGCCCAAGCACTTGGCTACCTTCTGCTGCACTCATGAGCGTATCAGCAGAGAGCTGGATTGGAAGCAGAGCAGCCAGGACTTGAACTGACACCCATATGAAAGCCAACACCACTGGTAGAGGTTTAACCTTCTATGCCATAGCGCCAGTCCCTGTCAATCTTTAAAATCTCACATGAACTCTAAAAAGATACCTTCTCTGATGTTTAGATATCTATAGAGCTAGAACATGGGCCTAATAATGTTAATTGGATCTTGTGTATTCCTGCTAACTGCCCCAACGTGGTAGTCCTCCATCCGAGAGACACTAAGTCTAATGTTAAAGTAATTGATGGCTGTGCCTGGGATCGCCTATCGATTCTGCTTTGTGCAGGGTGTTGCCGTGTCACTGGATTCTAAATACTAATAACCGAGGTACCTCCTTTGTTAAAGTCGTAGATCATGGCATTAAAGAGTGTCTTGTCTCTTTAAATGCTTTCTGATCTCAACGGTAGCTTGCCAAACTCCAAGCTTCTTCCTTGCAATTTTATCCCATTTTTATTTGTGCATTATTCGGCATAAATTTTCCGATTCTTTAATTGTTAATCTCTCTGCATCTTTTAAATGAGCACAGTATTGAATTTTCCTTTGCTAGAGAAAACTGTAAATCTTTTTAATAAGGTGAGTCCATTTACATTTCTTAGTATAATCAACATAGTTGGCCTCATTTCTGTTATATGCTTGAGTGTTTATGAGAGCTTCAAAAAGTTTATGGAAAAGCAAAAAGGTGAGTTTATTTTGGTGTAAATTAATTGAAATTCATGCATACAAGGCAGTCTTCCAAAAGTCTTCAAAAACAGGTACCATGGAAAAACTATGCTCAGGTTTCAAATTTTTTTAATCTTTCCCATTTTTTTAAAGTTTTATTTTGAGAGGTAGAATTACAGACAGAGGGAGAGAAAAGTCTTCCATCTGCTGGATTACTCCCCAAATATGGAGGTAAGCCAATCCAAAGCCTGGAGCTTCTTTCATGTCTCCCATGTGGGTGCAGGGGCCCAACCACTTGGGCCGTCTTCTGCTGCTTTCCCAGGCCACAGCAGGGAGCTGGATCGGAGAGGAGAAGCCGCGACTTGAACCTGCACCCACAGAGGATGCCAGTGCCGCAGGCTGAGGCCCTGGCCACGATGCCACAGAGCCACCCCTAGATTTCAAAATCTGTACTGAGAACTCAGGATTTCATTCCCCAGGAACTTTTTGAAGCCTCTGCTCCTCTCCAACAGCAGGCAAGTCCTCTGCAGACCGGGCTCTCTGGGTTCTGTTTCCCTGGGCACCAACAGTGGAGGCCCCGGGTCACGGATGTTTGGTGCGTGGCCCATGGATGCCCTGCACGGTGCTAGCTACGTGTGAAAAAGTAAATCAAGTGGGTAAAGGTTGGGGAAGGCTGGCCAGTACAGAGGGAGGCGTGAACGCTGCCTCTCTGCAGACGCCGAGGGTCCAGGGCGCAGTCCTGTCTCTCAAGGCCTTTGGGATCTGCTGTGGACGCTTGGGCTTTTCTTTTGCAGGATCTCCTGGACTCCACTCTGCTTTTCTCCACAACCACACCCCCATTTCCCACCAGGAAATGACCTCGCCAAGCTCCCCTTCCCAGTGGGTACAGGAGCCTCCACCGGGCCTGGAACAACGCGCGTGCACAGGCCCAAGCCAGTCCCTGGCTGCATCGGACCTCAGATATGGTGGGGGGTTCAGGGATGGACACGATCAGAGGCAATGAGATGCCGTGAGACTCCTTCCAAGTGCCCTGGGATGGTACGCTATTGTCTGCTGAGAGAGGTCTGGAGCCGCTGCAGCTCTTCTATGACTTGAGGAAAAACTGTCGAATAAAACCTGTAGCTGAAGCCAAGCGACAGGACAGACACACCTGCCTAAGGCCACTGCTCACTTTTCACTTTCGTGGCTCAGATACCTTCTCTCCAGGTGGCTGGTGTTGGTTTTGCCATTTACAACCAAGAGTCTTCAGTGACTTGGGACAAGCATCCCCTGATTTTAAAGGCTTCCCCGTGTGCGCTCCACAATGTCCCACCTTCCTGCCCAGCTCAAGTTAACCCTTCTGTCTCAGGCATCCTTTGGCCCATCTTGCATATCCATAGTCTCTTCATTTTTCAGAATTTAGGTCAAAGGACGCCTTCCCTGTGAAGAATTCCCTACTGCATTCTGGGAGGAGAAAGCATCAGCTCAAATGATTCGCCCCCAAATGATCTGAGAAACCAGCGTTCTTTGTGGAACTGTTGCGACTTTCCTACAACTCGGTAATTGCTTAATTAAAAAAAAAAAAAATGGATGGAAACAGCGTCGGCTCGTTGACAGCCTTGTCCTCAGCGGGGGAACCTCACCGCAGCCTCAGTCAATCCCCCCCTCCTCGGGGCGGGGATGTGAAACAGCCACGGAGCTGCCCCGTCTCTTCCCTGGTCAGCCGGGCGAGAGCTTCCAGGACTTGCCCCAGGTCCCGGCACATACAGGACTCTCCAGCTGTCTTGTTGAGCCAACGGACAGAGACGGATTCTGCACACAGGCTCAGAGGCCTGGCTGCATATGAAACCCCACACAACATCCTCCTCTCTATTTTACCTGATGTAGGGAAAGATCATTAGTGTTCTAAGGTCTGATCGCCCTGTTCAAACAGTGAGGAGAGTAAAAAGGAGATTTTCCATCAACCGCAATAACTTTGCTCCCTCCCTGAGTAACGGGATAATTGAAGATTCATGCAAGACTAATGGATTCTTTGTGAGAGGGATGAATGCATGAAGGGAACCCGGGTGACGACGAGAGCAGCCGTTATTTATCAGAAAAATAAATTGGATCGACTCAGCTCACGGCACTGCCCCTCGTTATGCTAAGGACACAGCCACACAATTTCTCCCCCTCCTGTCCGCCCTCGGCTTTGCCTCCCCTCGTTTGTTGGTGCTTCTCCCACCCGACAGGCAAATGCGTGATCCCTCTAGGACAGCAACCCACCCAGTGCTGTCGGGCTAGGACACCTCCAACACCCCAAAAATCCCACTCTGGGTCCTGAGCGCGAGACCGCGTGCAGCCAGCCCCTTCCGGGCCGACTTCGAGTCCTAACTCCACGTCGGAAGCCTCGACTCTGCTGTTCCACCTGCAGGGGCATGTCAGGTGCCCAGTGTGGGGACTCTTCCCTCTACGCCGCATAGTAAGGAAAGAGAATCACAGCAGGAGTTTACAGAGCCCCCCGCTAGTCCCAGAGCCGTGCCCAACCTTGCAGGGTTGGCTGCTGGTGAGGCAAGGAGGTACAGCAGCATGGAGACAACTGC
Source organism: Lepus europaeus (assembly GCF_033115175.1). Classification (NCBI taxonomy): domain Eukaryota; kingdom Metazoa; phylum Chordata; class Mammalia; order Lagomorpha; family Leporidae; genus Lepus; species Lepus europaeus. The sequence continues at coordinate 4,922,597 of NC_084843.1, read as the reverse complement.
CAGTGCGACGCGGGGCCGACTGCCCTAACATCCTGCCACCACCAGAGGATCAAATGCCCCTGGACACCGTGGAAGTTCCTGACACACAAAGGCATCCGTATTTAGACACCAAGCAGTCGTTGCAGACACACAAGGTAGCAAAGCAAAAAGAGAGGTGATAAACTCTGGTTGGATCTCCCCTTCGACGGTGCTGGCCCAGCACCCTCCATCAACAGGCAGACGTCTGGGTACCAGAAACATCTGTGCTCATACAGGGGAAGTGTTCACCCTCAACGCACTCCAACCTCACCCACGTCTCCAGAGAAAACCCCATGGTATTGGGTGACGCGGCGGGGAGAAGAGAGCCCACTGACCTAGCCTCGTGCTGTCTGTGTTTCCCTCCCCAGTACCACGGGTGGCTGCTTTGTACTGGTTCCTGGCAGTTGTACGCCAGTGCCAGGCTGCGGCCCGAGATGTCAGAGCAGCAGCAGGTGCATGAGTGCTGGGAAGGCAGGACATCGCTGGACTGGCAGGGAGGACAGCACTCCGCTAGAAGCCGCGTGGGTGCTGGAAGGTGGCAGAGCGGCTGCTTCTCCCTTTGGTAAGGCAGCGCTGAAGGCATAGTTCTCTCATCTAGAGCAAGGAGAGCTCCCTGCACTCAAGGTTTCTACGCGGAATCACCAGGCCAATGAGAACCTACAACCTGCGAATGTCTCTGGCATATGCGCCCATAAACATGCTGACGAATACTCCAGTGTGGCATGACCTGCCTGCAAATTATGCAGCTGCTAGGGTTCGGGAATATTCCTCTAAACTCCCTAGGGTTCCGGAATATTCCTCTAAACTCCCTCTGAGGCATCGACACCCCGCGGCCGTGAACAGTTTCCACGCACGACCCGCCAGCCTTCCTAAGCAGAACACGGGGGTGGGACTATGTTTCCGCCCCACCTGAGCAAGCACCCCTCTGCTCATTAGCAGAACTGAGCGGCGGGTATTGTGCAAATTCCCGCACCGGCAGAGCCGGAGGCTTTAAACACAATATTTGTCTTGTGACTCATTTTGGCTTTGACAGTTTGACTGCAATAATTATCACTTTCCTAGGAAATATTTAATGAAGATAATAAGATAATCCTGTGCATTACTGCACTTTCTTGTTGAATCTTTTTAAATCTATTATATTAATGATAGAGGGAAATGTGACGTTGCTATTAAACTCACTCAGGTCTGTCACACACACACACACACACACACACCCCGGATCTATCGTTTTCAAGTGTAGATATGCTGCATTCATTTGCGTGCTGTCCTAGTGGAAACACCTACATTCTTTGGGGCTTGCTTGCACTCACTAGTGGGTTAAGCACCGTCAGGAGCAAGCAGCTCACTGGGTTTGCGACAAGAACCTCCCACCCAGCTTGCCTCCGAGTTACCCAGAGATGTGGGTCAGCTCCTCCGAGGTCCCGGTGAGGAGGGAAGCGAGGCCAAAGCCGAGGGCTCAGGCACTTCTAGGCTTCGGAGGGCCAAGACTCAGTTTTGAGTTGCAACAGGGTCACCTCCTCCCATCAGGACGACCTGAGGCCAGGAGATTGTGCCCCCACCCCCAAGCAGAGACCAGACCTCCCATTTTTATTTGAGGAACTCAGACATGGCTGAAAGGGCACAAGGAAGAGGGCTTGTGGGGGCCGAGGGACGCCATTCCTGGGTTTTGCTACGGAAGTTCACATCAGGGATGCCCAGGAGCCAGCCTCCTCCACAGTTTATTTCCACATTAATATTTTTCTGACCTTAATTTTATTGTTTTCCCTAACATAGGATTTTTTCCTGCATTTTTGGAATTTGTCCAGTTTTGCTCAGATACTAAGTATGTGGTTCAAAAATCTGAATGTAACCAATACAACTAAAATTTTGCACACCTGTGACCATGTCGTCCACATACCATGACTGTCCCCTGCACACTGTGACCATGTTTGTCAAACGTGACCATGACTGTCTCCTGTATACCCATGACCGTGTGTCCCCCACACACCCGTGACCGTGTCTCCCGCACACTGTGACCTGCACACCCATGACCGTGTGTGTCCCCTGCACACTGTGACCATGTTTGTCACTGTGACTGTCTCCTGCACACCCGTGATGGGTTTGCTCTTAGACTTCCTTTTGGATGTCAGATCAAGCTCCTGCCCATCACCAGTTGTATTCCGTGCACATCAAATGCGCAGAGGGTAGGAGTCTGGCCCAGAGGTGAAGATGCGCACATCCTTATCGGAGTGCCTGGTCCAATTCCCACCTCTGGCTTTCGATTCCAGCGTCCTGCCACTGTAGACCATGGGGGCAGCAGGGACGGCTCCGGTGGTTGGGTCCCTGCCACCCACATGGGAGACCTGGATTGGGTTCCTGGTTCTTTCCACGTGAACTTTGACCCACACCCAGCTATTGTGAGCATTCGGGGAGTGAAGAAACAAGGTAAGCACGCATGTCCTCTCTCTGCCTTTCTCTCTGCATCTGTTTTCACTCTGCTTTTCAAGTAAATTTTTAAAAGTTTTTTTTTTTAATTTCCAGAGTTCTTCCACACAATACCACTCCCTTCCATAGCAACACAGCCTGGGTATTGACGACAGTTCTAGGCGCTCCAATGGTCACAGAAGCTTCCTCTGCTATGAGCAGAGCGTGGACAAGCCCCGAGCTGCAGATCTCACGTCTGGAGATGTGTATTTTGCTTGAATTACAGAGTAACCCGAGCTGAACAGACCAACTCCACCCAACAAAAGTAACGTTAGCTGCATACATAATTATAAATTTCTAGAAACCGTGTTTGAGAGGTAAAAAGAAACAGGTGTAGTTCACTTTAATGTTCTAGTTTACTCGACACACCCAAAGCATTATCCTCACAACCTACAGTCAATACCAACACAATTAATGAGATGCTTTGCCACTGGCTTCCTCCTGCTAAGCTTTGAAGTCTGGGGTGTGTTCCACATGTGGGGCACACGTGGCTGGTGGGCTCCACATGGGGCAGGCCAGGGCTGGCGCACACCAGGCTCCTGCTGACCGGAGTTTCACACCCAGCAGGAGCGTCTGGGGCCAAGGGGCCAGCCCGCTTCTGTGAATCCTCCCCACCCTCAGAGCACCTTTTAAATCCAAAGCAGTCACTCACAGGTTTCCATTGCTGTCACTCCAACATAAAATACAAGTGCTCAGACACACAAAGGCAGTTACCTGGAATGGAGCAATTAGCAGGGACTGTATGTTAATTTATTCCTTGACACCCACAGGGAGGGAGCAGCAATGAATTTCACAGCCCTAAGCCAAGATGGGAAAAGCCACTTTCCTACAAAAAGACAGTTTCCAGCCTTCCCCAAACCTAGGAAGGATCCCAGCCCTGAGCGGGAGAACTGTGGCATGTTCAAGTTCTGGAATGAACTAAAGACTGGGGACTCGGGCAACGTGGGCCCCTGGGAAAAGGGGCTCAGGCAAAGGCTTGGTCCTCCTGGACAGAAGTATCTGGGAGTAAGAGTACCGTGGGTGTGGGGGCAGGTGGGGCAGGGAGGGCTTTTTGACCCTGGGTGGCTCACAAGTCCCACAGGGAGACGGACGCATAGCATTCTGCACCTGGGGCCCGCGGGCTGCAGCCAGGAAGGGATGGGGCGCAACCCTGGCGCTGAGCTCCCCGCAAAACTCGCTCATCGCAGTCAGCCAGCCGCTGCACTTCTCACCGCAGGGGGTGCATCAGGGAGGAAGCCGGCCCTGCCAGAGCAGGTGTTCAGTTTTGCTGCCAAGCAGAGTGCGTGCAAGAACTCCCTGGAGCGGAAGCTGAAGGCTCCTGTGTCTACAGGTCACCTATTCCATTTTGAGGTTAATAAAACACAGCTCAGGGGTTGGAATTGTTTCTCTGGAGCTCAAACTCTAGGGCAGGGGGTTTGCACCATTTACCAGATCACGTGACCAGACCTAAAGGTGGAGCTGCAGATGTTGCCCACGGGCCATGGGAGCAGACCTGCCCCAGCACCCACGGGATGGAATGACCATGGCCTACAGAGGCAGCTCTGGGTCGCCAAGTGCGTTTTAGATGCTAGCGATCTGTGCACCTGCTCCAAATTCCTCTAGCCGAGGCAGGTGAAATTTTGGCTTCAGTTTGTAGGTTTGTTCCCAAGAAAAGTATCACCCTGAGCTACCAACAATAATCCGATTATGTAGTTGTTCAAAGCACCAATTGTGTGTGTGCGTGTGTGCGTGTGTGCGTGTGTGCGTGTGTGCGTGAGAGAGAGAGAGAGAGAGAGAGAGAGAGAGAGAGAGAGAGAGAGAGAGAGGGAGGAGAGAGGAGAGAGAGGAGAGAGACCGAGAGACCCCACAGAAGACTAGCATTGATAAGTAGCATCAGAGCTGCCAGGCAGTATCGTGCCCTGTGAGATCTGAGCTGCTAGGAGCTGCAATGTTTCTGTACTAACACGGGACAAAGAGAACTCTGCAGGATGCATCTCCAGACCCGCTGGCTTGGGAAAGAGGCAGAAACCACACCCCTGAGCCCCAGAACTCAGGAGATGCACCTTCCCACGGGGAGATTTCGGCCACCCCCTTGTCAGGCCTGGCGAGCCCCTGGGTTCTCAAGGCCGCTTCCCTTTGCCGTCTTGGTACATGGAGAGTCCCAGCCTCCTAGATGTTCTCTCCTGGCCTCTCACCACCCTAACTCGGGGACATGAACACATCCCAGTCCCTGGCAGGCCCAGGTGTGCACCGACTCACCAGGAGGCGGAGAGCTGCTCAGCTGTGTGGTCTAAATAAGTCCACAGGGGCCCAGGGGAGCGCCGACCCCGGAGCCTGCTGCTTCTGCTGCTGCACCGTCCCTGAAAGGACCTGGTGACCTTGCCCAGGGACCCTCAGCGTCAGCCTCACCCTGGGCTGTGAGAAATGCAGATTCTCAGGCTCCATCCTGGCGGCTGAGGCTGTGTGATGAACTCTCCAATGACCGGACCCTCGCTGGACTAAATAGCGATGCTCAGGGGTTCCAGTACTTAACACATTAAACCCAAATATAATCAGTTTCCTTAAGAAAATAAAATAGGGGCCGGCGCTGTGGTGCAGTAGGATAATCCTCCACCTGTGGTGCCGGCATAACATATAGGCGCCAGTTCGAGTCCCAGCTGTTCCACTTTTGATCCGGCTCTCTGCGTAGCCTGGGAAAGCAACAGAAGACGGCCCAAGTACTTGGGCCCCTGAACCCGCGTGAGACCTGGAGGAAGTTCCTGGATACCGACTTCAGATGGGCTCAACTCCAGCTGTTGCAGCCATTTGGGGAGTGAATCAGTGGATGGAAGGCCTTTCTGTCTCTCCTTCTTACTGTCTGTAACTCTACTTCTCAAATAAAATCTTAAAAAGAAAGAAAAGAAAATAGTGAAACAGATGTTCTTTCTGTTTGGTCATCCAAGGCTTGGTTGGCAGCAACTGTAAGTCTGGCTGTGCCGGAGCTCGAGACGGCACACAGAGCTCACCTCCCGCACCTGCCCACACTGCACAGCAGTGGAAATGTTCAACGCCACCAAATCGCACACAGAAATGGTGAGAACTGGGGGAGGGAGGACAGAAGACAAATCAGAAGAAAAATAAAATTGCCTGAAAAGATGAGTATCAGACCCAGATTCAGGCATAACATAGGTGTTGAAATTGCTGGACAGGGAATATAAAATTCCTCTAGTTAACCTGTTAGCATCTCTAATGAAAACTGAACGGTGTGCAATGGCAGGTAGGAAATGTACGTGGATGGGCAGACAGCAGAAACAACACACAAGAATTCGAACCACAGTGTAATGGAAATGCAGATGCCCTCAATGGGTTCTCAGGAGGCGGAGTAGGCCAGCTTGGAAACGGATCCAGAGAGACTTCCACACCGAAATGCAGAAAACTGAAAAAGTAAATAACATAGACCATCCAAGAATGCTCAGACTGTTTGAAAAGGCAGAGCACACACAGTCGCAACACCAGGAAGAGGAAAGGGAACATGGAGAAAAAATACCGGAAGGATGTCCAAGAACGCCCCCGTCACAGCTTCAAAACCTCAGAGGATATCAACCAGAAGTTTACTAACAAGCAGAAGTATCACACCTAGGTAAACCATTTTAAACAGAAGAGAAGGGGCCAGTGCTGTGGTGTAGCAGGTAAAGCCACTGCCTGCCACACCAACATACCACATGGGCTCCAGCTCAAGTCCCAGCTGCTCCTCTTCCAGGCCAGCTCTCTGCTGTGGCCCGGGAGTGCAGTGGAGGATGGCCCAAGTGCTTGGGCTCCTGCACCCCCATGGGAGACTCAGAAGAAGCTCCTGGCTCCTGGCTTTGGATCAGCTCAGCTCCCCACCCCACCCCCATTGAGGCCGTTTGGGGAGTGAACCAGCAGATGGAAGACCTCTGTCTCTGCCTCTCTAATAAATCTTAAAAAAAAAAAAAAAAAAAAAAAAAAAACTAGAGAAAATCTTAAAAGATGACAAGGGAGGAAAAAACACCTTAACAATACAGGAACAAGGATTAGAATCACAGCAGACATTTCAACAGAGACCAAGCAAGCAAAAGAGAATGGAATGAAAAAATGTTCTGTTGGAAGAGAAAAAATATTTCACCAACCCAGAATTCTATATTCAGAGATATTATCCTTTAAAGCTGAGGGAGAAATGAAGATTTTTCATATGAACATAAACAAAGGAAATTCATCCCCAGATCTGACCTGAAAAAAAGGTTAAAAAAAATATTCTTTTCAGGGCTGGTGTTGTGGTACAGAGGGTGACTTCTGTAACTCCAGCGTCCCACGTGGGCACTAGTTCAAATCCTGGCTGCTCCACTTCCGACTCAGCTCCCTAATGCACCTGGGAAACCAGCAGGCCCCTGGACCCATGTGGGAGACTGGAAGCAGCTCACTCCAAGTTTCCACCCGAATCAGCCTAGCCACTGTGGCCACTTATGGAGTGAACCAGCAGGTGGAAAGATTCTAACTCTGCTTTTTAAATAAATGAATAAATATTTTAAGAAAAGATTTTGAGGCATAAGGAAAAAGGCATAGCTCAAAAATTTGGGTCTACCCAGAGAGAAAGCATTGGAAAAGGAATAAGAATTCAGAAAATATTTTATCTCAATTAATCTAAAAGATGACTATTTGAAGTAGTAATGGCAACAATGTATTAAGTGATTTTTGCAAATAGCAAGTTAAATGAAAACAATGTCACAAGAATGAGAGGGAGAAGGTATTATCTCTCTTTTAAAAGATATATTGTGTATAAAGCAGAATAATTTGAAGGTTAGTTTAGAATGTAAACTCCTAAAGTAACCACTAATTTTTCAAAAGTATAACTGATGCTCTAACAGATAAAATGGAGTCACAAAATACTCAAATAAAACCAGAGAAAATAGAAGTCTGGTAAAAAGCAGAAAAGTTATAAATATGGCTGATTTCGATATTGATCCAAATATCTTAATTATATTACTTCAACAATTAATGTGATTTTAGAGAAGGAAAACTACTCAAATCTCTGTTGTCTACATAAAACTGACTTCAAATATTAAGTGCGATGTGAGAGAATGGCGACAGGTGCACCATACTGATACCAGCCTAAAGGGAGCTGGAATGGCTATGTCGACTGCAGGCCAAGAAGATATTTAAACTAAGGAAGTGGTTAGGGACACCACATCATGATACAGTGGCCAATCATTTAAGAAGATGTAAACTAGGGACCAGCGCTGTGGCATAGCGGGTAAAGCAACCGCCTGCAGTGCCGGCAACCCATATGGGCTCCAGTTCAAATCCTGGCTGCTCCCCTTTCAATCCAGTTCCCTGCTAATGTGCCTGGGAAAGCATCAAAGGATGGCCCAACTCCTTGGGCCCCTGGACCCATGTGGGGGACCTGGAAGAAGCTCCTAGTTCCTAGCTTCAGATCTGCACAGCTCCGGCCATTGCTGCCATTTGGGGACTGAACCAGCAGATAGAAGGGCTCTGACTCTGCCTCCCTCTAACTGCTTTTCAAATAACTAAATATTTTAAAAGTCTATAAAAATTTTAAAAAGTTGTAACTGTCTTAAATGTATATGCACTTAACAGAGCAAACTAAATGAAGCAAAAATTGATGAGTGGAGAAATATAACAAACCCACTGCTGTGGGTCAAGATCTCCCTGTCAGCAGTTGATAAATCAATCAGAAAATCAGTAAGGATGTGTAGACCTAACCCATACCACGAGTCTACCCAATATCATTGCCATTTGTAGAATATTCCACCCAACACTAGCTCAATATACATTCTTCTCGGGCAGACACGGTGCGTTCTCCAGACCCACCACATTCTGGGCCACGACACACATCTGAAATTTCAGAGAACAGAGATCTTACAACGTGCATTTTCAGACCACGCAGGTATTAAACTAGAAATTTGTAACAGAAAGATAGCCAAGAATCCCCAAATATAGCAATTCAGCAATGTATTTCTAATACCTGAGTACAAGAGGCATTTGAACTAAATGAAAACGAAAACACAACTCATAACTTGTGAAATGCAGTAAAAGCAGTGCTTAGAATATATAGCATAAGATGCATGTATTGGAAAGGCAGGAAGCTATAATAGCCAGACCCTCACCTTCCATCAAGAAACTACAGAAGGAAGAGCAATTTAAGCCTACAGCAAAGAAAGGAAAAGAAATAAAGAAATCAATAAAATCAAACACAGGAAAATAGAGAAAATCCACAGAACCAACCGCTGGCTCTTTGGCAACATTACTATAACTGATAAAGCCCCAGCTAAGCTGCCCAAGGCAAAGGGGGACCCAGATCACCAGCACCACTACTGCTCCCGAGGACGCGAAGAGGACAGAAAAGGAAGTGTACGGAAAACTCTCCCTGCACACCTGACAATTCAGGGAAATGGAGCGACTCCTGGAAAGACGGGAACATGAAAACGCGGGCAAAGAAACGTAGATAGTTTTCATAGAAATTAACTCAATGTTTAATGGCCTTCCCAAGACAAAAATCACACATCCAGATAGTTCCATACATGGATTTTACCAAACATTTAAGAAATAAATAATGCCAATTCTCCATAAAGCTTCCAGAAAAAAACATCACCGAGATCATTTCCTGACCCATCCTAAGGCCAGCATTATCCTGGAAGGAACATCATTTAAAAACTTTCAAGAAAGGAAACTTACAGACCAGTCTCTCATGAATCAAAAGTGCTCACAAAATACTAGCAAGTGAAATCCAGCAGCATGGATTCCAATCCACAACCAAGCAGGATTTATTACCGATAAGCAAAGCCGATTAGATATTTGAAAATCAATCAGTGTAACCTGCCACATCAACAGGCCACAGAAAAACATCAGGATCATATTGACCAACGGCAAAACGCATTTCACAGAATCCAGTGCCTATTCATGTTTTATTAAAAAAAAAAAAAGTTCTCAGCAAAGTAGGAATAGAAGGGAACTTCTTCCGTTTGATAAGGTTCTACGAAAACCTACAGTTAATATCAGACCTAATGGTGACAAATTGCTTTCTCCCTAAAACCAGATATAGCTTATTAGAGAAATAGATGGTTACGGATAGAAATATTAGGAGATGTGTGTACAGATGTAGGTTAGGACACACACATTTAGGGGGCTTAAAAACATGCATGAAAATGGAATTTAAAGATAAGTTTAAGCCACGGCGCCGTGGCTTAACAGGCTAATCCTCCGCCTTGCGGCGCTGGCACACCGGGTTCTAGTCCCGGTCGGGGCTCCAGATTCTATCCCGGTTGCCCCTCTTCCAGGCCAGCTCTCTGCTGTGGCCCGGGAAGGCAGAGAAGGATGGCCCAAGTCCTTGGGCCCTGCACCCGCATGGGAGACCAGGAGAAGCACCTGGCTTCTGATCAGCACCATGTGCCGGCCGCAGCGGCCATTGGAGGGTGAACCAACAGCAAAAAGGAAGACCTTTCTCTCTCTCTCTCACTATCCACTCTGCCTGTCAAAAAAAAAAGATAAGTTTAACGCAAAAATATTGGAAGTGCGGCTTGGTGTTTTCATGACACGCATGTCCCATAGGCTTTGTGAAGATCCCACATGCTCCTGTGCCTACTGCCCCTTGGGGTCTACAAGAAATGACACTGTAGTAGCACAAAGCACCATGTCACCCACGTGTTGGTCTCTAATACCACTCTCCTGGGAAAGGAAACCGGGTCCCTTAAGAAGTGGCTGACACTGGGTCAGAAACCTAGAGGATCCTGCAGCTCAAGAATCAAGAAGACGCTAAAGGGATCAGCACTGTGGCACAGCCAGCACCCCACATCAGAGCACTGGTTTGAGTGCCGGCTGCTCCACCTCCAAGCCAGCTCCCTGCTAATGCTCCTGGGAAGACAGTGGAAGATGTCCCAGGTTCCAGGACCCCTATCACCCACGTGGGATAGAGTTCTTGGATCCTGACCCAGATCTGGCTGTTGTGGCCAACTGGGGAGTGAACTAGCAGGTGGAAGTTCAGCCCCTCTCTCCATCCCTCCCTCATATGCTTTGTGTGTGTGTGTGTCTGTCACTCTGCCTTTCAAATAAATAAAATGCTAAAAACAAAATGATGGGGAATCTCAAAGCGGCACAGGAGCCATTTGGAAGAGCCCCTGGTAGCCAACACCACAAAATTTCAACAAAATAATGCAAAGTGGTATCAGATTGTAAACCCATGTACAAAACAAATATGTAGCACCCACACCAAAAAACGATGGAACAAAAGGAAAATAGATACATCGTCCATCCAGAAGAATTCCCAATCAATTCTGTGTGTCTGCCCCGGCGGAGAGGCCTCCCAACCCCTCACTCCTGGGCTGCGCGTGCGACTTTCTTCCAAAGAATGCAGGAGGCAAAGGGAGACACAGGAGTGTGACTTCACGGTGGAGATACCTGGGAAACACTCAGCCAGGTGCTCGGGGTGCTGATGGTGTGTCCCCTCCATATGACGTGAGGGCACCCGCACAAGCTTAATGACGGGGAAGCTGTGTGTAGGGTACAACCCTGGGTACCACCTCTGTAGGAATTCTGTACTTCTGAACTGCTTAATAAAAAGTCTTAAAAAAAAAAAAAAGGGCAGGAAAAGCAGAGGTTAAAGTTGAAAGAACTCACAGGACAGTGAAATCAAGCAGCAAGTGCCAAAATCAAAATATAAATAAAATCCAAAGCCTGTCTTCTTCATCGAGGGTGACAGCGTTCTAACATCGTGCCCCCATCATGAGACACAGCTGCCTTTAACTTGGTTCTGAGCTAGGCTGATTCAATTACAGCAAATTATAGGCGAGGTGCTGCTTCTTCCCAAGCTATTCCGGGACCAGGTGGAGTGGGGGATAACATCTTCATAGAATGAGCAGCTCGTTTAAAATGCCAAGTGAGAACACGAAAAGCCCCAACGTGCACGCTGGCCAAATCCAATCTCAGACGTCTCCCTGCTAATTTGTGGCATTCTTATAACTAAATTGGGCAGTTTGAGGAACACCGGGGAAGAAAGATAAATAATAAAAGCGGACCTAAGGAGATTATACACAGAGCCAAAAAACAACAAAATGAGATTCCAGCTGGAGAAATGCCAGGTAAAGCATCTGGGACAAATAATCTCAAACACAAAGTCGGAGGGAACGAGAGGCTTAGACACCCAAAGACATCAAGCAGTGATGGCAGGTGAAACCCAAGCTTGAAATGCAATACGGTGGAGGTGGGAGGGGAACCGGTGGAGTGGACCGCAGCCCCTTCCAGGTGGCGGGGGTTAGGGGGTGCCAGCCTGTCTCAGCCAAAATTCCCATGCTCTTGAAATTGCTGCCGAGCAAGAATTCTTAGTTTCCTGTAAGGGTTCATTACCGAGCTGTCAGAGCCAGCCGACAGAATGTGAGCCTGGGGGAGGCCTGGGAGTCCCCGTCATTCCAAGAACCTGAATTTAAACATCTGTGCCAAGCTGGTGCTTTCAAGAAGGCCTTGTGGCAGAGACCGTCCTCGTGTGCACCTGTGGTCAGACATGTGCTGCCCAGAGCAGAATGTGTCATGTCTACACACACATGGGCAGAAGGCTGCCAGGCGGTCTCGACTCCAGGGCTGGACTCACGACAGTGACAGCTCTGGGTGTTCAGCAGGAACCCTACTTGGAAATGTGAACTTGGATCTTCCCCTGGGCTGGCACCATGAGGTCAATCCTGCCGGACAATGCTGGGCAGCAGCCCTGCGTGTGCCAAGTTGCAAAGGGAACGGCTGACTTGGCAGCACGCGTGGGGACCGTTTGCCCCCAGAAACCACCGTGTCTGGTCCCGCCAAGGCACCTGCAGGCGGGACTCAAAATTCAATAAGTCTGGAGCAGGCTCATTTTTAAGTGGGTAATTCTGCATGGCCCATGAATGATGCTATAAATGTCCCGATGGCTCGACGGAAAAAGCTTCCCCAGCCCTGGTCTATGGTGTGCCGTGTGCCCGAGCTAGGGCTGCAACAGATCAGGTGGGTCCCAAGCATCTCCCGCGCGACGCTCAGTGTGCGGCGGGTTTATCGGGACGTCACCCCACCTTAAGTAGAGACCATCTGGGCAGCTGATGCTGGATGAAGCGAAGGAGAAAACAGGGTGCAAAGGAGAGCCTAAGAGAATCCAGACAAGCAGAGGGAAAAGGGAAGAGAAGAAATGAGAACGCTGTGCACTGGGGGAGGGGGGGGGTGTGAACACGGAGGTCCGTTCCGGCCGAGGCGCACCTGGGACTCAGGTAACCAGGGACAGAAGGTGCAGAGGCTGCCACACGTCGGGGCAGAGATCAGAGGGGGTCTGGGTCCCAGCCTGGGGCCTGAAACAGCACCACCACCAGGTAGGAAGGAGGGGAGGTAGTGGACAGAGGTCAGTGCGAGCCCGAGTGGCTCTGGACGGCACAGTCTCGGCTAGCGCAGCACCAGTGCAGCGGGCAGAAGCTGAGGCCTGTACCCCACCACCCAGGCAGACTCGGGACCCTCGCCAAGCGCCCAGGGGAGCTCTTTGCCTGAGCAGCTGCTCCGCAGGGCAGGAGAAGCCACGATGGGCCAGCGTGTTTGGGTCACTCCTAGGAGAGTGAGGACGTTCCTCCTCTGGCCAGCAAGGCCAGCTTTGCAAAAGTCCCCCCAGTGGTCAGAACAAAATCCAGGAGGGGCCCCCGCTACAGGGCTGACCCAGCACAGAGCCCGCGGTTGGCCCTGCGCGTCTTCCTGCAGGAGAAGTGGCCCCGACACACGGAAGCCGTGAGGTCAACAGGAAGGGGGAAAGGCCCAGCCTCAGCTCCCACGCCGCCTGGGAGCCAGGCATCGCGGGGGTGCTGGGAGCAGAACAGGAAACAGACAACGCTCCCTGCCCCGCCTGGAGCTGAGTGGGCTCTCCACAGCACAGATGCCGCACAGGCCTTGCGTTCAGAATTATCGGAAGGTCAAAGTCAGGGCATCTGCTCCATACAAACATTGTTCAACCAGGAAAGAGAAAGCACCCGGGCTGCCTGGGTCGCGGGAGTCAGGTCCCAACCAGTACGGGGCCGGACGCGGGGTCCCTTGCTGCGCTTCACCACTGGAGCCCCCGAGACCTCTGCACCTGGGGTGTGGGGTGCGCACCCACCACCACCAGGGCGGCCCCTGGAATGCGCCAGAAATATCGCAGGAAAGGGGCCAGGAGCTTTCTCCGCCAGCCTGCATCAGAACAAGCCCCGGAAATAGTTCTTTGTCAAGCAGAAAGAAAGGAAATTTTTTTCGTAGCTTTCTTTAAGGTACTCCCATTTACACCCTGTAGGTTTTAAACAGAGATAATTAAATGACTCTTTGCAGGCGAGGACCCACTGGTGGGATAGAAAACCATAGTTCAGCGCAAGCTTCTAACTGAAACATGCCACTCACCAAGCAGCCCGAACACCTTCCGCCGACGCCAGGAGCTGCCAACTCGAGTTTCATCCTGCAGTCCGCGACAGGAGTGGGGAAGGGCCCTGGGCCAGTCCCAAAGCGCTTTCTGCACTTGTGAGTCTTCACTTAAGCTCAGGTGATCTTGCAGCGTCAGAGCCTCAGGCTCCGGGCCGGGGCCAATCCCAGCAAGGCTCGGGCTCGTGAAGGCTCCCGTGGGCGCTCCCAGCATGCTCCAGCTCTACCATCCCGCCACGTGCTTGCAAGAAGCAGGGCCTGGAAATGATGGTCCCAGGAGAAGCTCTCTTAAAAGCCGAGGCCCCGCCAACAGAAGCCAGGCGAGTGTGACAAGGACAAGCACAAGACCCCAGCACCCATGCCTCCATCCCTGGTCTGCTAAACGTGCCAGCTCAACTTCACAGCCTAACCCTTCCAACTGCCCACCGCCCTCTGCTCCCTGCTCCTAAATGCTCACACCTGTTCCTGCAGACCACGGCCCGAGCCGCGACCCCTGGAAAACAGGCGGTGCCCCAGGAGGCAGCTCCACCTCCCCCGAAGATACAGATGGGACTGGCGGATCCCACCTGTTCTACCTGCCCGAAGCCAGACGCAGAGCCCCAGGCCCGCCCTCCATCTAGGAGGATTCACCCAGCTCCCATCCCCAGCAGGCAGTCTGGATGAAACGCCCGCTCACTCACCTGGTCACACTGCCCTCGGGCTTTTCCTCGCCCCTGGACTTGGGTTTCTCCTTGAGCACTGGACCATGGACAGCCCTTCTTGACGGCCCCTCCTGAGGATCCGCTGGCCTCGGGGAGAGAGCACGGGATCCAGGGCCACGCGCTGTCCTCCCCTCCCACCCACAGCCCTCTTGCCTCCTCCTCCATAAGAGTCGTTCTCCGGCCTGATCATGGAGAACCGGCAGCTCTCAGGCTGGGCGCCTGCTCTTGATTGCACGCCCTGCGCCCCTCCGCCCCCGCTCCTAGTGCCCTGTCCCTATTGGTCAGCTCAGGCTGCTTTAACACAAGCTATAATCCCCAGGAACGTGTTCCTCGTGGCTCTGGAGACTGGGCCATCCTGGACCAAGCGCCGCAGATTGGTTTCTGGTGAGGGTTCCATTCCTGGCCCACAGCCAGCACCTGCTTGCCGAGCCCTCACGTGGCAGTGGGGTGAGGGAGTGCCCGCAGCCTCTGCTGCACCCCCACGACCTGATCTTTGAGAGCCCCCCACCCGCCCGGAAGCTCGCAGGTGCAGATTTCGGTGTAAGAACTGTCAGGGACCCAAACATTCAGACCACAACACTTCCTCCCCCCGTGTCACAATAATCCTCTTAGAGCAGAGTCTCTCCTTCCCTACCCGGAATTCGCTCTTCACCCGGCACAGCCACCAGCCGCCTCCCAGGAGCCGCTCTACCTCCTTGATTTTCCGGAACACTCTAATTTCCCTCTCTCCACGCAGCTCACCTCCTCCTTAGCTCACCTCCGGTGGAAAGCGAATGGTTAATGTTCCGGGAGTCTGACCAATCAGGGTTCAAATAGTTGCATTTGTGCAACAAACACCACTGTGGCTTGGACGAGATTTGGTTCCCAACTCAGGCAGATGTGTAAGCCCCACAGCCTTGAATTAACGGCACGGAGAGGGCAGAAACTTGGTCCAAGGATGGAGTCAGGGTGGGCCCTTTGGGAAGTGATGGGAGCGGATTGGGTTGCTAGCATGGAGCCTGTGGGAGAATGGTGATGGATTTCTAAGGAGAGGCCATGCCGAGTGCTCCCTGTCTCTGCTTCCTGGCTCACAGGTGATCCTCCCCTCACCATCCCAATCCCGGAGTCTGAGCCTTCACACCTGAGGGCAGAAACGAAGCATTTCCTTTATAAGCAGCGTCTCTCGGGCATTCAGCTGTGGTGGTAAACAGCTGATTAACGCACAGTTAATCTCAGGTAGCTCCGTTCAGCTCTCAGGGGAGGGCCAGAAGTAAGCCAGGGCCGGGAAACAGGTAGCACGTGGGCCGTGGCCCCTCCGGGACCCAAGACAAGCACGGTCAGTTGGGCCAGGCCTGTGCTGCTCCAGGGAGGGAAGGGCAGAGCTGTCACAGAGGCCAGGCTCTGAGACGCTCGGCTTCCTGGTGCCACTGCCGCACAGCCAGCAGCTGCCTTAGGGCCTCTTGTGCCAGTGGCTCCCACGTGCCCCGGCCTGAAAATAATGAGGATCTGCTCTCTCCATTGCCTTTGCACCCACCTGAATCGGGGCTGCATGAGCCCATAAAATTCCCATTTTTAAAACTGCTTTTAGCTGGCGCTGTAACAGTCCCTGTGGTGGCACTGAACATGAACTGCTACTTGGCAAATGTGCTAGGAAGAGGGCGGCCTGGTGGCACAGTGGGTTAAGCCACCACTTGGAATGCCTACACCTGGTATCAGAGTACACAGGACCAAGTGCCACCTCCACTTCTAATCCAGTCTCCTGCTGACGCCTCTGGGAGGTAGCGGGTGATGGCCTAAGGACTTGGGACCCTGACTCCCATGTGGGAGACTCAGATAGAGTTCTGTTTCCTGTCTATGACTTCACTCAGACCTGGTTGTTGTGCCAGTTGGGGAGGGACCTTCCAGTGCATGGAGAATCAATCTCTATCCATCTGTCCAATCACTATCTCCCTCTCTCTCTGTCGCTCTGCCTTTCAAATAAATACGTACACTTTAAAAAAGTGATTCCAATATCAGTTTTAAATTTTTATTTATTTATTTGAGAGGTAGAGTTACAGACAGAGTAAGAGATGGAGAGAAAGGTCTTCCATCTGCTGGTTCACTCCCCAGGTGGCCACAACGGCCGGAGCTGTGCCAATTGGAAGCCAGGAGCTTCTTCTGGGTCTCCCATGCAGGTGCAGGATAACAAGCACTTGGGCCATCCTCCACTGCTTTCCCAGGCCACAGCAGAGAGCTGGATCGGCAGAGGAGCAGCTGGGACTAGAACCTGCACCTGTATAGGATGCTGGCGCCGCAGGTGGAGGCTTAGCCTAGTATGCCACAGTGCAGGCCCTCCAATATCATTTTTAAAAAATACCGAGTGTGTTCAAAGTCTCTCCCAGCATGAGGTCCGTGGGGGTGAAGGTTCCGGAAGATGCCCAGAGGAAGCAGGGTTTGCAGGTTCACTGTGCAGTAACCGGCTCGCATTCGAACCTCACATCAGTTCCACTTGACCAGTGCAGCCGGGATTATGTCTGTTCTTGCACACGGGTGACCCCCGATGTGTGTTCTCCACGGTCCTCCGGGTCCGTGCACCCTGGTGGGTACCCTGCTGGGCTCCTGTGGACATCTCCTCTGGAGCCTGAAGTCAGGCGTCCTGCTCCTCGGCCTGTGGCCCGGCTGTGAGGCCGGGGGGCCCTGCCAGCTGAGCACACCTTGCCCGAGGCTCGGAGGAGCTCTGCCCACATCTGTGTCACAGGCCCAGAGAGGCTGCTGGGGGATCGAGAGACCATCAATGGCACAAGACATGAAAACCCCATTGGTTTAACCTTTATGCCCTGTTTTCCTTCCCAATCTTACTTACTCTTCCACTACTAGAAACGCAAAGTATGTGTCTGAGGTCCACCAGAGCACTGATCAAACACCAGAACACTGGAAGCAATTAAAACGTCTAGCACCGGTGCCGCGGCTCACTAGGCTAATCCTCCGCCTTGCGGCGCCAGCACACTGGGTTCTAGTCCCCGTCGGGGCGCCGGATTCTGTCCCAGTTGCCCCTCTTCCAGGCCAGCTCTCTGCTGTGGCCCGGGAAGGCAGTGGAGGATGGCCCAAGTGCTTGGGCCCTGCACCCCATGGGAGACCAGGAGAAGCACCTGGCTCCTGCCATCGGATCAGCGCAGTGCGCTGGCCACAGCACACCAGCTGCGGCAGCCATTGGAGGGTGAACCAACGGCAAAGGAAGACCTTTCTCTCTGTCTCTCTCTCTCTCACACTATCCACTCTGCCTGTCAAAAAAAGAAAAAAAAAAAAAAAAGTCTAGCAATGTGGCATAAGTGTATAATTTAGGGCCAGTGAGAAACTGCACCACCATTAAAAATGGTGTATATGCCATAGCCAGACATGTGGTTAATAATAAATTAATGGCCTATAGTTAAGTGGGAAAATAATATAATGGCCTCGGTTCAGCCAGACTGATTTCCCCACAGCGAGGGCCTTGGCTACTTGCCCAAGGGCAGCCCCGGCTACTGTGACCATGGCCCCCTGGCCTGACACCACCTGCTGCCTCAGGCCCTGCAGACAAGGGCTGGGCCTGGGCTCAGGCCCCATTGCTCCAGCAGCCGGCAGCAGCAGCAGCTAACCCGGACAGGCCTCGGCACCCACGTCTTGCAGCCCTGGGGGATGCTCTGAGCCACAGGGTGAGAGCTGCTTCTGAGTGGCCCAGAGAGGCTGGTGACAAAGCACAGAGATGCTGGGGGGCTGGCGTCCCACGGGACAGCATGCAAATGACCAGGAAGGAATTCGTCGCTTTCAGGCCCTCACCGGCAACCCCCGACACGGTGGCCCCCACGGCCTGTGGGAAGACACGGTGTGCTTTCCTGGGAAGCTCTTGGCCTCTCCGTGAGGCATCCCCACGCTCCCACCTCCCTGCGCCCACACTCCCGCTGCCTCGGAGCTGCACCTAAAGCCTCAGCTGATGGGCAGAGCGCACGACTAAGACAAAAAAGACCACTGCATGACGGAGAGTGATGTCCGGGTGTCAGCCACCCAGCACAGGCACAAAGAATCGCCCACGGGAGGGGCTCCTGACTCCGGAGCTCTTCACCCGGGCGAGGCTGGTTGTCCCCCTGGGGAATCTGCCTCCAGCCCTCCAAGGTCAGCTCAAGTCCCCAGTGACCCTGCATGGTACTCAACCTTGCCGGCAGGCATGGCGTTCCCAGACGCTGAGGGCAGACACCAGAGCTTCCCTGGGGCCAGGCTCAGTTCTAAATGACGCAGCCCCAACAGCAGCCCTCAGGGGCCTCCCATGACCTCAGGGGAAGCCACTTCTCCACCCTCTTTAAGAGCCGGTGTTGGCTGGTGCCACAGCTCACTAAGCTAATCCTCTGCCTGTGGGCCCCCGCATCCCATATGGGCGCCGGATTCTGTCCCGGTTGCTCCTCTTCCAGTCCAGCTCTCTGCTGTGGCCCGGGAAGGCAGTGGAGGATGGCCCAAGTGCTTGGGCCCTGCACCCCATGGGAGACCAGGAGAAGCACCTGGCTCCTGGCTTTGGATCAGCGCAGCGCGCCAGCCATAGCGACCATTTGGAGGGTGAACCAACAGAAGGAAGACCTTTCTCTCTGTCTCTCTCTCTCACTGTCTAACTCTGCCTGTCAAAAATAAAAAGAGAGAGAGAGAGAGAAAAGAGCTGGTGTCCCTCAGCCCCACACCCTCTTCTCCTGTCGCAGTCTGCTGGGTCCACGCTGGCTCTGGCCTCCGGGTCTTCCCACCATCTGTGTGCCCTTCCCAGAACCCCAGCTGATCCCAACTCGCTGCCCTGTGCTGGAGGGCTGCAACCTCAGCCTGACCTTTTCATACCCAAGCCATCTCCGAGTCAGCAGCGCTGAGTGGGGGTTCTCTTTTAATTTGTGCTTCTTTGGGGAAATAATTCCCGGAGGTAAAACCAGCGTAGGGATGGGAGCCAAGTATCTACAGAATGGTGGCGCTTAGCTAGGAAATGGAACTTGGGGCCGATGGCAGAGGGACCGATCACATGAGCCGGGGCTCCACCTCCACGCCTGTGATGATTTTGCTCCCCCTAAAAATCCAGTT
The DNA here is from genome assembly GCF_033115175.1 of Lepus europaeus. NCBI lineage: Eukaryota > Metazoa > Chordata > Mammalia > Lagomorpha > Leporidae > Lepus > Lepus europaeus. The sequence continues at coordinate 4,902,999 of NC_084843.1, read as the reverse complement.
TCCGAGTTGATGAGACGTGGTGTCCTGCCACTGCACGAATGACATGCTGAGTTCCAGATACAACCCCAGTGACATTCGGAAGACATTCACTGAGGGTCGTTGAGGTGTAGAGAAAACACACAACCGGCACGGAGCTTTAGGAACGAACTGACTTAACAAAGCCTTCCTAGAACCCCTCTGCGAATTTTCCCAAGATCTTCACAAGGAAGTCATCTGTTCCTCCTAACAACCCGCGAGGTGGACGCTGCGAACGTCCCCCGTCTCCACGCAGGAGACTGATGCAGCCAGGGTACGTAGCTTGCCCAGGCCCACACAGTGCGTAAGTGGTGAGGCTGGGGTGGGCGTCTGCATCCTGGGTTTTTTTTGCTGTCGTTGTTGATGAATAATTAATTCTGTATTTTCTAGGAATATATTTTACTATTTAGATGTGTACTTCCAAAGACTACTACAAAAACCACTAAGAAATAAATTATGGGAAGAATCTTTTTTCCCCAGATTCTCTGAGAATTTATTTGCTTATTTTCAATTACATTTTTAAGTTAACGAGAACAGTCTTAATGTAGTCATAGATATAATTCTAAGAACATAATGATATTTCCCTTCCCCCGTGCCTCCCTACCTCCTCTTCCTTTATTCTTTTTTAATTTTTGCAATAACATTTTTAATTTCCTTATAGTCAAAGACTTACTACTCCTCTAAATCAAGCATCCAGCAAGTAGAAAGTAGAAAGACCACCATTCAGCAGGAATATATAGACAATAATCGCATCCAAAGATGGCAACTTCTCTCAGACACATTAAAAATGTTCTTCTACTCTCTGTGTGTTAACGACCCCCAATCAGAGACAACATGGGAAATTTGTCTTTTCTGGGTGTGGTGTATTTCACGCAGTGTAACGATCCCCGGGGAGCTCTGGGGCTATAGTGGTGATGTAATCCACTTGCGTATGTACCCCCAAGACACCAGCAAAAGAGGTCACTCTCACTGCTGTCGTCCCTACTATTAGCACCGCTCTTGACAGTGGTAGGATGTTGTTAAGTGTTTGAGAAGATGACATATTTTAAACATCCATTCATTAATCGATTGATCACACTGAGAGTCTAAAGCGCGGAAGAGCGGATGGATGTTTGAAGACATTCAATTGCTTGCCCACACAGAAATGCTGCAGCTCAGAGAAGGCTGTGTGGATGCGACAGAAAGCAAACGAGTTAGAGGTTCAGGGAAGGGACCCAGGAGAAGAAGAAGTGGAGAGCCCTCTCCCAGCAGGTGAGATCTGCCCGATGACTCTCTGGGACACATGCACTAAGACACAAGTAAATTAATTTCTTCTGGAGTCCTGAGTGTCAGGCTCGTTAATCAGTGCCTGTGAGGCTTAGGTCGAGAGAACCACAGAATTTCAAAGATGTAAGTGACCCTGGAGGTCACCAAATTTCACTTTCTCATTTTGCCTGCGACTTTCAGGAGAGACCAAGAGCAGAGGAGCCAGTGGTGGCCTGGGGCTCTGCTCCCCTCCCTCCCTTCCTCCGGACAGCCTGCTCTGACACATCCCACGCAGCTCCACTCAGCTCCCCTCTGCCCAAAGCAGCCTCGCTTGGAGCCCCAAAGCCAGGGAAAGCTGTCTGACCTCCTTCAGCTCCCACGACACGCATGCTATAGTACCCTCTAACAATTAGCTTTCTGTAGCAGGCGAGTGTGTGTCTAATTTCCTTCCTTGGGCATGGAACTCAATAGTTACGTGTCCAGTGAATGATGCCAAGGTCACGTGTCTGGCACCATAGCACACACCTGGTTCACGTGCTGTGCCAGCTCAGGGACTTGCCTGGGGACGGGCACCAGGGCATGGGCTGTGTGCTAACGCTCCCTCGTCACCAGGAAGGTAAGCATCAGCGCGGCTGAGATTGTAACCTCTGGAGGAGACTGCCCGGACCCACTCCCGTTCTCCGCCACCGCCTCGCTGAGGTATCGAGGCATCTGCTTGTGTGCACATGGGCATGCTGGCTCCCCTGGCCGCTTGGGGCTTTCATGCGGGTTAAGCAGGAGGTAGGTAAGGCACTCGGGGTAGTAGTTACCACACAGCAAGTGCTCAACAGAAGTTAGCGAATAAAAGGGGGGATTTCTTATTGCTGTGCCTGAAGTGAAGCCTGACGCACAGTGGTGCACAATCCCTGGCAACTGCCATTTGTTCGCTGGCCTCTACAAACCTTGTCACTCTACCCTGCAGCGTGGAAATGTCCGACTCTCAGATTGCAGAAGCAGCTGGTGGCACTGCCCCCTGGACAGTGGGCAGATCACCAGGGAAGTGGTAGAGAGGATATTCTGTGCTGGAAGAAATGTATGTAACTACCACCGGCTCTTAAAAATTCCATAAAGTCGCATGAGCAATTAGAACACATTAGGGACCAATTCCATATTTGCTCCCAGAGCCAAACAGTGTAATTGTGTCACTGAACTAATATCATCATTTCCGTTTAGCACAAAGAGTTCTCAGGTCATAAACACAATGGGTTTTCATTCTACCATGGCCAACTGCTATGAGATAATAGAGACCTAATGACCCAGCCAGCTTAATCAAAGCGAGGGATTTTTTTTCCAGAAGCTCCTGTCATGAGAATTCTATGACCTAAACTTTAAAAATTATGGCACAACCCAAACACAAGGCAATATTTATTCACCTTTATGAAGTACTTAGGCCGGAAGATCTAAAATACACTGAGCCAAGTGCACTGAATTTAGGAAAACCGAATTCCTTAGAGTTAAGTCACTGGGATTATACCTGTTATGAAGGGGCCGGCCCTGTGGTATAGTAGGTTGAGCCTCTGCCTATGGCTCCGGCATCCCATACAGGCGTTGGTTCGAGTCCCAGCTGCTCCACTTCCCATCCGGCTCCTTGTTAATGACCTGGAAAAGCAGAGGACTATGGCCCAGGTGCTTGGGCCCCTGCACCCACATGGGAGACCCAGCTGGATTCTTGGCTCCAGGCTTCAGATCAGCCCAGCTCCAGCCTCTGCGGCTATTTGGGGAGTGAATCAGGGGCTGGAAGACCTCTCTTACTGTCTCTCCCTCTCTCTGTCTATGACTCTGCCTCTCAAATAAATAAATAAAAATGTTTTAAAAAGAACCATTGTGAGGTGTCAGTGACCTCCCCTGCTGTGACCACATGGCACAGGTGGAAGCAGCGATGTCCTTCCTCTACTTTTCAGTATTAGTCACAGACTCTCGTGGTCGGTGGCAGAATGACAAGTGCCCAGATTTGGCCACGTCTTTTCATCATCATATTTCCTGTATGTTGGCAAATAGTCTAACTGCGCAGCCTCGTCAGCAGCAGAAGGGGCCCGTGAGACTTCACAAGCCACCACCCCTGCCCTTTGCCTCGGCTGGGAGGGGACGGCTACGTTTGTGACTCCAGGAAGGTCTCCATGCTCCTGCTCACAGGACTGTCGGACGCGCGAGCTGCACTTGTAGTCAGAAGACAGAAACAGAAGTCCTGGTCAGAAAGAGCTCCCTCAGCAGGTCACTGCTGGGAGAAACGAGACTGTTTGATTCTGGCGTTAAGCTACGCGAGGGGGGTCACTGCCTTCTCATTTCTGCCTGCACTGGAAGATGTTCTGCTCCAGTGGGAAGCGTCCTTTTCTTCCTTCAAGGAAAAGCAGCCCTGCTGTACCACACCATCCTGTCCAAAAAGGAAGCAGGTCCCCTGTCCCATTGGAGCTTGCTCAGGTCCCTGCCAGTGATGGTTAGGACAGAGCTGAATAGAAAATGAATGTGGCAAAGCAGGTTAAAGCCACTGTCTGCAGCAACAGCGTCCCCATATGTGGGTGCCAGTTCAAGTTCAGGCAGCTCCACTTTCGACCCAGCCTCCCTGATAATGCACCTGGGAAAGCAGCAGAAGATGGCCCAGGTGCTTGGATGCTTGCACCCACGTGGGAGACCCAGAAGAATCTCCTGGCTCCTAGCTTTGGCCCTTCATAGCTCTGGCCATCGTAGCCATTTGGGAAGTGAACCAGCAGATGGTAGATCAATCTCTCTCTCTGTCTCTCTCTGTCTCTCTCTGTCTTTCCCTCTCTCTATGTAATTCTGACTTTCAAATAAATCAATAAAATATTTTTTACAAAAAGAAAGTGAATGGAAGCATCCTAAGCTTGCATCAGCCTCGGCTGGTTAAATAAACGATGGCACTCATCCGGTAGAATACCACGGAGCTAAGTGAAGAAGTGAGGCAGTCATGTACTGATGGGAACTTGTCCAAGACGACAAATCAGTAAATGGAAAAGCCTAGGCCATACATGATGAGTATAGTGCACTACAGTTTCTGTGTGTGCCTATCCTGGTGCTTACATATGCATAGAATTTCACTGGAAGGATCCATGAGGAGCTGATCATTGTGATTCAAAGCAGTAACCCGGAATCTGATGCACTGCAGTGAAAGGGAGCCTGCCTTTTCCTCTGCTGGTTTTTGCTAACTCTGGTGCTCTATTCAGACAGAGAGAGAGGGAGCGAGAGGGAGCAGGAGAGCAACAATTAGAGGGAGAGAGAGGGAGAGGGGAAGAGAGAGAGGGAGGGAGACAGAAAAAGGGAGGGAGGGAGGTGGGGGAGAGAAAAAAGGAGGAAGGGGGAGGAAGAACGATTTACATTTTTAAAAAATAAACGGTAATTCTGCACATGATGTTAGAATAATTGTCATCCAAATGAAAAAACACACACTTAACATATACAAAGATTAATTCAAAATGGATCAGATATCTAAAGATACAAAAGTATTAAACTTCTAGAAGAAAACCACTAAGGCCTGGGAATAGATGACAAGTTCCAGGAAATGACATCAAAATCTTTACCTAGTAAAAAATAATTGATGACTTGAACTTCATTAAAATTTTAGATGAGCATTCATTCAGAGCTGTGTCAAGAGAACAGAGAAGCTGTAGACTAGAAGAAAACACTTACAAATTGCAGATTCAACATGGACTTGCGTTGGGAATGCCTGAAGAATTCTCAACATTCAACAACAAAAAAGAAACAATTTTTAAAAGCAGGAAAGGACTTGAACAGACACTTCACCAAGGCTAAGTAATAATAATAAATAGGGCCACTAAAGATGTTCGACATCATCAGCCACTGGGAAAATACAGATAAAATCAGGATGAAACACTACCCTATCCCTATCACAGTGACTGAAATAGAAAATAACACTGACAGCACCACACACGGCGGGATGAAGTTCAGCCAGAACTCTCAGACACTGGTGATGGGCATACAAAATGGTACAGGTGCTCCGGAAGACGCTTTGACAGTTTCTTGTAACATTAAGCATTCGCTTACCATATGTGTCAGTAATCCAGATAATTTGCCCTGACGTGTGCAGGAGGACTGGTAGGACAATGGATGCTTGGTGGAGCGGTTCAGATGCTGTGAGAGACGTTCACATCCCACCCTGGACTGCCTGAGTTTGAGTTGCAACCCAGCCTCTGATTCCAGCGCCCTGCTAATACACACCGGGAGACAGCAGGCAGCAGGATGCTCACGTACTGGGGTCCCTGCCGCCCACATGGGAGACTCGGACTGAGTTTCCAGTTCCCAATTTAGGCCTAGCCCATCCCCAGCCACTGTGCACACTTGGAAAGTGAACCAGTGGATAGAGGATCTCCCCTCCCATCCGGCCTTTCAAATAAATGAAATGCCGGATTCTTTATTTAAAAAGAAAACCTCATAGAATTGTATACCAGCAGAAAAATATTAAATGTCACTGTGTGAAGATTTTTAAATTAAATTAAATTGAAAAAATAAAAGGGTTCCAGCTTCCAGCAATGGCAGAGTAGATCAGTGGAACTAAACTGCCATTGCAATGTTCTTATGTGTGAAGTAATAAAAAATTAAGTCAAAGATTATTATGATAAATTAAAAATGCATAAGATGATTTCTAGAGTAATTACCAAAAAAATTTAAAAATATAGCAAAAAAAGCCTAAAGAAGAACCAAAAGAACTATTGCATTACCCACAAGAGAAATCAGGAATAGAAAACAAATAGAACACAGGAATAGAAGGCAAATGAGACAAATAAAACACAAAGACTAAAACTGCCTAATCTAACTGTATCAGTAATTGGACTAAGTATAAACAGACTAAACGCTCTAAACAAAAAAGATTTTCAAACTAGATTAAATCTAAGACTCAAATATTCATGTTTGTTGTCTCCAAGGACACATTTAATACAGAGATACAAATAAATTGAAAGTAAAGCTATGAACAAATGGTCACAGCTTGAGAGTAAAGTCCACATCCCAAGAGTGAGCTATCTGCCCAGACTGCAAAGAAATGCACATGAGTTGCTCTAAGTCTGAGATTAAGTCCCTACAAATTTTTTTAAAGATTTATTCACCCATTTGAAATGGCGCAGTCACAGAGAGGCAGAGGCAGAGAGAGAGAGGCCCTCCATCTGCTTGTTCACTCCCCAAAGAGCCACAGTGACCAGAGCTGTGCCAATCTAAAGTCAGGAGCCAGGAGCTTCTTCCAGATCTCCCATGTGGTTACAAGTACCCAAGCACCTGGGCCATCCTCCGCTGTTTCCCCAGGCACATTAGCAGGGAGTTGGATCGGAAGTGGAGCAGCCGGGACTTGAACCGGCATCCATGTGGAATGCTGACCCAGCCAGCTTTACCTGCTACACCACAGTCCTGGCCCCCAGTCCCTACAAATTTGAAGTGATCTGTCAGCAACCTATTTGTTGTAACAGAAGCCAGCACTCTTCAGAGAAAGATAGCAGAATCCAAACTCTCTATAACATGTAAGTCATAATGTCTCACATTAATGAAAATTTACTACACATGTGAAGAAACAACAAATGTGAATCATGATCAAAAGAAAAAAAGTAGGCAGCGCTGTGGCTCACTAGGCTAATCCTCCGCCTGCGGCACCAGCACCCCAGGTTCTAGTCTAGTCAAGGCGCCGGATTCTGTCCCGGTTGCTCCTCTTCCAGTCCAGCTCTCTGCTGTGGCCCGGGAGTGCAGTGGAGGATGGCCTAGGTCCTCGGGCCCTGCACCCGCATGGGAGACCAGGAGAAGCACCTGGCTCCTGGCTTCAGATCGACACAGCACACCAGCCATAGCAGCCATTTTGGGGGGGTGAACCAACAGAAGGAAGACCTTTCTCTCTATTTCTCTCTCTCACTGTCTAACTCTGCCTGTCAGAGAGAGAGAGAGAGAGAGAAATTAGTGAATATAAATAGACCCAGAAAGGCTTAGGTGTTGAAGTGAGAAGAAATGATTTCAAAATAATTGTGATAAATATGTTAAATAATCTATTATAGCATTTCTTTTTTTTAAGATTTGTTTATTTATTTGAAAGGTAGAGTTACAGAGAGGCAGAGGCAGAGAGAGTGAGAGAGAGAGAGAGTCTTCCATCTGCTGGTTCACTCTCCAGATGGCCACATTGGCCAGAGTTGCATCGATCAAAAGCCAGAAGTCAGGATCTTCCTCCAGATTTCCCATGCAGGTGCAGCAGCCCAAGGACTTGGGCCATCTTCCACTGCTTTCCCAGGCCATAGCAGAGAGCTAGATTGGAAGTGGAGCAACTGGGACTCAAACCAGCGCTCATATGGGATGCTGGCACAGCAGGCAGCAGCTTTACCTTCTATGCCACAGCGCCAGCCCCCAGTAGCATTTCTTAACCCTGGCAGTATTTATATTTGGGGCTGAATAATTATTAATTGTGGCAGCATCCTTTGCCACAGATGGAAAATAAATGAGGTTACAGATTCGAATTCACCTTTATCAATAAATACATCAAACATAAATGAAAAACTGCTCTAATTAAAAGGCAGCAATTGTCAGACTGAATTACAAACCAAGACTAAATGATACTCTGCTTGCTCCAAGTATAAAGTCATGCACAGATTGAGAGTAAAAAAAGGGGGGAGCAATCCATGAGAGCTGTCCACGTAAGACAGATGGTGTAGCTGTGTTACCCTCAGACGAAAGAAACTTCAGAGCAGGAAGGAGAATCAGAGACAGAGACGTTCCAATTCATCAAGAAGGGAAACTTTTCTTTAAAAAGGGCGCTTTTGAAAACAAAGCTTAAAACATAGGAAGCCAAAATGGACGGATTGGAGAGCAGGAACTGCGTTCTAGCTGCTTGCGCAACCCAGCACGGCCGCAGCAGGGAATACAGCAGACGCATCGAGGGCAGCGAGCCTGTGCCACTTTCTAGCAGCTCCTACAGCGTTACTCAGTTTGCTCACTAATTCGCTAATATATTTACTGGCCAAACACTGAGCATTGACCTTCACCTAATTCCCACTTACGTGAATATCACATATCTCCCCTACTTCCACAGCTTGTTCTTGAGAACGCGGACTCATTTCCCACAAATTAGTCATCACGGGGGTTTAATGCTCCACCTAGCACATCTAAGACCTCAAGGGTGCTTGAGTCAATGTGCGCTGCTGCCTTCACCAGCCTGCAGGGAAAATATCTAATTCCAGAGAACTTGTGCGAGAGAACCTCATTAGTCTTCGGATAATAAATTATCGCTCACTCCACTGGGCTCGGCCCGAGCGATGGCCCCTGCAGAGTTCGGTAGACGAGGGGCTGACTTGGGTGGCAGGGGATGAGTTAAGGAGAGAGGGGGACTTAAGAGAGCTGAGTGAGGTGGGCCGTGGGGAAGAGATGCACGTGGGTGGGAAGATATTCTCTGGATGACATGTCCCCACCCCTCTGACCCACACTTGCTTTCATCGTGTGGCCAAAGATCTCCCGTGGGGGCTGGGGAACCCCTCCATGCCTTCGTGGGGAGGGCGACAGGGCAGGCTACCCAAGCACAGCGGAACCCGTCCGTCAGCTCCTACGTACTGCTCCTGATGACCCGGGGCGTGCTCGCTGAAGAAGCCGAGGAGCCAGCACAGAGCTCGCACAGCCTGAATCCCCAGCAACAAGAGCGGTTACGTTAATCACAGGGCAAAGTAGAATAACCTGGCGCTTCAAAAAGACCAAGGGAAAAGATCCCCAAATATGTCATTAGCTGAAGAAAAGCAAAATGGGGCTCAGTGGTATAGTCATCCCCAAAGCAAAACGAAAAGATACGTATGTATGCAATTAAAGCATGGTTTGGGAATATATAACACATCATTTAAAACATATTCTGGAATATGTATGTGTGTACATGTGTACATATATAAGCACATATATACACACACATACATATACATGAATGCACATACATCTAATGTATTCCAGAATGATATATAAAATAGCCTAATCTTGAGCAAGATCAGGGCATGGTGCTGAGATCAGGGTAAAATGAAGTCTTACCTCTCCTGGCAAATTTTCTTTACTGTTTAGTTTTGCTTAATTTGATTGCTATCTTAATATATTTTTATACAGAGTGATTTTTGTTTTGCTGGGAGACACTATGAAATCTCTAATACAAACCCCTGGTTTACGGTACAAGGATAAGGCAAGTGGAATCCCAGAATTTACGAAATTTCCCACATCCCAGAGGCCATTAGAGCAGAACTGGGCTGCAAACCCCTTCTTCCGGCTCCACACCACCACCTTCCAAAATGTAAAATCTGTTCAGCTTGGCAACGCTGGGATCTTAGAGTCAACTTCATCAAGTGTACATAGTGTCCGTGGGGATATCTTTTTTTTTAAAAAAAAAAAAAAAAAAAGAACTCCTAGCAGAAATGAAAAGGGAAAGATCATCTGCAATGCTGAACAGAACTACAACAGGATTCAGCCATTCCACCTCTAGGCATACACCAAAAACAGAGAAAAACATATGGCAACCCCAAACCCCATACATGAATATTCAAAGCAGCCTTATTAATAAACAAACAAGAGCCAAAATATAAAAACGACCTAAGCATCAATTGGATCTGGCAGTAAAAGGAAGAGAGGTCCTGGTATATGGCAGAGTGAGGATGAAAATGGAAACCATCAGGTTAAACCAAAGCAGACACAAAAGGCCACGTGTTACATGATTCCATTTGCATATAATATCCAGATTAGGCAAATCTATAGAGACAGAAAGTGGTGGCTGCCTAGGGGCTAGGGATAAAGGATAATGGGTAGAGGCTGTGGAGTTGTGTTTTGGACTTAATGAAATACCCTGGAACTGATTGTGTTGATGGCTGCACAGTCTACCATCGTCAGTAGAGCCACTGAATTTTATACTTCTAATGGGTGAATCATGTGGTACATTAAGTTACATTTCAATAAGCCTGTGAAAATTAAAACCTTAAATCTGTAACTTTGCATGGGCCCTGGAGAAAGGGGCCAGAATGGGTGTTCTTCCAAGAACAGGCTGACCACCCCAGTCTAGACCTTGGGTTTCAGGGAGCAGCCCACCCTCACCTCTGCTTTGGGAAAAGTAGAAGTGGAGGAGCCAAGAAGGACAGGTCCCAGCTACAGGGGTTAGAGGATGAGGCTGTGGCCAGGCCAGAAGCTGACCTCCTGTGTGGGGCCCGTGGACAGGTGGAGCCTCCACTCTGGGTCCAGGACTGTCTTTTGGCACGATGCCTCCACTTCTCGCTGACCCCGACCACCCTGCTCATGCAGGTGCCGGGACATTGACCCAGAGCGGCTCCACACGCCAAGCCCCACCCTGGCTGCTCAGGCTGGTCCAGCCAGCTCACTTTAGCTCTGTATCTCCCTTCTGATGAGACGCCTGCCCTTCCTCTTGGCACCCCCAGTGACAAGCCTCCCAGTGCAACCGGAATCTGGGACAAGGCAGAGCTGGTCTCACAACCTGCGGTCAAGGTCCGTGGATGTCCTTCGACTGACAACATCTGAATCCAATTGTGTTGCAGAAGGGATGGGTCTGCTCCTCCAGCGAGGATCTTTCAAAACTGATATATTCTCCCGCTGACACATCTCTCCCATTAAATACTAATCAACGGGGAATCTCTCCATGAATTTAACACTCTTTAAAATATCTTTCTGCAAAGAGTACGGAGTAGAAAGACATTTTGGAGCGCTCTGAAATGCAGCACATCTCCTGACTTTTAAATGTGTCTACGTGGATTTACTTTAAGAACCAGAAAAATACATTTTTCTGAGACAACCTTCGTTCATTCATTAATTTAAACGTCTGTTCTCTCTCTGGAAGAGATTGACTCAACAGCCTTGATGCAATAAAACAAATGCTTATGCACTTATGCGTTCAACTGTGTGACTGTGGACAAGCCACTCGCCGGCTCTCAGTATCTTATGTCTTCTACAACGTGAAAATGACGGCATTACATACTCGATAACAGCATTTGGCCAACAAAGAATGTATGAGAACAGAACCCACAGCTGGCACAGTGTAACACTCAGGAGAAGTCAGCCACTCTGACTACTACCGCTGCTGTGTCTCTGAAGAAGAGCTGGTGGAGAGGGAACAGAGATTTGGACCTTGGGCCCCCAGCTCCCCCACGCCAGCTCGGAACTCTGTTACACTTCACAGAGTGACACAGTGCCTGTGGTCATGAACCTGGATACCCAAGGATTTGCAACTGAACCGAAATAACTGTGTGGTTGTACAAACACAGCAACACAAAACAAGAACATCGCTTCAGAGTGGAGGGCATTGTGGCACACTACTTGAGATGCCCACATTCCACACCAGAGGATAGGATTCAGTCCCAGCTCTGCTTCCAAGCCAGTTTCCTGCTACTGGTGCACTTGGGAGACAGCAGGTGATGCTCCAACTACTTGGGTCCCTGCCACCCACAAGGGAGACCCAGAGGAAGTCAAAGGCTCTTGACTTTGACCTGGCCTAGCCCTGGCTGTTGTAACCATTTGAGATGTCAACCAGCAGACGGAAAACCAATCAATCAATCAATCTTTCTCTTTCTCTCTGCTAATTTTTAAGTTAACTAATTAAAAAACACTTTGTAATGATGACTTGGGCCATTTTCTTCCCCCTTTCCCTTACTTTTTAAAAAAATGAAACAAATAAATACATAGAAGAAAACTATTATAACTCCTGGTTCTCCTGATTTTAAGTGGAGAGAGGTGGATCTCTTCAAAGAGCATGAGCATTCTTAGAGATGGTAACAGGACTCAAAGAAGCCACAGAGCCAAAATAGGCTACGAGGAAACTGAGGGTTAGGCTCCAGGCTACAAGCATCAGGACGCTGACATTGAGACCTCCTTAGATAACGTAACATTTGAGACAATTTCAAAAAATAAAGCTGCTTTAGCTAAAAGGTTTAAAGATGCATCCATGGACAGATAGGTGGCCATAATGATCAGGCATTGTTGACACTATGACCATCTCCCAATGACTGCAACTTCTAAGAAATGGACAGATCATTTCAAAAGTTTAGGGTCAGAGCCCAGAGGTGCCTGAAACCTAGGAACTCTGTGATCTTTCCACCATCCAACCTTGAAATTCTTCCCTCAACTGGACAAGCATCCAGCACACCAAGGCTACAGTTGACTGAAGGCTTGCTGTGTGCTGGGTAGTACTGTGCTCAGTGCCTTTCGGACATGGTTCTCATCGCCCAGGCACAGTGCTAGCTACAGTCAGAGCCAGGATTCAGGCTCAAGCTGGTCTAATTCCAACACGGGCGTCCCTACTACTGATCCCACGGTACAGAGGAGCCCTTTCAGGCTCACTTCCTGTTAGCAAAGGTCACTTCCTGGCAGCACCCTGGGCTCTCCTGCCTGTTTTGTTGTTGTTTTTGCTTGTGTCGTTCTCTCTGCAGAAATGTCACCTGACCACTGAGTCTGTGGGAAGCTAATCCACCTTCAAAATAACACAAGCCAGAGGCCCCCGAAGAGCCCCCCATTCTCCTAACTGTGCCCACATCTGCTTTTTCCACTTGTGTGGAGTCCTGGTACCTCTCTTTAGGAAGCTGGGAGGATACACGGAGATCCCCGGAGTCCTGGAAGGGGAGTGGACCCTCCCATCAGAGTGCAAATCCTCACTCTGCTTTCTATTCGTTCCAGGAGCATAGGTGCCTTCCTCCAACTTCCACCTGGGGCGTGGAGGCAGCAGTCCCCACTTGGAAGGGCTGCCGGGGGGGCCCTCTCTTGACTCTTCCCCTTCCCCGCTGGGAGCGCACCTCATTATCTCCCTGGTGCAGCACTGGGGGTTTTCTTGCTGCTCGTGTTAAGTTGTGTGAGATGCACGAAGGACCATGTATTATTCAGCACATGTTTCCTGCTCAGCCAATGCTGCCTCCATTACTTTATGTCAAATTGGACTAAGTGTGCACCTCCCCAGGACCAGGGAGTAAATTCTTAGATCCCCTCGGTTATTCATCTGGATCTCCTCATATATATTTTAATGCAATACAAAGTATTGAGAGTTATTAGCCCCTAGAAATAGCCTTTGCAAAGAACTTCTAAATCTTAGGCAGGAAGCTATGTTTACATAAGTATTTATCAGGATAAGGATGTCAGTGCATTTTGTAAACAATGCTCCCGGGCACCCTTCCCATCTCTGCTCAGAACAGACTGACTGTAATTATTCGTATTTGATTCGTAGGTGCTACCTAGGAACCCTGCCCTGTTGTCTCTGCAGCTACCAGCACAGAGAAGCCAGGGAGTGAATGTGATGCCCAGGGCCCACCACTCACCAGCACAGGATCTTTGACAAACCTATAAATTCATCAAAAGTTTTCTTTCCCATTGTCAAATGGGGACAGTAACAGCATTATCCTTGAAGAAATATTGTAAGGACTCAGTTTTTTGTTGTTGTTGTTGTTGTTGTTTGACAGGCAGAGTTAGACAGTGAGAGAGAGAAACAGAGAGAAAGGTCTTCCTTCTGTTGGTTCACCCCCAAATGGCCATTACGGCTGGCGCGCTGCGCTGATCTGAAGCCAGGAGCCAGGCGCTTCCTCCTGGTCTCCCATGCGGGTGCAGGACCCAAGCACCTGGGCCATCCTCCACTGCACTCCCGGGCCACAGCAGAGAGCTGGACTGGAAGAGGAGCAACCGGGACAGAATCCAGCACCCCAATCAGGACTAGAACCCAAGGTGCCAGTGCCACAGGCAGAGGATTAGCCAAGTGAGCCGCGGCACCTGCCAAGACTCAGTTGTAAACTATGCAAAAGTGCTTGCTAACATGTAAGAAAGATGGTGTTAGTAAGAATTACTGGGGTGGCATTTGGCCAGGGGTTAAGACACCAGTTACCATTCCCACATCCCATACCACAGCGCCTGTGTTTGACTCCTGGCTCCACTCCTGACTTCATGCAGACCTTGAGAGGCACCAGGTGATGGCTTGGGTACCCGAGCCCCTCCCCATGGGAGACCTGGATTGAGTTCCTAGGTCCTGTGTTTGGCCTGAGCCATGCCTGGCTTCTGTGGACATTTGGGAAGTGAGCCAGTAGATGGGAATCTCTCTGTCTCTCTGTCTCTCTCTCTGTCTCTCTCTCTCTCTCTCTCATAAATAAATGTAATTGTTTAAAGGATAGCTTAATCATAATAACTGCCCCTACGTATAGCAGATATTCCCCAAACCTAGTTCTGAGCTTCCCAGCTACCAAGTCACAAAGGAAAACCACAGTTTATGTTCTTCTCAGTGTTTACTAAGAGGAAAGTTCTTTAGGAAGAAACTTTAATGCAAACTGTGCCCAAGGCAATGTGCTCTGTAGATACACACAGGAGACCAGCGGCTTCCTCATGCAGGCTGTGTGCAGGGTCATTTGGGAAAGAAAAACAGTTTCCGTCCTGGGACTGCTGCTCATGGTGACACCTGGTGTAAGCTGGGGGTGACATGTAGCCGTTCTTCAGTGGAGGGCTCCTGGGGAACAGGGCTTCTGCTCCACACGTGGGGCTCCTTCTTTGGGCTTGAGAACTTCTCATTGTCAGAGAATGGCTTCATGAGAGAGAGAGAGAGAGAGAGAGAGAGAGAGAGAGAGAGAGAGAGAGGAGACAGAAATGGGGGGGTGAGAGAAAGGGAGGAGAGAGAAGAGAGATACAGAGAGAGGGGGGACAGAAATGGGGGGGAGTGAGAGAAAGAGGGAGGAGAGGGAAAGAGAGAGAAGAGAAAGAGGGAGGAGAGAGAAAGAGGGAGAGAGAAATAGAGAGAGGAGAGAGAGAGAAGAGAGACACACAGAGAGAGAGGGAGAGAGAGAGCTTCCTTCCGCAGGTGCCGCATCACCTGCTCATAAGACAGAGCATCAAGGATCCGTGACTGCCTCTGCCTGCCTTGTTTGACAGCTAGAACCAGACTGAAATCTTGACCAGAATACAGTCCTTCACCAGAAGAAAAATCCCTAACTGAAACACCTCTTGCTCAAAAGTAGACTCTGGAGTTACAACGGACATCAATGAGCACAATCCTCATTTGACTAATGCAAATATCTATTGGGAATAAATTATGGGCCCAACGATATTAGTATTGATAAAAGCATATACATTTATTGAGTGCTTTCTATGAGCCGAGGAATAATTCTGGATCCTCATGGTCTTTAAAAAACGTGCTGACTGGTGCTCAGCCCTCTGCTCTCTGCTGGGCCACCCACCTGGCCTGCCAGGCGTATTTTCTCCATTCAACCCACTCTCTCCCCATCCGAGTGACTGGGCACTCTGTCCCTTCCATTCTGACAGATGTCCTATGCTCAATAAAGCCTCATCACTTCACTCTCTGTCTCACACTTGAATGCTTTCTTGGGTGAAGAGAGAATTCCATGGCTTCCGGGGTCTTTCCTCCAGTGACATTTCCGGCGACCATGAAGGGACCCACGCACGAAGGAGCCATGAAGAAATCCATGAGGGAATTCACGAAGGAATCCTAAGAAAACTCCATCCAGAAGACAAGCCGTCCAGCTCCAGGTGCTTCCAGCCTACCTCAGGCAAGGTGCCCACCCTCTGGACAAGCAGAGCAATGCTTCCCAAGGCCACTCTCAAACACCAGGGACAGATAGCAAGAGAAAATACCCATCTCCATCTCTGCGCCCATTTGTCAGCTTCTGAAGTAGCTACAGAAGACAGACCTCTGGCCATTTGTCCCCATAAGATTATGGGTATTTCTCTCTTGATGGGGGACATGTCAGGTAAGAAGTCAGAAATTTAGCCCATGTGTGTGTGAGACAGGCCTGAAGCCCAGCACCTACTGCAGAAACGCCAGAAGCCCAGCATCTTGTGCTCAAAGTCCTGCCCAGACCCTGGTAACCTCCCAGGTGGTTCCAGCCCTTCCCCCAAGGAAAGCTCCCAGGAGAATTCTCTCTCCTCGGGACCAGATGGGTTACCTGATCTGATCACATGGGGCAATACAACCTTCTCAGTTCCCCTAAGGGAAGCCCCTCTACTCTGCCCAGGAGCCAGCAAACCGGGAGGAATTTCCTATTTTTCACCCAACAAACCCTTTCCCCAGGGATCCTCATCCTTTGTCCTGGAGGAGAGGGGGAGGAGGGCAAACAAGCTCCCTTTAAAACCCAGGGAGTCCAAACAGACTGCCCTCTTAGCCCTCTGCCTCTGTGAGCTGCCCACCTGGCCCCATTCAACCATGTAACCTGGCTCTCCCCTAGTCCGAGTGACTGGGCACTCTCTCTGTCCCTTCTGCTCTATCCCCAATAAAGCCTTATCACTTCGCAAAAAAAAAAAAAAATGCTGACTATACAGAGATTTTTTTTCCCCCAGACAGACTGGTGCATATTTGCATCTTGTAGCCTGCAGGATGCTTTGGCAAACCTGTACCAGCCAAAGCCGCAGCAGGAGAGCAGAACACGTTTAGGAAGGAAAGGTGAAGGATTCCGCAAGTTGGGAAAACAGAACTCTGGACTGCTTTCACAGCCTGCAAAGTGTAAGCCACCGAGATCCCCCTTCAGGTAACACTCCCAGGCATCCAGAATCATCTTCCTGTCCGGGGAACCCATCACCCCCTCTCCTAAACAGGGGTGTGATGGCTGCTTCGGGATTGCCCCCTGCACACAGAAGCCCAGGGGAGAGCTCTGGCTTGCAAACCTCCCTTCACTCTGCCTGTTCCCAATACCCTCGGCATAAGGCCAACTCTTCATAGGGGCTGCAAGGCCTGACTCCATCTGATCCCACAGCGCCCCAGGCAGCACTTCCAGGGCCCTACTGGCCACCCTCAGACCCACCCTGGCCTCGCTGCCCCCACCCAGTCTCCCTCTCCAGCCTGGCCGGTGCCCCGTGCACTCCCCTCCCTGTAAACCCCACACTGTGACTGTCAGCGCCCTCTGCATCCGGCACTGTGTGACGAGCTGACCGTGACAGTCCCGTGCTGAGCTCAGCAGGTTCTCACAACAGATGCTCAGGGGCGCTGGCGGCAGGGACACATGAAAGATAACAGGCAGAAGACCATCCAAGAAGCCAGCTGCTGAGCCCACCTAGGCCCCACAAGAGCAGAGGCTCCTCACCTCTATCTGGGGCCAAAACAACCACACACAGGTTCTGAGACAGTACAGGATGGACACGACCTGGAAAGGTTTCCTGGTGCCCAGCCATGGTCCTGGTCGGGAAGCCACTGGTCTCCCTCCTCGGAGCGGCACCTTTCTTTGAGATGAGTGTCCAGGTCTTCTTTTAAATACAGGTGCATCTGCAATGCAGAGAACTTCCCCCTGTGAGCTCCGAGAGGTCCATCCACCAAATAATACGACACGTATTCTAGTCCCCGGTGGCTGGGGACAGGGGGCAGCTGGGGGCCACGCTTCTGAAATAGTCATCTTTCCTGCGTTAAGTTCAGGACAACCTTTCGCTTAGTTTGCAAAACACTGACTTAGCATTTTGATCTTGAGAGTGCATACTAAGCGATGATAATCGAGTTAAAATACCAGAGCCTCATCTGCTATCAGTGCACACACCTCCTGCTCTCCCTACAGGCTCCAGGGGTCTGACACCTGCAGAGCAACATGGGACCCTGAGCGCAGCCAGCCTGGAAAAACCCACAGGGGAGTCCAAGGACGACGGATCAACTCCCGCTCTGAATATGATCCAAAGAAACCTAAGCAGAAAATACCAACAATGCTTTGTTTCCACACAAAACTTGGCCCCTTGGGAAATTAGCCTTTGATGATTTATGGGACGTGGCTCTTTCGTGGCGCCACGCTTTGCAGTGCCGATGAAGACAACCACAATGTATAATTGATTCCACTTGAAGCTCAGCAAGTCAATAACGAACTTTGTTTATACATAATTTTGCCGGGCAAATCTCCCAGATGGTACTGAAATGTTGCATTTTTAAGATGCTGGATCTGGTCCAGGAGGATCATAAATTATAAAGATAATGTGTCTTTTGTATCGTTACCGTCAGCTAATTGTAATCACAATCCTAGCCGTGGTAAAATCTGACTGCGTCCTATTTTGATGTAACTCTTGACATTTTTAAAGCTTTGTTTATTTAAGAGACAAAAGTCAAAATAAGGGCTGTGGACTGCCAAAGCTCCACCTGCCATGCAAGCACGATTTTGCAAATTAAAACCGATCATGAAAATAGAAATAGTCCCATAACAGGAGGCAGCAGTCCTGAAATCAACTCAGACATGTTTACAGGCTAACTTTCTTCCTCTGCAGGGGGAAGCTCTGTCTGGGTTCCTAGGAAACAAACACAGATTTCAGTGATAATTTTCTACTATACAAACAAGCAACCTCTGCTCCTAGTAAAGATAAAATTATGTTTCTCTTATTGTTGCATCACAAAAAATACACTTGTACAGATTGTCACAAAATTGGGAGGGTAGGCTGAGGAGAGAATGACTTGAGACACAAGGTCTCCGCTTACCAAAATGTTTCTGGGGACCGTCGTGGGTGCACTTGCAGGCCAGGCCTTGTCCCCACACAGCTGAGGCTAGGACACAAGCACAGCCACATGACTCCCTCCCAAGGGAGCGACAGGGCCTGCATGCTAAGGCCCTGCGGGACAGAGGAGGCAAACATCAGTTTCCAGAACGAGTCTCCGAATGGAAAATTACCCAGACCCAGGCTCCAGCTTGCAGGCAGCTCTGATAATTGAGCTGCTTCTCCCCGGGGCAGCCCCATATCACCTGCTCCAGGTGAGAGGCCTCAGGCACTTAGGTATCAAAGGATGGGTAATGATTCTCTCAAGGAATAGCAGGAAGCCCAGCTGGCTTCTGAACAAGGGAGGAGATGGGGCACCAAACTTTAGAGAGCTCCAAACCAGCCACACAGCAGTGGAGCCCAGACCACGGGGCTGCCACCAGGGCCTGCGTACCTGCTTGTCCAATAAATCCCTGGAAGCTGCTGTTGCTGGCCCAGACGCCACATGCAGGGAACCGCAGCCTGAGAGCCACCCTGCTGCAGGCAGTGGTCTTGGGCCAGAGGCATCATCTCCTGGGGCCTCATCAGAAATGCACAACCCCAGCCCCACCCCAGTACCTGTAGATTCCAGAACCAGATATCCAGGAAGTCGTGCACACGCTGCAGTTTGCGAAGAGCAGCACCACATGGCCTAAGGTCTTTCCAGCTGATTCCACGTCCAGCGCGTGCGCACACACACACACACACACACGCCAGCCCCCTGCACATGGGTTTCCAGGTGGGGAAGAGAAGGTGTGATTTCTTTCCCACTCCATCTCCTCCACAAAACCTACCAACACAAGATGCCAGTGCAAACCATGCCAATTAGCACTGCACTTTCTGCACCTGTAACAGTGTTGCCCACCTCAACTTGCCAGAATGAGGGCCTGTCACATGAAGTAATTATATGTAGCAAATAAGCAGGGTGGGGCAGCACTTCCAAAACCGACCACAGGGGCAGCAGGGAAACAGGTGTCTTATCTTAGAGGCAAGTGACTGCAGGAGGGGACGTTCTTGTCATCACAGGGAGGGGAGGGCTCAAGTCCTCGCAGGTGCAATTCAGAAACACGCGCCAACTTAGGTTGCCTGTTACGGTGCTAGGGCTTGAGCTCCCTGGGGCGGAGACCTCAGTACTAAAACGCAGCAAAGCCGGCCCTGTGGACGCCTCCTGACTCAGCTGTGCAGGGGTTGCTCTTGTGGCCCACTTGGCTGCTGATTGCATCCCTCCCTGGAGTGGACTGAGCACCTGAAAGACATCTTTGGAGAACATCAGGTGCTTCTAGGGTCCTGAAAGAGAAGTGAGGGGCGGGCCTTGTGGCAAAGCCGTCGCCTGGGATGCCCACATCAGAGTGCCTGGGATTTATTCCTGCCTCCGTTTGCAATCCAGCTTCCTGCTAACGCTCCTGGGAGGCAGCTGGTGACGGCTCAGGTACCTGGGTGCCTTGGCAGCCATGTGGGAGACCTGGTGGAGCTTCTGACTCCTGGTGTCTGCCTGGCCCTGCCTTGGCTGTTGCAGGCCCATGGGAGATCTCCCCCCCACCACCCCACATCACCACCACCCCATCTCCCTCTGCCTTTCGAATATATGTATATATATATATATATATATATATATATGAAATAGAAATGAGTCACAATAAAGACCCGTGAGCAGCTCAGGGCGCTAGCCAGTGACGACAGCAGCCCATCCATCTTCGAGATGTGCCCTGGCCCTGTGCCTAGGAGCAAGGTAGCGACTTTCTGGACTTCTTGATCTTGCTGTAGCCTGGTGTAGGTCAAGACCTGTACACAGTAGGTGCCCAATACCTGTTTGCAGGTTGATTGAAGAGCTGGTACAAGGACAGGTCATCTGCTTATTCTGTAACATGCGCCAGGCTCTCCCACCCAACTTGTTCCTGTTTCACACCCAGTTCCACTGACCCAGTAGCCATGCTGACCATAGCTTAGCTCTCCAGCCAAGAGCTCCTCCACAGAGAGGAGTGTGTTTAACCCCAGGAGCCTGGAAGTTGGGGTCCCGGCTGTCAGGGAGGAGGGGTGGGCAAGTTCAAGCTTTCTCGGCAAATGGAAAAGCAGTAAGATTTTAGACCCGTTGGGCCACAGAGTCTCAGCTGTGTGACCACTAACCTCAGCTGATGGGGCCTGACATCAACCAACGACAAGACACAAACAGGCATGGCCGTGCTCCAACACAACTGTACCGACGGACACTGAAATTTGAGCTTTGGGTGATTTTCATGTATTACCAAAAAGAATCCTTCTTTTGATTTCTGTCCATACCAAATAGAAATATAAAAGGACAGTCTGTTCTTGCAGGCAAGGAAGCCGTCGGCCAGACTGAGCTTGCAGTTGTACTTTGCCATCATCTCGAGGTCAAGTTCAAGATCATCGGCTCTGGCTCAAACTGTGGCTCTGCCAAGCTGCTTAGCCTCTCCCCAGTGCTGCCGTCACTGTCAGTGAGAGGATGCCCGTGAAGGCTGGGGTGCGTGGTGAGAGTCCAGTCCGTGGTGGTAGCAAAGGTGGTGTGGAGGCTCCAGAATTAACCCACGCAAGCAAAGGCCATGGACAGAGGAGCTGCACCAGGTCTCTTTTGGATAAACACCCATAGGAACAAGGGTTCTTTCAAGAGACTGGAGCCTCCCTGGGGCAAGGTGCCAAGAAAGGGCTCCACTGTTAAATGGGCAAAACCAGCAGCACCACCTGTGGGAAGGTAGGAGAGGGCAGCTGTCATGGCCGAAACCAGGCTTATCCACAGCCGGGACCAGGAGCTGAGGGGGCCAAGGTATTCCCGCTGGGACCTTATGACAAGCTGGTCACTGGGCCTCAGGTTTGTCCTCTGTGACACATGTGTGAATGGGGCTCACCAGTGTTTACTGAATGCTCACTGTGTGCCAGGGCTGTGTTACATACTGGAAACAGTGGCAGACGAGAGGAAGAAAGAGGATAAACACGCAGACAGAAACCCGCAGCCGCCGTCAGCAGCTGCCTTGGCTTTGGAGCACACTGATTTTCCTCTTGGGTTTTATGACCTGAGGCCCAAGGGCCACGGCAGCAGCCCACAGGGTGGGTTCCGTAGCTGGCACTGCACTGTGGCCGGAGTCTGGCCAGGTGGACCAGCTGGGCACCTTCAAAGAGACAGAAAGGTTCAGGGACGAAGGGGGTTCCCCGTGGCGGCAAGAAGTTGGGATCCCAGATGGTCACGTGCAGTGCACTACACGTTAAATATCATTTTCTATTTCCAAGATGTTTCAGTGCACCTGTGCCCCGTACACACCTTGCCTACGCCCACCAGCTTGTGATCTCCAACAGAAAGAAGCAGCAAACAAACAAACAAAAAAAAAAATCGCTGAACCATGCTACAGGAGATGAGTGAGCAGAATAGAGAAGCGACTGGGTCAGCTTTGGGGAGGGAGGCCAGGACGACAGCCAGGGCTGGTGGCTAATGGGGCGCAGCCCGGGCGCCGCGGTCAGTGGGCCCTGAAGGTCGGAGACGATGCGTGCCTGTGCCACACTGTTCCCTTGGTGACATCAGCTCCCTCTTCCCCGGCCAGACCTTGGGGGGATCGGCCTTGCGTGAACGGTGTTGGGAGAGATCCAGGGAGGGGCTGGGTGCAACCCCTGAGGCAGGGAGGACAGGGAGCCAAGGGAAGAGGGAGGCCATGGGCGGCTGTGCCCACACGGGAGCAACGCCCTGCCCACTGGCCGTGACCGTGAAGCCCTTTGGGGATGTCAAACACAGCCTGCGGGTCATTTAAAGTCCGAGGACTGGGTCACCCCAGCCTATGGCCGTCATCAGGAGTCTGCAGAGGGAGACAGACGACAGTAACTGCTGATCCCGATGGATCCAACGGGTGAACAGGCAGACCAGGAAGCTCCGCACCGAGCAGTCACACCGAGCCGGCGGGTGTGTGCAGCCAGGGCCAGCGTTTGCCGTTAGGACCTTCCATCCTCACGGCACCGCAAGAGGCTCAGTAGATCCCCAGCTATGCACAAAGAAAGTGAGGAGCAGACGCTGGTGACGCCCAGGGAGGAGCAGACACAGGTGCCCTCCCAGGTCCACGAGTGCCGAGGTCCGCTTTGCCCCACGGCCTCCTGTGAGGGGAACCTGCACAAGAGCAGTGATTCTTGCTGCTGCCTGCACGCAGAGCACTGATGTCGAAATCCAGCCCCGTCAGCAGGGGCAGAGTGCGCCGAACAGCAGCGAGTGACGGCACACAGGCACTGCTTGGCGGAGCACCTGCTGAGGTTGCTGGTGCGTTTCCTGGTCGCTGTGTCAGCTGGACACATCCTGGGGGAGCAGAGAACCACAAACCTGGAGTCTGACCTTGTGGGGCTGAAGCCCAGTGTCTGCGTGTATTTGCGGTGTGACCTAAGTCGTGGTGTGACCTCAGACATGCCTCTTAACCTCTCTGAGCCCCCATTTCCTTATTTGTGAGGTGGGAATAATAGTGACAGTTCCTGTCCTGAATCACTATTGTGAAACAGCTTATGGAAGGGAGTAGGAGATTCCCGCAGCCAAGGCATCTCACGCTGCTGCTGGGATTTGCCATTGTTAGTAGTGGCGACAGCATATGGGGTCCCCACATGCCCTGGGCCAGGGAAGGAAGCCCTGATCCTCTTCCACTGTCGTCACCACCTCGTGTGGTCCGGCTGAGTCTGTGGCCTGACTTGCCCCCTCGAAGGCCCCACTGGTCTTCCAGACCCAGGAGCCTGGGCTGGTGACCCCACAGTAGAGCAGAGGCTTTTGGGGTCCAAGAGAGCTGCGCCCACTTGCAGGCTGAGGCAGCCTCCCGTGCCACTCGGGACACTTGGCCTCCTGGCTGCTGCCTCACCCCCAGGGTGGGCCCCTGATTCTGGCTGGCTTCAGAGCGCTGGGCCTTTCCTGCACACCTACCCAGCCCAGCTCAGCTGGAGACAAACGTGCGTCCTGGGACACATTCCCCAGGAGGCACGGACCTTCACGGGGGAGGGCCTCTGGTGCCCCCGTTCAAACCAAAGCTCACGCTGGAGAGTGAGCCCAGAGAGAGCACGGGCAGGCGTTTGGCACACCAGTGAAGATGCCAGCTGGCATCCCACGTCCCGTGTGGAGGCACCGGGGCCCCCCACCTGGCACTGCTCCTGATGCCGGCTTCCTGCTAACACAGATCCTGGGAGGCAGCGGTGACAGCTTGGATAGTTGGGACCTGGATTGAGAGCTCCCAGCTCCTGGTTTCAGCCTGGCCCAGTTCCAGCCACTGTGGGCATTTAGGGAGCAAACCAGCAGATAGGATAGCTCTCTCTCCTCTCCTCTCTCCCCTTCCTTCCCAAATAAATAAATAACTCTTAAAAAAAGAAAAAGAATGAGAGGCTAACGGGATTTGTTCTTTGCTGCAGCTGTGCCCTACCCAATGCAGTGGTTTCCACTGGGAGCAGGAGTCCTGCCCACCGCTCCGGTGCCATCCGCTCAAACACAGGTTCTCAACATCACCACTGCACAGGCACTCAGGGGATGCTTTTAGTCTCTCACTTTCCTGACTTAAGCTCATTTGCTAGTGCCGCACCCCATGACATGAGGTGGCCTCATGCATTGTGCACCACGCTCCACCCAGCACGGTGGTTCTGGTCATGGGAATTGTTGCCAACTGCCTAACTGTGAGTGCGGGGCCAGAGAGCACAGGTGCAGAACCCTGGAGGTGGGAGACATTCCCCACCCACCTCATGGTCCTTCTGCCCTGTCAGGGCTGACCAGCCACCTGCACACATGCCCACAGTCGTTAGAATCCGAGCCGGGTGTCTCCAGCCCCTACAGCCACTGCTCCCTGTACATGCACCACACTTGTGAGTGTGTGATTCTTCCACTAAGTTTGTAATTGTAAAAAAAATCAACTTTGCTTGGTACAACCCATCCTTTATTTGCCTAAGGGACAGGCATTTCTGCTTTAAATTAAACAGCATTTTGCCAAGTGCCACCTGGACACCCCTGTCTCCGAAGACCCCTCTATTCTCTGGGAAATAATAGGACATTTTAGCTGAACACAAGCATCTTTTTTTCCAACTGTAAATGAGCGTTTTATGCCCTCCAAAAATCAAAATGATATTTTTACTGTTATGATTTTATTATGCTTCTTTATGGGGTAGTTTGCTTTTGTGAAGTTAAAGAAAGCAGTGAAGTGGAAACCAGTAACAAATAGGGCATATTGAAATCAGGCTCCGCAGTTTAAATTTTCCATTTATTTAATTGGGAAGAGAAGTGTGTGTTTGTTTGGATAGCTAATTATTGGGAAAGGAGAGGTTCATTTGTCTAAGTTAATATTCCTTAACCAAGTTAAAAATTAGCATACATCTCTTTAATTACACCTTAGAGTGACAGCCCCATGAGTCAGACGCCCTCACAGCCCCGCTCACCACGGCTCCCGTCCGCCGGATCCTGGAGCAGGGATGAGAGGGGGGTCCTGACCACTGGCCCCCCATGGCCCTCCAGCCAACCCTGTCTCCTGCGACTCGAGTCCTTGGGACCTGTGGGACCGGCTGCTCTCAGGGTGCTGGGCCTCTGTCTCTCTGGTGGCCTCTGGAGGCACCAAGGGTGGCTCCCAGGCAGGACGGGGGCCTGGGAAGCTCAGAGCCCTGCTCCCCCTCCACAGCCTCACCTTGCTCCTCCTTACACGCCGAGTGACAACTCGCTCACCGACTCCATGGAGGCAGGGCCTTCTCGTCCTTGTCCCTCTAATCTGGGGCACAGGCTCCGTGCTTACACGTTGCCTGGACAAGCGGCTGCTGGATGCATGGATGGGAAACCAAGGACAGTTTTCCACTCCCAACCTCACAGGGCTCCTGGGTTAGCATTTGGTCTCGGAACGTGCACGTGAGTGGGCCACACGGAAATCTCACTGGCTCCCACGAAATCCAGGAAGGCTAGGGGGAGGGGTCTCCTGGCCACTGATTTAGCAGCACAGCATCCGGGGCTCCATTCCACCCCTCGCTTCTTACTGTTGCCGACACCCGGCGATCTGTGGCCTCCGATGGAAAAGTGGCTGAAGAAACCACACAGTGGCAAGGCACTAAGTTGCTATTAAACTGATGTTAACACAGAGCTTGCAATAACAGAATAGAATATTTACAGGAAACAATATAGCCTGCGCCATACGATGTCACTTGAAGAGAGACACCGGTTTCACGTATCAGAGAATTCTAACGTGACCAGAAGGAAACAATGAGACAGATCTGAGTTCAGGTTGCCTGTGCCCTCTGCCGCTTCCCTGTTAGCTCCCAGATTTGCCACTCTGAGCATTGATTGTTTTCTCTTACAAAGAGAGAATTATTTATTTATCGGAGGTTAGAGTTACAGAAAGACAGGGAGAGTACAGAGAGAAAGAGAGATCTTCCCACTTCTGCTTCACTCCCCAATCGGCCACAACAGCCAGGAGCTTCACCACATAGGCACAGGGGCCCAAACGACTGGACTGCCTTCTGCTGCTTTCCCATGCACGTTAGCAGAGAACTGGATCAGAACCGGAACCACAGTGCCAGCCTCCATGTATTGCTTTAAGAACATAAAGAAATCATAAAGCTTTTATTTTTCTGCGAGAAGGGCATCTATTGGCACCTCCGAACCCACCGCTGACTATGATTGTGACGTTTTCTACTTCCCTAAAGAGGGCCCTGGTGACATCTGCGTCCAGGAAGAGATCCTGTTCCTGCCAGGCTGCGCTGCAGGGGGGTCCCAGCCCCTGTAGCCGCTGCTTTCCAGCCCGTGCACACACTTGGGTGTGGGGATGGAGTTAATTCCCAGATAAGCAGGGTCAGCAGAGAAGCGGCCAGAGCTCTGTTAATTATTCAGGCCTCTGTCGTGTGCTGCCATCCGCATTATACTTCCAAGGTGTTTGGAAATCGATAAGTAATTTATATATGGCCCTCTTGGAAACAGTCAGGTGTTATTTTCCATCTCATTAAAATGCAACTTGGGCTCAAGCCGAGGCAGGCGCTGGGAGGGAGTGGCCGGCAGGAGAGGGGGGAGAGGGTCCTGCAGATACCAGCCATACAGAGGGGAGAGGGAGTGGCTGGGCAAGAGGTGGCAGGAAGTGGCCCGAGAGCGAAGCCAGGGCGGTCACGGCAGAGGAGCTGCCCTGAGCCCAGGGAGCGGCTCTCACTGGGAGATTTCCCGGCGTGCCGCCATGCGTGTGCATTTCAGGGCTCCTGGCAGCAGCGGTGATGGGCAGGGAGGGTCCCCCGCCTGAGGATCTGTGGGAATGATGACCACTCAGCCGCCCTAAACATCACCGCCAGAGCCAGGAAACCAGCGGGGATCCCCACTTCCTCTACCGTTTCATTTTCAAAGAAGGCTCCTTATGATTTTAACAAGTTCCATCTAACAACAGATAAAATACAGCCGTCATGGGGACTGAAATCCCACGTTTAAATCCCTTCTTGAACCCTTAGTCATTTGAGTTCACAAAGAGTTTGTTAAAATACCACGTAGCCGGGAACGCCCTGGACCACGCCTGCCCCTCAGCTCCCAGCCCACGTGTCTGGCAACGTGCCGGGACCTCTGAAGTCCCAGACAAGGGCGGGACAAACGGGTCCCAGCCTCGCCCCCCCACCTCATGCCCACCCACCCCGACAACTCTGCTCCCACGAAGCCTTGAGCTTCCTTCTCAAATGCCCATGTTCTCTGTCTTCCTCTCGAACCCTCTGACCCTCCCATGGTCACCCCTCCCCCCAGCTCTTCAGAGGTGTGTTGGGGGGAACGCTTGTCCAAGGGGCCATCCCAGGGCCAGATTCTGGACAGAAAGGGAAGAATCAGGGTTCAGGAAAGCGGACAGGGAGACCATCAGCTCGGGCATAAGAGGAAGGAGGGGCGGGTCTGAGCCTGCTCCGGGAAGACGGGATGCGGTCACTTCTGAGGGCCCCTGAGCCAAGGCCGAGGCATCCGCCCCCGCTTCTGCAGGCGGCCGGGAGCTACCAGCGGTTTCCCCGCAGAGCTGTGAGGCCTCAGAGACTCGGTCTCAGAAGTTCCTGCAGGACAGCGTGCAAGGCCACACACAGGAGACTCCTGGCCCGCTGGGTCAGAGTCTTTAAAAAATATACAGATAGGGCCGGCGCCGCGGCTCACTAGGCTAATCCTCCGCCTGCGGTGCCAGCACCCCGGGTTCTGTCCCGGTTGCTCCTCTTCCAGGCCAGCTCTCTGCTGTGGCCCGAGAAGGCAGTGGAGGATGGCCCAAGTGCTTGGGCCCTGCACCCACATGGGAGACCAGGAGGAAGCACCTGGCTCCTGGCTTTGGATCGGCGCAGTGCACTGACTGTGGCAGCCATTTGGGGGGTGAACCAACAGAAGGAAGACCTTTCTCTCTGTCTCTCTCTCTCGCTGTCTATAACTCTCTCTCTGTCTCTCTCTCTCTCTCACTGTCTAACTCTGCCTGGCAAAAATATATACAGATATAGATATATTTATTTGAAAGGCAGAGAGAGAGACGGAGAGGGAGAGAGAGAGAGACAGAGAGAGAGATATCTCCCATCCATTGGGCAACTCACCAAATGTCTGCAACAATCAGAGCTGGACGGATCTGAAGGCAGGAGCCAGGAGCTTCCTATGGGCCTCTCACTTGGGCCACGCTCAGCTGCTTTCCCAGGCACATTAGCGGGAAGCTGGATTGGAAGTGGAGCTGCTGGAACTCAAATCGGCACCATGTGGGATGCTGGCACTACAGGCAGCGGCTTAACCGGCTGAACCACAGCGCCAGCCCCTGAGATTCCCTTTGAAAGCGGAACGTGGCCACTTGTCACCGGGTGCCAAGAGAGCCGTCCTCGACCCCCCAGGGGGGTGGAATCCTTGCCGTGCCCTGCGGGCCCTCTTCACCCTCTACACCCCCAGCAACGCGGAGGCCATGGGCTGCAGGATCACACCCCTGTCGGGTCAGACACCCCAGACCACCCTTCCAAGATGCCTGCTCTCCCCTAGGAAAGCAGAAATGCTCCCTGCTTGGAGGGCACTGAGCGGGGTCCTTTCCCATCAAGCTCTGAACCCTGACTCCATCCCACGCCCAGTGCAGGGCAGGGTTCCCCTACTCACAGTGCTTATCCTGTGTGGGAGAGCATTTCTGGAACTTCTACCTCCCTACAAATGTTAGGGAAGAAACCAGACTGAGATGAGATTCATCATGTATGAGAAAAGCAAGTGGGTCCTGGGTCTCCAGGTTACAGAGATTTTACAAATGGATTCCCAAGGTTCTTTATTTATGATATTGAAAAGCAAAGTCCACAGAGAGCTGTCATAACACTCAGGACGGCAAAAAGGAGGTAATATGCAGCATGACTTGCCTGCCATGTGTCATTTATACTGAATAGATACAATTTCAGAATCAGATGTTTTATGGGAAGTCATTACAATTCTACAAATGTGACTGAACTTTTCCTAAATATATCAAAATGGAGCCGCTTACGAGCATACCTAATTGAAAACAAAGTTTATGAGGCAGTAGATGTCTACAAATATCAACAGAAATTCAGCGGAACTTTTCAAAATGTATAGCTCGTATATTATGATCAGGAGGAAGCTCTGCCGTGGACGCTGCTGTTGGCGTAGTCTGGGCACTGAACAGGAGGGGCTGTAAGGACGTGAGACTGAGCAGTCCCCCGGTACAGCACGCAAGCCATGCACTGAACAACTGCAGGGGCTCCTGTTCACAGAGAGTGATCCAGACGGCACCTCCTGGGGTTGCAGGTGCACCATCTTCACGTGACTCTAGGTTCTCCACGAGCCATCACCTTGAGGAGGAATCACAGTTCACAAGAAGGAAAACAAATTGTACCCCTATAAAGAAGTGCCTAGCGGTCAGACCACCTTAAATCATTCATTTGTTCATTCAGTCATTCATTCTCTTTGATTTACTTCCGTTTGAAGGAGAGACAGAGAGAGCTCCCATCTGCTGTTTTACTCCCCAAATGCCGGCAGCACTCAGGGTTGGATCACATGTAGAGCCGGGAGCCAGGAATACAGTCGTCTCTGGTGTGGGTGGCAGGACCCCAACCCCTTGAGCTTTCACCCCTGCTAGGCAGGATCTACATTAGTGGGAAGTTGGAGCCAGGAGCTCGGGCCAGGAATTGAGCCCAGACCCCCTGATATGAGGTGTGGGCATCATAACCACCAGGCTAACCGGTCTCTCCCATCATCCAGTCTCAGAGCTGCAAATTTCTCCCTAGAATGCTCACAGCTGCTCCCAGGAGATCCCTGAATCTATTAAGAGAACAGGACGCTGGGCCTGCCGCCATGCTGGGATCTGGGTCCCACCGACCCATCGGAATGCATTTCTCGGGCTGTGTTTCTGCTTGGGGCTCCTCTTTGTCTTCAAGGCCTGGACCGTCTTGGCTGCCAGGAAGGTTGCGTGTCCCCAGTTTCGGATTTGCACTGGACAAAGTTTCCACCCTAAGCCCTGACTATAAGCACTGGGTTCATCACACTGACTGGCAGAACATCAGAGGGTTTCTCAGGAAGTGCCCTTGCTCACGGCCCAGAACAGCTCTGTGACATGCGTTCCTATTCTAGCAAAACAATCCAATCCCAGCCAATGATTTAGAACTGATAGAAAAAAAATTCTCACAAATAGAACGGAAATGAATAAGCAACATGTTGACATCTGTTACTGTTTTTTTATTCTTAACAAAATCTCTTTATTTGTTTTTCTCTTTAATGACACATAATAAACGCCTGTTTTTATGGGGTGCATTGTGATAATTCAGTACTTGTAGACAGTGTGCAATGATCAGTTCAGCATAATTCCCATTTCCATCTCCTTATCACGTCTTTAATACATACTCCCGCTATTGCTTTTAAAAAGGCCAGTTGGATAGGGAGAGACTCTGGACGAAGCTCCACATTACCAAGAACCACATCTCAGGTGCATCCTCCCTCTGGAGCTGGGTTACTCTCCTGCCTAACTCGTGCTTAATACATCACACACATCAGCACACCTCGAATAACTATGAAAACTTAGATCTCTTCCCAGGAAAATAAGCTTGGGTAGTCTAGAATTAGAAAACAGGATCTAAGAGGGAAAAAAAAAAATGGAATCCCTGCTATCTAACCTGGAGGAAGACAAAGGCTTCGTACGGGTCACTAATTCCAGCGAGTTTCCTAACAAGCTACCCTACATAAGATACTGACCATATGGTCTCCCGCTCCTGAGCACAGAGAGGAAGTGATTTTCAATTGCATCAGGGAGGATTTAGGCTGGAAAATAAGGACGCATTTCCAGATGCTAAGGTGCTGACTGTGGGGGAAGGCTACAACACCACCTCCCAGGAAATAATTCAGGGGACAACTCCCTGTCCATGCAGGCCCCCTCAGGAGTGGGCTGAGCCGACCGTAGAGTGAGCGAGATCGTCCCTCTGAGGAGTGAGCGAGATCGTCCCTCTGAGGAGTGAGCGAGATCGTCCCTCTGAAGCGCCTCCTGCTCTGTGAGCCGCCCTGAGTGCACCTCTTGCATGATCTCTGGACGCACATTCCGACCGCTCAGTTGCCAAAGCAGAAAGGGGGTGTTGAAACAACGCAAACTTCCCAGCAGAGACTGGTGCCAGTCTTGCTGTTGTGATGGCAATCAGGGGGCCTGCCACATGTCATCGCTAAGCCCCAGCTTCCTGTCTGGAGCCCGCTGTCTTGGAAGATGTGCCCCAGCTGGATTCTCCTTCCTTCAGCCTCCCCTTCCCCCGCTTCTCTGTGTGCACAGGGTGCGTGGTACACAAGTCATAACATCTTGCTCCCTTGTGTACCATGAGTGGTCCAGTGGCAGGTGTGCACCCCAACGCTGGCCAACCAGAGTTCTCGCCCTACCTGAAGGTGTGGGGAAAAGACCGTGTTTTTAAAAAAGATTTATCTACCTGAAAGGCAGAGTTACAGAGAGAGAAAGAGAGAGAGAGATTTCCATCTATTGATTTACTCCCCAAATGGCTGGGGCTGGGCCAAGCCAAAGCTGGGAGCCAGAAACTCCATCCAGGTCTCCCACATGAGTGCAGGGGCTCAAGCACTTAGGCCATCCTCTGCTGCCTTCCCAGGTGCATTAGCAGGGAGCTGGATGGGAAGAGGAGCAGCTGGGACTTCAACTAGCACTCTGATGTAGGATGCTGGTATCGCAGATGTCAGACGCCACACGCTGGCCCTGGAGAAAGGATCCTTCTTCCCTTCTGGAGGCAGGGCTGTCCCAGTTACCTGGAGAATGTGTTGGGAGAAATCTCAGGCCTTCAAGGCAAGCCTCAGGTAGACTGCCTGCTACCGCATACTTGGGGTTTTGTGAGAAGTAGAATACGCCCCACACTTTCTCAAGCCGGCGTGAGTTGGGTTTCTGTCGTCTGCAGTCAACGGGTCCTGATGGATAATGAGATGAAGCTACAAGAAGGCAGCTGCTGGCAAAAACCAGGGCACGGGAATAGCGGACTCAGCTGTCACCCACGAGAAGGCAACAGGAGCATCTATTCACCCTGCAGAAGAGAAGAGAGGGCGCAGAAACCGGGAGAGGAGAGGAGCCAGGAGGACGGCCGAGGGCAGGGCACTGCCCTGAGAATGTTGGCACAGGGTCCCAGGGGGCTCTGCGGAGCAGCAACACAGGGCAAGGAATCTTGGGGTGCTCGCTGCACGCTGTGCAGAGGGGCTGCCCTGTGTCCCACACACCCCCTGGAAGCATCTTGGGTTCATGGTGGCTGGTAAGTGGGGGATGATCAAGGAGAAAGGACGGAGGGTCACAGCTGGGCTCCCCAGGGGCCAAAGCCAAGGAGCAACCCCAGAGGCAGAGTGGAAGCCTTGGAGGCAGCAAGTCCAGAATTCCGGTCTGAGTTCTTGGAGAAGGGAAGCCGGGCCATTTGCGGAACTCTCTGGATGGCAGGTTTTCCATCTGAGGGCTGGAAGTCCTTGGACCTGAAGATGCATCTAAGGAATAGTTGTCGTTACGAGATGAGACACTAAACCGTGGACCAGACAACCTCTCCCCGGGAGCTAGGCTTTGTCCTTCTCTAAGAATGGTCTGCAGAGACAAGTACATAAAATGCTTTCTGTTGACGAAATAGCATTGCGCAGTGAGTGAGGGTCGACATGAGGGTCTGCTAACCATGGTCAAGCCCGGCCTTTCCCCCATGGTGTGTGTGCTGTCCACCCGGCAATTGTGCAGCAACAGGGGAAGGCTCTCCCCAACGCCATTCAGGAGCCAGCATCAGCATGGTGCCATTAAAGCAAACACGATTCCTGCACCCACATCATGGAGTGGAAGCACAAAGCCTCCTTGGTGGCTTGGCTGGGGTGACCAAGAGCACTGCTTTAAGGAACAAGCATCCTTTATAACATGCTAAGCTTATTCCAAAACTACTTCACCGTTACATTTCAACAGAGAAGAATTAACGTGGGAGAAGCTCAGTGACGTCTTTCCAACACCCCCGATTCGTATTCACTAATACTGATGGTTCCAGCAGCTCCTTCTTGCAGCCAAGCGCAGGCGGCACAGCAGGCTAAATGCTGTGCACGGAGCAATCTCCGTGAATAGCTGCCTGTCGACGTGGCCTCTTAAAGAGAAACAGGAAGCTTACAGACAATGGCCTGGTCTACTGTCTAACTTGAAGACAGAAAGCAGAAAGTGAGGCTGGAGCAAGATGCTGTTAGACTGTCAAGTTTACCTGATATTTAGGGGCCGTGGCTCACAGGGACTCAGAGGACCAGTGAGTGCCCCCACTCACCTTGCAAGTCTGTGCTGTGACTTGTCCTGGGAAAATGGTCCATGGGAGGGGTATTGCCATCACATGTTCAGAATCACTTAATAAATGTAATCTCAATCTGTACAGCTTTCTGGAGTGAGGGAAATAGTCTACACTTGCTTTATGCAAAATTGTCCCCATCAGCTTTGCACGCACGGCTGTTGGGTCCATAGAATGTGACCAGTGTGACCGAGAAGTTTTACTGAATTTATTTAATTAGACTTTAAGCACAGAATAGGGATAAAGAGCAGATGAGCGGTTGCCAGTGGTTATGAGTTGTACGAAGGTTGAATGTAAAGGCAGCCCAGGGGAACGCTGGGATGGAAGGAGCGTGTGTGTATGCTGCTGTGGTGGTGATGACTTGATGTCTTTGTCAGTGGTGTGTGGAAATCTACGCCATAAAGGCTGAATTTTGCCAGCTCTAGACCATGGATTGAACAGACCCACGTGTGTGTACAGCAGTGACTTACTGGACTTTCCTGGTCATCAGCTTCCTTAGTGTGCACCTTGCGCCCCAGAACATCACGGCCACCAAGCACATTCCAGGCCCCCTGATAAGTGCAGCTCACTAAGTGGGGAGCATTGCCTCTCTGCCCTGTTCCCTTGATCCCTAGGAAGCCCAGCCCTCACTGGCTTGAGCAAAGTCGAAAGGAGCAATCATTTCAGAAGTCTAACGCCAGCACCCGAGTCCCAACCTTCAGCCTTGGGATGAGCTCTTGCGTTTGCCCTGTTCAAAGGGACCCCGCGACAGGCAGGACACGACCAGTGCCCCAGTGCTGCCCTGCACTGCCAGCAGCAGGCCTCTGACTGGGAAGCTCCAGGCTCTCGCTGAGCTTGCAAATCAAGCTCCGTGGGTTCCCTCAGGTCCTCTGCTAGCTTCCTGGGCGCCGCCCTCCCCGAGCCCTGCAAACGGCGGGGCTTCAAAGAGCAGAGGTGCATTCTCTCCAGTTCTGGAAAGTCAGGGTGTCCGCTGGCTGGATTTCTTCCTGGGGACCCAAGGAGCACCTCCCCCATGCCTCCCGTCTAGCTTCCAGTGGTCACCAGCCGAACTCAGCCATCCTCGGCAGGATCACTCCTTCTCCATCTTCACATGGCTCCTCTGCTCTGTTCAAACTGTCCTGTAGGACTCGGGTCGTGGGACTGCAGCACCCCTCACCTTGTCCTAGCTCAGCTGATTGACTGCTACAAAGACCCTGCTTCCTAAAAGACCATCTTCCTGGACACCAAGGATTGGGACTTTGGTACACGATTCATCCCATAAGAGACCCCAGCCACAAGGGGGGCAGAGTCCCTTTACCACACCAGCCAGGGCATTCCCTGTGACAATCTTTGGCGGGGTGGGAGTGGGGGTGTGTGCGCACGTGCACCACACCAGTGTTCTCCCCATAATGAACCTGTTCGTAGGTGAGGGGCGTGGTGCCTGGCTAGCATCCACCTCCACTGAGCCTTTCAGGAGGGACTTGCTCTGAGGCCGGATGTCGGTGACCTTGGGTGTGTGGGCAGAACACACTGGGTACCCAGAAAAACGAGAGAAACTGGGTTTGATTCTCAAACGTGTCTCTTGTGAAGAGCAACATAGAACGACTGACTTCACCTTTTGCGTCTTGATTTCCTCCTGTGTCCCTGGTGAACTCGACGCCCCTGTCCCGGCATTGCTCTGAACATCCAAGCACCGAGCAGCGAACTAGGAAATCTACTTTCTATATCCTCCCCTGGTTGATGACTTCCCTTTCATATCTCCACACACAGGGGAGATAATTTTACGTTTAATATAAACATGTAGACAAGATTAAAGAATAAATTATCTATCGTTCCCTTACCCAAAGATAACTACGATTTAAATTTCGGTATATTTCCTTGCTCGTTCTAGATGCACATGTTTACACAGGCTGTCTCCGCCACACTGGCTGCATTTTTTTGTACATATTTGCTTTGTAACTGCTGTCATTTAACATGATGATACATTGTCGCATTTAATTAAATGGTCTTCTAAAGAGTGGGTCTTAAGGGCTATAGAGCAATCCATCCTGGTGTAACAGAACTTCCTAGTTCCTACCTTATTTTCTGCTCTGTGGGTTCCTCCCAATTTTTTGCTATTTTAAGCAATACTGAAAGAACCATTCCTACCGATAAAGCTGTGTGCACTGCTCTGTTCTTCGGGGAAGAGTTACAGGAAGCGGAATTACTTGGAATGGCCGTCTTACAGCGTCCCTTCTCTTCATCCTTCCTCCTCTTCGTCCCAGCTGACAACCTTCCCCCTCTATTCCCTGCCGAGCGCAGAAGCCATTGGAAAGAGAACTTCCACGTCTTCCTCTGTCCACCCAACTCTGCAGCCTCCTTCCTCTGACCCACACATCACCCGGCCTCCCTGCTTGTGCACGTTCAGCTCAGCGCTCCGCCTGGGTCCTGGGTCTCCGCCTCCCTCGTCTGCTCCAGGTTGCAGCTCCTGGAGTTCTCCACGTTGTCCCCTCACTGCCTCTGGATTGTGCCTGACACAAGGAGAACATGCAGAGTTCTCTCCTGGATGCGTTTCCTGCTGCTCTAACACATTATCACAAGCTTAGTGGCACAAACCAAACATTTAGTATCTCACACTTCTCGGGGCAAGGTGTCAGCAGTTTGCATTCCTGCTAGGGGCTTCTCAGGAGGAACTCGCTCCCTGGGCATCTCCAGCTGCTACAGGCCAACCACATTCTCCCCACATCAGGTTTGGGGCTCCAACTCCGGTCTCTCCCTGACCCTGACCTTCCTGCCTCCCTCAGAAGGACCATTGGAACTACACTAGGTCCATCTGGAAGAATCCAGAAGAATCCAGAACAGCACGAGATCCTGAACTCTGTCTCGTGTGCAATGGTCCCATCCGCCATGTCAGGTGATGGAGGTTTGGGGGGTCCAGATGTGGACTCCTTTGGGGGGTCACTGTCTTCAGAACCACACCCCTCTTCTCTCTGTCCCACCAGCGTCCTGTTCCTGTGGAGGTCACCAGTGATCCCACCTAACAGCCAAGGCTCTGTGCTGCTGTGACCCCACGTGTGCTCCTTTGGGTTCCTTGATCACTGTTTCCTTCATGGGACTCCAGCTTTGGGGTGATAGAACTGCCCGGTCCCCTTAATTCACCGGCTGCTCCTTCGTGGTCTCTCTTTCTAAATCCTCCCTCCTCCTGACCACTAAGCATGTAGCCCAGAATCACTTCTTCATTCCATGGCTCCCTGGAGGGAGGTGATCTCATTTGGTCTTAGCGTATCCAATACTTCCTGAGGACCCTAAAATCCACAGTGCTATTCCCAGCTGCCCAGCTGCTGTCCTTTCTTGGAACGTAGTAGGCCTCTCTGACTGCCCGTGTCCAGCACAGTCCTCAAGGTCCCTCCACCTGCACCTGTCCAATGCGCTACTCTCATTTCACAGGTGGCACAGTACGCCAGACGCTCAGGAAGAAAGCGTGGGTTCACCTTCACTCTGCTCTTTCCCACAAAGCAGCATAGGCTCCACCAACAAGTCCTGCAGGTGCCGCACTGAACACCTGTCCACAGGCTGACTGCTGTTGCCGCTGCACCCTGCCCGTCATGGGCTCCCCTTGCTGGGTTACTTCAGGTGCCGCCCAGGGACCTGGATTACCAGGCTCCCTGCGCTACAGTCTGTTTCCCAGGCAGAAGCCAGAAAGGGTGGGACACTTTGTGTCAGATGATGTTATTCCTGGGCTTAAAGCCCTCAAATGAAAGTGTGTGCCCGTCCAGACGGTGGCCCATGGATCTCAGGAGGCATCGGGGATTCCAGGATTCTGCTGGTGAACAATGAACTCACGGGAGACTCAGGGCACTGCAGGAAGTCAGGCAGAAACAGGCGGGCACTGCAACCAACAACTGGAATGAGGGGCCAGTGCTGCGGTGTAGGGGACTAAGCTGCAGCCTGCAGAGCCAGCATCCCATATGTGCACCAGTTCAAGTCCCAGCTGCTCCACTTAAAATCCAGATCCCTGCTAATACACCTGGGAAAGCATGAGAAGATGGCTCAAGTACTTGGGCCCCTGGTATCCATGTGGGAGGCCTGGCTCCTGGCTTCAAACTGGCCCAGTCCCAGCTGTTGCAGGGATCTGGGGAGTGAACCAGCAAATGGACCGTCTCTCCTTACCTCTTCCTCTGTCCCTCCTCCTCTGTTGCTCTGCCTTTCAAATAAATAAATCTTTTTAAAAATAGGAAATTACCCTGGAATACCCAGGTGAGCCCGAGGTAATCCCAGTATACCATGTTGAATACCCTCCCCCTTCCCCCCAAAGAGGACCCCACGTCTACCAGAAATTACTGACACCTTGACAGTGGCCTTGTGAGACTCTTTTTTTTTATTTTAAATATTTATTTTATTTATTTGAAAGGCAGAGTTACAGACAGAAGTGGGGGGGGGGGGGTGTTTCCATCCACTGATTCACTCCACAGATGGCTGCAGTGGCCGTCTGCTGAGCCGATCCAGAGCCAGGAGCCAGGAGCTTCTTCTGGGTCTTCCACACAGGTGCAGGGGCCCAAGGACTTGAACCATCTTCCACTGCTTTCCTAGGCACATTAGCAGGGAGCTGGATCAGAAGTGGAGTAGCGAGGACTTGAACCGGAGCCTGTATGGGATGCAGGCACTGCAGGCCAGGGCTTTAACCCGCTGAGCCACAGCACCAGACCTGAGACTCCTTTTGTACTTACACCTCCCAGTTCCCTACAGTGATAGATTTGCATTGTTCTAAGTCACTAAATTTGTGTTAATTTGTTATAGCAACACTAGAAGAAATTAATCTAATCTCACAAAAGAAAATGTACCTTTCACCATCAATTTTTGTTTTACCTTGACAGTTCTTTCATGTACACTGGTTTAAAACTTGTTTTACAAACCAGCTCTCTTACATTTCCCTCCATGTCTTTATTCGTTCCCATTCTTTGTAGAACTCCTCTCCTTGGAGATAATTGCTCCCTGGATCGGCTGAACTTCCCTGATTTCAGTTCTTGCATTTCACTGTGTAATCCAGTAGCTTATTTCTGGTTGCAGATACTTTAAGAATCTGTTGGAAGCCACAGACACTCTTCATAAAGAACTCAGGGGCAAGGGACTTCAAAAAGTTCGTGGAAAAATGGAATCAAAAGACAAATTGCTGTCGGTGGTGGTGGGGGCATTTTGTTGCTAAAAATTCTTGGGGGCCAGTGCTGTGGTACAGTAGGCTAAGCCTCTACCTGTGGTGCTGGCATCCCATGTAGGCACAGGTTCAAGTCCCGGCTGCTCCACTTCCAATCCAGCTCCCTGCTGATGGCCTGGGAAAGCAATGGAAGATGGCCCAAGTGCTTGGGCTCCTGCCCCCATGTGGGAGACCCAGAAGAAGCTCCTGGCTTTTGGCTTCGGATCAGCTCAGCCACTGAGGCTATTTGGTGAGCGAATCAGCAGATGGAAGACCTTTCTCTCTGTCTCTCTCTCTCTCTCTAACTCTGCCTTTCAAATAAATCTTTTAAAACATTCTTTAAACCTTGTTTGGATGGGTAAATTGCTGGTTAGAAGGCCTGTGTCCCACAACAGAGAGCCTGGATTTCAGGCCTGGCTCTCAGCCCACTCAGATTTCAGACCACTCCCAATTCCAGATGCCTGCAAGGCAGCAGATAACGGCTCAGGTGACCGGGTCCCTGCTGCTCGAATTACAGACCCGGACTGAGTTCTCAGCTTCCGGGTGTGGCCTGGCCCAGCCCAGCTACTGCGCATTGTAGTCATTTGGGGTTGAACCACCAGATGGGAGATATCCCTCTCTCTTTCACAATAATTATAAAAAGTTTAAAATGATTTTTAAAAGAAAAAATATCAAATTTTGTGCATAGATTCTTAATATGCACACTTCTCATGAACTTTTTGGATAGCCCTCTTATGCATTAATTTCAAGTTTTGTTTTTTTTTTTGTTTTGTTTTTTTGTTTTTTTTTTGCACCAAAATCAACCTACCGTCCCGTGCCATCTGTCCACAAACTTTCTGAGGAGCACTTACATGTAAACATTTACCTGCTGGTATTTGGGGGAGGGGCACGCCCACTCAAGGGCAGACCGCACTCTAAGGAGGAGAAACCCTTCTTCCTGGGGCTCAAAGGGGGTTGATTGTGCTATGGGAGACTTGAGGAGCGGAAAGAGCTGCTGGTGGCCAGGGGTGGGCAGGAATTCGCCAAGAAGACAAGGGAGCAGGCTGAGAAGACGGGAAGGGCCTTGTGTGACCCACAGATGGCTAAGAGCCTGCAAGGCCAGCACACCCAAGGGTCTCATCAAACTGTTTCTCACTTGACTTTGGTCCAGACCAACACTTGGATGGGTCAGGAAGCTATAATCCTGCCAAGAAGTCCTGGAAGGCATTAGGAGGTGAGGAACTCCAGAGAGAAGCGCT
Source organism: Lepus europaeus (assembly GCF_033115175.1). Taxonomy (NCBI): domain Eukaryota; kingdom Metazoa; phylum Chordata; class Mammalia; order Lagomorpha; family Leporidae; genus Lepus; species Lepus europaeus. The sequence goes on along the minus strand of NC_084843.1, from coordinate 4,863,204 downwards.
CGGGAGAGGATGAGTATCGAGGGCTGTGTGTCGGAGAGCAGAGCGGCAGAGCGCTACTTGGTGATGAATGGTGGGGGAACAGCACCATCTCCCTCTGAATGCTTTCTTTGATGAGCTCCATATGGAGACCTGCGGTGACCTGCAGGGGAACAACGGGAAGGTGTTACTCCTAACAGCCATTTGTACAGAGGAAGATTCAGACGAAAGCCCAGGAAGAGGTTAAGCAATTTGTCTCAGGCCAGCGATTTGTAGAACCACATCCCTGCAGGGCAAAGGAACAGCCGTGCATTTACCACTAACACTGATCGAAGTCATCAGAGCACAGACCCTGGGCCAGCTCTCAGGATTCTTAAGAGTGATCCATGACGCTCACACAGCCTGGGAAAGCGCCGAGACTGAGGGCGGTGAGCACGTCATCCCAGATCCGAGTCGGAGCCCGGCCTCCAAGACGAGGGAACGCTTGCACCGTGGCAGGCACTTTGTTTTTTCCATAATCAGCGTTATTCCGTGAAGTCCTGGGGCATGCCCTGTCTGCATGGATTTCAAGACTTTTCGCAGCAAAGTATACTTATCTTTTAATTCCAAGTCCATGAACTTTTTGAAGTCCTCTTGTTTGGTGTCTTGTGGCTTAGAGCCTTTCGGTGCTCACGGGCTCAATCTGCTGTCCAGCCTCTGTACCACCTGCCGGAGCCACGCTCACCGTCCCCAGGAGCAGTGTCATCATGATGGGCACGCTCGGTAGTCCCTGCCTTTCCCAGCTCTGTCTGGGAAATTCTGCTTCTTCAAGACACAACCTGTAAACGCATCTCCTACACCCGCACTCAGAGCATCCGAACAGCAAAGAGGCAGGAGCAGCCCAGACGCCATGACGGGCATGTGTGTGGATGAGCCAGCTGTGGTCTCTCAGTACAAACGGGGATTACGGGGGCCAGCGCTGTGGTGCAGCAGGTAAAGGTGCCATCTGCAGTGCTGGCATCCCATATGGGCACCAGTTCAAATCCAGGCTGCTCCACTTCTGATCCCGCTCCCTGCTAATGCACCTGAGAAAGCAGTAGAAGATGGCCCAGTTCCTTGGGCCCCTGCACCCATGTGGGAGACCCAGAAGAAGCTCCTGGCTCCAGGCTTCGGATCGGCACAGCTCCGGCCATTGTGGCCAGTTGGGGAGTGAACCAATGGATGGAAGACCTCTCTCTCTCTCTCTGCCTCTCCCTCTCTCTGTGTAACTCTGACTTTCAAATAAATAAATCTTAAAGAGAGAGAGAGAGAGCAAGAGAGAACTTGTGCTAAGTGAAACTGGCCAGGCATGCGCAGGTCCACTTTCATGAAGCTGCCAGAGCAGTCAGTTCCCGAGGGTAGAGTGCGGTTGCCGGGGTCGAGGCAGAGAGCCCTTGTTGTGTGATGGGTGCAGGTGCAGTGTCGTGAGAAGTTGTGTGTATCATACAACTGTGTGAATGTGACTGCTACCACCCGTGCACGTGAAAATGGCCCAAATGGTCAATTCTATGTTATGCATATTTTACCTCAATTTTTAAAAAAAGCTATCCTCTGCAAAGGCTTCCTTGAGTCCCATGGAGAGTGAGCCACCCCCACCCCAGGTCTGCCCACACTTGCGTGGCCACACTCACGGTGGTCACCAGGTAACCACTCACTGGGCTGCTTCCTCTTTCGGCAAACTGTGGGCCTCTCGAGGGAGGTGCGCCCTGGTTCTTCGTGAGTGAACTAGCCACACGCCCCAGCACAGGGCCTGCTGCAACAGATCTTGGCTTGTCCATGAGGACTCTGAGCAGGACATGAGCACGCGGTGCTGGGCCATCCCTGCTCCTAGGTGTAGGCACAGGTCCAGGGAGACGCGACCCCACACCTCTGCCACGGGCAGGCCATCTGTAAAGAACTGTCCTGACAGAGCGAACACCTTCCCCTTGAAAAATGGAGATGAATGTGGAAATATTGAGCATCCTGAAGCGGTCGCGTGATTTATAGAGGCATTAACGAGAGCGGAGCCCTGCCCAGCTCAGCTCTGCGTCGCAGGCAGCTCATTCACCTCTGTAGCCTCCCTCCCTGTATCAGGACCTGCCATCCACAGACCCATAAATATTGCATTCACATACGACCAGGGGTGTCGGGGATGTCAGCCGCGGTGACAAACGTGTGTGTCTGAGAGGCTTGAGGGCGCATCGCGGTGCAGGGTGGACTGGAGACAGAACACAGCAAGAGTTCCGTTCAGGCCTGCGCTGTGGGTGCAGCATGGAGGAGGCTGGAGACCTCGTGAGGCCAGGCCAGCACTGGGCCTCCCCCACGACCTGGCACCTGATGGCTTTTTGCTGTCATGGGTGCTTGTGTTTTGTGCCTGGAATCGAGGATGACGTTGAGTCTCAACCCGCACTGCAGCACATTTCCAAAGCTCATGCTACCTACTCTCCACGCCCTCTGGCAGCTGGGGTGGGAAGGAATTAGCCTGATGGGGCACAGGCCCCCAGAAAGGGGGAGTAGCGACCCAGAGATTTGTGGGGAGAGAGACAGTCAGGCAAGGAAGGGCTTGGAGTTGATGTAAACAGGTGACCAGTGCCGGACGGTCGGGCAGAATTTAGGCAAACCCACCAGAGGGATGACACTTGAAAGGGGGTCCCAGAGCAAAGCAGCAAGACAAGCACAGGACCCGGTGGCTTCCCTGAAAACAGCGCGGTAACCCATTCCGCAGATTGTGCTCTTGCTCAGTGCAAGGCCGTGCTGAGCTCTTTGAAGCAGGCTGCCTCTTTAGCTCCCCGTGACTCTGTGGGGGCACACCCCACGGTCTCCAGCACCCTATCAGGGCAGTTATTGCCCAGAGGTCAGGGCCTGGCTCCAGGACCTGTGCGACGTCAAGGTTAGGAGCGGCGCGGGGAGGCTGGCAGCAGCCATCAGAGACCGAGAGAGCTGCAGCTTGGGTGCTGCATTGCCATGGAAACGTGCCGGGCATCACCAGGGACCGGCAGTGAGTGGTCCGGAGCTGGAAGTGAAACAGAAATGTCCTCTAAGTACCGAGTCTCCTCGAGGTCTTGATACAGGGGGCGGTAGAGAGTGGGGGAGCGAGGTCTCCACCTCAAGAGGATGAGTCTGGGCCGTGGGGTGGAGCTGGCTGCACACAGGGCACCCGAACAGCACAGAGCCGTTGCTGCCACTGCAGAGAGCAGACTCCTGCCATAGGCCCCACACCCCACCCCCAGTACGAGGCTGGCCACGGGCAGCGGCATCCCGACCTGCAGGTCTCAGAATCCCCATCCTTTGAGAGAGGAGCCTTAGCTTGCCCTTGGAGCTGTATTGAATTCTAGGCTTACACTGTGATGAGAAAGCCCAGGTGTGCCACAGAGCGGACGCCGGGGAAAATGCACTCACTCGGGGTGCTGCAGCCCTGGAGCCTCCCAGCTCTCGGAACGCTCGGGCTCCCGCTGTGTGCCAGGCGGGGTGCTAGGCCCTGCAGCTCTAATGCCGTGGAAGACAGGGCTTCGGCCTGCCGCATGTTCCGTTCCGGGCGGTGGGGTGGGGGCGGGGTCACACAGGTCACTCAGCTTGCCGTAAGCGGCACCGTGGAGGGTTGTCCTGTGGCTTGGGTGGTGCCCTGAAGCCAGCACTGGAATGCCAGGTGTAAGACGCGTGTGACAGGCAGTGGAGAATTAAGAGGAAGGACGTGTCGTGTGTCTCCCCATCTTCTCCACTTCCTGCCAGGAACTCTGGGAGCCAGCACTCAACACCTGCCAGTGTGGGCAGGGTACACACCATGCCCATCAGGCATTGGATGAACCTGCTTTTGAAGGACTCAGTGCCCTGGCACTCCTGGCCTGGTGCACGGTGGCACAGCAGGCTCCACGGGTGAGCGCCTCCCAGCAGTTCTGTTTGAGGCATAGTCTCACCGCTCCAACTAGAACATAAACCAAGAACTGAGACCACTCCCTCTGCCCTCAGCGTCCAGCCAAACACTTGACCGACACCCTGGGCTGAGTGTCTGAGCAGGAGGCTGCCATGCACAACTCCCCAGGTGAGGTCGACTCTGACTTACGAGTCAGGTCTGGGGCACTTGAGTTCTGGGAGAGGTGCTGCTCGGGTCGCCTTCATTGTGAACAGAGCCTGAATGGACATACCGGGGTGGCAGGGCACAGCCTGAGAAGCCACATCTGGGGCCCTGTGTAAGAGAGGCTTCCCGGCCGATGCTGTGGCTCATTAGGCTAATCCTCCACCTTGTGGCGCCGGCACACTGGGTTCTAGTCCCCGTCGGGGCGCCGGATTCTGTCCCGGTTGCCCCTCTCCCAGGCCAGCTCTCTGCTATGGCCCAGGAAGGCAGTGGAGGATGGCCCGAGTGCTTGGGCCCTGCATCTGCATGGGAGACCAGGAGAAGCACCTGGCTCCTGCCTTCGGATCAGCACGATGCGCCGGCCGCGGCGGCCATTGGAGGGTGAACCAACGGCAAAGGAAGACCTTTCTCTCTGTCTCTCTCTCTCTGACTGTCCACTCTGCCTCTCAAAAATAAAAAAATAAAAATAAAAATAATTTTTGAAAAAAGAGGCTTCCCCACTTGCCCAACATCTCACTGCAGGACGCAGCAGAGGGGTGCCCTCCCCTGGGTCCTCCAGAGCCCTGATCCCCGGTGCTCAGCCTCTCGCCCAGGAAGCCATGTCACTCCAGCCTAATCCCGGCACCCACTGCGTTCCCAGAGAAAAGTTGTCTTCATTCCCTCTGTCCCTGGGGCTACTGTGAGCCATTCAGCTTCATGGCTTAAACGATCTGCACAAGTTCCAAGAAGAAAGCCGGCCCAGCTGGGGGGCGGCGTGAGTCACGCAAGGCAAAGGGAAAGAAACAGAAGAAAAATCAGAGAGGAGTGGGCGGACAAAAGGGAGCTCTTGAGAAGACACCAGGGAAGCTGAAGTCGCTCAGAGGCAAAGGACACAGGAGGAAGCCACGGAGAAAGAGGAGCCCACCCCATCCCCAGGGAACTGGAGCCCACTGCATCCCCGGGGAACCGGAGCCTCACCAAGGAAGGGGCTGCGTTGGCGCTGGCTCCCAGTAGATGCTGCCCCTGAGGGTCATGGCCAGGACGCTGGTGTGCGGCGAGAGCCTGGGGACAGGCACCTTCCATGCCAGTCTCTCTCTGGCCAGAACCCCATGCAGAATTCAGCCTGATTCTGGTAGAGGGTCTGCGGCCCTGGGCTGGAGAATCAGAGCCCAGGGGAGCACTGTCGCCAAGGACAGAGTCTCTTCTGAGTCTCCCTCTGCTTCCCTGGGGAGGAGTCCCTGCTCCTGGCTTCCGGGACCCTCCGCCATCCCCAGTCCTCCACAGATGTTTCCAGTTCGGTGAGTATCCCTCCAGCTCTCGACCCCATAGCCCCGGTTATCTCGAAATCGGAGTTCCCGTACTTTCCCTTTCTCTCGGCAGCTACATCGGTTTCTTCTCCATCAGCCTGCAAACTTGCACTTGGAACAAACGCCTGTGCTCCAGGTCTCTATCTCTGATGTCCCCCCAGTCTCACCTCCCCATGCGGCTGCTCTTGTCCAGGGCAAGCTGGAGAGCCACGCCCCCGAGAGAGGGGTCCCCTGCTACCCACCCGTGCCGGCCCCGCCCTCTTAGCCACCTTCCCCACGGTGGACCCCTTCTTCCTGCTCTCCCCCTGGCTTCCGGCGCCAGCCTCTGGGGGCTCCCGCTCCTGCATCAGAGATGAACAATACGCTTGAGTGAATGAAGGGTGAACAAATGCTTGCTCTGACCCAAAGGGAATCGAGGTCACTTTCAGCCATGGGTGCCCCCAAGAGTCTGCTGGAAACACACCACTCACTACGCAGGCCAGAGGACCATGTGATTCTTTCTTTCCCAAAGACCCATGAGACAAGGAAAACCGTGCTCGGATCCAGCCAAGGATGGTCCCATCTAAGTCTGTGTTGACATCAATCTCATCGTTGCAATCAGGTATTTCACATCACCCGGTGACATCAGGAAGGAGAATAGAATAAATGGGCCATTTTCTAATCATCAGAATCCAACTTCCACAAATGTTTTCTTCTACCTTGACCCTGACCTCCGTGGCGGCGGCTCCACACCATGCAGTGAGCATGTGGAGCTGTGCCACTGGTCATCTGCCTGGGTTTATCCGTCATCAGATCCTGAATTTTGGCCGTATTTCTACAACTACATGTTGGGATTGTATCTCAGTAAGAAAACTGATTTGAAGCCCAAAGTTTAAGTATGAAATTGAGACATTAAAAAAATTCACTGACACAAGCAGGCTTTGTGAACCTCGCTCAGATAACAACCCAGAGGCCAGAGTGGCCCGGGGTGGAGCTGTGTCAAAGCCAGTGCTGTTGTCATTCAAACAGGCAATCCCTGTGTGTGTGAGTGTGTGTGTATGTATATGTGTGTGAGAGTGTGTGTATGTGTGTGCATGTGTGTGGGGGAGATGTGTGTGTTAGAGTGTGTATGACTGTGTGTGCATATGTGTGAGAGTGTGTGTGTGTGAGCATGAGAGCATGTGTGTGAGTGTGTGGGGGTGAGTATGTGTGTATGTATGAGTATGTGCCTGTGCATGAGTGTGTGTGAGTCTGTGTGTCTTGTGTGTGTGTGTGAGTGTGAGTGTGTGTCAATGACTGTGAGTGAGAGTATGTATGTGTGAGTCTGAGAGTGCATGTGTGTGTGAGTGCGTGGGTGAGTCTGTGAGTGTGTGTGACTATGTGTGAGAGTGTGTGATTGTGTTTGTGTGAGTACGTAAAAGGGTGAGTGTGTGTGAGTATGAGAGTGTGTATGTGAGTGTGTGAGTGTGTAGAGTAAGTGTGAATGTGTGAGTGTGTGAGCAAATGAGAGTGTGAGTGTGTGAGTGAATGTATGTGAGTGTGTGTGTGTCTGAGTGTGAAGGTGAATGTGTGTGAGTGTGAATGTGTGTGTGAGCATGAAGGTGAATATGTGAGTGTGTGTGAGTGTGTGAGTGAATGTATGTGAGTGTGTGTGTGTCTGAGTGTGAAGGTAAATGTGTGTGAGTGTGAATGTGTGTGTGAGCATGAAGGTGAATATGTGAGTGTGTGTGAGTGTGAGTGTGAGTGTGTGGGTGTGTGTGAATGTGAGTGTGTGTGAGCAAATGAGTGTGAGTGTGTGAGTGAATGTATGTGAGTGTGTGTGTGTCTGAGTGTGAAGGTGAATGTGTGTGAGTGTGAATGTGTGTGTGGGTGTAAATGTGTGAGTGTGTGTGAATGTGTTTGTGTATGTAAAAGTGAGTGTGAGTCTGAGTGAGTGTGTGAGTGAGTGTGTGTGAGGGTGAATGTGTGAGTGTGTGAGTGAATGTATGTGAGTGTGTGTGTGTGTGTGAGCATGTGAGGGTGAATGTGAGTCTCCGTGTGAGTGTGTGTGAGCGTGTGAGGGTATGTGAGTCTATGTGTGAGTGTGTGAGGGTGTGTGTGAGAGTGTGAGTGTGTGAGGGTGTGTGCAGAGCACAGCATAATGAGGAAAGAAAGGCTGCACGGGGACTGCGGGGCTGCCCCCTCGGGACAGGGCTGCCCCCTCGGGACAGGGCTGACCCCTCGGGACAGGGCTGCCCCCTCGGGACGGGGCTGCCCCCTCGGGACGGGGCTGCCCCCTCGGGACGGGGCTGCCCCCTCGGGACAGGGCTGCCCCCTCGGGACGGGGCTGCCCCCTCGGGACAGGGCTGACCTCTCGGGACAGGGCTGCCCCCTCGGGACAGGGCTGCCCCCTCGGGACAGGGCTGACCTCTCGGGACAGGGCTGACCTCTCGGGACAGGGCTGCCCCCTCGGGACAGGGCTGCCCCCTCGGGACGGGGCTGCCCCCTCGGGACAGGGCTGACCTCTCGGGACAGGGCTGCCCCCTCGGGACGGGGCTGACCTCTCGGGACGGGGCTGCCCCCTCGGGACGGGCTGCCCCCTCGGGACGGGGCTGACCTCTCGGGACAGGGCTGCCCCCTCGGGACGGGGCTGACCTCTCGGGACAGGGCTGCCCCCTCGGGACGGGGCTGCCCCCTCGGGACAGGGCTGACCTCTCGGGACAGGGCTGACCTCTCGGGACGGGGCTGCCCCCTCGGGACGGGGCTTGCCCCCTCGGGACAGGGCTGACCTCTCGGGACAGGGCTGCCCCCTCGGGACGGGGCTGACCTCTCGGGACGGGGCTGCCCCCTCGGGACGGGGCTGCCCCCTCGGGACGGGGCTGACCTCTCGGGACAGGGCTGCCCCCTCGGGACGGGGCTGACCTCTCGGGACAGGGCTGCCCCCTCGGGACGGGGCTGCCCCCTCGGGACAGGGCTGACCTCTCGGGACAGGGCTGCCCCCTCGGGACGGGGCTGACCTCTCGGGACGGGGCTGCCCCCTCGGGACGGGGCTGCCCCCTCGGGACGGGGCTGCCCCCTCGGGACAGGGCTGCCCCCTCGGGACGGGGCTGCCCCCTCGGGACAGGGCTGCCCCCTCGGGACGGGCTGCCCCCTCGGGACGGGGCTGCCCCCTCGGGACAGGGCTGCCCCCTCGGGACGGGCTGCCCCCTCGGGACAGGGCTGACCTCTCGGGACAGGGCTGACCTCTCGGGACGGGGCTGACCTCTCGGGACGGGGCTGACCAGGGCTGACCTCTCGGGACGGGGCTGCCCCCTCGGGACGGGGCTGACCTCTCGGGACGGGGCTGCCCCCTCGGGACAGGGCTGCCCCCTCGGGACGGGGCTGACCTCTCGGGACGGGGCTGCCCCCTCGGGACGGGGCTGCCCCCTCGGGACAGGGCTGCCCCCTCGGGACAGGGCTGACCTCTCGGGACAGGGCTGCCCCCTCGGGACAGGGCTGCCCCCTCGGGACGGGGCTGCCCCCTCGGGACGGGGCTGCCCCCTCGGGACGGGGCTGCCCCCTCGGGACAGGGCTGCCCCCTCGGGACAGGGCTGCCCCCTCGGGACAGGGCTGCCCCCTCGGGACAGGGCTGACCTCTCGGGACAGGGCTGCCCCCTCGGGACGGGGCTGCCCCCTCGGGACGGGGCTGACCTCTCGGGACGGGGCTGCCCCCTCGGGACGGGGCTGCCCCCTCGGGACGGGGCTGCCCCCTCGGGACAGGGCTGACCTCTCGGGACGGGGCTGCCCCCTCGGGACGGGGCTGACCTCTCGGGACGGGGCTGCCCCCTCGGGACGGGGCTGCCCCCTCGGGACGGGGCTGACCTCTCGGGACGGGGCTGCCCCTCGGGACAGGGCTGACCTCTCGGGACGGGGCTGCCCCCTCGGGACAGGGCTGACCTCTCGGGACAGGGCTGCCCCCTCGGCACCGAGAGGCCTGCGTGAACACCTGCTGTTTGTGTTGGTTGAGGCCTGACCAGGACAGCCTTGTTCACGTCGTCCTCAACACGGAGCCTCTCCCCGCCACGGTGTCCCAAGGAGGCTTCTGCGGGAAGGTGACTCACGGGGTCACCAGCGGCCGTCCGCTCTGCAGGGGTGTCCTCGGGGCCCCTCCCCACTGCAGCCCCCAGGGGAGGTCCTTGGCAGGACAGCACGGGGCCACCACGGCCCGGGGCATCTCTGCACGGCCCACCCTGCCTTCCCGCCGGGCTCACACTGGGGCACAGCTGCTTCCTGTCTCCCGCGTCTGCTTGGTGGCCATTTCCCCTCCAGCCCTGCCCCCACCTTACTCTCTTCCACTCAGAGCTGCGCCACCTCTTGCAAGGCCCCCGGGACTTCCGACCTCGCTCCAGGCCTCTCCTGGGTGTCCGTCACCTGTGCACGCTCCACGTTCCCATAACTGTCTCCTGGTCTGGTCTGCCCGCCCCAGCCGCCCGCGGTCTCCCGGAGGGCAAAGACAGGTGCTTTCTGGTCCCTTGCAGTCCTTCAGCAAACGTCACCTGTACGAATGAACGACTGACAGGCCCTGTTTTTCAGTTATTACAAAGGCAGAATCCCCACCCCTCTCGCTTGGTTTGCTGCTGTGTTAGGTGACAGATACCGACATCTCAGAGCTGCTGACACAGCAGGAGACGTGAGCGCCAACTCTCTAGCACCGGGGGGCCACTCTGTCCCAGGGGAGCCCCAGGGCGGGGCACATTCCGGATTTTTCTAGCTGAGCTTCTCCTGTCAGTTACTGCTCCAATTCCGATCCAGCTCTCTGCTATGGCCTGGGAAAGCAGTAGAGGATGGCCTGAGTGCTTGGGCCCCTGCACCTGTGTGGGAGACCCAGATGAAGCTCCTGGCTCCTGGCTCCTTGCTCCAGTCTGGCTCAGCCCGACGGTTGTGGCCATTTAGGGAGTGAACCAGTGGATGGAAGATTTCTCTCTCTCTCTCTCTCTGTCTCTCTCTGTCTGTCTCCCCTCTCCCTCCCTGTAAATCTGCCTTTCAAATAAATAATTAAATATTTTTTTTAAAAAAAAAATACAGTTATGGCATAGCAGATATAGCCACTGCCTGCAACGCTGGCATCCCACGTGGGTGCCTTTTCCTGTTCCAGCTGCTCCACTTCCAATCCAGTTCCCGGCTAATGGCCTGGAAATAGCAACAGAAGATGGCTTGAGTGCTTAGGCACCTGCCACCCATGCAGGAGACCTGACAGAAGTCCTAATCCTTGATTTTGACCTTGCTCAGCCCGGGCTGTGGAGTGAACCAGGAGATGGAAGATCTCTATGTCTCTCCCTCTCTCTCTGTAACTCTGACTTTCAAACAAATAAAACAGTATTTAAAAAGGAGAGGAGGGGAGGGGAGGGGAAGGGAGGGGAGGGAAGGGGAGGGGAGGAGAGGGGAGGGGAGGGGAGGGGAGGGGAGGGGAGGGGAGGGGAAAGAAATGCAGTTGCAGAGTTGCCTGATGAGCTCCTGTCTGGGCATCTATGTGTGCACCCGCCCTGGAGGGAGATCCACAAGGGGAGCCTGGTGGGAGAGCAGCAAGACAAGGAAAGGCCACAGGCAGGGGCAGGGACGCTCAGCCCACGCCCCGTCTCCACCGAGGGGCGAGGTTTGACCTCCTCGTCAGAAGCTGGGCCTCGTCCTCTCTTCCTCAAACAAAAGTGATGGATTAGGTTTAAGACTAAAAAATCATGCCTGCAGCAGTAGGTGCTACGGTGTGGGTGCTCTCAAGATCCTGATCTCAGAAATCCTGCACCCGAGCCTAGAGTGAAGTTAGCTTTGGCGGAAGGCGACCCCAGGACGCGGAAGAGCCCCTGAGGGTTCAATCACGAGGGACTGCCCTCGTGGCCCCGGCGCGGGGCGTCAGGCCCAGTGGACCACTTATGCTCGGATTCCCTTGCCCACCGGGTGCAGTTTATCCCTGGAGGCATTTGCTCTCCACCCCACTTCCACACTGAGCGCAGGGGCACCTCAGCAAGCTCCAAGTTACCCAACAAAGACCTCAGGCAGAGGGAAGGAGCCAGAGCCCGAGATGAGGCGCTGTCAGGGCTCTGCGGGTGTCCCACACACCACGCGAGCGCTGGGGCCACACAGGAACCATCGGCCGAGTGGCCCTGTGAACGGCCGTCTGCTCCCGGGGCCTTTGATCCCCAGGAGGAAGACTTCTTGCATGACTTCTGTTCAGGACCAACATTGTGGTCTCACATACTCAACCCCAAGAATAACAACAACACTCCCTGAAAAGGTGATTTTTCCCCGTAACGCTGGCATTCACTGTGGAATATGGGTGATTCATAACTTGATTTCCCCACCTGTCACCAAATGTGAAATTTCAGTTCGTTTTTAAGATTAATTTTAAAACTTGCATCAGTCTGAGAGAGCATTATTTAAAATATCCTTCAACTCACTTCTATTTTAGTACAGAGGTTAACAGACCTCCTCAAGATTTAAGATTTTGTTTTTACCCAATTGATATTTTAGACTTAGATATTTATTATTAATATTAATGAAAGCTAAAAAATATTAATGTACTAAATTACAATCAAGTCAAAATGTTCCAAATTAAGCTGTGATACTAAAACAAACACTTATCACTCCTTTCCATTCACGATGTAATTACAGAGACAGTCAACCAGCTATTTATCCAGAATATTTATTTATCCATGTTACAATCCATTAATTTTCAGGGAAAGTTTAGTCTCCAAACACCCTTGACTTGGGCTTGAACGTCTAGAATGCGGTCTTGGCCCCTCTACCCACTGGCACAGCAAAGGACGATGAAGGTTGTCCCGTCTCCTACCACTTCTAACCCAGCCGTCAAAAAGCAAAGGCCTGGGGGATTCTGGGGTCAGCAGTTGAAACCAGCAGCTGGAGGAGCCGCTCCCGGGAGGAGGGTCGGGGGCTGTAGTGGTGTGAGCCCTGTGAACTCCCAGGACTGCCCCTGCAGAGCTGTCTCCTGGGACAGGGACCCCCAGAGGGGGACCCTGGTGGGGGCAGGGTAACAGAGAAGACCCGACCACGTTGGGGTGGAGCATGGATCCAGGAAGCTGTCCGGTTGTTGTTTTTAACAATACACAAGTGGCATTAGGGAAGATTTCCTGACCAGTTCACTTAAAGACAACCCGCAGAGGTGGGCAAGCAGCCGAGCAGCCGAGACCCCAGGCAGGATGTCTGTGTCCCACGCCGGAGTGCCAGGTTTGAATCCCAGCACGGGTGCCTGACTCCAGCTCTCCGCTGGTATAGACTCTGGGGGCAGCCGTGATGGCTCAAGTACTTGGTTCCTGCTCCCCATCCCCGTCCTGTACCCTGACCGTAAGGGCAGAGAACGAGTTAATGGGAGCTCAGCCTCTCTCTCTTTCTCTGCCTTTCCAATTGAAAAATAAATAAATAAAAAGAACAGCAGCTAGGTGTCAAGGTCAAATCTTATGAGAAAAGTCTAAAAGGAAAGAGAGTGAAGGGCAGAACAAACATCCCTACAGACAATCAAAGCCAGAAAGATGTGACCCCAGGGCGAATCAGAATTAATCACCTGTTTCAAAACTAGCTAACCCGATACAGCACACGGGTTACATAACATGTAGGGAAACTTCACAACGAGGAAACAGAACCCATGAAAGATGTAGAAGTTAAGGAAGGGGCTGGCGCTGTGGCGTAGCAGGTAAAGCCGCCGCCTGCAGAGCTGGCATCCCATATGGGTGCTGGTTGGAGTCCCAGCTGCTCCACTTCCAATCCAGCTCTCTGCTATGGCCTGGGAAAGCAGTGGAAGATGGCCCAAGTCCCTGGGCCCCTGCACCCACGTGGAAGACTTGGAAGATGATCATTGCTCCTGGCTTTGGAATGGCACAACTCTGGCCACTGCAGCCAACTGGGGAGTGAACCAGTGGATGGAAGACCCCCCCCCCCTTTCTCTCTCTCTCTCTCTGTAACTCTTTCAAATAAATAAATAAATCTTTAAAAATCATAATTCAAGAAAAATACCCTGGATTAAAAAAAAAGATGGAAAACTACCTATTGGAGAGCACAGCACCCATCTGAGGCCACACATGGAATGACCAAGTCATTGAGTGAAATTACTGAGTGCAAAACATAAGAGCATCAGCACAAGACCTTGGGTATCTAGAAAAGTAACGACCACGGGAATGGTAAGGGGAAGAAAGTGTGGTCATCTTCAGCTCTGCCTGCAATGTGTGATGCCTGAGTTCTGAGAGCAAGGGAAGGCGTCCAGGCGAGGATAGGAACACAAGATCCGCACGTGGAAGAGCAGCGCTCCCGCGAGCTGCTCCCAGGAACTCTAACCCAGCACAGCCTCGGCCCCAGGGTGAGCAGGGCTGCTGCCCAAGGCTTGGAGACATGTGTTCCACGTACCATCGCCTACAGAGCAGGGTGAAAGGGGCACAGAGACGGAGCCGCGAGGGCGAGTGGGAGCGGGATGCACCCTGCAGGGAGGAGCCCATGGGCACGGAAGCACAAACACGCTCGTGTCACTCAGAGCCTGCCGTGTGCTTACTGTGGGAGAGGGCACATGTGCAGTTCTGGCCTAGATAACTCCGTCACGCCCTGAGTCCCTGAGAGCCCAAGCAGGGAGGCCCAGAGGTCACGGAGAAGGGGTCACGTCCAAGCCTTGTGGCCTCGGTTTTGGGTTGGAAGACCAGGAAGAACACAGGGGAGCTTCCCCTTATACTGCACTCGGATTATGTATGTGCACGTAATATCTGTGTATGTTCCCTATATACACGTGCATCCACGCATCCACACGTGCACGGATAGACTCATCCTTGCTCTGGTTACATGTGTGTATAATACATGTCATACATGTGCACACACAGACATGCGCACACACATATGGATAGATTCATCCTTGCTCTGATTAGACATGTATACTACATGTATTTCTCTCACACACAGATTCGTCCTCATGTGTGCATAATACATGTGTCTCACACATGTGCAGACATATGACACACATATATGCATAGATTCATCCTTGCTCTGATTACATGTGTGCATAATACATGTGTCTTACACACGTGCACACCCACACACTGATAGATCTCCCCTCACTCTGATGGCTGACAAGGCCCAGCCACAGTTAAGGGCTCCCAGACCCCGCGTGTCCTCAGCAGAGCTCCTGTCTTCAGCTTGAAGCACAATGTCTCACTAAGAAACTCGGCTTCTTTTGAGAAATGACCGATTCTGGGTCTGGCACAGATGACCTGAACTGCTTTTGAACCCAGGTAGCAAGGACACCGTCCAAGATGACCGAGGCTCGTGTCCAGAGAACGCAGGAGCTGCCCGCCCCTACCAAAGACGGGGGTGATGGGCTTCAGCAGTGACAGTGCCCACCCCTATGTTGAAATCCATGACTGTCTTAGGTCATTCAGGATTTTTAAATAAGAATCATGCGTGGAGATGACAGACAGCGAATCATTATCCTGAAAACTAGAAACTAAGGAGGAAGACTTGGGATCCTCCCCCCCCCCCCCCCCCCCTGACCGCTCTATGCATCACCCCCTGGGGGCAACAATGGTAGATAAAATAAGTGCCTCTTTTAAAACAGTGCAGCTAACCAGTGAAGAGGAGGTGGAAGAACCAGAAAGGTGGCACTTGGCAAGCCCCGACAGTCCGGCAGAAGACAGCACAGCGACGGGGACAGCTCTGTATTTTCTGCCTTGCGGAGCCTGGCCAAAGAGACCGGGCCTGTGGATCCAGCTGCCCATCTGTGGGCAATCCAGCGACAGGGGAGCATGTCCAGCTGTGCCCTGAGTGGTCAGCCAGCAAGTCCCACACTGTTAGGAAGTGTCCAGGTCAGGGGCCTGTGCTGGTCTGTTTTATGTTACTGTACCAAACACCTGAGGTTGGGTAACTGGGATCTCACACATGGATCTGGGGGCCCCGAGGCCATGGCGCCGGCATCGGCTCAGCTCTAGAGGGGGCGCACGGCAGATGGCATCACAGCGGTAGGAGCAGGTGCAACAGGTAGAGGTCACAGGGCTGGAGGGTGGAGCAGGGCTGAGTCAGGCTTTCATCACAGCTGTCCCAGGAGGTGCGCCCTAACCCCTTCTGAGGGAGTCCCGAGTGCCCTGTGGACCTCCTCCCAGCCCACCTCTCAGCGCCTCTGGACAGCGCTGCTGCCACGGAGACCCAGCTTCCTGGGTGGGACCTGTGGGACGCGCTCAAACCACGACCAAGCTGTAGCCTCTTCCCTAAAAGAAGTATGAGGAAATGAGAAGAGGAGGAAGCTGGCGATCGCCACACAGACTTAAAAGATACATTAAAGATTCTTAAATGCAAGACCAGCGAGTATACACGGATGCACATTTGGGGCATAAAATGTGTCTTTAAAAGCACAAGAGAGTCGTTCCCATACACATCAAGGTACTGGTTGCCTGTGGGAATGAATTCGGGATGCGTGGAAGGCGTGTCTGGGCGGCCCGAGTCTGCTTCCTAACTTGATGGCCTTAGCCTTGTAATAACTCAGGGAGCCATCCGTTTGATTTGTGGTGTTTTCTGTATTTGGGATTTACTTTACAATGCAAAGATTTAAAGCCAAAACAAAAGGCAAAGGTCCACCCCAGAGGACGAGCTCCTTTTTGAAAGCTAATGCCTGATTCAGTCATCTCGTGTTCTATACTTTATACAATAACTCTTTCTATAAAATAGGAAAACCTCGCTAGGTGCATGGATGTGGGAGCAGGATGAGTGCAGAATTCTCGCTCAGGTTCGCAGGCTCCGGGTGGTTTTTCCAGGCTGTGGAAAGAGAAATTCACCTGCATAGCCATTCCCTCAGGACAGGATTAAGCCACATTTCTTCAACACATGTCCTGCACACACACATACGTACACACCACACACACACACACAGGGCCGTCTGCAGAGCGGAGCTCCTCTCTTGGTCTGAGGCCCTCCCTTCTGCCCCTGACTCTGCCAACGCCACCCCCAGTCACCTCCTTGCAGGACTGGCGTGCAGCGGTGCAGGGAGAGCATCACCTAGGGAAAGGAAGAGGAGGGAGGGGAGGAACCCTGGGCTGGCTATAGCAGCATTGTCACCAAAGACCGCCTTCAGTCACGCAAGCCCTGGGTACCCTGTGACTGTGCCCGTCAGCCACTGGCCTCAGCCTGGGTGGGAGTGTGGCACCCGGGCTCCTGCTCAGCCATGGCAGGTGTCCCCAGAGGCAGGTACCGGGGCAACTGGGGATGGCTGCTGCTATCCATCTCAATGAGCTTAGGCCCCCACCTGTGCCCGCTGGGCTGTGGACATGGAGCATCCTCCGTCCCCTGCCTGTGAACCCCCGACAGAGAACGAGCCAGAGGGGCCGGAGCCGCCTAGCCGCTCCAGGAGCTCTCAGGCCAGGGCAGCAAGTGCTCAGCCCAGTTGTGGGGGTGGGGGAGGCCTGGGTGGGGCTGCGTGCTGCAGCCGGGCCCCCTACGTGGCAGGGAGAGCAGGACGAAGGGGATCCCCTTCCCGGCAGGGCCCTGCCCTCACTCTTGCCCTCAGGTGGCGCAGAGCCTGGAGCTGTAGGTTTTTGCCTCAGGAGATACCATTCGGGCTCCTACGTTCCCACAGAACTTCTCAGTACTATTTTTACTCCCCAAAGGAAAAGGAGAAAACCAAGAATGCCTAAAATACACCCAGGAGCACCTGCTGCTTAAGATCATGCTTTTCTGTGGATTAAGAGGGAAAAAAAACTTCAAAAGCAGAAGCCCTCTTTTATAACAGGATTCACCCAGAACAGGAATCTTATGTGCATGGTGATTTTTATACAGCTACAATGGCTTGACATTGAAATTTATAACAACATCAAAACCATTGCATCAGCCCCGAAAGACATTCGGTGTTTGCATCAGAATTGGTGCAGACATGAGCCTGGGAGGCCTCTGACCTCATAGGGAGACCCTGTGCCCCTCTGTCTTGGGCAAGGGCCCTACAGAGCACAGAGTGTGCAAACTGTGGGACAGAGAGCATTTGAGGCGGGCACGCCCGAGAACGAGCACTCCTTTCTTACAGTAACCAGGCCTTTATTTTTAGTTGCCTTCCATTTGTGGCTCGTAATATTGTTTCTCCATTTAAAAAATGACCTATTTATTTGAAAGTCAGAGTTACAGAGAAAGAGAGAGGTCTTCCATCCGCTGGTTTACTCCCCAGATGGCCACAGCCAAGTTGAAGCCAGGAGCCAGGAGCTTCATCTGGGTCTGCAGCATGGGTGCAGGGGTCCAAGCACCTGGCCATCTTCCACTGCTTTCCCAGGCACATTAGCAGGGAACCGGATGGGAAGTGGAGCAGCAGGGATACCAATAAGTACCCATATGGGCATCAGAGGTGACAGCTTTACCTGCGCAGCCACAACACCGGCCCCATGATTCTCCTTTTTAAAAGCAATTCATATTTTTCATTTCATTTTTGTTTCGTTGAATGAAAAATGCAAAGCAAGTAATGTTCCTTAAGGTACTGGCAGAAGTCCTGGGGTGGTGGGAGAGCGGCTGTTTCGCACACAGACGTCCCCAGCTGTATCTGCTGACTTCATAAGGACACTTGGCACAGTAGCTGTCTCCTGCTCTGTCATCCCCTCAGGCTGGGAGCTCCTGGGGGTGAGGACACCTCTCGGCCATCGGCGTGTCCGCAGGCCTGCCCAGGGCCTGGCACGTGGTGCACCACCCACAGTCACTGCCTTAACCTGGCCACAGGCGCCCTGGGATCCTTAGATAGGAACTGGCTGTGCATCTGGCCTGGACCAGTGAGCAGCTTGTCCATGGTCCCAGTCCTTGGATGATGGCCGAGCAGGGACACGGTGTGTGCTTGCCAGCCTGCCTCTGGCCGCAGCCTTCCTCAGAAATGCCCGCTGAGTCTGCTGGCTGAGCACGGCCAAGCCTGTTTCAGGGCCTGTGGG
The DNA here is from genome assembly GCF_033115175.1 of Lepus europaeus. Lineage (NCBI taxonomy): Eukaryota > Metazoa > Chordata > Mammalia > Lagomorpha > Leporidae > Lepus > Lepus europaeus. Next base: position 4,845,007 of record NC_084843.1, on the reverse strand, counting down.
GTTCCAGCAGCAGACACAGGGGGTCCATCTGCAAATGAGCTGGGGGCCCTTGTTCTCTTCCGGGAGAGGGGCTGACCTTTCCCTGACTTCCACCTGCAGGCAGCTGGCGGCGCTGAAGAGGAAGGTGAACTGGGGTTGGTGCCGGGTCTCTCCACTGCCACTCAGCTCCAGCCCTGCATAAGCCATAAGCAGGAAGGGCTGCTCCCCAGGGGAGGGGGCGGGAGCTGGTATCATGGACAATCTGTGACACACCCAGCTCCTAAAGCACCCAGAAGGGGACGGACTTCCTTCAGGTCCTGTCATTCATCCATCAAACATCTACTGAGGGTTTTTTTTTTTTTTTTAAAGATTTATTTATTTATTTGAAAGTCAGAGTTAGAGAGAGGGGAGAGGGAGAGAGAAAGGTCTTCCATCCAATGGTTCACTCCCCAGTTGGCTGCAATGGTCAGAGCTGGGCTAATCCGAAGCCAGGAGCTTCTTCTGGGTCTCTCATGTGAGCAGCAGGGGCTCAACCACTTGGGCCATGTTTCTCTGCTTTCCCAGGCCATAGCAGAGAGCTGGATCGGAAGTGGAGCAGCCAGGACTCAAACTGGTGCCTGTACGGGATGCTGGCACTGCAGGCATTGGCTTTACCTGCCTTGCCACAGTGCTGGCCCCTCTTATGGCTTTTAAAATCCAGAACAGAAGTTCTTCCTCACCCCTTGGTTGACCATATTGACTTGTTGGAGACTGCCAGGTTCTGACACGATGTCCAATTTCCAGCTTTGTCTGCACTTCTTCTGGTGCCTTCAGCTCATTTCTCAATCATTCCTTGTTTCCTGCGAGCTGGAAGTGAGGTCTAAGGCAGGATTATGCACCTTTGTGTTATGGGATGCTGTGGTGCACTGTGGTCCCACGCCTGCGTCTGATACAATGCCAAGGTTGGCCAGTGGGTTGGGGCAGTGACCAGGTGCCTCGCCAAACAGCTGCAGCGACCCTGGCAAGCCCTTTGTGTGTGTGGAGTCTACACCTCCCTGTCCCTTTCTCATCTGCCCCCAGGAAATGTCCCCACTGACGCACTCACTGCTGTCTGGTATCCCTACCAGGCAAGACTTTGCTGAATTTACATTCTGAGTGTGCACTGCACATGAGAAATTGTTTTCCCATGAAGCAAGAATGAACAAATTTAAGATTGAAATGGCATTTTTTTTTTTTTTTTTGGACAGGCAGAGTGGACAGTGAGAGAGAGAGAGACAGAGAGAAAGGTCTTCCTTTTTGCCGTTGGTTCACCCTCCAATGGCCGCCGAGGCCGGCGCATCGTGCTGATCCGAAGCCAGGAGCCAGGTGCTTCTCCTGGTCTCCCATGCGGATGCAGGGCCCAAGCACTTGGGCCATCCTCCACTGCCTTCCCGGGCCATAGCAGAGAGCTGGCCTGGAAGAGGGGCAACCGGGATAGAATCCGGCGCCCCAACCGGGACTAGAACCCGGTGTGCCGGTGCCGCAAGGCGGAGGATTAGCCTGTTAAGCCACGGCGCCGGCCTGAAATGGCAATTTTGATTATGCTTTTCAGGTCCCTATTCCAAGATTCTGCCACATCTTGGGAGGGGGCTCTCATCCGAACTCCCACTGACGCCCCGGGTGTCCCAGTGTTCTTGGGGGGGCACACCCACGAGTATGGCACAGTCCCAACCCTGAAAGACACCTAGCAGCTATGGCTGAGACCTGTGGCCCAGCCAGGGTCACTTAGGCCAACTGGCCACAGCCCTCAGTGTTCCTGGAATTGAAGGTGGAGCCAGTCCCGAGCTCAGGCAACCACAGGGCGACAAGCCAGAGTGCGGACTCAGTTTAGGACAGTGGGATGACGCCTGCGGGAGCCCAGAGGGGACCCCGAGGAAGCTTCTCGGAGCCTCACAGCCAAGCATGGGCACACAAGGCAGTAATGGGACCAACACCACCATGTCAAACCTGTGGCTCTGGGGCCAGCGTTGGGGCATAGTTGGTGAATCTGCAGCCCGCAGCACCAGCATCCCACATGGATGCCAGTTTGTGTCCCAGCTGCTTCACTTCCATTCCAGCTCCCTGCTAATGGCCTGGGAAAAGCAGCAAAAGGTGGCCTGGGTGGTTGAGCCCCTGCCACTCACGTGAGAGACCTGGAAGAAGCTCCTGGCTCTTGAAAGATCTTGAAAGATCCCCCCCCCCCCCCGGTCTCTCCTCTTCTCTCTCTGTAATTCTTTCAGAGAAATAAATCAATCTAAAAAAAATTGGCCTGTGGTCTATCTGAAGCTTTAGCATTCTGAGCTACAAAATTATTTATGACAATCTTATGAAGGTATGCAAATCCTGCCCCACACTTTTGCACGCAGTGGTCACTTTGACCAGCGGCAAATGTTCCAGGAAAAGAGAACCATGGGGGTTATCAGACAAACAGCCTTGGCTTGAGCAGGCGGCCCCAGTGATCCTCAGAATAACCCGAGTCTGGAATCACAGTTGCCCTTTGGGGAATTGGGTCCAGGACCCCTGGAGGACTCCAAACTCTGCAGATGCTCAGGTCTCTCATGGAAATGCTTAGCTCATTTCTCAATGAGCTGCTGTCACAGGAAAGTGACAGTGTTTGCACAGAACCTACACATTTCATTGCATATACTCCAATTAATCTCTGGATTACTTATGACAGCTAATACAATGTAAACATTTTATAGATAGTTGCTACACTGTATTGTGCAGGGAATAATGACAGAAAATCCACAGAGGCAATCCTCCCCACCCACTCCAATTTTTAAATCCACGGTTGCTTGAATGCACAGATGTGGAACGTGCGGTTACCTAGGGCTGGCCGTGTCACCCTGGTTCTTGCGTGGCAACATCAGAACCTAAGGGTGAAGTGCAGACGGGGAGCAGGCACACAGCTGGTGCCGCCTGGGTGACTCTCGAGGTCTTTCACCACGCACACCATCTCCCACCACGCAACCACACGAACAGAACAGAAACGGTGACTCGCCACACAGCCGCAGCGACCCTGTTCAAGCACTTTTATGTGTGAAGTCTCCACCTGGCTGCCCACAAAGTGGGCAAAATGTCACCAACACCGTTTCTCCTTGCGGATCTCCAAGGCGCTTCGACCTCCGCGGCCTCACCAGTGACTTTGCTGTTGAGCCCTGTGTCAGCCATTCAGTCCTGGCGCACCCCAGGGCCTCCTCCACGTCACCTCCCTGGTCTGTGCTGGCCTCGCTGGTTTCCCCGGGGAAGCCCGTCCTGACCTAGGTAGGGGCGGTCAGGCCACCCTGTCATTCTGCTCGGAGCACCCCACTTCTCCTTCCAAGGGGTCATGGTCACACCACCGGAGTCCCTGTGGGGTCTGATCCCCGCAGGAGGCTTGCCCGCGGCTGGGTGGGACGGGAGCCCCGTGGCTTCTCTCTGTGGGGCCCAAGTTCCCTAGCAGCAAGGAGCCTGCCACTTCTGTCACCCACAAGAGTCGCAAGTCCCCCGGTCGCCCAGGGTGCTTCTTCTGGGTGGGAGCTGGGGAAGCCCGGCCTCTGCGCAGAGCCTTGCATCCCCTAACTCGTTCCTCCGACCCTCGAAGGCTCCCGGCCCAGGGCGGTCCTGGCTGCTCCTTGGAGTGCGAGCTGGGGGAGGAGGGGACGGGGTACAAACGCCATGAAACCCAACTCACTCCATTTCCCCGTTCGCCTTCGTCCCGCGGCTCCGTCCTCCTCGTCCGGGTTTCCCCGCTTAGTCCTTTCTGAAATCACGGGAAAAAACCAACAGGTGCGAGCGCCGTCGTAGCCGCTTCCTGGCCGAAATCCGGAGCCTGCACCTCCGGAGCCACGGCAAATGCCGGAGTCCCGGAGCAGCTCTCCCGCAGGGTGGAGCCGAGGCCCCGGAGGTGGCGCGCACCTGCGCACACCTGCGTGGCGCGGGCTTCTCCGGCCCGCCAGGCCCGCCCCTCGTCCTCACACCCCGCGCGCCACGGAGCGGGGCGGGCGCCCTCGCGAGCGCAGTGGGTGGGGGGCTCCGGGCCCGCGCAGGGTTCCGCCCGCCTCTGCCTCCTGGCCGCCCTAGGTCTCCGCACTCATTCCCCACGGGGGGCCGCGGGTCACCTTCGGGACAGCGCTCCTGGGCCAGGCCCCCACGGCCCCAGCGCGCGCGTCCCGGTGCGGAGGGCACGGCGCCCGCCGCCTCTGCCCGCCCTGCTGGCCGCTCCCGGACAGAGTGGCGGCGGCGGGGAAGTGACCCGCGCGCGCTGGACGGGCCCGCCCGCGCTCTCCCCGCAGGCGCCGCCGGCCCCGGGCGCCCCGCGCGCGCTCCCCGTCTGCGGGCCGGGCCGGGCCGGGGCGCGGGGCGGGCGCACAGCCCGCGGCCGTCCCGCCTCTCGCCGGCGCTCCCGGCCTTTCCCATCCGGCCCGCGACGCCCCGCCCGCCCCGTCCCACATGACGCCGCCTCCGCCGCAAACTTTTTCCTCCCCATCCTGTCGCGGCTCGGAAGGAATGGAAAATGGCGGCCTAGGCGCGGAGTTTCCTGCCCGACCGGCGGCTCTCGCGGCGGCGCCATGACGCGCTGGGTCCCCACCAAGAGGGAGGAGAAGTACGGCGTGGGTGAGCAGCGCGCCCGGCCCGCCCGCCTCTCGCCCCAACTTCCGCGGCCGGCGCCCCAGCCTGTTGCCGGCCACCCGGCGGCTGGGATGCGGGGCGCCGGCGGGAAGAGGCGCCCCCGCTCCGCGCCCCGCACCGGCCGCGCGGGGAAGGGCGAGGGGCCGCTCCCGCGGGGTCCCCTCCGACAGCCGCCGGGCGGGCACCGCGGGGGCGGCGCTCCCCGCCTCCCGGGCTTCCCCGCTCTGCCCGCGGCGCGCGGAGCCCGGGGGTCATTGTTACGCAGCGCCGTGGGCTTCCTGGGGGGAACTTGTGTGGCTGGCCAGTGGTCAGCATCGAGAATTGTGTGTTCCCGCGCCCGCCAGGGTGGCCCCGGCCCCTGCCCCGGGCGGCCCTGCCGTGCCCAGCGTGGGACCCTCGGGGAGGAGCTGCCGGGCGCCCGGTTCGGAGGGCGGGGACCTGGTTCTGCTCAGCTCTTTGTCGTCTCCTGCGGGCGGGGGGGAGGGGAGGTCGGGTTGCGAGTTGACGTGCAGACCCCAGTACACATTCCGGAGAGCCAGGCTTTGCTGTGTGTGAGACAGACCCCGCGCCCGGCTGCCCGGCCGCCGGCCCAGGCCTGGGGGGCGCCTCCTCCTCGCCACCCGCCCACCTGGGCGCAGCGCCGGGCCCGGATCCGATTTTCCCGCTTGGTTACTGCTTCCCTGCCCTCCTGCCCCGCCTGCCTCTCCAGGCCAGGGTCAGCAGCCGGGCGCCCAGGGCACCCCGCGTGCTCGGCCCTGCCCGCGCCAGGAGTGTCTCCCCAGCCTCCCCTCCTGCACTGGATATACCCTGGCCCCTGTAGCTTCTCGGGCGGCCCCTCTGCTAAGGGCGCTCTGCTCTCGGGTCCCCGCCAGGTCAGGTGTGGGCAACCATAGGGGCCTGACTGGAGCCCACACTCTGCTGGGCGCTGCTTTCAGGACTGCTGTGGCCGAGCTGGCTGCACGTGGCAGGCCGGGACACTGAGGCTGAAGCATGGCAGTCGCCGGCAGAGAGGAGCCGGCCAGCAGTCTGCAGATTCCGACTAGCAGGCCTGGGGGTGGTCTCTCCGGGCCCTGCTCAGAAGAGCTTCCTGGGGGAGAGGGGAGAGGAGAGAGCTGAGGACTGAGAGCAGGGAACAGGTAGAGAAAGCAGGAGCTATAGCAGGCAGGGGAGATGGGAGGCCAGGGGAGGAAGCAGCCAGCAGCTCCAGAGAGGCTCAGCAGAGCTCCCCTGCCTCCTGTGCACGGGGGACCTGTGTCTGCTCTGGGATCTGTGTCCTGTGCACGGGGGACCTGTGTCTGCTCTGGGATCCGTGTCCTGTGCACTGGGGACCTGTGTCTGCTCTGGGATCTGCGTGCTGTGCACTGGGGACCTGTGTCTGCTCTGGGATCCGTGTCCTGTGTATCACCTGGGGACCTGTGTCTGCTCTGGGATCCGTGTCCTGTGCACTGGGGACCTGTGTCTGCTCTGGGATCCGTGTCTTGTGTATCACCTGGGGACCTGTGTCTGTGCTCTGGGATCCGTGCCCTGTGCACTGGGGACCTGTGTCTGCTCTGGGATCCGTGTCCTGTGCACTGGGGACCTGTGTCTGTGCTCTGGGATCCGTGCCCTGTGCACTGGGGACCTGTGTCTGCTCTGGGATCCGTGTCCTGTGTATCACCTGGGGACCTGTGTCTGCTCTGAGATCTGCGTGCTGTGCACTGGGGACCTGTGTCTGCTCTGGGATCCGTGTCCTGTGCACTGGGGACCTGTGTCTGCTCTGGGATCTGCGTGCTGTGCACTGGGGACCTGTGTCTGCTCTGGGATCCGTGTCCTGTGTATCACCTGGGGACCTGTGTCTGTGCTCTGGGATCCGTGCCCTGTGCACTGGGGACCTGTGTCTGCTCTGGGATCCGTGTCCTGTGTATCACCTGGGGACCTGTGTCTGCTCTGAGATCTGCGTGCTGTGCACTGGGGACCTGTGTCTGCTCTGGGATCCGTGTCCTGTGCACTGGGGACCTGTGTCTGTGCTCTGAGATCCGTGTCCTGTGCACTGGGGACCTGTGTCTGCTCTGGGATCTACGTCCTGTGTATCACCTGGGGACCTGTGTCTGCTCTGGGATCCGTGTCCTGTGCACTGGGGACCTGTGTCTGCTCTGGGATCTGCGTCCTGTGCACTGGGGACCTGTGTCTGTGCTCTGGGATCCGTGTCCTGTGCACTGGGGACCTGTGTCTGCTCTGGGATCCGTGTCCTGTGTATCACCTGGGGACCTGTGTCTGCTCTGGGATCTGTGTCCTGTGCACTGGGGACCTGTGTCTGCTCTGGGATCTGTGTCCTGTGCACGGGGGACCTGTGTCTGCTCTGGGATCCGTGTCCTGTGCACTGGGGACCTGTGTCTGCTCTGGGATCTGCGTGCTGTGCACTGGGGACCTGTGTCTGCTCTGGGATCCGTGTCCTGTGTATCACCTGGGGACCTGTGTCTGCTCTGGGATCCGTGTCCTGTGCACTGGGGACCTGTGTCTGCTCTGGGATCCGTGTCCTGTGCACTGGGGACCTGTGTCTGTGCTCTGGGATCCGTGCCCTGTGCACTGGGGACCTGTGTCTGCTCTGGGATCCGTGTCCTGTGTATCACCTGGGGACCTGTGTCTGCTCTGAGATCTGCGTGCTGTGCACTGGGGACCTGTGTCTGCTCTGGGATCCGTGTCCTGTGCACTGGGGACCTGTGTCTGTGCTCTGAGATCCGTGTCCTGTGCACTGGGGACCTGTGTCTGCTCTGGGATCCGTGTCCTGTGCACTGGGGACCTGTGTCTGTGCTCTGGGATCCGTGCCCTGTGCACTGGGGACCTGTGTCTGCTCTGGGATCCGTGTCCTGTGCACTGGGGACCTGTGTCTGCTCTGAGATCTGCGTGCTGTGCACTGGGGACCTGTGTCTGCTCTGGGATCCGTGTCCTGTGCACTGGGGACCTGTGTCTGTGCTCTGAGATCCGTGTCCTGTGCACTGGGGACCTGTGTCTGCTCTGGGATCCGTGTCCTGTGCACTGGGGACCTGTGTCTGCTCTGGGATCCGTGTCCTGTGCACTGGGGACCTGTGTCTGCTCTGGGATCTGCGTCCTGTGTATCACCTGGGGATGATAAAGTGCTCACCGCTTGCCACTAGCGAGGGTCCCGTCCTGGATTTGCAGGCCAGCTGCTGCAGGCTCCCCCTCCTGCTGCTCCCCCCACATCTGTGCTCACAGTAGGGGGCTGGGGGTTTCTTTAGCACCACATTTTGAGAGAGACCTCAGTAGCCTCCTGAGGCCCTTGCAGTGGTGCGGAGTGGAGGAGAGCGCTGCCCAGGGTGCCCTGGCCATTTAGAGAGCAGACGGCGGACGGAGCATCAGCCGCACACCTTCCCAAAGCTTTGCCACGAGTGACTTCTGCGGTCTCGCCTCTCGCTGACACCTCGGTTTAAAGAAAGTTTCCAAAGGAGAAGAGGATGCGGGGTGGGTTTGCCGTGAAGTTGCACGACAGACGTGTGTCACCATCCGGTAGAGGTGGCTGTGGGTCTTGTTGCCTTTCCCTTCCCCCGGTGGAAGCTGAGCCAGGGGACGTGGCAGCGCAGCCCCAGTCGGCACCAAACGCCCTCGCTCTCCATAACTGGTGCCCCCGTCAGGGAGGCGGGCGGCTGGAACTCTGGCTTTGGGCAGAAGGGGAGCTGGATCAGGTGTGTTGGGGTCACTGCTGGGCAGCCTGCCTGCCTGGGAGTGAGGGTCTTAGCAGAGGCCTGGGTGGCAAGGAGGTAAGCCCTGGGAGGTGTGGATGTATTCAGCTTAGATAATTGGTTGTTTCTGTCTCAGGGAAAAATACTGGCAACCACCCCCCCAACTTCAGCGGATTTTTGAGAGCCTAACAACAGGACTGTGTTTCCCTGGAGGGGCTGGGGTGGGCGGGCCGGGCTTCCCTCCCCAGGCCTGGCGCATGGATGGTGAATCACAAGGGAAGGAGAATGGTAAAACTCCATCTCATTTGGAAACATGAATCACAGCTCATTGTTCGCAGGTCCTTGGAATCTGCTACAAGCATTGTTTGTAAATGAGACACTTCAGTTATTTATTTATTTTCAAAAAACACGAGGAGAGGAGTAAACAGCTGATCTGCAGCTCCTGATACAGAGGCAGGAAGTGGGGGTTCCTTGTGTTTCACTCACCAGGGCTGGGTTTGGTGGCTCCTGTTCATGGTCCAGGCTTGTTAACACAGACATGAGCCTTGACTTGGCTGTCACCCTGGGTTGGACACGTGAGTGTTCCCGTCACCTTCCAGCCAGGCGGAGTCTTAAGTCCCCAACATTCTTAGTGCACCCAGTTCCTTCCATAGGTGACAAGGGGTAGCCTGTTCTGGAGGCACACATGAGGACCACCTGCCCACTGCTCAGTGACAACGGCCCCACAGGTGCCCCTGTCATCCCCAGGTCCTTGGATTATGGCGCATCCCCTGGCAGAGGGACTATGCAGGTATAATTGAGCTCTAAACCGTGCCCCAGGGGCCATGATCCTGGGTCTGCCACTTGGTGGCACAAGCGGTTGGGAGAGGGAAGCAGCCCCAGGAAGGCCTCCAGGTGTAGCTGCTGGCTCTGAGACGGGGGCTCACCTGCAGGGACCAGAGCAAGGCCTCAGGGAGCTGAGGGTGGCCCCTGCCTGGCTGCAAGGATCCAGGGGTCATGAAGAGCTGTGTTCTGCACCACCCGAAATCTCGGAGTTGGGTTCGTCGCAGAACCTCCAGGCAGCTGGCGCGTAGAGCCGGTGTGCTGACTTTGGTGGTGATAAGCTGCCGAGGTGAGGTAGTTTGGGCATAAGTAGAAAAGCAGTAGAGATGGTGTGGAGAGAGGCTGGGGGTGGGGGCGAGGTTTCCACTGCCTTGGGCTCTGCTGTCAAGTGGATTGGAGGTAGTCTGTGCGTGCTCTTCTCTCTGGCCTCGTCCACGGAGAGCTGGCAAAAAGGGTGGGGCACGGGCACTGCAGGCTCATTCAAGTCCTGGCTCTTATTGTCCCCCTTGAACCCGTACTTCCCCACCTCAGTCTTCTCATCTGTAGGTGGAGCCAAGCCTGCTGCGTGCGGACTTGTGAGGGTTCAGGGGGTGACGTCAGCAGAGCCCTGTGTGCCGTGTTTGGGGTTAAGCTAAGCACTTGAGGAAGCGCCACTTTTACTAATCTTCTTTAATAAAGCACGAAGTTTGGAAACCTGGTGAGGGGTGACTTCCTGTCTGTTTACCAGTCATGGGTGCCGGGGACTGCGCCTTCAGGAGCTGGTTCCTTCGTGGTGTGCTCTTGCCCTCCTTGGGAGAGGGCTCCTGCTCCACGTGGGGAGCGTGACTCGTGGGCGCCTTGTTAGCTCGTGAGTGACGATGATCGTGTGAGTAGTGTAGCAGCCGGCTGCGCTTGGGAACGTGGGAGTTGGAGAGAGATCTCCTGTGTCATCTAGAGTAGCAAGCAAGCTGCTACTTTGGGGAAGAAAAATTAGATTTGACCATAAGTAAGTAGTAATGTGAACATTTTCATTCACTGTAGCGTGCAGAAAAACCAAATTAGGGCATATTATGTTTCTGGAAACCTGGTTTTACTTTGGAAACATAAAAATTTTAAATTTATTGTGATGGCAGCGTTCGCTGAGCCGATCAGACATCTGATCAGATTGTCAGAGTCTGAGGATCGTTCTTTTTTGTGTTTGCCTGTCACCTCTGTATGCAGGCAGCAGAAACAGGGATAAGACGTAGGTTCTGTCTCTTTCTCCTTCTCCCCCTTTTGTCTTTCATTCAGCTTCATATTTTCGGATGACTATAGCCAATTGCAGGGGTGAAGCAGTCATCCAGTGAGATCCTGTGTGCCTGTTGCCAGTTTTTCTTAAACTTACGTATTGCGAAACTGAAGTTTAACATCACATCCAGGATGTTGGCATTGAGCCAGTCCTGATACCCTCCTTTCTGTCACCACAGTGCTACCCCTGTGTTGTCCTTAATTGTCAAAAAAAGTTTTATTTATTTATTTATTTATTTTAGAGGCAGAAGAGATCGCCCGTCTATTGGTTCACTCTCCAAATGCCCACAATAGCTGGGGCTGGGCCATGCTGGAGCCAAGAGCCAGGAGCTAGGAGCCAGGAGCCAGGAGCCAGGAGCCAGGAGCTCAATCCTGGTCCATCGCAGGTCGATGCTGCCTCCCAGAGCGCGTGTTAGCAGGAAGTTGGAATCAGAAGTGGAGCCAGACTGGAACCCAGGCCCTCCCATGCAGCCTCTTCCCATTTATAGCCACGCCCACCTCTTTCCATGCCCTCCCCTCCCGTCCTGGGGACCGTTAGTCTGTTCCCCGTTTCTGTAACTTTGTCACTTCACTGTCACATCCACGCAGGGAACCTTTCGGGAGCAGCTTTTTCCAGGCGGTTGTGACCGTCCTGTTTGTTCTGGGCACGGATCTGTGGATGTGTGAGGGAGTAACTGTTCACCTGTCCAAGGCTGTTTTGAATAAAGCTCCGCGAATGTGTGGGTGGCTGGCTGTGTGGGCGCGAGCCTTCCTTCTCTGGGTCCAGCACCTGGGGGTGTGGCGGCCGCATGTGTCGCTTCTCATGAAGCGGCCATTCCCCCAGCAGGGGGGTGTGATTTAAAGTCCCCGTCTCTTGTTTGTCCTCCTGCTGTTGTCTGTCTCGGCCAGGGAGACAGGTGTGCAGCGGGGTCTCCTGGTGGTGGGAGGTGCGGTCCCCCAGTGCAGCCCTTCCTTGAGTGAGTCTTGATTCAGTGTGGGAGAGGAGGCAGCAGGCTAGAGCCTGTGTCAAGTGCAGGGGAAGGCGGCTGGCCCAGGCGGTGCTCGTGGGGGCGGGGAGCAGGGCCACTGAGCTGGGACGCTGTGCCCAGCGCAGGACCAGGATAGCAGCCTCGTGAGACCCAGCGGGCACTTTGCATCCCAGCACGTCACCAGCTGGGCTGTTCACGTCTCTGACTTCTTGGGCTCCTTCTTTGTGAGGGTCTTCCCTGGGGAAGCCACGAGGGGGGGTGCCCAGTGAGGGAGCGTGGCCACTTTTCACTGTGCTTGGGATGCGCCCCTCCCGCCTGCAGTCTGCTTTCCACAGGATGCTGCATGGTCCTGCCCGCGAGCTTGGGCTGATGGGAAGTTTGTGGGGGCCACTGTGCCTCACGTAGCATGGAAACGGGGCTGTGGGAGCCCCGAGGCCTTGTCCCTGAGTTTGCTCTTACTCAGGGCAGGGCAGCCCTCTGGGGCGGTCTTGGAAATCCGTGGGTGGAGCGTGGGTGGTTGCCACCGTCACCAAGGCTGCAGAAATCTCCTTGCTGGCCGTTCTGGGAGGGCTGTGTGGCCGGGTCTGTTTCAGGCGTTGGTCTCCTTCCCTGCGCATCCGTGGCCCATGCTCCTCTTCCAAGGACGCCGGTGGTCCGGGAAGGGGCCCACCCTGTGGACCTCGTTAAATCACCTCTTTGAGGACCCTGTCCCCAGATACAGTCACATCCCGGGGTACTGAACGTCCGAGGGGACACAGCTCAACCAGAAACAGTGTGGTTCTGATGACATAAACTTGGCCCTGGGAGTGAGAGGTGGGAGCGCATGGCCAGAACCTCCCCTGCCCTCCCCTCCCCTCCTCTCCCCTCCCCCCCCTCCCGAAGTTCAGGGACTGCGATTTGTTTCTGTGTTCAGACCTGGCAATGCCTTGGAATCAAATTAGCGACGGCACAGTATGTCCAGGTCCTGTGAGACTGACCCGTGGCCTGAGCAGCTCTGTGTGTGGCCACTGACACATGGGGACCACCCTCGATGGGACGGTCTGGCCCCCTCACCCCACCCCCAGGCTTCAGCTGCCTTGGATGTTGAGATCGTACTGTATTTCCCGTTTCTTACCATTTGTGTTCCCGTAGCGTGAAAAGGCTGGCCAGGTCACTCAGGTTCTGGAATCTGAATTCCACAGTGGTGCTTGTATTGCGTGTGGTCTGCCAGCTGTGCAGTGGGGGGATGAGTTGGGGTGAGTATGTGTTCTTCTTCTTAAAGACTTATTGCATTTACTTATTTGAAAGTCAGAGTTACAGAGAGAAAGGGAGAGATCTTCCACCCACTGGTTCACTCTCCACATGACCACAGTGGCAGGGGATGGGCCATACTGAAGGCAGGAGTTGGAAGCTTCAACCAGGTCTCCCATGTGGGTACAGAGGCCCCAACACTTGGGCCATCTTCTGCTGCTTTCCCAGACACATTAGCAGGGAGCTGGATCAGAACTGGAGCATCCGGGACTTGAACCAGCGTCCATGTGGGATGCCAGCATCGCAGGCAGCATCTTAATGCACTATGCCACAGCACTGGCCTGGGCGTGCCGTTCTTACTGTTGTCCGTGAGGCTGAGTCCTGTCTCGCAGTCACACCAGGCACAGCTGTCGGTGGCCTGGGACCGTCACAGGAGCACCGTGTAGGTGTGTGTGGTGTTGGCACAGCACTTGCCATCGCCGTCACCTGCTTGTGCAGGCGCAGTTCCTGGGAGGCAGCAGTGATGGCCCAGGTACCTGGGTCTCTGCCACTCATGCAGGAAACCGGGGTTGGTTTCTGGGCTCCCGGCTTCATTCTCTCTCTGTCTTTCTGTGTCTGCTTCTCAAATAAACATGCAGATTTTCCCAGTGTTACTGAGTCTTTGCTGCAGGTGCTGTTTGGAGTTGGGGTTAGCTGCTGTGTTTCCCCAGTCCACTGATGCAAACTTTGTGACCATTCTGGGGCCAGGGTTGAACTGGAGCAGGTAAGTTACACGCTTGTCTGGCACCCTTTCCTTTCTGCATCAGGGCTGGCCAGCTGCCTTGCTGGTTTCATAGGGAGTTTGTTTTTCTCCGGCTAGGGGCCGCTTGTGGGGTGGAGATGATGAGCAGCGTGGGGAGGTTTCCTTCCCGGCCTAGGTGCTGCCACCCGTCATCCTTGACTGTGGTCTGCTCTGGCTGTGATCACTGGACAGACCCCCAGCAGCTGGGGCTCAGGGGAGGCCTGGGGCAGAGTGTCCTGGGGGACACACGTGTCCTGCCACCTGCCACACGTCCTGCCACCGTGTGTCTCCACCGCGGTCCCTGTTTGCTTATTTCCCACGGAACAGCACCGCCTTCTGCATTACTGGTGGAGCGTGGAGGTTGTACATCCGCACACCTTCCAGTCCTTGAAAGTCACCTGAGTTTGTGTCCCCTGGAAGGCAGGGAGAGATGGAAATGGGGACAGGCACCTCCAGTTTCCCTGCTGTGTGCTTTGTCAGGGCCCAGGGAGTGCAAGGTGGCCTGCAGGTGTGCTGACCTGGGAGGAAGGCCCTTAGTAGCAGGTCAGTTCCTGCTGTGACCGTCTGAAACCAGGCACTCACCAGGCCTGTTCCTGTGTCTGGCCTCCCCAGCCCGCCCCTGAGAACTGTGTCTTTGTCTCTGGAATTTTTATAGCACTGGTCATTACAATAGGTCTGTAATGCTAAGTCAGTGTGGGTACGGTAGTGTGACATCAGGAGGGGGCGCTAGTGGGCTCAGGCACTGGGCTGGGAGTCTCCTTGCTGTAGTCCAGGCCTGTGCGGCCCTGCCCAGCCTCCCGGAGCCTCCAGCCCTCAGCTAAGGGAGGCGTTCACGTCCACCTCTCAGCCGGGCCCACCAGAGTGTTCAGAGGGAGAAGGCACTACTCGGCAGTAAGCTGTGCGCTAACTCTGTTTGCCAGTGTTAACTTGGTGAGAAAATCCCCAGGTGACTGGTTTAGCATAGAAAAGGCCCTGTGCCATCACGGGCCTTACGTTCCCTGCAGCTGTTTTATTTTTAAAGATTTATTTATTTGAAAGACAGAGATACAGTGAGAAGGGGAGAGAGAGGATGAGAATGAGAGTAAGAATCCATCTGCCGGTTCACTCCCCAGATATCTGCAACTGCACCAGTCAGGAGCCAGGAGCTTCTCCGGGTCTCCCACCTGGGTGCAGGGGCCCAAGCACTTGGGCCATCTTCTGCTGCTTTCCCAGATGCATTAGGGGGAAGCCGGATTAGAAGTGGAGCAGCTGGGACTTGAACTGACGCCCGTATGGGATGCCAGCACTGCAGGCAGAGGCTTAACCTTCTATGCCACAGCACCGGCCCTCTTTGCCTGTGGTTTTACAGTTTGGTTGTCTGGGAGTTGATGAACTGTGAGCCGATGAGCACAGTGAGCAGGTGAGTTATGAGCAGGTGGGCACAGTATGTGTGCAGTGGCCCTGGGCGCCTGCACTGTGTGCAGAGATGAGTGGGGTAGGAGGCCACCTCTCCCAGCCTCACTCACAGCAGCTCTGTCTTCAGCCACAGGGAAAGCAAGCCGAGCTGTCCAGTAACTCCTCCCCTCTCCCTCCTTCTTCTCTTCCTGTTTGCTGCCATCTTGCTCTTCCACTTTGGTGGTCCCAGTTGCCCTGGGGGGGGGGCTTTTTTTCTGTGGAACCCCAAGTCCCCAGTTGTCACAGCGCAGACACAGCCGACAGCTGTGCGCGTGGCTCCAGGGCATGGCCTGGGCAGCCCCGGTATGTGGCCAGGGGGGAAGTGACCTGTGATCACCCTCTCCCAGCCGGCTGCAGGGCTGGAGCCCTGGAGGATTGAGGGCTGCGGGTGAGGATGTGTTTGGATCTGTTTTTCTGTTTCCTCACCCACCCAGCACGTTCAGTCCGTGCCTTCTCAAGGGCTCTCAGGTTCCCTGCTCAGGTGTTCTCAGACCCTGGGCGGCTGCCTGCAGCCTGGAAACCCTTTCAGACGCCCTGCGTGACCTTCGCGGCTTCTTTCCCTGGTGCGCTCCGGCCTGGTCCGCGCCGGCCGGGCCTGGGGTCAGCTCTGTAGTGTGCTGCTCTCCTGCCGCAGCCACCTTCCCTGCACTGCAGGCCCCACGCCCGCTCTGCGTGAGCCTGTTTCCCATTGCTTGGACCCCTGGCTCTGGGGACAGGGGAGTGTCAGGCCTGGGTGTCCTGAGGCAGAGGAGGAGGGAGATCTGAGGGAGATCTGAGGGAGGGAGGGCCCAGCAGGCAGCAGGCCTCCCCAGTCTCACCCTGCTGGGCCCTTCCCTTCGTGTCCTCAGCCAGGGTCACCCCACGCGGATCCTGGGCTGATGGCACTCTGTGGCCGCGGCCGGTTTGTCAGGCAGCTTTGGGTCTGGAGGAGGGAGACTCAGCTCTGCCAGCTCTGCGGAGTGAACAGGGGGCACCAGCATGGAGAAGGGACTTCCAGTGGGGCTCCCCGTGACTGCCACGCTGCAGCACTGGCGTGGGGGTGGGGAGCCAGCTGTCCGGCTCACTGCCTGGGCTCGCTGGGAGTTGCCCAAGGGTAAAACAGCAGGCTGGGGGTTCCTGATGTGCTGTGCCCTGGGGCTCTGAGGCCTGGGGAGCTGTCAGCTGCCTTGCTGCGTGCTTGCCAGCGTCTCCTGTCAGGTGTCGGTGGCAGGAGCTCCTCTCCGGTTGGGACACCCAGGATGTTGGCTCCTGGGTGGGTGGGTGGGGGCAAGGTGGCCAGAACAGCCAGTCACTGCTTGCTCTTCTTACTGTGGTTGTGCTGTTAGCATCAAAGCAGCCGCTGCACACAAACACTCCTCGAATTACTGTGGGGCCCCGTCTCCATCAACCGTGGCGAGCTGAAAATATCAACTGTGGAGAAGGCATCTAGGGACGGGTCTCTGGCACAGTGGTTAGCACACCACTTGGGACACCCACGTCCCATGCCAGAGCGCCTGATTTGAGTCCGGGCTGCTCCGCTTCTGGTCCAGCTTCCTGCTAACGTGCGCTCGTGGAGGCAGCCGGTGATGGCTCAAGAACCTGGGTCTCTGCCACCCATGTGGAGACCCAGTCCCTGTTCCTGGGTCTGTCTGGCCCAGTCGTGGCTGTTGTGGGCACCCGGAGAGTGAACCAGCAGAGGGCAAATCTCTCTCTTTATCTGCCTTTCAAATAAAAGAAGAAAACACCGCGTGCGCGCACACACGCACACACACGCAGGAAACTCGCTTAATCCGCCTAACCTCTGATGCACCCGCGTAGCGGCACAGTGCACTGTGGGGTGTCCGTGGTTGGCTGGCTGGGAAGTCCCCAGGTTCAGGATTTTAGCCGTGGAGCATGGGTGGCTTTTGTGCCATCACAAGGTGCAAGATCAGTGAAGCCACCGCAGTGCGGGGCTGTTTGGGGAGGGCAGCGAGGAGCCTCTGTCCCTGGGCCCGGGTGACCTAGGGGGCGACGGGAGGCTGGGCCGGGGCGGCTGTGGCTAAATACAGGTCGTCAGCAGCTGGGTGATGAGAATGCGGTGAGTGCGCGTTCGGCCCAAGCCTGGTCCTGGGAGTGAGCCCCGATGGCTGGGGGCCGTGAGCCGTCGCGGCGTTCCTAGGCCTTCGTAAATACAGGAGCGGAGCTGCAGCCGTTGCTCTTGGAGTTTGGTTTGCTAGAATAACGGCAGTTATGAAACCTCGTTTTTTATTTTCTAAAATAATAACTTACTTCCTTTAACACACTTGACTTGACCAGGGGCAAATAATGATTTAGCAGGAGGCAAATGTGATTGTTTTTCTTCCAAATGGCTGTGCTTCCCTTCACTTCACAAGATTGATCTTCAAGTCCTTCTCATGTCGTGTGTGTTCCACTGCCCATTTTTCAAAGGCAGGGCTGCATCCGGGGTCCTCCAGGCAGCATGGCCAGGCGGCCATGTGGCTTCACGTTGTTCCTGGGGGCTGCTGCATTGAGGACCCACCTGGTGAGGCCCGGGGGAGAGGGGCGTAGGCATGGAGACCACGTCCGAGTCCTAGGCATCAGAGAGCGAAGGCTTGGTCCGAAAACCTGGCTGATGTCCTGTGGTTTTGTTTTGTTTTCTTAAGATTTATTTTTATTTATTTGAAAGACAGAGTTTAGCAGAGTTTAGCGAGGGAAGGAGAGAGAGAGAGAGAGAGAGAGAGATCTTTCATCTGTTGGTTTACTCCTCAGATGGTTGCAATGGCCAGGGCTGGGCCAAGCAGAAGCTAGGAGCCAGGAGCTTCGACTGGGTCTCCCATGAGGGTACAGGGGCCTAAGCACTTGGGTCATCTTCTGCTGCTTTCCCAGGCCATAGCAGAGAGCTGGATCGGAAGAGGAGCAGCCGGGACTTGAACTGACACCCATATGGGATGCCGGCACTGCAGATAGTGGCTTTACCAGCTATGCCACAGTGCTGGTCCCATCCTGTGGTTTTCTATACCCAGGCTCTGCAGGGGCCCACCCTGTGTGTTCTATACGCAGTATCTGTGTGTGCTCTTAGCTGCCTGGAAACGCTCTTGTTACTGCCCGCCTGTCTGGCTTTTCCGGCTCAGCTCAACTTGCAAACAACCCTTCCTTGACCCACCTGGCAGGACGAGGGACCCTTGCCCATGTTGCTCTCTGCAGCTCCTTAGCCTCCCTCCATCTCAGTCTGCTGGGAGCAGTAGGCGGTGCTGTTGCCATGTCTCCTGTTAGATCTGGGCTGGGTTCTCTTCCTTTCTCCTTGTCAGCGCTGGGTATGTTTCCTTTGCCGCTTGTTGAATGAGGGTGAAGGGACAGGGAGAAGTCATTGCTGCCGGGTGTCCCCAGCGGCTGTGAGAGCTGGGAGGGAGTCACACCCCCCACCCCCGAGTCTCCACTCACAGCCGGCGGAGTCCGCTCAGATCCCACACCAGGCTCCCGGGTTCCTGTCTGAGCTCTGGTTCTTGACTCCAGGTTCTTGCTGATGCAGACCCTGGGTGGTAGTGGTGATGGCCCGCTGCTTGGAGACCACAAGGAGACCTGGGTTGAGTTGGCAGCTTCTGCCTGGGGCTTCGTGGCTGTTGTGGGCATTTGGGAGTGCGCCATGGATGAGAGTGTCTCTGTCTCCCTGACTCTGCTGGTGCCTTTGACTTCTGCCCAGGGCCTTGGGAAGCCAAGAGGCCCGAGATGTTAGGGGTGTTCTGGAATGGCGGAAATCCAGTGAACGATAAAAAACAAGCGGTTTACCAGAAGTCCGAGTCTTTAGCCTTCCTGCCCCTTCCCCTGTGCTGCCTCCAAGTGAGCAGTGAATGAAATCTCCACTCGGCAGTTTTCCTGTGACTGGCCGCTGCCCGTGGGCACCTGCTGTGGGCGGGGGCTCTGCAGCGTCTGTCCCGGGGGTTTGGAGGCAGGCCCATGGAGGTGCGAGTCGCTGGAGCGAGTCTCCGAGCATGGGCCTGAGTCCCTGGCAGTCGAGGACGGCGTGAACGTGGTTCTGCAGTGATGACCCAGCCTTGCCTCCTACGGCATTCGTGCTTCCATTTTTAAAAAGCGGTGTTTGTTCACCTGCCAAAGGCTGCAGCTCACCTGCAGCCCACCTGCGGATCTGTGCGGCAGCCCTGTAGGCTCTCCATAAACGTGGCAGCCTACACAGCCTTTGTAACCTGCTTATAAAATTGTCACCGGCTTCCTGCCTGTATCACTGACGTCATGTGACAAATCATCTTGTGCCGAGGGGAGTGTCACCAGCCCCAAGAAGAGGGTGCCTCATTTCCATTTTCACTAATGTTTCTGGTTTTGTATTTTGTATGGCAGTAGGCTTATGTGCTAAAGTACTTTCTTTTTTTAAATTTTTTATTATTTTTTTTGACAGGCAGAATGGACAGTGAGAGAGAGAGACAGAGAGAAAGGTCTTCCTTTTGCCGTTGGTTCACCCTCCAATGGCCGCTGCGGCTGGTGCGCTGCGGCCGGCGCACCGCGCTGATCCGAAGGCAAGAGCCAGGTGCTTCTCCTGGTCTCCCATGGGGTGTGGGCCATCCTCCACTGCCTTCCTGGGCCACAGCAGAGAGCTGGCCTGGAAGAAGGGCAACCGGGACAGAATCCGGCGCCCCAACCGGGACTAGAACCCGGTGTGCCGGCGCCGCTAGGCAGAGGATTAGCTTGTTGAGCCACAGCACCGGCTTTCTGTGTACGCACACAGGGCTAGAGCTGGGCTAGGTCCTGGCTGTACCGGTCTGTGTTTTATCCCTTAGATCTCTCGATGTCTCAGGGCATTTACTGACTATCTGTAGACACACGCGTTTGCAGGGTGTGTGTAGGCACAGGTGCATCCGTACAGGTAACCCTGAAACCTCAGGGTGCAGCTGGGACCCAGCCGAAGTTGCGTTGTGAACAAGACTTTGTGACGCTCCCTACACTGGGAGCCTCTGCTTTCTTCTTTTCGGAGGGGAGGAGGGAACGCCTCAAATGTCCAAATAGAGATGGTTCTTAACCAGGAAGTGAGACTTGCTTTAATTTCCAAGTTTTGATTGTCATAATAATTGCACGCCTTTATTTCATTGCATGTGTGCACACGTTATGGTCAGTCCGATGAGGGCATCCAGCACAGCCGTCGCCCCAGAGGGGGGTCCTTTCTTCGTGTTGAGGGCCTTCCAGCTCTTCCGTGCTAGCTGTTTGGAAATTCACGATGAGCGGTTGTGAGCCGGGGTTGCCCTGCGGTACCGGGGGGCGTCGGAAGTGATTCCTCTCATCCTGATGCACCCCTGTGCCCTGCACACAGTTACCGTCCTCCCTCCATCCTCCTGCCCTCTGACATCAGTTTTCCTTCGTGGTCCCTTGCCGTGGGTGAGATGAGTGGAGCCCGTGGTCATCCCAGAAGCGGAATGAGAAGCTGACGGGCACAGGGCTGAGCGGGGGACAGGTGCTAGCATTGCTCTGGGGCCTTGGTGACCTCAGAGGGAGCCCTGCTGTTTGGGTGAAATACTGTGAGGATCTGGGTCAAAGGCTACAAAGTGACCGGTGGGATGCATGGGCGTGTGCAGGGCAACAGAGGGACTGGGGGCGTTGGCAGGGCTGCTGGGCACAGCACTGAGTGGGGCCAGAGTGGTCGGCTTCTCAGGAAGTGATTGGGCCTTTGGAGCCTGTAGTTGATGGGAATGGGGAAAGTGGCGGTGTTGAGAGGGGCTCCTCTCGCAGAGTGATCGGGGTTTGCTAAACCGGGACACAGTGAGCTTGTTCAGCCCTGAGACCTACGGGCTGCACCCCCAGGAGGCTGTAACTGCTGAGCTGCTGTGTGGCCTTGGGCCAGTTAACTAACTTCCCTGAGCCTGAGTTTGCACACCTGTAGAGTGGGGATAAGTAGTACCTACTTCATGGGCCGGGGAGGGGAGTGATGTGACGTGCTGGCACCTGGCCACCACCTGGTATGTGGCAGCACCACCTGGTATGTGGCAGCACCACCCGGAGCACAGCAGGAGCCCCAAAGCCAATCCCTGAATACTAGAGTTGTTAAGTAGAGCCATCAACTTTCCGTACAAATGACTACTGTTTGCTCTTACTTCAAAACTACACACAAATTGGGGCCAGTGCTGTGGCATAGCAGCTAAAGCTGCCACCTGCAGTGCCGACATCCCATATGGGTGCCAGTTCGAGTCCTGGCTGCTCCACTTTCGATCCAGCTCTCTGCTATGACCTGGGAGAGCAGTAGAAGATGACCCAGCACCTTCATGGGAGACCCAGAGGAAGCTCTTGGCTCCTGGCTTCGGATCGGTGCAGCTCCGGCCATTGTGGCCAGCTGGGGAGTGAACCAGCGGATGGGGGACCTCTCTCTCTCTTTCTCTTTCTCTGCCTCTCCTCTCTCTCTAACTCTGACCTTCAAATAAATAAATCTTTAAAAAAAAATAAAGCTACATGCAAGTGGTTTGAGTTTTCCAGGGAAACTTTGAGGACCGTGTTCCCCCTAAGTACTAGCGTGTGTTTGCTTGTTGGCTTCAGGAGAGACACGGCTCCCTGGGCTTGCAGTTTCATCATTTAATAAACAGTGAGCGATTTATTGTTAGGGGTTCAATTGGGTCTCCCTGAAAGGTTGGTGCCCTAACCCCAGGGCCTCTGAATGTGACCTGTGATATAGGGACAGGTGTACTTGCAGGTGTATTGGTTAAGATGAGGAGGGCCTGACACCCCTGTGCCTGCTGTCCTCACAGGGCAGGAGAGGTGAGGAGAAAGGGCTTGTGGGGCGGAGGCAGAAACTGGAGTTACGCTCAGACCAAGGGAAGACAAGGGTCACGGGGCTATCAGGCCTAGGTGAGGCCAGGAAAGACCCTCCCACAGCGACTACAGGGAGCGTGACCCCACTGACCCCTTGACCTCTGACCTCTTATCTTGCTAGTGATGTCTGACAGCAGCCCTGGGAGAGGACTATGCACTTGAGAAACAGGTGAGAAGGAGTTTCTGAGCGCGGCCACTTGGAAGGAGACAGCTGTGCAGGAGAGGGGCGCCTGCGAGGTGCTGCGTGGTCGGGGGACGCTGCTGGGCGCGAGTGTTCTTTGCCTGGATCGAGGGCACACAGCGGACATCCAGGGCCGGGGCAGTGCCTGTCCAGGTGCTCTCAGCAGGGGGTGCAGCCTGGCCGAGGCTCAGGTGAGGCTGCGTGACTCGATGGAGACCATGAACAGAATGAAGAGTCTTCAGACTCGGAAGAAAACCTGAGTGAGGGCCAGTGCCGCGGCTCACTAGGCTAATACCCCGCCTGTGGCGCCGGCAACTCTGGTTCTGGCCCTGGTTGGGGCGCCGGATTCTGTCCCGGTTGCTCCTCTTCCAGACCAGCTCTCTGCTGGTCTGGGAAGGCAGTGGAGGATGGCCCAGCTCCTCGGGCCCTGCACCCCATGGGAGACCAGGAGGAAGCACCTGGCTCCTGGCTTCGGATCTGCGCAGCGCGCTGGCCGTAGCGGCCATTTGGGGGGTGAACCAACGGAAGGAAGACCTTTCTCTCTGTCTCTCTCACTGTCTAACTCTATCTGTCAAATAAAAAAAAAAACTGAGTGAGGAGAGGGACCCAGAGGGCCCCCCCCAGGAAGAGGAAGGAAGGGCACAGGTGCATCAGATCCACCCCCAGCGGGTGCACGGGGGGCCAGGCAGTGCCTGGGTTTCCAGGTGATGATTGCCGAGACCCCTGTGCGCACTGGTGGCTGGCGCGGGCCCCGGGGTCCCAGCAGAGGCTGACCGGTAAACTTGCCTGGTGTTGTTAAGTCAGCAACTCCCAGTTTACCAGGAACTCAGAACGGGTTTCTTTCCTTCCATTTATAAGCATTATTTAGCACACTTGCCACACAGCCAGCGTTGCCTTGAGCCAGGAGGGCTGATCTATGTGTCTAGACTGGAATTACCAAAAAGCATTTAATCCGGGTCATTCTGGAGGCTGGCTGTAGGCGTATTTTCTCTGGAGACAGTTTCCTGTGCCTGGTTGGAGGAGGGCTTCTCTGTCCAGGATGGGGAGGGGCAGGGAATGCCCAGGGCAGCCAGGAGCTGGAAGAGGCAAGGGAGGCTCCCGCCCTGGACGCTGTGGGAGTGCGGCTCTGCCGACTCCTTGATTGTGGGCCTCTGGCTTCCAAGCAAACGTGCTGCACCTGCACCCGGGTGCTGACTGGCAGGAGGAGCCGGGGCCTGCAGCTGTGCAGAGGGAGCTCTGTGGAAGTTGACCCGCTCTGGGGTTGAAGCTGCACTCCCTTATCAGGCTGTCCTGTGGACTGGGTCTTCGCTGGCCTCGAAGCTGCTGAACTGACCTGGGGATGGTTCCCGGCGGCACCCTTATCAGTTGTGTAGTCGGCATTTATTCCACCTCTGTGCTTCGGTTCCCCCATCTTTACCCGGCATCACAGTGGTCGTTGCTCTTTCCTGTTGTGATAAAGGTTAAATGCTGGTGCCTGGAGGTCATGATTTAGTGCATTGCTCCAGTTGAGTCCAGGGAAGACAGGGACCAGGCAGGATGATGGTGGCAAGGAAGGGGGTGGCCCCGGGTGGGTGTGGGTCCTGATGAAGCTGGAGGAGGGTGAGTTTATGAAGGGAAGCAGAAGGGAGGTAAGGATGCCGGGGGAGAGGATGGGACAGGGGAGGGGGTAAGGATGCCGGCAGAGAGGGTGGGGGCAGGTGCGGGGGGAGGGGTAAGAATGCTGGCAGAGAGGATGGGGCAGGTGCGGGGGGTACCTGCAGGATGGGACAGGGGAGAGCAGACGGGGGAGCGCTTTGACACAGGCATCAGTTCTTGCATTAGTTGCATGACTTTTTTTTTAAGGTTTATTTATATTTATTTGAGAGGCAGAGTTAGAGAGAGAGAGAGATCTTTCATTTGCTGGTTCACTCCTCAAATGGCTGCAATGCCCAGGGGTGGGCCAGACCCAAGCCAGGAGCCAGGAGCTTCTTCCGAGTCTCCCACATGGGTGCAGGGGCCCTAACACTTGGGCCATCTTCTGCTTTTCCGGGTGCACTAGGCAGGGACCTGTATTGGAAGTGGAGCAGCCAGGACTTGAACCAGTGGCCATATGGGATGCGGGCATCGCAGGCAGCAGCTTTACCTGCTGTGCCACAATGCCGGCCCCACGTGGCTTCTTAAAAGTATTTTGAGGTGAGGTTCACATACACAGTAAACCCTTGTAAAGTGAGTGATTCAGTGGCGTCTAGAACATTCCGTGTTGTAATCACCACCTGTACCAGGACATGTCTCTCCCTCCAAGTGAGACCCCGGTACCCACGTTGCTGTGGGTGTCTTCACCGGCTGTCAGACAGATGCACGTCTTACCGGATGTGGCCTTTGCCGTCCGACTGTTCTTGCTGAGTGTGTAGTCTGGGTCACCCCGACTGCAGCATGTTTCCCTCGGAGGGCTGAGTCACACTGCACTGTGGGGTAGACTGACCCTGTGTTGTGTGCCTGGTGCCCTGGACACTTGGCTGTTTCCATGCTTGGCTACAGGGAACGCTCACAGGTGAGTGTGTGTGTGCACACGATGCCAGTTCTCTTGGACACAGACTTGGGAGTGGATTGTGGGTAGTTTGTAAATCTCTTCTCGCAGTTGCATGATTCTTGACACAACAGTGAGGGCTTACTGAGCTCGCTGTGGGGCCACCAAGGCCCCATCCTTTGCTTCCATCCACTGCTTTCCTGTGCCCCTCAGGGTGCAGCCCATGGCTCCTCCGTGGTCGGTCCACGTGGTCTCTCCAGCAGAAGGACATTCTCTGGGGCTGCAGAAAATTCATGGAAAGATGGAATTGGAAGATGAGTTTAGGAGCGGGTGGTTAGCCTAGTGGTCAAGACGTATGCTGCTTCCCATACTGGAGTACCTGGGCTCAGTTCCCAGCTCTGGCGCCTGGCTCGGCTCTGGCTAATGCAGACACCAGGAGGCATCAATAATGGCTCAAGTAATTGAGTCCCTGCTACCCGCGTGTGAAACCTGGATTGAGTTCCTGTCTCCCAGCGCCACCATGAAGGAAAGATAATGATGGTCTACAAATTTTGGAGGGGGCCAGTGTTGTGGCATAGCACATTAAACCACTGCCTGCAGCACTGGCATCCCATATGGGCACCAGTTCAAGTCCCAGGTGCTCTACTTCCAATCCAGCTCCCTACTTTTTAAAAAAATTTATTTGACAGATAGACTTAGACAGTGAGAGAGAGAGAAAGGTCTTCCTTCCGTTGGTTCACCACCCGCCCCCCCAAATGGCCGCTATGGCTGGAGCTACACCTATCCAAAGCCGGGAGCCACGTGCTTCCTCCTGGTCTCCCATGCGGGTGCAGGGCCCAAGCACTTGGGCCATCCTCCACTGCCCTCCCAGGCCATAGCAGAGAGCTGGATTGGAAGAGGAGCAACCGGGACAGACTCCGGTGCCCCAACCAGGACTAGAACCCAGTGCCCATATGGGATGCCAGCGCTGGCATCCAAGTGAGCCATGGCGCTGGCCCCTCCAGCTCCCTAACCAATACACCTGGGAAAGCAGCAGAGGATGGCCCTGGTACTTGGGCCCTTGCCACCCATGGAGGAGGCCCAGATGGAGTTCCAGGCGGTCTTTTGGCTTTGGCCTGGCCTAACCCTGGCTGTTGTGACCATTTGGAGAGTGAACCAGCAAATGGAGATCTCTTTCTCTGGCACTGCCTCTCTCTCTGTAACTCTGCCTTTCAAGTAAGTAAATAGATTTTTAAAGAAAAAAGCTACAAAAATGTTTCTGAAAGCCATGCATAGTTTTCCCAAAAGATGCATTTTCCGTAACATTTTAAAGCACTATTTGAGAGGTAGAGACAGAGACAGCACAGTCACTTCCATCATCTGATTCACTCTACAGATGCCTGCCGTGGGCAAAGCCCAGAGCCAGGCATTCAGTCCAGGTCTCCTGGGTGGGTGCCAGGACCCCACCACGAGGCCACCACCTCTGCCTCCCAGCGTCTGCATTCGCGGGAAACTGGACTGGTAGCCAGGCCCTGGGATGTGGGATGCAGGTCTCCACTGGTGGCTCAGCCGCTAGGCCCAGTGCCCTCCCCTTCTGAGAAGTGTCTGGGAGCCGTTGTCCCCGCAGGGCCGGGGGAGTCCCCTGCAGTGGCACAGAAGGAAGAGGTGTCGTGCTCTTCTCTGAGCCGTCAGTGTTTTGCAGGACGTGTGCTGAGGCGCGGTTGTAACCTCTTTGGCCGGAATTCTCCATTTTCTAAAACGTGCATTTGATGCTATTTAATTTACTGTTAAAACTAGGGGGTGCATTTCCTCTAAGCCTGGATTTTACATGCAGCATTCCCCTGTCTTGTACTCTCAGTAGAATCTGTTTTTTTCACTACTTAACGGAGACACAACAGGCCGGCGCCCGCCTTGTCATCTGTCTTTGTGGAAGTTGGATGTCGGAGGGATGTGTGATTGTGGTGAGCGGGGACTCTCAGGGATGGCCCTGGTGTGACCTGCCCCATCCCACCCTGTGGCTCTGTGGCAGAATCCCACCTCTGAGAGAGGCCGTGAGCTGTTTGATCCACTTCCTCATCACCCAACGCTTGGCCCTTTACGACTGGAACCTAATGAATTCTGCAGATGCCTAGAAACGGGTAGTCTACACCACCGGACCCGGCGAGGAGCAAGGCTGGACAGCGACTTTAAATCCATACTGCAGACTGCTGTTTTTCAACCCCATTGAAGAGATGGGTGTCAGCTTTATCTGTTTTCCCACCTGCTGTGGGTCTGACTTTGCTGGTGGCTCCTGAGCATGGCTGGTCATGGCCCATTGGAATTTATGAGTTCTTAGTTTTCCACGTTTGTTTTAGCTTTTTGATGGAGTCATCAGAGGGTGACTGTAGTGATTATGGAACGTATGAAATCTTTCTCTGAGATGTAGCGTACCCGAAAAACCTCAATTTGGATGTTGCCACTTTTCATCTAGAATTTTCTACCGAGAACTCCCCCCTTGAAGTTAAAGAAACCGTTGCGAATATGAATACACTAGCTGCTGGGTTGTGGTTCGAGCTTGTGTGGTTTTAACAGAGTGTGCTCCTGGGTGCTGGGCTTGCCCACTGAGTTGCTCTATGCAAGGAAACCCCCAGGGCGCGTCTGGCCTCCGTCTGGGTGCAGGGTCTGGGGTGCAGATCGGAGGCAGGGTCTTTCAGGGGTTCGCACCCGTCTGGCCTCTGTTGCT
The DNA here is from genome assembly GCF_033115175.1 of Lepus europaeus. Taxonomy (NCBI): domain Eukaryota; kingdom Metazoa; phylum Chordata; class Mammalia; order Lagomorpha; family Leporidae; genus Lepus; species Lepus europaeus. The sequence goes on along the minus strand of NC_084843.1, from coordinate 4,818,092 downwards.
GGTCCTGGCAGGCCTCGCCGTGGCTCTCAGATCCAGCTGGCTGGGGCCCGTGCCTGAGCCATTCCTGAGAGCGTCTCCCTCTGCCTGGTTTGGAAGCCGCTTTGGGCGCTTGCCTCCAGCCTGGGAACCAACCCCTCTCAGTGCTGCCCCCAGCATGTGGTGCTGAGTACTGCCTGGTGAGCTCCCGGTTCCGGGCTGTCCCTGGCACCAGTCTGGAAGCTGCATGAGGACCAGGACGGCGTCTGCCCGGCTCTTTGCCTTCCAGGCATCGGCTGCTTCCTTGACTCAGGGCTGGTGCCTGGGAAATGTCTGTGTAACAAATGCAGCTGAAATGTTTGAGTTCCAGAAACCCTGGGCTGGTGAGGGTCGTATTGCACAGTGTCTGAAGTCACTTTTCCCCGCTAAAGGGGAGAAAATACATATTTAGGCTGTGAGGGCTACGTGGTCTCTGTCATGACAGCTCAGCACTGCTGTCGCGGTGAGAAGCAGCCACAGAGGGTGCGTGAATAGCCCTGAGCTTGGTGTGTCCGATCAATTTATTTATTTACTTTTGAGTTACCTTTTTAAAAAAATGTTTATTTATTTGAAAGGCAGAGTTGCAAAGAGGTAGAGATACAGAGGTCTTCCATCCGCTGGTTCACACCCACCCCAGATGGCCTCAATGGCCGGAGCTGTGCCAGTCTGAAGCCAGAAACTTGGAGCCACCTCTGGGTTTTCTACTTGGGTGCAGGGGTCGAAACACTTGTGCCATCTGCCACTGCTTTCCCACGCCATAGCGGGGAGCTGGATTGGAACTGGAGTACCTGGGACTCAACAGACTCCATATGGGATGCTGGCTCTGCAGTGGGCGGCTTTACTTGCTATGCTGCAGCGCTGGCTACGCCGAGCGCTGGCCCCGTGCAATCACTTTATTTGTGAACACTGACATTTAAATTCAGTGTAATTTTTTTAAAAAAAGATTTATTTATTTGAAAGTTACAGAGAGTTACAGAGAGAGAGAGGGGAGAAGTACAGAGATAGAGATCTTCCATCTTCTGTCCACTCCCCAGATGGCCACAGTTGTCGGTGCTGGGCCAGACCAAAGCCAAGAGTTCAGGAGCCAGGGGTCAGAGGTCAGAGGTCAGAGGTCAGGGATCCACGCACTTGGGCCATTCTCTGCTGCCCTCCCAGGCATGTTTGCAGTGAGCTGGATCGGAAGTGGAGCAGCTGGCACTCAAACCAGCGTCCGTATGGGATTGCTGGCATTGCAGACAGAGGCTTAACCCGTTACATCACAACACTGGTCTTATTTTGGTATAATTTTTGCATGTCATGAAACATTCTTACTTTCGATTCTGTTCCCTCCAGCTATTGAAACATGCACAACCAGCCTGGCTCACAAACCCGTGACCCCGCGTGGGGTTTGCCCTTGCTGGTTTAAATGGTTGTTGTGGATGCTCAGTGCTTGCCGACCAAGGCACCGGCTTCCAAGGAATAAAAACCTGACTGCAAATGTAGAAAAAGGATGGGTTCTCCAGGTGTGTGTGTGTATTCCTACAGCTTTCCCTGGTGAACACGTTTAGTTCATTTTTCTTATTTTTTTTAATTGTGGCAAAATACACGTAAAATGGACCACGTTAACCAGTTTCATTTGGTGTAATGCCTAGAATTTTTTTTTTTTTTTTTTTTTTTTTTTGATGCTGACTATTCCCACTTACACAGAGACCACGTTTTGTGTGTTCATTTGTCCTGGTGGACGCTGGGTTGCTTCTGTGTTGTAGCTGTTGTGGATAATGCCGCTCCGAACGTGGAGCACGGATATCTCTCAGGGCCCTGGTTTGTGTTGTGTTGGACGTATTTGCAGCGGCAGAATTGCTGGGTTCCTGGGTTTCCCCGTGGCGGTGCCGTGGAGTTTCTGTGGTTTCTCCGCACTTGCTGTTGTCCAGCACTTTGTTCCTAAGCTTGCTTTGCCTTCTGTTTCCGTGGCAGCCGTCCTAATGAGTGTGGTGTGCTATCTCCTCGGAGTTTTGATGTGCATTTCCCTAATGATCAGTGATGTTGAGCTTCTTTTCATGTGCTTATTGGCCATTTAAATTTGTGCTTTGGAGAAATGCCTATTCAACCCTTTGCCTAGTTTTTAATGGGGCTGTTTTTGCTGAGTTGCAGGAATTCTTTATCGTGGATATTCATCCCTTATAGGATTTGCAAATGTTTTCTCCCATTCTGTGGTGTTGCCTTTCACTGTTGATAGAATCCTTTGATGCACAAGTCTCTAATTTTTACAGAGGCCACTCAACCTGTTTTTCTTTTGTTGCCTGTGTAGCTGGTATCACTGTTTCCCCTGCGACTTCTCTAAGGAGTTTGTGGTTCTGACTCTGCGTCCACTGTGACTTTGTGTCCTACCTTGTTGCTTTGGCTGTGAGTCTCCCGTCTTCCCAGTGCCATTTGTTGAAGCCATTTGTTGTCATTTCCCCAGTCCATAATCTTGGCGGCCTTGTTGAGATCACTTGGCCACGTACATGAGCATTTATCATTTATTTTTGTGCTCTCTCTTCTGTTCCATTGGTCTGAATCCATCTTTTCCATATTCTGTTTTTTTTTTTTTTTAAGATTTTATTTGTTTATTTGAGAGGTAGAGTTACAGACACAGAGAGGGAGATACAGACAGAAAGGTCTTCCACCCAGTGGTTCACTCTCCAGATGGCTGCAATGGCTGGAGCTGGGCTGATCCAGAGCCAGGAACATCTTCTGGGTCTCCCATGCAGGTGCAGGGGCCCAAGGACTTGGGCCATCTTCTGTTGCTTTCCCAGGCCATAGCAGGGAGCAGGATCGGAAGTGCAGCTGCCGAGACTAGAACCAGTGCCCATATGGGATGCCAGTTCCATAGGCTGAGGCTTAGTTTACTATGGCAAAGCACTGGCCCTGATTTTTTTTTTTTTAAATTTAATTTAATTTTTTTTTAAGATTGTTTTGGCTCCTCGGGGTCCCTTGAGAGAGATTTCCTGTGAATTTTGGGAAGAATTCTTCTATTCTTCCACATTCACCTGTTTATGTTTGCATATGTCCTAGGCTACTAATGTAAGAGATGGCAGCATTTTAACTTAAATTTTCTTCTGCTTTTCCCCTCGCTGGCAATGGCTTGATTCAGTAATAATCACCATCATCCTACCGGATGAGTGTTCGCTGGCAGACCTGGGTTTGGGGAACTGGATTTGGTACAGCTGCCTTCATTTTTCTTGGATGTGCTGGAGAGCTGTCTGATGAGCCCAGAAGTCACGTAATCGTGCCTCTCGGGATTCCAGCGGCTCTGCTGCAGATCTGAGTGTGGCGTGAGCACCCCGGCTGCCTCCTTTGCACCCCATGTCCTCCGGGGCCATGCCCAGAGGCTGTGGCTTTGCTGAGTTAGTCAGGGCTGGGGTTGGGGTGGACCTGGGGAGCGAGGGGTTTGGAGGAGAGCCAGAAGAGAAGAAAGTGGGTCTAGGTCTCCCTTCCTCCCAGTGCCTTCTGACCTTGAACTTGAATCTTTTTGCCTCTCATCTGGTCGTTTCCGGGTAGTGTCAGTTAACAGGAAGTTCACCCCGTGAATTAAGCAAGGTTTCTAGGAAAGATGGCAAACCGCCGGGTATCTGGGGGTGCTGAGGGGTGCGCGTGCCTTGCTTCCTAATGTTGGTTTAATTGAACGGGAGTTGAGTCAGAATAATTTGGACTGAAGCAGTCTTCGGAGGAGTGGATCCACACAACCATTCTGCCCATCCCTTCAAGCTGGAGCCGTTTTCCAAATTAGGCAACAGAAGGGAGCCGGGGCATTTCACACTCAATACTCATTTTCAGAGGACCTATTTGAGTAAACAAACTTCGGTCCAAATAAGTCCGGATGCCTACTCCGCGGTTGGCTGGGGCCTGTGTAATTCGCTTATCAAGTAAAATGTGACTTGTATTGACAAGAACTGGAGCAGGGATAGCAGACAGTAATTGCTAACTTATCAGGGGAGTCAAGAGTGCCTATTGGATTACGGTGGCAGTGCCCTGTTGCGCTGTCCCCTCACCAGCTAATTCTTCTGAGGGGGATTAAATGCAGTCGCGGATCCCCGGTGATGAAAAAGCCGGCGGACACACAAACAAGCAGAGCGCTTCCCAGCTGTCTGTCCTGGGGGCTGCTGGTCCAGAGCCTCATCTGTCTGCCCCTGGCGGGGAGGATGGCAGTCCTCCTGCAATTTGCTTGATTGGCGTATCTTACCAGAGGGCATGTCGGCCGTTTCCAAACTCCCCGACACCAGTTGGCGCTTCCCTGGTGGGCAGCGGGAACAGGGACAGCTGATGGTTTGCATTCTGTGCTTGTGGAAGGAGAGGCTGTCTTAGGGCGTTCTGTGCTGCTGTCACAGACCCTCCCAGCTGGGTAACTGCTGAAGAAAGGAAATCTATTTGTCACAGTCCGAGGCCAGGGCACTGCTTGCCTCAGTGTATAACCTGGTGCTCGGAGCGGGCTGCTGAGTGGGGTCTCTGCCTGTAACCACCATGCCCACTGTGGGAGTCCCCACGACCTCATTTACCCCGAACTCTCTCCCAGAGCCCGCACCCTGACCCATCAGTGAGTAGCTTGGAGATTAAGTTTCCAGCACAGATAGTCTCGGGGACACATCCCACCATGGCAGATGCTGTATCAGACAGCGATAGGGGAAAATATGTTTTGTGCTCAGACTGCACGTGCCTCAGGCCCGGTGGGATGTTCCGCGTCACATGCTGGTTTTGCCGGTACTCTCAGAACACAACAATAGGACCCAGCATTGTGGCATAGCAGGTAAAGCTGCTGCCTGAGGTGGATGCCTGTGTGTGTCCCAGCTGCTCCTCTTCCAGTCCAGCTCTCTGCTAATGGCCTGGAAAAGCAGCAGAGGATGGCCCAAGTGCTTGGGCCCCTACTACCTGCACGGGATATCTGGAAGAAGCTCCTGGCTCCTGGCTTTGGCCTGGCCCAGCCTTGGCCGTCACAGCATCTGGGAAGTGAACCAATGGAGGGAAAACCTCTCTCTGTCTCTGTCTCTCTCTCTTTATGTAACTCTGTCAAATAAATAAACCTTAAAAAAAAACCTACAAAAGGAAAATGAGCTAAGTAAGCCAACAAAAGACATCTTGCCAGGCCGCCATGAAGCAGCGTTTGTGGGGCTCCCCTGTCTAAGCGTCGCCATGGTACCCCATCATGGAACTTCCGCTCTCCCCAGCTGCCTGTGCAGGTGGGGCGCTAGGAGGTGGAATCGCTGGTGAAGAGGATGTCACCGGTTTTTCTCTGCGGCACTTCTAAGCAGCTTTGTTTCCAGTAGGGTCCAGGAAGAGGGGACGAGGTTCAGGACGGTGCTGGCTGTGTGCCGCCCCGTGACGGTTGCCCGTTTCCCTGGCGTCGTGAGTCCCGAGTGGCGAGCAAAGCAGGAGCGGGGCACAGCCCTCACCTGACTTTGCTTTCAGGGGCGGGGGAAGCTCCGTGTGCATGGACTCCTTTGGGAGCAGGGGCTCCATGATACAACTGAAAGGAGTCTGAGGCCTCGTTGGCATAGGAGGGGAATGGATGGAGCTGCCCTGGGTCCCTCATGGGCAGGAAGTGGCCTTATAGGGATGAGCTGGCCTCCAGGGTCAGCCAGCTGGGGACCTGGGAGCTGTGATGCGGCAGGGAACAGCATCCTGCTCATCTTACTGTAAATACGCCCAGCGCGACGGAGATTCATCGGAGGATAACTGTGAGCGCTTCTGGGGAGTCCGGGCCGGCTGATGAAGCCTCGGCTTGGTGTTTGTGTCCAAGGTGACTTTCTGTAGAAGGTTCTTAGATTATGTGTGTCACCACCCAGTATAGATTCTTCTAGTTTTCCTGCACACTTGCGATTTTAATTACTCTCCTAAAAATATCGATTTCCTTTCCTTCTTTGTCTAGAAGCGATCATTGAAAGCAAACAAATGAAAGACATAAGACCTTATTGGACCCAACTACTTTTCTTTCTCTGAAGGGCTACCTTTCCTGCGGGTGAAGCCCTGGGCTCGGGAGCTAGCCTGCACAGGATCACACCCAGCTCTGGTCCTGAGGGATCTGAAGTGGAACCTCAGTGGTTTTCTCTGTAAAATGGGGCTAATCGTGTAGGTGGCACGGGTTTGAGGTGATGGCTAGATGAGTCAGTGTAAAAGCACGTGCTAAAGGTTGTTATTTAAGTTTGCAATCATTTCATGGGCTTTGGCAAATGCAGCCTCAGCCAGCGCCCTGTGCAATCTGGGGGACAGTGTGGATTGAGGTCGTTAAGGGGGTGGCAGCTGTGAAGTCAGAGCGGGGCTGGAAGCAGGGAGAAGGTCTACCAAGGAAGGCTTCCTGGAAGAAGCGATATTTAGTGGGTGCTTTGAAGAGCAGGTTTGAGTTTGTGAGATGGAGAAGGGCAGGGAGGAGTAGCATTGACAGATGCGTCCAAAAGCCAGAGAGAGCAGGAGGGTACAGGCAGTGGCGCCAGGCGGGTGCGTGGAGAGGCAGCCACGCAGGCCCCTGCTCGGCCCTCCTGGGGAAGTGGCCTTCCTGCTGCGGGCGCTGGGGAGTTACCACGGGCTTGGGGCTGGGCTCAGAGGTCCCAGGGGTGGTGGTTTGGGGAACGGGAAAGAGAGAGGTGAGGAGGTGGCAGGTGAGGGGCCTGGAAGCAGTGCAGGTGGGAGATGGGGCCTGGGGCAGGCGCAGGGCCAGGAGGCGGGGGAGGGGCACATGGGTTTGGTAATGTTGAGTGACGGCTGCTGTGATTGGCTGGTTGTGGGGGAGGGCTTGGAAGGCAACTAGGGAGGCTGGTCTGGGAGCTGGGTTGTCCTGGAGAAGAGTGGACTCCAGGGAGCCAGCGTTTCCCTGGCCACCGGCCCAGGGTCTTGTCCAGGTCCCTGCTGCGGGGCTGAGGGGACGCTGAGCTGGATGTGGCTGGCACCTGGGTTGCCTGGGTTTGGGTCTGGAGTTGGGAGGTGATGGGGGCTGGTGGGCGGCTGTGAGAGGATCAGGGCCCCCCGGCGGCAGCTTGAGGCGGCAGGGCCCAAGGGGCAGACTGGCCCGAGGAGGGAACTGGGGCCTGGCTCTGCCTGCCCTGCAGTTGGCCGTCAGCTGTGCGGAGCACGCTGCACCAGGCTCAGGAGAGCTGCGTCTTAGCAGAGGCTCTGTGCAGGAATCTGCAGTGGCTTCGCGGGGGCCCTGGCACATGCTGTGTCACGGCTGCAGCCAGGGTGGGGGTCAGGGCTGTGGCCGTCCCGGGGCCAACAGGAGCGACGGCACAGCTCCTGGTGCTGGCTGCTCCGGCTGCACTTACAGCCCTGGTGCCCTCCCCTGGCCGTGGCTTCGGTGCGCAGCGGCAAGCCGTAGGGTGGGGCTGAGTAGTCCCTGAGGGCCCAGAGCCGAGGGGACCCCTTTGTCACCCTGGAGGCTCAGCCCCCGCTGTGTGGAGAGCACAGCCCTCCAAGGATGCACCCCCGAGAGGGCCCCAGACCGCTTCTCGTTGCTGGACACGGATCTGGGCACTCCGAAGGGTTCGAGAAGCGAGAAAAGCACTTTGTCATGAAGCCGACTTCGTGTTGACTGCTTCTCTGATGGCCAACATGGAGATCAGAAGTTTAGAATTTCATAGAAAATGGATTGAGTATAATGGTCTTTATTTTTAAATTAAAAATATTTATTAATTAAGGGTTGGGGTGCGAGAAGGAGAGAGAGGGAGAAAACCTCCATCCACTGGTTCATTCCCCAGATGCCTGCCACACCTGTGCTGGGCCAGGACGAAGCCAGGGCTCAGGAAGTCAGTCTGGGTCGCCCAGGGTCTGCATCAGCAGGAGCTGGAATTGGGAGCAGAGACAGGACTTGGATGCAAGCACTGGGAAGTGGGATGCAGGCGCCCCAGGCAGGGCCTTTAGCTGTCGGGCCGGGGCGAGTTTTTATGTTAAACTTGAGCACACTCAGTCATCAGGTGGGCTGTCTCCCCTCCTGCTCTGCGAGGTGTGTGTCCGTGTGTCCGTCAGAGGTGGCCCCGGGCCAGGGGTGGGTCCCTGGGCTGCGTCCCTGGCGGTTGGTGCCTGTGGGCCGTGAGCAGCACTTTCTGGGGCTCAGTGTCAGGTGGCAGCGGTGAGGGGTCGTCTGCAGATCCTGCAGTGTCTCTGAGCACGTCTGAGGCTTGCTGAGGGGGCACCTGGGAGCAGCGTTCACCTGGGCTCAGTGTTTCCCTGGTACAAGAGTGTCCTGCTGCGGTTTCAAATGTTGCTCACATACCTTGCGATTCACCTCTTCAAAGTGTACAATTCAGTGGTTTTTGATTAGTATTATTAAATTTTCAAATGTGTGCTTAAAATACACGTAACCCAGAATGTCCCATTGTCAACATTGGTGGGTCAGTGGCCGCCAGCACGTCCGGTGTGGTGCAGCCATAGCCCCCATCACCTTCCTGAACTTCTCCCTGCCGTGGACAGAAATCCTGTGCCCATTGAACGTCCACTTCCCATCTCCGGGAGGAAGCTCTGTCCCCGGCTGTGTCCTGCCATCTGTCGACGTCAGCCTGACCGCTTAGGACCGACACCACGTGGACTCATGCGGTGTTTGCCATGTGGGGCCCGGCTCACCGCCCCCGGCACCGTGGCCGTGAGATGCGTCCGTGTGGCAGTGGCACCTGTTCTTCACGGTCCTCCCTAGGAGTCCACGGCGTGGACAGCCTGCGTTTGGCTGATCTGCGCATCTCTCGCCAGTCACCGGGGCCTGAGTTGTCCCCAGCTCTCAGCACAGGCTGGCTGCAGAAGGAGTTTAGGGCACATCTCACGGAGCCTGGTGTACAGGATCGGTGCTCAGAGCAGCGTATGAGGCTCGGATCCTGACCCACAGCACAGCACAGGTGTGGTCACTTGGGCTCTGCTCAGATGAGAACTGGTGCCCACCGTGCCTCTCAAGGGCGTCCAGCTGAACGTCCCAACCTGCATGGGCTCTGGGAGGACTCCCTGGAGGAGGGGTCTGAGAAGGCTCCGGGGCCACAGCGCAGCTGTCTTGGTCTGTCTCTTGTTACTGTTCACAGAACACCGCACACTGGGTGATGTACAAGGAAAGGAAATTTGATTCTCACCACCCTGGAGGCTGAGAACTGCAAAACCAAGGTGCTGGGGTTTGGCAAGGAGCTTCTTGCTGTGTGGTCCCATGATGAAGGGGAAAAGATCACGAGAGAGTGGGGGGAGGGAGGTGGGAAGTCCTCCTAGTATCGGGCCCCCCGCCCTGGGGATAACCCACTTTCTCGGCAGTGGCAGTAATCTAGGACAAAGCGCTCATGATCCAGTCACCTCTCCAGTGTCACGAGGGCGATCACGTTTCGGACACGTGATCCTGGGGCAGCCTCAGACCGCAGCAGAGGGTCAGGTGCACCTGCTGGGAGACGCTGCTCCCCAGGGGACTTAGCTCTTCAGGAACCGTAGTGTGGCCGGCTGCCTCTTCCGCTGCCGTCCAGCCCTGGAAGTGCGTCTGGGCTGCTATGGTCATGGGGCTGCGTTGGCCAGCGGCTCATCCTGTGGTGGGGGAAGTGTGGGGCTCACCCCTGTCACTCCACTCCTCCCTGCAGGTGGCCGAGCTGAGTGGGAAGCAGGCCAGGCAGGAGAGGCCACTTGCTGTCACTCACGCCTCCCTCCCCTCCCGCCCTGGACCCTGTTGCTTTGTCTAGATGTGGTCTTGCCCTGGCCCCGGGGTTCCCTAGGCACCCTTCTAGCTCCTGGGGCCAGTACAGGCCCTGCTGAGCAGCAGTGGACTCTACAAAACCCTGCCTGACACCCCAGGTCCCTCTCTGCACAGCCTGCACTGTCTCAGGTGCACCCTGAAGATTTTCTTGCATGTGCGCTGTGTGCTGGGTCCGAGCGGCCTGGGGCTGACACACGCCAGCCCCTCTCCTGCACCCTCCCTCTGGGTGGCGAGGCGGAGCTGGGAGGGTGCCCCTGGGTGGTCGCCCCTTTGCCCGAGGCACCACATGGCAAGTGCAGTGGGCTGCATTTCAGCCCCTGGCCAGGAGGCTTTGTGTCGTGAAGAACCCACCCTGCATATGGGGCCTGGAGTGGCTGGGGTGGGGTGGGACTCCGCCCTCCCTGTGCTAGGAAGCCTGTCCCCCCACTCTTGTCTCCCTCCCCGAGGGTGCTGGCGGCTCCCCAGCTGCATTTCCGAGGACTGGGGGGCCGAGCGGGGGCCGTCGGGGTCTGTCCGTGGCGAGGCACTGCCTGTTGAATGTCCTCTTTGTGCTAGAACCATAAATTCGTGTTGGACAGGAAAATGTGGGAGTGTGACTGATGCGGGAAGGATCTGGGGGGAAATGTGTTGGTGGAGCATATTTCACCTAAAAAGGGCTTTGTGACAAGGTTTGCTTGTGACAGTCCTGTGCGATATTAGCTGTTTTGTGTGGCATTTGTTTTGACATCTCTGGCTGCTTTCACAAGAGCTGTTCGGGGGCACGGGAGGGAGAGGATCCAGGGAGCTGGTGGGAGGCTCTTGGTTTTCCGAGTGTGGCCCTGTGCTGCGTAGCCGTGCAGTCTGGCGCTTAGGGACATGCAAGGTGGGCTCAGGAAGATCAGCCTCCCAAGCCCGATTTTTCCCCCACTTTCTAGGCCTTTGGCTTGGAATCGTAACAGCCAACATTTTCTGCAAGCCTCAGCTTTCCCACCCGTGAGGATGAAATTGGATACATTGGATGGGGCGATCTGAGAAGCAACCACCAGTGGCTGTTCTGGGGAGGGTTCCGTGGCCCTTGCTACAGTGTTGGGTGCTTGTGTCCTTATACAGGGACCAGGGGCATTCACGTGCTGCTCATCTGGGCCCGACCCAGTTGTGCCTTGGGCTCGAGGGCGGTGGCTGGAGATGGTGAGCTCCCGCGGGTGTGGACACCCTGCTGTGTCCGTCTCCGTGTGCCCTGCAGAGCTTCCCTGGGATCCCGGGTGGCACATGGTGCATTTGTCAGGTGGAACGGATCCCCGGGCTGTGGGCAGCACTCGCCTGCAGGGTGGGCTTAGCCAGGATGTGACCCGCGAAGGCTCTCTGCCTCCACCCCAGGCTTCCGATCACAGCATCCGGCAGTGGTCGATTCAGCGGGTCTCAGGGCTTTCTGGAGGAGCAGCTGAGGGCCTTTGACCCTGCCCACAATTGTCACAGCCCCTTTGAGAGGCTGGGTCTTTGTTGTGGCACACACAGCAGCAACACAGTCACCCTTTGTCTGGGCTGTGCAGAGCACACTGGGCAGGGTGTTCTGAGAGCCAGAGGTTACACGAGGCCTTGAGGCTGGGGGCAGCACACACCCTTCCTCCTGTTTGTCTCAGAGTTTATGGGCAGAAATGGGGGCACTATTGGCCCCCACTTCATAGGAGTGTTGGAGATTAAATGAGGGAAGAGCACGAAGGGTTGAATGGTTTTACCCAGTGCAGAATGGGGTGGGACTGTGATCACTGCCATGGAGACTGTGATGGCGGTGGTGCCGTTGTTGAAGGAGATGGTGGTTGGTGCGGCGGTTGTTTGTGATGATGGTGGTGATGGTGATGATAGTGATGGTGGTGGAGGTGGTAGCATTGGCTATGGCAGTGATGGTAGTGGTGATGTGATGATGGTGATGGTAGTGTTGGTGATGTGGTGGTTGGTAGTCGTGGTGGTATTGGTGATGATGGTGATGGAGATGGTAGTGTGGTGATGGTGGTGGTCAGTCATAGTGATGTTGGTGATGGGGTGATGGTTGGTGTGCTGATGGTGGTGGTGATGATGATAGTATAGCTCTTGTTGGTAATGCTGGTCTTATTTGAGACTACAGTATTATTGGTGATGGTCATCTTGTTGGTGATCCTGGTAATGGTGGTGGTTGGTAGTGATGGTGGTTGGTAGTGATGGTGATGGTTATGGTAGTATTGCTGTTGGTGATGGTGATCTCTGTGGTGATGATGGTGATAGGGATGGTGGTCTTGGTGATGGTGGTGATGGTAGTATTGCTGTTAGTGATGGTGGTCTCAGTGGTGATGAGAGTGATGGTGGTCTCAGTGGTGATGAGAGTGATGGTGGAGGTGGTGGGTAGCATTGGTGATTGGTGATGGTAGTGACAGTGATGGTGGTGGTTGGTAGTCATGGTGATGGTAGTAGTGGTATTGCTGCTGTAGGCGATGGTGTGGTTGATGATATTGTTGGTAGCGGTGGAATTGGTGGTGGTAGTAGGGCTCATGCAGTGCCCATGGAGTGCCCGTCTTTCATGCTGAATGCCTTTGGAGTATGGGCCTCGTGGGAGTTAGTGTGGGACCTACAGCCTCCATTTGTACTTGGGAACTTTGCTGGAAGCTGCTTTGCTGGGAGCCTTTCTCTGGTCGGGTTGGAGGGTGCTGTGGCCCAGTGGCCGGGACACCGCACAGGTGGGTCAGATGGAGCAGCGGGGACCTGCAGGGACTCTGGCTTTCTCGATGTCAGAGGTGGACATTTGATCATTAGAACGAAAGAACCAGCAAGGAGAGCAGGGAGCTTTTCATGTTCTTGCTTACGGCAGTGAGCGAGTCTGAGTGACCCTGCCTGCGAGTCTTGGGGGGGCGCCACTGTGTGCGTTCTTGGGGCGAGTTTTCCTCTCCTTTCCTTTCTCCTCTTCTGTTGTGTCCTGTGCAGCAGCATCTCTGTAAGTGAGCCAATAGGGTTTTATAGCTTCTTACTAAGTATTTCTCATCTCTTGCTAAGTACTTCTACCCTGGTGCAAAAGCAATTTTATTATGTGATACTGTATTTTTATAGTCAATTGAAACCACTATTAAAATACAACATTGCTCATCAGGCTCACAGCATCTCTGTTGGGCCAGCCCCCGCAAACTGGGGCACCCGATCCTGGGAAGATCCCTGTGTCCTCGGCCTGACTCCTGTGGGGTCACACAGGGTCAGGCTTAGTCTGATGCCGTCTCATCCTGAACTTTGTTTATTTATTGTAAAATATATCGAGAGTACAATGACTCATTTTAACCGTTTTTTTTAAAGATACACAGTTCAGTGGCGTTGAACACATTCACATGGTTTCATCTTGCACAACACAAAACTGTGTCCCCCAGGCACTCGCTCCTCAGGCCACCCTGCCCCAGGGCCAGGCTTCCGCTTCCTGTCTCTGTGACCACGTGTGCATCCCTTTGTGACGGCTTCAGATCTCTGCACACCAGGACCTCGTCCATGCTGAGTCAACTCCACGCACTGGAGAGACCACCTGTGCCTGCCTCGACCCTGGGGCTGTTTCCTGTTGTGAATCCTGGTGCGGGGAACGTGGGTACGCAGGTGTCTGTCTGTGACCCTGCTTTCGCCCATAGGCTGCGCTCTCAGACGTGGATTTGCAGGATCACATGCTGGCCCTCTGATTTTCTTTGGAGGAACTCTCCCAAACAGCGACCTACACCTGCTGCACTGCTGTCCATGCACAAAGGGTTCCAATGTCATCAGATCCTTATTATTGTTGTTGTCCTCCTGTCTTGAGGGCTACAGTGTTTTTTGAATGAAGCACTTCACGCTTTCAGTTTGCATTGGGCCCTGAAAATTGCGTAGCTGAGCCTGCTGGGAACCGACCGTCTCTGAGGCTTGCGCTTCCATGTTCAAGAGGGTGGAGGTTTAGCCGGGCGTGGGGGACACAGAGGCTCGGGCTGCCTGAGCCTACAGGTGGTTGCTGGCAGCCCAGGCCCGGGGCAGTGTTCTCAGCAGAGGACCAGCAAGCAGGGCGTGACTCCAGGCATGACTGCCGCAGTCCGTGCCGGGCTCTGGGTCTGGGCAGGCCTGCGAGTCCCTGTGGAGAACAGAGCCCACTGCACCTGCTCCTCTCACTGACAGCACGCCGCCTTCTGCACGTTTTTGGGCTCTTTCCAGGGAAGGCAGATTGATCAGGCTGCTAACTACGGGAAGATTGGTCCTGTGTGCCCTGGGAACCCACCCTGCACTCTAGTTGGCTGCAACGGTGGTGGCTGAGGGCAGGGTGGGGCCGGCCTCGTCCACCTGCCTGGTGAAGCAGACAGCAACAGCAAGTGTCACAGGTCTGGCTGGGGCCCTGGCTGTGTGGGTTGTGGGCTCTCCCCGGTTGTGTCTGGCTTCTGCCTGCAAGTGTGAAAACACTTTCTCCCATGGCTACCCCTGCCCAGTGTTGGTTCTCCCGCCTGGGAACAAGAGGGGCTGTGTCTGGGCTGCAGGGGCGCTAGGAGGAGGTCATTGCAATTAGCATCCGTGTGCACAAACACATCTGCACAGCCTTCTCCCTCCAGAATGTGGCCCTCTGTCGGGGCTTCTGGGTGCGTGGGCTTGTGCTGACCTCCGTGCTGCAGGAGTGACCCTGCCGGGGCCCTGCCGGGTATGAGCGTCTCCCCCCTGCTCATTCAGAAATGACTGCACCCTGTGCTGGTCCAGCTGAGTGAGTGGTAGGAAGAGAGGTGCTGGGGGTGGGGAGTGGGGGAGGGCAGCAGGCTGGCTGGGAGATGGCCCTGTAGTGGCAGAGGTACTTCCCGTGTGCCTTGTCACTGGAGGAGAGCGGATCGCACCGCACACTTGAGTCCTTTCTTATTTTAGCTGGCATCGATGGTGCACGTGCTCAGGGCAGCCCTGGCTGGGGAAGCGTGCGTGCGTGTTTGTGTGTATGCGTGTGTGTGTGTGTGTGTGTGATTCTACACACCTGTGTGGGGCATCATCTGCCCATTTCACAGAGGGAGACCCCAGGGTTCCCAGAGCTTGGGTTGCCTGTCCAAGGGCACGGAGCAGGCAGGGACTTGGGGTTGAGCCTGCTTTGACTCTGAGGCTGAGAGCACAGCTTGGAGGGAGAGAGGGGCCGGTCAGCCTTGCAGCAGGGCTGGGGCCCTGGGGCAGCTGAGGTGAAGTGGCCAGGGTTGGGGATGGGTGTGCCCTCACTTCTCGGGCACAGCACACAGCTGCCCCTGGCCTCCCCTCCTCTGCACAGAGGGGCTGGGGGCAGACGGGTCTGCTCCCCAGGGCACTGCAGGAGGCTGGGGTCAGAGCAGAGCATGGCAGGAGAGAGACAAACGCTCTGTAACTGGGAGGCAGGGCGCCCTGGCCCAGCTGCAGGGAGGACACGCACAGGACAGAGGCTCCTTCATGTACGCGTGGCTTTGTTGTTTTTTTTGAGGGCTTGATGGTTTCTTAATCTTCACTTTTATTTTTTATCAAAGCTAAATAATGTTGCACTGCAGAGGAGGAATTTCAATAAACTACAAAGAAACCAAATGTTTCCTTGGTGACAAGTGAGTCCCTGGGGAGCTGGGGGCTGCCTGTCCCTGCTGCCTCCCTCTTGCAGCACTAATGGGGGTTCCCCTCCAGATTTGGGGACCCCTGCTGGCTCTCCAGAGGTGGCTTGCCAAGTGCAACTTTGCAAAACTGTGAACACTGCTAATCACTGGCTGGAGACAGGTTTCCCAGGATTCGTGGTAGCCTTATTTATAACAGCTCCAAACCCGAAATAAATGAGTCGGATGGCAGCCAGCAGGTGAACGAGGAAGCACAGTGATCCAGGGTACAGTGGAATCCTGTCTGTCCAACAGTTAAAGAGGCGAGCGCCTGATACGGCACCTGATAAACTTCTAAATGCTGAACGGAAGAGCACATATGTACACACACACACTACACACACATGCAAGTTCATGGAAAAAATGGAATTAAAGGGTATGTCGATTTTGGTGCAAAAATATTGAAATCTGTGAATAGCATTTTTTCATAATATGCATTCCCGTGGGCTTTTTGAAGCCCTCTTGTACGTACGTATGTACATATGGAGACCCCTTGTGTGTATGTGTGTGCGTGTAGCTATCATTCTGTTTATATGTAGCACGATAATTGGTACAGTTTACCTGTAGTAGTGGACGTCAGACAGTGGTGTTGCATGGGTAAATTTCCTAGACAGGGACACGGGCAGACACCTTGCGCCTTGTTATTTTGGGTATACGCCATGGCAACAAAGACCTGGGACACAGGTTGTGTATTTTTTTTTTTTTTTTTTTTTTTGACAGGCAGAGTGGACAGTGAGAGAGAGACAGAGAGAAAGGTCTTCCTTTTGCCGTTGGTTCACCCTCCAATGGCCGCCGCGGTAGGCGCGCTGCGGCCGGCGCACCGCGCTGATCCGATGGCAGGAGCCAGGTGCCTATCCTGGTCTCCCATGGGGTGCAGGGCCCAAGCACTTGGGCCATCCTCCACTGCACTCCCTGGCCACAGCAGAGAGCTGGCCTGGAAGAGGGGCAACTGGGACAGGATCGGTGCCCCGACCGGGACTAGAACCCGGTGTGCCGGCGCCGCAAGGCGGAGGATTAGCCTAGTGAGCCGCGGCGCCGGCCCAGGTTGTGTATTTTACAGTCTCTGTTAATTATGCGTGAATAGGACGTACCTGGGCAGATGTCCATGGGGATGTCCATGCGTAACTGGGTGCCCTCTCGCTTGTGAGGTGTTTACTGCCTTCAGCGTTCTTCCCTAGTGAGGCAGGAGCTGCCACTTCTCTCCCTAGGTGGCCCCAGAAGCCCCCCACCCAGAGGGCGGCCTGAAAGGGAAGAAATGGCTTCTCTGCCATCTTGGCTTAGAGGTCCCCACGTCGGCGTGGGGGCCGACTGTGTGCACGTAGCAGGAGGGGTGTGTGGAGCCAGCAGGGAGAGGTTGAGGCCCTGCTGCGTGAAGCGGGAGGTTTGCTGGGGAAGGTGGAGCATTGGGGCCCCACGGTAAAGGCCGGGGCTCTGGTGACCTCACCCAGATTTCAGGGACTGGGGACCCGTGCGGCGTCTTCCTCTCCCCCAGTGGGAGCTGCTCAGCTCTTGCCCCCTGGCTGCACCCAGGTCTCTTCTCCGAGAGGTCCCCCATGTGGACAGCATCTTCGCCAGGCAGAATCGCCGCGGGCCAGCTCCGACTGCCCCGTGGTTTGCTCAGCTGGCTGTGTGTGCAGGTGCCCACGGGAGGCTGCTGGCACCAGTTGCCCAAATGGGAGCATCTGTGTTTCACTTGTGGGAGTGGGGTTGGGACTCCAGGACACGCCTGTCTCATTAGAGGGGCGGGGGTTGTCTCCGCTAGCTGACACCTGGGTCTGGTCTTTGGTTTCCAGAGCGGAGCAACTGCAAACACAACCACATGTTCACCCCTAGTGGATCCAAGATTCAAAAGATGGTCTTGCAGCCTGAATCCCTGTACTGTTTTGTTTATTTGTGCTTTTCTTCCATTTGTTTACTTGTTTTATTCTAATGGTAGTGAGACAGAGAGAGACAGAGGGAGATCTCTCTGCTGGTTCATCCCCCAAATGCCTGCAACAGCCAGACATGGAGCCAGGGACGTTTCTCTATCTGGATCTATCCAGATGGAGCAGGAACCCAAGTACTTGAGCCATCAGTTGCTGCCTTCCAGGGTGTGCATTAGCGGGAAGCAGAGTGGGAACTTGAACCCCGGCACTCTGGTAGGGGATGTGGGCATCCTAAGGGCATCTTAACCCCTGCTCCAAATGTCTGCCCCTGTATAGAAGAATGAAACGATGCAGTCAACGAACACTGCGGCACCAGGTGCCAGGTGCTGTGGAGCTCGGATGCTGAGATGGAGACAGTGCAGGATGGCGGAAGGGTGTTGGGCCCCAGGGGGCACGGGGGTCTGCAGCCCCGTGGGGTTCAGAGGAGCTGTTGGGCAGCTGGGGCTTTATTTGAAGCTGCGTTTAGCAGTCATTTGTTGGACACCTGTGATGTGAGCGGTGCATCCAGCAGTGAGTGGCAGATGGGCAGGTGTCTGGTGGGTTTTGGGGGCGAGGAGGGGTGCTGTCGAGAGCACGTGTGAGGGGCCCGTTCCATCCTCACTGGGGGAATGGGGAGTGACGGGGAAGGGTTTCATACCAAGGTGAGGGGCCAAGCCAGGCAGTGAGCTCTGGATGGAGACCTGGGGGGAGGGCACACCTGTGGTTCAGTCCGCAGGATCCCTTCTGTTCACGTAATGTTCCCCTTGGCTGACCGCTGCTTTATTTGTGAATTTCGCGTGTGCTTACGTGTACATACATGCTAAGCAAATGTGCATTCTGAAATGTTCCCTTTTCTTTATTGATCTCCGTTAATTTTAGACTTAAGGATTTGACATGTGAGGAGGGGGAGGGGGAGCAGTAGCCTCATTTCTGCAGAACAAATCACTGAGGCTTTTTTTTTTAAAGATTTATTTATTATTTATTTGAAAGTCAGAGTTACAGAGAGGCAGAGGCAGAGAGAGGTCTTCCATCTGCTGGTTCACTCCCCAAATGGCCGTGACGGCCGGAGCTGCGTCCATCTGAAGCCAGGAGCCGGGAGCTTCTTCCAGGTCTCCCACGCAGGTGCAGGGGTCCAAACACTTGGGCCATCTTCCACTGCTTTCCCAGGCCACAGCAGAGAGCTGGATCAGAAGTAGAAAAGCTGGGACTCAAACCGGCGCCCATGTAGGATGCCAGCAGACTGTGCCACAGCGCCGGCCCCTACTGAGGTTTATCTGTGAAGCCCAGGAAGAGGAGTTTGGGGAGGTGACAATGGAACCTCGTCACCTGGTGTCACAAGTCAGTGATTCTGGGCCCAGTGTTTGTTTCTTCTCCTTCCCTCCTTCCTTCCTTCCTTTCTTTTTTTTTTTTTTTTTTTTAAAGAATTTGTTTGCTTGAAAGGCAGAGTTACAGAGAGGGGGAGAAACAGATCTTCCATCTACTGATTCACTCCCCAGATGGCCACAGTGGGCAGGGCTGGGCCAGACCGAAGCCCAGAGCCAGGAACTTTGTGTAGGTGCAGGGACTGAAGCACTTGGGCTGTCCTCTACTGCTTTCCCAGGCGCACTAGCAGGGAGCTGGATTACAAGTGGAGCAGCCTGGCCTTGAACTGATAGCCATTTGGGTTGCGGGTGCCACAGGCTGAGGTTTAGCCTGCGCCACAACGCCGACCCCCTAAGCCCAGTGTTTCTGTCCCTACCTGGTTTTCCCTTTCTCCCGTGATGGAGACCCCAGCTTGCCTGTGCTTCAGAGGTCCCCAAGCCTGTGTCTGTTGTCCGTGTGGTCCGTGTGGGCCCTGTGAAGATCAGTGGATCCTTCGGGAAAGTGCAGGGCCTGGCTAGGTTCAGAGCAGAGGAAGAAACAACCGCCCTCTACTCAAACCCTGGGGAGGTCCTGGCTGCCCGTGGTGCAGTCTCACCGAGACCAGTCCTAGGTATCCCATCACGGCCCGTCTACAGCAGGCAGCCTCCTGGGGCTGGCCAAGCCGTAAGCGCTGGGTTATTTTGTTTTGATTATCTTCCCAAGTTGCAATAACCTTTCTGTCTGACCAAAGAGATTCACTCTCCCCTACGTCTCCTTGCTCCTGAGCAAAATTCAATGCAAAAATAGATAATTTCAGGTCATCTAAGTCTTTTATTTTTTGCGAATGTGAAAGACCTTCAGTACGAGAATGAGTTTATGAAAGTTTATGAAAGATGGAAATAGAAAAGCAGGAGAGCAGCGAGGCCGCGTGCACCTGCAGCTTGGTCCACGTCCTCAGTGTCCTGCAGGCTTCCGCGCTGTGGCCTTTGGACCAGATCGAAAGGCGATAGTTGCAGGCTGGTTGTGGGTAAGGCATAAAGTGATATTTTATTCTGAAGGAAGATATTAAAATGTCTTCGGATTGTGTTTATCAGTTCAATTAGAATTGGAGCAGAGCCTCCTTTATGTATTTCTATTCACAGTCTTATCTTCACCATCCCTCCCACCTGTTTCTGTCCCAAAGGCAAAACGGATGCTGAATATCAAATGACCTCCCTCTCTCACCCTCCCCCCATTTCTTTAATTACTTAGGTGAGTTCCTTGATGCTGATATCTTAACATTGCACAAAATACACAAAACACTGCTGCAGGGGGCACGGTTTATGGATAGAGAAACAAACTGTGTTAAGAAAGAATGATATTACTTGGTGATTTTATCTAAAGATTAATTTTATCTATTTGATAGGCAGAGTTACAGAGAGAGGCAGGGAGGCAGAGATAAAGAGAGAGAGATTGATATCCCATCCACTGGTTCACTTCCCAAATGACTGCAGCAGCCAGGGCTGGGCCAGGCCAAAGCCAGGACCTTCATTTGGGGCTCCCACTTGGTTGCACCCATCTTCCACTGCTTTCCCAGGCCATAAGCAGAGAGCTGGATTGGAAGAGGAGCAGCTGGGACACGAACCGGTGTCCATATGGGATGCCAGCACATTAGCAGGGAGCTGGATAGGATGGGGAGCCACCAAGACTTGACCCTGTACCCATACAGGGGGCCCGTGTTGCAGGTGATGGCTTTACCCGCTGTGCCGCTAACGCCGGCTCCCATTCGGTGACTTTGAATGTGGTACCATTTTTCATGGAATGTGGGGCATTCTGTCACACACACACACACACACACATACATGTTTGCCTGTGGAAACGCAGCTGGAGGTATTCTTGGTCCTGGAGCTCCTCTCCTGCTTGATCCCGCTAGGGGAGGCTGTGAACCCCATGGGGGGTTGTATGTGGAGCCACTGGGTCTCTTCCACTCCCAGGAATGGGAGATGTATGGTCCCTTGGGAACTGGTGCTCATTTGCCTTGGGAACCTTTCCTTTCCTTTTTTTTTTTTTTTCGCCCAAGATTTATTTTATTTATTTGAAAGAGTTACAGAGAGAGACAGAGACAAAGAGAGAGGTCTTCCATCCGCTGGTTCACTCCCCAGATGGCTGCAATGGCTAGAGCTGTGTTGATCTGGAGCCAGGAGCTTCCTCCGGTCTCCCACGTGGTGCAGGGGCCCAAGGACTTGGGCCATCCTCCACTGCCATCCTAGGCCACAGCAGAGAGCTGGATTGGAAGAGAAGCAGCTGGGACTCGAACTGGCACCCGTATGGGATGCCGGTGCTTTTTAGGCCAGGGCTTCAACCCATTGCACCACAGCGCCGGCCCTGGGAACCTTTCCTTTCATGTGGTGCGTCTTTAGTTGTGATAAAATAAACATTGCCTGCAGTTTGCATGTGCACAGCCAGTGGCACGGGTTACCCTTGCATTGTAGGCAGCTGCGCTGACCACTGAACCACCAACGCCTCTCCAGGCATCGTTGGTAGCCTCTCCACCGCCGTCTCCGAGCTGTTTTGTCTTCTCGGTGAACCCTGTCCATCCTCGGCAAAGGCGCCCCTGCCCCTCCCCTGGCCCCTGGCAGTCACCATGCCACTTCCTGTCTGTGCAGGAACCTCCCATACTGCAGTCACACAGTGTGAGCGATCGTCTCCTCGCCCAGCGTCGGTTCGGCAAGGGTCATCCGTGATGTCCTGTGGCTCCGGGGCCTCGCCTTCCGTGCACGCGTCCGTCAGCGCACACTTGGGCGGCTTCTCCTTTTGGCTCTGGGGGCTGATGCTGTCGTGGGTGGGTGTGCACTGACCTCTCGGGTCCTTGTTTTACTCCTCCAGGCACACACCCAGAGCTGGGATTGCAGCAGCCTCACTCGTGGGTTTGCTGTTTCCCACCGTAGCTGCCCCACATCGTATTTGTATGCAGGGTTCCGATTTCTCGGCACCTCACCAAGACTTGTTTTTCCACCTTTTTTTTTGTAGGAGAGGGGGCAATAACAGCAATCCTAGTGCGTGTAAAATGATATTTCCTTGTGGTTTTTGATTGGACTGGGGTTGTTAAGCGTTGTTTCATGTGTGTGTTGGCCATTTGTGTCTTTTCTTAGGAGAAATGTCTATTCAAGTCATTTGAACATTTTTTAATGTAATTTTTGTTGAATTGTAGGAATTCTTGATACATTCTAGATACCATTCCCATAGCAGATGCTGGATTTACAAATATTTTCTCTCATTTTGTGAGTTGCCTTTTTACTCTGTTAATACTATCTTTGGTGCCCAACAGTTTAATTTTGAGGTTTTTTCTTCTGTTGCCTATACTCGTGATATACCTGAGAAGTTATTGTCAAATCCATTATCATTTTTCTCTATATTTTCTTCTACGAGTTTCATCTCTTCAAGTTTTTGGTCTTTCACCCACCATAGTTTTTGTCAATGATAGGAGATTCCAGCATTTTATTTTTTTATTTTTTGGCAAATGGCTGTCTAGTTCCCTCAGCACTGTGTGTTGAAAGGACTATCTTTTCCCTTTGAGTGGTCTTGGCACCCTTGTTAAAGTCACTGGACCTTATTTCTGGGCTCTGTTCTTTGCCACTGGTCTCTGTGTTTGTCTTCATGCCAACACCACTGTGTTTTTATTACTGTAGTTCTGTAGGAAGTGTGGAAATCTGGGCGTGTAAAGCCTGCAACTTTGTTCTTCCTTTTAAGGATGCTTTGGCTGTTCTGAGAGCCCAGATCCTTCGATTTCTGAGAAGCATTGTCGGGTGTCGGTGGGAATTGCATTGACATTGATCATTTTCCATGCAGACGTCTAAATAGTATCAAGTCTCCTCCTCCCTAAACGGGAGAGCATCCTTCTGTCTGTCTGTGTCTAATTTCTCTTAGTAACGTTTTGCTGCCTTCATTGCTACTCCTTTGTCTCTGTGGTTAAGTTAATTCCTGAGTATTTTCTTACTTTTATTCATTTCATCTTCAAAAAATATTAGAGACAGCACTTTCAGTATTAGAACGAGGCTCTAAGACCCAGCGTCGGCTTCCTCTCCCCCCCTCCCCTCCCCTCCATCTGATCCTAGAGAGCCTGCTGTGTTTCAGGTGTTGTCAGATGTTGCCCCAATAAGGCGTGGGTCTGTGCTGGATTCCCTGGCAGCCGGATGGAGCACAGATCACAAGATGCTTGTAATAGGAGGTAGTAAGTGCTCTGACTCAGCGCCTGTCGTCTCTCCGGGGGCTCTGACCCGGCTGAAGGCGTTTGCTCCTGCGTCAGACCCCTCAGGGGAGTGGGCTGGGTGTCACAGAAGCCGGCAGTGGTGCAGGTGGCAGCCTGTGAAGGGAGTTCAGGAAACCCATTCCCCAGCTCCCTAAGCCTGCTGTATGTCGAGGGCTGATGTATTTCTTCTTTTATTTGTGGTTACTGGCACCAAATTCCCATGAGGACTGTTATTGGTAGTGTTGATTGCTAGCTACTTACAACAATGTAGTAGACTTCATTCTCCAGCCTCACCGAGTGTTGGGAGTGGGGGGCGGTGTGCCCCAGGGTCAAGTTTCAAGGATGTATGTAATGTTCTGATCCTCTGCCTGGTATTTCCTGAGTGGCCAGGGGTGTGAAAGGGTTGTTCCTAAGAGACCAGGTGATGCGGCTGCAGCTGGTTCAACTCGTCTCTCAAACCCCTGGTGCTGGCTTGGCATGGACCAGAGCAGGGGTGGAGAGAGGATTGGGAAGTGCTGGATGTACGTGACTAGCATGGACTGAGCGAACATGCAGTGTTTGGAAACACCCAAGGGCAGGCGGATGGGCCTTGGGAAAGAAGCTGTAAGAAGCCCTGAGGAGATGCAGGCCACTGACCATCTTTTCCATCTGTTCACAGAACGAAGGATAGGAGATCACAGATGGCAGCTACACATGTTGAGTTTTCCAAACAGCTAACGTTTAAGTTGCTACTTGAAATCCTGAAGTCACGTTCCAGAGCGTGTAGGATTCAGAGAAACCCTGAACCAGGCTAATTCAGAGAAGTAACATGTGGCCAAGTCTACAGCTTCCATGCAATAAGCAGGCTTTGTACCTAAGCACTGATGGTGGAAAAGCCCCAAAACAGAACCAGGAAAGCTGATGTTGTATCTTTCTTACTGGTTAAGTCTCAGGTTCCTGGATCTTTGTGCAGAGGGTAAGAGTATTTTGAAGAGGAACAAATGATAGTTTTTTGCTTTCCCTCCATTACAAACTGCACAAGAATGAATGCTTTGTGATCTGGATAAAGTGAGTGAGTTTTTATTGAGTGCCTGCAAAGCCTGGTGTTAGCTATTATGGGAAATTCAATGGTTAACAAATGTTTACCTCCTTGGGGAGTTTGTGTTCTGGTGGGAGAGACGGAAAAGCAACTCCACAAAGTACTGGGATGGTTGACAGTGTATAGGGAAGTGCGGGGCGTGCCTGTAACATATCTTTGGTTCGACATCAGCGAGGACCTGGATAAGGATTCAGAATTAAAGATTGACCTGTGGACAAGTGGGGCGGTCAGAGGTTGAGGGAACAGGGACATTCCTAATGGCTAGAGCAACTTGGGGCAGGCTGGGGGCAGGTGAGTGTGTTGTGTTGAGGTTGGAATGGTGGGGTGGAGTCAGATCCTGCAGAGCTTTGACCACTGGGCTGGAGGGGTTAGCATGATTCAGGAAGTGGAGGGGATGGTGCAGCAATCGGAGTGAGCCTTCAGGAGGGGGACTCTGGTGGGGAGAAGAGGAGGGGGTGTACACGTCTCACTGAGAGGTGCTGGAGGCTTGGGCCAGGCGGTGTGGGGTGCAGAGACTGGGAGGGCAGACACAGTGGCCCAGGGCTGTCCCCTTCAGCAAGTCATAGCTCCTCTGCAGCCTTGCTGTTTTCATCTGTTAAATGAGCTGATGGGCTGTCGTGGGTTTTTTCTTTCTCATGAGAGAGTAGTCCTGTAGGTTTTGGTTTTTCCCCTGAACTGAGTTGCATTGCATCCTACAGTTGGTCCGCACGAGGGCGGTCATCAGAGGGTTTTCCGTTCTTGATTCTGTTGATGTGATGAGTTGTACCCATTGGTTTTCAAATGTGGAGCCGGCTTTTGTTTATGGAGTTACCCTACCTTGGGTTCTTCCTTGTAGGGAATGAGATGTTCATTAGCACAGGGTTTCAGACATGGTGGTCATTAGGCGTGGAGCGTGAACTCCGGGCTGGACCTTGAGCTTTCTGGTGAACCACTGGGTGAGGCCCTGAGGGGTCTGGCCAGCTCTGGCTGGTGGCTGGGGACGAGACCGACTGTGTAGGCCTCTGTTTCTCCAGACTGTTTGCAGGCTCTGTGTGCTTCTGCACTGGCCGCTCGTTCATGGGTAGACCCTGAGCTGCTGTCAGCCCTGACTGAGGACAATGAGAAAGAAAATCTATATTCACCCCATAGAACTCTTGTGAGGTAAGTTGGTCTGAGCACGCAAAGCTTTTAACTCACTGCCTGGGCCATGCATATCCTCAGTCGGTATGAGCCGGTGTCATTGTCACCGTCAGCCTTTTTACCACTACAATCATCATTATCACCACTGCTATTACCTTCCTCATCACCATCATTATCAGCACTGCCATCATCATCACCATCACCATCATCACCATCGGCTTTATCACCATCACCAACACCGCCACCACCACCACAGTCATCACCATCGTCATTATCACCATCATCATCATCATCACCATCATTACCATCAGCCTCATCACCACCGGCACCACCACCACCATCATCACCATCACCATCACCATCACCATCAGCCTTATCACCATCATTGTCAGCACTGCATCATGATCACCACTGTCAGCCTCATCACCACCAGCATCACCACCAGCATCACTACCATCACCACCATCACCACCACCACCACCACCACCACCATCGGCCTCACCACCACCACCACCATCACCATCACCAGCATCACCACCAGCATCACCACCAGCATCACCAGCACCATCACCACCATCACCACCATCGTCAGCACCGCCACCATCACCATCACCATCACCATCATCACCACCACCACCACCACCATCACCACCATCGTCACCACCACCACCACCACCATCACCACCGTCAGCACTGCCATCATCACCATCAGCGCTGCTGTCATCAGCAGCATCATTGCTGTCATCATGATCACTGCCAGCATCTTCATCACCAGCATCACCGTTATCACCACCGTCACTGTCACCGTTATCCTCATTACAGCAGCAGCAGCAGGGTTCCCACCAGCACCGTTCCTGTTCAGCCACGGCAGCCGCTGCCCCGGTGGCACCGCCGGCAGCGCTGTTGGCAGTGCTGGAGCGCGTGGAGGTCTCCTTTCTTTCTCGTGGATGCGTGAGCCACAGTTCTTCCCCCAAAACCACCGGGAAGCCATGTAGAGCGGGTGGTTGAGCGGCAGTGGTGGAGTCTGCTGCACGACGTCAATGAGGCGCAGATCACAGCGTTAATTTTTTATTGGAGGAAACAGGTCCGCGTACTCACTCTGGGCTGCTGCTGTCTCCTGCAGCCGGAGAAATGACAAAGCAGCCAGAAGCTACCATCAGGTGCTTGGTTTCTGCCCGCGCGTTTCCCACACAAGCA
The DNA here is from genome assembly GCF_033115175.1 of Lepus europaeus. Taxonomy (NCBI): domain Eukaryota; kingdom Metazoa; phylum Chordata; class Mammalia; order Lagomorpha; family Leporidae; genus Lepus; species Lepus europaeus. The sequence goes on along the minus strand of NC_084843.1, from coordinate 4,791,982 downwards.
GCAGTGACGCTTCCACACTGGACAGTGCGTCCGGGAGTGAGAGTCCAGTGGACGTGCGTTGATGCCCCTGGTGCCCTCGGTGTCCAGGCTGTACCGGAGGCAGATGGATTTGAGAAGGAGGCTGGACGAAGCACACAGCCCCACGCAGTCCCAGCAGCGGCTGGGCCGTGTTGACTGCTCTCCTCTGGAGTCTCCCCAGACCTCAACTGACCAGGGGAAGAAAGGAGAACAGCCGGTGACCACCACAAGCCTCCCAGTGCCGCTGTCCTCGTTGTCCCTACGGGAGATGCTCTGTTCTTCCTCCTCCCTGCCCTTGCCCCTCCCTGTAAGGGACCACTAGGAAAGGTTGAAAAATCAGAATAGGGAAGGGTGTGAAGTTTCCTGCATTGTCCTGGGCCTTCTCAGATGACTCGAGATTCGGGACCTGCAGCCGTGGAACTGTCAGGTTTGGGTGCTGGTAGTAGGGACGCCTCCTGCGCTAAGGAGCGGATAAATGAGCAGTGCAGTGTGTGTATACATGCGGTGCTCCTGTACGCTGTTACAAATGAGCACGTGCGCCGTCTTCTGCCGCGGGAGACAGGACGTCCTGGGGCAGGCTGTCGGCAGGGCTGTGTTCCTACGCAGGTGCAGGGAGAAGCCAGTCCTGGCCTTTCCACTTCTGGAGGCTGCTGCCTCCTTGGCTTGATGTCGCCCTTGTCTATTTCTAAGTTTTTATTTATTAATTTGAGAGGCAGAGAGAGAGAGAGAGAAAGAGCGAGAGAGCGCAAGTGAGCTCTCCTGTTTGCTGATTGACGCCTCAGAGGCCTGCCGTGGCTGGGAGCCTGAGTTCCGTCCCAGGCTCCCACGTGAGTGGCAGAGACCCACTTCCTGGAGCCGTCTCTGCTGGCTCCCAGGGTGAGCGTTAGCTGGAAGCCGCAGTCGAGAGCTGGGGCTGGGTTTCGAACCCAGGCACTTTGACACAGGACACGACATCTTCATCAGTGCCTTAACCGCCTGGCTAAGCACCCGTCCACCTTTGCCCTTGCTTGTATGATTTAGACCCCCTCTCCTTCCTTCTGGACTCCGACCTCCTGCCTCCCTCCAGTGAGGACCTGTATCAACCTTGCCCCCACCACAGATTCCAGCATCAAGGCCTCCCTCTCAGGGTCATGGGCTCATCCCCTTGCAGTGCCCCACTGTCCGCGTCGGGTGGCACACGGCTTCTGAGGCTTTGGACAGGGCTGTCTGGGGTGTGCTGTTGTTCTGTCTGCCACGCTTCCTCCTCTCTCTCCCTCCCGGTCAAATGCCCGTGAGTAGTCGAGTTTTAAATTTGCCTTTATTTATGGGACGGTGTAGTTATGAACCCTGAAATGAACCAGGGCTGGGGGCCGGGCAGCTGTCTTGTGTGACCTGGGACCCCGTCGTAGCCCCCGACGCCCTTCTCCTTCACCTGTAAGATCAGACTCTCGGCTCCTTTCAGGGTTGAGCGTGAGTTCCTGTGTCTGTTGCCTTCTGTTGTCCACATCAGGGAGGGGTAGGGTGTGCAGAGGGGGAGATGCTGAGGACGGAATCTTGTGTCCCTTCTTCACCAGTGCCCACGACTGGACGTATTTACACTTGGCATGCTCATCTGATTTCATGTTCATTATATTTGAAGCGTTCATTTTTCGACTCCTAAGCCAGAACAGGTAGGGATGCTGTACACACTGTGATAAATGCATTTATGCTTCCTAAAGGCTTAAAGATATGGCAGTGCTGAGCTGGGGACAGCGAGCGCATGCTCTGGGCTTTCTGTACCTGACACAGTTATTTCTTGATAAAGACTCACTATAAAATGCTAAGTAAACTTCATAACTGCTAATAACAACCATTTTTGTCAGTTGCAGCCACTTACAGTTTATGAGTTTGGGGAAACATGTAGGAAAATACCTGAGAAAGTGGAATTTGGATTTTCTGCCTATGGATGGTCTTTGGTTCAGAATTTTTGTGAACGTGTGGAGGTGTTGGTGCTGCAGCTTTTTGAGAAGAGTTGTGGTAGCAGCGGGTGTCTCAGGAGCCTCCCCACTGCCCCAGCACTCACTGCGGACAGCCTTGTGCCAGACCCATCGGCGGTGTTGTTTGCTTTAAGACACAAAGTGTGGTTCTGGGGGTGGGCATTGGGCCTGAGGTTAAGCTGTCACTGGAAAGCTTGCATCCCATATCAGAGGGCCTGGGCGTGGGGCCTGGCTCGTCCTCTGGCTCCAACTTCCTGCTAATGTGCACTCTCAGAGGCAGCAGGTGATGCTCTGATGTGTGGGTCCCTGACACCCACGTGAGAGACCTGGGTTTGGTTCCTGGCTCCAGCTTCCGCCTGGCCCAACCTTGGCTGTGGCAGACATTTGGGAATGAACCAGTTGGTGGGGAGATTCTCTGTCTCTCTAAGTAAATGGATAGAAGTCTAAAATGTGCACACACAGCTCTGGGAGGCAGGTATCACTGTCCTTGTTTTACAGATTGAGAAACCGAAGATGGAGAGACCGTCCAGGCGGTCAGGCTGGGGCCTCCTTGGTCCAGCTTCCCAGAGCACGTGGAGGCTGTGTGGCCTGAGATTTGAGATTCTCTGCCAACCTGAGACGCTTCAGGCCACTCTGGTTTGTCAAGGCCACCCCTTGTTCCGCCAAGCAGCTGCTTGTCCTTGGCGGTGCCGGCGTGAATGATGGGAAAGTGTGTGGCCTCCTGCTCTCTGATAGTTTTTCCTTTCGTGGGGACGTCTTCACACACACACACACACACACACCTGTCATCAGACTGGCTTCTCTACATAATGATGCAAAAGGCTTATGTTCATGGTGGTGTGGGGCATGTTTGGACAAAGAGTTGGAAGAGCAGACACACCCGTGGGCCTGGCTTTCTTGACAAGGCTCTGTCTCTGGGAGGTCCCGTGGCCAAGGCAGGGTGAAGCCCTGTGCACGGGCATGGGCAGGCTGACTCCTTTCCTCCTGTGGGAAGCAGGGCCCAGGCAAGGCAGTGTGGCCGGAAGGAGGTGGGATAGGGTGTCCCAGGTGGAGGTGGCCCGCCACACTTGCTGGGGGAGTTTGCGCGGGGTAAGGTGAGGGAGCCTGACCAGGGTGTGACCTGAGCCCATCCTCGTCCTGCTGGTGGGCGTGGGATGTTGGGGTGAGAAGTTTGGGGGTTTTGCAGAGGAGTGCACACCGAAGGCTGGGATCTTTCAGGTACAATCGATCGCGTAGGGCGTGGGCAAGCTAGATACCTGGGGCTGTAAACACCTCGTCCGTTTCCTTTGTGACAGTGATGTTTGATCTGAGTATGATTGAATTTCAGGGAAGAACTTCCAATGTGCTTATTTCAGAGATGCACAACCTTTTCCAGGAAGAGCTGTGTATCAGGACAAACACTGGGGATTTTAGACATTGTTGGGCGTCGCTGTCAGTTTGGAGGATTTCTTTTTGATGTTGGACGTATATTTATCTACTGTGATTGTAATGAAGTCTCTTGGCTTATTATCAACAATTGGTCACATGACAGTTTTTTCGAATCAGTTTGGTTCAAAAGAATATTCAGTTCATGTGCTATTAGTTCACGAGAAATAAAATCTATAGTGGAAAGAAAAGATCTCAAATGAAGTGGCGATTAAAACGCTGTTAAGAAGGTCTTCAGTGTCCTGTGTTTTGTAGGCTCTTCAGGCCTGAGCAGAGTGGTGCTGTGACTGTGGTGCAACTGGGCCCTGCGGGGGGACATTTCTCTAAGTGATGGGGTTGGACACGGAAGGACAGAGACGGTCCAGTTCCACTTCTGTCAGGTTCCTGCAGCAGCGCGTTCACAGGGACAGGCAGTGGAGGAGACGTTGCCGGGGATTCGGGCCCAGCCAGCACAGGGCTTCCATGCGGAGTGATGCAAAGTTTTGGAACTAGGTGGGGTGAGGGTTGCACGTCATTGAGGATACAATTGCTGTCACTGAGTTATTTGCTTGTAAATGGTGAAAGTGGCAAGTTTTATGTTATCTATTGTACCACGATGAAGTAATTGCTATGGACGTCTGGTGTTTTGGATTGTTAGGAATTTCTGCTGTTCAGGAGAGTGGCTTTTTATGTCTCTCTCAAGGAAAAGACTGCTTTTGTGGGTATTGGAGAGGGTGAGCCCCGCAAAGCCTTTTTTTTTTTTTTCAATACTGAAAGCAAGCAACATTCTAAGTAAGCAGAAATCACCCAGCACGGGCACTTCTGCCGCTATTAATGTGTTTTTCCTTTTCTTCTCCACAGCTTTTTACAACTACGATGCCAGGGGAGCAGATGAACTTTCCCTGCAAATAGGAGACACAGTGCACATCTTGGAGACTTACGAAGGTGTGTATGCATTTTTTTATGATTTATTCATGTATCTTGAAATGTGGTGTTAGAGAATGAGAGAGAGAGAGACAGAGACCGGTCCATTCCCTACATGGCTGCAGTGGCCAGTGCTGGGCCAGACACAAGCCAGGAGCCAGGAGCTTCATCCTGGTCTTGGGTGCCAGGGGCCCAAGCACTTGGGCATCTTCTGCTACTTTTCCCAGGTCAATAGTAGGCAGCTGGATTGGAAGTGGAGCAGCCTGGACTTGAACCAGTGCACATATGGGATGCTGGCATTGCAGTGGGCAGATTTACCCACTAGGCCACAGTGCTGGCCCCCAGTCTGAATGCATTGTGCTATTGTTCAGCTGGGCAGTGGGCCCACTTTCCCATGCCTCTTGGGCGGTGCAGTACCGTGTTAGGGAAACACAGGTATCCTAGAAGATGAATGAAAACTCAATTCTTCCATTTTTAACCTCCAGAAAGAGACTCCTTGGCTCCTTATTTTGCAGGTTGATGTAAGGCTTGACTGTGGATAGCTGGCCACTGGATGTTATCCACACTGAAGACAGATCTTTTAGTGTCCAGGTCATTGTTTGGATGAGTCCGATGTGTGTTGTGAGTTTTTTTTTAATACCGACACTTAGATCTGTTAGCATGTCTCCAAGGAGCCACACAATGATTTCTTATTTTCTTTCTGTTTTAAAAATAATCTACGATCCCCGATTTCTTAGGGGCGAGCAGATTGTCGCGTTATTCGGGATGTGGTCCCGTGCAGCGATTGTTAGGATTATCCAACAGGAATGTTGTGGACGGCAGTGGTGCCCAGCGTCCTTGCCTCCCACGTAGCCGGCATGGCGTCCTGCGGGTGACTTGAGGGAGCCGTGTCTGGCTTCGTGCCATAGTTACGGCTGCGCAGGGAGGAAGCCGTGGCACACTTGGCTTTTTAGGCTGCTCAGTTCGGCAGGTCTTGTAAGATCATGCTTTCTTGTTTTTGGCTTTGTTTCCTGCTCGCCGGGGTGATGCCCACATCTCCTCTGAAGAAGCAGCTGATTAAGACGTGCAGCTTTCGGGCTGTGCATAGCTGAAGACTTCCAAGTGGGAGAGGAGACTGTGGACCCCGCACAGCAGTCAGGGGCCTGGACTCTCAGCTCCATCTCTGCGAGGTGCCTTGCCAGGAGTGAGTGGCCCGCAGGCTGTGTCCCCGGTGTCCCGCGTGGTCAGGGCTCGTCCGATGCATGCTGACCCAGAATTCCCTTGCATGTACACTGTTTTCCCAGTGAACTACCCGACACCCAGTCGGCCTCTGCCCAGGAGCAGCTGTAGCTGCAAAGCATGGCCAGTCCTTAGTGGGCGAGGGCTCGTGACGGGCGCCTTCTGCTTGTTTTCAGTTTTTCAGCTGACAGTGGGATTTCCTTATCTCCTCTCGGGACGTAGTGCCCGTGGCTGCGGGAAACAGACAAGTGAAGTAGAGGTTAAGGAGCAAGCCGCCCGTCTCCGACGCTTTTCTGATGAAGGGAAATTGCTCTTATGTCTTTTTCATATTTGCCTCCGGTTAGTTGAAGCGGAAAGCCTGGCGAATAAACCCTGGGCGGTGCCGTCATTCCCGGGGAGTTAGAGGTTTCCCGAGAAGAAGGGGCTCTTTAAGCAGTGCGGTCCTCAGGCCATCCCTGGCCCTTGTCCTGTGCCCTTTGGGAAGCTTTCATAGTTGGCCTTTGACGTCTTGGCCGGCATCCTGATGAAGGAAGTTCTTTAGTTTCCCAGTTAGTCTTCCAAGATTTTGGTGAACATATTTCAGTCTTTGCAAAGACTCTTTAGCATAAAATGAGGTCTTCTTCCTAGACAACTCACTTTTTGGATTTTAATCAGCATCCTAGCAGAGAAGGGCACCCGGGAAGTAGTTTCAACTTTGGGGGATCCTGGTGGCTTTTCTTGTCGTCAGGCACAGGGGGGTCACGACCTTCCATCATTTCCCGGCCTCCTCACCCCGCTCTAAGTTTCACGGTTTTCTTGGAACTTGGCATTTTCTTTCTTCCCTCCCTACCTCGGGCTGTAAGAAAATTTTCCCCTTGGTCAGGTTTGCCTTCCTTCTCCAGGGTTTGTGTTCGGAATCTACTGAGCTTGCTCCAGAAGTAGGGTTTCTAGGCTGTCAGCCTTTATGGTTCGGACAACCAGTTTACCCTTGAGTTACGGCTGTTGTCTCTCTGGGGCTCATGAGGGGTCCAGAGCATCGAGTGAAGAGAAGGAGATGTCCAAGTCACTCTGCAGGTGGGCGTAGCGTGGAAGGGACTCATGGCCAGCAGTGTCCAGGTCAGCCCAACGGCAGTCAGGCAAGAGCCGCTGTGGCCATGGGGGTGCCACGGGGTGCCATCAGGGGCTGTCTGCTGTGTCCTCCTCTCCGTTAGGGTCCCCGTGGGCCGAGTGCTGCACCTGGGGGAAGCTGCAGCCATCGCACAAAGATGAGGTTAATCCCGTGCTTCGGCCCAGACAGCTGAGCTCAGTTGATCCACAGCTTTGAAAGGGGTCAGGACGTGCTGGCCTGCGTCACGCCTTGACTGCCCGTCTCCCAGGCCGCACCAAGCTCTTGCTGCGTTCAGGGACCGTGCCTGTGCCTGCGTGGCTGTTTCTTGTTTGGGGCAGGTTGGTCAGCTACAAGCCCTGCCTGGGGGACGTAGCCAGCCTGTTGTGACTCTCCACCCAGCCGCATCCCCCCTTGGCCCCGATGTGCCCTCAGTCCCCGCCCTGACCTCCTGTTTCCTCCGTACTTCAGTTATGTGGCCTGGTTTGTCGTTTGATCCCTGCCTGTCGGAGGGACCTGGCAGTCGGTGAGCTCACGAGGGCACACGGGGTCCGGGCTGTTGGCTGCGTTTGTGCTGCCCAGGGCGCTCTGGCTCACTTCGTTGGAGGAGCAATGCTTGCAACCAAGTCTGGGGGAGGAAACCCAAAGGTGTTCCTTTCGCTGTTGACAAGAGAAGCTGCCCTCTGTGAACATTAACTAAAGCGAACCTGCTGGCCTTTTAGCCCTGCCCCTCTGCTGGTGTCCGGTGGACTCTGCCTTGCAGTGTGCCTGCACTGCCTGGCGTGGGGCTACTTTTGCTGTGTGCTGGAGTTGTTAGCTTATGGTGCTCATTCTGTGTGCGGCAGTGAACTTTGGAGTGCACTCCTGTCACCCCCATCTGCTTAGCCTGTGCCTCTGACTGCCCCGCGTGTGCGCATCCCACCTCCCCCCAGCTGCCCTCCCTGTCGTGGGCACCCCGAGGGGCTCCCCTTCCTGTCACGCCGGGCTGTGCCGCGTGTGCGTCATGTCCCCGCTCTGCAGGCCTCGCTCTGCCCAGGCTGTCAGATGTCTCTGGGCTTTGTTCCCGGGAGGGGGTGGGTGGCCGGGTCTCTGCGGGGGCTGTGATGCGGGGTGAGCAGAGGCTGCGCGCCCCACTGCTAGCTGCCGTCCACACTCCGCTGCCAGTGCCCCAGGCCACGGCATCCTGTCGCGGGCCCATTTCGGCCGCTGTTGCTCCGTGTGCAGCGAGGCTGGGTTTTAAGCTTTCATTTCTCTGGTGAGCGTCTCTTCACAGCCGTGTCATCCTTTGGGGGCTGCTCTCTCCATCGTTTGTGAACTTGGCGCGTGTGTTGACTCGGCTGTCTTTTCCTTGTCTCTTTGCAGTATTTCTGTGCGTGGTCCCAGACATTAACCCTTGGTCAGCTTCAGAGAAGGAAGAGACAGGAAGGCTACACTGGTAGGATGAAGGCTGGCCCTTTAAGCTGGGTAAATGCAGCTTCCAGGCGACTCTTCCATGGGCCTTTGCTTTTCCCACGGCACTGTCTGTGCGCCGGTTCTGGGCCAGGGTCTTCTCTGTGGCTACCAGGAGACAGCCTCTCTGTTGTGCTCCCGATCGGTCTGTTCAGTTCAAAGAAGGCGAATGATTCACTGGGCTGTGACTGGGGCTCAGCTCACCCTTTGCAAGGCTGCTGGAGTTCCGGTCTTTTCTTAGTGTTCTGAGAACATCTGTTTAATAATTCCTTGAGGATGTTGCTCATTTAAAAAAAATTATTTATTTGAAAAGAAAAAGGGTCAGAGAGAGCGTCCATCCAGGTTCCCCTCCCCCAAACGGCTGAAATGGCCAAGGCTGGGCCAGGCCAAAGCCAGGACTTTGGAAATTCATCTGGGTCTCCATAGGGGGCAGGGACCCAAGGACGTGACCATCATTTGCTGCCTTTGCTGGTGCACAAGCAGGAAGCTGGATTGGAAGCAGAGCAGCTGGGGCTCGCTCCAGCACTCATACGAAATGTGGGCTTCATGGGCTGTGGCTGAACCCGCTGTGCAACAGTGCAGGCTTCGATGTTGCTCATGTAGCACCATCACCTTCTGCTTCACGGTCATCTTCTTCCCCTCTGCCTTTTTGGCAGGGCTGGGGGCCAGCTGGTGCAGCACCAGCCCACTTTCATCTCAGTTTCAGCTTGCCAGTCCTCTCTCTCTCTCTCTCTCTCTCTCTGTCTCTCTCTGTCTCAGTCTGTCTCTCTCTTTCTGTCTCCCTCTCTCTGTCTGTCTCTCTCTGTCTCAGTCTCTCTCTCTGTCTCTGTCTCCCTCTCTCTCTCTGTCTCAGTCTCTCTCTCTGTCTCTCTCTGTCTCAGTCTGTCTCTCTCTTTCTGTCTCCCTCTCTCTCTCTGTCTCTCTCTGTCTGTCTCCCTCTCTCTCTCTGTCTCTGTCTCTCTGTCTCTGTCTGTCTGTCTGTCTCTCTCTCTGATATATACCCCAGTTTCTGAGGTTTCACTTCTATACAAAAAGCCACTCTTTGTTTTCTCTCTCAGCTGTCACTTTCCAGTGCTCTCCTTAACTCTTCATGGAGCAGAGTCAGGATTTGCCTGTGAGCTTTCGGTTGGCTTTCTCGAAGCCGGCTGGCACTGGCTCGGTGTAGGCCTTGGACACGGCAGTGGAGACCCTGCCTGGGCTGCCCACACCCCCTATTGGAGCACCTGCATTTGAGTCCAGCTCCCTGCTGATACGCATATTGGGAGGCAGCAGATGATGGCCCAAGTGCCTGGGTCCCTGCCACCCACGTGGGGGACCCAGATTGAATTCCAGGCTCCTGGCTTCAGTCTGGCCCAGCCCTGGCTGTCACAGGCATTTGAGGAGTGACCAGCCGATGGACGATCTCACTCTCTTTGTCTGTCTCTGCTTTCCTGCCTTTCTAATAGAATGACAATAAATAATAACAATAAAAAGCCCAGAGACCCCAGATGTTTGGGATGAGGTGATGCTGGGTGCTGGCTGTGGACCCCCGGACGTTGGCAGGGACGAGTTTCCATCAGGCTGCTGGCAGCTGCCAAGGCTGTGGTCAGGCCCGAGTCACAGAGGGGCCTCTTCCCTCAGCAGTTACTGCATGCTGACAGCTCTGTGTCTCCCCTCTGCCCAGGCTGCTCTTCTTCCCTCACCACCAGGTGGGATGGGAAATTGAGTCCTGGCCAGGCCCCGAGGGGGTGGGCGGGCCCGGAGCTTCCTGTGCAGGGTGGAGTCTCTGCCACTGAATCTCTCTCTGAGGCTGGGCCATCCCGGGTAGGAAGTTTGCCCTCAGTAGGTTTTCTGTCTGGGGCAGCAGGAGAGACCTCATCCCAGCAGGCCCAGGGAGACTTAGGAGACAGCTTTGCCAGTGCCTGCCCTGTGTGGTTGGGGTGTGTGCCTCTCAGCTTCAGATGGCTGCTGGGGAGGGCCCGGGCCGCACGTGGGGAGGGCTGGGCGGCGAAGGCCCTGGGCTGCCAAGCCTTGTCCAGCAAGGGTTTGAGTGCCCTGTATGACCCCCACAAGGTACCCCGCAGTGTTAGGGCTGCGGGCTTCTGTGACAGAGCCACTTCCCTGCTTCTGCAGAGCACTGAGGTCCCCATGGCATGAAGGGGCGGCTGGGGCCCGTGTCAGCCTGTGTGCTGAGTGTGAGGGCGGCTGGGGCCCGTGTCAGCCCGTGTGCTGAGTGTGAGGGTGGCTGGGGGCCCGTGTCAGCCCGTGTGCTGAGTGTGAGGGCGGCTGGGGCCCGTGTCAGCCCGTGTGCTGAGTGTGAGGGTGGCTGGGGGCCCGTGTCAGCCCATGTGCTGAGTGTGAGGGCGGCTGGGGCCTGTGTCAGCCCGAGTGCTGAGTGTGGGCGGCTGGGGCCCGTGTCAGCCCGTGTGCTGAGTGTGAGGGCGGCTGGGGGCCCGTGTCAGCCCGTGTGCTGAGTGTGAGGGCGGCTGGGGGCCCGTGTCAGCCCGTGTGCTGAGTGTGAGGGCGGCTGGGGCCCGTGTCAGCCCGTGTGCTGAGTGTGAGGGTGGCTGGGGGCCTGTGTCAGCCCGTGTGCTGAGTGTGAGGGCGGCTGGGGCCTGTGTCAGCCCGAGTGCTGAGTGTGGGTGGCTGGGGGCCCGTGTCAGCCCATGTGCTGAGTGTGAGGGCGGCTGGGGGCCCGTGTCAGCCCATGTGCTGAGTGTGAGGGCGGCTGGGGGCCCGTGTCAGCCCATGTGCTGAGTGTGAGGGCGGCTGGGGGCCCGTGTCAGCCCGTGTGATGAGTGTGAGGGCGGCTGGGGGCCCGTGTCAGCCCGTGTGCTGAGTGTGAGGGCGGCTGGGGCCCATGTCAGCCCATGTGCTGAGTGTGAGGGCGGCTGGGGGCCTGTGTCAGTCCATGTACTGAGTATGGGGCCGTGTCAGCTTATGTACCCAGTGTGAGGGGTGGCTGGGGGCCCCTGTCAGCCTGTGTACTCAGTGTGAGGGCGGCTGGGGCCCGTGTCAGCCCGAGTGCTGAGTGTGGGCGGCTGGGGCCCGTGTCAGCCCGTGTGCTGAGTGTGAGGGCGGCTGGGGCCCGTGTCAGCCTGTGTACTGAGTGTGAGGGCGGCTGGGGCCCGTGTCAGCCTGTGTACTGAGTGTGGGGTCTGTGTCAGCCCTGTACTGAGCATTGGGGCCCATGTCAGTCCATGTATTAAGCATGGGGCCCATGTCAGCCCTTGTACAGAGCGTGGGCCCGTATCAGCCTATGTGTTGAGTGTGGGCCCGTGTCAGCCCATGTATTGAGCGTGGGCCCGTGTCAGCCCTTGTACAGAGCGTGGGCCCGTGTCAGCCGTGTATTGAGCGTGGGCCCGTGTCAGCCCTGTACTGAGCGTGGGGCCTGTGTCAGCCGTGTACTGAGCGTGGGGCCTGTATCAGCCGTGTCCTGAGCGTGGGGCCTGTGTCAGCCGTGTACTGAGCGTGGGCCCGTGTCAGCCGTGTACTGAGTGTGGGCCCGTGTCAGCCCTTGTACAGAGCGTGGGCCCGTGTCAGCCGTGTACTGAGCATGGGCCCGTGTCAGCCCTTGTACAGAGCGTGGGCCCGTGTCAGCCGTGTACTGAGCGTGGGCCCGTGTCAGCCCTTGTACAGAGCGTGGGCCCGTGTCAGCCGTGTACTGAGCATGGGCCCGTGTCAGCCCTTGTATAGAGCGTGGGCCCGTGTCAGCCGTGTACTGAGCGTGGGCCCGTGTCAGCCTGTGTGCTGAGTGTGAGGGCGGCTGGGGCCTGTGTCAGCCCGAGTGCTGAGTGTGGGCGGCTGGGGCCCGTGTCAGCCCGTGTGCTGAGTGTGAGGGCGGCTGGGGCCCGTGTCAGCCTGTGTACTGAGTGTGAGGGCGGCTGGGGCCCGTGTCAGCCCGTGTGCTGAGTGTGAGGGCGGCTGGGGCCCGTGTCAGCCTGTGTACTGAGTGTGGGGTCTGTGTCAGCCCTGTACTGAGCATTGGGGCCCATGTCAGTCCATGTACTAAGCATGGGGCCCATGTCAGCCCTTGTACAGAGCGTGGGCCCGTATCAGCCTATGTGTTGAGTGTGGGCCCGTGTCAGCCCATGTATTGAGCGTGGGCCCGTGTCAGCCCTTGTACAGAGCGTGGGCCCGTGTCAGCCGTGTACTGAGCGTGGGCCTGTGTCAGCCGTGTACTGAGCGTGGGGCCCGTGTCAGCCGTGTACTGAGCGTGGGCCCGTGTCAGCCGTGTACTGAGCGTGGGCCTGTGTCAGCCGTGTACTGAGCGTGGGCCCGTGTCAGCCGTGTACTGAGCGTGGGGCCCGTGTCAGCCGTGTACTGAGCATGGGGCCTGTATCAGCCATGTACTGAGCGTGGGGCCTGTGTCAGCCGTGTACTGAGCGTGGGGCCTGTGTCAGCCGTGTACTGAGCGTGGGCCTGTGTCAGCCGTGTACTGAGCGTGGGCCCGTGTCAGCCGTGTCCTGAGCGTGGGCCCGTGTCAGCCGTGTACTGAGCGTGGGGCCCGTGTCAGCCGTGTACTGAGCATGGGGCCTGTATCAGCCGTGTCCTGAGCGTGGGGCCTGTGTCAGCCGTGTACTGAGCGTGGGCCCGTGTCAGCCGTGTCCTGAGCGTGGGGCCCGTGTCAGCCGTGTACTGAGCGTGGGCCCATGTCAGCCCATGTACTGAGCGTAGGGGCTTGTGTCAGCCGTGTACTGAGCATGGGCCCGTGTCAGCCGTGTACTGAGCGTGGGGCCCGTGTCAGCCGTGTACTGAGCATGGGCCCGTGTCAGCCATGTACTGAGCGTGGGGCCTGTGTCAGCCGTGTACTGAGCGTGGGCCTGTGTCAGCCGTGTACTGAGCGTGGGCCCGTGTCAGCCGTGTACTGAGCGTGGGCCCGTGTCAGCCGTGTACTGAGCGTGGGCCTGTGTCAGCCGTGTACTGAGCGTGGGCCCGTGTCAGCCGTGTCCTGAGCGTGGGCCCGTGTCAGCCGTGTACTGACTCTCGACTTTGCCTTTTTTAGGGTGGTACAGAGGTTACACCTTGAGGAAGAAGTCTAAGAAGGTAAGTGCTTCCATTAACACAGTGCATGCATCAAGCCGTGAGAGGAAATCGATTCCATCTCGTTTGGGTTCAGTGTTTTGCTTATATATCTCTTTCTGTGAATTAAAAAACAAATCCGTGTTCAAACGTGAACTGCTTCGAGTTGATCTCTTCGCACGGTATGTGGACGTGGGAGTGGTGGCGTGAATGGTGAGTTGTGACGTGTGCTGGCCTGTGGTCCTGCCTGGTGGAATCTTCCGGGCTCAGGGACTTCCAGGGAGAAGGGTTCTGCTCAGTTTCCTTGGTGCCTCGTCCCCGATGACAAACGAGTGCCCAGCTCGTGCCCGCTCATCCCCCTTCCTGGAACCTTCTGCACGGCTGAGGCTGACTTGGGCTCTCCCAGTGCAGTGTGCGTGTGTGGCTGTGGGACTTTCTGAAACGGAGACTGGTCATTTCCCCGGGGACACTGCGGTGGACACGCCCCAGGCCGGATTATGGTGCTTCTGCGCTGTCCTGTGCTGCCAGGATTTTGAAGTCGCTTCCATTCTAGGTTGTGGTTAGGCAGTCCACGTTAGCCCACCCGTTTTAATATCTAATTATGCTTGACAGATGGTTCATTTTACTTCTGCGTCTTAAATTTGCTTCTCATTATCTCCTGTTGGGATGGACTCGTGACCGCGGCCGAAGCCTTTAATGAGGCTTCTAGAGTCTTGTGGCTCTGGCACTGGGGCCTCCCTGCTCTGCCTTCCCCGGGCCTGAGCCAGGCTGGGCCGGTCAGCTCACGTGGCCTGTGAAGGGCCCAGTTGGCCCCGTGGGCAGTCACATCCATGTCCCAGTGTGGGAGGCACTGTTGAGAAGGGGCCTGCCTGGATCAGACCGGGCTGTAGTCGTCCACATCCGGGGACCTGCAACCTTGAGGTTTGGGCAAGAGATTGTGAGTAGGAGGGGGGTGGACTTGATTTCTGTGAGCAAGTTCTATTCACATGTTGATTTCCCCTTTGGCAACCCAGAGAACATTCTGGAAACATAGAGCTTCACCTGGGAAGGCCACAGTTGGGTCCCAAAGAGCTCAGGATCCTGGAATGACAGCCCCCCTCCCCCCCGTCCTGAACAGGGCCGAGCTGCAGCCGTGCTGTTTGCCTTCCTGGGTGCATCCTTGGTTTAGGTCTTGGTTTCCCCTTCCTGAGAGCCCCCTTGAACCGGGGTGTGCATTGCCCTGCACTGGGTGCACAGACATGACAAGTCCCGGGCACGGTGGAGCTGGGGAGGGGCGTGGTCATTTCCCCTTGGCACACGAGGACACTGAAGCCTTGCGAGGTTGCAGCTTTGCGAGCACACCCTCCTGTCCCCCCAGCCCCCTGCCACCACAGTAGCAGAGCAGGACGGAGAGTCCTGACCCCCAGTGTCCCGGAAGCCTCCTTCACACAGACCCTCACACAGGTGCAGCTGACCTGGGCTGCTCTGAATGGCCCCAGGCAAAGTTGCTCATCACGAACCTCACCTGGGGCTGCAGGGGTGCTGCTCCGTGGGTCTCTGCTGCATGCATTGAGTGTCACACTGCCTTGTGCTGTGCCAAGGTCCCAGTCCCAGGGCCCATTCTGTGCCTTTCCTGTGCTTGTCTTGGCTTCCCTGCAGTAAGGGGGCCATTTGACCTGTTCAGCAAACAGCACCACAACCTCTAAAAAGCATTTTTTTAAAAAAATAACTTTCTTTAGAGAGGAGAGGTGGGGGAGAGAGAAACCTCCTATCTCCTGGTTCACTTCCCAAATGTCTTCAATGGGCAGAACGGGGCCAGGCCAGAGCCAGGAGCGGAGAACTTTACCCTGGTCTCCACATGGGTGGCGGGGACACAGGTACTAACTCCTCACCTGCCGCCTCCCAGGATGCATTAGCAGGAAGCAGGAGTGGGAGTGGAATAGCAGTGTGATGTGGGATCCGGGCCTCCCAAGCAGTGGCTTACCCGCCTCGCCGAGTGGCCATTCCAGGACCACAGCTCTGGCTGCAGCTCCTGCAGGCTCCTCACAGCCATGCCCGATGCTGCGGTTCCTGGTGTGGGCTCTCCTGTGGGCACGGGTTTGTGGGGTCTGGTGTGCATAGATTATATCAGTCTGGGCTACTGTGGCCCCAGAAGTTGTGCTGTTTGGGCAGAATTCAGCCCATTTTTCCATATTGTATCAGCTGGCCCCTCTCTCTCTCGAGATTTATGGGAGAGCCCCTGTGGGTCCAGCTGGTCAGTGCGTAGGTGAGGACTGCCGGTTTACACCCACTTTCAGAGACAGTCTTGCCATTTCGAAAGGGGAACCTGTCAGTCCTCCGTCCAGAATAATTTCTGAGGCGTTGGGGGGCCTCTGGTCTGCCTGTGTCCTGCTCAGCAGTGGAAAGAGGTGTGGCTTGCGGAGCCCAGGTGCTTCCTGCCCCTTCTGTAGGTGATTGGTCTCCTCTCCCCCAGCTCATCCCTAGACTGAGTTGACAGCAGTGACATCTGACGTTGTGTGTGCGGCATGGCGTGAGGCTTGCAAAACTAAAGTGATCCAGCCTGCTCTGCCCCATGTTTGGGGGCACTTGTTTGATTTGCCGCCACTCTGCATGTTGATAATAAAAATGACTGTCTTTTCTTTTCTCCACCCCCACCAAGGGTATATTTCCTGCTTCGTATATTCATCTTAAAGAAGCGATAGTTGAAGGAAAAGGGTAAGTCTTGTATGGCCTTGGTGTGCTCTCTTGTCTGCATGGTGATACTGAGGTTAATGACCATGGACGTGAATGACTGAATCGATGGGGGCTTTGGGGAGAGACAGGTGTGAGTCAGAGTAGTGCACAGCGTGGCTTTGACCTCAAGAGTCCAAGGTTGTTCTCCTTGGTCCCGAGTTCAGTTTTGGAAAATGTTGGCTTTGGTGCTGTGTGCTGTCTCTGTAAGACCCTCCCCTGTGCCAGAGACCCATGGCCCCCACCCCTGCCCTGTGTCCCAGCTCCAAGTCTTTTTTTTTTTTTTTTTAAGTGATTGCTATTTCTTTTTTACTTTAATGTCCTTTTTTTTTTTTTTTAAAGATTTATTTATTTATTTGAAAGAGTTACGCAGAGAGAAGGAGAGGGAGAGGGAGAGAGAGAGAGAGAGAGAGGTCCTCCATCTGCTGGTCCACTCCCCACTCCCCAGTTGGCTGCAACGGCCAGAGCTGCACCAATCCAAAGCCAGGAGCCAGGAGTTTCTTCTGGGTCTCCCACGCAGTGCAGGGGCCTAAGGACTTGGGCCATCTTCCACTGCCCTCCCAGGCCACAGCAGAGAGCTGGATTGGAAGTGGAGCAGCCAGAACCCAAACCAGCGCCCATATGGGATGCTGGCACCACAGGCGACGGCTTCACCTGCTATGCCACAGCACTGGCCCCCAAGCCCATTGTTTTTTTCTGGAAGCTTCCATAGGCTGTGGATACACATGGAGTTTAGGGGGAAGTAGCAGTTGTTAAGTTGGGACAGGTGTGAACTTAGATTTTGTCTGATGGTGATGTATTTTTCCTGGAGGTCCTAAAACTGATATATAAGATCATTAAAATGGCATTTGTAGCACAGGAACCCTTAGGCAGGAACAGCAAATGAATAGCCAGGTGTGAACTTGGAAGAAGGAACATTAAAGTGTTTTCTTTTTTTGTCTCTGCTACATCTTCACACTCAGTTAAATATGTAAATTATAAAATTACTAATCATATGATTACTGCATAATGACATCTCTGGCTGATTACAAAATTGCCTTTGCCAGCACTGTACTTTTAACATATGAAAAGGCCTGTTCAGGCTCTGTCGCTCTATGATGCATAATTAAAACGGAAATAATTCCAAGGCATGAACGCTGATGACCTGCAATGTGGGTTTTTTTTTTTTTTTTAGACAGATAAAATGTTTTGTATGCAAAGTTTTAAGGAAGAGGAAAAGTTTCGAAGCTCTTGTCCTGTTGTAGAGCTAGCTGCAGGACTGATGCATTGAATGCCTTTACACCTGTCTCCCGGAGTCCTTCTGCGGGTCGGGTTGTCCATGATCAGTAGTTTTTAACAGCACTTTGCTGTGTGCAGAAGAAAAAGATGTGAGAAAGTAGTTACGAGGCACAACAAGGAGCGAGTGGAGATTATTCTGGCTGAGTCAGCGGCGCCGTAGCCACCCAGCCAGATGGCTGTCTCCCTGTGTCTCCCCGTGCCCTGACATGGGGCAGGGAACAGCGCTGTTTCCTTGCTCTTGCCTTGGGCTCCCGGGAGTGGTCCCTACCTTCATCGCCCCTCCTGCTGCCTGCAGGCCTGGCAGGTGTTCCACCTCTTCTCGCAGAGCCACGGGCCTCACCCTCCCTCCTGCTGCGGCCCCTGCACCGCGGAGCCCCACCCCGGCTGCCTGTCTGCCCTCCTTTTTCCCATCTCTCTCCTAGGCCTTCTCTCCTGGATGTGTTCCCAGCTTGCAGCGCCCCTTGTTGTTGGGGTCTCTCCTCCTCCATCTCCTCCTCCTCCCTGGGCACTGCCCTGCTCTCGCTCTCAGACACCCAAATTATTCCTGTGTGCCTGTTGCCACCCGTGCTGTACCTTTGTCCCCATAACCAAAGCAGTTCCCGTTCCTGACGTGCGGCCGGCGGCCTTGTCTCCAGACTCGCGGTGTCTTCTCCGTGTTCCCCTCCACGGCTGCCTTGCAGCACGGGGACCTCGCTGGCCTCCCCGCACTCGAGCCCCTGGCCATCTTCTGCAGTTACCCTGGGTGCTGCTCAGCCCTTCCCTGTCTGCTTTCCTGCCGCTCTCGGCGTGCTTTCTCCTCCTCTGTCTTGATCCTGCTTTTTTTTTTTTTTTTTTTTAAAGATTTATTTATTTATTTGAAAGAGTTAGAGACATCTTCCATCAGCTGGTTCATTCCTCAAAGCCAGGAGCCTCTTCTGGGTCTCCCACGTGGGTGGCAGGGGCCCAGACACTCGGGCCGTCCCGTGCCCCTGTGGGACGCTGGCATCACTTTACCCGCTACGCTGCAGTGCCAGCCCCTGACCTGATCCCTCTTTTGCCCACCCTGTTGTGTGGCCTCTGTTGCTCTCACAGCTTCAGCTGTTCCCTCTCTATGGGTAACCATGGCATTGAGACCTCCGGCCCTGACTTGACCCTGGTGTCTGGCTGGACAACACAGAGTGAGGTCGCTAGTGAGAATCACCGCTGTTGGCTGAGCATCTGCTCTGTCTCGTTCGTCTTCATTTAAAAAAAAAAACATTATTTTTAGGGCGGGCACTGTGGCTCACTTGGTTAATCCTCTGCCTGCGGCACCGGCATCCCATATGGGTGCCAGGTTCTAGTTCTGGTTGCTCCTCTTCCAGGCCAGCTCTCTGCTGTGGCCTGGGAGGGCAGTGGAGGATGGCCCAAGTGCTTGGGCCCTGCACCCCATGGGAGACCAGGAGGAAGCACCTGGCTCCTGGCTTCAGATCGGCGCAGCGCTGGCCGTAGTGGCCCTTTGGGGGTGAATCACAGAAGGAAGACCTTTCTCTCTGTCTCTCTCTCACTGTCTGTAACTCTACCTGGCAAATAAAAAAAAAGAAAGAAAAAAGTATTATTTTTAATGGACAAATATTGCAGAACATGTCTTGAAGCATGTATACATTTCAGAATGACTAAATCAAGCTACTTAATAAATATATATGTATATATTATCACTTACCAAAGTTATTTATCTGCAGTGAGGACATTTAAAATCTGTTCTCTGCAGTTTTCAGGTCCATAGCACACTGCTCTTTGTTTTTTTAAAGCTTTATTTATTTATTTGAAAGGCAGAGTTAGAGAGAGAGAGGGAGAGACACACAGAGAGAAGTCTTCCATCTGCTGGTTCACTCCCCGAATGGTGGCAAAAGCTAGGGCTAGGCCAGGCTGAAGCCAAGAGCCTCCTCCGGTCTCCCGCATGGGTGCAGGAGCCCAAGGACTTGGGCCATCCTCCGCTGCCTTCCCAGGAGCACTAGCAGGGAGCTGGATTGGAAGTGGAGCAGCCGGGACGCGGGCCAGTGTCCACGTGGGATGCCAGCCCTGCAGGCAGCAGCTTAAGCCTCAATGGCACAGTGTTGGCCCCAGCACATTGCCTTCTATTGCAGTCCCTGTGACGTGCAGAAGATCTCCTTGTCCTGGGCCTTCCGTCCAGTGGGGACCGACATCTGCCCACTCAGCTCTCCGTGTCCCTTTCACTGCTGCAGGGGCCCTCTTTCCCTGGGTCCTTTCCACAGCCCTCCCAGCCAGGCCTTGTCAGGGGTATAGAGTCCTGGTCCCTGGCAGGTAAGGCGAGACCAGGGACCTGCATGCCAGGAGGCACCTTAGACCAAGGGGACAGATCAGAGCTTCCAAAGGGAGGGAAGTGAGAAGGAACCAGACTGGAGAGCAGGCTGTGGTGGGTGCATGGAGGCCCTCTCCGTGGGGGACATCAGCCCTGACCGAGCACCAGGCTTCCGAAAGCGAGTGGGAAGCAGCTGCCACACTCATTGTGCAGCTCTGGATCCAGAGAGGAGAACGGCTCGGGCCGATGGCCGTCTTCCCGCCGCCAGTGCCGACGCCTTTCTCCCAGCTAGCTCTGCGCAGATGGAGCAGCCCTCGTGTCCATCAGTGTCCATGCTGGGAAGCTCTGTCCCCGGCTGGACCCTGCCGATGTCCCATCAGAGGGTGATTATGGATGGCATTTCTGGGGGAGGTCTTGCACATACCCCTCCCTCAGGTACCTGGTTCAGGGCCCCCTGGAGAGAACGAGTTTCTTTTGGCAACTCCATGGTCTCTGAGTCTGGAAGTCCCACCATCCATGCATCATTGCAGGCCTGAACTCCTGTTGTGATCCATAGTCAGGGGCCCTCACCTAGATCCAGGCCCCCTGCAAATCCAGAGCTGTAGGGGAAACTTAGCTCAGAGCACCTGCACCTTTCATTGCATGCTAGCCACATGGCGGACCTCTGGGGCCCGGTAATCTAATGAGAAAAGCCGCAGATTCAGTCTCGCCCGGTGTCACAAAGAACGGTTGTATTTTGCAAAGTGCCCGAGCCAGAGGACTGCCCAGAAAATAGCGGGTGATTTGATCCAATCCAGGCCTAAGTAGATGACACGCAGCCGAGAAGTCCGGGGTCACGCTTTTGGGGTGCAGGGAGGAGGGTGAGAGGACAGTCAGGGTCGGGGTCTTGGGATCCGATCGAGAATCCACAGACATCGGAAAGCTGTGACCTCACGCACGTTTCATCAAGGGTAACTGCACCACAGAGCGGATTCTGTGCTTGATGGAGATGTAAAAATAACCTTAACCCAGACATGCGTTTCAGTGCCTCACAGATGGGCCGTAATTTATGGCTTGTGTAGGAGTGATGGGTGCACCTATTACAGATACACTCTCCCCTGCAGACCTTGACGTTCTGAGGCTGTCACCGGGTGTCGTTCTCCTGTGTCTGAACCTCGACACTGGGGCGATACGTCCTGCAGGCTGAGGCGTGGCTGCGCTCACGCTCTGCAAAGATTGCTGGTCCTGCACAGATGTGTCTGTCGATACGCATGAACGCAATCTCACTTGAAAATATTCTTTCCTAAATAGGGAACTGTATGGCCTACCTGTGGGACTTACCAGGTGCAACACGCCGCGGTTCTCGGAGCCACAGACTCAGCCGCGTTTTTCTCCTTCTTCCTTCCAGGCAACATGAAACGGTCATCCCGGGAGACCTCCCCCTCATCCAGGAAGTCACCACGACGCTCCGCGAGTGGTCCACCATCTGGAGGCAGCTCTATGTGGTGAGGGCTTCTAGCTCCAGCATGGTGGTGTCCAGCCGAGCGGGGTTTTTCCTCCCCGAACAGCAGAACTTCTAGAACACAGGCCTAGGAGGGCAAAGACAGCAGCATTGTTAATCAGGCCTCTTTTGGGCTCCCAGTGCCCTTGGACCTGCCTTTGTCGGGGTGTCACTGTGCTCACTGTAGCGAGGTGGGCAGTAAAGGAAGGGGCCGTGGGGTCTGCCTGGCCTTGTATAAGGAAGAGAAATGCGGTTGCTGGAAGGCAGGTGCCGGCGTCTGCCCACACCGATGTCACCTAAGCACTGATGTTTTGATGGTGGCGCCGAAATCTGCTTTGACACAGGGCTCAGTGCTGCTTTGTTGGATGTCGCTGTTTGTTTATTTATTCGTATATTTTTGCCTATGCGATTGCAGGCAGAGCTCTTCTATAGGGAAGCCTGCCCAGCTCTCTCTCTCGGTTTCATTGTGATTGCAACAGGGCCGGGGACGGCTTTTACATTCTGGCTTCGTGTGCACCTGTCCGGTGCTCCTGATCGTGGACGAAGCCTCATTAATGCGGCGAGGTGGAAGCTCTGACAGCTCCCATTTCCTATTCCCCCAGGACATTTCTTCGCACATAAATTCATATTTGCTGAAGATTACCTTTTGTTAAGCCTGTATTTCTATTCAGAGTGTTGATTTCTCATATGCTAATGTTATTATCAGCAGGCAAGGGCTCGGGAAGGAAGTCGGGGTGTTAATTTCTTGGGCGCATAGAAGACTTCCTAGAGCCCCACAGCTGCTTGCTGTTGTTTTTGATTATACAGTGGTTTCCTATAAATGCACAGTAATAAGCGGTTGCACTAATTGTTCATCAAATGTACTCAAAAACCTAAAAGCGCAAAGTTAGCCGTGAATGTTTTGTGTAAATCCGAGCAATTTTGAAGTCGGTGTTTCATGTTCAACTTAGCAATTTTTAAACAAAAATATGGCAACAAAACAAACTGGAGTGGATGCTGACTAATGTGTCAGCGGACACGATTTTCACCACAGCCCCTGGCGTAGGCACTGCTCACGGTCACCCTGGTCCTTTTACGCAACTGCACTTTGCCTCTGATGGGCTTCTGGTTGGATTTGTGCAAAGCCGAGTCAAGCCGAAAATGGGTGTCATATTTTATTTGATTTTTTTGCTCTGTTCTGTGGTTATAGGCAATTTACCAAAATATTAAGGATTTTACATACTTCTAGAGCTTCAGGAAAATGGCAAGTGTTGTTAGTAAGAAGGAAAGGGACATGATTTTGCAAAATAGATCATTAATTTTTGACTATGTAAGTTTCTTAGAAAATTTATTTCATTTTTATTTGAATGATAGAGAGAGGAAGAGACAGAGAAAGAGATCTTTGATCTACTGGTTTAGTCTACCCAAATGGTCACCGTGGCCTGAGCTGGGCCAGGTCGAAACCAGGAGCCTGGAACTCCATCTGTGTCTCCCATGTTAGCAAGGAGCCGGATTGGAAACAGAGCAGGTGGGACTGGTATTGGCGTTCTGACCAGAAGTGACAATGCTGGAAGCGGTGGCTTAACCCACTGTGCCACAGTGCCAGCCCTGGGTGTTTAGTTTTCATGGAAGTCATTGAAATCAGGATAATATTATAAAGAATAGCTCATGGGATGTAAAAATGCTTATTAGGATGCTGTGTGATGGGTGGGTGGTGAGGATCTTAGAAGCTTCTAGAATTAAGCCAAGTACTAGACTCAGGTATGTAGAGGGAAATTATTTTAAAGAAATACCACCAGTCACCTTTTCACCTTCTAAAGGTACCACAGTGTTACGTTTTCATCAAATTAGGCTCCAGCTGGATTTCTTGTTGAAAGAACTGCTCAGGGACTTTTCCTTGGGTAACTGGACTCTGCAGTTGTAAAACTGATTTTCCTTTGTAGCATCAGCCCTTCTGGATCCAGAGCAAATGCTCCCAGGTGTAGATTTTGTGTCTAATTTGCACGGACGCACCGTTGCCTGTGCATGGAGGCTGGCCTCTCACAGTGGGTCTCTGCGTGAGCTGTGGGGTTCAGGGCTCCTTTTCTCAGGGTGTCGAGAAGGGCCAGGATACAGGGTTCCTGAGGTCTGCAGGGGGAGCAGACTCAGGTTCAGGTTCAGATCTCAGGTTCAGAAAAGCTGAGGGAGCTGTAAGGGTTGCTCAGAGCTCAGAGACACACGTGGCGCCCGAGGGCCACACAGCTCCTGCCAGGCTTGATTTCTTGATTCTGCTTCCAATGCTCTTATATGGATGGCGTCCTGGGGATGGTACATTGCTTTTTCCTTCTTTTAATATTGTAGTGTTTTCTAGGAACCACCCTCCCCAAAATGTGTACCGACGGGTGCTGCAAACAGCTTGCTTTGATGCTAGTGAAATCCCATGACACAGTGCATGTGCTACATGAGTTATGTATGTTGATATGATCTCCACAGTGCTGTTTAAAACCCAAAGCCTCACAGTTGGCTTCCCCCTCCCCGCCCCCATCTAGCAAGATAACAGGGAGATGTTTCGAAGTGTGCGACACATGATCTACGACCTCATCGAGTGGCGATCCCAGATTCTTTCCGGAACTCTGCCCCAGGACGAGCTCAAAGAACTCAAGAAGAAGGTCACGGCCAAAATCGATTATGGAAACAGGTTTGTTTATTATTTAAAAGATGATTTCATGCTTACGTTATCCGATATAATGACATTACCATGAGCCCTCAGGACCTCAAAATCAGGTTGTATCAGAAGGCAGGATTCCTAACATCCAGATAAGGGCATGGTTTTCATTTTGAAAAGGATGAGGCATTTTCTGTTGGATCATGAGCACCAGGGGCATTGCCTGAGTCACCCTCTATACTCGCCTCTCCTTTGTGCTGCTAGTGCTAGGGCCGTGAGGCCGGGGCAGGCTGGCCTGGCGTGCCGACCGTCCCCGACGGGACGCCACAGCGGTCACCTCCACAAGGATCCTCTGCTTTCTGCTCCCAGTGTCGGCTTGCCGCTGGTGTGGTTTCTTTGGAATCCCTAAGCTCTGAGACCCGGAGCAGGTGTTTCAGGTCCCTGTGAGGCTTGTCCCCAGGGCAGACATGCTGGACGTGACAAGCAGAAACACAGCGCGGCTAAATTTAAGTTCAGTTGCACCACAGAGTGGTCTCTCCCAAACGTCTCCATCTACTGCAGGCCTCCGCCCGGGCCTGCTCCGGTACCTTTCGTGACAGCGTGCTGTCTGCTCCAGAGAGCGCAAGTGGTTTCTGATGCTGCAAGGAACAGGGTGCTCTGACCCTAATTCTTCTAGGTTCTTCTTCTTCTTCTTTTTTTAAATATTTACTTATTTGAAAGTCAGGGTTACATGGGGCGGGGAGAGAAGAGAGAGAGATATCTTCTATCTGCTAGTTCACTCCCCCGATGGCAGCAACAGCCAGGGCTGGGCCAGGATGAAGCTAGGAGCCAAGAGCTTCACCCAGATCTTCCACGAAGGTGCAGGGGCTCAAACATTTGGGTCATCTTCCGCTGCTTTCCCAGGCCATAAGCAGGGAGCTGGATTGGAAGTTGAGCAGCCAGGACACAAATCTGTGCCCATGTGGGATTCTGGTGTCTTAACCCGCGATGCCACAACACCAGCCCCCACCAGGCCCTTTAATCCACATGAGCTTATGTCCTGTTCTGCATGGTCGCTGTTTGGTTATTTATGGAATCAGAGCTCTAAAGAAGCTTTATTAAAAATTACCCAATCACATGGTTTGCAAATGCCTTTCAACATTGAAATCACTTAGAGAAGTTTCAAAACACAGAATCCTCAGAGCTGCTCCTTGGGAACCTGGTCTGTGACGTCTAGGATGCTGGCTGGAATCCTTGGCTTGTAAAAATGGAGTTAGACCTTGCTGGACCGCAGACTGCAAAGCTGTTGGCTCTGGAGCCCTCATCTTACACATAGCAGTGTGGGCATCAAGAGGGGAAGACGCCTGTGCCAGCCGCTCGGGTGCAGGGAGCTGAGGAACAGCCTCCTGGAAAGCAGGATTATCCGTGATCCTGTTTCTTAGAAACGTCACATTTGCAGTGCGGAAGGTTTCTTAGCACAATCTCAGGAACAGGCGGCAGGGCCTGGGTTACTGCTACAGGACAAGGAGTTTGGGTGAAGGGCGCACTTCTGGGTACGCGATGTTAGATATGTTTGTTCCAAGACCGCCTTCTTACAACAGCCGAACTTCTTGTGTGGATTTTCTTTCTTTCTTTGTTTTTAAAGATTATTTATTTGAATGAATTATAAAGAGAGAGAGAGGGAAAGACAAAGATCTTCCATCTGCTGATTCACTCCCCAAATGGCCACAACAGCCATGGCTGGGCCAGGCCCCAGGAGCCAGGAGCTTCATCCAGATCTCCCATGTGGGGGCAGGGGACCAAGCACTTGGGCCATCTTCCTCGGCTTTCCCAGGCACATTAGCAGGGAACTGGATGGGAAGTGGAGCAGCTGAGACTCTAATTGGAGCTCATATGGGATGCCAGCACTGCAGACGGCAGCTTAACCTGCTGAGCCCCAGCCCTGGCCCTTTGGATTTTTATTTCTAAGGAGGGTTATATTTTGAACTTAAATTCGGAGACTTCCTGCTGGGTTTGGCTGCAGGAGGTTGCCTAGTTACATTATGTCATGGGGTAACTTAGATAAGGAACGAAGTGTTTCCAAATATAATTTACTACCTGGTATGAAATTATTTCTCACTAAACCGGGCTTGTGCCCAGGGGTCTTCAGGGGTCTCTGCTGCTCTGTGCATGACCTCCTTGTGGCTCCTTCACAAAAAAGTGATTCAAAATGCAATGAGCTTGAGTGCTTGCTATTAAGATGGGTGGATTTCATAAGGATAAAATGTTTGCATCTTTTTCAGTCTTTATTTATGTGTTCTTGCTGTGTTTTAATTCTAAAGCTGATTGGAGGAGTGGTGAAGGTCATGGGACATGTCCCTAGGAAAATGCACATAGACAATACACACACATGTACACACATGCACGCACAGACATGGACACACACATGCACGTATACAACCTAGACACATGTACAGACACAGATACAGTGTACACATACACAAAGGCACAAACACGCACAAAGCAGACATACACAGTCATACATGGACACACAGAGACATGGACAGACTTACTCACAGGGACACATAGACTGACCCACAGACACCCCAGGTACACATGCCAGACACAGACTCAGATAGACGCCCCCTTCCCCCAAAGAGAGTGACGCACTGACGTGTGCAGAGCCTGCCCGCAGGTTCTGAGGAGTTCCCCCCTCCCCTTGGGTCCTGGAGGCCTCGGTGGAGGTGGTCCCCAGTGGCGTGCTGTGACTGCGTTGAGCCAGCTGGGCACTCACTGCTGAGAGTGGCGTGCAGGTGGCTTGCTGTGACGGGCCACCGGGTGTGACGGTTTGCGTGTGGCATGTGGGGAAGAGTGGGCCATGACACGGTTCTGACACCGAGCCCGGGCTCGGGGCTGTTGTAGACGTTTGGTGTTGGGCAAGATCCTAAACTTCTCTGAGTGTAGGTCTCTTCTTTGGTAGGTGAGTGGTCAGATCTCCCGATGGGGCGTGGGTGAGGTCACATGGCACAGTGTCCCCAGCAGCCTGGCACAGGGCGTGTGTCTCATGTGTTCCTTGGCAGAGCGTCATCCTGTGTGTCCCCAGGCCTGCCTGGCCTTCCTCATGCCAGGGACCTGCAGTGCCACCCACACAGCACTGACCCTGCCCATAGCTGAATTGGCCCCGCCCATACTGGCATAGGTGCAGGGGTGGGTATTTAGGTGGGAGTGGGAGGTGTTCCACCTGCAGCCTTGCAGCATGGGGGCTGGTTTCCTGCAGGGCACCGAGCCTCTGCCGTGTCCCCTCTTGCTGCTGGCAGGCCCAGGGGAATGGCGGCACAGATACCCAAAGGAAAAGATGAGCTGTTGGGAATTGCTGCCCCAGAGGTGCCGGCTCCCGGCCCAGGCCCACACGGAAGCCGTCTGAGCTGTGGCCTGGCCTGTGGAACGTCCCTGTGACCGCAGGGGGAGGCTGTGGTTCCTCTGACACAGGGCGGCTGGGCACGTGACCTTTCTGTTTCCACTCGTGCCGTCATCTAACCGCATGCATCATTCCTTCAAAGGCCTTTCTCTTGGCCTGTGGTCAGACATCCCAGCCTCCAGGGCCTGGGGAGCAGCAGGAGGCCCGCCCCCTCGGTGGGGCGCTGGGCGTCTGTGGGTCCTTGCTGCAGGTCATATCAAAACCAGGCACCCCGCCCCGGCTCAGCTCCTGTTTGTAGCATCACTGCCTGTGGGCATTCTCCAGAATAGGAATCACCTGACCGCGTGTTGGATCTGGGGACGCAGAGAGGGTGTCGCCAGGAACGACTCCCAGACAAGACGGCACGAACTCGGCAGGCAGGTGTTGCCGTGTTTTAAGTGGGCTACTCTGTCTAGCCATCTGGCCAGGAAGTTGCTTAACGTGAGCGTGGATGCCGTCCATATGTTCCGGGTCTAGACACAAGGGAACGTCTTCACCGAAGATTGTCCCAGTGGCCTCGTGTAGGGATGAGAGCGGACTCCAGGGATACGGAAAACCCCGTGGGGTCCCTGCCAGACCGTGTCCAGCTGACTTGTGCGCTGGGTGTGTCTCCAGTCATGCTTCTCTCCCTCATCTGCCCAGGGGTGGTGTCACAAGAGCCAGCCTGTGTGTGTGTGTGAGTGTGAGCGTGTGTGTGTGTGACTGCGTCTGTGTGTGAATGTACACGGTGTGTGCTTCCAGCTGTCCCTGCTTTGCACAGTAATCACACATTTCACTGTGCCGTGTAGAACTGTGACAGTTTCTCATTGGAGGACGATGTGAGCGATCGCAGTGGGAGTAAAAAATTGAGGAAAAGTTCTTTGTTTTTTGAAGATTTTACTGATTTGAGAGGTAGAGTTACAGACAGAGAGGGAGAGATAGAAAGGTCTCCCATCTTCTGGTTTACTCCCTACATGACTGCAATGGCTGGAGCTGTGCTGATCTGAAGCCAGGAGCCAGGAGCTTCTTCCCAGTCTCCCATGTGGGTGCAGGGGCCCAAGCACTTGGGCCATCTTCCACTGCTTTCCTAGGCCATAGCAGAGAGCTGGATGGGAAGAGGAGCAGCCGGGACTAGAATCCGCGCCCATATGGGATGTCGGTGCCACAGGTGGAGGATTAACCTACTGCGCCACTGTACCAGCCCCAGAAAAGTTCTTTATAAAATGCCCCCAAGGTGATACTTTTTGAATGAAAGACAGTGGCTTCTTTGGATTGTCTCCCCTGGTATTAGGGAGTGACCTTGACTTCGCGTGACCTTTCACCTGCTAGTGCTGGGGCTGAAGTTATGTGAGAGAATTAAGCAGCGGCTCAGTGTCTGTGAAGTTCTGATTCCTTGTCGTTCTAGAATTCTTGATTTGGACCTGGTGGTGAGAGACGAAGATGGAAACATTTTGGATCCAGAACTAACCAGCACGATCAGTCTCTTCAGAGCTCATGAGGTTGCGTCGAAGCAAGTGGAGGAACGGTTGCAAGAAGAGAAAGTAAGTCCAGCCTGCATCGTGTCGTCCGTGGTTGGGACGCAGTGCCTCATCAGCGGTTCGCACCATTAGGAGAATTTCAGGAAGGCCCCAGTGTGGTGGCTCGCCTTAGAGGGCAGGGTGCTGACGACGTCAGCTTTGTGCCCTCTGAAGTGGGGACCCCCCTTACCCCTCTGCTGTGGTGTGTGTGATGTATTCTAGGTTCTGTGAGGCCAGGGAGCAGGTGTCTTACTGATCATCTTCTGGGCCCGTTAACAACATGGTCTGTTTGGTAGATATTCAGCAAGTGATTGCCATCTGATAGTTGAGTGAGTGTTTGCTGTTTGCCAGGTTCTGAGGGTGGAGCGAGTGAGATGGCGCTGGGCTTGGAGGGTTTAGGCTCAGAAGGGAATGCAGAGTTAAACAGGCCTCATGTCATATCCTCATCCGGATTCGCTGAAGGGAATGAACGAGCCCCTGGAAGTTGAGAGAATACAGCGTATGAGCTGTTATGGAATTGTGGCCGCCGCACAGGGTGCTGGATCTCAGTGGATGCGCGCTTTGAAGTAGCAGGACGCAGTGGCACGCGCGGCTTTGCTGTCTCAGGCCAGCTGGCCACACAGCGCTGTCTCCTCTGGAGGGCTGGCGGCGAGTGCTGCTGATGCTGACTGTCCCCCCCCCCCCGTCCCTTTGCAGTCTCAGAAGCAGAACCTGGACATCACCAGACAAGCCAAGTTTGCTGCCACCCCTTCTCTGGCCTTGTTTGTCAACCTCAAAAACGTGGTCTGTAAAATAGGAGAAGATGCAGAAGTCCTCATGTCTCTTTATGACCCCGTGGAGTCCAAGTTCATCAGGTAGGGGCATTCCTGGCTGCAGTCCTTCCCCCTTGGTTGGTGGAAGGAAGACGGCCGGGTAGCCACCAGCATGCCCCGCTGCCTGCCTAGAGAACCCATCGAGGAGCTGCCTGCCAGGCCTCGCCCCAGCGGTGGAGCCAGCGGCTGCTTCTGGCTCTGCTTGGGCTCTGTCCTGGGGCCTGTGCACCTTGCTTTCTCCTTGGAGGGGTAGAGTGACCTCAGGGACGTCCTGGTGATAGCTTCAGGCCCAGCTATGTTGGGTTCAGTTTCCAGTCCCCCTCCATGTCGTGTTTCCTTGTTCCCAGTGCTGGGTCTCGGCGTCGCCTCTGTGACCTTGGTCGTTGCCGTGTCTTTGAGACGACGGACGGTGGCCCGCTGTCTAGAGCGGTGCCCACCACCTGCGGGTCCTCTGTTCATCTTTGTTGAAAGAAAACATTGCAGACTCATTGTTGTGCTTCGGCCTTGAGTATAACTTCTCCTTTGTCTGGATGGAAACATTGCCCTTAAACTGTGAGAGGCGTGTGTGTCTGTGCTACAACTGCCTGTCTTCACTCGCATTATTCACAATTATGCAGCTCGGGCTCTGATGGCAGCAGACCCAATGGGTGAATTTCATTCTCGCTTCTAATAAGGACTGTATTTCTTCTTGACATAGGATGCAGTTTGTATTTATTGGAGTATTTTGTTTGTCATAAGCCTGAAAGAAACGCGCATTGTGTTGAATTTTATGCTAGCATCCTTCTAAGTGAACAAATGGACTTTTAAAATAATAAATTTGGAAATGCCATCTGCAGATTGTGCCATTACAGTTATCACTCAAGACAAGCACAATGAAAACCCCCCTGAGGGTTTCTGCAGGGTCTGTTAACTCAGGAGCAGCTCTGGTTGTAGCCGATGTTTATAAACGGCAAGCTGCTCCCGTAGAGGACCGACGCGGTGTTAAGTAGAAGGCATTGTGGGTGTACACTTGGTATCCTGTAATATTTGGAAAATTAATCTGATTTATTTCTCCCTTTTCCCAGTGAAAACTACCTGGTTCGCTGGTCAAGCTCGGGATTACCCAAGGATATAGACAGATTGCATAACTTGCGAGCTGTTTTTACCGTAAGTGGATGGTGAAGCCTTGGTGCCTTCCCTCCGACTCCCTCCTGCGCCAGCACATGTGCCGTGGGCTCGGCTCGCGTGGCTTCCCCAGCATCCAGGAGTCTCCAGCTGCCCTTGGAGTCACCTTGGCAGACACTTAGTCCATTAGCATGGAGCAGGTCTCTTAAATTTGTATCTTAAGTTCACTTAACTTTAATTGACTATTGTTATTCACTTCCTTTTTGTCATGCGAATGACTTTAAGATACTTAAAACCGGTCTGATTAAAGAGTCTCAATCCATCTTTGTACTGTCCTTTTCAGTGGAACTTGCATTGAATAATGGTTCTCCAAAATAATTTATGGAAATTAACACTTCCAGGATCTCGGGAGCAAAGACCTGAAGAGGGAGAAAATCAGTTTCGTGTGTCAGATTGTCCGCGTGGGCCGCATGGAGCTGAGGGACAACAACACGCGGAAGCTGACCTCGGGCCTGCGGCGGCCGTTCGGCGTGGCTGGTAATTTTCTTGCCTTTTGCTTGGGAGTTTGAGAGCAGCTCGTGTGCTCTGAGTGAGAGCTGCTGTTGAATACCGGACAGTGAGCAGTTTCGGTTGATTGTTTTCAGAAAAAAAAAAAAATCTGTTAGTTGACCCGCCAAGCTCAGCGTGCCAGGTGTCAGTCATGACCTGCTTTGGAAGCGGGTCGCGTCTTTTCTGGGGAGAGACCCAGTCCCGTGGGTGGGGGTTCTCAGGCTGTCTGGGCTGGGGGTTGATGGAGGACCTGCTCAGCTCAGGATGGTCGCGGTAGTGATGAGGAAG
Source organism: Lepus europaeus (assembly GCF_033115175.1). NCBI lineage: Eukaryota > Metazoa > Chordata > Mammalia > Lagomorpha > Leporidae > Lepus > Lepus europaeus. The sequence goes on along the minus strand of NC_084843.1, from coordinate 4,760,897 downwards.
ACGAGCCGACCGGCACGAGGACGTGCTGGGCAGACATGGGGGCTTCTCCTCCCTGTTTGGCCACTGCACAAGAAGAGCCAGGGCCCAGTGACCCCTGCTGAGGACAGAGGGACACGGCCCCAGGACGTTCCCACCACTTGGCCTCTGTCACCGGCACTCTCCCTTTTCAGAATTTTTGGGGACATTTTTTCCTTGCTTTTTTGATGGTCGCTGTGGAATCTCATTCCCCACCCTCTGATATTCGTTTTTTGTCCTTTTTTGTGATTCTTTCAATCCGGGTTATGAAGTCTGGGAACCTTTCTTGGTTCCTGATAGGTAGGAGTAGCCATGGGATTCGGTCTTTGCCTTGGCTCCCAGGAAACTCAGAACTCGGGCCTCTGCCCCCTGGTTTTTAAACTCTTTGTGGAGAAGCTTCAGTCCAGTCAAGGTTGAGCGGGGAATACGGACGGTTCTCACACACCCCTGGCCCGCAGCCCCCGGCCTTCTCGTACCTCTGTCCCTTGCCCCGACACGTCCCTGTCACCCCAGGTCCACGGTCTGTACCAGTGTTTGTGTATTCTCTGAGTTCTGAGAGCTGAGTGATGCCACGTGTTCCGCATTCCAGTGTCACACACAGCAGTCTCGCTGCCTTGACCATGCCCCGTGTGCCTCCTGGAGAATCACTTAAATAAATGATTCACTACTTCATAAGGCATAAACAATAGCAGAGACATAGGCGTGATGAGGACGAAGCACATTGATTCAACTTACTTAATGGCGTATTCCAGTGATGTTACATTGATAGGAGAAATGCTGAACGTGAGATTGCCTTGCTGAGGTCCTCGAGGCCTTGGGCTGGGGAAATTCTTTGCTGTCTCTGTCCCTTAATACTTGAATGTGGACTTGATAATCTGTCCTCTTTTTCAGAACTTGCAGCATCTTTCGCATGTCATCTGATATTAGAGTTCAGATACCTGTAGTTTCTGAGGTTTTTTCCCCCAACTCTATGTAGTTTTCTGGAAGTATTCTGTTTTTGCTTTGGGTGTCTGTGGTCTCTCTGGAGCCCTCCGAGGAGCCCCCGGCACTGTGTTGGAGCTGCCCCTCTTACAGCCCTGGTGCCCTGGCTCCTCTGTGATTAGATTACAGAGCGTCCAGGGAGAAACTCCTTTGATGCATAATTGGATTTCTTTTTTTTTTTTTTTTAAAGATTTATTTATTTATTCAAAAGGCAGAGTTACAGAGAGGCAGAGGCACAGAGGGATAGGGAGGGAGGGAGAGAGGGAGAGAGGGAGAGAGGGAGAGGTCTTCCACTCACTGGTTCACTCCTCAAATGGCTGCAAGGGCTGGGGCTGGGCCTATCCAAAACCAGGAGCCTGGAGCTTCTTCCAGGTCTCCCACATGGTTGCACGGGCCATCAGCTGGGAGCTGGATCAAAAGAGGAGCAGCCAGGACTTGAAGCGGTGCCCATATGGGATGCCAGCACTACAGGCCGCAGCGCCGGCTCCCATAATTAGATTTCTTAAAACTTATGTGGACTCTAGACTGACAGATTTCTGCCTCCTTTGATTAAAATGGGAATTTTTCAGCTTTTGTGGGTTCAATTTTGATGCTTCAGGAAGTGCTACAGAGTGACGAGTGACGGGTGACAGGTGGAGAGGTGGGGGTCTTAGTCCCAGCTGACACCACGGTGGCCTCTCCCTTCTGCTTTGTGAGGTCCGAAGTCACATCAGGCCCTGCTCCCGGCGTTCTGCAGGATTGACTGAAGCCTGGGTTCGTTCTTTCTTTTCTTTCTCTCTCTCTCTGTCTTTTTAGATTTATTTATTTGTTTGAAAGGCAGAGGTACAGGGAAAGAGGTAGACACAGAACGAGAGATCTTGCATCCTCAGGTTCACTCCTCATAGGGCTGCAATGGCTGTGGCTGGGCCAGGCTGAAGCCAGGAGCCTGGAATTCCGTCTGTGTCTCCCTCGTGGGTGCAGGGACCCAAGCACTTGGGCCATCGTCTCCTGCCTTTCCAGGTGCATTAGCAGGGAGCTGGATTGGAAGTGGAGCAGCCGGGACTTGGAGCGGTGCTGGTATGGTGTGCCTGTGGGCGGCAACTTAACCGGCTGTACCGCAGCCCCAGCCCCTGGCTGCCACTGCTTGTCCCTTGATTTCTGCTGAGCACGTGGGTATGCCTGTGGCTCGTGGTTCTGCCTGTCTGGACTGGTCTGTGGCTCCTTCCTTTTCTGTTTCCTGATGTTAGCACCCAACAGCCTCTGGGCTCCTGGAAATCCCTGTGGGCCATGTTTTAGCTTTGCTGGCTGCGCTCTGCCTTGAATTCTTGGAGGCGTGATGTTTTCATGCTGCCTGGCTTGGGTGGAACCTGGGACCTTCCATCAGCATGTCCCCATCTTCACCATTTTTTATTGTACAGTTGATTATAGTCACATGACATGTGCTTCTTGATTGTGTTTATTTATTTGAAAGGCAGAGAGGCAGAGGGAGAGGGAGAGTGATCTTCTGTCTGCTGGTTTGCTCCCCAAATGCCTGCAACAGCTAGGGCTGGACCAGGCTGAAGCCAGAAGCTGGGAACTCAATGCGCATCTCCCGCGTGGGTGGCAGGGGCTCAGACACTGGGGCCAGTGGTTTAGTCTTTCTAAAATGGCAACATTGTAGGTGAGATCTCACTGTATCAAGTGACATTCACGCCTCCGGACTTTCCGTGGCTACAGCTGGAGGCAGCGTCGTGCTCTCGGAGTCCTGTGACGATGGCTCTGGGGAGTCAGCTCTGTGAACTAGGGCACGGGCGTGAGTGCCCTTGACCCTGAAGGAGCCCCTGCTGGCTATTCTCAGAGCCATGCGGCTGGCGTGGCGTTGCTGAGTGGGACAGTGTGGCTCTTCACCTCCTGAGCTGTGTGTCCGTGGTCCCCCGAGGGGGCGGAGCCACACACCCCTTGTCTCTGCAGCGTCTCTCGCCTCTCCCTGGTCCTCCATCACGGTCATGCTGACGCCACTGCCACTGTCCCTCTCCCGTCCCTCAGCTTCTGGCATTGTGTGGTGGCTACCTGCTCACTGGCCTCCTGGCCCTCACCCTGCACACATCCTCCTCGGCTGAGCCCACCTCCCTCCCTGAGTGTAGAGACCCTAAGTCCTTTTCTCCTCCTTTGGCGATAGGGATGTCTCGTCCAAAGCTCGGAGGACGTCTTGGGCTACGGCCTATGTGCTGACGAGCAGTGGTTAGGACGGGGCTTTGGAAAGTGCACGGTGGCCCATGACCTCAGCGCTTCCTTCCCTGGAGCTGGGGTTGGGGGTATCTCATAGCTAGTAGCAGTTCTAGGGCTGTGTTCACCACGTGGGCATCCAGACCCAAGGTGCAATTCTTGCATCCTTGCTGTCTTCCTGCAAACACTGAGCTCTGCATGTGATCCAGAGGGACTGTGGGTACTTGGCAAGCGAGTTGGACTGTTGGGGGACATACTTGGGGGAGGGGGTTGGAAGAGTCCTGTGGCAAGAGAGAGAGGTGTGTTGTGTGAGTGCCCAAGACTGGCATGCCAGGGAGGGTCCGCCACACCCAGACTGCTTGTGCTGTGTCACGAAGCCAGTGAGTGCAGGGCTGCCGAATTAAATGATTTAGAATTAACATTTGGTGCATTCACGTGTCAGCCAGTGGCCCCCAGGAGTGCCCCAAGCTGGGAATTCCTTCTGTCACATGAAGGCTCTAACCAGGCTTCATGTTCCAATCTCTTTAGGGCTCCTCTGCCTGCATCTCACCCTCCTGTTGGATCCAGCCTGTGGGAGTTTCAGCCACACCGAGCTGGGGATGGGAATGCTACCTCCCTGTCCTTCCGATCCTGCCCCACGTTTTTGGGAGTGCTGGTGGTGGGAATGAGAATTGCCCACGTATTCTTGTCGGTGGTCAAGTGTGCTGGCTGGGCAGACTGACAGAGGATTCCCAGTGCTGCCTAGGGTTGTTCTTGAGTTTTCTCTAGCTCTCCCTCCCTCTCTCTTTTTTTAAATTTATTTTATTTGTTTAAAAGAGTTACACAGAGAGAGAAAGGGAGAGAGAGAGAGAGAAAACTATCTTCCATCCAGTGGTTCACTCCCCAAATGGCCACACCTGCTGGGATTGGGCCAGGCTAAAGCCAGGAGTCAGGAACTCCATCCAAGCCTCCTATGTAGACGTCAGAGGCCCAGGTACTTGGATAAACTTCCTCTGCTTTCCCAGGTGCATTACTAGGGAGCTGGATCAGAAGTGGAGCAGAGGGGCCGGCGCTGTGGCGCAGTGGGTTAACGCCCTGGCCTGAGACGCCGGCATCCCATATGGGTGCCGGTTTGAGACCCGGCTGCTCCACTTCCTGTCCAGCTCTCTGCTTTGGCCTGGGATAGCAGTGGCCTGGGAAGAAGGCCCAAGTCCTTGGGCCCCTGCACCCGCATGGGAGACCGGGAAGAAGTTCCTGGCTCCTGGCTCTGGATTGGCGCAGTCCTGGCCATTGTGGCCAGTTGGGGGGTGGGCCATCGGATGGAAGACCTTTCTCCCTCTCTCTGCGTCTCCTCTCTCTGTGTAACTCTTTCAAGTAAAATAAATAAATCTTTAAAAAGAAAAAAAAAAAAAAGAAGTGGAGCAGCTGTGACTCAAACTGGTGCTCTGGTATGGGATGCTGGTGCTGCATGTAGGTGGATTAACCTGCCATGCCACCATGCCAGCACCTATTCTTGCTCTGCTAGCCACAATCAAGGGCCAATGGAGTCTTGCTTGGGAGCTGGAAATGTAATGAATTTCTGTCCTTTTAATACGGGTATTGTGCTGGTTACACAGCCTTCCCTGCGGAAGCAAGCCAGGGCTGCCCAGGGTTGTGCGTGTGCAAAGGCAGTTTAACAAAATGGGAAGCGCTTGTGCATTGGAGACCTCCTGGTGTGTGATTTTGGACAAGTTCGCTCCTTCCTGAGAGGTGCACAAGGTGTATGTGCACATTAGCCTTGCAGGGCCTCCTGGAATCAGCCTCCAGACCCTGGCGTGTGTGGCGCACCCACTGACGTGTGGCCGATGCTTGCTCGCTTATTACTTGGGTAATGCAATAACTTCTGGGGAGGGCAGAGTGGCACTGTCCAGTGCTGTAGCCTCTTACCACACTGGCTGTGTGAATGCAAATGTTAATGAGTGACATCAGTGTAGAAATTCAGTTGCAGCTTCATGCCTGCTGCATTTGAGGGCCTCATTGTGTTAGAACATCTTCGTCATCACAGGCAGTTCTCTGGGACACAGCAGTTCCTGACCGAGAGCTGGATCACTCAGTGGGGCTCTACCAGTTGAGCCCAAGCTCATTGGGGGCCGGCAGTTTTAGACAACGTAATCTGTCGTTCACACATGCAAACAATTTAGAAGTTAGAAAAGTCCACCACCCAGCTTTGGCTGGGGTTTGCCGGAAGATACGGTGGAGCCGTGGGGTTGTTTCAATGGTTCTAGTTCATAAAGCAAAACGTCTCTGTTCTCTCCTCTTCCCCAGTGATGGACGTAACAGACATCATAAATGGAAAAGTCGATGATGAAGACAAGCAGCACTTCATCCCCTTCCAGCCGTAAGTATGGGGCCATCCAAGGACTTCGGCAGAGACGGCTTAGAAATCCTGTGTTTTTAATTAAGGTGAAGCACAAGTAGGGGTTGATTGATGTGTAATAATGAAAAATCTGTTAAATCACTGTGATTGCAAGGGGAAATATTGTAGCCCTAAGAATCCCAGATTAAAGTTTGTGGTCCTGGGAGTAGATTGTACCTGTGATCGCTGAATTGCTTGATCAGAAGAATCACATTTCTGCCCTGAGCGTGACTGTTTCTTTCCGTAATTGATTTATTCTCGTAGCTGTTCACATGTTCAGAATACAGCACTTTCATCACAAGAGCTTGCTGTTTGCTAAACAGAAGAGCAAACAGAATAGAGATGAGTTCTTTTGTCAAGTGGGAAATAATACTTTAAACCTATAATCGTGCTGCTGAGTTGCCCATCTCGGTTCTTGCCTAGAGAGGACTGTGCCCGTGCCTGCCACGCGGTAGGCTCTGTGTGGCTCTGGCCTGGAGCCATTAGGGGGATTCGTTAAGTCGGTTCTCTGATTTGAAGTAGAACCTGTGGAAGAGGCTTGGAAGGATTTGCTGTCTGTGTCCCTGGCGGGGGTCATGGTGGTGGCCTCTGACCTCTGACCACTCGGACAGCCCCCCTCCCCCCAGGCAGAGGTGGAGAGAAGTAGCTAGGAGTTAGAGTGGCTCGCTAGAAGGCAGGTTCCTCCCCAGGAAGTGAGATCATAGAAGCGGACTGAGTGGGAAGGTGAGCGAGGCTCACCTGCTGTGTTGTGCTTTCTGTCCTCACTTCTGCCTTTGCTGGAGTCAGTTCAGGCTTGAAAAGGATTCTGTTCTAGAAAAGTTGCCTTGTTTTCCGGTGTCGGCTGAGAGGGTCAGGGAGGCTGCTGTTGCCTGGAGGCAGAAGGAGCCCTGTTGTTGGGGCCAGAGGGGTGAGGTTGGCTTCTCTCTGCCCCACGCACCCTTCCTGATGGGCCGACCACCTGTCTCCATCCGGGGCCCGAGTGCCGCTTGTTCAGGTTGGGTGGGCTTGGGCTTTCCATTTCCGCGCAGGCAGACCGGCTGCAGAGGCCTTTGTGCTGCTCTGGAGGGTTCTGCCGTCTTCGAGACAGGAGAGTGACAGAGGAGTCTTGCCCCCCACACTGCAAGCCGGAGCCGGGTTATACGCGGTTGCCCATGCACAGCTGGAGGCAGGGAGGTCTTTTGTGGCTTCAGCGGTTTGTTGTTCTGTCCAGTACGGTAACCACTAGCCCTGTGCGGCTATTTCCATTACTTAAAATGAAGAAGAATGAAAAATGTCCTCCCTCAACCCCATCAGTCTGCTTTCAAGAGTTCACTTCCGGATGGGCTGGTGGCTGCCACGTTGGACGTGCACCTGTGGCCGTGGTCAGCAGTGCAGAACGGTCTCTGGGGTCCACTGCAGTGAAGACAGCTTAGAGGTGTGCGCCGTTCTGCAGAATCTGGAAATTTCCCCAGAGAGCAAGGGGAGCATCACCTTGGAACGTGGGCAGATATTGTAATAAAGGAAGTGCACCTTTATCGACTTGTCCTACATTGCTTATTTTGTCCATGAGAAAGAGATGAGGGTCCCCAAAGGTTTGTAGTAAAATGGAATTAAAAGACACGTTTATTTTGCTGCAGAAAAATTTTGGTGTCTGTGCATAGATTTTTTTTTTCATAGCACACATTTTCAGTTTATTTTTGAAGACCCTCCTCTGCATGGATTTCAGAAATTGCTTTGCGCCCAAATATACTTATCTTCAAGTTCCATTCCTGCGTGTTTTTGAAGTGCAGCCCCCGCTGTTGTCCATGCTGCATCGTATATCAGACCTCAGAATTCTTACACCTGTAGCCTGCCAGTCTTCTTTGACAAGTGAAGGAAGGAAAAGTCTCTGTTGTTTGGAAATAAGTGTGGTTATGGGTTACAGATCTGCAGATTTGCTGGGGCTCTTCATAAGCTTGTGAGAGCCACCTGTAGCGTGCACCGTCTTTGCTATCTTTTAGTGGAAACATACTGTTATTGCATGCTTAACTCTTCAGTAATTTGTAAAGGAAGACGGATAAACAGATTACTATTTGTAGTGTCAGACGCAAAAGAGCAGCACGTTTTTAATGGCAAAAGAAGCAGTGAAACCAGGTCTCTGGCAAATGTCACGATAAGGAAACCATTTTTTGCTCCATTAAAACTGATTGATTGTCTCGCAGAGAAGGAAGCCCAGCACACAGCTGCCTGTGCCTTGTCGACTGGCGGTAACTGAAACCGTCCTCGGCTCCCTTGAGCTGTGCGGCCCGAGGACGGCTCTGCCGTGCCTGCTGCCTGAACCGATTGAAGACTGTAGGTGCAGGACCTTTGGTTCCGTGCTGATGTCACAGCCACGTGCTGTGAGGTGTCTGCAGGTGTCGCCCGTGTGGCTTCACTCTGTTGCGCAGGAGCAGCTGCTGCGACGGCTCCTGGTGCGTGGGCCAGGAGCAGGTCCCTGGGGTGCAGAGGCCTCACGGCGTTCTAGTCTCACTTTGCAGGCCTGGTGGTCTTAGACTCCGTTCTTCTCACCTGCAAACGTGAGGCCCTGCTGTGTGCAGGGCCGGCTGGAGCCTGGTAGACAGCTTCCCCATGCGGTTAGCCTGGAGGGATCTCTATATTCTTGTGTGTGTGTGCTTGATTTTGCTTTTCACGCCTGCCCCTTTGACCTGTACTGTGTCCAGAGTGAGTAAAGTTGGATAAGTGGCCATAAACATCTGTGGCAGTTAAATGCCTTGCAGCCACCTTCCTGCAGGGCAAGTCCCTTTGAAGGAAATTGGAAAGCAGGCCTTGCGCACCTGCGTTCCCCGGGGAGAGGGTCGCCCTCGTGTGCCTGACTTCTCTCTCGTGGTGCCACGTTTTCCTGATCAATGCTTTTCCCTGTTTCTCTTGTCACCTCTCCTGTCCTTTGTCGTGCGTTGGCTCACGATGGCGCTCACGCTCGGTGACGATGCTCTCTTGTGCCCCCCTGTGACCGTGACCCCCGGGTCTCTGTGCCCCTTTGTCTCCTGTGGTGTTGCCCGTCCCGTGCCCTCCAGGCTCGCGTTGGACGACGCCACCCGACACAAGCCGCTGAACATGTCATCCCGTTTTTCACCCAGGGTGGCAGGGGAGAATGACTTCCTTCAGACTGTAATAAACAAAGTCATCGCTGCCAAAGAAGTCAACCACAAGGGGCAGGGTATGTATTTGCCTGTTTTGTCTGTCAGTGTCGCTTACGGGAACACGGGCCGGTGCTGTTTGCTGCTGCTGGTGCGGGGTGTGGGAGGAGTGTGGAGCGTGTGTCCCAGTGCCCAGCGCTCAGGGGTTTTCCTCTCTTCCTTAAAGAATGATTTTATTTACTTGAAAGGCAGAAGTAGAAGGGGGGGGGGGGAGAGAGAGAGAGAGAGAGAGTCAGTCTTCTACCCACTGGATCACTCTCCAGATGGCCACAACTGTCAGAACTGGGCTGGAACTGCACCCTGGTCTCCCACCTGGATGGCAGGGCCCCAAGCACTTGGGCGCACTTCGGCCGTCTTCTGCTGCTTTCCCAGGCACATTAGCAGGGGCCCGGATTGGAAGTGAGCAACGGGGACTCACCCTGGTGCTCCCCTGTGGGATGCTGGCGTTGGCGGTGGCGGCTTAGCCTGCTGCGGCACAGTGCTGCCCATCCCCCGCCAAGGGTTTTCTCACTGATCTCCCTTTGGAGTCTTGCTGAGAGCCCCCCTCCCCCGCAGGAGAGGGAGACAGAGTGCTGGGGTCTGGGTGGGTGTTTGGGAGGAGCCCACAGTTGATGAAATCGGAGACAGCTCATGCCTGGCCACCTCCTTGTCCAGCTGCCTCCTCCCGCCCTTACCATTTGGAAAACACTCCCTGACTTCCCAAGGGAACGTGGTCCTGTCCCAAGGGGACGTGGTCCTGTCCCCTGACTGATAGAGAGACTGGGAGGCTGGAGATCACGTGCCCGTGCTCCTCTCTCCTGGGGTCTGCGCCCCTGTCGAGTGCCAGCCTCTCTCTACCATGGGCTTTGCTGGGACTCCCTCTGTCCCTGTGAGAACACGACTTTGCTCGTGCAGGCCGGTTCCCCTCGGTGCCGTCTCCTCCCCTCCTCGTCTCGCCCGCGGCGTTTCTAATCCCACGCGACACGCTCCTGAGCAGCTGACTCTGTGCTGGCAGAGCTCGTGGATCAATCACCCGGGGCTGGTGACAGCTGGCACTCGGGCTGGCCGGGAGGGCTGCCAGACAGAGGCCCCGCCTGCTGCAGCCCTGGCGGGGAAGTCACCTTCAGGACATCAGGGCCTAGGGCTGCTGCTCCTCCCACCCGTGGGAGAATCGGTCTCCGTCCTCGAGCCGTGCAGACTTGGGCGAAGCTCGGGAGAGCTTGGGAGAGCAGTCCTGCTTCCCGTCCAGTGCCCCTGAGTCCCCAGGGTGAAAAGGTGGTCATCTTGATTCACATCCCGTTATTCAAAGGAAGAGTGTCCGTTGAGTCTGAAGAATGTTCTGGAAGAATATCTGGGGCTCTTGCAGGGTCTTGGGGCTCCTTCTGGTACTCCCCCCACCCCCATCTCTGGCCAGCAAGAGCAGAAGGAACCCCACCCCACCTGGAAGTGGGTGAAGGTGACCTCTGCAGATGGAGCCATTTTAAGCTGACCTGAGCTTCCTTTTCTCCAAGAGGAGCAGGCCCTCCCCCATTCGCACTTTAATTGAAAACCGTGGGGAGCCCTGGCTGGTCCCTGAGCCCAGAGCAGGGGCGCAGGGAGCCCTAGCTCTTCTGCAGAGTCGTCACGGTTTCCGTGGAGCTGTGGGACACAGGCAGGGAAAGTGGAGACTGGCATGAGGCCAGCAGGGGGGCCGGAAGCCTGGCCCTGCCAGTTGCTCTGATTGTGGCCAGAGTCCTCCAAGCAGAGGTGGCTGGGCTGAGGCCGGGGCCTGGGGTTCCTTGCAGGCCCTGGGGACGAGGGGCGTGCTCAGGTCCCGGTGCACAGTCAGAGGCAAGAGCATCATGGTTTTTTCAAGGGGGCCTCGGGTCACCGTGCGGCGCGGCCCTGCCCCGAACCTCATTGTTCCCCAGGGCCCCCTCTTGGGTGGAATTCAGGCTTTCCCGGGGAGCCAGGGCCCAAGCGTGGCCAGGTTCGTACGGCTTTGCTCGGTGTAGCCTGTTTCTCCATCTGCAGTAGCACTGACCTGTGCTCCTGTCCATCAAGTCCAGGCAGGGGAGCCGGGAGTGAGGGGGCGGGATCTCTGTTCCCAGGAGCACCTGTCCCTTCTGAGCTCGTCTCGGGTCTTCTCGGCTGCTTTGGGTTCATGTCAACGAGTTTCCTGATCATGATCGACAGTCCTTTATATTTAATCCAAATTTCTCCAACCCCTGCACTCAGAGGTGCTGGGTGCTCGAGGTGGACAGGGACCCCTCAAACACCCCCCCCCCCCCCCCCGGCAGCTGCTTCTGTTGGTGCTGGCGTAATGTATGCAAATTTGATTTGGGTTATTCTGGTTAAACAAATGACAACCCCAAGTGCACTTTTTTTTTTTTTTTTTCTGGGTGAAGATTGGCCTCATTTTCTCTTGTGAGGAGAGCATTTTAAACTCAATGTAATCAGGAAAATCTAATCTCCATGTTCAGCTGGTGCTGTACAAATTGAATCGGGTCACACACATACGCGTATATGAGCTCAGACGCTTGGGCAGGTGGAGGGTGTGGACGGCAGACTTTGTCACAGCGCCAGCGATGTTCCATGCGTGTGCTTGTCTCGCACCTCTGCAAGTCCTTGCCTCCCACGGCCTGCAGTCCTTCCCAGACTGTCTTCCTGTGAGAGTATTCTGCACACGGTCTCTCTCCTGGGGGGCATTAGGACTCATGCCCCTAGTGTTTGAGCAGCTTCGGCTGCATCCTGGAGTCCCAGCAGGGGCCGGCTCCATGGGCACTCCTGGGCTTGTCTCCCGGAGTTCGTCTGCAGAATTTGGCTGTCTGCCACCTGCCTTTCTTAGTTAGTTACCTTGTGCAGTGTGCATCTTCAATAGCGGTCCCTGTGCCCCAACCACCCTCTTTGGGGGCCTCTTTCTATTCATTGGGCTTCTCTCTAGCTCTCCCCCACAATCTGGAATTTCATGTCTTTTTTAAAAAAACTTATTTGAAAGTCAGTTACAGAGAGAGCAGGAGAGACGAGAGAGATCTTTCATCTGCTGGTTCATTCCCCAAAAGGGTACAAGGGCTTGAGCTGGATCACGCTGAAAACCACAAGCCAGGATTTTCTTCTGGGGGTCTCCCACGTGGGTGCAGGGGCCCAAGCACTTGGGCCAACTTCCACTGTTTTCCCAGGCTGTTAGCAGGGGTCTGGAAGCTGGAACTTGAACCAGTGCCCACATGGGATGCCGGCGTAGCAGGTGAACTTTACGTGCTGTAACACAACGCCAGCCCCTGGAATTTCGTATCTTATAAAGACAGGGAAAAAGTACACTAAAGGTCAGAAAAGAAAATGGTGAAAACCCACCCTGCCCTGAATGATCCAGCTGTCTGCTTGTTGAGTGGCAATCTGCTCCTCTTTTGCGCTGTGTTCTTCAGGTCATCTTTGTCCTTTGCCCACTGGCACCTGCCCTGCTCTTCAGCAGCAGTGCCCTTGCCAAGGTCCGGGTTGCTCAGGTCCCTTCTGGGCCGTCCTGGATGCTCTGGTCACCTGGACATGGACCACTCTCCCATGGTTTCCTCTGTTCCCCTGGTTCTCCTCCCTGTGTGATCTCGCAGTGTGGGGAGTTCTGCACACTGCAGGGTCCTCTTCCCCTGAGCACCTCTGCTGGCGTGCCTGCCTGCAGTGGGCGCTTGCCATGGGAGCTGCCTCTCTTCTGCTCCAATTCTTCCGCCTCTGCTGGTTTCTCTGTCCCCTTCCAGTCCAGTTCTTACCCAGCAGAGTCCTGGGTCCTACAGCGTGGCCCTGCTGGGGGTCTCACTTTGCTTGGATGCCTCCCCTGCTCATTCCCACAAGCCCAGCAGAGCATCATAAGGTTGCATTCACTCCTGACCCTCTGTTCCCCACTGTCCCCCTCCGGTGGGTCCTGGTCACTGCTGGTTTCCTGAGCCCTATCCCACCCTCCTGTGAGAGGGGCTGTGGGTGGAGGATGCCCTCTCCCTGCAGCTGCCTCTTTGCCCTACAGACTACAGAGTTGTTGTTTGGCCCCTAAGGTGGAAGTGAGGCCCTGGCCAGGGAGATGGGGAGGCTCCTCCCTGCATGTGCCGTGCTCACTGCCTGCCTGGCATGTGGCAGGTGCACGCTGGGTCCCTCTGAAGAAGTGGAAGTGCTCGCCAGGTGGCTGCAGGACAGGGGGCGTCCGGGACCTTGGACCTCCCCAGCTGCCAGAGATCTGCAAGGGAGCAAGACGTTTCCAGAACAGCTCTTTTAGGGTTAGTCAACAGAGAACAGGAAGTAAGGTGTGGGGTTAGGGCAGGCTGAGCCAGTGTAACGTGGTGTTCCCTGTGGCGTCCTTTGGATGCCGTCCAGTGCTACTTCCTATCCTGGCTGCTTGTGGACAAGGGCTTGATTTTCTCATTTTTTTCCTCCTGAATGGAGGGTGTTCTGCTCTGCTGGGATGAGTGCCTGGCGCCTGCTCTTGGAAGCATCCGGAGCAGGAACACACACGTGCACAGATACACACAGAAACACGGACATGCAGGCATGGGCGTGTACACACAGACACAGGAACACAGACGCAGGAACACAGACACACATACACATAGGCACACACGGAAACAGACACGGACGCACACGCACAGAAACATGCATACGTAGACACAAAAAAGCACACACATGCACAGACATACACACAAATACAGACACAGATACGCACAGACATAGCAGCACATGCACACAGACACAGACATAGACACAGATACACACATGCACAGACACATGCACAGAGACAAACAGAAACACACACGCACAGACATGCACACACAGACACATACATGCACAGACACAGGTACACACATCCACAGACATAGCAGCGCATGCACACAGACACAGACAGACACGTACAAACACAGGTACACACATGCTCAGAGACCAACACAGAAACACACACGCACAGATACACAGACATGCACACACAGACACATACATGCACAGACACAGGTACACACATCCACAGACATCAACACAGAAACACACGTGTACAGACATATACACAAATACAGACACAGACAGATATGCACAGACATGAAAACACATGTACACAGACACACACAGGTACACGTATGCTCAGACACAGACATATGCACAAACACCAACAGAAACACATGTGTAGATAACACACAGACATGGACACACAAGGAGTCATATGCACACACGTACTCACACAACCTCTCACAGGCACACATAGGTGCACACACAAGTAGTGTGAGGGAAGATGGGTCCTTGGATGGGCAGATGGGCCCCACAGAGCTGCGGGACTGGGGACCAGCAGGGTGGACCCTGCGGCCATGGGGATGGAGCCACCTCCCTCTCCTGGCTTTGATTGCTGGAAGTGTGCGTTTTACCCTGTGCTGGTCCCCGGTGGGTTTTTGCTCAGGAGAATTGATGCCAAGCCGGCTTCTCAGCCACCCCATGCACACTGCCCTCTCTCAGGGACGCCCCTGCAGCTTGTGTTAGGTGCTTGGGAAGCCTCCGTTCTCTCCCTTGGAGGAAGGAGCTGAGCGGGGCCCAGGGCCGTCCCTTCTGTGTGTGTGACAGTGATGCGGGCTGGCCGCTGGCCTCCCACAGCCCCGTGCTGCTGCCCGTCTGGGGCCCACAGCAGTTGGAGGCTTTCCCTGGCTGTGAGGCTGAGTTCACCTGTCGGTCCAACCCTGCTGTCATTCGTCCTGGGTGACGGGAAAATGATGGCTTTTTCTGTCCACCTCCAAGAAAGTGCTGCCTTCTGGTTCATGGCAGACACGTGTATCAGCCTGGAAGAGTCCACGGGCCTGGGCAGTGCAGCGTGTACAGCTGCCGTGGGTGTGCCACTGCTTGGGTGCTGGTCACCACAGCGTGGGCTTGGGCCCCGGCCACTCAGGTGCAGATGGTTCCCCTGGGCCCTGCGCCGTTGCCTGGACGATGATGGCCTGCGTGGTTTTCTCTCCAGATAACCGAATGGCGAATGATCAGTTGCTCACTCGTTGCAATTGGTTTTGTGCAGACTTCTCGACTGCACAAGGACACGTGGCTCAGGTGTTCTTTGTTCTTGCAGGTTTGTGGGTAACACTGAAGTTGCTTCCTGGCGACGTCCATCAGATTCGCAAGGAGTTTCCTCATCTAGTGGACAGGACTACGGCCGTGGCTCGCAAAACGGGGTTTCCGGAGATCATCATGCCTGGTGAGGATGCCTGAGGCTCTGAGCTGGGCTCCCAAGGATCAACGTGTCGACAGTGACCTGGCTGAGCCAGGAGGGGCTGAGCGTGTGGCTGGTGGTGGGTGAGCCCCAGCATGGTCATGATCACCCCAGCAGCCGTGGCTGCAAGCAGCCTGGTGGGACATAGCTGGGCTGCCTGGACCCCAGCTGGGATAATCTCCCTGTCCCCCACAACTGCATGGGTCGTATGAGGGAGACATAGGTGTCCTTGCAACACCTGGGTTGACATCTGATCTAAAGGAGGGAAAAAGACCAGCAAGTGAGCATGGAGTGGACCCTGGGGTGAGTGGAGGGGCCAGGCCTGTGACGGAGCACCCGCGCCTGCTCCAGCAGCGTCCATTACCATGCTGGTGTTGCTCCGGCGGCTCGGCTGTAGACCTGGGAGCCGACTAAACCTACAGTAGGATCCCATGATAGCACTGACCTCTTAGATTTGCATCATGCTTTTCAGTCTCCAAGTAGCATTCCTGTTAATCGTCTGATGTGTTCACCAAGAGGTCTTGGGGAGCGCGTTAGTATTTATGGTTTGCAAGTGGCGCGCACATTAATAATCTCGTTGATCTGCATCAGGACCTTGGACATTTGCAGATTGTCGGTGTGGACCTCACCGACGGCAGCCTCAGGTCCCACGGCCAATCGGGGGCCTGACCACCCCGTGTGTGGCAGTCCCACTGCTCAGGCCTCCACTCTGTTCTCAGGACCAGCAGCTCCAGAGCAGCCCGCGGAGTCACGGTTGGGTTGTGTCTGTGCAGCCCTGGGACGTGTTCTTCTCCCCAGCTTGTCTTCCAGGACTCTTGTGGGTTATTGGCTTCTTTGAGAAACCCACACGAGGCACCTCTGAGATTGGGGAGCATGAACACTCAGTATACTGGCAGCAGAGAGAACAGCACAGCCCTTAGCCACTGTGGCACACGAAACAGATTCTGCCTGTCCCTGCGTCCATCACATATTCGGCAGATGAACTTGGACTTATTCCCAGGAGTAGACACATTTGTGGGCTCACCGTGTGCCTTGGGGTTTGAGATGTAGATGTCTAGATAAAGTGGAATCCTTGATGAGGTGCATTTATTTTGGCGGCCTTAGGTTGTCTCATATTCCAAGAGAAACCCCAGGGCCTCTGGTTACCTGGAGGCATTTCCCTGAGGATAGACTTAAAACGTAAGCTGCAATGCTTCGATCATCTCTTGATTGATCTGTGGGGAAACCTGCAGCTGAGCATTGCTGAGTCCCAGTGGGGAGCGGTCCTGGGGGGGGTGGGGAGCTTCTAGCTTGAGTGTCGCCCACATTCTCTGTCGGCTGAGCCATCCCTGGTCAGGTGGGCACTGGGAAGTCAGTGCAGCTGATTTTCTGTTACGCCCATAGACCCTGAGTCCCCTGTCCCCATGTCGGCGTGGTACAGTGCTGAGATGCGCTTCTTCTCTGTCACACCCTCGTGGCTGGCTCCTTTGCTTCTCCTGACTCCCAGGAATCCGTTTGAAGGATCGTGGCGAGGGAAGCTGAGAGCTCCTTGAGCTACAGGGTGGCTGGTGTCCTTCTCCCCTCCCGCCCAGAATGAGGACCTGGGATCTGCGAGGTGTTTGAGTGCGCCTGCCTTGGAGTTGACCTGCTTCGAGTGGCCCCGCAGTACCTCTCTCTGGGCGGTCTTGGGAGCAAGACAGTTTCTAGTGATGGTTTTCTGCCTTGGAGGATTTTGAGGCTGTCAGGTCCATCTTATTGATGAGGCTGTTCAGCAGGGGGTGGCCTGGGAGGTTGAGTCGCGTCTCCAGGGTCGCAAGCTGATGAGTGGCGAGTCTTGGGTGGGCAGCCCTGCCTGCTGCTCCATCCGTCTTCTCGTCTCGGGCAGCCTCAGCGGCTGCAGCCGCACTTCTTTCCTAGCAGCTAGTGCGGCCGTGGTAGCAACCCTTCGGGGTTATTATAATAATGACTTTTAAATGAAAACTCAATTTATTAATTGATTGCATTAAGTCAGAATAAAGCAGTTACCAAAAAATGGAATGAAAAAGAAAAAAGGAGGGCTTCTCTTTCAGGGGTCCTTGTCCGTCAGCTGAGGGGCCACCTGCTACTCTCACTGTTCACGTCCAGTGCAGAGCAGAGGTCTGGCGTGGGGGTGGCCAGGCAGGCGGCAGAGGAAGCACAGGGCTGTGAGTTTCCCACTGAGTCATGTTGCTAAGAAACCCTGGGAGGTGTCCCCCATCGACCCTTGCTGGAGCTCCTGTCTCGGTGGGAAGTCTCAAGCTCATTTTTTTTGTTTTTGTTTTTAAGATTTATTAATTTGAAAGGCAGAGTTACACAGAGAGAGAAGGAGAGGCAGAGAGAGAGAGAGGTCTTCCATTTGCTGGTTCACTCCCCAGATGGCAGCAGAGGCTGGAGCTACGCCTATCCGAAGCCAGGGATCTCATTGATTTTACACCCCCCCCCACCCTCCACCCCCCACCCCCAGGTAAAGGCCCATTTCCCTTGCAGACGCACAGGCTTCCTCTCTGTGGAACCCGGCAGCTGCCCACAACAGAGAACAGCACTTACTTGCCTCCTCTCTTGTGCCTGGCCCTGGGCTTGGGGGTCTAGCTTGTAATCAGCAGTTGGTTCGACTCCTGGAGTAAGGCACTGCAGAAGAGTGTGGAGCAGGGCGTGCCACGTTGCCAGTTCTACCGGGGGTGTGCCGGTCAGTGTTGCCATTGTCACTCAGGTGACCGCAGCCAGCAGCGGACAGAGGATGCTGGGGACGGTCTGGGTTCCTGCAGCTCCATCAATGGCACTGGAGCTGTCGTGGTCCTCGGCTGCTCCTAGGGGTGAACCAAGCCGCTGATCAGAGGCCTTGGCAGTTGACTTCTCTCCAGTGAGTCTGATGAGGATGAGGATGGTGACGAAGGTTGTGCTGTCCATGCCTTTACATGCTGACTGTTTTGTAGAGAATGTTTCCTGATCCTGGAATGCAGCATTTTTGAGGTTCTGATAGGATGGGTAGCTCTCACTTTTGATGAATGCATGGTTGTGCTGTGAGTGCTGGACTGGTGTCAAGGGTGTGATTTCACCCCCAGGTGATGTCCGAAATGATATCTATGTGACGTTAGTCCAAGGAGATTTCGATAAAGGAAGCAAGACGACGGCAAAGAACGTCGAAGTGACAGTGTCTGTGTACGATGAAGACGGGAAGCGACTGGAGGTAAGTGTGGTTAGTCTGGGGACTGTTTTACCGCCCCCGGGTCCCGTGCCTGCCACAGAGCCCGCTGCACTCTCCATGGGCTGGGCTTCAAGCTCCGGCTGCCCCTTTCCCACCTCACCTCACGGGGTGTGGTGTGCACTGAGTCCCCACGGCGACTGTCTCAGGCCCCTGTGGCCTCGGCTGCCTTCCTAGCCCAACTCTGCTTACCGCAGAGTCTCCCCTGCTGCCCAGATGTCCGGCAGTCACGTGAGCTGGTGCAGGCAGCTGAAGTCCTGAGCAATCAGTTTGCTCAGGGTCTCTTTGGGGAGCTATGGAAGTGGAGCCAGAGTCTGGGCCTCTGACCACCACAGCTCTGCCTGTGTCCCACAGGGTGGTGGTGCAGGTCTCCTGCTTCCGTGGTCACAGCAGCCTGCAGGGTCCACTTAGTGGGGCTTGGAGGCTGTGATGATGACCAGAGCAGGTGTCTCTAGGTGATGCCTCAGGGACCTGGGACTGGAGGATGGGCTCTGCTGGGCCAACATGCTGGATAGCAGTGTCCTGGGCTCATTGCTGGCCTTCCTGTGAGTGGCCCTCCTGGAAGCCCAGGCAGTGGCTGTCATACTCTGTGGGCTGGGCCAGTTTGGTGTCCATTGGCTGGTACTCACGGGTGGAGGGAGGGAAGAGTGACCACCTTCTGTTTGATCTCCTGCCTTATATTCCGGCCTTACTGAGTGAACCGGCCAACTTCCTGCAGCTCCTCATGTTATAGGGGTTAGGGTGAGGATCAGGGGCCCAGGGACTTCGCGGCCCCGTGTCTCATGGCTGTTGGGTGCTTCCTGTCTGGGAGCAGGGCTCGGGCAGGCTGCCGGAGCCCATGGCGTTTGCCGTGGGTTTGCTGGTGTTGCTGGAGCTCCCGCCCTCTTCCTCCCGGGCAGATGGATGCCCCGTCCAGCTCTGTGAGCGCTCACGTGGACTCTGTATGCTTTCTCTTAAAGCATGTGATCTTCCCCGGGGCTGGCGATGAAGCGATGTCAGAGTACAAATCCGTGATTTACTACCAAGTGAAGCAGCCACGCTGGTTTGAGACCGTTAAGGTATCATTTTCGTGGTCATCTCCTCATGTGGATTGGTTATGAGCTGCTCATTTGTGTCCCAAGGAAATCCCCCCTCCCACCTGCCCAGGAGCTGCCCTCCCCACAGAGTCGTTCAAGGTCACTGAGCAACTGCTAGGCGTTCCTTGGCCTGTGCTACTCTCACCTCCTTTTGGATGTAAAAATAGGCTGTTCATGGAGACAAATGACAGTGTTTTATAGGCAGCGCTTTCCGCGCTCGTCCTGGGAATGTTATATACCAAATAGAGAAGAAGGGAGAGGTCAGTGCATGGAGGTTACCGCTGAGCAGATGGGTTCTGTCCAGCGGCCTTGATGCCATGGGTTTTCATAACGCAGTGCACCTGCCACTCTTAAGACAGGGACCTGCGGGAAGCAGGTTGGGGGTGGCCCTGGGCTATGGGTGTTGAATGTGGGGATTAGGGAGAATCCTTGCCCATGGGCAGTGTTCTTTCTCCAGCTCTAATGCGAAGACGAGCTCACTCTTCTTGCTGCAGCTGTGGGCAGGTCTCACGGCAGCCGCCGAGGGAGGGTAGACACCTCTGTGTTGGGGCTGCAAACAAAGAGCAGCTTCTAAGAGCAGAATCTCAGCCGCGAGGATTAGGGCAGTGAAGGGGGAAGATCCAGCCGCCTTGCAGGGTGGGCCAGGCATTCTTGACAAGGTTCCCTCGTTTGGGTTTTCAAGAGGCATTTCCCTTCCTTCTGAAGAAGCACGTAGGGGATCGGGGTCCTGCAGTGGCCCCGTTGCACACAGCTGCACAGGCCAGCGCTGACCTCCCCTTGTTGGTGTCCGCAGGTGGCCATCCCCATCGAGGACGTGAACCGCAGCCACCTCCGATTCACCTTCCGCCACAGGTCTTCGCAGGACTGTGAGTCACGGCGCGCTCGCTGCTCGGTGTTTGCAGGGGGAGACCGGGGGAGGCTCATGGCCGCCCTGCTCCTGGGCTGTCCCAGCACGTAGTTCCTGTGGCACAGCCAGGGCTCGATGCTGGCAGGGTTTCTGCCTCCACCTGTTATGAGTGTTCTCTCCTCTCCTGCTTTCAGCAGGTCTCGGGAAGCCTTAGTTTTAACTACCACTCCTTGCTCTGACTTCCTCGCTTCCATCTGTGATGCTGGTCGGTCACTGACGCGAGCATTTGGCCGAGTGGTTAAGCTGCCTCACCCCACATCTGAGTGCCTGTGTTCGATTCCTGGGTCCAGCTCCCGACTCCAGCTTCCTGCTAATGTACACTCAGGGAGGCAGTAGTAGTGGCTCAAGTACTGGGGTCCCTGCCCCCGACCTGGGAGACGTGGATTAAGGTCCCAATTCCTGGCTTCTGCCTCCAGCCCAGAAGAGTGGCTGTGAGCTCTCTGTCTTTCCATCTGTCTCTCTCTGTCTTTCAGTTACCATCATCATCAGCAGCAGCATCGTACTAGGAAATCACGGGGACCCAGCAGATTAGGAAAGCTGACTCTGACGTTCTTTGTCTTGAACTGAGAACCTCGAGATGGTTTTGTCTTGGTGGCCCCTGGTGTCTGGAATTGGCAAGGCTTTCCTCTTCGATGTTGGTGCAGCGTTGACTGTGACGCCAGGATTTAGGAGGGAATCTTGTGTTTGATTCACTCAGTTGTAAAAACAAGTCACTGGACGACTGTGTCTTCTCGTCCTGTTGTTGAACCGACTGCCTGCTGAGGATGCAGCCCTGTGCTGGACGTTATCCCGGAAGGAAGACCCAGCCCCTGCCCTTCGTGGTCAGTTCCACTCGGCAGCAAGAGCTGGCTGTGGTCGTGGGCGCTGCAGGTGACAGTGGAAGTGGGTGGCCTGTCACTGAGGACCCTGTGGGGACACACAGTGGGGGCCACGGTCCCTGGCTCCATCTGCTCCTGCAGATGCCCAACACCTGACCCTCGTCCTCATCTTGACCTCAGGAAGAGGGTCAGGGGTGTGGGGATCGCGAGCCATCTGCACCTGCAGGGCCTGGTGTAGGGGCTCTGCAGATGGCCCTGTTGCTGTGCCAGCACTTCTGTATGCCTTACTATATTATGGCATGGACTGACCGGGGCCCTCCAAGTGGTTTCCACGTGGTGTATGATGTAGAGCAGCAGCTTGGGGGACTGAACACAGGGACCCAGGCTGGTGTGGGAGTGTGGAGCCTGCTGTGCATGACCCTCGAGAGGCCTGGGCTCTGCTACCACTTAGGGGAAAGCCAGGGAGGCACGATGCCTGAGGCCTGCTGGGCTGGCGTGCCAGGACTGTGGACACCAGCCGTGGGGTGAGCCTGGCAGGTGGTGGAGGTGCTGGCTCTGAAGCAATGTGGGTGCACTATGGGGCCAGGGGCAGGGCTGGGAGCCTCTGGAACATCATCACAGCCCCCTGGAGTCCTCACAGTCCAGGCAGGTCAGGGGCCCAGGGGTCACACCGGGTAGGAGAGCTATGGGCGCCAAGGCTGGCCAGCTTGGAAGGTAGTGGTCCAACGTCGTATGTTTGTCTTAGAGCCAAATGCGGGCTTCCAGGCAGCAGGTCTGGGTCTTTGACTGGGGATGGGGGGTGCTCCTGATGGCCGGAGCTGCAGGGTAAGATAACTCATAGTCAGTGTTGGCCCACGTTCTTGGTTCCTACTTTGTGCCTGACCCAGGGATAGCATCTGTCCTTCCAGGAACCCCTGAGCTTGCAACCTTGTGGCCATCACTCCCCTTCTTCGCAGTCTTGCAGTCAGCAGAAGAGCTTTGGTTGGTACCCAGGCCTGTGGGCCTTTGCGTGGACTCCAGGGCCCTAGGGGGGTGGCCGGGCCACTCCTGTCACCTGTGCTATGTTTAGCACCTGCTGTGTACACAGTGACTGGAGTTCTCCTGTCGAGCAGAGACATGAGGTCAGAAGTCATGTTACAAGACCCACTTCAGGAACGGCTGTTGGTGTGGGTCACGTGCCGGGCGGAGCTGTGGTGTGAGCAGAGAGCCAGGGGCTCTGGGCACAGGTGTGTTCTCAGTACGACTGCAGCGTTTGGCACCTGCGCAAGGGCAATAGCAGGGGCTGGGCGTCAGCCAGCACACACACGGCCCAAGTGGCGGCAGGGTCCTCTGAGGAGGGGGAGGCTGAGCCAGAGGATGGGCTGGGACTGCTGCCCAGGAGGACACAGGAGGGCGGTGTCTCCCAGGGCCCGGGAGGAAGCAGGGCGAGGAGAGGCTCCCGGCATCCACAGCGGGCTCATCTCAGCATCACACTCCCCCGTTTACAGCCTCATTCCCCGTAATTAATAAATTACACTAGGGCAAGAGGGGTATCTCCTGCAGCATTTGAATGTTCACAATCCTTGTTTTTCTTGTCAGTTTCAAGTACTCATTACAGACAAGATGCTATCAGTCCGCACACCAAGACACATTTGCATAATTAATGAAGTCTCCACGGCCACAGCTTGTGGGTTTTGGAAACATGTTGAGCATCGCAAGTGCGGTGCTGACGGAATCCCCAGCTGACTGCTGCTGGCAGTGAGGGCGCTGGGGCCTCTCAGCAGGTCCTCGGTGCAGAGCCCGGGGGTCACAAACAGGGAGAAAGGGCTGAGGCCACCTCGGACCCCTGCTAGCGGACACAAGCTGTGTTCTGCCACGGGCAAGGGGACATGTGCTGGGATTTCTGCACTGCGACTGCTTCTGGGGTGACGTGACAAGGTGACTCCTGTCTGGCAACCTGGTGGCAATTCCACACACGTGAGATATTGTTTTCCATGAGTTCAGGCAGATGTAGGGTTTCCAGGTCCAACCTGGGATGTGTAGGCTCGGCTGGGTGAGGCTCTGCCCGCTCTCAGGAACACGTGGCCGCCTCCTCTGGTTTCTAAGGTTCTGGAAATCGGCTGTCAGAGAAAACCTGTCCACCTTGTAATGCCTGCTAGTGAGTCTGGCAAAACGCATTCTCGGGCTTGGACGTGAGGATGCCGGTTGTCACCAGTGGGTGTGCTGCTTTCATGGCACTTGACGTAGGGCTCCGTCTGTGGACAGTCGTGGCCACCTGTTCTCGTGGCGGTGTGTCTTTATCTAGTGTCAATGCAAACTGCAGAGGGGCTGTTCCTTGCTTTTTCCTGTGCTCCGATAGCTTTGTACCCAGGTGTTTTTTAGATTTCTAGGACACAGATAGCTTACTTGCATTGCTGCCTTTATTTGTCCTTGGTTGCTCATTCATTCGCCCTCTGATTGACCGCATTGTTGAGCTCCTGCCGTGGGCAAGGCACTGCTGGCCGTGAGCAGTGGCAGCATTGACCGGGCTGTGGTTTCAGGCCGGTGGGGCTGGGGGAGCTGTCGGGTGCGCATGTTGTGCCCTGACTCATGGGAGATGGTGCGAGGCTTCTCTCCCTGCCCTGCCTCCTTCCATCTCTAAAAGCAGAATTTCCAATCTGCAGTTCCTGAGCTGTTTTCTGGCGCTGGAACAGGTTGCTGCCTGAGGAGCTCACGGTGAATCTGGGTCCTCATCCCACACTGCTCCGCTGCCTGCCTGGGACCCTCACCTGTCCCCCTTGCGTGTCCCCACGGGCGCCAGGCCCGTTGGGTCAGGGCTCTGCGTTTGGCCAGCTCTCTTCTGAGAACTCTTTCCTGCCCATCCGAGTACATGGCCCGCGTTCCTTCCATCGCCCCTTGCGAACCACCCAGTTTTGCTTCTTTATTGCCTGTTAGGGTTTGTTTGGCCACCTCCCCGCCCCCCTCAACTAGCAGATATTTACTGAGTGTGTTGTATGCCAGGCACTCTTTTTGGAGATGGCAGCCAAACAGCATCCACGTGCCTTTACATCCCAGGGTCCAAAGGACAATAAATACCAACAGGTTTGTGTGTGTGTGTGTGTGTGTGTGACACACACAATCTGGCAATCACCAATGTGTGTGTGTGTATGTGTCTGTCTCACACACACAATCTGGCAATCGCCTGTGTGTATGTGTGTGTGTCTCTCACACGCACAATCTGGCCATCACCAGGGTGCTGAGTGAAGGGAGATCCTGTGTCGGACAGCGTGCAGTCACTCTGTGGAGGGGGCGATATTTCAGCAGACCTGGGACGGAGGGAGGCACTGAGCCCTGCCTCCTTGCCACAGGGAACAGTTTCACATTCAGCTCTTCAGTTCTGTAGTGTTTCTGAGTAGATGTTGGTGATAGGGAGCTACTTTTTTCTTCTGCGTTGATAAGCAGGGATCCCTCTTGGTGTGATGTGCCCCTCCCTGTCCCTGGTATTAGCCAGGACCTCATGTACCAGGCCCTGCTCATTTCTGTGGCCCGTTGGTGCCTGAGTTGAAACTGTGCTGTCGGACAGGTGCTGTGGGGTAGTAGGCTAAGCTTTCACCTGCAGTGCCTGCATCCCATGTGGGCGCCGGTTTGAGTCCCACCTGCTCCACTTCCAATCCAGCTCCCTGCTATTGGCCTGGGAAAGCAGTAGAAGATGGCCCGAGTGCTTGAGTCCCTGCACCCATGTGGGAGACCTGGAAGAAGCTCCTGGCTTCAGATCGGCCCAGCTCTGGCCATTGCAGCCATTGGGGGAGTGAACCAGCGGATGGCAGATCTTTTTCTCCGTCTCTCCCTCTCTCTCTCTCTAACTCTGCCTCTCAAATATATAAATAAAATCTTTCAAAAAAGAAGAAAAGGCACCGCTGCCGCCATCCTCTCCATTGCTTTCGTGTCCCTGACGGCCGTCTGCGCGGTTTCCTCTGCCACACCGTCCTGCTCTTCTCGACTTGTGTTTCTCCCTGAAGTCAGTTGTCAAATTCCATGAAAATGCTTTTCCGTGGAATTCCTGTTGGGAGGGCTTTGAGTCCACAGGTTTATTGGGGGCACCCGGTCCCTTTGTGGGAGGGGTCTGGTGCTGATGAGCATTGCTAACGGGTTTCCATGGTTTCGACGTCTGTCGATGCCGTTTTGTCGTTGTTTTCGTTGAGGTGGACTTCGGAGCGTGGTCGCGCGCCGTTTTGTCGCGATCGTAGTTGAAGGTGATCACTGGTTTTCGTCGAGGTGGACTTCGGAGCGTGGTCGCGCGCCGTTTTGTCGCGATCGTAGTTGAAGGTGATCACTGGTTTTCGTCGAGGTGGACTTCGGAGCGTGGTCGCGCGCCGTTTTGTCGCGATCGTAGTTGAAGGTGATCCCTGGTTTTCGTTGCAGCCAAGGATAAATCCGAGAAAATCTTCGCCCTGGCCTTTGTGAAACTCATGCGGTATGACGGAACCACGCTGAGAGACGGGGAGCACGACCTCATCGTCTACAAGGTGCGCGGCTCCGCTGCAGGGCCATCGCCACCTCTCGGTGTCGCCACCCTCCTGGTTCTTCCCTGAGCTCTCCTGTCCTGTCACTGTGAGGTGCAGCTGGCTACGGGCACTTTGTGGTGTGAATACACATTGCTGGTGACCAGCCCTTTGGCTGTTCCTAATGAGAAAAGAGGATATCCATCCATGCATTAGATACCCTGTGAAAATGCCGTGGACATGAATTACCTGTAGGAATAAGGGGAGTTATTGAAATACCTAATGTAGCACAATATAAGAAGTGGCTATAGGGACTGGCACTGTGACTCCGTGACTTAAGCTGCTGTTTGCAGCGTCGGCATCCCATATTAGAGTCCTGGTTTGTGTCTTGACTGCTCTTCTGCATACCCAGCTCCCTGCTAATGCGTCTGGGAGGGAGCAGATGATAGCCCAAGTATTTGGGCCTCTGCCGTTTAAGTAGGACACCCAGATGGAGTTCAGGTTCCTGACTTTGACCTGACCCAACCCTGGCTGTTGCAGCCATTTGAGGAGTAAACCAGTGGATGGAAGATCCTTCTCTCTGTCTGTCTCGCCATGCCTCTGTTACTCTGCTTTTTAAATAAGTCAATAAATCAATCAATAAATATAATGGTGGTTAAAATGATGAAGCATGTGGAATCGTATATTTGTGCCAGGGTCTGACACATCACCGGTCTAAACCCACAGGCCGAGGCCAAGAAACTGGAAGATGCTGCAACCTACTTGAGTCTGCCCTCCACGAAAGCAGAGTTGGAAGAGAAGGGCCACGCGGTCACGGGCAAGAGCCTGCAGAGCCTCGGCAGCTGCACCATCAGCAAGGACTCCTTCCAGATCTCCACCCTGGTGTGCTCCACCAAGCTGACGCAGAACGGTGAGTCTGGGAGTCAGAGCACACTCACCCCAGCGTTCCTGTCCATCAGCCTTGTCCTGTCTGTGCTCTGGGGCAGGTTGAGGCACCTGCTGCAGGTGCCTGAATGACACCCGTTCCTCATTTGTGGCGTCTCTCTGGAATAACCTGTGGGGATGTCCGTCGGTGGACTAGTGAGAAGGGTGGCTCCCATCATAAACTGAGCTTCCCACCTGTGGTTTGGCCTAAGGTCTAACCTTACAGGGGAATAAGGCCATGGGGTTACTCCTTAAAATGCTTTTTGGCCAAAGGAGGGTAGTGTGGCTGAAGGGAAAATGCATGAGTTTTTTTTTTTTTTTTTAGATTTCTTTTTTTACTTGAAAGTCAGAGTTATACAGAGAGAGGAGAGGCAGAGAGAGGCAGAGAGAGAGAGAGATTGGTCTTCTGTCTGCTGGTTCACCCCCGAATTGGCCGCAAGGCCCGAGCTCCACTGATCGAAGTCAGGAGCCAGGAGCTTCTTGCGGGTTACCCATGCGGTTGCAGGGGCCCAAGGACTTGGGCCATCTTCTACTGCTTTCCCAGGACATAGCAGAGAGCTGGATCAGAAGTGGAGCAGACGGGACCTGAACCGGCACCCATGTGGGATGCTGGCACTGCAGCTAGCAGCTTTACCCACTATGCTACAGCGCTTGAGTTTTGGAGTCAGACCAGAGACCTGGGCTTGAACCCTAGCCCTGTGATAACCCTGGGAATGACCTTGACCGTGTTCATTTCTGAGCCTTGTTTTCCTTGACTGTAGACAGGGGCCCGACGTCTGCCTCCCTGGGTTTTGTGAGGGCTTTGGGGACGGCAGGGTGCCAGGGACCCGCCTCTTGATGTCCTCCCTTTCTCAGCTGCTGGTTGAGATAATTTCCAGTTATCTTCCCTTTGGAAAGTTGGTTGAATAATATTTTTCTAGCCTCCCTCGTGGTGTGAGATAAGCACCCCTTGCAGATTTCTTCACATCATGGCCAGGACTTAACACAGCAGAGCCGTCTGCAGCTGCCGCCTAGCGCCCCAGGCTGCCACTGGCCCGCCTGCCCTCCACCCCCACCTGCTGCCTCCCGGCGACGGCGCAGTCCGGCCAGGAGACTTTCTTCCCGAGCTTTGTCTGGAGGTGGTGGAGGCGCCTGTACACAGTCCTATATTTAACACTTGCATCTCCCAAACACCACTGGATCATAGCTGCGCAGAGCAACGTTGCGCTGTTTTTAAATTGAGCTTCAACACCCAGCTTTTGTCTTCCTCACTGCCCGGTATGAATTTTGATTATCAGTGTGTGTTGCCATCAAGAATTATGTGTCTGGAGGTCGTCCAGAAATCATGGCAGCAGTGTTGGATTTGCCCGAGGGACAATCATTGGTTTGGCTTTAACAGGTTGAATACAGGGCAGGAGGAAATCCATCATTCATGGTGGGGTGTGTGGGTGCCCTGGGCTGGGCAGTCCTGAAACGTTTCCCTCTGTTCCACATCGTACGAGGCAGGCTTTCCTGCTCGAGTGAGGACGCTGCTTACTGGGTGGTTGTCAGTCACGCAGACCTTTACTGCTGTGACATCCATCTGGGTACAGACGCTTTAAGGCTGCCTGGCCACACGTGGTTACAAAAGCCTTAAGGCCACCTGGGTCCAGATGCTAAAGGCCACTCAGACTCTTTCCCTGCTGTTGCCTTATGATTCTGTGTTGCCTGGAGCATTCATGAGGGGTGCTGGCTGGTGGGTGTGTCTCTGTCTCCATGAGCAAAAGCAAACCTTACCAGGGGATTGCATCTGTGGCTGTGTGGGGACGGAGAGTAGCGGGTGCTCTGGGAGTTTGTGAGGTTAGTGCTCAGGGAACGTAGGGCCAGCACAGTGGGCTCCAATTTGGGACCGATTTCTGGAAAGGACGCCCCACATGGCAGAAGTCACCCTCTGCATGTGGCCCCAGGAGTTCCAGTCACTCAGCAGTGCACTGCATCAGGGTCATGTTAACCCAGGGCGAGGTAACCTGTCCGGTGGTCATCTTCCCAGCTCTGGGCACTGGGTGCTGGGTGCACAAGATCTGCTGCCTGCTGTCAGTTTCACTCTGTAGGAAGCCCACCGTCTGGTGCACGGGGTGTGTTCTGAAAGCGTGTGTGGGAATTGTTCTCTGGAACTTGGACAGATTTTCCCCTCCAGTGTTTGGAATGGCACTAGGGTGTTGAACGCAGCCACAGAATCCTACTTAACCCACCTATCCCTGGAGAAGAGGACTCGGGGGTTGAAGTCAAACCCTCTCTTCACTTTGCAGCGCTTGGAGTCTCACAGGCAGCCGGGTAATCCCCTCCCTGGGACTGAGCCGCGCTGTTGCTGGGCAACGGGCACAGCCGCTGTGATGCTGCAAGCGAGGAGGGGGTGGGTCTTTGGCTTTCTCAGCAGCACTGAGGCCTCTCTGCGGGCTGGCGTCCTGTCAGGTGGCTACCGATGGAGACGCCCAGCTGCCCCCAAATGTTGCGTCTCAGACTCTCATCAGAGGGAAGCCATCATTTGTTGCCCTGAGGTCCCCTTACTTAGGCAAAAGCAGTGGCTGAATTATTCATCGAGGTTTGCATTACACTTGTGTGTCATCAGCTTTCTGCTGGATGCTATGGGGGATGTGGAGAGAGGTCCAAGCCAGCGTCCTCTTCTCAGGGGACTTACTGTGCGATCAGAGGGAAAGGAGGCACCAAGCGAAAGATGGTTAAGCAATGGGCCAGTGGTGGTGCTTCCCTGGGGGTAAGGGCAGGGGAGGCAGGACAGCTTCTGTCTGGGGGAGCCTCGAGACTGGGCCGGCTGTGTGCTGCCCCTCCTCCTGGGTGGCCCTATCCTGATGTGCCCAGGCATACCTCTCTCAGGGTGACAGTTACAGAGGTAAACCCCCGCGTCACATCCAGGGGGCTGCCAGTTTTGACCTGGTGGCATCGATTATTAGCGAGGCACTGGTTCTTCTGAGACAGGCATCTCCCCAGCCTTGGGACCAAGAGCGGAGCCTTCGCCATCGCTTTGCTTTCATTTAGAAGGAAGACATCTGGGCCTCCACGAGGACTGGGGAGAACCCCATTCCCAGGTCGTCTCTGCCAGAGTCTGCTCCTCTTAGTGCTTTGTGCTGGCCGTCGCGCTGAGCACTCCCGTCTGTCACATCGTTTAGTCCTTGTAGCAGCCCTGTGCTGTGGGCAGCACTGTACCCACTGTTCAGAGAAGAATACTGAGTGAAGCCACTCGTGCGAAGTCGGGAGTGAGCCGGCTGGCGTGGAAGCTTTGCTCACTCTTAACATTCCACACTTCTGGTGCGCTGTTCCCTTTGGTTTACACTCCTTTTGCTAGCGATACTGGGGGGTGAGGTCGAATAAATGGAAACGCATGCTTTGTTGTTCATTACATGTATGCCTCGTGTCCTCGTGTGTTTGATCTTCAAATGTCATAGGTGTGCACCAAGCTGCTTCCTGTAGCAAAGTCATATTTTTCTTTTCAGTGTTAGCTAGGGTTTTATCTCTCTCTCCACATATATGAAGGGAGAGAGAGAGAGAAGGAGAATGCGAATGCTGCCATTTGCACTGCGCCACATCCAGGGGGCTGCCAGTTTTGACCTGGTAGCATCGATTATTACCACGGCTCCAGGACTGAGGCACTGGGTCTTCTGAGACAGGCCAGCAGAGGCTGGGCCTGGGCCAGGACGAACCTGAGAGCTGGGACTCGGGCCAGGGTTTTCATGTGGGTGGCAGGAACCCAATTCCGTGAGTCATCATCTCACTCTGTTTTTTTTTTTTTTTTTTTCAAGATTTATTTATTTATGAAAGAGTTACACAGAGAGAGAAGGAGAGGTAGAGAGAGAGGTCTTCCATCTGCTGGTTCACTCCCCAATAGGCCGTGATGGCTGGAGCTGTGCTGATCTCAAACCAGGAGCTGGAGCTTCTTCCAGGTTTCCCACACGGGTGCAGGGGCCCAAGGACTTGGGCCATCTTCTACTGATTTCCCAGGCCATAGCAGAGAGCTGGATGGAAAGTGAAGTAGCCGGGACTTGAACAGGTGCCCATAGGGGATGCCGGCACCGCAAGCAGAGGCTTTACCTGCTACACCACAGCACCGGCCCCAAGCCGTCATCTCTTACCTCCCAGGATCTGCATTAGCAGGAAGGTGAAATCAGGAGCGGAGCCAGGAGTCGCAGCCAGGCACTCCGATACGGGATGTGAGCATCTTAACCACCAGGCCAGTCAGCACTCCCCTCCCTTTTTTAGGGTTGCAATTTGCGTAGCTGCTCCAGATGCGCATAGCCAGTAAGTCCCATGTGCTGCCACTTCCATATTTTTCGAGGACTGGGATAGTCATGTAACTTCATGGGACAATGTGTAGGTACTTGTCCTTTCCTGGAGAGGTCTTGGCTTTGTCTCCTGCCCTAAAGAACATCCCAGTGCCCTAAACCAAAAGATTTGTGGACACTGCCTTCCGCAAACAGCCTTTAAACTGACTGCGTTTGGTCCTTAATTTTCCTGTTGGAAAAAGCAGCAGATGAAGGTACGGCAAGAACAACAGTGAGCCACGGGAGCCCAGACGTGGGCAGGAGAAAGCCCGGGCAGGGGTGGGCTCAGCTGTCCAGGCTGCCTGTGGCTGCAGACGTGTCCCCTGGGAGGAGTGTTCCCTGCAGGACTGACTTCCTGAAGGGTCAGTTTATGTTAGTTATTTTGTAATATTTTACGCAAAAAATGAAGTGTTGCTCCTGAGCTGGAAGAACCGCCCGGGGTAGAAAAGGGGAGAGCATGCCTGTGTGGGTGAGCTCGGCTCTGGGCCTGGCCATGCTCTGCACCTGCCTTCGTGAAGCTGAACTCCGGTCCTTTCTTGGGGGTTCCCGAATCCTTCTTGAAGCCTCCCCCTGGAAACTGTTTCATGGTAAAGCAGTTGAAATGGATGAATTCAGCTGCACCACGTGCTAATTCCGTTGCTACAAAGTAATGAAGTGTTTCCCAGGTGAAGCTTTCAAGATAAGGTTGATTTTTCTGGTCAAGAGCTTTTAGCGAGAACCTCATGTGATGCCGATGCCGGAGCAGAGGAGCCCGAGACCTGGCAGCCGGCACTGACTTCTGTTCTCTGCTTCCAGTGGACCTCCTGGGGCTCCTGAAGTGGCGTTCGAACACCAGCCTGCTGCAGCAGAACCTGAGGCAGCTGATGAAGGTCGACGGTGGTGAAGTGGTCAAGGTAGCCCGGGGCCCAGAGGGACGTTGCGCCTTGAATTTTACTTTCTTTGCATATATTAACAGGTGCAGGCTCCAAAACTCAGAGGTCGTTAGGACCCTGGCTATCATCCTTAAACATCCTTAAACCCACCCCTCTGCATGGACAGGGCATTCCTTGGGTTCTGGCTGTGGGGATGACTTTGGGTTCTGGTCTCTCTCTCTCTCTTTTTTTTTTTTTTCAATAATTAATTTATTTGAAAGGCAGCATGACACAGAGAGAGAGGTCTTCATCAACTGTTTCATTCCCCAAATGGCCACAATGGCTGGGGCTGGGGCTGGGCCAGGCTGAATCCAGGGTCCCAGAACTCTATCCGGATCTTCCACGTGGATGGCAGGGGCCCAGGCACTGCCTCCCTAGGCACAGAACTGGCTCTGCTGATTGCAGGTTGCGACTTAGCCTCTGTGCCACACTACCAGCCCCCGGCTCCTCTTCTGATGGTTCCTGGCTGCAGGTGACTCTGGATAAGCAACATCTTTAAACCTGTGCCGTAGGTAGAAGACAGCAGTGCCTGGGAGGGGTGTGGGATATAGTACATGGGAAGTATCCAGTGAGTTCCGTGGCTTTGACATGACCGTCTGGCTGTCATTGTCATTAGCTCTCGCTCCACCCAAAGCCTCTACAAATCTGGGCTGTGCTAGGTCACAGCACAGGGAGTCTTGGCTTGGCCATTCTCTCTCCATGACTCACTCTTGGTCTCGCCCATGGCTGGCTCTGAAGAAATGTCTGTTCTATCATCCATTCAAGGTCCCTCGACCTCCATGTCTTCATCTGTGGGCCGGGGCAGTGAGACTGGCTCAGCTGAGACGGCTTCGAGCCGTCAGAGTGTGCACTTCCTTCTTCTGTCCCTTGAGCTTCTCCCTAGGGCTTGAACCTTCTGCCCTCCCGTGGGCCCCGTGCAGCCTGCCTGACGTACTGGTGCACGAAGAATTACTGTTGTTGGTGTGTTCCCCTGGGCCAGCCAGGGGTGCATGTGTCCTCACCCTCTGAGAGATGCCGCAGAAGGGGCTCCCTCATCTCTGCAAAATTAATTACTCAGAATGGCCCTCGCAACCCAGACGTGTGCTTGACTTCAGTGTCAATTAATTTGCCTGTGTTGCCTTCCTAGATCGCTGGCCTCGCCATTGAGACCAGTCTCAAGGCTGTAATCATCTTTTCTGTCCTGCTATTCTCCCGGTGGCTTGGACAATGTTAATTGCCTTTTAAACTTCTGTAAATTCCCCCATTCAGTTGGCGACTGAGTGAGCAGGTGAACGCACTTTGGAAGACACCCAGTGAATACAGTCTTGTCCTCTCTCATTCTGAAGTCGCTGGATCACTTTGGGGAGGCGTGTGTTCCTGTTAACCCGCTGTCACACTTACCCAGAGAACTCTGGAATCACCGTGTCCCCTACTCCTCGAATCTAACATCTTACCACATCCTCTTTTTCATCCCTGGAAATGGTTTTCACATCTGTCCGTCCTTTCTGTGTCCACTGCCGCCGCCTGGGGCCTGGGTGACCTGGGTGCCCTGTTCCTAGGGTGCCTCCCTGTCTTCTTACCTTTGCCAGTACCTCCTGCCTGCTCTGTGTGCCTAGGGAGTGCACTGACGTGGCTAAGGCTGCTCAGCTGGTCCTGGTGAGCCAGGACTTGGGCGATCCCTAGCCTGTACGGAGCCCCTTTGTTCTCTGAGTATTTAAGAACAATATTTAAGGACATTTATCCAGAACCTTCTTTCTGCACAGTTCTAGCTGGTAATGAGTGAAGGCATTGCTTGATAGACTGGGAAAAGTATTTGCATAATTAGTTCAAGGTGGGGCTTGAGATGGAGATGTGAAGTGAAGTGGTTCCCTCCTGCACTGGATGAGAGTGCGGAGTATGGAAGAAGCCCCCTCCTGGCTCTGTGGGAGGGATCTCTGTCCAGGTGCTCAGCCCTGCACCTGCCATTCGATAGCCCGGTGGAGGAGGCTCTGGCTATCTGCAGCTCCCTCTGGGTGGGGCCGTTGGGCCTACTGCAGGGCCTATGTGTGAGCCATGACCATGACAGTCCAGGGCTTAGCTCCACAGAGGCAGTTGTCAGGAAGATCTGGCTGTTAGCAGATGGCATCAGGTTTCCAACCTGGAAGTGGTGGACGTGGCCAAATCCAGGAGGTGGTGCAGATCTGGATAATGATGGAGTGGATGAAGCCCTCGGTCACGTCACCTGACCCTCTGCCTGTCTGTGACATTTTTGGCTGTAGCACACTGGAACCCAGGGAGGGTTTTGACACATGGGAGATCTGAAAGGCATTCGTGGCTGGTGCCAGTTCCATGGCAAAGCCGGAGCGGAGGGAGCCACAGGGCTTTGTGAGCAGGTTCCCAACTGCGGGGCTGCGATGGTGGTGTGAGGTCTCTGGGGACGGGGGCACCGTTGACAGCCTCAGCCAGGCCTCTGCCATCCTTGCTGTGTGGCCACATCACCCTCTCCTCGCTGGATTGCAATTCACATACTGATTGAGCATCCCTCTTGCAAAAATAGGAAATGCCACCAAACGGGAGACCTCTCGAGTGCCTACGAGATGGGTACGGTGGACCTGAGAGTGTCGTGTGACGTCATGTCCAGGCAAGGTGTCCCTGAGATGTAAACGGATTTCGCACGGGGACCTGGGTCCCCTCCCCGAGGTGTCTCACGATGCACACGCACACTGCAAAACCAGAGACCAGTGAAAGTGAAAATCACGCTGGTCCCACGTGTTTCGGATGAGGGGCCTGGACGGGCACCGTGCAGTGTACCCTTTACTCGGTGCAGGTCGGGAGATTTTACCACACTCACAGGTGGCTCAGCCACCGTGATTTCAGACTTCTCGTCATCCCCAAAGAAAGCCCAGGCCGACAGTGGTCAGTTGCACTGTTCTGCGGCCTCTCGTCTACGTGCTGTCTCTGCAGTTTACCTGCCGAGGATATTGGATGCAGGGCGGTCGTCCATGCGTGGTCTTCGCTGTCTGCCTCCCGTCACGTAGCCTGCTGTTAGCATCCATGCTGCAGCTTGTATCAGCTCTTCACTGCTTTGTGCACCTGGATCGTACTCCAGGCTGTAGATGAAGGGCATTTAGGAAGTTTGTGGCATGAAATGATAAGTTTATTTTGGTGCCAAAAGTTTTGAAATGTATGAGTGGATTTGTCATAAAACACTTCTTTTTAAAGATTTATTTTGTTTATTTGAATGGCAGAGTGACAGAGAAAGAGAGGAAGGGAAGAGAGAGAAAGAGATATCATCTTCCATCTGCTGGTTCACTCCCCAAATGGCTGCAATGGCCAGGGCTGGGCCAGGCTGAAGCCAGGAGCCAGGAGCTTCATCCAGGTCTCCCATGCAGGTGCAGGGGCCCAAGCACATGGGCCGTCGTCCACTGCCTTCCCAGGTGTATCAGCAGGGAGCTGGATCAGAAGCAGAGCAGCTGGGACTTGATTCAGTGCCTGTGTAGGATGCTGGCATCACAGGCAGTGACTTAACCTGCTGTACCCCAACACCAGCCCCATGAAGCACTTTTAATACGTCTTTTGATGATGCTTTATATGCGTGTATTTCAGTTTTTTTTGCCCCAGTGGACTTCTAGAATTATCTTCACAGACCACAGTATTTTTATCCACTCATTGGATGTGGGTTTTTTTTTTTGCCATGTTTTGGGTAATAGTTATGCATGATGGCGGCTGTTAACATTGTGTCCATGTTTTTGTGTGGACATAAGTTGTTCCTTCTTTTGAATCTGTGTCCAGGAATGAGTGTGTTGAGTCGTACGGTGAGTCTGTGTTTACCTTTCTGAGGAGCCCTCCGACTGCTTTCCAGGGCCATGGAGCCGTGCGTGTCTGTCCCAGCAGCACAGGGCCACGGAGCCGTGCGTGTCTCCCAGCAG
Organism: Lepus europaeus; assembly: GCF_033115175.1. Lineage (NCBI taxonomy): Eukaryota > Metazoa > Chordata > Mammalia > Lagomorpha > Leporidae > Lepus > Lepus europaeus. Next base: position 4,725,542 of record NC_084843.1, on the reverse strand, counting down.
CGAGTGTACCAGCAGCCGCTGCTGCCCGTCCTCGCCTGCACTTGCTATTGTCCTTTCCATCATGACCACTGCAGTGAGTGGAGAGTGTAACTCCCTGTGGGTCCATTGTATCCCCGCGGCTCTGGATGTCCCTTCCTGCTTCTTTTCGTGCACTGCGCCTGTTCTTGAACTCTGCAGCTACCAGGGATCTCGGTTCTTCCAGTGCAGTCTTTTCCGTTCATCTCAGGCTCATTTCAGAAGAGGATGGCCATACTTGATGCCGAAGTCTGGAGTGACATGACTTTGAAGTCACCTGCTGCTTTTTTAATTAAATCCACGATGCTCTGTCAGTCTTTGTGGTTCTAGCAGAGGATACAAGCAGTTTGTCAGTAAAGTCAGCTCTTGGTGGCACCCTGCCATGCACCCCATTTCAGGGTTGCACTCCTCTTCCATCCCTGGGTGGTCGGTAGGAGGCCCCTTGTTGGACTCAGCTGGACGCTTCCCCATGGGTGCCTTCTGCCTGCTCCCTGGCTGCAGCCCCGCACCTGGGGAAAACAGAATGAGGCCACTCTGGTCTTCCAAGGGGCCCCCTGCTCTCTGTCCCCGTGCTCTGAAGAGCAGGACGCGGAATGGGAAGGACCTCCGGGGGGGGGGGGGGGGTTCTCTCTGCTGGGGCAGAGGGTGTGCTGCACTCAGGCTGGCCTCTCTTTGTTGGGAATGCAGTCATCCAGCGTTTGTGTCCTGTGTCTGATGCCGGGAGAGCACCCCAGAACTTCAGGTCTCTATAGGCAGCCGTGGGGGCCGTGGGCACCTGGGGCATTGCCAGCGAGGACCCTTACTGCGATCTGGGGGAGGCAGCGCGTGGGCTCTGCTGACTGACCTGTGTGTGCTCAGTTTCTGCAGGACACCCTGGATGCCCTGTTCAACATCATGATGGAGAACTCGGAGAGTGAGACTTTTGATACGCTCGTGTTTGATGCTCTGGTGAGAGCCCTGTCCCTTTCATCTGCTCTGATAGGAGCTGCTCTTTCATGCTGCAGCCTTTGAAGCCTGGGAGGGGATTCAGCACAATGACCTTGAAAGCCTTTTCAGTTGTAAATGGGATCCTAGGAGATGAGTTGGAGAGAGAGAAAGTTTCTTTTCCATGTAAAACTGTGGTAAGGCAAATGTCATTTCTGGAGTGAGAAGATCCAGGGGCCAGCCTCCATCTGAAAATACTCCAGTTCCTTGTAGTCCGCTCATAGGTTTCTGTGCTGCTAATGGAAACGTTATTGATTACTTTGACAGGTCTTCATCATTGGACTCATTGCTGATAGAAAATTTCAGCATTTTAATCCGGTTTTGGAAACCTACATCAAGAAGCATTTTAGTGCCACATTAGCCTACACGTAAGTTCTGTGTTGTTTTCTTTCTTTTTTCTTTCTTTCTTTTTTTTTTTTTTTGACAGGCAGAGTGGACAGTGAGAGAGAGATACAGAGAGAAAGGTCTTCCTTTGCCATTGGTTCACCCTCCAATGGCCGCCGCGGCTGGTGCGCTACGGCTGGTGCACCGCGCTGATCCGAAAGCAGGAGCCAGGTGCTTCTCCTGGTCTCCCATGGGGTGCAGGGCCCAAGCATTTGGGCCATCCTCCACAGCACTCCCTGGCCACAGCAGAGAGCTGGCCTGGAAGAGGGGCAACGGGGACAGAATCCGGCGCCCCAACCGGGACTAGAACCCGGTGTGCCGGCACCGCAAGGCGGAGGATTAGCCTAGTGAGCTGCAGTGCCGACCCTGTGTTGTTTTCAAACCAATCCTGCTGCCCCCTTAAAACCCTGAATTTCCTTGGACAATTTTTATCATTGTTACCCTCTTAACAGACCTAGAGATCTCACTAGAAGAGATGTGTGATAAATTATCATGACATTGTAGAATAAATTCTTGTTCTCCCCCACACCTTCCATTTATCTGGGGAAATTTCACTTTATGTTCAATGAAGCCGATGTATGGGAGTGAGTGCCCACCATGCCACAGCGTCCCAGCAAGCGTTTGATGAATGAATGAGTGGATGAGCTCCCGTTCTAAGGATGCTGCTTGTGTCCCGTGAATAGAATCCAGATTTGTACTTTGCAGCGTTTCTCCTTGCTCTTTAAGGAGAGCTGTGGCCAACTGGGGTTCTCTCTGCCCAGCCAGCCCCTCTCCTATGCACCCCACGGATCTGATGCAACCTTGGATGGGATTGTGGGCTGCCTGGCCCACACAGGAGCTCGCCATGTGTTTAGGTGCATGGTCCTGGAGCCAGGTACCCGTGCTCCTCACAAGCCCTGTCAGGTGGGTGAGTTGCCTCCCATCTGTGAGAGCTGTGGTTGCAGGTGGGGGCGAGGGCTGTGCTAAGTGCATTATGGGTAGCGTGCTGGGAACCCTCATGGGCACTTGGGAAGCACTAACTGTTAGGTTTTATTCTTATTAGATGTATTGTTATGAGTTACTTGTTCTCTCCTGATAGGATTTATTGGCATTTACTCAAACTTCTTATTGTGCTAGTTGCAATAAAAAAGAAAGAAATAGATTCGCATAATTTGAGAACATCACACTTAGATCATTAGAAGCGATTCTCTTTAGTGTCTGTAAATTGAGTCCGGGCTCCCATCTGTGTCCTGAACTTCAGGGAAAACCCGAGCTCTCTGCCTGTGTGCAGCTGTGAAGTCAGGGCAGGGGATTGTGGCTGCTGGAGCCCCGTCTGGGGTAGCCAGTCCTGTGCATGTGTTCTCTGTGCCGTGTGTTTGTTCGGGGTGGGGGGGGGAGCTCCTGGCTGGGCGGAGAGTGCTGATGTCCTCCAGTGCACAGAGTCTGCCAAGTCCCCTTGCTTGCTTGGGGATAAATGTTGGTTTAAAACGGCGCTGCAACTCACTAGGCTAATCCTCCTCCTGTGGTGCTGGCACCCCGGGTTCTAGTCCCGGTTGGGGCGCCAGATTCTGTCCCATTTGCTCCTCTTCCAGTCCAGCTCTCTGCTGTGGCCAAGGAGTGCAGTGGAGGATGGCCCAAGTGCTTGGGCCCTGCACCTGCATGGGAGACCAGGAGGAAGCACCTGGCTCCTGGCTTCGGATCAGCGCAGCACCGGCTGCAGCGGCCATTTTGGGAGATGAACCAAAGGCAAAGGAAGACCTTTCTCTCACACTCTCTCTAACTCTGCCTGTCAAAAAAAATTAAATAAAACGTGCGGTTCACCAGAGCGATGCGCAGTTCGTTAGGAGGTGCAGCTCCTTATCAGCCCTGGGAAGGCAGATCAGGCGGCACCTCCTTGCTCTGCGCTCCGGCAACCAGAACCTGGCTACACAGGTACATGCGAGGGGCCTGCGACTGCCACGGATGTGCCCGGATCTTTGCATGCATCCACTTGCAAAATTCTGCTTCTCAATTGAAATGTGGCCAAACAGCACTTCTCAGATTGGTCCTCACACTCCAGTTTAGAGAATAACAGTGACCAAGCTTAGCGCGCTGCATTCCACGGCCTTGGCGGTGTCAGCCTGTGCCACGCTGTCGGGGGGGGGGGGGTGAATGCACTTGCTCTACTGGTTGGAGAAAGAAAAATGGGGAGTTTCTATTTATTATTTTTTAAAGATTTATTTATTTATTTGAAAGTCAGAGTTACACAGAGAGAGGAAAGGCAAGAGAGAGAGAGAGAGAGAGAGGTCTTCCATCCACTGGTTCACTCCCCATTTGGCTGCAACAGCTGGTGCTGTGCCGATCTGAAGCCAGGAGCCAACAGCCTCTTCCAGATCTCCCACGTGGGTGCAGGGGCCCAAGGACTTGGGCCATCCTCCACTGCTTTCCCTGGCCGCAGCAGAGAGCTGGATCACAAGAGGAGCAGCTGGGTCTCGAACCGGTGCCCATATGGGATGCCGGTGCTCTGAGCCAGGGCATTAACCCGCTGTGCCACAGCGCTGCCCAATGGGGAGTTTTTAAAATTACACCGTAGGAGAAACAAAAAGTACCATTTTATCTTTAAGCTTTGATGGGACCAAGATAAGAATTAGCATCTTCCACTTAGGCTCTGAAATCTAATGAAAAGGAGGTTTTTGTTTTAAAAAAATTAGCATTCTGAAACTCTGATTTGATACCCTAACCACCTCAGGTACCTTCTCGGTAATTTGAGTCTATTTGATTTTGTAAATACCAAATATGTCAGTTTTCCATCCATTGGTTCATCCTCCAGATGCCTTCAGTGGTGTTTTATGAGCCAGGCAAAATCCAGGAGCCAGGAGCTCCATGTCCAGGCCTCCAGTGTGGGTGGCAGGAACCCAAATCCTTGGGTCATCATCTGCTGACTCCCAGGTGCATTGACACCAAGCAGGGAGTAGCCAAGACTCAAACCTGGCACTCCCATATAGGATACTAGTGTCCCAAGCTGTGGCTTAACCTTCTGTGTCACCATGCCCACCATTATGAATATTCTTTTTAAAATTTTTTTTAAGAAAGCCAGCGCCGCGGCTCACTAGGCTAATCCTCTGCCTTGCGGCGCCGGCACACCAGGTTCTAGTCCCGGTCGGGGCGCCGGATTCTGTCCCCGTTGCCCCTCTTCCAGGCCAGCTCTCTGCTGTGGCCAGGGAGTGCTGTGGAGGATGGCCCAAGTGCTTGGGCCCTGCACCCCATGGGAGACCAGGATAAGCACCTGGCTCCTGCCTTCGGACCAGCGCGGTGCACCGGCCGCAGCACGCAGGCCACAGCGGCCATTGGAGGGTGAACCAATGGCAAAGGAAGACCTTTCTCTCTGTCTCTCTCTCTCACTGTCCACTCTGCCTGTCAAAAATACAAAAAAAAAAAAAAATTAAGATTTATATATCTGAGAAGGCAGTTTCAGACAGAAGGAGAGACAGAGAGAGAGAGAGAGAGGCGTTGCATCTGCTGGTTCACTTCCCAAGTGGTTGCAGTAGTCAGTGCTTGGAAGCCAGGTTTCAGGAGCTTCTTCTGAGTCCTCCACGTGGGTGCGGGGGCCCAAGGAGCTGGGCCATCTTCTGCTGCTTTCCAATGCCATCAGCAGGGAGCTGGATCAGAAGTGGAACAGCCAGGACTCAAAGTCAGAGTTACACAGAGAGAGAAGGAGAGGCAGAGAGAAAGAGAGAGAGAGCGAGTGAGAGAGGACTTCCATCTGCCGGTTCACTCCCTAATTGGCTTCGATGGCCGGAGCTGTGCTGATCCGAAGCCAGGAGCCAGTAGCTTCCTCTGGGTCTCCCATGTGGGTGCAGAGTCCCTGGGACTTGGGCCATCTTCTACTGCTTTCCCAGGCCATAGCAGAGAACTGGATGGGAAGTGGAGTAGGTGAGACTAGAACAAGCGCAGGTTGGGGCCTTAACCCGTTGCGCAACAGTGCCGGCCCCAGCAGCCACCCTTCTATGAATATTGTTGTCCAAGCCTTTTGTGGATGTAATTTTCATTTTCCCTCAGATAAGCAATTAGAATTTCTGGGCCAACGGGCACGTGCGTGATTTATGGTGTTAGAAACTTCCAGATAGTTCTCCAAAAGCGTTGCACCACTTTTCTTCAGCACCGTTCGTCCTCTCGGTCTGTGTCCGACTCAACATTTAGCGCTGTCGGGCTTCTGTACTTAGGGTAAAAGGATCTCTCTTTGTGATTTTAATTTTTAGTTACCTTATCACGAGTCCCTACTTATTTTGATACTTGCCACTTATGAAATACTTCCTTAAGTGTATTTTTACTTTCTGTTCTTTTTATTAATCTTCAGAGTTTGCTTTTGATTTGACAATTTTCCCTAGTGGTATCTTTTGATAACCAGAAATTTTTAATTTTGTTGAAGCCTAATGTATCATTTTTAAAAAATAGTTATGCATTCGAGTTTTGCCTAACCAAATTTCACAACATTGTCTACATTGTCTGTTGTAACAGCACCAGCTCCATTTGGAGTTTAGGTAAAATCCGATTTGAAAGTCACATTTTCAGTTGCATTGGTTGCATTTCCACTGCCTGGTTGCCACAGGTGAGCGGCTGCCCCGCTGGGTGGCTCAGAGAGGATCCCATCCCTGCAGAGAGTCCGGCTGGAGCTCACTGACTGAAGCAGGTTCACGCTTTTAGCGCTGAGCCTCAGCAATGCAGAACGTGCATTCGCCAAAGTTCAGCATCCACGTATGAGAAAGTCTCTCCGCACGCTAGGAATAGACAGGCGTCCTCCGTGAGATACAGACTTAAGAAAGGTTGTCGCTAACATTGTCTTTGACACTTTGAAAGCTTGTCCTTTGAGTCAGCAATGAGGCAAGTGTGTCTCTTCTCTGCACATCTGTTTACTGTCCTGCAAATGTGCAATAAAGGAAGGAAAAGTAAGGAAAGATCTTAAAAAAGGGAAAGAAAGAAGTAAAACCATTTCACCCAATGTGACTGTGTACACAGAAACTGTGAGGAGTTTTAAATAAACCAGAAACCAACCAACCAACAAACCAAATAAAAAACTAGGGAAAGCTGAGATGCAAGTCTTAATCATTCCACAGTGTAAGCGTAGAGCAAACCATCACAGTGTATTTTGTTAGTATAAGTAATTATTACTTGTAGACCGGCGCCGCGGCTCACTAGGCTAATCCTCCGCCTTGCGGTGCCGGCACACCAGGTTCTAGTCCCGGTCGGGGCGCCGGATTCTGTCCCCGTTGCCCCTCTTCCAGGCCAGCTCTCTGCTATGGCCCGGGAGTGCAGTGGAGGATGGCCCAAGTGCTTGGGCCCTGCACCCCATGGGAGACCAGGAGAAGCACCTGGCTCCTGCCATCGGATCAGCGCGGTGCGCCAACCGTGGTGCGCCAGCCGCGGCGGCCATTGGAAGGTGAACCAACGGCAAAGGAAGACCGTTCTCTCTGTCTCTCTCTCTCACTGTCCACTCTGCCTGTCAAAAAAAAAAAAAAAAAAAAAAAACTTGTCAATAAGAAAACATTAAGATAAAAGAAAAAAATCAACTATATATGTGTGTGTGTGTGTATATATATATATGTATACATATAAAATATATAAAATTGGAAAATTAAATTGAAAGTATAGGACAGTTGATTGTATTATCAAAAATCATCAATTTGGGGCCCTGGCCTGAAGCACTGGCATCCCACATGCGCGCCGGTTCTATTCTTTGCTGCTCCTCTTCTGATCCAGCTCTGTTGTGGCCTGGGAAGATGCAGTAGAAGATGGCCCAAGTCCTTGGGCCCCTGCACCCATGTGGGAGACCTGGAAGAAGCTCTTGACTTTGGATCAGCTCAGCTCTGGCTGTTGCAACCATCTGGGGAGTGAACCAGTGGATGGAAGACCTTTCTCTCTCTCTCTCTACCTCTCTCTGTAACTCTGACTTTCAAATAAATAAAATAAATCTTTAAAAAAATCAATTTTTATGGAATGGATTTAGCTAGGAGACATTAAAAAAAGAATAACCTGAGAGATATGTTCATGGACCGAAAAACAAGATACTGCTTGAATATCTATTTTCTCCAAGTTAGTCAATCTTTTCAGTGCAATCTCAATAAAAAAAAATCCTAGCATTTTTTTTTTTTTTTAAGATTTATTTTATTTATTTGAAAGAGTTACAGAGAGCGAGGTCTTCCATCCACTGGTTAACTCCCCAAATGGCCTCAACGGCTGGAGCTGTGCCAATCTGAAGCCAGGAGCCAGGAGCCTCCTCCGGGTCTCCCATGCGGGTGCAGGGGCCCAAGGATCTGGATCATCCTCCACTGCCCTCCCAGGCCACAACAGAGAGCTGGATGGGAAGAGGAGCAGCCGGGACTAGAACCGACACCCATATGGGGTGCCGGTGCCTCAGGCCAGGGCTTTAACCCACTGCGCCACAGCACCGGCCCCATAAATCCTAGCATTTTTTAAAAAGAATTTATTTTATTTATTTGAAATGCAGAGTTACAAAGTCACAGAAAGACAGATCTTCCCATAGATAGAAATCACTCCCCAAGTGGGTGCAGCAGGTGGGACTGAGCCAGGTAGGAGCCAGGAGCTTCCTCTAGATCTCCCCCATGGGAACAAGGGAGCAAGCATTTGAACCATCTTCTGCTACTTTCTCAGGCCATTAGCAGAGAGCTGCATCAGAAATGGAGCAGACAGAACTCGAACCCATTTGGCATGCTGGCATGACAGGCAGTTGCTTTACCTGCTACACCACAATCCTAGGCTCCCCTTACCACGTTTTTCTAACAAAAACATCTATAGTTTATATGAAAATACAAAATACTTACAATTGCCCAGTTTTTCAGAAGCACCAAACTTCAAGGCTTACTATAAAACTTCAGTAACCAAGGTAGTACAGCACTGGAATAACGGGAGATAAAAAGATCAATGGCGGAGAATACCGTATACAGAATTACCCACTTTAAGCCTTCTTCTCCTTTATTTATTTCTTTATTTAATTGAAAGTCAGAGTTACAGAGAGATGCAGAGACAGAGAGAGAGACATAGATGTTCCATCCACGGGGTCACCCCCCAAATGGCTCAACTGCTGGGGGCTGGGCCAGGCTGAAGCCAGGAGCTTCTTCTGGGTCTCCCACATGGGTGCAGAGGCCCAGGGACTTGGGCCATCTTTTGCAGCTTTCCCAGCCTCATTAGCAGGTAGCTAGATCAAAAATGGAGCAGCCAAATCTCGAACCAGTTCCTTTATGGGATGATGGCGGCTTAACTTGCTGTGCCACAATGCCAACCTCAAATCTTTTGTTTTATAACCACAGTTCTTGCAGCATAAATGGCCTTCCCTCCGATGTTAATGATGGCAGAGTCTCTCCTCTAACCTCTGCCTTTTCCAACTGTGCAATAATCCACTTTAGGGTTGGATCATAGTTTATGTAACCAGTCTCAAATGATGGCATGTTTTTGTTTATATGTCTTTACCACTGGAGAAAATGCTGCTATTAATATAATACATTTGCAATAGTTTCTCTAGGACAGGTTACTAGGAATGGAACTGCTGGTCTCAGAGGATTTGAAGTTTGCATCCTAACATGTTGCTACTTGATTTTGTAACCCACATGGCTGGTTTACACTCTTACAAAGTATCACTCCTGTTTTCCCATCAGCAGTCTTGACTTCCCCAATCATGAGGCAAAAATGACATCCTCCCAATTGATGAGGCAAACATTTGACTTGTTATTTTAATTTCCATGTTTTTTGTTAATAAAATTGATTGTTTTTAAAGATGTTTCTAGTTTTTTCATTTAAGTTAACTTTCTCATGTACCCTGAAGCTTTGAGTAATTATTTATCATTACAACTTTCTTATCCTTTGACTTATAGCAAAATAGAAAAATATTTTTCATTGTCATTTTTCCCCAAAATGTTAAAAAAAAAGTATCTATGAACTCGGCACTTAATTTTGGTGTCTAATATAAAATCTATTTGTATGAACTGCCTATTATGTCCGTTGTGGAATGGAAAATTTTAAATATAATTCTGATGAGTTTCTGTGTGTTATACATTGTGTAAAGTTATTTATTATGAGGAATGTTTCAAATATTTTCCGTTAGAGAGTTGCTTGTTTTTTGATCACAACTTAGAATCATACAAACTAAGAGGAATGTGATTATCATGCTTTCAATGCAAAATCTTTTTGGGGAATTCTAGGGAGTATAAAAAGTGTTTCTAAATCTTTTAAATATCCTCGTTTATTGTTTCTACCTTTTTATATAAAGAGTCTTACATAATTCTTTGAAATATCGGAATGTTTTCTGTTCAAAAAATTCTCTCAACAATTTCTATATGCCACGTAAGTACTTGTTTTAGCAAACTAGTTACGGAAAATCAACTAAAATGCACACGGATGGCTGAGGTTCTTTCCAAGAACTTGTCTTTTTCTATTGTGGTACCACATGGACAGTTTGCTCACGTGTTTTGTGGTGTGTGGTCACTCACATTTACCACATCCACGGTGCTAAAAACCCATCACCTACCTAATTCCAGGTCATCTTTGCCGGAGGTCATTTTTGAGAAAACAGTTTGTGGTTCTGTTGAGCTCCCTTGCAAGTCCTTTTGGTTTTGTTCTTTAGCATTGGGAAAGCCAGCTCACCTCCTGGAGTTCCTGCTTCCTCCCACTCTGGCGTCCTGGGGCTGCAGACATTAGCTCCGATGTTACATTAAATGCTCAGAACAACAGCGAACGTGCAGCACGTGCCTACTGTTTGCTCAGACCTTGCACTTCTGAGCCATGTTTTATCACTCAATTCGTGTGATTAGAAAACATTGTATGAATATGCATGTACCAAGTGGAAACCACGCTAAAAATAACTGCGGATTTCTGTCTGAGTTAAGGATTGAGGTCTTGTAGTCGCCTGCGCTTCTCCTTACTGTGTTTCCATTGCACACAGGAAGCTGACGAAAGTGTTGAGGAACTACGTGGACAACGCAGAGAAGCCGGGGATCAATGACCAGCTGTACAAGGCTATGAAAGCTTTGGAGTACATCTTCAAGTTCATCGTGCGCTCACGGATCCTGTTCAACCAGTAGGTAGCCCTGTGCAGGTTCTCCAGACACCCGTGACTGCCCCCTCTCCTGCCGTCTCACGGGTTCTCCCCTGTCCCTTCCCCCTCCCTTTCCTAGCTTCCTAGCTTGACCGACACACAGAGCGCAGTCCTGGGGTGGGGTTACCGTGTCTGCCTCCACTGCCCCCTGGGAAGTCTGGTGCCAGTGCTGCCCGTGGGACCCGGTCCCTGAGTCAGAAGTGCATGGCTGCCCATCCATCCGTCTACTGAGAACCTTTGCAGCGCCCCACGTGCACTGTGGTCTGTTCAGTTTGTCTTGCTAGAGCAAAACACCCACAAGAACAAACTGAAGTGAAACACAAGAGACGCTAATGCAGAGCCGACATCGAGTGACATCGCCTTGCTCGCTTCCCCTCTCCCCCGCCTGCGTGGGATTCTGTTTCCAGCCATGGGTTCCTCCACGTGGACTCTCCCTGGGGCAGCTGTTCTGCTGCCTTCTCTTAGTGACTTTTTTCACTTACTGTCAGGATGGACTTTGGAATTATTTTTGAACTTTAAAAAAATCAGGCTATTCATGACTTTATTATTATTATTATTATTATTTTTTTTTTTTGACAGGCAGAGTGGACAGTGAGAGAGAGAGACAGAGAGAGAAAGGTCTTCCTTTTGCCGTTGGTTCACCCTCCAATGGCCGCCGCGGTAGGCGCACTGCGGCCGGCGCACCGCGCTGATCCGATGGCAGGAGCCAGGTGTTTATCCTGGTCTCCCATGGGGTGCAGGGCCCAAGGGCTTGGGCCATCCTCCACTGCACTCCCTGGCCACAGCAGAGAGCTGGCCTGGAAGAGGGGCAACCGGGACAGGATCGGTGCCCCGACCGGGACTAGAACCCGGTGTGCCGGCGCCGCTAGGCGGAGGATTAGCCTATTGAGCCGCGGCGCCGGCCATGACTTTATTATTTTACAGAGAACATTTAGATACATACGTATGCATAAATATGTGGTCTATTGTTTTTTAAGATTTATTTATTTATTTGAAAGGCAGAATTACAGAGAGAAGAGGGAGATAAATAGAAGGAGAGAGATCTTCTGTCTGCTGATTTCTCAAATGACTGTGATGACCAGGGCTGGGCCAGGCTGAAGCCAGGTGCCTCGAACTCCATCTGGGTTTCCCACTTGGTAGCAAGAGCCCAAAGACTTGGCTCATTCTCCACTGCTTTCCCAGGCCATTAGCAGGGAGCTGGATTGGCAGTAGAGCAGCCAGGACTCAAACTGGCGCCCACATGGGATGCTGCATCACCAGCCGTGCCACAGTGCTAACCTCGAGTGTGTGGTCTTTACAGCTAATGCTGCTTTGGAAAAGAGTGAGGTGGCCCAGGTGTACCCGTAACAAAGTATTTTGTTGCCTCTTTCTTTCAATTCCATGACACGAATGGCCTAAAATCTTAAAATTATTGTCCATATAGTTTATTGAGTTTGATCAGCCTTACAGTAGTTAGGAATATGACTGGCTGTGTATAATATAAAATTCCAATTTATTTTTTTTAATATTTATTTATTTATTTGAAAGTCAGAGTTACACAGAGAAAGGAGAGGCAGAGAAAGAGAGGTCTTCCATCCACTGGTTCATTCTCCAATTGGCCGCAGTGGCCAGAGCTGTGCCAATCCGAAGCCAGGAGCCAGGAGCTTCTTCTGGGTCTCCTATGTGAGTGCAGGGGCCCAAGGACTTGGGCCATCTTCTACTGCTTTCCCAGGCCATAGCAGAGAGCTGGATCAGAAGTGGAGCAGCTGGGTCTCGAACCAGCGCCCATACAGGATGCCGGTGCTTCAGGCCAGGCGTTAAGCAGTTGCACCATAGCGCCGGCCCCAAACTCCAATTTATTTGATTTAACTTGAGAAGATTCGCTCTTGGCACACAGGGGAAGAGTTCAGAGCCCTGCAGTTTGCTCCAAGGGGTGTTTGTGCCATTGTCACCTTTCCCTTGCTGCCTCGGCCTACTGTATATCCTGGTTCCCAGGTGTTGCCTGCCCCGCCTGGCATCACCCTGTACTCCAGGCCGTGGTGGGGAAAGACATGGGGTAAATAGCTCTGCCACACACTTGATTTTCAAAGAGTTCCCTCCTTCCCTACAGAACTGCATACTATGCTTTCATCTCATTGGCAGAACTAGGTCACATGACCACACTAGCTGCAAGGGAGGTTGGAACAGATTTTTAGGTGGACTGAGTGATGTTTTCTGCACAAACAGTTACTGGCAGATCTAAAGATTGGATTAGGCAAGTAAAAGTCTCTTTTTCATACTTTTAACCCACATTTTCTGTTGCCTGAGAGCATGGAACTTCCTAACTCATTTCAGGCCATTAAATTTTAGATAGTTTGGCTCTTTCGAGCCATCCTTCACCATTAGGTTAAGGCTCAGTCTCGGGCCGGCCTTGTGGTCTACTAGGTTAAGCTGCTGCCTACAATGCTGCCCTCCCATGTGGGCATCAGTTTGAGTCCCGACTGCTTCACTTCTGATCCAGCTCCCTGCTCATGCACCTGAGAAACCAGCTGAGGATGGCTCACATGCTTGGGCCCCTGCACCCACGTCAGGGACCCAGAGGAAGCTCCTGGCTTCAGCCTGGCCCAACTCCAGCCATTGAGGGCATTGGGAGTGAACCAGCAAATGGGTGATTTTTCTCTCTGTCTCTCTGTAAATCTGCTTTTCACATAAATACATTTTTTTCATTAAAAAAAAAGAAGACTCAGCGTCTGGGACTCCTGGTGCCTGCCTCTCTGATTTGTAATCAGAGTTGTATGTGACCTGCAGATGTGAGTTTGTCCTATGGGGTCACCTAGAAATGAGAAATAACCAGCCGGCTTTTGTCTGTGGCACAGCTAGTGCTTTGTGGCTGATTGCCCAGGCAATACCTCTACTCCAGTGCCAGGCACATAGATGATCCCCTGCCTGCCTCTGTTCTCTTAGGCTCAAATAAAAACCACACCTGATCTCGAACTATCTTTGCGGGGTAAGTTGTTTCTCAGAACTGGTGAGAGTGTTGAAGACACAAGGTGATTAATACTGAGTAGCAGCAATTGCTACAAATCCGTGAGGCTTCCTGTGCTCTCAGAGCTCCCATGTGGGCATCGCTGGCCTTGTCCCTCCCAGTTCTGTAGCCATCTGTAGTGGTTAGGAGCCTTGTCTTCTTCCTCTCTTCCTGTCCCTTCTTTGTTCCTTCCTGCATCCATGAATACTTCATGGGCTTTTTAACCCCCTGATGATATCCTAGACTTTAATAGTTCATTGTTGTTCTTCTGTTTCTCAAAATGTTTTTAAAATGTGGATCCTAGCTGCTTACTACAGTTCTTGAGGCAAGAGAATGATGGAACATTTATTTCAAAATGGAGAGCGCAGTTGTAGCCACGTTGTGTGGCTATGATGAACACTTCTTCTTTATAAAGACTTGTTTGAAAGGCAGAGGGATAGAGAGGGAGAGAGATCTTCATCCTCTGCTTTGCTCCCCAAATGACTGCAGCAGTGAGGGCTTGGCCAGGCTGTAGCTGGGAGCCAGGAACTCCATCCGGATCTCCCACGTGGGCATCAGGGGCCTAAGTGCTTCTTCTGCTGCTTTCTCAGTTGCATTATCAGGGAGCTGGATTAGAAGTGGAACAGCTGGAACTCAAAGTGGAGCTCTCATGGGATGCCAGTGTCACAAGTGGTGGCTTAACCTACTGTGCTACAAGGCCGGCCCTGATAAATACTTAAATTTGTGCACTAGAAGTGTTGGAAGATGTTTAGTGTCTTACAGATTGTATTTTAGGAAACAGCTCATCATCTGAAAATTATGGATGATAGGGCTAAGCCCCTTGGTAATCTCACCCCCAGCCATTTTCCGGGAGCATTCGCCAGAGATATCAAAGGCCATAGTTCAGGATGAAATCCCATTCTTGTTCCATAGGCTACGTAGAGGAAAAGCTGTCCCGTGGCCCATGCCGATGCCTGGAGTATCTGGTCCCTAACAAGCTCTAAATGGGTCTCATGTGTGGTGTTTGCAGCTGTGGGGAAGAAAACAAACCAGGACTCATTTTCTTACCTGCAACACATTTATTACCTTGGGAGAAAAACAATTGTGTTCACAGCTGGAATTGACAAGTTGCTTTTCCTTTTGCAGTTGGAGTAAACTTTTGTGATGTTTTATTTTTCTTCCTCTTTCCAAAAGGGCTGCTGTGTTTGCGTGCAATGCAGGAGCGTTGTTCAGTTCTATGATAATTGACAGTAATTACTCACCCAGAGAAGAAAGAGGTGGAACTTTGGAGGTGAAGATATTGAAGCTTGTCACGGTTATTTTTCTGTCTTTCTTGCTATGCAGTTCCATATTTTTGGTTGTGTTTAGAAAACTCATTTTGCATTGAAATGAGAACAGCAGTTTAACAGCTCTGGCCCAAAGACGTTTGGTTTCTAGGGAAACTCACTGAAGACTCCCGACAGCCTGGGTCCTGCTCTGCTGACTTTTGTTTGTCTGTGTTTTCTGTGTGGGCGGATCACATTAACTCCTCAGTAAGAAAACAGAGACATCTCGCTTCAGACCTGAATTAAATCGCTAAGTCTGGTTATCGCTTGACTTTGTGTCTTTCCTGTGCTCGGTAGAGTTTTGGCTTGTTGCCTGGTGTTAGCTTTGTGAATAATTAGTTATTGATCATGCATAAGTTGTGCAGATCTGTCTTCTTGCTTGCGTCCGCTGGGCCACAGGGTAGAGTGTAGTTAATAAACAAAGATCCCGTCGTTCCTAGTTAGTGGATGCGTAGACTTTGTCTGTTTGTCAGTGTCTCTGAGGCCTTCTTCCTCCTCCTCAGGCTGAGCTGAGCTGGTGGCTCCTGTTTTTATTTGATAAAGCCACAAGGAGCTTGTAGAGACGTAGTGACATTTCATTCCGTAGAGATGCTGTGGAGGGTTCACTGCCTAATTATTCCTGTGTTCCAGACATGTTGGATGACAGCAGAGAAACTGATTACCAAGATTCCTCCTTGAAAGGTTCTTGGTAGGATTTTAAATATGTTAAAGACTCAAGAGTTATGCCTTATAGATTTTGGGGCCACGTTATTGTGGGCATACCGGTTTATCATTATGATGTCTTTCTTGTGAGTCTACGTCTAAATCAAGATAAAAAGTTTCTGTTTATCTGTTGTTTATTATTTGCATTGAATGCCATTTTCATTCTGTTTTTTTAACCTTTCCATTCTTTTATGTTTGAGATGCACTATAAGCAGCAATCTATATTTTTATTTCCTCGATTCTAAGAATCCTTTAACTATAATGTAATTATATAATACATATATTGTAATTATACATATAATGTAATTAAGGAGTTTGGTGGGTTTGTATCTACTATATTTCTATTAATTTTCTCTTAATTTTACACTTATTTACTTGAAAGGCAGAGTGACAGAAAGGGGGGGACACACATGCACACAGACACAAACGTAGAGCAGGAGAGACAGACAGTTCTTCATCTTCTGGTTCATTTCCAGAATGGCTGCAACTTCCAGTTCTGGGTCAGGTCTAAGCGAGGAGCTGGGAATTCCATGTTGGTCTGCCATGTGAGTGGCAGAAACCCAACAACGTGTGTCATCTTCCACGGCCTCCCCTGTGCATTGGTAGGAAACAGGATTGAAAATGGGTCATCTGCTGGGACTTGGAACCATCTTCTCAAATGGGATGCCTGTGTTGTAAGAGGTGGCTTAACCTGTTGTGCCGCAATGCCAGCCCCTATGAACTCTCTCTCTTTCTCTTTTTGTAAGATTTATTTTAGTTATGAAAGGCAGAGTTACAGAGAGAGAGAGGAAGAGAGAGAGAGAGATCTTGCATCTGCTGGTTCACTCACCAAACGGCTGAAATGGCCGGGGCTGGGCCAGGCCAAAACCAGGAGCCAGGGGCTTCTTCTGGGTCTTCTATGTGGGTGCAGGGCCCAAGCAGTTGGGCCATCCTCCACTGTCTTCCCAGTGGGGAGCTGGATCTGAAGTGAAGCAGCTGGGACTCGAATCAGCTCCCATATGGGATGCTGGCTCTACAGGCAGAGGTTTACCTGCAATGCCACAATGCTGGCTCCTAAATTTCTTTTTTTGATTTTTTTTTTTTTGACAGGCAGAGTGGACAGTGAGAGAGAAATACAGAGAGAAAGGTCTTCCTTTGCCGTTGGTTCACCCTCCAATGGCCGCCGCGGTAGCGCACTGCGGCCGGCGCACCGCGCTGATCCGATGGCAAGAGCCAGGTGCTTCCTCCTGGTCTCCCATGGGGTGCAGGGCCCAAGCACTTGGGCCATCCTCCACTGCACTCCCAGGCCACAGCAGAGAGCTGGCCTGGAAGAGGGGCAACCGGGACAGGATCGGTGCCCCGACCGGGACTAGAACCTGGTGTGCCGGCGCCGCAAGGCGGAGGATTAGCCTAGTGAGCCGCGGCGCCGGCCCTAAATTTCTTTTTTAATCACTTGTGTTATGTTTAACATTTCTTTCTTTTCTGCTTTTTAAAAAAATATCAGCCAAACTTTTATTTTTTTTAAGGTTTGTTAATTTAATTGAAAGGGAGAATGACAGGGAGAGAATCAGAGAGAAAAGAGAAGCTTCCATTGCTGGTTCACTCCTGAAATGCCCAGAACAGCTGGGGCTGGTCTGAGCTCAGGGCAGGGTTCTGGAACTCCACCCGTTCCTCACACCTGTGTGACAGCAGCCCAAGCACTTGGGCCTCCTTCCGCTGCTTTCTCAGTTACGTTAGCAGGGAGCTGGATCAGCAGTGGAGCAGCCAGGACTTGAACCAGCTCCTGTATGGGATACCAGCGTCATAAGCAGCTGCTTAACGTGCTACACCACAGCATCCACTCCCAAACTTTTCTTTCTCCTTCCCCTTCCCTTCTCTCCCTCTTTCTCTCTTTTTAAAGATTTATTTATTTATTTGAGAGACAGAATTACAGACGGAGAGAAAGGTCTTCCATCTACTGATTCACTTCCCAAATGGCCACAATGGCCAGAGCTGGGCTGATCCAAAGCCAGGAGCCAGGAGTTTCTTCCAGGCCACCCCTGTGGGTGCAGAGGCCCAAGCACTTTGATCCAGCAGAGTGGATAGGAAGAGGAGCAGCTGGGACACGATCCAGTGCCCACATGGGACGCCGGCACCGCAGGTGGAGGCTTAGCCTACTACTACACCACAGTGCTGGCTCCCCAAACCTTTTCTTTTTATCATCCCATTTTTTGTTCTTTAAGTAAGTTAGTTAAACATGGTCTTAGTATTTTTTTAATGATGATCTTAGAAATGAAAACAGGTATGTTGGACTTGTTATACAATAATTCAGATTGTTACTCTCTTGGTAATGCTGGATACAGCTGGAAAAATAGAGCACTTAAACCCCACGTGTTCCCTGTCTCTCTCGTGTGATCATTGTGTGTCTGCATATTTTAAACTCTGTAAGACATGGTGGTTCTGTGTAGCTGATATTCAGTTTATATGTTTTATGTTCACGGTTGTTTTTCTTCCTTCCTTCAGTCCCACGTTGCCCTCTGGGATCACTTTCCCCTGGCCAGAGAACTCTCTGTGGGATTCCTTTTAGTCTAAGTCAGCTACAGGGTTTGCTTTGATCAAAGTGTTTCATCCCTTCCAAGTAACACGGCCTTTGAGGTTGGCAGGTATCTCCCCCTTCCAGATGGAGTTCTGCTCCCTTCAGGGTTCCACTGTTTCTGGGGAGAAGTCAGATTTTGTATGCGTTGTTTTGTCTTTGAAGGTGAATTGTATTTGTTTTCCACTTCTCATTGCTTTTTGTCTCTGTGGTTGTTGGCAGTCTTGCCATGAGTTGCATAGGAATGCTTTGCTTCTTACTTACCCTCCTTGGATCATCTCGCTGCTCTAGCATTGCCCTGTCGCCCTGCTGTCCTTGGCCCTCAGTTCACGCGCCCGCCCATCTCTCTTCTCTGTGTGTTCCTCCTCTGTGCTTCTACTTCATTGTTTTTCTGAGGATTGTCTTTCTTTTCGCTAATTTTGTCTCTTGTTGTGTCTGCTCTCAAACTCATAGATTGGATTCTTAATTTAACAGATTGTAATGTTGTAGTTTTAGGATTTCCATTGGATTCTTTTTAAAAATGTTCTTCTCTGGGTTCATTTTCTATTTATTTATATCTACTTGAAGGAGCAAGAGAGAGGGGGAGAGAGAGAGAAATAGAGATCCATCCATCGTCTATTTGCTGTCTCATTCCTCAAATGTCTACAATAGTCAGGCTGGGCCAGATTGAAGCCAGGTGCCCAGAACTCCATCTGGGTCTCCCAGTGGGTGGCAGGGGCCCAAACACTCAAGCCATCACCTGCTGCCTGCCATGATGCTGAATGAGAAGCAGAGAAGCCAGGACAGAAATCAGCACTCCATCCAACTGGGGATCTGGGCGTCCTAATTGGGGGATTGACCCCCTGTGTCACAATGACTTCTACTGATTCTTTTTTTAATTTTTTAAATTCTTTTTTCAAAATTTTATCTACTAAAGTGTTGTTTGCCTTCTGTTCTCTATTTTATTGGTTTTAAAATATAATAAATTGTAATTATCTGATTTTTTTATTGGCCACGGGCAGTGTCTGGATCACCTGTGGGTCTATTTCTGTCACCTTCTTTGGCTCTTTGGTCTGGCCATGTGCTCTGGTCTTTGGTTGCCTTTCATCATTTTTGGTTGAAGGCAGGATTGTGTGTATGTCAAGCTGTAAAAGCTCAAGATAATGGGTTCTTCCCCCAGGGGTGACTCATCCTGTCTCTTCTAGGCTGAGAAAGTGGGGCTGATCAGAGATCATCTGAACTCGGTCAGGTTCATGCTGTAGCCTTGGGGATCCGAGTCTGCCTCGCTTTGTCCCTGGTTCTCCAGGGTTTTCCCCTGAGAGTCTACAGAGTTCCCTAGGACCCTTCTTGCTGGCAGGTTCCAGACTCTTGGCGCTTTCTCTGTAACCTGAGAACAAGTCCACCCTGCTCTGCAGAGGTTTTCCTCTTGAGGCTTGCTTTCCACCCCATGCTGCCTGGCGTTGGCAGGTGTCCTGGGGGTGGGGAGGGATGGGTGGGAGCTGGAGCTGCAGTGGCACCTGTGGCCAGCATGCATGCTTCCACGATCTCCATTGTTTGGTCACCATTTAGGCAGATCTTTTCTGAAGCAGATGTAATGGATTGCAGCTTCTGGGGTTACACAAAATTCCTTGCTTTGCAGTGGAATGGATTTAAATATAAGATTACCTCTAGGGTAATTCATTATCACTTAGTTCAC
The DNA here is from genome assembly GCF_033115175.1 of Lepus europaeus. Lineage (NCBI taxonomy): Eukaryota > Metazoa > Chordata > Mammalia > Lagomorpha > Leporidae > Lepus > Lepus europaeus. The sequence goes on along the minus strand of NC_084843.1, from coordinate 4,705,880 downwards.
AGAATTTTCTGTTGTACACAAGTTTTCAGGTGTGGTATACTTTTAATTAGGCAAAAAACTACTCAGTATTAATAAAACATTTGAGTTGCAACATTTTAAAATGCAAATGTGTTGCTTTTTAGTAACACAGCAGCTTGAAGTAAGTACAAATAGTTTATAGATGAAGCTTATTTATAATTTGCAACATGTATTGGCACACACATACCTGATGTGCAGATATCTCATTATCCATTTATGGAATGTGCTCCACCTCCGGAACAGTTTCCAGTTACCAGCAGCTCTTTAAGATGAATGGATTTGTCGTTAGCATCCTTACTCGGGAATAATATAATTTTAAATGTACTATTATAACGTCATTTTCAAGTGGTGACAAGATTATGTCAAATTTAGGCAATTAAGTGTCTTTGTGATTGTCAGTTACATGACATTTTGAGTTTAAAAATACTGGCAGAGAAAAGACACCAAATATGAATGTGGTGGTTTCTGTTGGGTGGGGACAACGCCGAATTTCTTCCTCCTTCTTCCTTCCTCTCCCCTTCCCCCTGTTCCTGCCTTTCTCTATCCCTTTCTCTCTGTAAACTGGAGCACTTCAGAAAGTTTGCGGATAAATGGAATTAAGTGATTTTTTTTTAATTAAACTTTTATTTAATGAATATAAATTTCCAAAGTACAGCTCATGGGTTACAATGGCTTCCCCCTCCCAAAACTTCCCTCCCACCCACAACCCTCCCCTTTCCCGCTCCCTCTCCCCTTCCAATCACATCATGAATCATTTTCAATTCTCTTTATATACAAAAGATCAGTTTAGTATAAATTAGGTAACGATTTCAACAGTTTGCCCCCATATAGCAACACAAAGTGAAAAAAAAAATACTGTTGGAGTACTAGTTATAGCATTAAATAAGAGTGTACAGCACATTAAAGGCAGAGATCCTACATAATATTTTTTTTAAAAAATTAATTAATTTTCTATGCCATTTCCAATTTAACACCAGGTTTTTTTTTTTTTTTTTTCATTTCCAATTATCTTTATATACAGGGGATTGATTCAGTATATAATTAGTAAGGATCTCATCAGTTTGTACCCACGCAGAAACACAAAGTGTAAAAATACTGTTTCAGTACTAGTTAGAATTAAGTGATATTTTATCTCAGTGCAAAAAATGTTGAGAGCTGGACCAGACGATGTTGTGCGCTAGGTTAAGCTGCCGCTTACAACTTTGGCTTCCATGTGCAAGCTCCAGGTTCTGGCTGCTCTGCCTTCAGTCTGGCTCCAGAATAGCATGCCTCCGAAGGCCCCGGAAGGCGGCAAAGTGCTCGGGTCCCTGCCACTCCCAGGGGCGCCCTGGATGGAGTTCCTGACTCTTAGCTTTGCCTTTGGACTGTCCCAATCCCAGCTTGTAGCCATATGTGGAATGAACCAGGAGATGGAAAAATTCTCTCTCTCACTCTGCTTTTCAAGTCAATCAATCTGAAAAATTGAAACCCACGTGTAGTTTTTTTTTTTTTTTTTTTGGACAGGTAGAGTAGACAGTGAGAGAGAGAGAGACAGAGAAAGGTCTTCCTTTTTCTGTTGGTTCAGCCCCCAATGGCTGCTGCGGCCGGCGCACCGTGCTGCTGATCCGAAGCCAGGAGCCAGGTGCCTCTCCTGGTCTCCCATGGGGTGCAGGGCCCAAGGACTTGGGCCATCCTCCACTGCCCTCCGGGCCACAGCAGAGAGCTGGACTGGAAGAGGGGCAACTGAGACAGAATCCGGCGCCCGGACCGGGACTAGAACCCGGGGTGCCGGTGCCGCAGGCGGAGGATTAGCCTAGTAAGCCGCGGCACTGGCCCCACGTATAGTTTTTTTATACTGTGTTTTTCATGAACTTTAAGACGCCCCATATTTTGTGTTTTTTAGATTTTTACAAAGTACATTATGTTACACTGAAAATAGCAATAGATGTTTCATTAAGATCCAGTTTCTTTCATGTGGCTGCTCTCTGCCTGATGGCCTGCTCTGGGGTATTCTGCTTGCCCAGTCGCCTTCTTTGTGGTGGATTTTGAAGTTGTCAAACATTCCGAGTTGTCCCAGGCAGCTGCCTGTCGGTGCCCAATCAGACGGCAGAGGTCTTCTCCACGGGTGCTCACGGTGTCTCCTGTTTCCTTGCAGACTCTACGAGAATAAGGGAGAGGCCGACTTCGTGGAGTCACTGCTGCAGCTGTTCCGGTCCATCAACGACATGATGAGCAGCTTGTCGGACCAGACGGTCAGGGTGAAGGTGGGTGCAGGCCACGCTCAGGTCAACCTTGAGATGGTCAAGGTGAAGTTGGGTGCTGGCCACGCCCGTGTCAACCTGAGATGAACATCAGGGTGGAGGTGGGTGCTGGCCACGCCCAGGTCCACCTTGATTGAAGGGTTCTGCCGTGGGCTGGGGAATGTACACCTGGGATGCCCGTGGAGGGCGGGGCTGTCTTTGACAGGGAACAGAACCACGCTCCCTGTGCAGGTCAGTTCTTTGTCCTTCTTCCCGAGGTACTGTGACATATTTTCATGGTTTGTTACTTTGCTTTTTGGTATCAAGAGTTCTGAATTTGTTATTTACGGAGAGTTCTGTGTGAATTGTGATTTACAGCTAGTGTGTCGCGGAGTCCCGGCACCTGGGAGGCTGAGACGGATGGTGCCCAGGCACGGGCCAGACCTCCCACGGTGTCCTGGCACTGGGTCCCTGTCCTTGGGCAGGCTCCTGCCTCTGCAGAACCGGGGTTCAGCCTCTGCCAGCTTCTTTCCTGCCCACTGAAGGCCTTCCTCTGTCCTGTTGGCCTTTGGAGGAGACGTGGCTTCATCCAGGGCGCGCACTGGTGTGTGGGTGCCCAGGAGGCACAGTGGAGGCAGGGCCCCTGGGGCATCCCGGGACCCCGGACCCCAGTTCTGGGGAAGTTAGGGGGCTGATTTATGACCGAAGCTGTCAGTCTGCAGGGCGTCCCTGCACTGATTCCTTCAGAGAGTGAGAGTCTTTCGGATGATTAACCAACAGCTTGCACTTAGAAGCTCGTTGTAGCTGACTCTGCCTTTTCTATTTAATTTCTTTACATTTATAATTTCAGACGGCATTCTTACGGCCATTATTCTTAAAATTTGGGGTGGGGCTTGCAAGCTCTGCCGTCAGCAGAGACGTACGTGTGTTGAGACACAGGTCACGGCTGCTGCCACCCGCAGATCCAGGACACGGAAGCAGGACACGGTCACAGGTTCCCGGTCATCTCTGCGGTCCTCTGGCTGTCTGCTTGAGCCGCTGAATTCCTCAAGCTCCCTTACTGATCTTGGCATGGATTTGTGCTAAAAATTGATTTCTCTGTCGAGAAAGCTATTTGGTGCATGTGTTAAGGGTTTTTATCCACTATTATGGTGGCTCGATGTTGCCTCTTCCAGTCCAGCTCTCTGCTGTGGCCCAGGAGGGCAGTGGAGGATGGCCCAGCTCCTCGGGCCCTGCACCCGCATGGGAGACCAGGAGAAGCACCTGGCTCCTGGCTTTGGATCGGCGCAGCGTACCAGCCGTAGCGGCCACTGGGGAGTGAACCAACAGAAGGAAGCCCTTTCTCTCTGTCTCACTATCTAACTCTGCCTGTCAAAAAAAAATTTGCAATGTGTTTGGTACAATTACTACTGCATTTAGTGGCATTTTAGAAAAACAGGTATATGTGCTATACAAATAGATACAGGTTACAGAACCTTTGACCCCAGGAGTAATTCTGAATTGCTAAATCTATTCTTATGTGATGAAATGTAAGAGCCGAGAGCCAGTGGGCGTGGCTTGTGTCTGCCTGCCTCCTGCGAGGGGCAGTTGTGTACAGAGCGGACGTGGGGAAGCCCTTGCCGCAGCCCAGGCACTGATGTCCATGTGTGATGCAAAGCTTACGTCCACAGGACAGGAATGTCGGGCTGCACTGACCCACTCACTCCTTGCCGGCAGTTTGGTGTTGTATTATAATTCCCCCCACTGCTCACCTCCCCTCCTGTGACAGCTCACGCCCATCCTCACCTCCTGACCTGAGAACTGCTCACCTCCCCTCCTGTGAGCCCACACCCATCCTCATCTCCTGACCTGTGCACACTTCTCACCTCCCCTCCTGTGACAGCGCATGCCTGTCACCTCCTGACCTGTGCACACTTCTCACCTCCCCTCCTGTGACAGCTCACGCCCATCCTCACCTCCTGACCTGTGCACACTGCTCACCTCCCCTCCTGTGACAGCTCACGCCCATCCTCACCTCCTGACCTGTGCACACTGCTCACCTCCCCTCCTGTGAGCCCACGCTCATCCTCACCTCCTGACCTGAGAACTGCTCACCTCCCCTCTTGTGACAGCTCACGCCCATCCTCACCTCCTGACCTGAGAGCTGCTCACCTCCCCTCTTGTGACAGCTCACGCCCATCCTCACCTCCTGACCTGTGCACACTTCTCACCTCCCCTCCTGTGACAGCTCACGCCCATCCTCACCTCCTGACCTGTGCACACTGCTCACCTCCCCTCCTGTGAGCCCACGCCCATCCTCACCTCCTGACCTGTGCACACTGCTCACCTCCCCTCCTGTGAGCCCACGCCCATCCTCACCTCCTGACCTGTGCACACTGCTCACCTTCCCTCCTGTGAGCCCACGCCCATCCTCACCTCCTGACCTGATCACACTGCTCACCTCCCCTCCTGTGAGCTCACGCTCATCCTCACCTCCTGACCTGTGCACACTTCTCACCTCCCCTCCTGTGACAGCGCACGCCTGTCACTTCCTGACCTGTGCACACTGCTCACCTCCCCTCCTGTGAGCCCACGCCCATCCTCACCTCCTGACCTGTGCACACTGCTCACCTCCCCTCCTGTGAGCCCACGCCCATCCTCACCTCCTGACCTGAGAGCTGCTCACCTCCCCTCTTGTGACAGCTCACGCCCATCCTCACCTCCTGACCTGAGAGCTGCTCACCTCCCCTCCTGTGACAGCTCACGCCCATCCTCACCTCCTGACCTGATCACACTGCTCACCTCCACTTTGTGGTTTGGAGTCAGCTCTGGGATTTTTCTCCCTGGGTTTGGAGGGCAGATGGACTTTGGTTAATAATTACTGCAGCATTAGTGGTGCTCGTTTGATTTGGTGGCCGAACTCTCACCAGGGCTATTTAATCTGCTCCATCCGTCCCCCTGGCCTCTCCGACCCCACTTCAGGATGCTCCTCCCCTTACCCACAGGCAGACCTGGTTGTTCGGGAATTCACCAGATGTGTGCTTCCCGCGTTGGTGTTCCTCCCCTCCCCTCCCCTCCTCTTCTCTCCCCACAATGACAGTTGATACAGCCCGCTGGCTCAGCTCTGCCCAGAGATTGTGTCCTGCCCCTTCCTGGTGTGGCCTGCGTCCCTCCAAACAGCCTAGCCCGGAGGTCCCTTTGTCACCTCGCCTTCCCCATCTCTCCCGGGCAGTGGCGACATGGAGCCTGGTGCTGGCTTGGGCTCTGTCTCTGTCTGCAGGCGCTGCTGCTCCCTGCTTGCTCTCACTGGGCCCGCCTTTCCTCGTCTCCCAGCGTCTAGCCCAGGGTCTCCCTAAGGCTCGCTCTTTGTCGGGACACACGGCGTCCTCCATTCTCCAGCTGCTGGGAGAAAGCGATGGATTCTGCTATTGCTTACTGTTCAGACATCTTCATCGTCAGCCCAGCCAGCGCTGCTACCCTTTGGCCTCTCAGAGCACAATTCCAGGGCCTTCCCTGGGACCACCAGACAGCAGACAGCCAGAGGCTTGGAAGCCCCGTGAGCACGCATGCTCCAAGCCAGCGGTTGACAAAAGCAAGCATGGGCTGTGCGTGCTGGAGTGGCAGGCACTGAGTTTGATGGATCACTTACTGCTCCCCGAGCTTTGTATCTGGTCTTTACAGAGACCCCGTTAAATAGGTTCATGCTGCCCTTGCTTCCCGGTGAAGCCCCTGGGTCAGGGAGGCGTGATTAACCTTCCCAAGACCACACATCCCGGCCGGGGCTGAGCGATGGTAGAGCCCGGCTGCCCTGCCCCAGAGCCACACTCAGCCAGCTCCTCTGGAATCCGCGTGGCTCAGCCTCAGCTGTCCTGTGGTGTGGACCGCGGGCTCTGCACCAGGTGCTTTGGGCTCCTGCCTTATAATGCGCTCTGTCTACGTGGATGTCTCCTGTGTAAAGCAACGAAGAAACCTTTAATCTGCCCCAAGTATTGTGTGAGTCGAGGGTAGGCGTGGCACTGGTCTGGAGGGCTTCTTGGAGCAGGAAGCCGTGGTGCTGGCCATGCTGTGTTGGCAGAGCGTGGCCCTGCTTCTTGACCACACATGGGTTGAGACACTAAATAGGGGTGTTTGGGCCTCTGTGATCAGAGTCATCACCGACGTGGATATTTATACTCACTTCTTTCCCTCTGGCTTGGCTGTAGAAAAGTCTGCCCCATGCATGACCTAGGCGTTGTCTGTTGTACCAGCTTGGAGGATTCTAGAATTTTCTGGAGAAGGAAACTTTAACCGTGATCCACGGTAAGAAGTGGACTCTGACTTGGGGTATATGTATGTGTATGTGTTTGTGTATGTCTCTGGGTATACATTTATATATTGTGCACATGCAGGTGAAAAGTGATTCTTGAAAAATTTCTGTCTTTATTCTGTGTGAAGCATTCTCTCATTTTCTCGTCTACTCCAGTCTCCTTTAGTCTGTTATAGACTAATGTATTTCACCAACAAAAATTACTGCTTGGGGCTGGCAGTTGTGGCTTAGCAGGTAAAACCACTGCCCACAGTGCCAGTATTCCATGTAGGTTCTGATTTGAGTCCTGGCTGCTCCACTTCTGATCCAGCTCCCTGCTAATGTGCCTGGGAAAGCAGTAGAAGATGGCCAAGTGCTTGGGCCCTGAACCGACGTGGGAGACCTGGAAGAAGCTTCTAGTTCCTGGCTTCAGCCTGGCCCAGCCCTGGCCATTGCAGCCATCTGGAGAGTGAACTAGCAGATGGAAAATGTCTCTGTCTGTGTCTGTGTCTTTGTAACTCTGCCTTTCAGATAGATAAATAAATTTTAAAGTCTTTTTTTTAAAGGTTTATTTTATTTATTTGAAAGGCAGAGTTAGAGAGAGAAGGAAAGACAGTGAGATCTTCCATCGCTGCTTTACTTCCCAGATGGCTGCAATGGCCGGGGCTGGGCCAGACGGAAACCGGGAGCCAGGAGCTTCTTCCAGGTCTCCCACGTGGGTACAGGGCCCAAGTACTTGGACCATCTTCTTCTGCTTTTCCTGGAGTATTAGCAGGGAGCTGGATTAGAAATGAAGTAGCCAGGGTTCGGACGGGTACCCATATGGGATGCCGGCATCCCCGGTGATGGCTTTACCCGCTATGCCACGATGCTGGTCCAATAAATAAATCTTTAAAAAACTTGCTCCTTGACAAGCACTGAATTTATTTCCTGCCCACATTTGAAATCCTCTGCTTTGCATTCTCCAGGGCCCTCCCCTGTCTCTTCTGGGCAGTTTATTATGAAAATACTGTCAGTGCTTCTCTGTGTTCCTTCCGTTGACTTGTAGAGCCCCAGGCCTCTGGCACCCAGCAACTTTTCCTGCCGGCATGTGGATTAGACTGGGGTGAAGATTAATTGAATTTGAGGCCCCTGCCTTGGAGGCAAGCTGAGCTTGGCACACAGATGCATGAGGGTTTGTCTGCCTTCCGGGGACTGCCCCTGGGGAGCAGGCTTCCCATTCGCACCCTCTTCCGGTGCCATTTCCGTCTGGCTGTCTTAGAAGGGAGCCGTGTCGGGAATAAGATGTTCTGTAACCGCAGTAAATACAGTTGATGGGTGAGTTTTGCCCTCCAAGAGGTACAATTTTAATTTCCTTAAAAGCAGTATCCTGACTCGGAATAGACTGTATTTACTTGCCTTATACCTTCCCCCAGATTCTAACATATGAGAAAAATTTCTGCCATTTGTCTATTTATTCCTAAACTAGGGAAAGGGGTCTGCACTGTTTCTCACACGTGGGGAATTTTCTGTCCTCACCAAAGACCTTCTGGGTGTCTGAGGGGATGACGCATCAGAGAATCAGACGTGACAGGGCGTCGTGGTGGGTGAGGAACTTGGGTTGTCTCTGGCTTTGGGCCGGCCCAGCAGACTCCCTGTGGAAACAGCAGCTTCCTGGCCACCTGCCTCCAGGGCCCTGGCACTGGCCCCTGTGCTGCATCCAGGGTTACCTGGAAGGTGTCTTCACATCATCTCATCAGCTGCACTCAGCAAAGAGGCACTTGTTATGTCTTGGGCCTCAGTTTGAAAAGTAATACGTGATTGTGCTAGAAAAGTAGAAAATACCAAAAGTTTATTAAGAAAAATAAGAATCAGGCCGGCGCCGCAGCTCACTAGACTAATCCGCTGCCTGCGGCGCTGGCACACCGGGTTCTAGTCCCGGTCGGGGTGCTAGATTCTGTCCCGGTTGCTCCTCTTCCAGTCCAGCTCTCTGCTGTGGCCCAGAAATGCAGTGGAGGATGGCCAAGGTCCTTGGGCCCTGCACCCGCATGGGAGACCAGGAGGAAGCACCTGGTTCCTGGCTTCAGATCGGCGAAGTGCGCCGGCCATAGAGGCCATTGGCGGGTGAACCAACGGAAGGAAGACCTTTCTCTCTGTCTCTCTCTCTCTCTCTCTCACTGTCCACTCTGCCTGTCAAATAAAAGAAGAAGAATCATTGATCACTCCACCTCCCAAACGATACTCGTAGCATTTTGATTTTATATATTCTATGCATTTTTCTCACTTAATGTCATCTTATTTATTCATATACTTGTGTGTGCACCTGTGGTCATCCCTGGTCATCTGGTAGGGATTGGTTCCAGGCCTGCTTGCAGATTCCAAAATCTGTGCGTCCTCCAATCTCCTAATTAAATGGCTTAGAGTTTGCATCGAGCCGTGCACATCCTCCCAAGTATTGTAAATCATGTCTGGGTGACTTAGGATGCCCAATGTGACGTAAATGCTGCGTAAGTAGTTGTTAGACTGTAATGTTCCGGAGTGATGTCAAGAAGGGTTTGTATGTGTTCAGTACAGGGACAGTCTTTGAACATATGTGCTTTTGATACACAGTTGATTAAATCTGCAGATACAGAAACAGGAACACGGAGGCCTGGGCACAGGTACAACACGCGTGATAGATTTTCCTGTGTGGACACACACACACTTTGGCAACTGCCCATTTTGTCTATATTCATCAATATGTTTTTAAAAATATTTATTTATTTATTTGAAAGGCAGAGTTACAGAGAGAGAGGGAGAGACAAAGGGGAGAGAGACATCTTCCATCTGCTGGTTCACTTCCCAGTTGGCTGCGGTGGCCACCCCTGAACCAGGCTGAAGCCAGGAGCTTCATCTGGGTCTCCCACGTGGGTGGCAGGGGCCCAGACCTTTGGAACATTTTCCACTGCTTTTCCCTGGCCATTAGCTGGGAGCTGGATCAGAAGTGGAGCAGTTGGGACATGAACGGGCGCTTATTTGGGATGCTGGCGTCACAGTAGCAGCCCCACCGATGTTTTCCAAGGTTACCCAGGACCTCTTGGCTGTGCTGTACCGTATTTATGTAGTTTTGCATGTGAGAGCACTCAGATGGTTTCTGGTCCTCATTCCCACAGCACTGCTTTAACGGCTCTCCTTGGCTGACCCTCAAAGACCGTGTTCCTTCCGATTTCCCAGTAGCGTCATGATCGGGGCTCACCACCCCCTCCCCACCAGGGATGAGCCTGTACCTGCGCCTGGGCGGCTGGCATTCAGTGCCACTGTCTGGTCTTGGTTTTCCATTAGTGCCCTGGCTCCGTCTGTGGCTCCACTTCATTCTGCACCCCGAGGGGTAGGAGTTCAGCGGCCATGGTCTACCCTGGGGTTGGAGTTCAGCGGCCATGGTCTACCCTAGGGTCCCTTTCCCCCCTCTCAGGAGCCCCCCAGGGGTGCAGCCTTTGCTTCTCTCAGCTTGGGGTTGTTGCTGTAACAGGTAATGAGAACGGAGCTCTGGTGAGCATTCTTGTCCCAGCCCAGGAGGTCTGGGCCTGGGGCACAGCAGGCCGTGAGACACCAGAACCATCATGGACAGCAGGCAGCATAAAGAAATGGGGGCATTAGGAGCCAGATAGAGTTATGCGAGCAAAAACAGTCCAGCATCCCTGCCTTTGTGTATTTTGAATGGGGGATCGGTCTGACTGTCAGCTGATGCAGAGATCCACGGACATGAGGCAGAGCTGTAGCTGCATGAACAGGGAAGTGATGGTTTGCCTGGGGACCGTCCAGGTCATGTTTCCCACAAGCGGACAGACTGCTGCCCCAGCCAGCAGGCGGCTGAGGCGAAGCCATCACAGGAGCAGCTCCACTTGGTTGAGAATCAGCAACAGGCCAGGCCTTTGGAGACTTCCGTTGATACAGAGAGGAGAGGGAGGTCCCAGGGTCCAGCAGGTGCTGGACCAGCTAAGCTCGTTAGTCCCGTCAGTCTCCTGGGACCCTGTACCAAACACCACGATGGGGCAGCTTCAGACAGCGGGGTCGCCTTCCCTCTTAGCCCTGGGGATCACAGGTACAGCGGGGTTGCCTTCCCTCTTAGCCCTGGGGATCACAGGTACAGCGGGGTCGCCTTCCCTCTTAGCCCTGGGGATCACAGGTCGGCAGCCAGGGTGTCAGCAGGGCTGTTCCCTCTGGCTGTTCTGAGGAAGCTGTCTCCCCCTTTCCAGCCTCACCCCTGTTTCTGGTGGTTGCTGGCAGACTCTGGCATCCCGGGCTGGGGTTGCACCCTCAGCTGCCTGTGTTGTTCTCTCTCTTCTGCCCAGGACTCTAGTCATGTGTGATTTCATGTTAATTTGGTCATGTCTGAGAATGATTGTTTACAAACAGGGTCACAGTCACAAGTACCGGGGTTAGGACTTGAATGTACCCTTTTTGGGGGACACAGGCAATCCAGAGACATCACTGAGGGCATCAGTGTGGATGCCAGCGACACTCAGGCCCGTGGTGGAGGAAGGGCTGCAGAGGAAGTGGTCCTGGGCCAGGTGCCCACTGTCATCTTGACACACAGAGCTTGTGATGGGACCCTCTCAGACCTCACACACACGCAGATCCCCTGGGGGCTCCAGCACGGAGCTGGGGCAGCTGCTGCCTTCAGGGCTTCCTCCCCCACGTCCCCTCCAGGCAGATTCCGAGGGCTTTGTAAGGGAAGTCCTGGCTTGTGTTGAACTAGAATTAGCTGTAGAGGAAAAGTAGGTGAAGAAAATTCCCTGCGGCCCGTCTTGTGACGTCGCAGCTTAAGCCGCTGCCTGTAACACCAGCATCTTTATGGGCAATGGTTCAAGTCCCAGCTGCTCTACTTCCCATCCGGCTCCTTGCTAACGTGCCTGAGAAAGCAGCAGAAGACGGCCCAGGAACTTGGGCCCCTGCCGTCCACATGGGAGGCCCAGATGGATTTCCAGGCTCCCAGCATCAGCCTGGCCCAGCAGCACGGGCTATTGTGGCCATTTGGGAACCAGTGGATGGGAGGTCTCTTTTTCTGTCTTACCCTCTCTGTAACTCTTCCTTTCAAATAAATTAATAATAATAAAAAAAGATCCTGGGGCCTGTCCTCAGGAGGCCTGCTGTTTCAGCTGCGATGCTGTGTTGTAGGACGACAGCCTCATTTTATTTTGTGTCATGCCCGTGACTTACTGCACCGTTGTCTGGTGTCTGCCTGGTGGGCGCTGTGGCCTGGGTGGTTGGTCACGCCTGCAGATCTGGAGCTGGTCTCCAGCTAATGCCTGGTTCCAGAATAGAGCAGAGGACGAATACTGAGCCCAGACTGCCCCGTGGCCTGGAGAGCAGTGCTCGGCTGCTCTGGTCCCGAGGGATCGCGGAGCACGCGGAAATCCTAATCCCGTCTACTTGTGTGGCTCTCCGTCACCAGAGCCCAAAGGTGCATGTTTCCTTTAGGACCCGCGCGGCTCCTCCAGTATGGTGTCAGAAAGAATCCTGAGGAGACGGGCAGGGACGTAATCAAGTGAAGTCCGTGGTTCAGTAGCCGAGTCCCTGATGGACTTGTGTCCTGCACCCCCCCGTCTGGGGTCTTAAATGCAGCTGTCCTTGGAGCCCTTCAGAGAGACTTATGGTTAGTGTAGACAGGTCTACACAGAGTGAAGATACCAGGAGACCCAACCTCATGTGCACCCCAGTTAAGGACCAGGGCTTACAGTGCCTTTGCTGTGGGGTGGTTTCTAAATTCTTTTCATATTTTAAGTTTCTGTGACATTGAGGGTGTTTTTGTTGCAAACTGAATGAACCTCATAGCAGACGTACGCTGGTGTTCCATGTTTAGCGATGACTCAGTGTTGCTAAGATGCCAGTTCTTCCCGCATTGATGGGTTCTGTCGCTGCATTCCCAGTGAAATCTCAGCCATTTTATGTCTGTTGATTGACACATTGACACTGTACGTAGAGAGGAGACCCAGAGAAGCCTGCACAACATTGCATAAGAACAACGTTGGGAGACTTCAGGTCTTGCTGTGAGTCTGCAGCCGCCTAAGTTGGGAATCCAGCTGATGTTTGCTTCATAAATGAGCGAACTGACTGACGGATGTGGCTGGAGCCCAGGGAGTCAGACATGAGTGTGTCTCAGGGTTGCAAGGTGGTGGTCAGTGTCTACATCCCAGGGAGACAGTCGCCAGGGGCAGCTCGTGTCTTTCTTACTGTTGCCAGTCCTTGAGGACACGAGAGTGACTGCCTCTCTCTCCACGGCCACGCCAGTCTTCTGGAAGACCTCTCCCCAAGCTTCCTATGAGCAAAGGGCCACCCCTGAAAGGAAACATGGTGAAGCTGGAGTTCAGGGAATGCAGGGAGCGGACAGCACAGCTGGGAGAACCTGGCGGGGCTGCTGCTGCTGGCCGCCGCTTGTCCCTGCAGCCAGCCGATGCCAGCCTGGGGCGCGGCAGCCGTTGCCAGCCTGGGACGCGGCAGCTGATGCCAGCCTGGGGCGCGGCAGCCGATGCAAGCCTGGGACGCAGCAGCCGATGCCAGCCTGGGGCGCGGCAGCCGATGCCAGCCTGGGGCGCAGCAAAGTGGGTTCTGCTGCTCTTTGACCTGTCTGCCGGCTGATGGAAAACGTAGTTAGAGCTTTCAGTTGGGATTTGTGGTCGGCCCGCGTGCCGAGTCGCCGCGCTGACACCTGAGAGGACCCAGCCTTAAATATTATGCCCAGGAAGAATTTTATTGAGAAATGTGTCGTCTGGTGCTGTGGCATTGGCAGGTGTGAAATAGGAATATTTCGTATGTGAGCTGAAACAGCCCTCAGCTCTGTGATAGGTCAACTGAATACCTACAAAATTTCATTAAAACTGTTTTGCAGAACATTATGAGGGAAGAAATTACTTTTGTGTAGGTACTGATGAAATCACAGGATTTATGTGAAGTTGGGTTTCTTTGGCTCCCAAGTAGTTGATACTGGGGACATGGGCGGTGGGCAGTCGGGAAGTCATAGCCTGAGTGACAGGGCTTGTGGGTGGGAGGATCAGACCCCAATTTCCTGTTCTCCATCCCATTGCTCTTTCCATGACATCATCCGAGTCAGGTTTTAAATTTGTACATTACGCTGGCTTTATTTAGAATCCTGTGCCAGGCAGCATAGCTTTGATGAGAGTATGAGCAGTATTATTCTCCATGAACTGTGAATGTGACACTTTTATAATTCAAGTAGAATTATTTTTCCCTTGGGAAATCCCATACGTTCAGTACGGTACATTGAATTAGGAGGTAGTAAAGGAAAAAAAAAGGCCATAAAGGTGTATCTTATTAAACAAAGCAGATTTGCTTCCTGACTGTGTAACCTTTAAATACAGTGATTCATTGTCAGAGACGATGATTTTTTTTAATAGCATAAATTGTCTTCTGTCTGGTCAGATGATTAAGGAAGCCGTTCTCATCCTCTGATTAGGTGCAGCGTAGTAAGAGTGTTAAATGATTTTTGAAAGGGGCATTTTCATAGGATGCTAGGAAATACCCATTTTGATGTTAAATCCTTTTTCATGAAGGGTAAAAGCGGTGTTGTCTCTCTGAGACATTAGGGGACCACGGGCACCTGCATTGCATTTCTTGTAAATGATTCATTTTATTTTAAGGTGGAAAGAAATGCTGCTGCACTGGAGGTTTGCAGACCCGTCACCCTCTGACGGCTCGTGGTTGGTGGACATTCTGGGCATGAAGACCCACCCCTGTCCTCCCGCAGAGCTGTTCTGACTGCCCTGGGCTGCTGCCCCACCATCTTTCCCCAGGGCCATGGGACGGACACAGGACCCAGCACGGGTTCTGCTGTCCAAGAGTGGCTCCAGGTTGTCTGATTCCCAAGCCTTCCCCTTGGTATGTACCTAGTTTGTGGGTGTCCATTGCTCACCTCCCTGCACCCACAGGAGTCACAGGGAAGCAGGTGGCTGTGGGTGGCAGCAAGCTTGGGTGTGAGCTGGGCCCTTTTATGCTCTTTGTTGTTCAAGCTTTGCCTGTCACAGTCTTACACAAGGGAAGACTGTAGGAGGCATGTGTTTAGGTGAAATTTCCATTTCTTCATTTTGATCGCTTCTCAAAGACAGAAATACTGAACTGGAAAGCACTGTGAAACAACACAGGCAAATCCACCTCTCGGATTACTGCTCGTGCTGGTCTCATTGCTTATGGTCATTTATGATCATTTTCTTTTTAAGGAGAAATTACTTATTTGAGATGAAGAGGCGAGGGGGAAGAAAAGGGAAGGGAGAGGGGGAGGAAGAAAGACCTCCCGGTTCCTGCCCAGCGGGGGCTGTGCCAGGACAAGGCCAGGAGCTGGGAGCGCGTTCACACTCCCCGTGTGGACGTCAGGTGTCCAGATACGTGAGTTCTCACTTGCCCTCCAGCGTGCCCATCCACAGCAGCTGCTGTAGCAGGGACTTGAACCAGGCACTCTGGAACGGGGTCTTACCCCCACACCAAACGCTCACTCCCCACGTGTGTTCTTGAGCCCGTGCTACACACATGGCCAGCACTGTTCTCTGGCCTGCCCCTCCTCAGCGTGTGTGTCAGCACCCTGCTGTGTGGATAGCTACCTTCATATAGTCACGGGAGCTGGTCCACATCAGTGCTAAAAGGACACCCTTTAGTTGCCTGACTGTAGGCAACACCAGAACCCTCAACCCAAACCTTGGGCAAATGATAGACTTAAAGAAAGGCAGAACCAGGGAGCAGGGGTCGTGATGGGAAGCTCGGCAGGAACCTGGGGAGTCAGGGTCTCAGGCAGGCTGCGCTGACGGTGGCGAGGGTCCCCAGGAGTGCACGCTGCCCGGCTGCTGCGCCTGCGGCACTGGGCTCTTGCGGTCCTTTTCTTTCCCTCCTCCCGCTCCCCAGGGAGCTGCCTCTTGAGTCGGCTCCATCCTCACCCACGGTCCTCCCCTGGCCTGGACCTCACCTCATCTTTGTCCACTGTTGATGGGCGGCCTTTTTCATCTTCCCACGGCGTGTGCCTTCTTTCTTCCTCGCTGGTGGCATTTCCACGTGGGACTTTGCACACAGGACTTCTGCAAGGCCCCCAGCACCTTCCTCTCGGCGCCCTCGCCTGTGGTTTCAATGCACTCTGCAGCCCTCAGTGGCCACAGGCAGATGCTGGGGGCCTGCGTGTCCACAGTGAGTAGGGGGCTGCTGGCCCCATGGGAGTGGCTGTGAAGATGATCCTTTAGGTTAACCTAAACGTCTGTGCACCCCCTGTGCTCACCTCCTGTGCTAACCTAAACGTCTGTGCACCCCCTGTGCTCACCTCCTGTGCTAACCTAAACGTCTGTGCACCCCCTGTGCTCACCTCCTGTGCTCACAGCTCGTTAGGTTCTTAGTGACAAAGCAACGTGAAGTGCTTGTCTGGGTCAGCTTACGACCTTGAGCTTGAAGGGGTCACTGTTTCTAAGGCTGAGCATTTACTATGGGTGTACTTTTAAAAATTTATGTTTTCTTTTTATTTTATTTGTTTTTTAAAAACTTAGTTATTTGAGAGTCATAGTTATAGCAAGAGAGGGAGAGAGAGAGAGAGAGAGAGAGAGATAGATACCCTCCATCTGCTGGTTCACTCCCCAAATGGCTACAATGGCCAGGGCTGAGCAGGTCCGAAGCCAGGACCCAGGAGCTTCATCTGGGTCTCCCGCATGGGAACAGGGGCCCAAGCACTTGTGCCATCCTCTGCTGTCTTCCTAACATATTAACAGGGAGCTGGATTGGACCTGGGGCAGCCGGGACTTGAACTGGCGCCCATATGGGATGCTGGTGCTGCAGACGGCTGCTTCACCCAGTGCCCCACAGCACAAGCCCAAGGGTGTCCTTTTAGCATGTACTCAGAGATGATGTAAACTGGATCGCTTGACGTTACGGTGTGGTACGTGCTCATCTGGTGCCAGCTGTGGCCTCTTACTGGCTAGAGGCCACAGAGAATTTTCAGTGAACACTGGAGCTGGTGTGTCTGCAGGAGGAGACCCCAGCTACTGACTCCTAATGTCGCGAGCAGGTGCAGTGGCACATCCAGGCAGCGCTGGGTGGAGACTGCCTTTCATGCGTTTGCTGGTGGAACTCCGCTGTCTCTTCTTCCTCCTCTGGGGTCTCAGCCTCTCCATCCCGATGATCTCAGGTTCCCTCACATGGAAGCCGTCTACTCCACATCTCCTGCTTCCGTCTGGAAAGTGAGGGACGCAGTTTAAACTCTGCTCCAAGGTCCCACCGAGTTTACCCTCAGCGATCTTTCTAGAAATGAAACGGTCACCGCTTTACATAATGGACATCAAAGAACACCTGGCAAAGGCTGGAAGGACAAAAACCATCGTTCGCTTGCATTTGGAAGTAATTTCTTTTAAGTGTGCATAGAGACAGCTTTTTTTTCAATCCATGAGTGCGTGATGCCGCAGTCGATCTGTGGAAGGGCTGTGCCTTTGGGTTTTAAACTCCTCAGGGCTCCCAGGATTAGCACGCCAGTCGTGTGATACTTGAAATCTTTTCCCTGGCTCATATTGGTGACACTCTGTGGAATGGAGTCAGGTCTCTTGCACACCCCTCTTTGTTCGAGATAATTAACGTCATGGTGTGCTGCCACTCGCCTCTGCTGCCAGCAAGGGGAGGGCGTGCCAGGAACATCACCGCGTAAGCGGGATTAGGCCATTGTGGTGCCTCTGCTCCTAGGAGATGTGGCCGTGGCCCCTTCCAGGAGGGACCAGGCCTTCTTACCTCTAGCTCCCAGCGAGGAGTTCAGAACTGATAGATGCCAGTTCCCCTGCAGCTCAGAAACTCTTTTTTTGTTTTGTTTTGTTTTTAAAAAGATTTATTTATTTATTTGAAAATCAGAGTTACACACAGAGAGAAGGAGAAGCAGAGAGAGGGAGGGAGGGAGGGGTCTTCCTTTCTCTGGTTCACTCCCCAAATGGCTGCAACAGCAGGAGCTGGGCCAATCCAAAGCCAGGAGCCAGGAGCTTCCTCCAGGTCTTCCATGCAGGTGCAGGGGCCCAAGCACTTGGACCATCTTCTGCTGCTTTCCCAGGCCACAGCAGGGAGCTGGATGGGAAGAGGAGCAGCCAGGACTCGAACCGGCGCCCATATGGGATGCCAGCATTGGGGACAGCAACTTTACCCGCTACAACGCAGTGCTGGTCCCTCAGAAACTCCTGAGTTCTTTCCAGTTGCTTGCTGAACTGTGTTGTTCGATTCCTTTGGAGTCTTGAGAGTGCTAGCGCCTTGTCTTTGGGAAGTGGTTCAGTCTCTTCCCTAATCTTCCCTCCACACCTACCCAGTCACACCCTGCAGGGCCTGATGGATAGTTGCCCTTGCGTTGTAATTATGAGTTGATGTCCACGCAGCCTCAGGGGCTCTCTGCCGCTGCTCCGTGGTGTGGGCTACAGGAAATGTTACAGCATCCGGAGCTGGTGGCACCCCCGCTCCTGCCGTCTCTCCTTGCTCTACGTGCTTTCTGGGAAAGGAGGGCGTCCCTACATGTGTTCCCCAATTCTGCATCACAGTTTACAGTGGCTCTAGCAGCCTCTCTTGGATGCTGGGCTGCTCTAAGTCAGTTTTATTCATTGTATGTTTGGATTTGGACTCTGCTATTCCATAATTTACTACTTTCAAAGTGACAGCTCTGGTCTTGTGTTTGTTGTGAGCGAGGGCAGAGTTAGGCAGCCTGCGATTTGCCTCGCTGCCTCCCACCCTCCCGGTGCCTGCTCATTGACTCCTAACTTCCTTGGAGCCAGGCGTGATCTCGCTCTCAACCCCTGTCACCCTTCAGGGTGGTTAAGTGAGGCTTTGCTTCCACTATGAATTAAATATGTCCTCGCTATTAGAAGTGTTCCTGAACCCTTAGTGCTATTGTTTGGCTAAACAAATGCTATTTTCAGAGAACTGAAAAGCCATCCATCTGCGTGCCCTCTCTCGACGAGAAGCCACGGTTCTATCCGGCAGGCACCTGTCGGCTGATTCGTAGCTCCTCAGAGGCAGTGGCCAGTGGCCCTGTGAGTGTCAGCACATGGATGGTTCTCGCTTACTGATCCACGGACTCTGAGTGGGCTCCAGCGACGTCTCTGCACAAGACCATGTCTTTATTAGGCCTCAAAGCAGGTGGGCTGGTGATTGCCTTTCGCCTGTTCCTCCTCAGCAGAGCCCAGCTGCGGGGAGCCCTGTCCCTGGTGTACCACGTCCCTGGCTTGCCATGGGAGCCAGCGCTCGACTCACAAATGAACAAACGAGCTGGAAGTCAGAGAGTCACTCTGGAAATGCACCTGCCGTAGCATCCAAGGAGATGGCAAACACCGAGGCTGTCCCTTTCCAGGGCGCCTCTGGAGTTGGCCGAGCGGTGCCTCCTGGCCACGGTGTCGGCCTCCAGTCTGCACCTGGCTGGGCTCCCACCTCTCCTTGCCCTCTTAGTGTTTGCTCCCTTGAATGGAGAAACCCCTTCTCTGTGAACTCACTGCCTGAACTTCATAGCCAGGCGGTGTGCTTCCTGTTGATAGATAATAAGATGGAGTGCTGGAGTAATTTAAATTCTTTACAGCAGATGTGATTATAAATGATTCCCTGATTTACTCATAAACGACTAAATGGAAGATGATTAGTGAGTTTTGTCTTCTGTTTTTTCCTAAGGTGATTTCTTAATCTTCCAGGCAAATTCCTGTGATACAGAAGAGAAAAAGAAAAACCCATTAAAAGTTACTTAATATCTTTGAGACGCTGTTTAAAGCTTTGAGCTGGGTAATCTCTCCATCCCTTCAGTAAGTTAAGGCACAGGAGTGAAAACACACGGCAGGCAATTCTGCTGGTTGTTAACCAAGATCTGCATCACCAGGCACGGTCCTGGCCAACTTCCTGTGTTGCTGACCCTGGTCCTAAGTATAACAGGGCTTCCTCTGATTTAAAAATGCCTGCCATGTTCCGTCTTTGGCTGTATTGCCACTAAAAAATGAGTCTAAGTGGGTCTAAATCCTCCCACCTCCCGTTGTTTAACACCGTGCTGTGATGCGGCGGTTGAAGAGGGCTGTTTTCCGCCTCCTTCAGTCGTACACCCAACGCCCTCTAATTTCCTGCCTGTAATCGTTGGTGTCTCAGGAGTTGCAGTTAATTAATCCTTCGTTGGGGAGGGATTGGTACCCATTGCCATCAGAGCATTTTTAGTCACTCGTGGTGCACCCTCCACTGGGCTTGGGTTCGAGAGGCCTCTAGTTCCACATTGTGTTTTCCTCTGACCTCACTTCTCTTAGGCAGAGACCCTCTCTCCCCAGCAGACAGAGAACAGGAGTGTGACCTCAGCATGCAGGCCCTTTCCTTACCCCCTGAGCAATAGTGGGGGCTGGGGCTGGCCTCCATGGAGAAACGCCAATGCCAGCAGTGCCTCTGTGGGTGCAGGGGTCTGTCCAGCTGGGTGGCGGTGGTGGGGAGGGGTCTGCCTGCCTGGGGTGGGAGGCTGAGATGCCACTCGTTGTCCTATGTCATTGAGTTATTCCAGCTCACTACCAGGGCGCTTCATGAAGTTCATAGAGAACAGAATTAGTGGTTTGTTTTGGGGGCTGGTGGTGTGGAATAGAGGATAAAGCCACTGCCTGCGGCCCTGGCATCCCACGTGAGTGTCAGTTTGTGTCCTCGCTGCTCTGCTTGCAATCCAGCTCTCTGCTATGGCCTGGGAAAGCAATGGAGGACGGCCCCCGTGCTTGGGCCCCCACACCCACATGGGAGATCCGGAAGAAGCTCCTGGCTCCTGGCTCCCCCCTGGCCCAGCGCTGGTTGTTGTGGCCATCTGGGGAGTGAACCAGCAGATGGAAGATCTCTCTCTGCTGTGGAACACTGAGGTTCAAAATCAATGGACAAATCTTTTTTTGTTAAAAAGAAGTTTATCTTGACGCCCCCAGATTTTGGAATCCAGGCATTGTGGTCTTCCTCCCCTGCACGGGTTCAAGAGTTTTTGGCACCTGCAGAATCTCTAATTCCACTTTGTGTGAAGCTTCCACGATTCCTCAGACGAGCTTGCCAGACATCCCTGATGAGCTTCTGTGAGAGCTTTGTGTTCAGGGCCTTGAGCTCAGTGTTGCAGTCTGTTCTCTGCACGGTGTGTCCTTCTGAGGCCTCGTCCCCCCCGTGCCCACCTGTTGTCCGCACCAGGCGCATACGAGCCAAGCCCAGGTGAGGAAGAGGATGAGGGGCGATGGTGCTGCGTGTTGAAAGGTGCCTGATCGGAGTCCTCACCGCCTGAGGCCTCGGGGTGGTGGAGGGAGACTTTACAGGACCTGGCGCACCTGCTCAGGGCTCGGAGGTCTCCTTGGCCTGGGGTCGGGTGCACCAGAATTCCTCGGCGCTTTTACTCCTGGCTTGTCTGCCATCCTCTAATCGCCGCATCGCTCACTGTCCACCCGGAGCAGGATTCTTGGTCCTGTCTAGGTTCTGCAGTGGTGGAGAAGCCTCGGGCCTGGCGCCTAGGGAGGGACTGGGGCAAGAAGGGAGGCTGGGAGCCCTCTGAACCCTTTGTCTTCATCATCTTCTTCTTCCTTTTTTTTAAGATTTATTTATTTGAAAGGCAGAGAGAGAGAGAGAGAGAGAGAGAGAGAGGTCTTCCATCTGCAGGTTCACTCCCCAAATGGCCAGGATGGTTGGGGCTGGGCCAGGACCCAGGAGCTTCATCCAGGACTCCCACTTGAATGCCAGGGGCCCAAGTACTTGGGCCATCTTCTGCTGCTTTCCAAGGCACTAATATTAGGGAGCTGGATGGGAAGTGAAGCATCCGGCAGCTGAACTGACGCTCCTATGGGATGCTGGCATCGCAGGCCACGGGCCTCCCCCACTGCACCACAGTGCGTGCTGCCTCTCTGCCCCCTCCTTCCTGCTGTGGCTGCAGAATCTTCTTTGTGTGCCAGAGCACAGGCTCTCACAAGCCAGAATTGCTGTGGAACCAAAGCCTTGTGTCTCCCAGGTGTTGCTGAGCCTCTGTATGTACCAGGCAATATTCTAGGCCTGGAGTGCTGAGAGGGAGTGGGGCTGGGGGCATGGTAACATGGGCCCCCTTCATGTTCTGGTCAGGGCAAAAGGACCTTGGGAGCTGCATTACCTGTCAGAGAGCCAGTGACAAAACTTGCCATCGGTTCATTTAGTAAAATCGTTTGCCCTTCCTACAGTAGGAGGGGCCCCCGTCTCTTAATAGGGGACGGAGCTGCGTTTTGAAAGCTTTGTTCTCCTATAAATTTCTTTTTCTTTTCTGCACTTTTCCCACTTTATCCCAGTCCTGTGCTGGATCATCCCAGGGAGCACATGGTATTTGATGTACAGCTTCTTTGAACTCGTGGCTCTTTTTACTCCGCAGCCTCACCTCTGGTGACTGTGCCTTTTACAACTTTTTAACAAGCATAGCTTGCTAGTGGTTTTAGCGAAATCCATTCGTTTGCTAGATGGTCCCCAGCTCCATGTCAAGATCAGGAGCTTTGGGAGGTGGCCGAGTCTCATCTGGGGAGGTGGTGACAGGGGGAGGTTGTGCAAGAAGGGACCCAGTGCGTGGGATGCAAACTGGGAGCTCTAGGAAAAGCCGGCTGGTCCAGGAGAGCAAGCTAGCCTGGTCTCTGTAAGATAACCACCCACACGGGACAACCCTTCTCACTTTGCCCAGGCCAGTTCTCCAAAGTTGGGCAGCGTCCTTATAACGTTTTCCTTACTGGTTTGTTAAAACACAGGAAGAAAATGCTAGAACACGTTTCACGTTGGCTGGAGCCTCCGTGCTGGCTTGGCGTGATTTTAGAAGTCACCTGCAGAATGGATAAAGAAGAAGCAGGGGACGTCCACGTGCGTTTGGCATTTCCTTACTGGCACTAATGCAATCATCGGATGCCATTTCCAATCAACCTTTTAAAGGTCATTTTAAAAATAGAATAATTGGCTCCGTTGCAGAGATCATGAAGGACCATGAATATGTGCCTAAGTGATGAATTAAAAACCCACAGTTGATATTGTATAAGTGAGTGCCTTTAGCTTGAGAGGAAGTTGCCCGTGGCTCACAAGGAGTGCGGAATCTTAAGCACTTCAGACTGGTTTGCAAGGGCGCACAGAAGATGGGTGTTGGCACTGGTGAAGACACGGACGCCAACTTTAACGTTAACTGCTCTCTGAAATGGGAGAGTAGGAAAAGTATCTCAGAATTCTTACCCGTGTACCACGGACGCTCGCTAGATAGGAATGCCCAGTTCCGTTAGTAAAATATGGAAAGTGGACAGGTGTTTTTTCAACTAGATCCATGATGTGTATATGTTCAAGGTAGCCAAAACGTGAGGTCTTCTCACTGTGATGAGAAGTTCGAAGTACGTCCCAGGGTCGCCTCGCTCTTGGACAATCACAGCTTTTCCCTGCAGCTGGGTGGGTGGAAGTGGACGTGATGGGAGACATTCGCTTCGCTCCAGAAAGTCGTGAGCGTGGTCAGGCTGGGTGGGAAGGAAACCGCTCTGCAGCCTAGAGTTAGCGCACCCGTGGGTGTCTGTCCGTGTCTCTCTGGAGGCTTTCCCCAGCAGGGGCCCCTGTGCACGCTGTGTCTGCTGGATGTTTACCACACCAGCCCGAGTCGTGCGTGTTTTCAGGAGCTGGGCTTGCGATGCCTGGAGCAGCACAGGACGCATCAGCTCCTGCCCTGAGTGCTGAGAAGGTCTGCAGTGTTCAGAGCATCGAGTGAGGTGACACTGAGCCTGGCCATTGCCTGCGCCACAGAAACCCAGGCAGGGCTCAGACCGTGGTGCTCATGGGGAGGGCACAGGGGACGGGCAGAGGGCGGCCGTGGGGACATCATGGGGACAATCTGGAGTAGAAGCTTCATCCCCACAGCCTTTTGGATGGATTATGGTCCTGGGTGCCCCAAGAAATCCTGGGTGCTCTCCCTTGTAGATGTCAGTCAAGAGCTAACAGCAGGTGCTGGGAGATGGGTGGAGGCCTCTCGAGGGGCACCCAGGGGAAGTTCCTGCACAGACCTCCTGTGGCCTCAGTGTCCGTGAGGTGTGGGATGCAGCCCAGCCTTTCTGAGGCGACTCTGCTGAGATGCAAGTAGAATTACAGAGCCGGGAATTGTCATCCTTTAGGGACATCTACAGAAAGCAGAGCCCACTCATTGGTCATTAGAAAGATAAATGATGCTTTGGGCCCAAACACAAGTCTCAGAAATCAATGCAGAGTCTCCAGGGCTTTCTTCTCCCAGCTTTATTTTTTTTAATATACAATTGGGTTTGTCAAATTCTAGGCCTTCCAAGATGCACAGCTAATTTATGCAATTTTCTCTGATGATCATGTCATTTCATTTTCCAATAAATGTAATTATTTTCTTGCCCTTGCTTTCGTATTTAATTTTGAAGTTTTCTTTGGTTTGCTCTAAATCACCCTTTACAAATGCAGAGTGAAAGCTAGCAGGTTTGCTGCTCTGATGTTGGCAATTTCACGTGTCATTGTAGAATTCATTCCAAATCTTATTTAACTTGGTAACCAGTTAGCTGCCATCGCATGCCTCATAGTTCTCATTGTCGTGTGTTTGGGCACGTTGCAAAGTCATCAAATACCCAGCCCCTTATAAACTGGGTGCATGCGCGTTGTACCTTTCATTGATCGTTGCTCTATTTACATCATTCGCATTGACATTCTCTCTTCCTTCCGTCAGTTTTGGTAGCAGCCACGATGCTGTTTTGGATCCAAACACTGTTCCTTGCTGGATTGCAAACTGCAAAGGTGTCCTTAAGTCAGTGGGACGCTATCAAAAGCTGTTAAACCAACGAGATGTTATGTGCACATTGAGTAGGCTCAGTAGTATTTATACGTGTTTGTAGTTTGTCCTGGCTGGTGTATCTTTACAGGAACTCTTGTTTTCGTTGAAGTCAGTCCATGATTTCTGTTACTGCATCTGAAAACAGCTGTGCTCTATGATGCTTCCCAAATCACTTACAGTTTGTCTGGACTGTATGAGGAAAAGGGAACGTGAAAGGTATGTTTTATGTCTGTTAGCGTCACCCACAAAAATGAGCTGGAAGCCCGGTGCTGAGAGAAGTCTACGCAAATGCATTCAGGTTGTTCCAAGATGCTTGCACTGCGTTGCATACTTCTGGGCACCCAACCCTGGAGGCACCGTGAATGCTGGGACTGCACCTCCCCCAGAGGCCAAAACTTCTGCTAAAAAAGCCAGAGCAAGCGAGGCCTGGTATGGGGAAGGTTGCTTCCAGAGGACGTTCCCCACCTTCGGCGGCCCATAGGTGAGCGGGTGGAGACAGAGTACATGGGCTGGGCTGTCTTAGTAGCCGGCTGAGCTTTATCCTGACTTGGACTATTCAGCATGAGATCATGGAGCAGCCAGTCTGGTCTCTTGCTTCTGTCCACCAGAAGAGTGGGACAGTACTTGTCCATAGTCTATGATGCTCAGACTGCTCGTCTATTGTCTGTGACGCTCAGACTGCTCGTCCATTGTCTATGACGCTCAGGCCTCTTGTCCATTGTCTATGATGCTCAGACTGGCTCGTCCATTGTCTGTGACGCTCAGGCCTCTTGTCCATTGTCTATGACGTTCAGACTGGCTCGTCCATTGTCTATGACACTCAGACTACTCGTCCATTGTCTGTGACGCTCAGACTACTCGTCCATTGTCTATGACGCTCAGACTGCTCATTCATTGTCTATGGCGCTCAGACTGACTCGTCCATTGTCTATGACGCTCAGGCCTCTTGTCCATTGTCTATGACGTTCATACTGGCTCGTCCATTGTCTATGACACTCAGACTACTCGTTCATTGTCTGTGACGCTCAGGCCTCTTGTCCATTGTCTATGACGTTCAGACTGGCTCGTCCATTGTCTGTGACGCTCAGACTACTCGTCCATTGTCTGTGACGCTCAGGCCTCTTGTCCATTGTCTGTGACGCTCAGACTGCTCATCCATTGTCTATGATGGTCAGACTGCTCGTCTATTGTCTATGACGCTCAGGCCTCTTGTCCATTGTCTGTGACGCTCAGACTGGCTCGTCCATTGTCTGTGACACTCAGACTACTCGTCCATTGTCTGTGACGCTCAGGCCTCTTGTCCATTGTCTATGACGCTCAGACTGGCTCGTCCATTGTCTATGACACTCAGACTGCTCATTCATTGTCTGTGACGCTCAGACTACTCGTCCATTGTCTGTGACGCTCAGGCCTCTTGTCCATTGTCTATGACGTTCATACTGGCTCGTCCATTGTCTATGATGGTCAGACTACTCGTCCATTGTCTGTGACGCTCAGGCCTCTTGTCCATTGTCTATGACGCTCAGACTGGCTCATCCATTGTCTATGACACTCAGACTGCTCATTCATTGTCTATGGCACTCAGACTACTTGTCCATTGTCTGTGACGCTCAGACTGCTCGTCCATTGTCTATGATGCTCAGATGGTGGTTCTTTGCTGAGTCGCCCCTAGAAGACAAATGTGAGCCACGGAAACAAAGCTCTGAGTGTCCTAAGCTTGGGGTGCTGCTCCTTTGCCTCCTCCTCCTCCTCCCCCTGCACTAGGGTGGATCCAGCCAAGAGGGACCTCCAGGGTGGCTGGGGCTCCCCTCGACAGGGTTCCCCATCCTTCCGCTCCTCTCATGGTCGGTCTGTCGCAGTCTCGCTGTGGGCTTCTGTCCACACCTGGCCTCCGTGTGCTCTTGAGCCTTTCCTGTGGCTTCTGCATCCCTGCCACAGGCCCACGGCCCTCTGGCGCCCCTGGCTGGCTCAGCTCTGCTCAGTTCCGACTCTCACTTCCCCTGCGTGTCCACTGTGTCTCCTTCTGCTCCTCCGGTTTCTGCCCCAGGCAGCCTGCCGTCACTTTCACCTCTTCCCGGGACCTCTGGGCAGCAGAGGATTCTGGCTGCCGCGTCTAAGAGCTTGTGAGGAACTTCTGCCAGGATCTGCCTGCTGGGCACCGTCCTGCCCAGGCTTCTGCCTTCCTGGGGTGGGAGTAGGAAGGCAAGAGCTCAGGCGCCCAGGGCCGGTGGTTTCTGGGAAGTCGGATGGCCAAGGCCCTGGACCAGTGTCTTTAGGCCTCCCCCGGGCTTCTCCTTTGCAGAAGACACTGACCTATGGCAGTATTTTTAATTCCCTAAGCCTGAGTTTTTCTTTGTCTATCTTGGCCATATTGATAAAAACTTCCTGTTGGGGCTGGCGTTGTAGGTAAAGCTGCCACCCTTAGCACCAGCATCCCGTATGGGTACCAGTTCCTTTCCCAGCTGCTCTACTTCCTATCCATTTCCCTGCTAATGGCCTGGGAAAAGCAGTGGGAGATGGCCCAAGTGTTTGGGCTGAAACCCACATCGGAGACTTGAGAGAAGCTCCTGGTTCTTGGCTTTGGCCTGGCTCAGCCCCCCAGCTGTTGGAACCATCTGAGGAGTGAACTGGCAAATGGAATCTTTCTCTCTCTCTCTCTGTCTCTGTCTCTGTCTCTCCTTTTCTGTAGCTCTTTTAAACAAATAAATAAACTTTCTGTCCTATATCTTGGAGTACAGTTTTTTAAAGTTACTGATTTGGATGTTTATGTTTTACATCCCCTGATGTAAAATGTTTGCTGAGATTCAAGTTGGAAGCGTGGTGACAACTGCTTTGAGGGGGTGAGCTGGCTTGGGGGCTGGGACATGAGCCCAGTGCTGGGGACGTGGGGATGGCTCTTTTTTTTTTTTTTAAATTTTATTTTATTTTATTTTTTTTATTTTTGACAGGCAGAGTGGACAGTGAGAGAGAGAGACAGAGAGAAAGGTCTTCCTTTTGCCGTTGGTTCACCCTCCAATGGCCGCCGCGGTAGTGCGCTGCAGCCGGCGCACCGCGCTGTTCCGATGGCAGGAGCCAGGTGCTTCTCCTGGTCTCCCATGCGGGTGCAGGGCCCAAGCACTTGGGCCATCCTCCACTGCACTCCCTGGCCACAGCAGAGAGCTGGCCTGGAAGAGGGGCAACCGGGACAGGATCGGTGCCCCGACCGGGACTAGAACCCAGTGTGCCGGCGCCGCAAGGCGGAGGATTAGCCTGTTGAGCCACAGCGCCGGCCGGGGATGGCTCTTGCTTCCGGTTTCCTTGGATTTGGACCTGGGTGGGTCCGATCATGTCTTGCTTCATTGGAGCAGTGCCCGGGCATCCTTGCTCCCTCGGCAGGGTGGTCTGCTCTGCGTAGTTCGCGCACGTGGCATCTCGAGTGTGTGACTTTTTCCGCTGCTTTTGCTTGGCGTGTTTTCAGGGTTGACCCACGCTGGAGCGTGCGCCAGCACCGCCGTCCTTTGTGAGGCTGAGAACTGTTCCGTGGAGTGGACACGGCACGCATGTTCACCTCTGTGTTCCTTGACGGACGCCTGGGTGGCCGCTGTGGACACCACTGCTGTGGCCACTCGAGAGCGAGGCTTTTGTTGTGTCTGACGCCTGTTTTTCGTTCTCTGGGGGCTGTGGTCACCTACCTGGGTGTGCAGCTCCTCACTTGCAGAGTGATCCTGTTTGATTTCTTGAGTAAAGGAAATTCTTTTTATGTTTTGTTTGATGGATCCCTCCTGAGGTATGCCACTGACTGGGGTGGTTGGTCTGGAAAGATTGGCCTCTTTTTTATTAATTATATTTGTTCTGGAGGAGGAACACGGGGCTGTCTTTCATGTTGGCAGACGCTCAGGGTCTTCACGCAGAGTGGAGATGCAAGGCATCCCAGGGCGGGCCAGGGGCTGCGTCAGGTGGGAGAGGATGAGAGTTCTCGGGTCGGAGTCACAGGACAGCAGAACTGTCTTTTTTTTTTTTTTTTTTTTAAGAATTACTTATTTTATTTGAAAATCAGAGTTACATACATAGACAGAGAAGGAGAGGCAGAGAGAGAGAGAGAGAGAGAGAGAGGTCTTGTGTAGCTGGTTCATTTGCTAATTGGCTGCAGCAGCTAGAGCTGTGTCAGTCCAAAGCCAGGAGCCAGGAGCTTCTTCCAGGTCTCCCATGTGGGTGCAGGGGCCCACGCACTTGGGCCATCCTCTGCTGCTTTCCCAGGCCATAGCAGAGAGCTGGATCGGAAGAGGAGCAGTTGAGACTTGAACTGCTGTCCATATGGTATGTCGGTACTACAGGCAGCAGCTTTAGCCGCTACGCCACAGCGCCGGCCCCAGGAGATCTGTCTTGATCGCTGTGGACGTGTGCCTTCTGCAGGAATTCGTCTGAAACCCATCGGCCGTTCAGAGAAGTCAGTGTCACGTGTCCATGGCTTTCACCTGCAGCACTCCGTGTGGAGACGCTGGGAGATGTGGGGAACCGGCGTAAATCCGCGGCTAAGGCAGCAGCCTGAGAAAGGCTGCCGGGGGGCGTTGTCTGCGCTCCCACTGCCCCATCTTTAATTCAGATCCAGGCACATTGGAGCAAGCTGGAGCTCTTGTTCCCAGTCACCCTCATCGTATTTCAAGTCCTAGTGGCCGTTGGACTGAGCAGAGCACCTGTGGAATGTTCCCTCCCGGCAGCAAGAGTTTGATGAGGCAGGGATGGAGAGGTGGTGGGTGCAGGAGTGCCCGCAGCAGCTGCTGACCGCTGGGGAGGTGCTGGGAGGGAGGGGAGCTGATGGACGAGGGGCAGGTGTCAGGAGTTGATCCTCGAAGGGCAGCACACGGTGCTGACTCCATCCTGGAGCACGGCACACGCCCAGCTCAGGGCCTCAGACCCTGTGTGTCAACTTGGGCCTCACACTTGCCCTCCGGGCTGCTCAGAGCCAGGCGGGCCTGGGTCGTGCTGGTGCCTGGTGTCGGCTGCTTCTCTCTGGGGAGAAGAGGTCAGGTGTTGAGTGTTGAGCCTGCTCAGCCATCCAAGTGGCACTTCAGTTCTCTAGAAATTCATTTGCTTGGGTTTTGCAAAGAGTCTGGTTGGAAACAGAATGAAAATGAAGGCAGACCCTCGGCTGCGGGTGGGGAGAATCCTTGCCAGGAGGTGCCGCGTGGTCTTGGAGGGGCCGAGGCATTTGGTCGCAGGGCTGCTCTAAGGGGTGCACACACACTGTGTGCCGTAGAACAGCAGAAAGCCCCCCAGTCCTGCGGCCAGGGTGAGTGACCAGGGCGTCGGCAGGGCCCTGCTCTCTGCAAGCTCTCGGGGAGGACCTCCTGGTGTGCCCTGCAGCTCGGTGCTGGCTGGCCGGCCGCCCTTGGGGTTCTCTGGCTTCCAGTCTCCTGGCTGCAGCCTCTGCCTCTGCCTCGTGGGGCCTCTCTCCTGTGGGTCTCTGAGCCCCGGTGTCCCCCTTCTTTCTCTGATGCAGTCACTCGTCCCTGGACCTGGGGCCCCCTGAATCCAAGTTTGAATTTAGTGTGAGGACAGTTCCTGGGTACTTTGGCATTCCTAGGCACTGCGGTGTCTTTGATATTTTCCCCACCGCTGTGATAGAATCCCTGAGGCTGGGATCCCGTTGCCTGGGATGCTGGCATCCAAATTAGAGTGCAGGTTCCCCTCCTGGCTGCTCCACTTCCAATCCAGCTCCCTGCAGTCCGCCTGGGAATGCAGTGGAGGATGGCCCAAGTGCATGGGCTCCTGCAGCTCATATGGGGTGCAGTTCCAGGTTCCTGGCCTTGGCCTGGCCCAGCCCCAGCTGTTGTGGCCATTTGGACAGTGAACCAGTGGATCACAGATGGCTTCCTCTCTCCTCTCTATTTGCCTCTCCCTTCCTCTCTCTATATCACTGTGCCTTTCAAATCAATAAAACAAGATGTTAAATGAAGACTTTTTTTTTTTTGTGTGTGGGGGACAGACATGCAGACTGTAGACTGAGCATGTTTTGAGGGTGGGGCAGGATTCCACTCCCTGTAGGGGTTGGCAGTGGGGCAGGGTGGCAATGGGCGGGCTCCCAGGAGGACTCCGAGTGTTGGGCCCCCTCTATCCTGCTCCACCACCAGTGCCTGTTGGTGGCTGCACACCCTGACCGTCCTCTCTAATGGGTCTTCTGAGGGACTGGGCAGTAGGCTGGAGAGGAGGTAGCTGGAAGGTGGCCTGCAGGATGCAGGAGGGTGGTTGGGCCATGCTGCTGACCCACTGGCCGGCTGGTAGGTTCACCCCCTCTTATGGTTCTTCCTTCCTGTCCACCTCACATCCTGCATGGCGGCTACTTCCATGAACACCCTGGCTGGTCTGACTGTTCAGACTGTGGCTACAACAGGAGTGTGCTGCTCTCTGTGTGTTTTCTCCACTGCCTCACTGTGGTTCAGGCCCTTAAGGTGCCCTGGAACGGGGCCATTTTCCTGTCTGTGGACGTCTGAATTTCAAGTGCTTTTTCTTTCTGTAAATCTCCGTCATTTGGAGCCAGGCTTTGCCTCCTGGAAGCTATGTAGACAGGTAACCAATTTTCTCCCATTTTGAGGTGACAGAGACCTGCAAAGCATCCCCATGACTGTGCTGGTGTGAAGTTCAAATAGAATGAAAGAGACCTTGGGCCGTTCAATAGTTGCATTCATGTAGCTCCTGCCCGACTGCGGCACTGCCCTTCTTCAGCGTCACTATGCCTGGCACGAGGATTGTGGGGGCTAAGGGACCTCCCCACCGCCCTGCGGGGCTAAGGAGAGGGCCCTGGCTTCAAAGGAGAGGTGGCGTTGCTGCTGGTGCTGTGGCCGGCTCACGGGTCCACTTGTCCTGCCTCGCGTGTGCTGCTCCACTCTGTCACTGAGCCGTCATCTGCAGGGCGTCTGGGCTGTGCTGAGTCCCCGAGGCCCCAGCCGGACCCCCTCGTCACAGCAGTGTCTGTCCCCCCAGCCCATTTCACTTTCTCTGCCATATCCCCTGCTGGCTGCCTGTGTGCCCAGCATTTGGGATGAGGGTTGAATCGGGTGGGCCTTGGCTGTGCCTTTGAGCAGTGATTCTGACCACTGTGTGGGAAGGTGTTAGAGGGAGAAGAGCTAGCAGTTTATTTAGGCCAGAGCTGGACACAGAGAAAATGGTCAGCGTGTCTAGAACAGCTGTGCATGGCCGGAGTCGGCCAGCCCCTGGGATCTGCCTGCCCATGTGTGGCAAGGCTGACCCAAGGGCTGGATTTCTGTACTCTGGGGACCCATCTGTGACAAAGCCAAGGGGCCAAGGGGATCAGAAAGCTCATGTGTGTGTACATGTGTGTGTGCGCATGTGGTGGACAGGGTCCAGGATGTGTGTGTGTACATTTGATGGACAGGGTCAGTATGCGTGTGTGTACATGTATGGACAGAGTCCAGGATGCGTGTGTGTACATGTATGGACAGGGTCCAGTATGTGTGTGTACATGTATGGACAGAGTCCAGGATGCGTGTGTGTACATGTATGGACAGGGTCCAGTATGTCTGTGTGTACATGTATGGACAGGGTCCAGTATGTGTGTGTACATGTATGGACAGGGTCCAGTATGTGTGTGTACATGTATGGACAGGGTCCAGGATGCGTGTGTGTACATGTGTGGACAGAGTCCAGGATGCGTGTGTGTACATGTGTGGACAGGGTCCAGTATGTTGTGCACATGTATGGACAGGGTCCAGTATGTGTGTGTACATGTATGGACAGGGTCCAGTATGTGTGTGCACATGTGGTGGACAGAGTCCAGGATGCGTGTGTGTACATGTATGGACAGGGTCCAGTATGTGTGTGTACATGTATGGACAGGGTCCAGTATGTGTGTGCACATGTGGTGGACAGGATCAGTATGCGTGTGTACATGTGGTGGACAGGGTCCAGTATGTGTGTGTGTACATGTATGGACAGGATCAGTATGCGTGTGTACATGTATGGACAGGGTCCAGTATGTGTGTGTACATGTATGGACACGGTCCAGTATGTGTGTGTACATGTATGGACAGGATCAGTATGCGTGTGTACATGTATGGACAGGGTCCAGTATGTGTGTGTACATGTGTGGACAGAGTCCAGGATGCGTGTGTGTACATGCATGGACAGGGTCCAGTATGTGTGTGTACATGTATGGACAGGGTCCAGTATGTGTGTGTACATGTATGGACAGGATCAGTATGCATGTGTACATGTATGGACAGGGTCCAGTATGTGTGTGTACATGTATGGACAGGGTCCAGTATGTGTGTGTACATGTATGGACAGGGTCCAGGATGCATGTGTGTACATGTGTGGACAGAGTCCAGGATGCGTGTGTGTACATGTGTGGACAGGGTCCAGTATGTTGTGCACATGTATGGACAGGGTCCAGTATGTGTGTGTACATGTATGGACAGGGTCCAGTATGTGTGTGCACATGTGGTGGACAGAGTCCAGGATGCGTGTGTGTACATGTATGGACAGGGTCCAGTATGTGTGTGTACATGTATGGACAGGGTCCAGTATGTGTGTGCACATGTGGTGGACAGGATCAGTATGCGTGTGTACATGTGGTGGACAGGGTCCAGTATGTGTGTGTGTACATGTATGGACAGGATCAGTATGCGTGTGTACATGTATGGACAGGGTCCAGTATGTGTGTGTACATGTATGGACAGGGTCCAGTATGTGTGTGTACATGTATGGACAGGATCAGTATGCGTGTGTACATGTATGGACAGGGTCCAGTATGTGTGTGTACATTGGTGGACAGAGTCCAGGATGCGTGTGTGTACATGCATGGACAGGGTCCAGTATGTGTGTGTACATGTATGGACAGGGTCCAGTATGTGTGTGTACATGTATGGACAGGTCCAGTATGTGTGTATACATGTATGGACAGGGTCCAGTATGTGTGTGTACATGTATGGACAGGGTCCAGTATGTGTGTACATGTATGGACAGGGTCCAGTATGTGTGTGTACATGTATGGACACGGTCCAATATGTGTGTGTACATGTATGGACAGGGTCCAGTATGTGTGTGTACATGTGGTGGACAGGATCAGTATGCGTGTATACATGTATGGACAGGGTCCAGTATGTGTGTGTACATGTATGGACAGGGTCCAGTATGTGTGTGTACATGTATGGACAGGATCAGTATGCGTGTGTACATGTATGGACAGGGTCCAGTATGTGTGTGTACATGTATGGACAGGGTCCAGTATGTGTGTGTACATGTATGGACAGGATCAGTATGCGTGTGTACATGTATGGACAGGATCAGTATGTGTGTGTGTACATGTATGGACAGGGTCCAGTATGTGTGTGTACATGTATGGACAGGGTCCAGTATGTGTGTGTACATGTATGGACACGGTCCAGTATGTGTGTGTACATGTATGGACAGGGTCCAGTATGCGTGTGTACATGTGGTGGACAGGATCAGTATGCGTGTGTACATGTATGGACAGGGTCCAGTATGTGTGTGTACATGTATGGACAGGGTCCAGTATGCGTGTGTACATGTGGTGGACAGGATCAGTATGCGTGTGTACATGTATGGACAGGGTCCAGTATGTGTGTGTACATGTATGGACAGGGTCCAGTATGTGTGTGTACATG
The DNA here is from genome assembly GCF_033115175.1 of Lepus europaeus. Classification (NCBI taxonomy): domain Eukaryota; kingdom Metazoa; phylum Chordata; class Mammalia; order Lagomorpha; family Leporidae; genus Lepus; species Lepus europaeus. The sequence goes on along the minus strand of NC_084843.1, from coordinate 4,672,010 downwards.
TATGGACAGGATCAGTATGCGTGCGTACATGTATGGACAGGGTCCAGTATGTGTGTGTACATGTATGGACAGGGTCCAGTATGTGTGTGTACATGTGGTGGACAGGATCAGTATGCGTGTATGCATGTATGGACAGGGTCCAGTATGTGTGTGTACATGTATGGACAGGGTCCAGTATGTGTGTGTACATGTATGGACAGGATCAGTATGCATGTGTACATGTATGGACAGGATCAGTATGCGTGTATGCATGTATGGACAGGGTCCAGTATGTGTGTGTACATGTATGGACAGGGTCCAGTATGTGTGTGTACATGTATGGACAGGATCAGTATGCATGTGTACATGTATGGACAGGATCAGTATGTGTGTGTGTACATGTATGGACACGGTCCAGTATGTGTGTGTACATGTATGGACAGGGTCCAGTATGTGTGTGTACATGTATGGACACGGTCCAGTATGTGTGTGTACATGTATGGACAGGGTCCAGTATGTGTGTGTACATGTGGTGGACAGGATCAGTATGCGTGTGTACATGTATGGACAGGGTCCAGTATGTGTGTGTACATGTATGGACAGGGTCCAGGACACGTGTGTGCACATGTGGTGGACAGGATTGGCGGTGTTTACTACAGTCCTGTACAGTGACCGTCTTGAGAATATTCTGAAGCACTTTACCCATTTTCTTTTAAAGATTTATCTATTTATTTGAAAGAGAAAGTGGCAGAGACAGAGAGGGAGAGGCAGAGAGAGAAAGACGTCTTTGCTTTTTCTTTGTTTTTAAAAAGATTTATTTATTTTTTTGACAGGCAGAGTTACAGAGAGAGGTAGAGACAGAGAGAGAGGTCTTGCATCCGCTGGCGCAATCCCCAGATAGCTGCAATGGCCAGAGCTGCGCCATCTGAAGCCAGGAGCCAGGAGCTTCTTCCAGGTCTCCCATGCAGGTGCAGGGGCCCAAAGACTTGGCCCATCTTCCACTGCTTTCCCAGGCCATAGCAGAGAGATGGATCAGAAGAGGAGCAGCCGGGACTAGAACCGGTGTCCATATGGGATGCTGGCCCTTCAGGCTAGGGCGATAACCCACTGTGCCACAGGGCCGGCCCTGAAAGAGGTCTTTTCATGGATGCGACCACCAGGGCTGGGTCAGGCCAAAGGTAGGAGCCTGGAACTCCATCTGGCTCCTCCATGTGGGTGGATGGGACACAAGCACTTGAGCCACCTTCCACTGCCTTCCCAGGCTCATTAGCAGGAGCTGGATTGGAAGCAGAACACCCGGGACTTGAACCTGCACTCAGCTGTGGGATGATGACGTGGCAAGGGGTGGTTTAACCCCGGCTCTAACCCTTTACCCATTGTAGCTGTTCCTCACTGTAGGCATAACTGTTTGACTTTCAGTGTAGGAGCTTGAATCAGCTCGTGGAAGACTCTGTGAGTCTGTGCTTTCTCCCTTACGTTTCTGGGTTGGGCTTTGTGCAGATTGACAGGCAGGTACTCCCAGGAGCAGTGTGCTGCAGCAGCTGGATTGACACTGGGGACTGAATGGCCTGGGATGCTGGTGTAAGAGCTGGGGCGGGCGGGGCTGTTTTAATGACCAGACTCTGCTGCAAGGGCGCTGGAGGACCGAGGGCAGAGCGGCTGTCAGATTTCAGCTGCAGAAGATGTGGGCAGCCGCGGTGCTGCAGCAGCCATGTCGCCATCGTTCTTTCTCTCTGGATGTCTGTGGCATGGGCACTGCTGTCGCCCCTGAGTCCTGTGTTTCTGTTCTGACCTACAGGAGGCCACCCTGTCCAGCATCTGTCCCCTCTGTCCAGTCCCCGTGCAGGCCTCTGCCTGGTGGACCCGGGGCCCTGTGGGTGGCGCTTGTCTTGGTCCACCTGCCTCTCTCGGGACCGCCTGCTCCTTCTGAGGCTGGTGGGCTCTGCTCCACATCTCCAGAGACAGAACCCTGAAGTCTGAGAGGGAAATCTGGGGACCACATGTGTGTTAGCTCAGAACCTCCAAATGGAACCACTTTAAGATGCGTTTTCTGGAGAAATATGTAAATTAATAATTGCTTCATACATTATTCAAGAAAAACTTATTTTGTATCACTGATAGCTCTCCTAATCTTATATAAAGATATGCTAATGGGTTTAATTAAAATAATTATGCTGAATAATGTAGCCTGAACTTTACCCTAAAATAGTGTCGATTAATCATCATCAGTAGTAATATTTTTAGCCAGAGAGACACTTACGGCCTTAAACCGATATTAGACAGAAAGTGCCGTTTTTGGTTTTGTTCTACAGTTTAGATTAAGTTGGCATTCTCACAAGATGATGACAATTAGGTTGGCTTAGAGAATACAGGTAAATTCATTTAGTTTTTTAAAACCTGAAGTATTTTATCTGCAGGAAACGTTGAACATTTTCTGCTCTTAGTTCTTTTATGCATTTCCTTTCGTCCCCGCTAAAACCTGGTTTCATTCCGTGTTTCTTGTTCATGTGCGTCAGGTTTGACCTCACTTTTCCCCCCTCAGGGGGTGATTGCTAAACGCCCCGAGCTCTCGGTTGCCTGGCAGTTCGGAGTCGAGCCCGTGTGTGAGAGGGCCGCTCAGGAGCCGGCGTTTCCTTTGGTGTCATGGAGGCAGCTTCGCGCTGGCTGCTTCCCTCTGGTGCTGCTGCGGTGCCGTCCCTGGGGCGTGGCTTCTGTTCCACACTCAGCGGTCAGGGCCCTGCTGTGTTGGTGGTCATTTTGGTTTTTGCCTAAGGCGTTCACGTGCCCACGTGTGTGTTCTCGGCGTGTCCGTGGGTCAGTGCCTACGTGTTGGTTGTCCGGACACCCAAGTCCATTTAGAATTGGCCCTGCCCAGCCTCCAGTGGACAGAGGGAAGCTTTACCAAGTTGAAAGAAAAGCAGAAACCAGCACTTACACTGCCATCAAGCACATTTAGCTCGGCTTCCTGAATACAACCTGCTTAAAAAGTCAGCATTCAGGGGCCGGTGCTGTGGCTCACTTGGTTAATCCTCCGCCTGCGGCGCCGGCATCCCTTATGGGCACTGGGTTCTAGTCCCAGTTGCTCCTCTTCCAGTCCAGCTCTCTGGGCAGTGGAGGATGGCCCAAGTGCTTGGCCCCTGCACCTGCATGGGAGAACAGGAGGAGGCACCTGGCTCCGGCTTTGGATCGGCGCAGCGCCAGCCATGACGGCCGTTTGGGGGTGAATCAACGGAGGGAAGACCTTTCTCTCTCTCTCTCTCTCTCTCTCTCTCTGTCTGTAGCTCTACCTGTCAAATAAAAAAAAGTATGCATTCGTTTGACAAAGTTCACTTATGACTTAAGGAACGGCAGGTGAAAAAACTTGGCTAAAACCAGTGAATGCATCACGATTTCTGGCCTTGCCTGGGCCAGGTGGAGAGGTGTGTTTGTGCTCAGAGTGTGGGCGCTGGCCCCTAGCCCCAGGGGTGGAGGGAGCCCATCCCCACTCAGCTCTGTCTCTTGGGGACGTCCCCTGGGGTTTATCTCCTACCCCACATTGCCAGTGAGTTGACTGATGGGATGCCATCCCAGCATGCCACAGGGACCCAGCCAAGCCTGGGGCCCAGAGAGCTGCAGATGTGTTGGCCTCCTGCTTCCCCACCCACAACCCAGAAGAGCCAGATGCATGCTGAGCCAGCCCTTGCTGAAATAAAAGACTGACTGACTAAAGGTTAACAAAACCTAGCAGAAGTGGAAAACAGAAACCTTGAGGGCGCTCAGTTTACTTCTCCATGACTGCTGTGATTGGTGGCCGATGTCACTCGGTATTTGCCACCACGTGGGCCATTCCTAAGTGAAGAAAAAGCAGGGTAAGAGGTCTGCTCAGCCGGGTTTTCTTGGTTAATGTTTGCAAGCGTCCCGTGCTGTCCTGCCACCACCACTGGTGGCAGCAGTGGCCAGCGGCTCCTGATCCGCGTTGACGTCTGGAGCCGATGTCCCGTGTACAGTTTGTCACCTCATGTTCCCAGCAGCCGTTGAGATGGTCCAATTAATCCCCGTTGTTCTGTCCCTGGGGAACACTGACTGGAAGTGCCTCCCTCTCGGCGTCCCACAGCACGTGGTGGTGGCAAACTTGCACCCAGTGTGGGCCCAGAGCCCTGCCCCGATCCGGCACCACCTCCTGTGCATTGCCGGCCACATTTCTCCACGGTGCACTCCCTGGTTTTTGTTTCTGGAAGCGCCTTTCTGGAGATGAGATTCTGCCTGGCGCTATGTCTGCACAGCTCCGCTGCCTCCCGCTTTCTCTGCTTGGGGCTCTCCTTCTTGGGGAGCCCCCAGCCCTTGAAGGCCTGGCTCCTTCCACTTGAAAGAGACTCGCATTTCGTGAAATGGTCCACTCTGCAGAGAAAGCAGCAGCCTTCTGTCGTCAGCATGAGCAGAATCCCAGATGCTGGGAATCCCGCCCCAGCGCCAGGGGAAGAGGCAGGCAGAGCTGCTGTGATCCTTAGCAGCACACAGTGAGTGGCACAGTGGCAGCAGGCTGGAAGTCTGAGCTCCGTGCAGCCTGGCCTGCCCGCCACACTGGAGAGAGGCGTCAGTTTTCCCCATTGGCTAAGGCTGGCGGATCCTGTGGCTCAGGGCTCCTGGTCAGTGGGCAGCATGAGGCCCACTGTGTCTCTGCAAGGGTAGAGATGGGGCCGCTTGAATGGGCTCCGTCCATTTGGGACGGAGTCACTGTGTCACTTCATACACAGTGGAAATGTGTCTGGGAGCCCAGCATCTGTGCGGCCTGGGGAAGATGACGTGGAAACTTAGGACTGGGGTTGGCTCCTGTGTTTGGGGCAGGTGCTGGGTTGTGGGAATGGCACGTGGACAACCTCCGAGCTGGCTGACATGGAAGTTACTCCGTGTGGCCTGAGAGAGTCCTGTGGTGGGTGTGGCCCAGGGAGGTGGAGCTAGAACCCAGTTGCCTCTGAGGATACAGAGCAGGTTCCCTTGCAGTCCAAGAGCCAAGGTTATCATCCAGATCTCTACATGAGGCTTGTGTCTTAGGAAGGCTCCTCTGATGGCAGTAAGGCAAGGATCTGAGGTTATCCGTGTGGATGCAGGGAGCCCTGGTAGGAGACCCAGCGTGGGGCCATGGCAGCCAAGCAGTGGGAGATAACAGCGGCCTGCACCAGGTGTTTGCAGGAAGAGAGAAGATGGGAGGACCAGGGAACTTTATTTAAACTAGACTGAGCTTTCTGTTGCTTAGAACTGGTCCATGGGGAGGAAGGACCCCCCTGGCATGATGTCCCGGCCTCTGCCATGCAGCCCAGGGATTGGGGGTCTCTGTGGTGCAGCTCTGAGCTGTGAGCATGGGGGACGGAGGGTGCGGGGATGGTGCAGTCGCATTTTCAGGGCCTGGGGCAGCCTGCCAGCATCCAGTGTCTGCCCACTGGGGGTGTGGGGGTGTCGCCCGGGAGAACGTGTGGGCTCCACGTGGTGAGTAGTAGGAGTCAGAGCTTGGCAGGGGTGAGGTCCCCGAGGGGATAAGTGGAGGAATCCCAGGGATAGGGCCACACATGGGATGCTGGGAAGAAGGGGAAGTTGGCCACCTGGGGGCTAGGTCATGGGTACCATGGCAGTGAAGGGGCAGCCTTGTCCCGCGGAGGTGACACAGAACAGACTGAGGCCCCTGTGGCCGTGGCGGGAATGGACTCCCAGTGGTGGCCTTGGTCAGGCTGCCAGAAGTGGCACCGAGGCAGGCCCACAGTGTGGGGAATCATCTAGGATTAAGAGGAAAGTGGGGCACGGGGCTGTGAAACCGTCTGGAGCTGGGAGGCTGGCGTGAGGTCCCTGTGACGGGAGGAAAGAGAGAGGGGGAGAAGCTGTTTTGGCTTGGCTGGTGGATGGCTGGGCTGCTTGCCTCTCCTGTCTCTGAGACAGAGGTGAAATGGTGGGCCAGGCTAGAGGCAAAGTGGGGCGGAAGCAGAGAGACCCGGCTCACCTGGAGAACAGGGCTGGACCCGAGGTATAGGCGGGCGCCTCCCTGCACCCTGTCTGCCCTCTGATGCGTGGGCCATGGCTGCTCTCAAAACCTCACCCACTGTGAGACGTGACGTCTGTCAAGCAGAATTCTGACTAATCGGGCCCTGGGTGCTGGGAGTGTGGGCAAGCCCCACAGGGGAAGGCTTGGGAGACCTGCCCTGCCCTCCAGCTGTCCTGGCCTATGCAGTGCCCGGAGGCTGGAGGGACCCAGTGGAAGGCAGCCAGCCAGGCCTGAGCTGTTTGTTGCCATCTGCCCGGTCCCCAGCAAGTGGTGTTTGCAAGGCCCGGCAGGCGGTGAACTCTGACAGGTGCAGGAGACAACGTGTGAAGCCATTGTCTCTCTTATCCTCTGGACACTCACAGGCTCAATGAGACACCTGAGGAGACTGAGCGGTCAGCCTGGGCAAGTGCCTGTCACTGAACGTCATGATAAATATTTTTTAGTTTTTCAAAGCAGCTCTGAAGTAGTTGAAGCAGAACATTTGAAATCAGAATGAAATGATTTCTCTTGAAGCCTCTTTGCCAGTGTATCTCAGGTGGGGGACTGGGACCCCTTGATCTGCTGGGCCCTGAAGCAAGGGCTTCGGGCCTGGAAGAGCAGCAGCCCCGGCAGGTGGGTGCCTCCCCGGACGGGTGGTGCCTGCTTGTCCTTGTCATCCTGACTGTGGAGGGTTGAGCTCTGGGGTGACTAGCTTTGCAGGCGGACAGAGTGGCCCCAGGTCCTGGCAGTACCAATCTGGGCAAACGGCTGCACCTTTTGTGTGTGCCTCCATGTTCTCATCTGTAAGAGGGGTTAATGAAAGCCCTTTCCCCTGAGGTTGTCACAGGACTTAAAGTGCCACGGCAGCACACACAGAGACCTGCACACATGGAGACACATGGAGAGTGTTCCGATTTCTGGCATTAGGTGAGCGGAACTCAACTGATGTGTTTGAAACGCTCCGCTCGGCGGCTGGGACACCGCTCTCACCAGTCTTTCAGACAGTTTCCATGTATGGGAATAGATCCAGGTGACAGGATTTCGGTCGGCCTTAAATGATGGTAGTTTGCCTACGGTAAAATGCACTCTTTCTTGTTGTCCATGTTTTAGCTCATGAGAGAGTTTGGTCAACTCCCAGCTCCTCCGCCCCCCATGTCCACCTCAGGGCAGCCACTGCTGTGTTCCGTACCCCGGTCGCTGGCCTTTTCCCGAGTGTTAGGACCAGGGGATCACGCAGGAGGTGGCGTTTGAGTGTGTGTTTCATTTCTCGGGGAGCGTGGAGGTCGTCGGGTTGTGTGTAGCAGGGTTTGTCCCTTTTATGTGACTGGTTGTGTTCCCTCTAGGGACACCCCTGAGGGACTCTGAGTCATTTCTAGTCATGGGCCTCCAGATAAGGGTGCTGGGAGCAGGTGCGTGTGGCGCTGGCGTGCGTTCGAGTTCTCCTTTCACGCGAGTCGACACCCAGGGCTGCGGTTGTTGGGTTCAGTACTTGGAGTGCACGTCACTGTCAGAAACCTCTAAGCTCTCTTCCAGAGTTTCTTGCTGTAGCTGCAGCCCAGGCCAGCCCAGCGCAGGAGCAGGCTCTTCTTCTGTCTTGTTTCTTAGCAGTTCTCAGATGTCAGTGGCATCACCTTGAGGGTTTCGTTTGCTTTTCCCTGGTGAGCGATGGCGCTGGCACCTTTTCAAGGGCTTACTGGCCAACTCTACATCTCCTTGGGAGCAGGGTTGGACAGGAGGGGATTTACTTTCTTGTTCCTGAATTTTCAGAGTTCCCTGTGTCGTCTGCGTGCACAAATTTACCAGGCATGTGGTTTACAATCACTTTCTCCCTGTGCGTGGCTTGTGTTTTGTTTTCTAAGCATTGCCTTCAAAGGGCCGAAGGTCTTCATGTTACCTTATCCTTTTACAGGTGGTCCTGTTTGCTTATCCCCGAGCCACAAGCATTTTCTTCTCGAAGTTTCATAGTTTTAAGTTCTTCATTGAAAGTTTTCAGTGCACTTAGAGCTACTATGTCGTGGGCACGTGTGGACTGGGGTGTATTTGGTGGCGTTGGGCAGGACAGCGTGTCTGGGCTGTCAATCCGTTGACCACACTGCTTTAGGGTCCGGGTCTGTGAGAGTGTGGCGTGTTCTAGAGGTGCTGGTGTCATCCGGATTCCTTTTCAGTTCTGGTCTGAGCCCTCACACACTCCCGACATGCATTGGTTTCCGATTTCATTTAGGAGGTGGAGCCCACTCTGGTGCACGGAATTCCTTTGAGTCACAAATACAAGCAAGCATTTAAAATGCAGCATCTTTCCCCAACTGGGTACAGCCACAGGGACCCAGTCCCAGCCTCCTCTGATCCACACTGTAATTCTAGGTTGGTTCAGTAATAGCTGTGTGAATACGGCAAAGGCAGTTTCCATTCTTCCCAACACGACTGACTCCCTGTAGGAGGTGCCTTTGGATTACCAATAAAATGCAGGGCCGGTGCTGTGACATAGCCGGTAAAGCTGCCACCTGCAGTGCCAGCATCCCATATGGGTGCTGGTTTGAGTCCCGGCTGCTCCACTTCTGATCCAGCTCCCAGCTATGACCAGGGAAAACAGTGGAAGATGGCCCAAGTCCTTGGGCCCCTGCACCCACATGGCAGACCTGGAAGAAGCTCCTGGCTCCTGGCTTTGGATAGGTGCAGTTCCGGCTGTTGTGGCCATTTGAGAAGTGAACCAGCAGATGGAGGACCTCTCTCTCCCTCTCTCTCTCTTTCTCTCTGCCTCTGCCTCTCTGTACCTCTGCCTTTCAAATAAATAAATAAATCTTAAAAAAAAATCAACAAAAGCACACAGTTCTAGTGCAGTGTGTGGCACCCATGGGAGCCAGCATTACTGCCGTGAACTCTCAGGGTGCGGGTTTTCTCGAAGGCACAGAATCTGAAGCCGGATGACAATGTCCTCAAGGCCACAGTGATTCCTTGTTAGGGGAAGCGCAGCAGATACACAGGAAGCCATATTGGAATGGAAGCCGTTGGGTTGGGAGAGCTACGGTGGGTTTAATGGAGGGGCCAGGCCTGCCTTTTGCTTTAGCAAAGCTTTTCATGCAGACCAGAACGTCACAGACACGTTGAGCAGGCAGTGTGGGCACCTGGTCGGCAGGAGGTAAATGTCACTTTCCGATAGTACTAACAGAGTATCTATGGTGGAGAGGACGGAGCCCTCCTGCCTGGCGGCTCACTCACCAGATGGTCCTCAAAGCCAGGGTTGGGCCAGGCTGAAGTGGGAGCCAGGCACTCAGTCCGGGGACAGACACTCGGCTGCTTGAGCCGTCACTGCTGCCTCCCGGGCCCCGCGTTGGGAGGGGAGGCTGGGATAGGCAGAGCACTGGGAGCGTGGATGCCGGCGTCCCGGGCGGCCCTTCCACCGCTGTGCCAAGAGGCTGCCCCATCTGTGCTCTCACGTGTCCACCATGCGAGATGCGACCGCTCTCTGTGCATCATGGATTTTGTTCTTGCTCAGCCCTCCATCTGAAGTGCCTGCCCTCTTCTCGGAGTTCCCGTGGTTCTGCAGAGGAGTTACAAATCTGTGTTAACAACCGGCTCAGCCTTCTTCTCTGTTCTTGGTTTGCAGGGGGCAGCGTTGAAATACTTGCCGACGATCGTCAATGATGTGAAATTGGTGTTTGATCCCAAAGAGCTCAGGTAACTGTACACCCGAGGTAGACACTTCTTCCTCTCTGTATGCTTCGTTGATGGGGTCCTGGGGGCTCTGTGCCATGTCTGCACAGGGCCATGCGCTGCCTAGTTCTGGAGTGTGTGATGTTGGTGGCGTCTGTGGCAATGTCCATCAACAATGCACCTGTCAACCATCGCAGTGTTTTCCTTAGAACATTGTTTATGGCCTCATAGGTGTGTAATACCAGTTGGCTTTTTTGCATTCTTTAGAGTTTGAATTTAATCTTTTTTCCAATAAAGCAGTCATTTTTAAAAATTATTTGAAAAGCAGACAGAGGGAGGGAGGGAGGGAGAGAGAAACAGATTCAGAGAAACACACAGAAAAAGGGCTCCTGTCTGCTGGTTTGCTCTCCAAGTGCCTGCAGCGGCAGGGCCGGAAGTTGATAGCCCGGAACCCATTCTGCGTTTCCCACGTGGGTTGGGCTTGCAGTCCCTTAGGCCAGCACAGCTGCCTCCAAGTCCGCATTGGCAGGAAGCTGGAGTCGGGAGCTGGAGCTGGGAGCTCAGGTGCCCTCTGCCAGGGGACACAGGTGTCTGAAGTGGTGTTGTAACTCTCGGGCCAAACGCCTGCCCCTGAATTCAGTGTTGCTGGCTTTGCTTTGGTTTTCAGCTCCCCAACATCTTAGTGTAGACGTTTGCATGTTCCTTTGTGGCCGCCCACTGCTTCTGCAGCAGGAGATTCTCTGTGAAATACCCAGTGAGGGGCTGTGACCCTCAGAAGGAGGAATCCGACGTTGTTGTGTAAGGAAATAATTACAAAACCCAACCAGGCCAGCCATGAGGAGGCCGGTTGCTAGGCACCGAGAGGAGCTGGGCTGGGGCTGCTCCTCCCTGTTCCTGCTGGAACTCGTTGCCCTCAGCATCCCAGGCAGGGAGCTTCCGTCTGTGGCCGTCTCCGCACTCTGTAAGCACTGCTGTGGGAAGATGGGCTGCATAGCTGTTGAGCGCCAGCACCTGCCAGCTCAGGCCGCATCCGCTGTGCGTTTTGTTCTGATCTGACACGATGGACTGGCTGCAGGTGGTGGCGCTGTTTGCATAGGCCAGGGAGCAGCTCCCCTAGAGACCCATGAGTGTCACCTGCTGCCCATGAGGCCAAGCTGAGTGTAGAGTGACCGGCTCACCCCGTGCTTCACGGCCGGCCCAGGTCACTCTTGCCCTGGAATCGCAGGGCTGCTGTCTCCTGGGAGCCGCGTCCCTCATCAGTTACTGGGCTCCGATGTGCCTGAGGATTTACTGTCCCATTGGCCAGCATTTGTCATCTGCTCCTGGGGCCCTAGCAGTGCTGGTTAGCACTTCGCAGACCTTCAACAAGAAAAGGAGAAGGCAATGGGCCCATGGGCAGTGAGTTTGTCCACTTGGTCTTTGTGGGGTCGTCTCCTTGATGTGTGTTTGTTACCAAGTGGTCTGAGAAATGTCTGTAGCTTCAGCCCCTGGGAACTTGTTAGAAAATGTCTGGTCCTTGGCTGGCGCCGCGGCTCACTAGGCTAATCCTCCGCCTGCAGCACCGGCACCCCAGGTTCTAGTCCCGGTTAGGGTGCCAGATTCTGTCCTGGTTGCTCCTCTTCCAGTCCAGCTCTCTGCTGTGGCCCAGGAAGGCAGTGGAGGATGGCCCAAGTGCTTGGGCCCTGCACCCACATGGGAGACCAGGAGAAGCACCTGGCTCCTGGCTTCGGATCGGCGCAGCGCTGGCTGTAGCGGCCATTTGGGGGGTGAACCAATGGAAGGAAGACCTTTCTCTCTCTCTCTCTCTCACTGTCTAACTCTGCCTGTCAAAAAAAAAAAAAAAAAAAAGAAAGAAAGAAAAGAAGAAAAGAAAATGTCCAGTCCTGGAGTTGGCACTGTGGTGCAGTGGGTTAAGTAGCCGCCTGCAGCACCAGCATTCCTTGTGGGCACCGGTTCAAATCCTGTTTGCTCCACTTCCAATCCAGCTCCCTGCTAATGTGCCTAGGAAAATAGTAGAAGATGGCCCAAATGCTTGGGTCCCATGGGAGACTCAGAAGAAGCCCCTGGCTCCTGCCTTTGGCTGGCCCAGCCTTGTCCATTGTGGCTATCTGGGGAGTGAACCAGCAGATGGAAGTTCGATCTCCCTAGCTCTATCTCATTGTAACTCTGCCTTTCAAGGAATAAATACAATCTTAAAAAAAAGAGAAAGAAAGTGAGTGTCCAGTCCTGAGTTCTTCCCCACACCCTCTTCTTTAATTTTTGTATTATTTATTTGAGAGGCAGACAATCAGAGAGAGAGAGAAAGAGAGAGCGAGTGAGCACAAATTCCCATCCAGTGTTCGATTCCCTGAATGCCCAGTATTAGGGGCTAAACTAGGGTCTCAGCCAAGAACCGGTAACTTAGTCCAGTGTCCCTGTGGGTGGTAGGACCCCAACTTCCTGAGCCATCGCTGCTGCCTCCTAGGGTACACATTAGCAGGAAGCTGGGGTTGTGCCAGGACAAGGGCTGGAACCAGGGCACTCTGGGGTGGGATGTCGGCCTCCCAGGTGGCGTCGTAGCTGCTCGGTGAAAGGTCTGCCTCTCCGCAGAGCTTCTGAATTGGAAACCGTGGGGTTGGGCCCAGCTTTTGGGCGGTGAGGAATTCCCAGCTCTCTTCACTGTACACCTGTGTTGCAATCCGCAGGGCTACGGAAGTGAGGAGGAGGTGGGGGGACTGCGGCTGGCCAGGGCCGTGGGCACGCTAGGAGGAGGTGGGGGGACTGTGGCCAGCCAGGGCTGTGGGCACGCTCAGGACCAGGAAGAGGAGGTGGGGGGACTGAGGCCAGCCAGGGCTGTGGGCATGCTTGGGACCAGAAAGAGGAGGTGGGGGGGACTGTGGCTGGCAGAGCCGTGGGCATGCTGTGGGCCGGAGGAGGAGATGGGGGGACTGTGGCCGGCCAGGGCCGTGGGCATGCTTGGGCCAGGAAGAGGAGGTGGGGGCTGCGGCTGGCAGAGCCGTGGGCATGCTCTGGGCTGGGAAGAGGTGAGGGGACTGTGGCCGGCCAAGGTTGTGGGCATGCTCTGGGCTGGGAAGACGAGATGAGGGCTGTGGCTGGCAGGGCTGTGGGCATGCTCCACGCCCATCCTGCCTCTTACAGGTCCTGGCTCATCCCAGCAGCCTCATCTGTGCCCGTAATTGGTGCCTGCGGCTTGTGCTGGGAGCCCCACAGATACCTCCTTCTGCAGGGCCGCTCCAGGCTTCTGTTGCCTGCCCTGTGTCCGTAGGTGGCTCCCTCCACTGTTCTCTGTACTGATTTATAAATTCATAATGAGGATCATGTGTGAGCTTTTTCCCTTTTTTACAAAATTTATGTTTTATGAAAACAGAAGATTGTAGAAGAGAGTAACTCAGACTTCAGTCCACTTCCCAAAAGTAATCAGAAAGTTCTGGGTCCCTTCCACACATACGTACACACACACACAGAGACACACACACACAAACCTATAATCATCAGCGTTCTCTCTTTGTGACCAGTTCTGTGCCTAAGACGTCTTGTTTGCCAGGTCACGCAGTCGGCTTCCGCGTCCTCGTGTTCAGGAACTTCGCAGCGTTCCGTTCCCTGCCGGCACATCGTTGTTTTGCGCTGTAGCCGCAGACCTACCATCCACGGTGTGCTTTCTCCATAGGAAACGGGTTTTGGAGAAAGCACTTCCCGTGTTTACTCCGTGGATCTTTACACCCGTGGGCTGATGTAGCGTCTGTTATTAGGCAGGTCGCACTTGTCTGTAACCACTCTGCTGGTGAGTGGCAGTAATTCCGGCTTCTGGTGACAAAGGGAGCCCTCTAACCTCATACTGCCCGATGCACGTGACGTTGTTTTCAGTTTTTTATTACCTTGGATGCTAGGATAAAATCTGCTGTAAATCTATTGTCCCGTGTGTCCTTATTTTATACTATCTGGATACATGGAGAAGTGGGATTACTTGGTCTTGCATTTTCTTAAATATTTCTGATAGACACCATCAGTTGCCCTCTGGATGGTTCCACCAGCATTGCACCAGAGCTTCCTGGTGACTGTTTTCCCAATAGTGAGAATTGTCTTTTTTTAAAAAAAGATTTTATTTGTTTATTTGAAAGGCAGAGTTACAGAGAGGCAGAGAGAGAGAGAGAGAGAGAGAGAGAGAGAGAGAGAAGAGGGAGGTCTTCCATTCTCTGGTTCACTCCTCAGATGACTGCAGTGGCTGGAGCTGTGCCGATTCAAAGCCAGGAGCCAGGAGCTTCCTCCAGGTCTCCCACGTGGGTGTAGGGGCCCAAGCACTTGGGCCATTTTCCACTGCTTTCCCAGGCCATAGCAGAGAGCTGGATCGGAAGTGGAGCAGCTGGGACTCGAACCAGCACCCGTATGGGATGCTGGCACCACAGACAGTGGCTTTACCTGCTACAGTGCCGGTCCTTAGAAGTGCCATTTTTTAAAAGACTTATTTGAAAGTTGGATTAACAAACACATACACAGAAAGAGAGAGAGAGAGAGAGAGAGAGAAGGAGAGAAATCTTCTATCTGCTGGTTCACTTCCCAATTGGACACAGTAGTTGGGATTAGACCAGCCTGAAGCCAGGGGCAGGAGCTCCATCCAGGCATCCCACACGACTGCAGGAGGTCAGGAACCGAGCCATCATCATTTGCTGTTTCCCAGCTGCCTTAGCAGGGAGCCGGGTGGGAAGCAGAGCAGCCTGGACTCCAGCTGCCCTCCATGACGGGATGTGGGCCTGCCAGGTGACAGCACTGGCCCCAGAATTATCCTTTGCAGAATTTTGTTGATGCGATTGATTGAGCAGCATTTCAGCATTTTAATTTGCATTTCTTTAATGATTAAGCAGAGCTCTCTCATTCAATATTCTTTTACCAGTCTTTTCCATCTGTAAGAGTAAACTTTCTACAACAGCTTTATCGTGTTGTTATTTACATGGTGTAAAGTCGCTGGCTTCAGAGTGTTCCGTGCAGTGCTTTGTAGTGTATTGGCAGAGACGTGCAGCCATCACCACGGAGTCCAGTGTTATGACCATGTGCCCCCTCCTAGTCCTTTCCGTTCCTGCCTCGTGGCTGACCTGAGTTCCTTCTCTGTAGCTTTACCTTGTGTTTGAGTGTCACAGAGGTAGGCGTGTCCGCGCTCCCTTCCTTTTGTGAATACGTTCTGTGGATAAACTCCATTTTATTTATTAACCGTTCACCATTTGGTGGCTGTTTGGATTATTTCTGCCGTTTGAATGCTGAGTGATGCCGCGTGGGTTCGTGTCCAGGTTTTCGTGTGGATGTGTGTTTTCGTGCTTCTTTGGTACAGCTGGGAGTGAACTGCTGGGGGACACGGCAACCGTGGTGAACGTTTTGAGGAAGCGCCCAGTTGTTTTCCCAAGAGGCCACCTCAGCTTCTGTCCCCAGCTTCATCGTTCCTGTTTGCTTGCGTCCTCCCCAACACTTGTTGTGAAATGTCTTTCGGATTAGAGCCATCTGAGTGGCTGTGAAGTGAAAAGCAGCGTTTTAAAACATCATGTATTTATCTTTTTGGCTGACACTCGTGGCCTGTATTGTGGGAGGGGACTTGTCCAACCTGCTGGTGGCCATTTAATGGCCCTGTCTCGTAACAGCCGGGCAGCCTTGTGCCACACATCCCTGAAATACTCCTCTCGTGTTGTCTACAGCAAAATGTTCACGGAATTCATTCTGAATGTCCCCATGGGCCTGCTGACCTTCCGGAAGCTCTGCTGCCTGATCGAAATCGTCCACACCGACCTCTTCACCCAGCACGGTGAGTGCGGCCCACGGCTCATTCTCCATCGTCTGCAGGCCTCGGTGCCCCTGCCTTCTCCCCTCCTGGCCAAAAGGTGTGGAGGTTGCAACTAATTGAAACAGTTTCATTACAAGACAGGAAGACTTGGCCCTTACAAGAAGAGTGGTAACTGGCATGTAGTGTAGGTAACAGATCACTGAAAAGTGAAGGTGAAAACGCGTTGTCTGTAATTCAGGTGCGCCCCAACCCCAGGGGTAATCAGTGTCCATTGTCCCCTGGGAAACGTGGGCTTCGGTCCTGGGGAGGCAATCACCTGCTTCCAGGGAGATGATTGCAAGGGAAGAATTCAAGTTTTCTTTAAATTTAGAAGTAATGGTTCTGCCTTAGTCTAACTTCACATTCTTTGACAGGCTTTCATCAAAGCCTACTCAAAATAATAAGAATTTTAATGATTCTTCAACTCCTGTATGCTGTGGAACACCTTATATTTCCCCATGCTGTCTCCCCACCCTTTTTATTAATCATTTTCTTTCTATTTGGACAGATTGAATTAATATTTTACACTTGTCAAGCAGTTTTATTGAAAGCTTAAAACCTTTGCATAATTCCGCAGCCTCCCTCATTTATTTGAGGCAAACGTGAGGCCTGCTGAGTGGCTCCCCAGCGGAGAGGCACTGATTTATTCGGTTCCATTTGTGGCCAGACACTGCCTCGGCCCGACCATTCGTTTGCTTTGTCCTCGTAGTGGGTTGTGCGTCTGCTGGGCTGTCTCAAGGGTGCAGAAGTCGGGTGTCAGTGAGCTCCTGGCTGGACGGAGAACGCGCCCAGTGTCTGGCTGAGCGCCAAGGGCTGCTGGGCTCTGTGTTTGCCCACGATCTCAATCCTTACCTCTTGGTTTAATTTTACAGAAAGCGTTACTACACTGTCTACTTGTTGCTAAGGCTCATGTAGGAGAACATGGCGGGGCATACATGGGGTGCTCCAGAGAGAGGACTTGAAACCAGGAAGTGGGCAGCCTCCTGTAGCTCTCCCAGTAGAATCCTCTCCGGCAGCAGTCCGTTTCTCACCTCCACCAGAGACGTCCGCTGAAGCTCCACGGAGCCATTGCTCCTGGCTGTCCCTGGCCCGGGATTTCTCTGGAGGGCTACCTTCCCCTTGCCCTCTCTCCAGGTCTCCTCCAAAGCATGGGGATGTTTCGGGGCTCGTGTCCACTGCACTTTATAGTAGGGGAAGTCAAACTGCTGCAGTTTCCTGTCTGAGCCTTACTGGTAGGTTACATGTGTCCCAGTCATCCAGTGCCATGTCACATGGGCATGCATATGTGTGGGTGCACACCAATGCACGCACACACACACACTTACACACATAATCACACACACATGTACACGTGCACACACCCATATACATGTGCATGCATATATGTGTGCACACCAAGGCATGGATATATACGTGCACACTTACATACATGCACACACATGCATGCATATATGTGTGTACGCCAATGCATACATACTTATGCATACACACATGCACACACATGCATGCGCACTCACACACATGCTTACATGCATGCACACACATGCACACATGTATGCACGTGCACACACACATGTGCATGTATATTGCACATGCACTCATACTGTCATCACCACTACCATCATCATTTCATTGATTTCAGCTGCCAGTGGGTATCAACTGTCAATGAATAGTAACATCCAGCAAATTTTAAATGAATTTTGAATCACTTTTATTGAATGGTTTTACACTGAAGACCTTTTTGGGGACATATTTACATATATGAGTTGTTCAGTATTTCTTTGCGGCAGCTTGGTTCTGCATGTCATTTCATTCCCTTTGAATAAGAATCTAAGACATAAAAGGTTCATTTGAAAAATATTAAAAGGGAATGTTTCAAAATTACATTTGAATGAAAACTTTTTTGTTGTGGAAACTTTTTTTTTTGACAGGTAGAGTTATAGAGAGTGGAGACCCAAAATGGCCACTATGGCCGGCGCTGTGCCGATCCGAAGCCAGGAGCCAGGTGCTTCCTCTTGGTCTCCCATGGGGTGCAGGGCCCAAGCACTTGGGCCATCCTCCACTGCCTTCCTGGGCCACAGCAGAGAGCTGGACTGGAAGAGGAGCATTCGGGACAGAATCTGACGCTCTGACTGGGACTAGAACCCGGTGCCCATATGGGATGCCGGCGCCGCAGGTGGAGGATTAGCCTAGTGAGCCACGGCGCCGGCCCCGGAAACTTTTTTAAGCTGATGGAAAGTTTGCGCTTTTTTTTGTTGGCGATTATGTCAGCGCAGGTGCTTCCTTTTACTACGCCCCGTTTCTGTGTTCACTTTGGTCTTGTAGTGCTTTGGAGATACACAGCATGCACATCCATAAATATTCTTAGCTGTGTTCCACAAGGAGCCATTGGGTACTGTGACGCGTTGAAACCTTTAGGCTGCTTTCTTTTTAAGCACAAGGCTGGGATTTCGGTGCTAATAGCGAGTTGTCCCCAACATAATAAATGGGATTGTATGAGATAGATGAATCCTAAATTATCCTGGGCAGAATAAGCCCAAGTTAGTCTGAAGCGCATGCCTTAGGAGCCGCTTCAGAACTGACAGTCAGTCGGCGTTGTCAGACCCTGATGGACAGGCCAGATGGGCCCGCGCACACTCAGTGATCGCCTGGAAGTGTTGCCCGGTGCATCGGCCAGCGTGAACACGGCCCCGCTTCAGGCTGTGACTGTGAAGTGCCTTTTTGGGCAAGGATGGATGAGACAGCCCTGATTTTTTTTTCCTTTGGAAGAAGCTCTCTGCTCCTCCAGAGCCGTCATCTGCTCTTACCTCCTCGTCAAAAAAGATTCATCAGATCAAATCCTCTGCCCTGTCTGTTCTTACAGAGATGTCATTATTTTTGCAAAATATCCTGTGCCACCCGGGTATAAATATTTAAAGCCAAACCATTTTCTGATGAGATATGATGGCTGCTTCTCATGCTTTGTTCTGTTGCTTGTTAATTTATAAGAAATGTCATCCCTTTGTCCTGTTCCCCAGTCCCAGCGGCATCCGTCACATCAACTCTCTGTGTGTCCACATCTTTAGAAGTGCATTCGGCTGAGTTTAGCTGCACATGCTGCTGGGTGTGCCAGCCCTTAGTAAGCATCTGTTGAGGTTCTGGTCAGGACTTGTCACCACTTGTCCTCTGGGTTCCTCCCTGGGGCTCCAGGGTACGGGTGAGGTTCCCAAGTGACTTCTCCCTGTGTGTGTGTGTGTGTGTGTTTCTGCACTCACTACAAGAAATGCTCTAGTGGCTTTGCTGTAAACATCTTTTTCTGTCTACATTGATGGCAACTACATTTCCTGGCTCTGAGAGTCTCCCTTCAGAGCCAGTGGGAAGAGCCGGTTAGCAAGAGGCTGGCCATGAACCCCGACACTGACGCCATCCCTCTGTGCCGTTCCTGCTGGCTTTGGCCTGGCTGTTTTCAGCTCTGCTTTTCTGATTTCTCTCACTTGGAGGACATGGAAACTCAGGATGTCTCAGCTGCGTTTTTGGGCTACCGCGGGGGCTGGGTCTTTTGGGATAAAAGGAGTTGTTTGGCCCCAGCTTGGGTGGAACCAGGTTGCATGAGGACACAGTGACTGCTGTCATTGCCACCCTGTGCTCACAGAGGGTCCAACCTGCTGGTTCCCCCTGGGCCCTCAGGGATTGCATGATGCTTGCCCACACTGCCCCCCGCCCCCCGCCAGGCACTACCCTCACGAGAAGTGACTTCGAGAAGTGATTGCGTCTCTTTCCTTGTACTCGCCATTGTCTGTGGTCCCTCCCTGGAATGAGAGCTTTCCCAGTGGGGCCTTGTTCCTCTTGTTTGTTCCTCTGATGCTGCCCCTTTGAGCAGTGCCTGGCTCCAGGCACATCCTTGATGCCTGATTGTTAAGTAAATGGAAAATATCCAGATGTTCTAAACCAGCACTTGGCTTCCAGAGGTGGTGCAGAGAAGGAAGCAGGAACAGTAGCACACGTGTGCAGGTCACTGGAGCCAAGGGAGGGGAAGGGTAAGGTTCACGGGGAAGCTGCCCATCGCTCCTGGGCTTGGCTTGGATTGCTTGATCCCGGCACAGTGCGGGGGGGAGTGAGGGGCCAGTTTTCTTTTGAGGAGGAAGAGTGGACCTTGGAGGCTCATCTGTGAGCTCTCTTGCAAAATCAACATTGCCTTCTGCTTGGAGCTGGTCCAGTGGCTCCAGTTTTGTGGAAATAGGATTAGGGGTTGGTTCAGCTCTACTTAAGGATTCAAGCTGCTTTGTCTTTAAATTGTGGAAATTTTCAAATATGCAGAAAAGTGTAGAGAAAGGTGCAACATGCATCCAGGCACCCAGCATCCGGCCTCACACTTATCAGCTGTTGTTCATCTTTCTTCTCTTCCAGATATTTTGAATCACATCCTAAGCATCACTGCATTTTATTGAGGTCTTTTGTTCAGATGTATGCTGATGGTAGCCCAGGAATGGCATTATTCTTAAAGGCACGGCGTGCACAGCACTGGTCCCTGGGCCGGTGTCTCGCATCCACCTTGGGTGTTCCCATCCCGGCTCCCGAGCTGAGGTGAAGGGCTTCGGCTCGTTAGCATGCTGGGCACGATAGCCAATGAATGGGCTGTAATGGCTTCCAAGCGTTGTCACACGATGTGACTTGACTACTTGAAAGCTGGCTAAGTAGATTATGTGCTTCACAAAACGATGACTCCTGCATATGATCTGTGGTGTGGAGTGAGCAGATTTTCAAAGCAAGACGCAACGAGAGGGAAAGGTCAACCCTTTGTAATTCATGCATTTGTAGCTTTGTTCCATGCGATTATATTGTTGCCCACATATCTGACAAAAACTAAGAAAATTAAAGCTTAAAGCCTGTTACAGAAATGAAAAGTTTCAGTGTAATTAAATTAAGCCAGAACACTGAAGTTTGGGATTTATGCCCATAGAAATGTTTTACATTATAGAAATTGGCATAAAATGAATCAACCCTTGCTAGCATTCACTTTTATATCTATCAGTCGGTAGCAGTGGCCGTACTTGTGAGATGCCTGAGAAGGGACGTGGGGGAGCTCTCAGGACGTGTCCTCTGACACGCGTGACCGTGTCCTGACACATGTGGGCACTGTTCCCTTGACTTCTAAGCCTGGGACCTTGGGGCAGCTTTTCCCATTTAATGCTGAATCATTTCTTCACCTTCCATGATGCGCTGTTTCCATGTCCCCATTTGGGAAGGGACCAAAGCAATTCATGCATTTTATTTTAGGGCTCGCTGTGTTTTTTCCTTGCCTTAAGTTTGCTGTTTTTGGAGAATGTTTCCGATTTGAAGAGCGAGGGGTCCTGGCAGGCCTCTCCCGTGTGGGTCCCCAGCAGTGCGTGAGCTTGGGAACTGTGCTGTGTCCTCTTACCCTGCCATCCCTTGCCGCTCGCCCTCGCCATCACAGACAGGCTTCTGGAAGACGTCGGCCCCTACAAACTTCATTTGTGTCCAGTTTTGAACAATTCCAAGCTTCCGAAGAGTATAGATCTGTGGAGTCTAAACTATTCTGTGCATTCCCGTTTTGAAGGTGAACGATTCTGCCAGTTATCCAGCAGAGTCAAACGCTCCCTCGTCGTGTGGAGACGTTCATTACAGAAGCCTTTGAAGCTGGAGGGCCAAGTCCCTGCTCTCTCCTGGGACTTGGGACTTGCAGTGAGATCTGAAAGATTTCTAGACTATTTAAAACATTATTTTTTGTCATCTTTAGAAGGTAGACTCACACACACACACACACACGCACACACACACACCCCACACAGAGAGAGAGAGAGAGAGAGAGAGAGAGGGAATCTTCCATCCGCTGGTTCACTCCCCAAATGCCTATACTTGAACTGACACGCACCTGCCTCCATGAGCAGGAAGCTGGATTGGAAGTCAACCAGCCAGGACAGGAACTGGCACACTCTGATAGGGGTGGAAAATTGACGTCTCTAAAAATCTCCCTGTTCCTCATTTTCCTATGCTTTAAGCACAGAACAGAAAAACTGCATGTTTAATTTAGACTTGTAGCAAAATATACCTTCCTAGTTCTTTAACCCATAAACAAATCAAAATAACATCTCTTGAACTTGCTCAGTGTGGAAAATAGATTTTAATCCCAGAGCTACTCTGAAATAGTTTTTGTTAGCTTGATGGATGTTGTGCAGAAAGAAAAATTGGGGCTGTGGCTAATTTTGCCAGAGTCACTCAGTGTAGCACACCCACAGCATTCTGGAATACTTTAATTAGATAGTTGTGCTGATGACTTCTAATGAACATTACCAGCTGTGAACCCTGAAGACGGATTCTTTTAAATAATCGTGGAATATAAACATCAGTTTCTCTTCTGTTTTTTCATTTCTTGGGCTAGCATTTATCTGCAGTGCTGTATCTTTCTCGTCCCTCATTCTGCATATCATTCTATAATTTTATTACATATGTTTTTGAAAGACCATTTGTTGGAACAGGGACAGGCTTTTAGAAATGGCTTATTGAGGCCGGCGCCGTGGCTTAACAGGCTAATCCTCTACCTAGCGGTGCCGACACACCAGGTTCTAGCCCTGGTTGGGGCACTGGATTCTATCCCAGTTGCCCCTCTTCCAGGCCAGCTCTCTGCTATGGCCCGGGAAGGCAGTGGAGGATGGCCCAAGTGCTTGGGCCCTGCACCCGCATGGGAGACCAGGAGAAGCACCTGGCTCCTGGGTTCAGATCAGCATGATGCGCCGACTGCAGCAGCCATTGGAGGGTGAACCAACGGCAAAAAGGAAGACCTTTCTCTCTGTCTCTCTCACTATCCACTCTGCCTATCAAAAAAAAAAAAAAAGAAATGGCTTATTGAATCTGCAACAGGGAACCCCTTTTCAGCTACATAATTATGTCAATTCCATCGTAACTTACTGATCACCTACTATGGGCTCAGGACTGTTAGTGTGTTGGGTTCTTCTGGAAGTCTTCAGAGTTGTCATATTAAAATGGAGAAGTGGAAACAAGTAAACTTTTTAAAATAGAGTTTTATTTGAAAAGGACAGTTACAGAGAGAGGGAGGTCTTCCATCTGATGGTTCACTCCCCAGATGGCCGCAACAGCCAGGGTTGGGCCAGGATGAAGCCAGGAGTCCAGCACTCCATCTGAGTCTCCCACATGGGTGGCAGGGGTCGATCCTCCACGCTCAGGTGCATTAGCAGGGAGCAGCTGGATTGGAAGTGGAGTAGCTGGGATGCCAATCAGTGCTCCTATGGGTTTCTGGTGTCAGGAGCAGAGGCTTACCCTGCTGCTGCACAACGCCGACCCTGAGTAAGTGTTTCCACTTACAAACCAGGGCATCTGGTTAAGGCAGAAGCCAGATCTGTGAAGCCAGAAAAGTCCCGGCTGGGGAGCTGTCCACTACCCTGGTGCTGATGCAGAAATTGACTTCTATCAAAGCCATCGCCCACTTTTCTTTAACCCTTTCACGCCTGCTGCACGAGTACTGCCCTCTGAAAACAAAACGCACTTTCAAATGCCATGTGGAATAAGAAAACAAACAAATGAATAAACAAACACCTATGTAAATTAAATATACATAAATCATACAATGTCGTGCTTTATGTTCTTGGGGTTTTAGTGCTTTTTCTCGTCTCTTTTATGTGGGGATTCTTACCTGTGTTCAGGTTATCACAGCCCTGTTTGTGATCTAAACACGTTAGGGTCTATGACTTTGTTCCCTGCCCACCTCTGATTGGACTTTTGTTTCTGGTCAGCATGGTTTTGCATACACTTCCCCTGCCCCATCAGTTGTCCTGACAATGAGATGCTTATGTGAATAATGTGAGGTCAGGTTCAGTTCATCTTGGGAGAAGCCGTGTGCACTCAGGGAGAGATTTATGCAGCAGGAGAAGGGGTCATAAAGCGGAACTTAGGGGACGGCAGGCTGAGCTGGGCTCTTCCCACTGCGCCGGACAGGTCTCTGTAGGGAACAACCAGTGTAACACTGAGACATAGAGCTAAGCTCCTGTGTGGATGGGTGGGGGTGCTGGGATTTCCTGACCTGCAGCCAGGTGTGTCTGTGACTGACGTAGGTCAATCTAGGCAGCCTCGTTCCAGACTGTTTCCCAGGTCTCAACATCAACCATGATCACAATTCCTCGTTACCTTTGTTCTGGTCAAGAAAGTGTGCAGCCCCCAGAGTCCTGTGTAGTCTCCCTCCGTGTCTTCTTGTCCTGCAGCCCATGGACTGTCAGGCCCTTAGGATTCTTTCTGAACTCCCCAAGTCCCTGGATCCACTTCTGTCCCCCAGCCTAGCCAGTTCTTCCCAAAGAATCTTTCCTGGCACCTACCTTGAGACCTTCTCATTTTTTTTTTTTTGAACTACCTACAATGGGACTCATTTAAGACTTTTCTCCATTGATGCTTCCTTCATCTCTTCCTTTTGACAAAGTATTTGTTACTGCAGGACACATTTAACCCCTATTATTCTAGTTCTCCAAGCTAAAGGATGCAAAGTGTCCACTTCCCAGTCCCATCTTCCTGGAGATGGCTCCCTTTGCCAGGCCCGTGCTGACTCTGAAGACGTGTCACTGGCCGGCCGGCCGGCCCCTTGTCCAGTGGTCAGTGAGCTGCATGCTCTTGTGCTTTTCCGATTAAAAGGGTCCTTTTACCTGCTCTGTCACCCTCTGAGTTCTGAGTCAATGACATCAGCAATGAAGGCTGAATGCAGGTTACCCTGTTTCTGACCAGCACGGCTAAGGTGCAGCCTTGCCTGTGGCCATAGAAACACTGCACTTGTGTGGCTTCATTCTACAACTGGGAAACAGGCGTTGAGGCAGGAGATGGGTCCACCAAGGGTGACTTGATATCGATTTCTCCTCCTGGGACTGGAAATTATTTTGCATTTTGCATGTAAATATGCCCCAGTCCTCCATGTTCGCATACATGTGCACATGTATGAGTCATTGCCCTGAGGTATACTAATCTGGGCTCAGGTGCTGGGCTCCTGGTTCCCATGTTTGTACAATGTATAGATGAGTTGGTGCTACGGACACCATCTTCTTGCATGTTTGTTGCTTGCAGACTTGTGTGTGGGAAATAACTCATGTCAATACTTTGAAACATGTGGTGCAGGATTCGTAGATGATGGAACCATAAGACGTTTGTCTATGAAAGATGAAAAGGAAGCGTCCCCCATATAAATGGCTCACAATGCTTAATTCTCATGAAAAGTGTTTTTCTGGATTTCAGTTCTCTGAGGCACATACAAGGTTATTAAATGCACTTTATGGATCATTTGTTTAATGTGGCCAAACTAAAAATTAAGAAGCACATTACTCAGTGTTCATAAAAATGAGTGTTTTAAATGGACAAATTCATTCTTGTATTTGCATCTTGCCTTAATGTAGTGCTGTAATGGGCTTACAGATGGATATTCGGCCTCGGCATTATAAGCTGATGATGCCTGTTGAATGCCTTCCATAAAGATTAATATTTTTAACCGTGCCCATTAGCAGAGCATTAATCATCCTCCCTTTGGCCCCTGCGGCTGAAGATGAGCAGACGTCCAGTGCCTGGAGTGTGTAGTCACGGCGCACCCCTGGGGGAAGGCGAGGAGGGTGCAGCTGGGGTGCCCACTGCCCATTCGCATGGTGTCTGTGCCTGGAGTGTGTAGTCACGGCGCACCCCTGGGGGAAGGCGAGGAGGGTGCAGCTGGGGTGCCCACTGCCCATTCGCATGGTGTCTGTGCCTGGAGTGTGTAGTCACGGCGCACCCCTGGGGGAAGGCGAGGAGGGTGCAGCTGGGGTGCCCACTGCCCATTCGCATGGTGTCTGTGCCTGGAGTGTGTAGTCACGGCGCACCCCTGGGGGAAGGCGAGGAGGGTGCAGCTGGGGTGCCCACTGCCCATTCGCATGGTGTCTGTGCCTGGAGTGTGTAGTCACGGCGCACCCCTGGGGGAAGGCGAGGAGGGTGCAGCTGGGGTGCCCACTGCCCATTCGCATGGTGTCTGTGCCTGGAGTGTGTAGTCACGGCGCACCCCTGGGGGAAGGCGAGGAGGGTGCAGCTGGGGTGCCCGTAGCCCATTCGCATGGTGTCTGTGCCTAGAGTGTGTAGTCACGGCGCACCCCTGGGGGAAGGCGAGGAGGGTGCAGCTGGGGTGCCCACTGCCCATTCGCATGGTGTCTGCGCCCACCCTGGCCTGAGCTCCTTCACTGATGTCTCTGCATGGCCAAGAAAGCAGAGCTGTGGAAGCACATCCTAGCTTCCTTTTAGGTCCCTGTTATGTCTTTTTTTTTTTTTTTTTTTAAGATTTATTTATTTATTTATTTGACAGAGTTACAGACAGTGAGAGAGAGAGAGAGAAAGAGAAAGGTCTTCCATCCGATGGTTCATCCCCCAAATGGCCTCAACGGCCAGAGCTACACCGATCCGAAGCCAGGAGCCAGTCCTTCCTGGTCTCCCATGCTGGTGCAGGGGCCCAAGCACTTGGGCCATCCTCCACTGCCCTC
Source organism: Lepus europaeus (assembly GCF_033115175.1). NCBI lineage: Eukaryota > Metazoa > Chordata > Mammalia > Lagomorpha > Leporidae > Lepus > Lepus europaeus. The sequence continues at coordinate 4,646,104 of NC_084843.1, read as the reverse complement.
CTGGGCCACAGCAGAGAGCTGGACTGGAAGAGGAGCAACTGGGACTAGAACCCAGTGCCCATAAGGGATGCCGGCACTGCAGGCAGAGGATTAACCTAGGGCGCCACAGTGCCGCCCCCCCCCCCCCCCCGTTATGTCTTGAGGCAGTCCTTATGGGCACTGCTGAGTCCTGGACCCACATACACGGGATGGGGTATCTGGCAGGAGAAAGCCATGGCCTTGAATCGATTTATAGTGAGGACACCTGTCAATTAAAATGAGGTCCTCAGCACTGCTCCTGGCATCCGCTGTGCTAGCTCGCATTCTGTGAGTCACACACGCAATTTAGAATTTTCTAGTCGCCACATTAAATAAAAGCACAAAGCAATTGATGCAGTGCATTTCAGTAATGTATTTTGTCTAAAATATCATTGCAAAGTGAATTCAGTCTGTGAATAACTAATGGCATAATTTATATTCTTTTCTCACCCTTAGTCCAGGGTGTGTCTTACACTTAAAGCACAGCTTAATTGGATGCTAAATTTTCATCAGAGAAACTTGATCTTTATTTTTATCATTTGATAAATTCAGCATTGAAAAGCTGTATTTATGTACTCAAGTTGTTCCAAATAATTGGTTCCAATAATGAAACCCAGTATTACTTTTTACATTTGGATTTATGTTAATTAAGAATTTAAATAGCAGGGCAGGCATTCTGGTGCAGTGGGGATGCAGGTTTCCTATGGCCCAGCGCTGGTTTAAGTCCTGGCTACTCTGCTTTTGATCCCGCTCCCTGCAAGTGGTTGTTCAAGTATTTGAGTCCCTGTCAGCTACGTGGGAGACCCACAGGGAATTCCTGGCTCCTTCCTTCAGTGTAGCTCAGCCGTGTCTGTTGCAGCCATTTGTGGAATGAAGCCATTTATAGATCTCTCTCAGTCTCCCCACCTCTCTCTCATTTACCTTTCAAATAAATAATAAATATTTTCAAGAATTCAGAAAATCAACAAGTGCATTTCTCAGTGGTGATAGTAAAATCCCAAGTGCTTGCTGACCGCACTGTTGGATAGCAAATTCTGGGATGTTAGTTTTCCTTTGTGTGCATTTAGTTGAAAAGGATGGCTTTGCACGATATTATTATTTCTTAATAGCCACGTGTAGTGTGTGCTCACTGTCTGACAATAGACACAGCAGATCATTTAGTGCCCACAGTGCATTCCAGAGGCACCCACTCGCTTTCTCACTGGGCAGCTTTGGAGAAAAATTGAGATGTGCAGAGTTGCAGTAACGTGCCCACGACCCAGAGGTCACTCCTGAGTAGGAGAGGTTTTGTGGCTTCTTCTATGATTCCTGTTATATTATTATATACATAATGTAACAATAATGATAAACAATAATATTTATATAATATATAGTAAGTTGTATTGTGTGTGTGGGTGACCTGATCAAGACACTTTCCAGAGTGGTCTACACTACGAGACTCCTGGTTTCAGAGTTCTCGAGAAGTTACCACGAGCAGATTATTTCAAATGTCCTTCTCGTTTTGGCTTGGCACAGAGAAGACGTTCGGCTCATGGGGAAGGGTGTTCCTGGCCTCAGGTGGGGACAACGAGGACATGACAGGGAGTCCCCTTCTTTGGTTGCCAGTACGGCTTCTTGTGCACTGCAACTTCCCTCATCCTTGCGGGGGCGTGTGTGTCTGTGTGCACCTGTGTGGCGTGCTCGCAACTTGCCCCTTAGATGTACAGCGAAATCCGAGGGTCTTACTGTTATGTCAAACCTGCACCCCTACCCATTCTTGAAATAACCATATAGTCTATAGCCTTGAATGCAGAAAAACGAAAGCCCCTTAAAAAATGAGGCTTTGAGAAAAGTTTGTTAGGTTTTACGTTGGGCGAGTGAGTAGCTATTGTGTTGGATAATGTAGTTCCGAGGCATTGATTTTCTTTGGATACTTTTAGTTGAGAAAGCTGGTTTGTCCAATACCCATCATTGTTTGAGGACTGGCAACAGCACTGGGAAGTGGACCTGCCTTAACTACCGACTCTTTGATACCAAACCCATGTAATTGCAGATTAAACCAAACACTCATACATAACACACTCTCCCGTACCTGCGTGTGCACACACAAGTCTGTGTGCTGTTGGCTGCATCTTCCAGGAGACCGTCCATGGAAACCGGGTTTCCTGTCAAAGATCTTCTGACGTGTTTTTCCTTCTGATGTCTCCTAAGGATGAGGTTGCTCTAGGCTGCAGGTCCTTCCTCACCATTCAACAGATGCAAGTTGATGGGGTGGGGGGTAGTAGCGTCAAGGTATTTGTGTACCAGATCCTTAGGGCACAGCTCTGCTGTCCTCTGGGTCCAGACCTGTTCCTCTGATTTTCTAGAACCATTCTTGGACACACCCCTTTTTCTCTCCTATATGGACCGGTCTGCTAGATCTTCTCTCCTTGGGTCTCCCCTAAGGTTGCTTCCACATAGATCCATGGTAAGTCACTTTTTCCTGTTAGTCACATCGTCATCGAATGCCTTCACCTGCTTCATCTTCGTGGCTGTGACTTCTTGATGCCTTGGGAATTTGGCTTCTCCTCCAGTTTGGTGGCAGCTCTAGTGAGGACTGCGTGGCCCCATGTTGAGGGTAGACATAATGGCCGTGTGTTTCCAGTCGAAGGGAAAGAGGACGCCCTGGAGATGTTATGGTGGGGGTGGAGGAGAACACACAGAAGGTCCTGGGCAGGGCGGGGCTTGGGTAAACTTAGCCCAGGAACCTCTCTGGCCGGTTGTGGAGGGTGTAGCCCCTACCTGGGATGGAGCTTTGTGGTTCAGGTCAGCAGCTGGTCAGGCATGCCTGAGGGTAGAGGTGGTTTGTGGACTTTGGGATTCTGTAAGAAGGACATGGGGACTTGGGGGTGTTGTTGGAAATGATGTCAGCATGTTCCTGTTCTGGATTCCCTCCCAGGAGGCATGTCCTGGTGCATACCCTTGGAGCAGCTCCATCCTCCGGTGGCCCCAGCGCTAGTGCAGGGTGCAGCCTCCCACAGGCCCAGCAGATCTTGGCTTTTTGCAGTGCCCCTGAGAGAGACACCTTCCGTGAGGCCTCCGTTCTTACTCTGGGATCTCAGATGGGTTGAGTGGGAATATAAGGAAATCCATGTGAGGCCCAGATGTGGAGGGACCACTGGGGCCTCCTCCCTGACCCCTGTGGATTGTGGACATCATTGCCAGTAAGGCTGAGGTGGCGGCCTCTCCTGCATGGCATCTGCCTGAAGAATCCTTACTGGGATTCTGAAGTGGGCAAGTGGATTCCCATCTACTCACTGAGCACAGCTCTTCCTGAAAAAACAGAGTTGCTGGGGCATTCTTTCCTAGGGAGCAAATCCATATGGAATTTGAAAAAACCTTGCCGTGAACTGCCTATCCGGGGTCGCCAGGGAGATGGTGGGGCCAGAAGGGTTCATGTTCTTCCTGATCTCTTCCTTCTCCCTGTGTGCCCTGTGCACCTGCCTCCCCTTGGTCGTTCATTATAGGGTTGTCTTGGGCACAGTTCTGCCGACGTTTTGCATGCTTGTAGGAACCACTCCGATGTTGCTTGCTCATTTTATGTTTTCATATATATAAAAGGCCCAGGAGGCAGGAATGCAAAACATACTTTTATGTATCATTAATGATGTAAGTCCTAAAACCCAGCTAAACATTATTTACTGTTCCCAAACATTGAGGTCTCTGCTCCCGTGCTCTGCATTTTAAAGGAGAATGGCTGGGTAGGGATCAAAATACAGAGCCGGTGCTGTGAGCACATGGGCCAAGCCCAAGTGTGGGTGGCGCTTGGATCGCATTGGATCTCCAATTGGGAGAGACAGGAACTGCATTTTAAATCTTATTTGTAGCCATTTCCTTATTGCTGTTTTATTTTCTGAGCATCGTGTCCATGCTTCTATCTGAAACCCCGAGCTTTCTTGGACGTGGCCCTCATGTTCCAGCGTCCTCGGCTGTTACGGCCACATTTCCTGTCTGGGTCACTTTGCCTAATGTCTGTTTGCCCAGCCTTCCTCAGCCCACGGTGCCACAGTCCAGGGCTGGTCCATCCGACTTGAGGGAACTAGGAATAGGTGAAAGAACCTGCGGTTCACCCAGTCTTTGTTGTGTGATGGTTTTCATATAGCAAATCACCGAATTATAGCTAGAGTTAAGAAGCACCAAATATGAGTGTGTTTGTGTCATGTGTCCACTCTAGGATGTGTGTCATGTATTGTGAATGCTTGTGAGTCGTATATTTATGTGAATTTATATTTATGTATGAGGGTACTTCAGGGTGTTCATGGAGAGTGGAATTAAAAGATAAGCTTATTTGGGTGCAGAAAACTTTGAAATTCTTGTATAATTTTTCATAGTATGCATAGTTCATGAATTTTCAACAATTGTGCATGGATTGCAAGTTTTTCTCCCCAAATAAACTTACCTTTTAATTCCATTTTCTAGGACATTTTTCTTTTCAGACTTATTTATTTATTTATTTATTTGAAAGGTTGAGAGAGGGAGGGAGAGAAGGAGAGAGAATCAGCCTTCCATCTTGTGGTTTACTCCCCACATGCCCACCAGAGCTGGGGCTGGCCCAGGCTGAAGCCGGGGCTCTGTCTGGGTCTCTTGTGGGTGGCAGTAACCTATGTACGTGGACCCTCATCTGCTTCCCTGTGCATTTGCGGGAAGCTGGATGGACAGCATAGGCAGAGCTTGATCCCTGGCTCTTTGCCAGGGGATGCTGGCATCCCAGACAGCAGTGGAACCGCTGCACCCCAATGCCTGCCCCTCCATGATCTGTGTCTTCGTACGGCAGAGATGCATGTACACGCTAGTGTTTATGTGTCAATTACTGACAAGGCAATAGACACGAGGCCCCTGTGGTCAGGACACCGGCCCTCTCCCCGGGTCAGGCTCCCGTGCGGCAGGGCAAGCAGCGTCTCACCCTGGCGGTAGGCGTCACTGACTGGCCCTGTGTCCCCGGCAGACTGCAGGGAGATCCTGCTCCCCATGATGACCGAGCAGCTCAAACACCACCTGGAGAGACAGGAAGAACTGGAGGCCTGCTGCCAGCTGCTGAGCAACGTTCTGGAGGTGCTGTACAGGAAGGACGTGGTGAGTGCCCGCCTGGCCGCGCGGGGCTGTGTCCGCACACCAGGGAGCACTGGGCTGCTCTGCACCGGGGAGCACTGGGCTTCATCTGAAGGGTCACTGGCTCTTTCCCTCTGTGGAGTTGCACTCTTAGATTATTTTTATTTAAGAACATAGCATAATGTTTATTATTCTGCATTGAAATTAGGTTACTTCCTGTATCTCCTCAATGCACAAGGCATCCCAAGACCTCGATTTTAATCCTTAAATTCAGAGAAAAAGGCATTGATGCTAAAGGTTGGCCAATTACCTGCATTCTTTCTTTTAATTCTTATTTTTATTTAAGTAATGCATGCACAGGTCCTGGCCCACCCCCCCCAAAGCCCAGAGTGTTGCTAAGGTTACAGTGAGAGGAGCAGCTCTCGGCTCTTCCCCCACACGCTAACACTGTAACACTGTCTGTCCCTGCCTGGTGTGGCCTCTGCCCTGGGCTGTATTTCCTTTAGCTTTTATAAATGCATGTGTATTCCAGTGACTAATTTTTTTGGACAGAAGCTGATAGAGGCACAAGTGGAAAAATCTGACCCTCTGCCTCCCATCCCCAGCGTGACACATTTGTTTCCATGTGCACACACGTGTAGAAAGAGGGAAGTGATAGAGACAGGAGACCCCTAAGATGTAACGCTCGGTAGAGCCGGGGACAGAGTGCCCAGGTGACTTCAAGCCTGACTGGCAGCGGGAGACGCGCGCCTACACACAGAAGGTGCGTCTGGAACACAGCGCCTCAGTGCGCAAAAGCAAGACAGAGAAGCTGAGAACAGGATACAGTTAGAGCCGGACCGGTCCAGATGCTGACTCCCCAGGAAGGGGAAGGGTAGCCGTGACTGACAGGATGGCAAAACCCTGCACAACTTCCCCCAGCCCAAAGCACATAAACCCCTCGGAAACCTCCCCGCGTGGAGTCCCGCCCAGGAACACCTCCCGCGGGGGAGCTTTCCTGTGCTCCATGGAGCTTCGAGTTTTTTTCTCTCTCTGCTCTGTAAACGTTCGTTCCTGCTCACGTCTCCTTGTCTGTGCTCCTCATCCGTCTCGGTCTGAGCGGGTAGAACCACGTCTGCTTCATCAGCGCCAGGGCTCCGGGCGGGGAGGCCAGGATCGCAAGTCCACGGGTGGGGCTCGTCCTTAGCTGCCTCCTGCGTGACCTGGCCACCTGTCTGCTCAACACATACACCTGGCCGCCTGCCGCCTCCAGCGCCGGCTCGAGCGCTCAGAGCCTGCTGGGTGCTCTTGAGAAGAGATCTGCTGATGGAGGCCTAAAGACCAGGCTCCAGTGGTCCCCTTCCAGGCCCTGCTTTTCTCGCTGGAACAAAGGTCTGGGGCAACACAGTTTTATGTCAAATCAGAGGGAGGAGGTGGGGGGACCCCACGGGAAAGAATGGGACCTTAAGGCGGTTTTCATCAGGTGCATGGCTCCGTGAGGAAGAGTCAGCGGTCCCCTGGCACGGTAAATAAGAGGAGTTTTTCACCAGTGGAGAGCCTGCAGCAGTATGAATTGTGTATAGTTTGCTAACCTGACATTTAAGCTCTCCTATGTGACAGTTAGAATCCTTGGTGATTGACAGGCAGAGCTGTGTGGGGTTGAGATCTGCCTGCCTTCTTTTTACAGATGGCCTGGTGTCTTTGAGAAGTAATTAGCTAATCAGGGATCATAAACATTATATTGTTGAAACATATTTGCCTTATTTTTAAGGTTTGCTTAAATTAAGTTACTATGATTACACAACGAATTATCATTAATGGACTATAATTAATAAAATGACTTGAGTTTTCTTTGAGAAGGCTTTGCCTTTGACAAGGGCCATTTTTCATCTCGTTAAGGGCTGTAATTGATTTACTCTTTGCAGGGTAAATGGATCTGGTGGCAAGGGCCGGGCTTGCATGCTAACGATGGCTCTGGTGTGTCTCCCCCAGGGGCCGACCCAGAGGCACGTGCAGATCATCATGGAGAAGCTGCTGCGGACGGTGAACCGGACGGTCATCTCCATGGGGCGGGATTCCGAGCTCATCGTAAGTGCCCTGGGACACACGCCTGTGTCTGAGCCGTGCCTGAGAGTCCCTGCCTCAGCATGGTGCTCACTCTCGGCCCCAAATCCCATCTGGTCCTTTTCCAGATGAGTTTATTTTGTTACAAGAGGGGGAGCAGGGGAGACACAGCCTGGCGGGTAAAATGCACGCATCGTCCTGGGCTCCAGAAGCCGGCAACACAGTTGTAGGGTGAGCAGGTAGAAACGCTTGCTGCAAGTTTTGCATCCCTTGGAGCAGAAGACCAGGCCTGTATTTGCCTACTAAGTCTTCATTTTTCTGGTAGTTTCTTTCTTTATATTTACATTTACATTGCCATTAATAAAATTTTACGAAGGACCTTAAAAAGTAATTGAGGTGTTCCAACTTAGCTATTTTATTGCCTGCTTTAATGTATCGTAGGTGTTCCTCTTATATGAATAGTTAGGCCTGGAGACGTATTAAGTTTTTAAGAACACGTAGGTATCATTGTCGGCAGCCTTGCAAGGGTCAGGCCATGGAGCCTTTTCTCCTGAGAGTCCTGCTTTCTCTAAGTTCCCTTCAGTCTGACGTTTGGGTTTGTAGCCAGCAGATCCCCACGTAGGTCCTGTTTAATGGGCTGACTCCAGGGCCACTCCTGAGGCTTGCTGCTGTCCCCTGGTGGTCCTGCATGGGCATGCCTAGCCCCTTGGCGTGTGGAAGTGGGAGGGGACTGCAGAGTGGGTGGCGTGTGGCTTGAAGACAAACCTGGTACATGTGACGCTGCTGAGATGCCTCTCAAGATGGGATGGAGGGGAGCCGCTGGGGGTGATGTGGGGGTCCCCAGGGCATGGGTCAGGGAGCAGGTGCCTCTGGGACACAAGCCCACCTGTGGTCGGGGGACCTGGTCCTCTGTGTAGTGAGGTGGCCAGATCCCATCTGTGGTTAGATGGACACTTTCTCATCTGTGCTGAGGGAGACTGTCCTGTCTGTGGTTAAGGGGTACTGTCTCATCTGTGACTAGGAGTACAAGGTCCCATCCGTGGTTAGGGGACAAGGTGCCATCCGTGGCTAGGGCGACACTCTGATCTGTGGTCCTGACTCCGGTTAGGGAGGTGATGCTGTCTGTGGTTGGGGTTGCAGTCTCATCTGTGGTGAGGGGATCACAGTCCCACCCGTGTTCACGCGGTTACAGTTCTGCCTGTGGTTAGGGGACACAGCCCTGCTGCTCACAGGGTCTGCACTGCGGCTGTGGGACTTGGTCCTGCCTTCAGTCTGGGTGCTTTGTCGTCTGGTTCATGGCCCCTGGCCGACAGTTTCCCTACGGAGAGGGGGAAGGGTGGAAGGCCATGGGAGTTTGGATGGATCCCAAGGAATGTGGAGAGACTGAAAGAGGTGCTTTCAGCTTAGAGCAAAGGTGGAATAGAGCGTGTGGGGGGCAGAGTCTCCTCCCAGGCCAGGAAGGGGTTGGGGACCCCTCTGCCTCAGAGCAGGGACAGTGTGGGCCAGGTGTCGGCCACTCTGCACTGAGCGCTCTGTGCTGCGCACACAGTGTGGCCATGGGGAGACTCTGGTCCTTAGCATCTTCCAGCATAGGAGCCGCAGAAAAGCCCCACAGGTGCCAAGAAGTACGCAGACCCCACAGCTGGGGCCGCAGTGCGTGTCCTGGCTGTGGTGCCAGAGCAGAGATAGGTGTCCTGTTCCTGAGGGGGTTGGGATGATGCCTCTTCTTGTCCTGAGGAACCTCTGGGAGCAGGTGGCCAGGACTGGGACTGGGGCTTTGTGGTGTGCAGGTGGCTTTGCTGGAATGAACCTTTGTATGTTCAGAGAAGAGGGGTGTGACCGTGAGGGCCCGGCCTTCGGCTTACCATCCGTAGCCGTGGTCCTCTCTAACAGTAGCTGGGCTCTAAGACGGGGTTCAAGGGTGGAGCAGGCACAGTGGATTGTGTCATCTGGGCCCATCCCCCACAACCTTGACCTTCTCAGATAGAAATCTCTAGAAGCAGCAACGGAACTGATGTCTTATGCTGACACCTCCCAATTGTAACACATTCAATGTCTATAAAAAGAGTCCGCAAATTCCTTTGAATTTCTTTTGTAAAATCAAGCTGTCATGGAAGAATTCTCCAAAAGAAGTATTCTGAATAAGCTATAATTATTTAATGAGCGATGACAGCATCAAGATGTTTTCAAGAAGGGTGTTTGCCATTTAAAACTTGAGTTGCTTAGAAGGATCTTTCAGTCATCAGCCCAGTGTGAGTCCCCTCTCAGCTGTGGCCACTGTCATGAGACGGAGCTGCCGCCCTGCCTGGGGGGCGTGGCCTGGCCTCCCTGTTGGCATCCGGCACGGATTCGTGCAGTAACTTTTCATGTCTCAGTTCTTGCCCTGTGAAGTTAGAGTAGAGGAAGATCAGGGCAAAGATTATTCCTGACAGGGGCTGGCGCTGTGGCCCGGTGGGTTAAGGTGCTGCCTACAACGCCACCGTCCCATACTAGAGGGCCAGGGCCAGTCCCAGCTTCTGCTTCGGATCCAGCTCCCTGCCAATGTACCTGGGGAAGCAGTGGAAGACGGCCCAAGTGCTTGGGCCCCTGCCACCCATATGAGGGGACCCCATTGGAGCTCCAGGCTCCTGGCTGTAGGCCTGGCCCAAGCTGGGCCATTGCAAGCTTTTGGGGAGAGAACCAGCGGATGTACTCATGCCTGTGTGTATGTGTGTGTGTGTGTATCTTTGTCTCTGTTGCTCTGGTTTTCAAATAAATAAATGAATCTCGAAAGATTCCTGAACAGGTGATTGAAAACCTTCATCCATGGGCCTCCTAGAGTAGCAAGTGCAGGAAGAAGTTTGTAGATCTGTTCTGGGTCAGCTGTGACATTCGATTGTCTCCTGGAGACTCCCCCCTCTGTGTGTTACTCAGTTTCTATAAATGTAGTGGAAATTGGATGAATTAGCTTGAAATTTTAAGTATGCAGTGGAAACGGATTGCAATAGATGCCCTCCATTTAATGTTTTATTCTGTTGTAAGCAATACTACTAGAAATGTGACCTGTCCCCATTGGAACACGAGATTGTGTGGGAATGTTGCTGTGGCCTGACTCCTCCCCTGCCAGTACATGGATGGACCAGAGCCCTGAGGAACTCGGCCCTAACATTAAGCTGTGATATACAGCACAAGGCTTTTTCCTTCATCTGTATCACTTGTTTGAGTGCATTGTATTGGACTGCGTCTCATGCGTAGGATAAAATGACGTGGTCCTACGTGGTATACATCACCATTAACAGTCAAACACTGTGGCCGTCGTGGAACCATCAAGCACGTGGGTGCAAAAATGGGCACTGAACAGGCAGCGTTGCAGGCACCTTGGCACGGGGTTCAAGGTCATCCTGTCTCTACTCCTGGGCAGTCTGACTTTGTAGAACAATCAAGTGGAAAACCTACTTTCACGTTGTCAGATTTCAGATCCGGTTTTTCGCTCCCTTTGCAGAGAGATTTCTGGATCCCAGTCATCAGGCAGCCTCGGTCAGCCCGTGCACGGTTTTTTTGAGCAGGTGGCCAGGGCTGGGATCGGTGCTCTGTGTAATGTGCAGGTGGCCCGAGCAGCCACTAGGCCGGTGACCCGGGACCTGCACACGTGTGCGTGACTGTGCCGGCATGAACACTTGCAGCCATGCTGGGATTGGAGCCCACAAAGTGATCAACATGCAGGAGGGCGTCTTCCCCGACCGTGTTAGCTGCCATTGCTTCTTGCAGCTGATCAGATTTACATTCTGTTAATGGGTCCTTTAAAACGGTGATCGAGTTAGAAGGACTGTTACAGGTTTTCCTCTGGCCTGGATCCACACCAAAGACAGGAAATTACTGTTTCACTCAAATGAATATGCGGGCCTCTTCCAAGGGAAGGTTCCTTTGGAAATTCACAGTCGCAGGGGAAGGAAGGGTCTGCCTGGGTACCCCTCATTCCCGTGCCGACAGAGCATCCTGACACGCTGCAGTCGCAATGGGAGTGACTGGGTTTCTGCTCGGAGCATCAGCCCCCGGGCACGGGTAGGATGGCGGGTCTCACCCTGACGTCAGTATTATTCATGGGGAGTTTGCTGTAGTGAAAACCCAGTGACTTCCTCGAGCCTCGAGTGCTTCTGCATTCGAAACACAGAATGTGAGGTTTGGTTTCCCAGTTAAAAGCACCTTTTCACCGAGACTCATAACCAGGTATTTTCACCATGGTGTTCCGTCTCCATGAATGAGATCTATTCTGAGAAGTGGATCCTAACAGAGCTGAAACTGCTATTTCAAAATCTTCACTGTAGCAGCAACACAAGAAAAAAGTTGTGATTCCAATGGACCTGTGTGTGACTTTTATATGTGTAAATATCCTTACATGTGTCTCTGCTGTTTGCCAATAAATCTACTAACAAAATGTACGGCTTTAAGGAAGTCATCCTGACTCCCCGGTACGTGTAGCCGGTGCTGACTTCCGAGGTCGTTTCCTGGTCGGTGATGGTGATGACGGTTTTCCCTGCCTGGACGTCTTCCTGTGGCCCTGCTGTTTGCTCCAAGGCTGGTCTCTAACATGGGTTGAGCACTGGGAAATAAAAGTCATGTTGTTGCCTGAGTAATCTATGCTCTGCAATTCCTGCATGTTCATACCACACTGCAAAGATACCTTAATTACCGAGCTACTGGCTGCTTGCCCCCGACCTTGTCATCTGGCAGAGTGTGTGCCACGCAGGACAGAACGATCAGCGTCTGTGACTCCCAGTCAGTGTGGTTCCTGGTCTCTGCACCCTGCAGCCGTTTACCTCTGCTCCGTGAGTCGATGGCACACGTGGCCCTTGCTGTCTGTGTGAGTGATGGGGCTTTACAGGTGACGGCATGGGGCGTGGCCAGTGGGGTCTTGGGGAGACGCCATGCCGGGGAACCTGGTCCGGTCAGGAATCAGGCAAATTTCACTTTCTGATTAAAAAAATCCTTGCAGTCAAGCATTTGGTCCAGCAGTCTGGGTTGTGTCAGTGAGCCTCACTGTCACGGATGGACACAGATGGACACGCTGGCCACAGATGGAAACGTCTATAGCCCCTTCCTTGTTCTCGTTCTCTTCTGTGAAAGGCAAAACCCTTTTCCTTGGTGCTGTGTCTTCTTGGGGCTGGGGAACGGCTGTGTATCTCGTTGTGATGAGCCCAGGTGGCCCACCGAGGAACCAGTGCTGTGGGGCATCCTCTGGTTGTGGTTTGGAGACTGGAGTCTGGCAGTCTGTTTCTGGGCTCCGACTGTGATGCCATTGTACCTTGTGGTGCTGCCACAGCCCAGTCTCCAAACACGAGACAACTCAGCAGCCTCGGAGGGGGCCTGGGAAATGTAGGCCACTGTTCCACCCTTGCCTGACGTGGGGAGGTTCTCCCACCTGGATTCCCTGTCCAGATTTGCCCCAGTGCAGTTGCTGGGTGGGGTCTGAGGTCCGAGAGCAGGTGCAGAGCCCCGGGGCCTCCAGCCCCTTGGAGATGAGCTGCACACTGGCAGGGTGACTGCAGGCTACTGAGAGGGCAGGATGCCCTTCCGTGTTCCTGGGTGTTGGTGGACCAGGGCCTGTGAGCAGCACAGCAGGAAGCTCGGTCATGTGGCTGGACAGCTCCCTCCACCCGTCCCTGCCCTCTGCACCCATCCCTTGCATCCTCCCCCTACTCTCCCCTAAGCGTGTGAGAGGGTAGCAGGAGTCTCTTAGCCAAACCTGCAGTGCCCAGGGAAAGGGACGGTGACCTCTCCACCAGCAGGGTGTGCAGCAGAGGCCACCACTGGCTCATCTGTGCTCACGGAGGCAGTATTGTCGGGCTGGTGTTCGTGGGAGTGGGAGGTGCACCTGCCTCCCACCCAGAGGGAGGAGGAGAAGAAAGGCAGGGGAAGGCAGCCCATCCCCTGGGGCTGGGAATGATACGGAGAGCAGCTGCTTCATCGGCTGCTGGATAGTTGCAGGGCAACGCTGGGCAGGTTGGGCGTCTCCCACAAGGTCCCTCACCTCACCCTGCAGGGAGCCTGTGTGGTGCCCTGTGACCTGACAGAGTTATCACAGCTTCCTGGCAGCTGAGGACCAGGCCGGCGTCCGGCTCCCCAGACCGCCCAGAGGGCAGTGCCCAGGCTGAGCAGTGGCCTCCTCTTCTGACGACCCGATGACCGTTCTTCCGGCATGATGATTTTCTTCCATGATTTTTACTTTCCCAAGTTACGGAGGCCATGAAATCATTAGCCGCACAAAATATTATCTTTTATGTTTTATTTAAAAATTATTAAAGAACTTAATGACAGGTATAATAATTTAATCTCTATACGTAATGCTGTGTGCACATCTACATACGCGGGAACATTGTACGTTGTATCTTGGTTTGATATCAAAGTTTGACTTCGATCTTTCCAGGAGAAGGATCACCATCTATTAGTGACACGTTGCAGTTAAACTATGACATGATTTTGAAAGTATTTCTTTTCTATTTTGAAGAGACTTTTATTTTTAAGGAGGGGTTAGTGTATCTCCAGGGATTCCTTTTGTAACTCTGAACGTGGTAATCTTGTTTTAGTTGAGACCGGTTTGAAACAATAATGTGATTTTGTGTGCTGAGATATCCTCTTGTTTAGACAGATTTGTAGAAGTAATTAGAAAGCTGCGAATCCCCTCATTTCAATTCACTGACATAGTTGGGGTTCTTAAAACATAAGGAGGGATAACTTGTTGCAAACATTTTTACAACATTAGTTAAAAACAGTATAAAAAACATGAGACACATTTTTAGATTTTTTTAATCTACATGAAACAATTGCACTTTCTCCTGTTCAGGATCCACTGTCATCTTTCTTCTGGCACGAAATGTTTCTCAGCTCTGCTTCCTGGTGCTTGGGGGTTTGAATCTTCCTATTGTTTCTGCAAAAGGCGCATGTGTGTGTGTGAGTGGGTGTGTATGCGTGTTAGACTGTGTATGTGTGAGACTGTGTATTGAGTGTGTGTGAGAGAGTATGCGTGTGGGTGTATGTGGGAGACTGTGTGTGTGTGTATCTGTAGTACTGTTTGAGAAATCCCCAAGGAATGTTTGCGCAATGTACGCTTCACTTTTTTCAAGTCCTGATTTCATTACTGATCACTAGGCCTTGTAGAGCCAACACACTTAGAACTAAAATAGATTTGCTGTTGGCAGGAGGAAAATGCGTGGCAAGAAGTAGCTCCATTCTGAACAAAACAGGTCAAGATCCTTTTCACCACGATCCTTGGTGTTTGGCATCTAATCTGTGAGGTGTGCAAGTCTGCACTCGATTACATATGAAACTGCTGGATGGAAACTCGAAGACTAGGTTTTCTATATGTTCACAGACTATTCAAAATTTAAGTTGTACAAAAAAAGGCAAAATAAGATCCCTACATCCTATTGTGAAAAGCAAAAAATTGATAGACAAAGTCATTACTAGACTAGGGGGTTTTGATTTCTATAAAAAGATACTTGCAAAGGTGCAAAGGAATGCGTGAAAAAATAAAGAACTAAGACTTCCATTGCGATGTGTATGTCATCAGGAGAGAACTCCAAGTGTTACTGTTGATTTAGAAAATACCTAAAAACATCTGAGTCACAGCTTGCCTCTAAGTATGTCCCTTAGTACAACTTACTAATAGGTTAAATGTGGGTGACAGTAAGTTTGTCCATTGGTTAGCAGCTACACGAGACACGCTGTTTCTCTTTGAGATGGCCAGGTCTTGCACAGATGTCACGAAGCAGAACACGTTGTGTAGGACGTCTGGCTTTGCTCACAGGACGAACAGTGTCTCCAATGACTGAGCCACAACAACACTTTTTCCGCTGCGGTCCGGACGCCTGGGATTTATCCATTGTGTGTGTCTCCAGATTCCTGCCAGAATTTATCAGTTGGCCTTCGGGTACCACAAGATTAAAAATGAGATCTGAGAAAGCTTAGTGTCCCAGAGCGCTGACCCTGTCAACCTGCAGTGATAAAAGGCATATCCCGACTTTGGGGGACTCCTGGCTGCTGGCCGTTTGGAAAATGAGCGGTGAACGCACACGGCGGAGGTCTGGAGGTGAAGAGGGTGCTGAATCAGAGGTGTCGGCGTGACACGGAGATGTGGTCACTTGGCTTAGCGCTACAGCACATGAAGGCAAATATACACGTAGTCACATTTGAGAGATTATTCATGGTCTCCGACCATTTGAAAAAATTGTGCTTTCTCCAAATTTGATGTGCTGAAAGTTGCACTCGCCCCCTGCTTATTTGCAAAATGAAACGTAAAAATGAGGTCCTTTGCAAACATAAGGCTTGCGATTTTCTTCTCATTATTTAAAAATAAATAAATAAAGGCTTGAAAATAACTATGAGTTTTAGCTGTGTACAGAGTGACACCCTGCCCTGGCCCAGGCTGATGACATAATTCTTGCAGGTCTCGGAGGAGGGGAAGCGGAGTGTGACACAGCGTCTTGGACGGTGTAGGTTCCGTTTCCGGTTTTGCTCCCCTCCGCAGTGAGCTGTGACGAACAGCCAGCACGGTGGGGCCCTGCACACCGTGCTGCTGTTGGTGATCTCTTGGTACAAAGGCCTTTTTTGGTACGCAGGGCGAGAAGCGGGGGGCGCCCGCGTCGGCACCCCGGTGTCCTCCGTCCGATCCGTCTCGGAAAAGGATTGACTTCACTCGAGTGGGTTCAGAGTCGGCCGTGGGACTCCGCTCACCACGCGTCCTAAAGGAACCAGAGTTTCCATCTTCCGTGCTTTTTGGATTCGGTTTTGGATTTTTGCTTGGGAGTGGAGGAGGAGGTCTCCTGAGAGTAAGGCGAAGGTGCGACCTGAGTTTCCTCAATGGGATGGAGTTTCCTCAGCACTGGCTGCAGTTTGTCTTCTTGCTGCTTGAAGTCGAGCTCCACACTAGAAAGACAAAGGGGGCAGGTTTAGTGCCGGCCCTCCCCACACACAGAGCCCTCTGCGCCAGGCGCCATTCCATACTCTGCCAAGGGCACGTTCATCCATAGTGTGCTTACCGAGTACCGGCGGCCGAGTAGGAAGCCATCGGCTGTACTGTACTTGTGTGTCACTGTGAAATATTTCAAATAGCCTCATTTGCCTTGGAAAATCAGTTATTTGCTTCCATGGGCGAATCTTTTAAAGTTTTGTTAATGTATGCAGTTGGTGTCAGAGTATCGCATGTATCCTTTGATGAGAAAACAGTGAAATCTGAACTGTTTGGCTGCTTGTCCATCAGCTGCCCACGTATGGTACATTGTCATGACCACGAACTGAGAGCTGGAGTGGGCAGAGGTCCTAGCTCATGTGCACCAGGTACCCACCAGCCCAGTTCCCGGGCGCCTTGTCATAAGGTCACAGCAGCCTGTTAGCCCACGTGAAACCATGGGGAAAGAAATGACCTCGGCTTCCATTTTCCTCGCAAAACCTTACCTGCCTGAAAAGCTAGCTAGAGCCACAGTGCCTGACACTGGGGAGACTCCTGTGTTTATTGGGTCAACACCGTTGAATGTGACTCAGTTGCTATCAGTTTTTAGGAAGAAACACAGCCTTCAGTCAGAGCAGCACAAAATTGCAGTGTGCAAACACAGAGCTCCCAGGTAGGGCATTTGCCAGTGGTGACAATCTCTGTGTCAGAGGCATGGCATTTTAGAAGACCTCCTACACTATGTTATTTCTTGGGAAATCTCCACGAAGAATGGCGCCAACCTGCCTTGAGTGCCCCGTTCTCTCTGTGGCTTTGAACAGCGCCCTCCCACAGGACCCTGGGGCATTTGGATCAGGACCCCCGGCTCCTGTATTGGCTGTCAGTGAAGATGTGCAATCCTGCCGCCTGCCTGCTTGGCGGCGCCATCCCCAGCACCGCGGGCCGGACTGCTGCACCTGCCAGCCTCAGGGAACTCTCTCGGCCTTGCTTCTGCGTCTGGTCTAGAGGTTCGAATAAATGTCAGCGGATCTCAGTAAAAGCTCAGCAGTGATGCTAATGCATGAGCTCATAACATTTTATAACAGTGGAACCGCAAACCATTTATAAACATGAAATCCTATTGATTTAGGGAACCATTAATCCTCGCCAAATTTTGACATTTTGGAAAGACAGAACAGCAAAGCTGTCTTATCTTGAGTTCTAAAAGCAAGTTCAAGACCCATCTAATGGACCGATTTATGTCTCAAATCTTGTGTTCCATTCTTCTTATTGTCACAGACAATAATATTACTCTGGAAATTAGGGGGAAAGATGTCAGACAAGTTTATGGCTAGCTACCCCCTCTCCCAAGGCAGGAGCGATTCTTTCTCCTTCCTTAAAGGCCTGTTTGAATCATGGAGCGCGAGTCCTCGAGCACAGATGGGATCAGCAGACCCAGTCCATCGTCTGGACAGTGACAAAAAGAGCAGCTCTAAGGAGGTGGTGCCTTTAGGGCACTTGAGCCTTGGCTGTGTGGTGTGGAACTGCAGGAAAAATGTGGTGCTGCTCTGATGCTGGGGGTGGCAGTGGGGGTCCCCTGCCCCCCTCAGAGTCAGCTGCCTGCAGTTCAAGGAGAGAACAGTACTATTGCCCTTCTGTGTTGCGGAACTGGAGGGTTCCCTGCTCTCACCCCAACCAAGGCACGAAAGAACTCTGGAATGTGAGGCAGTTCAAATGCCATTGTACCTCTTTCTCCTTATTTTCTGTAGCTCGCTAGTTCTGTCATGGGAACAAGTGCTAAGTAATAAAGACGCCTGTTGGAGAATTCTTCATCTTGGACATCTAACAAGGGAATGGAGAGCTGCTTAGCTGGTGTGTCAGGGACCAAGGGGCTGGTGCCCCCTCCCCCGCTCTCCGCTTCAGGACTGGCTCCCTGGTCCCAGCCGGGTTTAGAGTTATGACTGCAGGAAGGTGGTGCGTTTCCTGGGTACCTGTAATTATTGAATTCCCATTAAACAGCTACATTGGGAATCCTGTTATTAACCAATTTATCACAGCGCGGAACCATGTAATCACAGAGTAATCTAATCTGAGACCTTGTTAACAAAATGACTCGACTTTATCTGTCGGGGTGACTCCTCCTCGTGTTCCCCCAGACGCTGCGACCCAGAGTGGGTTTCCCAGTGCCTGCCCCTGGGGCCACTGAGGCGGCCAAGAGCTGCGCCCCCTCCAGCCCCCATCTGCCTCTTGCAACTTGCAGTGGACCTGCTTGTGGGATGATGGGTGTGCTGCCGGACACTGTGATGACAGAGGGGTGCTGTGCACCTGCTAAATACTGCTGTCTCCTGGGGCTTTTCTTCCTGGGGAGGGGGCGCTCCAGGTCGCTGAGTTGAGTGTGAAGCAGGCAGCTGGCTGCTGAGGATGGTGCCAGAGGTCAGTAGCCTGGCCAAGTCTGGCTGACCCAGAGCAAGGGTCCTTGTGGTTGTAACAGCCGAGTGGGCAGAGGAAAGCCACGCCCGCTCCCCAGGTGAGGAATGGGTTGGACCTTCTGGGGGGCATTGTGACTTCTGTTTCACAAACCAGCAGCGCGTTTTCCGGGACATCTACAGGGGTCCTGACAGTGACAGCTGGGGACAGGTGCTTGTTGTCATCGATGGTGCCATAGACTTCTTCCTTCCTCCAGCTGTTACTTGTCCTCGGCCTAAAAGGTCCATCCCTGACCCTGCGGTCCACAGGGACACAGCTGCTGCTCCGTGTGTGGCCATCTTCCTAAAGAGCGCCCCAGGCAACCCTCTCGTTCCCATCTCTGCACCAACCCTGAAGAGTTATTGTTGCCGTGGGACTTTGCCTGCATCTTTGTGCATGTGGGTGGCATGTGGGTGCCATGGCCGGTGCCCGGAGCCAGGCCTGCCTTCTTGGCAGCTGCCTCACAAGTTTTCCAGAAGGGATGCATGGGAACAGAGCCTTCCAGGGCAAGTCTTGCCTCTGCAGTGGCGCCTGCACTGCTCTGGTTAGGTCAGAAATGTGGGCTTGTTCCTCCCAGGATGGACCCCTGTGGATACAGCAATGTGGGCTCCCCCTGGAGGCAGCTCTGTCGCTGCAGCCACTGCCTGTGGCGTGCATCAGCAGTGAATTGAAGATTCTGAAATGTGTCCAGAGGAACACACAGAGCCTCCGCTCCTGTGTCCGGCTCTCCACCTCTGATTATTTGCCACAGGTCTGCCGCGAGAGCTGGCCGGGTTGGTGGAGTTGGCAGGGGTGTGGGGCTCTGGGTGTGGCCTTGTCTCTCTTCTTGTTTCTCCTGTGGGCCAGAGGAGGGTCTGGGCCTGCTCCGAGGCCCAGCCTGTTGTTGCTTGAGTGATGCAGGTTCTGAGTGCGTAGCTGCCTCGTGGTGTTGGCACTGGCACTGAAGCCAGTATGCACTCAGGCAGGTGGGAAGTGCAGGCTCCTGACCTCCTGGTCTCACTGCCCAGAAGGCCGGAGGCGGACGCTGCTGGCTGTGTTTGCGCTGCGTGGGCTGGGGGTTGTGCACGCCATGCTGGATGCTTTTTCGTAGAGGTCAAGCAGCCTGGGAAAGTTCTGTCTCCTGGGTTCAAAGGTTAAATGTGGGGTTGGAGCCCAGCCGGCCTTGCTTGTGCAAGGTGCTCTCTCTCCTCATCACGGTGTCAGACGCAGGCTATGGGCTGTGCTGGGTGAGATGGAAAGAGGCCTGGACGCTGAGAGTGTGGACGAGATGCACAGCCCAGGACTCTTCCTGTTCGCCTGTGTAGCACTCCTTCTCCACCCGTGTCCCCATTTTCCCGCCACACACGTGCTGTCTTGGCAGGCCCAGAGCACTAAGGCTGTCTGCACTGACACGGTGTCACACGTGCTGGCCTTTCAAAACATTTGTGAAAAATGCAATAAAATGATGTTTGTTTTGATGCGAAGCAGTGGGAAGTTAGTGAAGACCCCTCCTAACTGCAACTCCTTGTGATGCACGAGTCAGACCACCCAGGGTAGACCAGTTCCTCGGCTTAGTTTTCCTCTCCCTCTCTCTCTCTAAGTTGTAAGCATGGGGGCTCTTTTACAAGATCGTCATTCTGGAAATTTCCAAAGAAATGAAAATCCGCCCTAGATCTCGGGCTGCTCTCACTTCGTTTGCTCCTGGAGACAGGCCAGGGTGTGCGGTCAACACGTCCCCTGACCACTTCACGTGGCTGACAGCAGTGGCCTCTTCGGTCTCCACTTCTACCGTTTGCTGATGCTCCCAGGAATACTTAGGCTCTGCTGGTTTCCTCAGCAGGCTGTCTCCCCCTCGTCCTGTGGATGTGATAGGAATGCGTTGAGTGCAGTCGCTCCAGTCTGCTGTGTGCGGTTGTTGGGAGGTGAAAGCAGGGGGGTTCTGGTGGGTGGTGTCGTGTGGCAGGGTCATCTGCAGCCTGGGCCCCCTACATCCCATGCTGGAGAGCATGACATTGCGTTTCCTCTGTTTCCCACCCAGCTTCTTGCTAATGTGCACTCTGGGAGGCAGAGGGTGATGGCTTGAGGCCCTGCCACCCACGTGGGAGACTCGGGTGAAATTCCTGGCTCCTGGGTTTGGCCTGGCTCAGCCCCAGCTGCTGTGGGCATTTGGGGAGTGAACCTGTGGATCGGATGGAAGATCTCCCTTTGTCTCTTCCTCTCTCTCTGTGTCACTTTGTATTTCAAGTAAACAGAAAAATCTTTATAAAAACCAGTAGGTGGCCGGCGCCGCGGCTTAATAGGCTAATTCTCTGCCTGCAGCGCCGGCACCCCAGGTTCTAGTCCTGGTCGGGGTGCTGGATTCCGTCCCTGATGCCCCTTTTCCAATCCAGCTCTCTGCTGTGGCCCGGGAGTGCAGTGGAGGATGGCCCAAGTCCTTGGGCTCTGCACCTACGTGGGAGACCAGGAGAAGCACCTGGCTCCTGGCTTCAGACCGGTGCGATGTGCCGGCCGCAGCAGCCATTGGAGGGTGAACCAACGGTAAAGGGAAGACCTTTCTCTCTGTCTCTCTCTCTCACTGTCCACTCTGCCTGTCAAAAACAAACAAAAAAAACCCAGTGGGTGAGTTTGGCTGCTGAGGACCCTGGAGGCTGTGACGTGTGCAGCCCCAGCAGTGCCGCATGGCTCTGTGCACGTGGATCCCAGGCCGCCGTGGATAATTCTCTTTGAAGTAGATCAAGGGTTCCCCTGTTGCACTGTGGCTGTTCTGACTCCTGCCCTGGGGGCCTGAACCCCCTCGGCTCCTTCCCACCGGGCAGCAGGTGGGAGGAAACGTGGTGCGGGCCCTGGTGGCCCAGCGAGTCGCGGTGTGGGATGGCTCTTCCCAGGTGCGGGCCCTGGAGGCCCAGCGTGCCGCGGTGTGGGATGGCTCTTCCCAGGTGCGGGCCCTGGAGGCCCAGCGTGCCGCGGTGTGGGATGGCTCTTCCCAGGTCGCTTTGGCTATGGCAAATCATGTCCCCACGGTGTAACACTGAAATGTCAGGAGAATTTGGCCACCGTCTGGCTGGCTTTGCTTTAGCACTGAGAGCAACCCCAGGGTCACCCAGGGGAAGCTGGAAGTTAGGGCTCAGATTCTAGACCTCGTGCTGTCCTTTGCGTACTGGGCACATTTAGGCAAGCCCCTTCTTCCCGGGCCTCCATCAGATACGTGGATGCACCAAGACCCGCGTAGGCACCGCTCTCTTCTGAGCACACCTCCTGTGGACGTCTGAGCCCACAGCTTGCTCCTCTGTCTTCCCAAACATGACCGGTGCCCCCCACTCCTGCTGGTCCAGCAGCAGTCTGGGGGCCAGCTCGCCCGTCCCTCCTGTCTGCAGTGCGGTCTCCTGTGTCCTGCGCCTTCAGGCCCACTCAGTGTCCTCGTGGCCCTTGGTCAGCTGAGTCTTGGTCCTCTTCTCCTTCTACTTGCTGGGTCACCTTCAGGAAACAGCCCTTGTCTTATTCCAACGTGACCCGTCACCACTTGTTCAGGGGACTTCTAGAATCTGCAGGTCAGCCCACCCTACGCTTGGCAGGGTTCTCTGTATTTTTACGACAGAAGGTCTCACGTTGATGGCAGCTGTGTTTTCTCAGGGCTGTGAACTTGGGGGGGGAGGGAGGGTACTGTGTTTAGTTCTTCTGTCTGTGGTGCAGTCAGCATAGTGCTGGGCTCAGGGCGTGCTCAGTTTGTCCACTGGATTGAAATACACTGTTGATCCACTTAGTGTTCACGCCATGGAATCATAATGTGTGCATAATTGCCGATGCCCCTGCAGCATAGACTACAGGCCCAGTGTGTATCCCTGGGTCCCGTTCCGGTCTTTCAGAATATTAGTAACCTGTAATCATTAGCTTTTTAACACTTGAAACGGAAATGATTCCCATAATTTTACGTGCTTCCCTCACCACTTTTCACATAGTAGGTGCATAATCCATGTTTGTAACGTGTAAAATATCAGTAATAGATGATTGATCAGGAACACTAACACTCGGCCTAGCCCCCTTTTCCTGGGATGCCGTGGTGAGACGTTTCTGACTGGTTGGAATTAGAAGCCCTGGACGGTAACTGAGCTATAGGTGGGACCAGGCCTTGTCCACAGCCGTGGTCGTCAGCGCTCTTTCAGAACGGCTCGTGGGTCTTTCCCGGCCGCTGGAGTGCTTCCTCCACTACAGCTGTGTCCTCTGTGTCCGTCTAGCCCACAGCTCTCTCCCTGGGGTACCCAGGCCCCGACTGTGTGCCTCAGTGCAAGGGCAGGTCAGATACACGGGGATCAGGGAGCCTCACTTTGGCCTCCTGTAAAATTGCCCCATAGAACGCCTGGAGCGGGTTCCACGTGCGCACAGTGATCCCTCCAGGAGGAAAGGGACCTGCTGGCCAACCAGGCTGTCACGTGAGCACCGAGCGTATCGTAGGCCGCCCTGCTGGCAAGCCTCGGCCGTGGCGCTCTGCAGCGAGGTGGCATTGCAATGGGTGAGCACAGCCTGGCTGCGCCTGGCGCGCCTTGGCCTCAGCACAGAATGGCTTCCTGTCTCGGAGCAGAGTGTATGGTGGGACCACAGGGACACAGAAAACTCAGGCCTGCGCTTCTGTCCACAGCCGAGTGGTGAGTCCCTCTGTGCCATGGTGGACTACAGATCAGCCGGCCCAAGTTGGGTTGGCCATAGCCCTGCCTGTCCCCGCGCCTGCCTGCCTTTCTCATCTTGAGGATGGACACTCTTCTGTCCAGGGAGGCCGGTGACTTCCCATGGTGTTGGTACTGGAGCTCAGGGTGCAAAACTGCTGAGCGGTCAGCCTGGAACTCCACTTTCTAGAAGCCCTGAGACTCTCCCTGCCCTCCCCGGGAGAGCCCACTGCTGCTCTGGGCGATGATAGTTCTCATCCCTCACAGCAGACCCCCGGCTGCCTGTGTATGCCCGGTGCTGTCCCCAGTGGCTGTCTGCACCCCAGCTCCCCGAGTGCCTCCAGGGGGGCATCTCTGAGAGACGGAGGGGTCCTTCCAGGATGACTGAGTACAGGGAAGGTCCTGCTGGCTGCACCCCCCAACCTGTGTGGTCTCTCGTCACCAGGGGAATCCCCTGTGGGCTTTCAAGGGACCAATTCCAGGCCTTGTGGCAAGGACTGAATTCTGTACGTAGCCCCAAAAACAGTCTCCATATTCATCGAAAGGTGCATTGCTTGTATTTTCCCATGAAACCGGCAATACTTTGACCTTTCACTTTGAACTTCGGCAAGGCCCCCGGTGAGGCGTATGGCTGTCATTAGCCTTCCTGAGCAGAGTGCACCTTGACTGATTGTTCTAGAAACAATGTGGTAAGATGAGTAACCAGATCTCAGTCTCACAGCATCTACCCAAGAGAACAAAGGTGTTACTGAGCAACTAAAACCTATGCCTTACACATTGGGGGACATGGAACAATATATTTTTTAGAATCTGAATAGAATAGAAACAAATTTGGATTATTAGCTTTGGGAATTTTCAAGGAGAATTTTGAAGTCTCTCAAAATTATTCTTTCATGCTGAGTTTCAATTTACTTTATTAAAAAATGGAGCTCCTTACGCCGGAATAACTGTGTGAAGTATTGTCCGGGGTTGTCAGCTCCGTCCCGCTCTGGCCCTCTGTGTACACGCGGAGAGCAGAGCTCCCTCGGAGACGGAAGGCTACCTTCCTCTGCATAGGCTCGTGCTGTTCAGCAGCGTGCTCTGCACATGTGGTACTAGCAGAAGCAGGCTTGGAGGGGCCTTCCAGGAAGGGTCATCGCCTAACGACGAAGGCTGCAAAGCCTGCATTCTGCCTGAGCTCTGTCTCTCCATGCAGATGCAATTAGCTCTCTTAGCAGTGAGCCTTCTTGGGGCTTTCGGCTCTGTCCCCCGCCTGGATGGAGCACTGCCCTACCCAGCTCCCTTGTAGCCGTGCACTCGGAATCCCTGAGTTTTCCATGCACGTTTGTATCTGGAAGTCTTTGCCACCTGGTGTTGTTTCCTACTCTTATTGGTGATGCAGTACATTACCATGGATGCTCACAGCGCGTGCAGCTCGTGACTTCTGTGCCCAGTCATTCTGGGAAGAGAACTTGCAAAATTGAGGAGCTTCCTAGGGGAGATGCAGCCCGAGATTGCCACGTGCCGGAACCTGCCCCAGCACTGCCAAGACAGTGCTGCTGTGCCGTGGGCATCCCATCTGCATTCTCCTGCTGCTTTGGCTCTTTCTCCTCCTCCTCCCTCCTGGTCATCCCTAGCTCTGCAGCTCCAGAGAGCACGTCAGTCCCTCCCTGATGGCCGCAACTGCTGATAAAGCGTCATGGCTTCCATGGCGCCTCTCAGCTGCGTCAGCAGCCTTGCCTCTGGGGTGCACACCTTCCGTTCAGAGGCACCCTGTCCTCATGGCTTTGTCCCCTCCCTGCAGGGTCTTGTGACAAAGGGTGCAGGGGTCTTCCGTCCGAGTCAGCCTCCTCCCCGCCTCCCAGGGCCGGGTGCAGAACCTGCCTCCTTGGAGTACCTTGGAAAGTGCTTGTTCAGCCAATGCACGGAAGACTAAACGGAGAAGGGCTTGGCCTTTGGTGAGACCGTTGTTAGAAACCCCACCTACACCTGGCCATCCTGGGCCAGATCAAATGGCAAAGACAAAGACACGGCCGCGTTCCATGAGTCCCCACCCCCCGCCCCCGTGACAGGCAGACCCTTGCCATGCTGCCCCTGGAGATCCCAAGCCCCTCTGTTCCACTGCCTGATCACCGTGTTCCTCGAGGCCAGGTGTGCAGAGGCCTTGGCACAACAGGTAAGAAACGGGCGGGCACAGTGCCCTCCTGGAAGAGCTGGTCATTCCGGCCTCGTGAATAATGGTAGGGATTCTAGCACTGCGCAACATCTCAGGCTCTGAGAGTGGAACTCTAATTAATCTGTGTTGTTATTATCTGTTATA
This sequence comes from Lepus europaeus, assembly GCF_033115175.1. Taxonomy (NCBI): domain Eukaryota; kingdom Metazoa; phylum Chordata; class Mammalia; order Lagomorpha; family Leporidae; genus Lepus; species Lepus europaeus. The sequence continues at coordinate 4,620,672 of NC_084843.1, read as the reverse complement.
TCTTGCCTCCAACCCCAGAAGCCTTTGAATTGGAGTTGGCTCCTGCTCTTTTCATAAAAATGTACCAATTAGGATTCTGGCCCTTCTGTTGCCATCTTACATCACTAATTAACCCTTTCAGGAAAGGAGGGGCGCGCCTGCGCTGTGTTCCTTTGTTCCTTTCCCAAATGCGACCTGAGCACCAGGTGAATCATCTGTGGGTGACTCATCAGATGCGTCTGACAAAGGGGCCACTAGGACAGACTGGAGACAAAGCTTTCACCTGCTTAGGAGCACAGATTCTATTAGTAATTTATGCCGAAAACAGTCCCTGCAGTAATTACAGTGTATTTGACAGGGAGTATGGATGGCAAGCCAGAAGAGTTTTATTAAAGAAAGCTGGACCCTGATTCTCGCTTAATCTTTTTCCTGCTGAGATGGTCTTTAATGAGACTCTCGCAGTTGGCCCCGAACGCAATCGTGGGGATGGCATCTTGGGGGAAAAGATATGATTCTGTCAACCATCTCGAAACTTCCAGTTATCAAGAATTGGGTCCTTATTTTTCAGTGAACTGGCAAGCAAAGCAGCCAGTTCTCTGCTAACGAAGTCTTACTTCAGCTCTGTGTACATCGAGCAATGTCTCGTGACTTGCCCAGTTTGCCTCCGTGGATGCCCTCTGTCGAGGCTCTCAGATCCACGCCTTTCAGAACTTAAAATGCCTGGCTCAGGGGATCTCAGAGCTGAGAGACCTTCCTGATCCAGTCCTGCCCAGAGAGAGGGCTTCCCGTACCCCCGGGGGCCTGGGCTCTGAGCACCTGGCTCTGTCGGCTGACGTCTCCACCAGCTGCCTGGGCTCTGATGTCTCCAGCCCTTCGCGATGGTACGGGCTGCCGTTTTCCTGAAATTGCTTCAAGACCTTTTGTCCTTTTGATGTTTTTTCCAAGTCCTGTATATTTCCATGACAGAATTATTTTTTACAGAGAAATATGTGTCGCCGCTCATGGCAAAGGTGCACATATTTTACAGGCCATGCTGATGGGGCTGCAGGCGGCTGGGTTTTGAACATGGCACGCTTTTCATCTCCCGGGGCCAAACACTGCAGGAAACACAGGGGATTCTTAGGCTGCTCCCAGAGGGTAATTGGCTTGTATGTGGAAAGCAATGTTTAAATGCAAGACAGGCGGGGTCAGATTCATTGACCTCCAGGGCTCTGTGCCCGCCAGAGAGCAAGTGTAACAAATTGCAGCACTGGGCCCTGGCAGCTGTCCTGACCCCTCCTGTGCTCCAGCTTCTGGGACAAGCACAACCATGTGCCTGGTAAGATTGCTTATTTTGAAACACTGTTAACTTAACCCCAGTGTACTCCAGGCATCCTTCAGGGAGCCTGGGAAAGGTGGTGGAGATGGTGGTACTGAGGACTCACGGCACGGCAAATTTCCTGGTTGCTAGAATGCAGGTCCTGCTCCCCAGGAGCCTGGCACCAGGGTCAGGCTTTCGTCCAACCACAGGACTCTGACCTTGGGCTCAGCTGTCCCCTAATGCCAGCGTTGTCTCTCTACAGACCCACGTGCAGGGGTTGAAGGAGAATGAGGACTTGTTTACAAGGGTCCGGGGTGAAGAAGAGAAATAGACCAGAGTCAGCAGAGCCTTTGAAATCCAGCAGCTCGGCCTGGCTCACCTGGGATCTGCACTTCTGAGATGCCGTAGGGTGCCATGTGCACCCTGGTCAGGTGACTCCTGCTGGCCAAGACCTCACTGGGTTCTCAGTGCTTCTCTACCTAGGAATCCTCTGTGCTGAAGAGGCCGGTGACATCCGAGGGCTGAACCGTGGGGCCGAGCGGAAGCTGGGAGATGCCGGCCTCAGTCCCCACTTGCTGCTCCTTCCCTTTTCGTTTTGGTGACCCCCGGGGAGCTCTCCTGCCCTGGCTGTACCAGCAACTCTCGGCCACCAGGGCGGAGCACAGCCACGTCTTCCGAGAGCCATTCCAGTGCCTGTGTGTCCCAGTGTGTGGGTCTTTGTGGTCTGTATTCTAGAAGCCCCCTTTGCTGATGGGCTAGAGGCACCTGTGCCCCTTTCCTTCCTAGATACGCAAGTGGCGTCCACGCAGGGCCCCTGAGGACCAGGCTTCTGGAGCCGCATGCAGCTGAGGCGCTGCGTCTGCCTCTGGACTTGTATGCCATCCGTGCTCCCTCCTGAGATGGCTGAGTGATTTGGATGTGGCGTAAACCAGGGAGGTGAGAGATGGAACTAGACGCTTCCATAGGCTGCTGGCAAACGCTGAGTGTGCAAAAGGGAGGGCAACTCGGGGCAATTCTGAGATCAGATTCCATTGCAAGGGAAGAAGTGGAGGTTCACAGCTGATCATTTGGGATTCTACTGGGGGCACTAAGAAAAATATCTGCGCCCCATCCCAGCAGATTGGCTTGACTTTAAATCACATACATACCAGGTTTCAATGGATACGATTCAGGCTAAGATATGTTTATGTTCGGTACATATCATTTTTGTGATTTCCGCAGGGAGCGAGTTTCCAGTCCACTGCTCAGACGTGAGCTTTCACTCCTGTGTCTGCTCTCCTACAGACTCCAGGAAACCCTTGAGCAACATCGTAGCTACTGTGGAGTCACACTGAATCTTGCCTAATGTGCAGAATTAAGACATTTGGAAAACAGATTTATGAGCTGTGTATGTTCACCTTGGTAGGATAGTGAGGTTTTTATTTGAATACTGGTTGGAAGACTCAATGAAATGCAGCTGTCATGGGTCAGCAGGAGTCCAGCTGAAATGTTACTCTGCAGAATGTTCTGGGCAGAGTAACTTCTGTTGCAACAGAAGCTTGGGAGGCGTGGGAGTATTTTTGTTGTGGTTAGCATTCTGAAAAGAGTGGGTGTAAAATACTTCCCCACAAGAGGGATCCCAAACCTCACAGCCTCTCGAGCATCATCTCTCCCACATGCTTCCTCACTGAGCCAGGGCTCACGGGTGGGCTTGTGAGGTTGCAGTGGGTCTCCTGTCCATGCAGGTGCTCAAGACGCAAGCCCCCAAGTGAGCAGACCCTGAGGTGCACCTGACAACCGAGGAGGGCCTCTCTGAAAAGACCAGCATCCCCCGGTTACATGGGACAGCCGGGGTGAGCACAGTGCCACGGTTCTCCCACCGGCTAAGTCTTCCTGCACGTGGGCAGACTGCTGGGGTGCTCGGACATTCACAGTTCTTTAGGAAAATCGGCCAGTAGCTGATGTATTAGCATTTGAGCAGTGTTAGCTGAGCCCAGTCAATAAAGTAACCACTCCAGGCTAAGTCATCACAAGACGAATCCCTGTCCTTCCAGACTTGTTAAATCACTTTCAACATTACTTTTTATGTAAGTCACTCCTGGATTTAGAGTGAAATTTATATAAATTATTTCAGTTACATTGGACAGTGTCCTGATAAATTCTTTTCTCAGTCACCCACAAAATGTTAAATAAGTCTGGGCTGAACACGCTCATTCTCGGAACCTTCTCTGGAAGCCTCTGCCCACTTCTGTCTTGTTGCGTTAACGGACCAGAAGAGGTTCAGCTCCCAGAGGAACAGAAGCTAAACCTGAGGATGTGCCCAGGAATACGCGGCCGTCCTGTCTTACTGATTGGCTGATGCTACTGAAGGGTTCTTTGAGGTCAGAATTAATCCCTTCACTGTGGGTTCAGAATTCTCTTCTACAACACACATCATGCAAAGATCCCCTAAGCAAACGGCTCTGAAGAGCGGCTGTCATTGCTTCGGGACCTTGGAAGAGCTCTTGAAGAAGCAGCTCCCAGCCAAGAGCAGCGAGCGGTCCCCACGCCACGCCAGGGCTGCCGCAGGGTCCCGGCTCCCTGCCTGCTGCCGGGAGGTCTTCGCAGCTTGTTTTGGTTTTGCGGGGGCCGGGGCTGAGGGCTGTGAAGATGCCAGCAGCATCGCTGACTTCTTTCTCCAGATGCCGCAGGGACTCCCTGGCTGGGACCCCTGGGCGTGTCTCCCCCAGACTTTGCAGGCAAAATTACCCTTGGTCGAGAACCTTGGCTGCACAGGATGTGCTACGGTGGCATTGCTGCTGCTTCTGCTCCCAGACCGGGTCCCCAGGTGACCCCCCACCCCCACCCCACTTGTAAGCACCTGGCCCTGTACATGCACAGGAGACCGGCAGGGCCAGATCCAGGCCTCCACCCAGTGGAGGAACCCAAGTAACCACAGTGTGCGGCCCCAGACTTCTCTGCTCACCCCATGTCTATCTTCCTAATGCAGAGGTAACTCTGCGGCCGATGAGGGGCTTTGCGAGAGGGGAGGTTCCATTATGCATTTTTTAGGTTACCTAACAACTCAGTTATACTTTTTTCTAATTTGGTAGATCACTAAAATTATTTTTCAGTTGTATGTTTTATTTAAAAAAAAAGAATGAAATCAGATCCTCTCTCCTTGCTCTCATATTTTGTTTTTGAAAATAAATCACATTTCCAAAGGAAAGCCACAGAGAGAGCAACCCCCTCTCAAGATTTTCACCGTGCCTGAACAGCCTGAATTACTGCTGCCCTAACAGCTTTCCCTGGCCTCCATCTCCACTGCACTCTAGTTGGAGTCAATGATGGAGACAAACTCCCAAACAGGAAGTTCCGATGTGCAGGTGCTAGAGGGTGGGCCTGCCCCATGGGAGGGGAGTGCCACAACCAACCCTCAGGTCCTGGCAAAGACGTGGCACATGGGTGTGTGCAGCCTGCTCTTTGCACGGGCCAGGCTGTATTCCTGGCACATATGGTGTGGTTTCAAGCCTTTGATATGTACCTTTCCAGAACATGCAGTACCATGTTTTACTAATATGTACTACTCACGGCTGTCGCTTCCAAGAGAGCAGGCCGTCAAACTGATACCCGTTCCTGAAGTCACTGAGATGCATTTGTGAGATAAATGGGTCACCCTCCTCCCCTGATGATAGGCCTGGGGGCTACGCTGTAGCTAGAAGTGGCTCAGAATGATGGCCAAGGAATGCCCTTCGCTTTCTGTCAGATGGGGTCACCCCAGCAAGGCCCCAGGTGGTTCTTGCATTCGTGTGTAAACATCATTTGTCACTCAAAATAAAGACGTGGGAAGAGGAGAAGGTAGACATACCTATAGATAATGCAGGCACTGTTTCTGCACGTGTCACAGTTAGCTGTGTCCTGCCCCGTCCGATAGGAAAGCCTACAAGATAAGAACAGGAGAGCGTTACAGCCATGGCTGGGTCGCCGGCTGACAGAGCAGGTGCCTCAGGTCAGACGCCTTCCCCATGCCAAGCTCGTTATGGTCATGGAAAGTGATGGATGCGCGTTTCCCCGTTTGCTCCTGTCTCTGGCTCTGTTGGACACAGGAGGCAATGTCTGCAGCCAAGATAGCATTTAAATTAAATTTAGAGTTTGAGTGTAAGCTACCGGCTCACGTACATAATCTGGTTTTGTTATAAGCATGGGGAATTTGGGATGCTTTGGTGCAGCTTTATATTTATGTGTTTCAAAGGAATTTTGAGGGGAAACCAACCATAGATTCCGACTTGATGACTTGTCTTTGTCCTTCTACCTACTGCCTCCTGAAATCGGGCCTGGCGAGCCACAGCCTGTCTCATGTCTGGTTTTGTCTAGCAAGCCAAGAATGGGTTTTGTATTTTTAAATGCTTTTTAAAAATCATTGTAATAATACTAACATTTGTGACACAAGGAAAGTATCTAAAATTCACATTTCAATGTCTGCAAATAAAGTTCTTACTTTAGACAATAAAAACCAGGAAGCTTTTTATGTAAATAACCCATATGGTATCCTGGACCTTGCCTCTGGCTCTGTACGTCCTAGAATATGTACTTCTCAAGCTCTTCCAAGCAAAGCTTGCTGACCCTGTGCAGAGCCTGTTCCTGTCCTTATGACTCGGGATGGACTGTCCTGGGGCATCATCTCTGCTGAGTTCTCCCAGCCCCGTGAGGACAGATGGACTTGGAGGGGGCTCGTCGAGTATCTCTCCCTGTAAAAAATAACCTTGCAGTATTTTGTAGAATGCTGTTGGGGCTGTAGGAACATCAATCTTTGATGAGGGGGGCTTTCTTCACTAGGCTAGGTTTACCCTGAGTAGCTCTTGCCCCAGTCTTGCCCAGAAACTGAATGCAATTGCGTGGTGGTTCCACAGTGGATCTGACCCACGTTGGCTGCCCTGACCTCTCAGGGATTTTGAACACGCAGGCATATTCTGAATACTACTCTATACCCAGGGACAAATGGGATCATCAGAATCTTTTGGCTTTGCGGCAAGAGAAAGGCTTCTGTCTGAATCGGCTTTAAACACGGTGCATGTCTGGAGTCGTGCCCTGCAGCCGTGGTGTGCACAGAAGGTCTTCTGTCAACATTACCAGTCAATATTTTTATCACCTTCAGTGTGTGAGCTTCTGTTGTCATGCATCATGGATTTCAAAGTGAAAATAGCTCTTTTGTTTTCTGCTTTGTACTTTGTGTTGCGTAAACATTGTCTCCTCAATGCCAAGTTCACCTCAGGGGGCTTTGGTGAACTTGAGTGTGAGCTGTAGGTTCTGTGTGGTGCATTTGGTAAGCATGTGAGCCTGTTGTGCCCCTAGATGTCTCCAGGCATGTCCTGTGATGCGTTATGTTGGAACCAGCATTGCAGTCCTAAGGAGGCTGCATTTGTGTTTTCATTTTCTGTTGTCACGGCCCCCGCGGGGCACCTTGGGTTGCCCAGTTTGGCCTTTTGGTTCCCTCCTGGCTTGGGAGGAGAGCGGAGGAAGGAGGGGCCTGTGCCTTGCACCCTTGCTTGTTCCCCACGAGACATGCCGGCTTTCTCCCTAATCCTTCCTTATCGAACGCAAGCCCTGAGAATGCTGTTCCCCGACGTTCCCACATTCGTCCAGCCTGACACGAACCTGTTCTGTTCCGCTGGACCTTCGGTATTCACAACACCTTGTCCATCCAGCGCATTCTGCTTGAGCTGGGCCTGGGGCTCATTTTTGACCACGTCAATTTGTGCTCGGAAAGCAGTGCAATGTTTGAGCCCGGCTCCTAGCAGTGGCACACCCCACACCGACCGTGTTGACAAGCTGTTGGGGTGGGGTGCAGATGAAGTGCCCTTTTATTCCTGTGCTGTGCCAGTCGATCCAGACCGCAGTCAGGAGAGAGTGTAGCCAGTCCTCTGTGAGCACTCGTCTCAGCCCAACCTTAGGCTCTCACAGCAGATATAATCAGGGGTAATGCTTGTCCATTATCTGGGTGCGCTCTTTCTGTGAATTCCAAGCTCGTAGGACCTTCCTGCCCTAGACCTCAAGACAAATTCTGTCAAGCTTCATCAACATCAATGCCCCGCCCCCGAGGATCTTAGAGTTTCCAAGTGTCTCGCTGGCGTTAGAGCCTTGAGTCTTCCAATTAATTATGCTTTGCTCATTTCACAGAGGAGAATACAGTCACACATCAGGCCAGGATCTCATTATTCTCAGACCCCGGGCTTCAGATGCTCCGTGTCACTGTGCTCCTACTTTGTGTTCTGCACTATGTGTAACTGGCAGCTTGCGAGCTGCAGAGAATCCGGCAATGACAGGACAAAGGCTTCCGGCACAGGAAATTCACAAGAGGACTCTCTTCCAGGACCTGGGAGTTCTTCAGCGAGAAATTGCTTTTTTAAAGCCCTTCCTGAAAAGACTGTTCTAATCACCTTGTGAAAAAGCCACATTTCCCCCATTACAGTCAGTAAGCAAATGGTTATTAAGTGCCTCCTAAGTGCCAGGCATGATTCTGGCTATGGAGGAGACATAGCCAAGAAGAGGGAGACAGGCAGGGGCAGCCCTAACTACTTGGGATCAATGTATGGTTAGACCAGTTTTGATCTTGCTGGGTGTGAAGGATGCCTTACGACAGGGTGGTTTGGGGATGAACCCTCAGGAGGTGGCATTTGAAATGCAACCTGGATGATACTAACAAAGCAGGGTTCATCTGATGATCCAGCAATGAGGCGTGCACGCAGAGGGACCACCCTACGTTGACGTCTCGCAGTGGGACTGCCGTTGGCAAGTCTGCGTGGCTAGGAAGGATGGAGGAGGAAGGCATGCCGGGAGAGGAGGACAGAGTGTGTAGAATGAGACTCTGTGACCATGACTTTGAATCTTACGGGGAGCGATTCCGCAGTTTTTCTTTCAGGCGGTTGAGGAATGACACCGGAAACACTTCTCCTTGCCTTTGCTCTTATCCCACGCCTATAACACCACCGCCATTCTATTTCCTTTCTCTCTCTCTCTTATTTACAGTCCAGCCAGATTCAGTCACTCCTGGGAGGTGCCGTGGTTGGGGTGATGTCTCTGGAGGCATTACGTCGACTTTGTATGGAGACATATCTGTGGTCACTCTTACTTCATCTCATTGAAAGGCTTGTGGTCAGGTCCTTTCTTACCACCTGTGAGAAGGATCTTCAGGATTCTGTTACCATGAGTCTTGGAATCTTCAGATCCTTGGTCTGTTTCTCAGGACTGGTGTTGGGTTTTTCTTTGAAGGGAATCAAATGTTTGGAACTCACAAGCATCAGTGAGACATTCATTTGTGGGTCCAATTTAATGTGCTGACCTGGGCCATGTGGTTAACTCACAGGCTGTGGCCTCTAACTAATGTCAGTCATGGTATACCTACTAAATTTTTATTAAGCAAGAGGTTGTTCTCAACAGAGGGCTTATATCTATGTAGTGCACTGTGCTTATCACTATGATAATCCATCTAATTGTCCTTGGGGCTTTCAAGCTGGAGGGTTTGGCTTCACTGACCGCTTTATGGTCACATTAATAATTGGGTTGCAGCATCAGAATGGATGTATGCTCCAGACCCAGGCAGACAATGAGCTCTTTCCCCAGAGGAGGGACGCAGTGTGCTCTTCCGGAATGTCCCTGTTTTTTTCCTTTGCAACTTGGAAACATGTCATAAAACCAACACTTAAATGATTATCTTTCTATATTGCCATTGCCACAAAGAGGAACCATCTAAAAACTTTATGAACTGCTCCAGCCAATAGTTTTCCAATGGCACTGGAGCTGGCAGTCTTATGTGAATTAGAACTCTGGAGAAGTGAGAGCTTAGGTTATTGATCTAAAACCTGCAGAGGAAGAACATTTTGATCATGAATGGTCAATTTTATGACTTCAAGTTAATTGCTCTCTTTATTAATCCTCCTTCCCCTTTTTTGAGGAGACTGTACCTTATATAGCTTTGCAGCCACATGCCTGATAGGATGCCTGGTACCCTCTGTGTGTCTGGATAATGTTAATGTGGCCAAATTGTAGGCAGTCTTTGTGTTCTTACATTGAAGTCCAGAATCATATACTAACATAATCAAAGAATTGCAACAGAGAGGAAAAGAGGGAAGGGAGAGTATACTCTGTGAGAAGTTCTCATTCTCACATCTCTCCTCCATGGGGCACCTTTGGATGCTAATGATAGACATGTTCATTACAAATATGGGTTTTTCAGGGCTCAGTCATTATTCTCTGATGGCAGTTAGTGGTCTGTATTCTCAGTCTAACAATGCACAGAACCTGGCGGGGAGCCTTCAGCACCAAGGTCAGCGTCAAGAAACAAGTTTCTCTTTGGTTTTCTGTTCTGTTCGCCTCTCTCTGCCCATCCCTTCAGAGCACAGATGCCACCCAGGGACCATGCGCATCTCCTGGATTGATGCTCTTTGGACATCCCTTGGTCAGGGTGGGCTTTCTGGTCAGCAAAGAAGACTAGACGTGAGCTTTAAAATTGACAGGGATGTGACCCACGTATAGTCTGTGAAAGGGCATGGAGGCAAAGGAGTTGACGTTCGTTTCCAACAGAAGGGGTGCAGATAAGTAAGTCTGCAAGGTAATTTCGGTGGAGTCCAGCTTCTGTGTCATTCCCCATCCTCACAAGGCCTTGTTCTACTTTAAAGACAGTAAAACGATCATGGTTTACAGAGCTCCGCGTGGAACTCTAGATGGCATTTCCATTTGAAGAGAACTTCAGGGCTGCTTCTCTGTGGTGGCCTGGACTTGTCCTGTTGAACTCAGCATGGTGTTCACCGGTTTCTTGCTACCTTGTGCTGCTACAGTCGTTTGAGCTGGTTCTGCAGCTGTCGTTATCAGACACTCCTGCCTCCTCCGATGTATGTACTGGGAATATTGAAACACATCAGTGACACCTTGGGGTATTGCAGGTCTTCAGTTACACCTTTCACAGGTCATCAGCAAAACAGGGAATTAGGCGAGAAGTGAAAACCATACCAAAACAGGCAGGTACATGGCAGAGCTGGTGCAGCCCTGTCTCTACCCCAGCCATAGAGATGACAAAGCAAGGCAGGGTGTTGGGGTGATGGGTGCCTGCCTCAGCCTTAGCACCACACTACGGCTGTGTTTGGGCAGGTGGGGATAATGAAGAACAGGGGACCCCCGTGCCAGGTGGCACCTACTTTTCTATGAAGGTAGCACAGGGAGATCTAAGCAAGCAGAGCCCAGGTTGGTGGAAAAGGGTGTTGAGAAATGCCAGGGAAAGGTCAGGCGGGGTTTCTTCCCAGCCACATCTTCGGGTGGCTCAGTGTCTCCTAGCCCGAGAGGCAGGGCAGGACTATGCAGTCTGAGTCAAAGAAAGAAACAAATTCATTGTTTGGTTTAAAGGTCAGGGAAGGGGGAAACAGTGCCTATCACTTTGCTATTATCAGAAACAAAGCCTGAGAAGGTTGCAAGCATCTCAGAGAAGAGCTGCTCGCCGTGGAAATCACATTTATGGTGCCTAATAGTGATTGGGGGCAGTGGATTACAGGATGGACTCCAGTGTTGTGGTACCTAATAGTGATTGGGAGCAGTGGATTGCTGAACTGATTTTAATTTTTTGATATCTAATAGTGACTTCTAGTAATACATTACATACATTTAATTCCATGGTATCTAATTAAGTTTAATTTCATGCCAGTAGTGGGTTACTAGAGAAAGTTGTTTTTGTTTTTAAAGATTTATTAGTGTTACAAAGAAGCAAAGGCAAAGGATGGGGGGGACTTCCATCCGATGGTTCACTCTGTAAATGGCTGCAGCTGGATGGATCTGAAACCAGGAGCCTGGAGCTTCTTCCAGGTCTACCATATGGATGCAGGGGCCCAACGAATCAGACCATCTACTACTGCTTTCCCAGGCAATTACAGATGGCTGGATGAGACATGGAGCAACCGGGACTCGAACCGGCACCCATATGGGATGCCAGCACTGCAGGCGGCAGGTTTGTCTGCTTTGCCACAGCGCCGGTCTGACTAGATTAAGGTTAATTTCATGGTATCTAACTGATTGCTACAGTCGGTCACTGGATTGAACTGAATGTACTGTTTTCACTTGTCCTCTGTGAGGTGTTAAAGTCTCAATGGAAAATTCTCTTCTCTCCTTCCTGTGAGAGCATGGGACAAGTACAGGGTGGTGGCAGGCTCCAGGAAAGCCTTCTCACAACATTTGCAGCGTGGTAGCCTGCAGCCTGCTCTGGGTGCCACCTCCAGATCTGTGCGGAGCAGGGGAGAGCAAGTGACCCAGTTGCTAATTTGCTGTTCTTTTAAATTGCATGTTAATTTCTCAGCAAGTTCAGAGTTCCTAGCATGTGAGTGAATGACATTTGGATAATGCTAAAATCAGCGTGTGACCCTCCAAGTGAGGTCATCAAAACACTAGTTACAGAGGGTATTGGAACTGTCACACTGAATTAACACAGAGGTCATGTCGGAGTCCTCTGTGGCTGGCCCTCAGCGAGAGACAGTGGTTGCTGCAGAAATGACGAAGGCAGCCCCGCTCTCGGTGATAATTGTGTGCCATTGTGGAATTTATTCTCTTAATTTTGACCTCTCTTGTTCTTTCGGCTTTCTCGCTGGGTGCCAGTGTTTCTTCCCTCCTGCATTCTTGCCCGGTCTGTGCTGCAACTGTCCCTCCTTGCTAACGAAGCCATCATTTATGTCAGCGTCTTACAGGGCTTTTCCACTTAATAGTCTCAAAGTGACATTAGTTAGGGGCATAAAATAGTACCATCGCTATTGTTGAGAGAAATTAAATCTCTAACGGTAGTCAGAGTCAGCAGTCGCCAGTGAGTCCTCTTAGGTTTTAAAGTCCCCTGCAGTAGATGTGACTTCTCCCTAGGAATACACAGGAATCACATGGATTTCCCGTATTAGCCGCTCAGTGACTACAGCGAACGTGCACTTCCCCCATCTATCCACGGAGACTCGACTACAGCTTTATTAAGTATCTGAGCAGTTGATTAAAGCGGAGGAACATCCATCTTAAGGTTGTTTAAAGAATGTGAATTTAATCTTCCCGGCCAACTCCAAGCTCCCCCATTGGCCACTGCAAGGTGGTGCCAGCTTTCACTGGGGCTGACCTGTGTGCCTCCCTGAGCCTTTCCCAGGAGCCCTCTCGCCACGTTAGGCCATGAAGCTGTGTCATCCCTGCTGGCCCAGGATCTCCAAGGAAGTTTAGAGTGGGAAAAACTACGTGGTGTTGTAAAGGACCCAGTCACATTGACCCCCAGTCTGGGCAAGACTATCTGAGACGCCCCCACGTCCCCCTACTCTGGGGATATCCACAAGGTTGAACCCTCTGCAGAGCTGCAGCGGCTTGGCTGGTGTGCCCACGGAGCTCTGCAGAGCAACACTAACCACTGTCTCTCACACGCCCTTGGCCATCTCATAACGACCACCTGCCCCTCCCTGTTTTCCTTGCATGGACACCTGTCATTCTGGGTCATCGTGGTATGCTTCCTAGCTTTTCCGTGTGTGTGACTGATGTCTGGCATGTTGTTCCGATAAGAAATGGTGGTCAAGGCTGTGGATGCATAGAATGAGGGAAGAAGTAAAAGCAATAAAAAACCAAGGCGGTAACTGTCTCAGTAGATCTGTTAGAGGTGGTTTGATCTTATTTCCAATGAAATCTAGCAGCTGTCCAATGTGCAAGTTAAATAAACTTCTAGCAAATGCATCCCCATGTTTTCTGCCCAGAGCAGCATCTGTATTGAGCTCAGGAGCTGAGAAGGATCAGTCTTATTTTATAAATCAGCATGCATTTCAATAATCTTGGTTATTTCTACGCACTCTTCTAATCACAGACCTTAACGAACTTTGCTGCAAGTTGGCCATGAGTGCCCATTCAGGATGGGTGTGCGCTGAGGGCCAGCTGCGTGGATGAATGACGCACACACGTTGCCCTCTGGACACCTGAAGTCCAGAAGGGCTGTTTGTCCAGGAGGAAGGAATCGCTGGTGTGAAGGAAGCGGAGGTGCAGAACTTGGACAAGCAGCACTCCTTCCTGAGGACTCTTGTGACGCTCACACACCAGCGTCCTCGCTCCTGGCCCAGCGTCTCTGGTCGCTGTGACGCAGCTCAGCCTGCGAAAGCCCTGTCTGTGCTTTGTTGCTGGCTCTCCCAGGCCCTTCCCTGGTGGTCTCTGGACACTGGAGTTGGCTTCTTTCTCCTGGGAGACTGAGAACAACTCACTGACAAAGAATATGTCTTTGCTGACTTGCTCAGTCCGGGGCCTCCCGCCGACCAGGACTCGAGGTGTGCAACATAAATACTTGGTTCTTCTAAAGACTGTGTCCTGCCCAGCCTGTCTCCCTTCCTGTGCCTCCGGCTTCTCCGTGACACCTGAGTCTACCAAAAACTCTAGTGACTTTGCTTGCTTCCTGACTCCCTATACAACTTTAAGGGCCCACGTGTAGATGACAAAGAAACAGCTTTTGAGTAAAAGATGGGTTAATGGATGAGGGAAGGGATAGTGGACAGACAGACGGAGGATGGACGATGCCTCTGTGTGGGATGGCACATCTCTTTGCTTCCAAAATGCAAAAAGGACTGTTGGTTTTGTGATGTTCCCAGCTGGATGAGGAACATCTGTCTAAACAGTGTTAACATTTTCCCATTTTAAGTTTCCCCAAACAAGTGGAAGAAAGGTCGGTCATCTTGCCTCCCACTCCCAGTTAGGAAAACAGAGGCCCCCCCTCTTGCACCTTAGCTGGCCCCGCCGCCGGTGCCTGGGAAAGGTCTCTTCTGCAGCCCCAGAACGGCTCTGGCAAACCCCTTCCAGAGAGAAGCCTGGTAATGAACTCACTTGCTCTCTCCAGTGTTGACAAGTTAACTTTTATTGGCCTAGCAACTCCCCCAAAGCAGCGACACTATAATTCTTGGAAGGGTCTGGCTATCAGAGAAGCTTTAATGCTTGTTTTCATTACAAAGAATTAAAGTGAAGCAAATGGCAGTGGGGGTTCCTGGGAAAGCCTCACAGCTGGTGTGAGGGCATCTGAGTCCCTGCGGGAGCATCAGGACCCAGCGCCTGCCTCCTGTCCTGCTCAGTCCCCTGTGGCCCCTCCCACGTTGCTCCTGGGTTTCCCTCGCCTCTCCCTGGGCCCCTGCCCCATGTCCTTGCTGGCTTCCTTTCATGCAGAGCTGAGCTGTGCATCCTAGGAAGAGGGAATGTATTATCCCTGTGTGAGGAGACCTCAGAGAATTCATGGGAAAGCGGAATTACAAGCCACATTCATTGTGGTGCAAAAAAAAGTTACGCATAGTTTTTGCACAGCACACATTTTCCATGAACTTTTTGAAGACTCATAGATACATTAGTCTTACTGTGAGAAATCCGTGGGGATATGGACAAAGAGAAATCAGAATGAGCACTAATGTTAAGACAGGATTTCTTTTTCCTTGAGTATTTCATAATCATTTTTTCACAATAGGAAAATCATAATGTGTAAAAACAGGGAAGGGTAAGAATTATTACTTTGTATACAAACTGATTATATTATAAACAGGGAAAAGCTTACTTTTTTTCTTAGACATTCATGCAGTCAGGGAGTTACAAGTTGCAAAGCCATGACAGTACTGATACAAACAAGTGACCTGCCCCAGAAGGCACCGGGCATAGCTAATAATAAGGAAAATAACTTTTCAGGGCTGAGCCGAGGCCGACTTGATTAACATGTTTTCCTGGAGGAGAGTTAAAGCTTCAGCTGTAATTGATTGAAAATTAATGAATATGAATTTTTGTGGCACTGGCTACCAAACTGGAATGAAAATCAGAACGTGAGTAAATGGCATTAAAGCAGATTTCCCTGCTGGGCTACTGCTCCCCTCTGCCGCCAGTCCGATCACACACAGGACCACTCAGAGGTTGTGGTTTGAAAGCAGTGGTATGCATTTGCCCCTCATTTAATGGTACATATTCACAGAAGCTTTTACCTTTTGTTTATTATAATTTCTTTTGATGTACTTCCTTTTTAGATCGGCTTAGTTAACAGTTTTAGGTGAGGGCTTATTCTTCTTGAAGGTTTTGTGCTTTGTTTCCGAAGGCTGGCATTTGGTTTTTAAACAAATTCTTCTCAAGCTCTTATCACTGCAGATCAGAATCTTAAATTCTGATGTGATCATTCATAAACTCCTTGACGTCCAATTATCAGAATGCTCTGGGGAGATAGCCTGATGCTTTAACCAATGAGATATTGACAGGAAAAATATATTTACTCCATTTTTGGCCAAAATATGCCCATTTTAAGCTATCTTTTCCTAGGATCGCAGTTCTCACAAATATTCTTTTAAATCTCATCTTTGAAATACATGACAAGCTCATTTTTAGGTGGCATTGAAAACTTCCTTTAATATGTTGTGCACATGAATTTGACCTCACTTGGAGGAAGAGGAAGCCAGACAGGGGCTGGGGGTCACTGGCTGGTCCACTCATGGGACAGAGCCTGATGGCCCCATTTTCCCAGGCAGGTTGATCGTAGATAGATTTTGTTTCCTGGCATCCAGGTCCCTGGACTTAAAGATCAATGGTTTTGATTTTTCTGAAATTATCTCACAGAGGGGATTCCTCTTAATGATGATGAATTTTTAAAAATACACGGCCTTCCTGGGATCCCTGATGCTGGAATCGGCCCTGCTAGCTTTGGACGGATGCTTTCCCCAGGAGATGAGTCGGCGTGAACTCCACCACATTTGGGGGCAGAAGCCGCTTCGAATAAGGAAGAACCCAGACGTGCAGCAGCAGGCGAAGTGCCTGCTCCTTTTTGCTCACAGACAGATCAGGGTCCCGTTTTCAGGGGAGGGTGGAGAGGGAGCATGAGTCCCCAAGTGCCTGGGATGAGTTCTGCCTTCACCCTTTGGACCTTGGGGAAGGGACTTAGCGTTCCCCAAGCCTTTCTTTCCTTGTGGAGGTCATTCCTGTCTTAAATGGTTATGGGAAGGATGCGATAGATGATGCTGTACTGCTGGCATATGGTGGGTGCTCAGACTAGGGCCGCTTCGCAGGGGCTGTGCCTGGGGCTCTGCATGTGATAGAGGGCACCCTCAGACCCAGTGGGAAATGGAGCTCAGCGCATTTCTGTAGAGCTTGGCAGAAATCGTGTGGGATTTTTAAAAGTATTTGGAAACGGGACCTTGCATTTCACCTTTTTTTAAAATCCAAATTCTGGGACACAGGTCCATAAATTCCGTAAGTGTTCATGTCATGCCTGAATTGCTCATTTTATCTGCAAATGAGGTGTCGCGCTCTCCCAGTGGCTCCGTGGTGGGGTTTTTGTTCCCCCTCCAACTTAAAAGGCTAGGGAGGTGTTTGAAATCTATTCTGGCATTCTGCACAGGCAGATTATTTAAATTACATTTTCAAGTATGTGTGATACCTACATGAAGCCCAAAGCAACAATGTGAAATACATTTTATATTCTTACAAATATTTTTCTTTATTTTTCACATTAAAGATGGAAAGGCTTATTATTTTTCAAGAACTTAAAAATAGTGTTTACAAAGTTATATAAGTATAAGCTATAGAAAAGGCTCACTCTGACCCTGTGAATTAAGTATAGAAAATGCTAGAAATGTGCTTCCATTTCAAAATCAGAAAAATGGTAACTTATGTTTGGACGTTAGCACTTAGAAATTCCACTGCAAATATATATAAAATCCATTAGTTGCAATTGAAAAAGAAATGAAAACAGTGCCCTGCCAACTGCCCAACAGATTGCAACCTTGGAGGACAAAGGCCAGGCCCGGCAGAGATGAGGAACTGGTGGGGTATCAAGGAAAGAAAGAGGCAGAGAACAGGGGGATTGCTGTCCGTGCTCATCGATGGAGATTTGTAGAGAGGTCCCCTCCCCCACTGGTTGGCACTGTTGAGTTTCTTAAGGCCATGACTAAGATGATTCTGTTCTTAGACGTCTCTGTAGAAGATGAGGGTGCTTCCAAAAGTTCATGGAGAAGCAGAATTGAAAGGTAAGTTTGTTTTGGTGCTTGCAGAGAATTTTGAAATCCCTGTGTAATTTTTCCATGATATGCATTTCTATGAACTTGTTGAAAACCCCTCCAGTGCATGGATCTAAAAATATCTTTGTACCAGAAGAAACTTATCTTCCAGTTCTCCCTCCACAAACCACTCAATGCACCTCTTACAGTTCCAAGAGCAACGGGGAAGCTTTGGGGTCTCTCTTCCCACTGGGGACACCCTCCATCTCCTTTCAGAACCGATCACCCAGAGGCTGGGCCAGGATGAGCCAGAACGGAATCCGGTTTTCCCAACCCTGTATCATGATGCCTTGCTCACGATGTCACATAAACTCGTCCCATGCCGTCCTCCGGAAATGCACGAAAAACTCAATGTCCCCGTTCTGTCATCCTCAACCCCTCCTTCCCCTCTGAAGTGAACCGGCCCAAGTAACAAAGCCAACAGAAATCCCCTAACGTGTTCAAGCTGCTGGCCTGGCTTCAACTCCCTGAATGTTGGCACAGGGAGGGCTGCTTGTCCGTCACAAAGAACCTTCTGGGGCTCTGAGTGCAGACATGGCCAGGACACTGAGCAGCCCAGCTCACAGCCTTCTTAGGTCTCTGCCGCAGAGGCAGACACTGAAGTCCAGAGAGGCTAAAATCCTTGTCTGAGCACAGGTAGGCGACCAGGGTCAGCGTCCAGGGCCCCGCGCAGCCCCGCTGACCCCAGGGCCCCGGTCATTCCACTCTGCTCCCATCCGAGACTTCCTCCCCTGAAAATGTGAAAACCCAGTGCACCAGAGACCGACCTCAGTCAGCGGCTGGAAAGGCTTGAAAGGTTTTGGGTTACAATGAACCTGGAGAGCGACACCAAAACCGACTTATCAAGAGCATTAGAAAATGAGGCGCTGACATTTTCAAGCCATTCAAAGGCGAGTCCTGAGGGGCAGCAGGGCCTTCGGCAGGGAAAGAACCTTTGTACGTTTGAAGTGGCGCTGAGCGCCGGTTTCTCTAGCTGCTCACAATGCCCTGCGTCTCTGTGATGTCTGGTGCCAGAGCTGGGGCAGGCAGCGCTCGGCGTCCCACAGGATTGCTGGCAGGGCCACGGGGCTCTTGAGAGCCTAAGGCCACCCACCCACTCTCATCTGCACTGTGCCCGGGTGGAAGATGTATCTCAGTTCGGGAAGTGGGTTTTGGCAAGAGCAGCCCAGTCATCCTTCCAGCCTGCACAGCTGGATTGGGACCGGCTCGCCTGTCATGCCGGCTTCCACCTCGGCTCCCAGAGAGGGACTCAGAGCTAAGCAGTGGGCACCCAGCTCTGAGAAACTTGGTTCTTCAGCGTTGAAGCCACGGCCGCCACAGTGGCCCACAGCTTTTCTTGTTCTTTCTGCTCTGTGACTTAAACAAATTCAGTGGTCCCCCTATGCTCCCTTCATAACTGTGATGCAGTAGGTACTCTGTTTGGACAAGGGTAATCAGAGTCATTCAGAGAGATCTCTCATCTCCTCACAGGTCCCTCTGAAGAATGTATGCATCCGAGTGATCTGTCAACATCCAGACAGAGCTCGGACCCCGTGCCTGTCCAGCTAGCGTCACTGTCACACAGACGTGTTCCCTGAGACCCTTCTGTGACTTTGAGATGCTGTCTTGTAAATTATGCCTCTAAATTACACATGTGCTTTATATATGCACATACACACAGGTCTAACGCCAAATCCCAAAGTTGATGCATGTTGAGGGTTTACTTGAACAAGTGCAGTGTCAGTGAGCTGTGACTCCCTCCAGATCAGGCCCTGAGTAGTGCGACTCCTGTCTCCTCTCCCTGCCTGACACAGAGTCCAGCACTCAGGAGGTGGTGGGCAGAAGCCTGACTGTGGGAGGGAATGATACATCCTTGAGTTCAGCAGCCACGATCCATGGACTGCCTGCACCTGTGTTCTTCTGGCCTGGATTTCAGTTGAGCAAATGTGGTCACTCCATTTATCAACCACAAAACAGGAGTCCACAAACTGTGGCCCATTACCAAGTCTTGCTACCATCTGTTTCTGTAAACAGGGTTTTACTGGGGCATTTGTCTGTGGATGGTCAGTGGCTGCCTTTGGAATCCAGTGGCAGCGTTGAATCAGGGAGACACAGGGTGCATTGCCCTCTGCGTCTGAAACAGTCACCGTCCGGCCATCTACGGGGAGGGAGTGCTACCCCTGCCTTGGGAGGGCAGACCCCATAACAATCCCAGACCCTGGGAGCCCAAGTCCTTTCCTCTGGGACAGGTGTGTCTGCGCCAGCCCATTGGTCTCTGGCTGTTCTCTTTGCTTTGGTGATTAGAAGGAAAAATGAAGTTGGGCAAACATTAATACAGGACCCTGCACTGTTATGTTGTTGACCTAATTCTCGATTCCTCTAGGCCTTGTTTTGAAAGCCTGGGACTGCTGCCCTCATGGAGCCCCTGAGCTCAGGGCCTTCCCTCGGCGTCCTCTGTTGCCTCTGTGTGCCCTGAGCCTCACGCCACCCCAGGCCCGGTGGGGTGACTAGGGTCCCAGCTGTCAGGTAGCTGTCCTTGTGCTGGCGTAGTAGGGACAGATACTGGGAGACTGAACCATTGGATTTATAACCTCTCTGCATGCTATGGGACTCCTTGGTTGGCTTGTAATCTAGAATTTTCTTCTTTAAATCATGGTCTCTTACTTGCCCTTACTCAGTACGGGCACAAATCCTGGGAAGCTTCAAAACTTCATGTCTGCCCAGTAAAGGATTGGCGAGGTCTGGATCCTGCGCTCACTACCCGTGGCCTGCATGTAGCATGTAGCGTGTTCTGGAAGAGACCTGGCCCAAAGAAGACCCCTCCTCGCTCTAGACAGTGGCAGCATAACCTTGTACTTGGTTCCCCTAAACAAAGCTTCTCCCAGTGGCTTCAGGTCTTTTCCTGATAGGCTGGCATCACTAGGTTGTCATCTACCACTGGCCACATCCAGATGCTACGTGTTTGGGGTGAATAATTTCGGAAGCAGACAGAACCATTTCCACACAAGGTGCTGTTGGGGCTGAGTTTGTACCATGAGCAGTGACCAGCCTGCAGCGTGGGGGTCTGAGGTCCCCCTGCACAGTATCCCATAGCTGCAGAGGGGAGTGACCACTGTTCCAAGAATTCGTTGGGTTTGAAATTCATTGCCCCCTTTGCCTGCAGCAGCTACATCGGTAGCGTATTTAGGTAGCCTGCGTGACCCTGAGCTTCCTGAGAAGAGACAAGAATAATAATGAAATGAGGAGAATCACTCTTGGGACTCATGCAAAGCAGGTAATCAAATGCCACCCACTCTGCATAAAGCGGCGATTTTAGGGAATTATCTGCACATCTTACAGTGGACAAAAAGACACGATTTTGAGTACTTTTCTGTACATCTACCTACTTGCCAACACACCCAACTAGAATTCTCATCACAGGACATGTTCCTATGTCCAGTACCATTAGGATGCTGGTTATGGGTGCAGGTCAGGCAGAGCCCTTTTACATGCCTGCCACCCTATTTGATGGAAGACAAAATTGCAGCTCACGGAGGTGAACTAACTTGCTGAGGAGGAAAACTTGCTCTGCTGAGGCCTTTCAGAAATCCTCGTCAGCAGATGAGATTAACGAATGGCTCTCTCAGGAAAAATCATCTGGAAGTGACTGGAAGTGGCCATGGCCAGTGACAGAGAAATTCCTACGCAGAGCGAGAACTGCTGGGAAGAACTTTCCTGGCAAACTCAGTCATGGACAGAAGTCCCATTACAAAGGTTGTACATTAAATACATGAAGTGTCTCAATGTAGGTGACCAAGGGCCACCAGCCAGATGCAGAGAGCTGGCCCATGGCCCCTTGCACCTGGGTCAAGGCTGGAGTCCCACATAGAAATTTGGGGAGAAGCTTTGGCACAGTCAGGGGTTCCACAGTGCCCAGCCCCCTAGGAGTCTTTGGTTTTCACACAGCACCCAATAATTGTACGTATTTAATGAGTGTGGTGTGATCATTCAATGCGTGTGTACACATGTAACAAGCAAGTCGGGATAACCAGCATTTCCACCCCCTTAATCATCTATCATTTCTCTGTGTTGGGAACTTTCTAGTTCTCTATAGAACCCGTAATAAATTCCTTGTTGTTGGAAGCTCTGTTGCTCTACTGTGCTGGAGATCACTAGGACTTCTCCTTGTAACTGTTTCTGTGTCTGTTACCTGGCCTCGCTCTAGAACCTGCTCTCCCGGTGACCACTGTGCCACTCACTCTGCTTCCATGGAACCAGCATGTTTCCTCGCGTCCACGTATGAGTGAGAACATGTGGTGTTTGTCTTCTGCACCCCATGCCTACCACTGCGTTTGATAGGACGTCGGTCTCCTATGTGACTGAACAGTATTTCCTCGCCAGGACGAAATACTAATGCAGGAGGAGATTCTACAGGGCCCCTCTCTGCTCTACTGGGGGCGACAGCTGGGAGGGAATTGACTGTCCTCAGCTCCTGAGTGATCGCCAGTCCATGACTTGTGGGCTCCAGGACATTTTCTAGGGAGAACCGCCTGGATATTTCCACTTGGTCACAATTCTTTGTCTTGCCAGATCATGACTATGCAGTAGTCTGCACAGAGTGCATTTTCCTAGGTCGTAGGCTGACATGCAACTGAAATAACAGCTCCCACTTCGATCGAGGACATGAAGCAAGCCTTGTGCCTCCCCCCGCAACCTGTCTCTCAGGGGCCTGCGTGGTGCTCTGAGGAATTAACATTTCCAGGCTTTGTGAGTTGAGTGAAATTGGCCACATTATGGAAATCAGCAGAGGCGACCCAGCACCGTGCTGAGTCCATGGTTGAGGTCAGCGCTGGCTGTGTCCCTCTCCCTGGGACTCCTGCGTTGCACCCAGAGCCTGGGCACAAAAGTGAAGCTTGAGCCACTGCTTCTCTGCCTGCCTGTCTCGGAGGCTGTGCCCTCTCCTATATGGAAATGAGAGGTGGGGGAATTCAAGGTTCAGCCAAATGAGTGGCATTGAGCTAGAGGGGGCGCCATCGAGGGGACCAGCTGATGGTCATCTGAGTCGGGAGGCTCAGAAAGGAGGTGGAAGACGGTTGTGGGAGCAGAGGTGGGAGTTCACCCCAGTACTGGCCTCTCCTACCAGGAGTTTGGCCCGTGTGGGCAGCAGCTGAGCTAGGGATTGGTTTTAAAATAAAGCAGCCCTTTGCATTGAAGGTGCCCACGTCCTCACATGGGGAGGAGGCAGGCACTGGTGCATGTGTCAAGGATCCTGGAATGATGGACTTTTCGTGATGGTACAAATTGTCTGTGTCTTTGCTGTCCTTTGTGGGTGGCCAATGGGACTGAGGAAGTAATCTCCAATTATACATCACTGGTTAGGTGGAGTTCGACTTCCATGGCCACCCAATGGCTTGCAGCCACTGCACTGGACAGAGAGTCCCTGGCTTCCAGGAACAGGGCCAGAGGAAGCTTGGGTGCTGTGAATGTGCTCCTTTCCTCGTGCTGGGCCACGTGGGCCAGTGAGAGTGCCCCAGGCCCCCTCCCCCGACATCACTGCCCCCGAACACTGCCCACAGACACGCCTGTCACGTCGGCAGATGCACCCAGCCCCGCGTGTCCTCCTCAGGCCCCACTGCAGGAGGAGCCGTGATCTCCGACTTACAGGGGAGGAAACCAGGCACAGCGACTAACAGCCCTCACCAGAATCGTCAGAGCCAGAATGTCCACCCAGTCCTATCTTCTAAACCTCAGACACCTGCTGGACAGAGCCTCCGAGAACCGAGAGGACCTCATTTCAAACAGCTTCCAAGGAGCCTGTGCATCTCCTAGGGTTTTCCTTTCCCCGTGAGTGTGTTGGGGATGTGTGGGGTGTGTGTGTCAGGTTTTTGGCAGGTGAGGATTTACATGCACATTTGATTTATCCTGTTTGGAGATCACGTCCCAAGCCATGATATTGGCGTCCTGCTCCTTTGCTGTCTGGTCTAAGTCGCTACAGCTACATCAGAGTCAGTGATTGGGACCGTTTGGGCTTTTATGTTTTCTGTGGGAATGCGGTCTATGGACCAACAGATCCTCACCTCCCTCCTCACCCCCGTGTTTAGCTTTTGGAGATGTACAGACTCAGTATGAGTGGCTGAAATGGGATGGAAATGAGGCTGTAAATCAAGACTGAACAAGGCGTTCTGAAAACGTCGTGGCGTCAGGTCATCTGCTGCTCTGTTAGCTGAGTTTGCCTTTGCCCGGCTGTGCCGATGTCCTAACGGCATCGACGTCGAACACTGCCGGGTGCATTGCAGCAGGGGTGGTGCGAGGACTCACTGGATTGCAGTCTGACGCCATGGGCAGGGCCTGCACCGGGCACCTGGCTCCTGCTGCCTGGCCTCTCGCCTGCCCTCCTGGATTGGAACCCAGCGGTCCTTGCTTGTAGTAAGCAGACACTGTCTAACTCCCCCACAGCAGTCCTCCCGGGAGACACTGTGCCTGCTGTGGGTTCCTGCCGGCTGTCAGCTCCCTAAACCTGGGGCTCCAGGTGCACAGAGAGCAGGGAGCGGATCACACGGGCACGGATCTAACCTCCAGAACACAGGCAGATGGGACTGTAGATATTTCCCAGGGAGATGGGGGAGGGGGAAAGCTTCGCAGTCCCAGTGAGCCCTGAGCTCTGCTGGGACAACCATGGGCACACAGAGTAGCACTGGCTATTTCCAAAAACCCAGCCAGGGGAAGCCCCAGCACTAAGGTTCTAGCTTTAGGTCATTTGTTTTTAAAGTTGCTGCCACAGGCTTTCAACTTCAAAAGATGGTAAAGTCCATTAAGCTCTTATCACCACTACACAGTATTAAGAACTTGGCGTCTCTCTCTTTAGCCCAACAGGGCATGTAGGGTAGCCAGTTGTACACAGACAAGGCTTCTTGGAGTTCCAGGTAAGAAATGAGAGACATACTATCTAGCAGATAAAACCGTGTGCAATCTGTGCATTCCAGTGACTGCACTGTCCATGTGTATTACTGTGTCCAGCCAGCATTGGCTCTTCCCAGTGCCATCAGAAATATGTGTCTTTCTCCCTGATGTGACTTCTCTAAGAGGCAAATAGCTTCCACTTTAGATGAGCTGCTTTGTACGGGTGTGTGCATCGTACATGATCACAATTAAAACCTTTAGTCCTAGAAGATTAAAAGGAAAGGGCCATGCATTCATTCAAAGTATGGGTCTGGTTTGAACTCAAGACAGATAGATGCTAACCAGCAGGTGCATCCCACAGGTGGACTTGCCAGGCCTTGAGCTGTGGCCTGGCCACTGCAGCGCTGGCTTCAGGCTCAGCGCCAGCTGGGGCTCAGGGGTGCACACCGCCCCCGGGGTGAGCACACAGAGCCGCACTGAGAGAGCGAGGAGCAGACCGAGGAGCGGCTGGGGCTCAGGGGTGCACACCGCCCCCGGGGTGAGCACGCAGAGCCGCGCTGAGAGACCGAGGAGCGGCTGGGGCTCAGGGGTGCACACCGCCCCCAGGGTGAACATGCAAAGCCGCGCTGAGAGACAGAGGAGCGTACATACCCTTCCCGGTGGGCCTCTCCTTTTTCCAGCTCCTGAATGACCCCCAAGAGCACTTTGATGGTCTCCTGGCTGGAACTGATCAGGTTCTCCATCACGTGAAGCTGTGCTTTGAGGTCCACCACTTCCGTGTGAGGCACGATTTGTTGGCATTCCTGCCCCGCAGCCGCCGCCATTGGACTGGGCGGGCTGTCCGGCACCCGCTCGCGGCACCTGGGGGACAGGCACTGCGCTGGGGGTGAGCAGGCCGCCGCAGAGTCCACAGGCGCCTGGAGCCCGTTGAGCTGCGTGGCTCTCCTCTGCTCCTCTTCAGCTGGGCACAGGGACCACTGGCTGGCGGCGGCAGAGTCCCACAAGCCCGGCTCGGCCACCCTGGCGCCCGGGGCCGGCACATACGTAGTGGTGACCTCCGTTTTAAGCTCTGCGCTGGGGGCGGGCGGCACAGGTTCTGCTGCAGCCAGAGGCCCCGGGGAGTTCTGGAGTGGAGCTTCAGGAGAGCTGAGCGGGTCGGGGCTGGTGCAGGGCTCCGCGCAGTTGACCGCGGGAGGCCGGTCCAGCTCGTTCATGTGCTCGCTAGAGCGGAAGACCAGGGCTGTGGTCTTGTGAATGCGCCCCGCGCCGCACGGCCGGGCCACCTCCGCCTCGCCCTTGCCAAGGGCCTCCGAGGGGAGCAGCCCATCGTTCTGGCCTGGCGCGGGCTCTGTGGCCGGGATGCCGCGGGGGGCCCCGCGCTTGCGGTCCAGGGGGAAGGTCTGGTAGCACTTGCGGAGGTCGGGCGAGGTCTGCACACCCGTGCTCCTCGTGACGTTGGGGATGGAGCGGCGCGCGGGCACCGTCAGGTACTTGCGGTAGGCAGCCCTGCAGGACGCGGGCCTGGCCTCTCGCCTTTCCACAGGCAGGCCCGAGGGCGGCGGCTGCACATCACGTTGCTCGTTCTGTGCCTCGCAGATGTCCTTGAAGCGCACCTGCAAGGCCTTGTTCCGTTTCTTGACCTGCCGGTTGGGGTCCAGCGCGTACTTCATCTCCAGGGCCAGGCAGGCGGCCGGCTCCACTTCGCTCTCGGGCGGCGGCGTGAGTGTGCATCTGCCGCTGTCCTTGCTGACCATGGTGCCTGCAGGCGGAAAGAGCCACAGAGCGGTTAGCGGGATCCGGACCCCGCTTGCCCGAAGGGTTGTGCACAGCTGAGGGCGGCCCTGCTGCGCAGGAGAAGCGGGCGGGGCCTCCCTGGCGAGAAGGCCAGCGGCTGCGCCCCTGGAGAAGCCTCCGCCTGCACCAGGTGTATTCCATTTTCACGCGCTCGCCCGCCTACCTACACCCGTGAGAAGCTGCTGCCTCCGCCTGCGTATCGCATGTCCACAGGCCACGCGCGCCCAGGCTGCACTCCCTTGCACAGCTCACAGGCAGCTGGCTTCCCACATGCAGCTTCCTCCGGTTGGGTTGGACTATTTTGGGGGGATGACGCGGTTAGTCTACTACTGAGGTCTAGGAGAGATGCTGCTTTTAGAATCCCTGAAGATTCTAGGTCCCTCGCAGGTCACCGTGGAGCGCCCACGTGGGCGGCTGACAGCAGTATGGATGCCTTAGCCATCCTGGCTCCCAGGGAGAACCCCCTCACGGAAACGCGAAAGGAAAAGTCAGTTTGCATCTCATGAGTTAACTCCAGCCACAGATGGAACTTGGGCTTCCCTGCATCTACAGAGCAGAACCCTTTTCTGATTCCATGGAGAGGGGTATTTGAAAATACTAAGGGGAGAAAAAAAAAGAAAATTCATTCTAGAATCCAGCTTTGTGTTTTGATCGCAACCTCTGAAAATGAAAACAGTGGTGGTTGTTTCAGTACGTACATGCTGAAAGGAAACACAATCAAGAGGCTTCATGTTAATCATGCAGATTTATCCTGGCTGAATTATTAAATGCCGCTAAAAAGATGCAGGTGGCCAGCGACTCCTCTGGGGAAGACCGGGCTAAGATGCCTTCACACCATTGGGCAGATTCACAGCTGTTTATTTCACACGGAAGAACTTTCTTCAGGGTTGAACTTACTTAAAGTGGGAAAATTCAGTTTAGTGTTTGTGAATCGGAATCCAGTTTCCTCCCCCTGTGTCAGAACAGCGAGATGGGAGGAAGCAGGCGTGTGCAGGGCCCTGGCAGCCGAAGCCAAGAGTCCAGAGAGGCGGGTCACAGACACGAGTGGCCAGGGTGGCACCAGGACAGGCCCCGCCTTCCTGTCCAGCCCAGCTGTGGAGAGACTGTATGTTCTGTCCTGAAGGACCCCGAGAAGCCGGCCAGCACTTGCAGCAGCACTTGGGAAAAGCCACAGGAAAGTGACACTGGTGGTGTGGTGGCTGTTTAGGGGGTCAGGGGTCCACGAGCCAGTGGCTCTCTAGTCTGTGTATAGAATAACCTCCTTAAAAAAAAAAAAAAAAAAACACCAAAGGCCGGGGCCGCGTTTGCCATTTCAAGGAGGACAGTGGGATTCAGAGAGGTCACAGGTCACATCGCATGCTGCACGTCACACAGCAAGTGGGAAGCATGCGCAGGAGCAAAGTCCTGACCTACGAGTTCCCAGCATGCACGCTGTTTCTGAAAGATCGGGGTGCCCAGCGTCAGAAGCGTGAGCCCTCCTCTGTCCTTAGCCCTGAGTCAGCAAGGCAGGCCGCGCCCATGCTGGGTCTAGGAGGGCAGGAGAGAGAAGACCTCGGTGCCGCTCCCTGGAGCTCACCCTCTGCAGCCTGGGACCTCTGCTTGGTAGTCCTGTGCATCTCAGGCCAGCACGGCATTTGCTGCAGTATTTGCTGGATGGAAGGCTTTGAGGAAAGTCAAGTTCTTCATACGTTATGCCATGAACAACTAACTGCTAATCAGGTTTGAGGACGACAGAAAAATAATCCCACGCAGCATTTGATTTAGAGGAGACCAGGGTTTCTCAACCGCGGCACCACTGGTAATTTTAGGCCGGATAATTCCTTGTCGGAGGCGCACTGGTGTGCAGTGTGGAATGTTGAGCAACTGCAGCCATGGCTGCTACCCACCAGAGAGAGGTGGCATCCCCTGCCCAGCGTGGAGACTACCCACCCATACCAATGTCTCCAGACGCCCTCTGCATTAGTTCTTTCATCCCCAGGTCCCTGAAGCCCTGTTCCATTCTCCCAGGGTGTGCTGAAGAGCATGGCTTGCTGACAAAACCAACGGGAGGGGGTCCTTTGCTGGGGGTATTAGGAGACCTCCATAACTCGAAACTCACCCAGCTGGGCAGGAAGAGACCTGCTCTGATTGGGGGTGGGCGTGGCTTGCCTGCTTAGGCCAGAATAGGTTTCTCTTAGAGAAGCTCTCCTGAACAGGTTAAAAAGGCCTGGTGGGGGGTGGGGGCATGGGGGAGGCGATGGGGACATAGTAAGAAAATTAAATCTTAACCCTCATTCTTATCTCGTACTCATTTCTTTAGCTGCCTTTGTTGTCCAGGTGTGTCAGGATGTATTGTGCCAGCACTCTGTAGAAGACCTTCATACTAGGGAAAATTTGAAAGAGAGAGCATTTTTACAAAAAGCAATTTACTAGTAATTTTTCAGTCTTTTCCCTGCCACTACTGAAAAATGTGTGTCTGAATAAGTTTGTCCTCCAATGCTATTCATCATCACGATTGGCCACGAACTGCACTGAAATAATTTTCTTACATCAGTCTGCTGGTTTGGAAAGATATTTGGAGTCTTGGTCCCAGCCATCCAACTAATAAAACAAATCACAAGAATTAATTGCTGATGGCAAAATCATCATACTAAAAAATTCTGAGCTCCTCTGTGTTTTACAGAGTTGCTAAGTATATAAAGATCATTTCCTTCTTAGTGAAAATGATGGTAGAACTTAAGACTTTTAATCAGTTTAGCTTTTTATTTGTTTAAGTAGTGGCAATGGAGTTGTCTTGATTCCACTGAAGGGGAAGACACCAACGGATGTTTGCAGTTGATTTACTTTGGCTTCCAGTGGGGTTGGGAGTTTTTTTGATAGCTAGATAACATTGTCTAAAGCTCTGAAACGGAATTTTCCTGGACATTCAGAATCACTAAGGTGGTCCTATCTTTCCAGGGTGTTCATTTGCAATGTATTGATCAGGCTCATAGTTAAGAAAATGATTTTGTCATGATAGTAAGTGGGCATTCTGCAGAACAGTGCCCACGAGAGGACTGGAGCCTTCTCACGCCTTCAGCCGAGGTACATACAGAGGTCCCGTGGTCTCTTATCATGAAGCTCGTGGGCTGTGCGCTCCTGTGTCCTCCCGGATGTCAGCTCTCCCCTGCACGCTGCTTGTTCAGCTCTCCCTCCCAAGAGCCTTCCAGAGGAGGCACTAGTGTTATCCTAAACCACTACGCAGCTCAGGCAGACCTGCAGCCTGAAGGGACCCTGACGGGCTTCAGAAAGCAGCAAAAAATGGAAACTCAACTGAGCCATCTCATGGGCCTGTTCTCACCCAGTATCTGGGTGCAGGTCAGTAGGGACCTCCAGGTAGGTCTAGGAGCATGCCTGGCCCTGGAGTGCAGACAGGAGTGAGGGCTGCCTTCAGGTTGCACTGCATACCTGGCATCGACAGCAATGGTCTGTGCTTTGCTGTGTCCCCCAAGACCCATGCACTCTGGCCCCTGGAGCTCCCCATCTCTAAAGCAGGAGTTGTTTATTTTTTCTATGAAAACCGTGTTTTTGGAATTCACTGGACGGTGCTCTGTTGGGATAAAAATGGCTAGTCATGGTTGTGCCTGTCTGGCAGAGGGGGAGCTGTGGGTCCAGGAGCTGTTTGGAATATAAATGTCTTAATTACCCACAAATCAAACTCCATAATCAAAGGCAAGGTGCAAATGCATAAACCTCGTATTCTTAGAGGAGTGAGTTTCATCCTTTCTCTGTGTTGCTTTACATGAACAGCTTATATAAAAACGTTCATTCTAATGCCAGGAGCCAAACACTGAAGCGATTAAATGCCTAATGATAGTGGAATGGCTCAGTAAGTTACAGTGTGCACTCATTCATTGTGGCCGTGTACACGGGCACTGGGGAGAATTTCCAGTGTCCCAGGGAAGCACTTAGGAAGAAACGTCCAGTGAAAGACAGCCGTCCACCCAACGGCATAGGAGGTCATCGCCGCTGTCCTAAGATAGGGCATTGGGGCAGATTTCTGTGTCCTGTGTTTTCCAATTTGGGGGCCTGAGTGGTGGAGAGGGACAGGAAATGTTGCTACATGGTTTTGCCAATTAAAAAAATCCTGGAGCAGGAGCAGCCCCTGCTGTGAGCAGGTTTCTGGAAAGTAGAAACCCTTGCATCAGAGCAAGAGAACCTCAGGAATGATGTGCTCTGGGTACAGTAGACTCCCAAAGGTCATCTCTTACTGTTTTGAGGAAGCCATGAATAAGGAGCGAAGTGAGTTTCAAAATAATGATGGTCTGTATGTGTGTGTAGACGCATGGCTAGATGTATGCCGCTGCATGTGGACGTCGCTCATAGATGCATACAGACGGGAAGAGAGAGAGTGGGTAGCAGCTGATAAGTCACTGGTAGGAAGGGTGCTGGCATCCATTTTAATTACAGATAGGTTGGACTTGACCTGTTATGTACATTTACAGGTCTACTTCAAAAAGTTCATGGGAAATGGATTAAAAGACAAATTTATTTTGGTGCAAAAAAATTAAATACGTGCATATAGGGAGTGTTTAAAGGTCCATGAAAATGCATGTTATGAAAAACTGTGAGGATTTCAAAAAAAAATTTGCACCAAAATAAACATACTTTTCTTTTTTTTTAGATTTTTTATTTATTTATTTGACAGATAGAGTTAGAGTGAGAGAGAGAGAGAGAGAAAGGTCTTCCTTCCATTGGTTCACCCCCCAAATGGCTACTACGGCTGGCAACACGCCGATCCAAAGCCAGGAGCCAGGCGCTTCCTCCTGGTCTCCCATGTGGGTACAGGGCCCAAGCACCTGGGGCATCCTCCACTGCCCTCTCAGGCCACAGCAGAGAGCTGGACTGGAAGAAGAGCAACCGGGACTAGAACCCAGTGCCCATATGGGATGCCAGCGCCGCAGGCGGAGGATTAGCCAAGTGAGCCACGGCGCCGGGCCCTTAAATTCCATTTTCCACCAGCTTTTCTGGGTGACCTCGGAATCTGCACAACACTTGATGGGTTTCATGAGCCGACATGTGAGGCTTTGCCCATTGCCAAAGCGTCAGTGCTGGCTGAGAGGGTCCCTGGTCAGCTGTGCCATGTGCCATCAGGCAGTCAGCTGCCAGGCAGGGCTGGCCAAGTCCCACACCCCCAGTGTGCACCCATCACTGGGTAGAGCCAAAAAGCCAAGCAAGCAATCTGATGAGTGTCGAAAAAGAATTACTGGCCTTTCTGGTGTGGCTTTCTCACTGTTGGGACACCTTGGAGGCAGAGATGCTGGCTGGCATTCAAGATTAATTGGGTCAGCATTTTATTCCCTACGCCCGGGAGTGCCTGAGCATCCGCCTATGTGGAGTAGGGGCGCCGCGGCCACTGGCAGCCCTTGCGGCAAACGCCCAGCCCCCGTCGGAAAGGGCAGCGTCGCAGAATCCCCCTCACTAAGTGAGTTCACTCCTGTCCTGAAACAGTTAACTTAGAGGCCGGTTTCATAGGCACCGACTGATTCTTCAGAAATGCAAGTCCTTCTCTCCTTGGGGCAAAGCTAACTGCTGTAGATTCTGGGCTACGCCTTAGATCCATTATCCAGTTTAATTCCCTATAATATACCAAAACGATATTTTCCCAGACATTTGTTCTCTTCAGAGGCCATTCATTAAGGGGACTGAAAGGGGTACCTAAACGAAGTCAGTGTCGCTTCTGTGATGGAGAGGGAGCTGCCGCCGAGGAAACCCGGGAGTCCTGCCTGTCCCTTGGTCTGGGGACCGTGGCAGCCAGACCCTGGTCCTTGCCAGCCGATGCCCGGTCAGCCTCAAATCCAGAATAGGCGCACTCAGTGAGCGAAAGTGCGGGTTTGGAAGCAGAAGCAAAACCGTCTTGGGTGCCGCCCCAGCTCCTCCTATGATTTCAGAGAATGCATTTACCCACTGAAAACCTGATCTATGGTCAGTTCCTCCAGCCACATCATGTAAACCCTGCGGTCACGCAGGCTCCTGCTGGCCTGATGCTAAAGAGTGAGGACAAAGCGGGTGAACGAGCATTTACCATGGGGAGGATGCTTTGGGTTTGGGGCTGGGGTTTCTGAAGAACCAGAAAACAGTTCTAAAAGCACTGTCCATTCCCCATCCTTTCTATGTCGCCATTTGGTTCATTCTTTGATTTTGAGCTTGTACTGATATTAACCTTTGCGCAGTCTCTGTCCAAACAGAATCTAAATTAGTAGAAATGAATTAGCAAATTTTATGATGTTGGTGAAAACCAAGTGGAAAAAACGTCTCCTCCAAATCGGCCACGACAACGTGAACACTAAACTCTGCTAACCAGTAGTAGCCACAGAGAGTCAGGGACTCTGGTTGCAACAACTCACACACATTGTCCACAAGCAGCAGTTAAGGAGGGAAACAGTTCTGAGCTCCTGAGTACTGTGAGGTGGTCATAGCAGGTGTCCTGCTTCCTCTGTTCTTGGACGGCTAATGCTGTCGTTTGGGGTCCACCAGAGACTGGAGTTGGTAGGAGTTGGAGGGACATAGCCGAGGTGGCCTCTCTGGGACTTCAGGGGAATGAGCCCATGCAAACCCATGGATACAAAACTGGAGTGGACTTGGGCAACACTGTGCCTCATTGCTTCACTCTGCCAAACCCACATTTTCTTTTTACTAAATGGCATGTTTTGATTCATGATATATCTGAAAATCAAATTAGGACATTGATTCACCCCCACGCCCCCAAAATAATTTACGTCAAAGATTATGTTTCCCCTGCTGCTTCCCAGTGTTATCTAAGGATTCCATATCAGAACACCCAGGGCAGAATCTCTGATCACAGGTAACCATTCAATAGAGTTGAGTCATTTAGAGTTGAAGACGCAATGTGTCTTTTTGGCTAGGCCGTGGGAGTGGATTCCCCATGCATTTTTCATCATAGTGCATCTCTGGTTCGACCAGACCCCACCTAGACTTCACATGGTCCTGGGTTCACAGCATACGCAGTGAGCCCTCCTTGGAATCAACTCTCGCGTATGTCTATGAGCTGACAACAAGAGACAGAGAAAGAAAGTATTCTGTGCTTGGAGTCGGTGTCCACAGTCCTAACAAAGGCTGGGGAGAGATCGTGTTCATGACCTTCCTGGCCCTCGTGTGCATTTTGCTGGCCTTGTCTAGCGTGGAGAGGCTGCCTCAGTTTGAAGTCTCGCTTCTTTGTCCTGACTACGGGGTAGAAGTGCTGCAGAGCCTGTGTAACCTGAGTGACTGCAAGACCCCTGTGTATGACCTGGAGGATGCTTATCCTCCTCCCATGGAGGCTGCTGGGCAATGCGGGGACCTCAAGGCTGGGTCCTCACCTACAGAAAGATGTGGACAGTTCAGACAGAACTCGGAGCAAATCTCGGCATCCGGAAGCCCAGGGATGCTCTGAGATGGCTGTCGGTCCTTCACTGCACGTGCGGGAGGGTGAAGTCTTAGTCCTCAGAACACAAGACGTCACGCTGTCCGTATGTTGTCGTGGACTTTACAGGGTGACTCCACTTAGCTGTCACACGTCATCCCCCAAATACAGTCCACCAATCAAAAGTCGGGGTGTGAGTTCCTATTCTTCGGGTCAGTTCTTTCATTCCGTCCTTGACCTGCATCCACAGTGAGCTTCTGTCTTCTCTGTGCAGTGTAGGCGGCATGAAGTTGCATCTCCCTCACAGAGCTTCCTCCCCACGTCCCCACGCCTGTCTCCTCGTGCATGATCCCTGCAAGCCTGCAGAAGGCCGTTGGACACAGGTGCTGGCCTGGGAGCCAGGGATAGGCTGTGCTCAACCCCGGAGCTCGGCTCCTGTGCTCGCCATGGCTGAGCCCGGGGCAGGAGGCGGCCCATGGTAAAGGCAGCACTGAATCTGGTCTGCAGGGGGTCACGAGAGCCATCCGCCTTGGACTGTGTAGTCCTTCCATGATTGTGTTTTGTGGGTGACGCTGGTGCTTAGCCTGCTTCATCCCTACTGTAATCCCCCATGTCCACTCCTCATCATGCCCCATCGATTTCCGTTTTTCTTTCCCGTTGCTTCTCCTATTGATTTCTCTTCCTTTCCACTTGCACGCTGCCCCCTTGATCTTGGCCTTCTTGCCTCTCCTGCCCCCAGCCCCCATCCTGCAGGTGCAGCTCAGGACACACATCTCCTCTCTTCAGATATCTCGGCGAGGCTCGGCGAGGCTCAGTGACACTTTGTGAAACGTGTCCTGTTTTTTTAAGGTCTTCATAATTTTCCTACTCTGATTCTCTCTCCAGAGTTCTCATAGCTACGAAACCCTCATCTTCTGGACTTGAGTGGTTGCCAGCCATGTTTCTAGAATACTCCATGGTCGATCCCTACATTGTGTCTCCGTTCCCACTCTCTAGGTCTGTCCTCTGCCTGCATACACTGGCGTTGACGATGGCCAAATCTGGCCGTGCCCTCTCTAGCTTCTCCAGGTCTCGCAGGCCACCTTCGTGTGCATAGTGCTCAGTGGCTGCACCCCAGGTGGTGGCCCAGGAGGCCACCCCAGGCTCACCCCCAGCTGCTGGGCACACAGAAGACACTTAGGACAGTCCTGGGCTATGTGCTGTCCATCAGGCAAGAAAGACACACACTGGTGGATGACACTGGCCCACTGTGCTTGGGACCCCGAGAAGGTGGAAGTAGACAGGGCTGGGAGTGCT
The DNA here is from genome assembly GCF_033115175.1 of Lepus europaeus. Lineage (NCBI taxonomy): Eukaryota > Metazoa > Chordata > Mammalia > Lagomorpha > Leporidae > Lepus > Lepus europaeus. The sequence continues at coordinate 4,586,069 of NC_084843.1, read as the reverse complement.
CCATGGCTACCGTGCAGCCTTCACCTGGGAGACCTGAGAGAGCAGGCCCAAAGGGTGCCTCTTTAACACAAATACAAGTGTTGTTTTTTAATTTAAAAAAAGCTTCAATTTATTTGAAAGGCAGAGTGAGATCCAGGGCTTGGCCAGGAAGTCAGTCCCCTCTTCAAGGTGGGCGGCAGGGACCCCGCTGTGTGAGCCAGCTGCACCTGCTGCCACCCAGGACGCACAGCAGCCGGGAGCTGGGATCAGGACAGAGCCAGGACCTCGTCCCAGGCACTCCAGTGTGGGATGCAGGTGTTCCAAGCGATCGTCCCGCAAACATGAGTGTTCTGTGGACTCCGTCTCCTGAGCACCCTCCTCTCCTGCACCTACTCGTCCTCAGTACGTGTTGACAGGGTACGGGCTTGATGCGGGGCCACTCAGGTTCCCTGTAGATGAGGCCTTGCCCACAACAGGATCCCGAAGGCCGAGCGTGAGTGGCCTCTGTTAGGGATGTTAGGATTCTCTGTCGCTGTCTGCACTCTCAGGTTGGGTAGGCCGTGGCTATTTGCTGAAGCCTGGGTGGGGATTGCGTGAGTGGGGAGTTTCTAGAAGGGATGGCTTCATTGGTCGATGTAAAACCACTCGCAGAGACTTCCTCTGAGCGTTGCATGTCTATCCTGAGTTCTTTCTGCTGCTCAGGTTTTTGGTGTGCTCACAGAAGAGAAGGCGATGGCACACACACTCTCAGAAACCAGAAGATGGAGGAGAAAGGGTGCGTGGTTTGTGTTGAATCCTGAAGCACTGCAGGGCTCTCCCCACGTATTTCCTGCACAAAATGTGTCTCGCTAAGAATTACCAGTGGGTTTGTTCTTATTACCCAGCTTTCTTCTTGGGAGTAGCGAGGGGTAATGGCAAACTAAGAATTTAATTCAGAAATCTCAATAGCTTTGGAATAACAAAAACATTTCAGAGAATGGCATTTTTCTTAATGTCAGCCTTCAAATCTGCTACCAAGGACAGATCCTGACCGTCAGGGGAACAGGCGAGGGGACACAGAGTGTACCCTGGGCCTGGTTAATTAACTGGGGCGGAATACGGTAGAACTATGCGGTAGAACTATGCTCAGTAAGGAAACCCAGTACCGAGAGACATCATTCCACGGCGCTAGTGAGCATTAAGATGAGCACAGAGGGGAAGGAGGGGGAATTGGGGAAATACAAAGAGAAACTGAGACACGTCTAAAGAAACACGCAGACGGACAGATGGACATGCACACAACATAGAGATACTCAAATGGGCAGGTGAATGTGCAAACACACCAGAGAAACCCAGGTGGGCAGGACAGACATACACTGAGAACCTGGGTGGAGAGAAGGACCACACATTGAGAGAAATACTCGTGGACAGATGGATACACGCATGGACAGACACGGATGGACAGTCACAGGAGGACATGCACACACAGGTGTGGAAACCTGTGTCAACAGGCCATACACATGTAGAGGCAAACAGATGCACATACATAGAGAAGCCCAGATGCATGTCAGACAGGCACACAGAGGGCATGGAGGGGTAAAGCTCAGAGGGTGAACTGGTGGGCGCTGGGTGCTACGCTGCCCAGTTGAGGCCGTTGTGACGGCCTTGAGCCCAGCTCGTGGTTTCTCAGGAGCTCCTGAGGGTCAGGTGCAGCAGCTCCCTCCTCCTGCCCAGAATGGACCAGGCCTGGGTGGGCACGTGCAGCAGGAGTCCCCCAACTCAGGTTCTCTGCACCACCCGCCATGGCTGGGCCTGGGCCGTGGTTCAGGTCTACGTTCCTGTGTTTGCCTCCATCTTTTAGTCTCTCTGGCACCTCTTTCCTCCAGAACACTTGCCTGTTAACTTCACCGTGAGGTGGGACGGGGAAGGAGAGCGTTGGATAAGAAGGGGTTCATGATCGCAGTCAGTGCCATCGTAAGCAGTGCAGATGATCTACGAACTCCTTCTCTGCAGGCCTAGAACCCTGGAGAGACTTTCTAAAGGAAGTTGTTGAGTCTCTCCGGAACCTCAGATGGCCGTGTGGTCCTGTGGGTTTGGAGGAGCGCATGCGTGGGTGCTGAAGAAGTGGACCCTTTTACAGTTTTTGTCCTGGGTGTTTTTGTAGGTTAAGGAGCGTAGAGTTCAGGGTGGGTGGTGGAGGAGGAGCTGGGCATCTCCCCGAAGGGCTGCATCTGCCGGCTCCTCTCCAGATGCCACATTTGTGGGCCAGAAAGTCGACCCATGAAGAAATGAGAGGAAGGACCCAGGAGAAAAAGATTGGTCCACACCCCAGTGTAGGTGACTCAAGAGTTTTTGGGGGATGGAGACGGGATAGAGTCCTGGTAAGAAGCAGCCACTGGCCTGCATACTTTGCTGTATTTGTCTTTATCACCTCTCCATCTTGTCTGTGTCCTGCTGTATCTCCAGAACACAGAGCAACATGTGGCACACACAGGGAGCCTGGAGGTATTTACCGAAAGGAGGGTGCCTGCATGCGTGTCCAGGGGAGCAGGGAGTGCAGGCCTCTTCCATGTCTCCTAGGGTGACACAGGGCCCAGCCAGGAGTAGGGACTCCCCAGCAGAGCCCTGGCGGAGGACAGCAGCCTGTGATGCTGTGGGTGGCCCGGCATGGCCTGTGCATTGGCAGTCAAGGTGGAACCACAGCTGGGAGAGGGAGGAACTGGGAACCAGTTGTTGCCACAATTTAACTGCAGCTCTTGGCGTGGGCGTTTGGCACAGAGATGAAGTTGCCGCTTGGGACACCTGCATCGTGCCTGGGTTTGAGTGCCACCTCCACCTCTGATCCCAGCTCCTGCTAATGTGGCCCCTGGCTGGCAGCAGGTCATGGCTGGAGCACTTGGGTCTCTTCCACCCACATAGGAGACCTGGATTGAGTTCCAGATGCCTGGCTTCAGCCTGGCCCAGCCCAGCTGTTCTGTGCATTTTGGGAGTGAAATCAGTGAATGGGAAATGATTCTATGTGTCCTCCCCCCACCCCCCATGTCATTCTCTCAAGGTTTTAAGTGGAAAAGGAAAAGTTTTAGAATTCAGGTCTTTCACAATATGGAAGGGCAGATTCCAAGCCAATTCTCACTGGTCAGGCCCACTGTGGGAACAAGGGAACCCACTAAAGGAGCTGGGCATATATAGACTTTTATTTATTTATTTTTGCATGTTTCTGGGTGGAAATGCAAAACACAGCATTCTGTTCTTTTCTAGGAATTCCATAGGTGGGGGCAGGTATTCTCCACCAAGATTTGGGGGTTGAGATCAGCAGTTGGTACGTGGCCAGTCTTCCATGAACCACTGACTTGGGGATTTTGTACATTTGTACGAATGCTCAATGTCGTAGGTTGATCACTCTCACATGTTGTGATGCTGCTGTGACTGTCTTGGTCAGCGTGATTAAGAACTGCAGCGTAGAGACCCGTTGCTTGGTTTTGAGTTCTGTCCCTTGCACTCATTAGCCCAGAACCCTGAGCAGGTGATACAGTCTGGGAGAGTCAGACAACAGTACGGTGCCGCACCTCCTGCAGTGCTCATCCCCAGTGTGTGGCGCTTTGTGGAGGTTTCAACATTCTGTTCTCCAAATGCCCTCTGAAGAAGAGGTTTCCGTTTTTAATTCAGATGGAGAAATGGAGGCTCCACAGTCACACAGGTACTCCCTGGCAGCACCAGGAGTGCAAATAAGGACAGCTGGCCCACAGCCTGCGCTCTGGCCACCACACTGTGGAGGAGGAGCGTCCCATGCCGCTCTCTGCACTGCGATGAGGAGTCTGGAGGTCAGGTCCCATGAAGCTCTTGGTGTGTGGCCCTGGTGATGAAGTGGGGGTTGACAAGGACAACACACGCGTGACCATGTTCTGTCTGAGGACGACACTGGACGTGGGCAAAACCACCTTGAGATCCAAGCAGCAGGAAGCTTTGTTCTCAGGTGACTGATTGCCCAAAGTAGGATATGCCACTGGTCAGTGTGTCTCCGTGAAAACCTTAAATGACTATTAAGAATGAATGGAGACCTCACCATTCACCCCCCCGCACTTGGTCCCGCCCCTTGGAGTGTGGGTGTCAACCCTGCCCATGAAGACTCCGCGAGGTATTCATGGCGCCCATGCCTCACCCAGGTTCAGCCTGGCCCCGAGAGTCGTTTTGCTGTATCATTAGCAAACTGACTGACAAGCACAGTGGAGACCTACTTGAAGGAGAGTTAATATTCTCCTCTTATATGGAGACAAATATAAATAGAAAGAAAAAAACAAAACAAACAAGAATACTTCAATGAAGTACTACTTCAATGAAGGCTTAGCCCTAACAACTACCATTAAACCAAACACACAGAATAAATAATTGAAGAACACAGCTATCATCGGCTCCCAAGTGGCTCAAGAAGTTAAATGAAAAATAGAGTCTGGACGTGAGAAACGTCATTTTCAGCAGTTCTTGAACTTCAGGACTCTTCATTTGTTGACTTCACTCCTCAATTCTACATTTATACCTGGGGCAAATCAGAAACTCTTTTTGGCACTGAATCCCAGCTTCGTTATTCTAGTGACTGGAGTCCCGGGTACAGCATCAACTGGACACTGGTCATTTGTGCCATGTGATTTCAGCAAGGAAAAAAGAAAAAAATCTGATGTACCACTCGGTATTGATTTAAAAAAAAAAAAAAAGAATTGATAAATTGATGGGGCTGGCACACAGATCCGTCAAGGTTGTGTTAGGATGTCAAATTGAGATGTGCAGCCAAGGAGAGAGAGTTATCTCTGCCCAGTCCAGTGAAATTTCTAGGTTTTTTGGGAAAACTCGAGTGAAAATTCCTTTCAACCCCAAACATCAGCATTTGTGGTTTAAGAGCATTAATCTATCTGATTGCATCAAGATAAGTTTTCTCATTCTCCTTGTTTCTTTCATCCTTAATACTGTGTCACTATATGTGAAGGTGTCCTTTCTTTAAAAACTGAAAATCTATCCTAAAGAATTTTTAACCAAAGAAATTCCTGAGGTTCAGCTGGTGGCAGAAAAATCCAATCTCTGGATCTTGTTTTCGTTTCTAAACACTGTGGCCAGCTGTAAGGTCTGCCCATCCCAGAGGCAGTCACTTTCTTAATACCTTCTCATACTACTTTTTGATTCTTACTACAAAAAAACACAAGTTGAAACAAACAACAAAACCACTTATTTCTTCGTTGGAATTCCCTGAGCTTCTAGCAGAGTCACTGACTAGGTTTGCTGTTAACAGCCTTGTTAAGTATTTATTAAGCACTTGTTACTAGATAGTACCACATGTAGTTCTTTTATGATGTTTTTGTATTGTATTGGTCCGTCGTTCTCCTGTTTGAAGGTATTTCTCATGAAAATTATAGGAAGTGATTATAAAAAACTCATTTTAAAGCAACACTTCCAGTCTAAGCTCATACTCTAATTTCCAGATAGCAATCACATCCTTCCTGCTGATCCTGCTGCTCCCAGAATTCTGTTTCCATTCCGATCACCACCGCTTTGTTGGCCTTGGGCAGCATCTTTAATCCCTTCTTCTCCAGTGGCCCTGGGACGAAGATTTGCTAGCTGGCTGTTTCTGTCAAAGCTGCCCCCTTATTTTCATCCCGAATGCCAGCAGCCACCTCTGGCACTGGGTAGTTCTCACCTGTGACACCTTCTCAGCTGGTCTCCAATTCCTTTTCTCTGGTTTACCTCTAGATATCAGGATTTAATCTTCTGAAAATAGATGTTCTCGTTCAGAACATCCCAGGAACGTCCCTCCTGGTGCCTTCCACCTGAATCTCTCAACCGTTTCTTCCCCCACTTCCCAAAGCCTCTTGCTCTGAGCACCCTACCTGTTGGCCTGAGCCCTAGAGCTTCCGTGTGCTGGGCCCAGGAGTCCAACTCAGCTTTCGCCTCTTAGTCAGCCCGGACGTATCAGTCTCTCCTTGCCACCTAGGACTCTTCCAATGCCTGCCATCTCCTTAACACCCCCTGGGCTCTGTCCTCCCGAAGACCTCGCCTGCATTCCTGCAACACCGTGCCCATGGCCTTGGCCAGTGCTGTTCCTGTCCAGCACATTTCCACACATCAGAGTCCTTACTGAATAAGGACTGCGTATCCGCCTCCCTTATGCTTGCTCATCTTAAGAGACCAGGCCTCTTCGTTCTACTATATCTCCAAGGATGTGGAACTCATTCACTATAAAAATAAACAGATTTCATGCAGTAAAATGCAGATCAGCTGGGGCGCCCAGAACCTAACCATTGAGTCCATGTGGAAAACATCTTTTCCAAGGGCAGTTGACAAATATGGGCTATTTCCCAGAAGAATGAGCGTAGAAAGACCTGTGTCATCAGTGGAGTGGCTGCTCATTGTCATTAAGGCTGAGGATGGATGTGATGTACCTCCAAGCTGGTTCCTCAACTGAACAGATGGGGAGGCCCCCGTACCATCAGTCTGTCCGTCGCCAGTCCCCTCCTCATGGGAGCACTGAAGGAGGGCAGCTTCTGTCTGCAAGGCTGCCAAGAGTACTTAGAGCTTCCCTCTCATGTCTCTCCTATGCTGGAGTTGACTGCATTTCATTTATGCCCAAGGCTCGGTTATTAAGGATCCAATTGGAATTTTCCATAGTAATCACAATATCAACTTCACCGGGCATTTTGACGTGCTGTTAGGATCCTTTAAAAAGAATTCTACGCCACCTTATTGGCTACAACAGTGAAAGTCGTGCGAATGTCTGTTGTGCCAAGATGACTCTCTGGCTTCTTCCTGCTCGGCCTTCCTAATAGCAATGAGACGTGGTAAAGAGAACATGTGTATGGATGTACAATACTTTGAACAATCAGTTCAATGCTCTATAAAAGCAATATTCACAAATAATGACTATGGAGAGAGTTCTTTCCAAATCCCTTTGAAAATACAGCATTAGTCAAACGTTTAAAGAGTACCTTTGAAATAGAATTCCTTCCTTTCTCTGATATCTGCTTCTCAGATGTTCTAATTAATTTTCTCTTAGTCCCAATCAGAATTGTGGACGTGTGCTGCGCAGAAAACCTCAGGACGATCAGGTTAGAGTGCATTGTTCTTAGTTAAGATAGCAATTTATCCCTTCTGGTTTGACGTACATGTGAGGGGCCTCGAAAATGTTCTTGGAAATGAATGTTAAAAAAATTATACATGGATTTCAAAAAAAAATTTGCACCAGTATACACTGATCTTTCAATTCCGTTTCTCCACGAACTTTCTGAAGTACCCTTGTATGACTCAGTTGCATGGGGAATAGTCTGCTGACTCGTAGAAGAGGGTCCCTGAAGGACAGTGTATTAGGATTTGAATCTGGAGCCACGAATTGTCTCTGGTATCTTGATTTTTCTTAATCTGAGAGGTAGGGTTCTGGAGATAAAACAGATCCTTTATCATAGCTGGTGCAAAGGTTCAAACCTGCATACTGCCTTACATAAGACAGTGTCCCCGCATCTTGTTTGTGTGCATTTTTCCAGGGTCCCTGGAACTTGGTAACAAATGTATATTTTGTCCTTAGTATGTAAACAAAACATAGTTTGTAAATAAATGGATCAAAAGTCATGAAGTTTTACTCTGTGTACGTCATAGGTTGGCTCAAGTGTTGAACCAACGTCTCCAAATATTTGTATGGGAATTTCATGGTAATAAAAGTGTTGTTATGAAATATCAATCATATTCAATTTTGCTTTAAAATATTGAAGCCACTCCATAATGCTATGAAATATTAAAATCAAATATGTGAGGAAACTGAAAAGGATCTGCTTCATAAATTATGTCAGCTACTTTCAGGTTGGAGGATGCAGGTCTCGGTGGAATTGTGGTTAAAGGACATGGCTCTTGATGTTGATGAAGGACCTGTTTAACACAGTGACACTGGGGACTCCTGATGACCTCACTACCCAGAATGACAGTGGTTTGCCTCCAGTATGTCTAAGTTGCACGGTTACCCTGGCTTCGTAGGCAGCATCATTGAGTGCACCTGCCCAGGTTTCTGGTAGGTTGGTTCAGGGCCTGATAAATAATAATAATGATGGTTTCTGGTGAACCTGTCACTGTCCTCACTCTACTCCTATATGAATGCCGGTGAACCTGTCACTACTCACTCTACTCCTATGTGAATGCCTGTCATCAGAACCACTACTTTGGGATATAGATGTACTCATTTCCCAATCATTATTCTCTGTGAGGGGGCCTGGCCCTAACCTAAGTGATCTGCTCATAGGAGAGAGCTGTGTAGTTGTTTCTCTAAATGAGACAGCCATGGTTTGGAGCAAACAGAATACAAATGTCTACTCCGTGAGTGAGTCGGTCCAGCCGCTCGGCTGTGATGCACTATTATTTCTGAGAATCATTTTTATTTTCTGACTGCTTATTTCAATGTGTAGGAGTCCTCCTTGTAGGCAGCTGCCTTTCATGTGTGAGTCTCTCATTTATTTATTTATTTTTAAATTTATCCCTTCAGAGGGGGCAACAAAAGATAAAAATCCCCTGCCGTGCCATGGGGGAAAACAATGGTGGGAACACAGAGAAACCCCCAAAGTCAACCCAGTACCAGAGTATTCGGCTGCCTTGGAGCTTTCCAGCGTCTGCCTTGTTAGCCTATTTCTTAACCATTTGTTTTGTTTCTCAATGGAATAAAGGGCCTGATTTATGTGAAAGCTCCAAGTCTTCATCACAATAGTAAAATATAAAGTCATGGCCACTGGGGTAAGTTGAAGGCATACTTTGCTCTTCGAGGGCATCCTTTGGAAGTAGCGGTCTTTCCTTTAGCTAAAGAAGTTAAACTGAGTCATTCTTTTTAAGCAAATGATGGATTTTGTGAAGAAAACAAAACTCTCTGTAGCTAACATAATTTATGCAAAATCATGCAATTAGTGATAGCTGTGCTAGACTTTTTTTCCACAATGCGCCTCTAATGAAACCATCGTGAGAAGCAGTGCCATCTAATGTAAGTAGTAAACACAGATAGTAAATTATTAATATCTTGTGAGGCATGCAGATGGCAGAACTTCCATTTTTTCCCATGAGCTGCTTGTGCACGTTTGCTAATCAATCTTGCAAGAAAATTGCAAAGATAAATATGAACTCTGAAAGTAACATTCAACAGGATATGAATGCAATAGAGAGCAAGACGTGAACAGGGAAACCAGGCTTCCCTTCCTCTGCATAGCACATGACAGTTTTGCTCGGTCTGAGCTAAGCTTGGTAAGGCTGTATCATTTTCCCGTATGCACTACTCCTTGGCAAGCGCCCGGGGCCTCTGGTTAGGGTGGTACTGGAAAATCCAATCCCCAGTGTTGTCACCTTGGGAGAGGGAAGGGCAGCCCCTGAGCAAGTCGTTGTCCAGGGAGAGCCCCACAAGCCACAGCCGTCCACCCTCTGCGAGCCTGAGCCCCGCTCTTGTGAAAGGTGCCTGGCAGCCACGCCAGGGCTGCCCAAAGTTGCTTCCCACCCCTGCCAGTTTCCCCTCCGCAGGATTCAAACACCTAAGCGGACAAGGTCAAATTCAGCTGCCTTGCTGCCGCTTCTGGCTCAGGGGCCCAAGACGGCGGCCAGCCCCCAGCGCAGACCCGCAGCAGGAGAGGGCACAGGGCTGCAGCCGCGCTCTGTGGATGTGCTAGACAGAAGGCGGACTCGAGGCGCCTCTCCTCCCCCTCGCCTGGCAGCCCCGTGTCCCCGGCTCCATCTCCCTGGGGCGTGTTTCTGGGTAGTAGAATGCTGAGGTCACAGCATTCTGTCTCCCAGCCATGGAGACGCCAGCCGGGAACCCTGGGCATGAAGCAGCAGGATGCACACTCTCGCTCTTGACTTTGGGCTGGAGGCGCTGCCCCGGCCCGGGCTGGCCGGGAGCTCCCTCCGCCTTGCTGCCCTCGCCGGGCCGCTCGGTTTGCAGCCTCGGTTGGTTTCCCACGCCCGCCGGTCTGACACGGGACGCCGGGCACCTGGCCACCCCGCGGGCACCGACCCTGGCCCGCAGCCCCGCGAAGGTGCCAACCCTGGTGAGCGGAGGCTCCGGCGTCGCACGTGCGCAGCCTCCTTTGCTCCTGCTTGCGCGTCTCCCAGCGGCTGGCGCCAGGGCCCCTGTGCCCCGACTTATGCCCCCCAAAGTTAATCGGCCGTGCTTGCCGGTTCTCCTTAGTTTGGGACATTCTTAGGCACCTCTCCACGCTCAGGGCAGGCTGCTGCCCCCAAGGCCCCCCAGTTCTGCCCGGCCAGGGCTGTGGGGCGCGCCCGAGGCTGTGGCGTTTGTCTGGAGCCGGCCTCGCAGATGGGCAGCCCCGCGCCTCCGTGGTCGTCGCCAAAGTTGCCAGACGCCCCTCGGCGACCGCGCCGCGCCAGACGCGGTTGCATAACCTCGCCCCCCGCCCCCGCGCCCGCCCGCCCCCGCCCGCCCCACTCCGGGCTGCACCCGCGCGTCCCGGGCCCCCGGCGAAGCTGCTCTCGGGCGAGTGAGTGCGCCCGAGCCGGGGTCGGCGCCCGTCCGGGCGGTGCTCTGCCCGCGACCAAGTGCAGAGGGAGCCGGGGCGCGGACGGAGGGCACGCGAGGCTCCGCTTACCTTCCGCCGCTTACAGAGAAGTCGAGGTCGGTGCAGCGCCCGGCTCGGGCATGTCTCGCCGCGGACCCTGGCCAGCCTGGCGCGGCACGGAGCGCTCCGGGCAGGGCATCCGCGGCGAAGCTCGCCGGGCTCGCGCGGAGGAAGCTCGGCTCCGGGGACTTGGCCGGCTGCGCGCCCGCCGCCCGCCCCCTCCACCGCCGCGGGCCCGGCCCGCCCGGCCCGGCCGGCCCCCGCGCCGCAGCTCGCCTCCCTCGGCCCCGCTCAGCGACGCGCGCGGGGAGGCAGCAGCTCGGCCCGCTCCCGGGACGCCCGCGCGCTCGCTCGCTCGCGGCGCGGCGGAGCCAGCCTCAGCCTCTCGGCCCGGTGCTCCTCCGATGTCCTCATTTACTGCAATTGTCTCCGGCGCGGTGTCGGAGCCCGGGCTGGGAGGCGGGGGCGGAGGGGGGAGGGAGCGGCAGGGAAGTCCTTGCAGCCGCTCCCGGGTCCCGGCTACTCCGCGGAGCCGGCGGCCGGAGGAGAGGGCGCCGGGAGCCGCGCGCCCGCGCCGCCTGTGCGCTCGGCTGGCACCGAGGCGGGCGGAGCCCCGAGCCCGCGGGGCGGGGGTGGGGGCGGGGGCGGCGCGGGGCCGGGCCGGGCCGCGTGCGTGGCGTGGAGGATCGGGAGCGAGTGGAGGAGCCCCCGCCGCCGACGCCCGAGCCCGGGCTGGAGGACGGGGAGGTGGAAGCGGCTGCCGCCGGCTGCCGCCTGCGCGCGGGGCTCCACCGTGGCGCGTCCTCCGGCTTTCTGGGCTGCAGGCGGCGCTGCGCGGCCCAGGAACTTGTTGAGTCTCCCCGAGAGCCGCCTCCGGAGCAGCTGGCGGACCGGGGACTCCGCGTTCTGCCTCGGGAGGGTCGCTGGGGACCCTGGTCGATGGCTGGGGGCTGCGCCAGCCGGCTCGGACACGCAAGGGTGCGGGGGGCTGGGCGCCTGCCCCCTCACCTGCGGATCGCGGCTTGGTGGAGGCCAAGGTCAGAGGTGTGTTTCAGTGCGTGTGGGGTCCGCCCCCCTCCAAGAGGGGCCCGGAAGGCAGACCAGCTGCCAGCGGCCCGAGGTCAGAAGTGGGGGTGCCGGCCGGCCAGGTGCCTTGCTTGGTGACATTTAGGAGCGCTGTGGAGCAGGCTGGTGCCACTGCTGCTTAGAATCAGGACCCCCGCCCCCCCCCCCCCCCCCCCGCCTGCAGATGTCACAGGGCACGTGCTGCTGCTGTTTGGGCAGAGTTCTCTTGACCTGGGCAGGAAGAGGTTGGATGCTCAAGGTGCTAGCCCCCTACCCCTGGTTGCAGATCCTCCAGGGAGCTTTGTGTCTGCGGTGCGCAGGGCAGCAGGCCCGGGGCTTCTTGCTGCCTGCCTGCAGGCCCCGCTGTCTGGGCCTGGGACTGAAAGCTCACTGTGGGTCTTTGGAGCTGCAGGTTTCCTCCTAGGAGGTACTGGAAGTAGACACATTGATTAGTCTGAGTGTTTAAGGACAGAGAAGTGCTGACCCCCTTTCGGGAGTGAATGGGGAGGACAGCGGGAAGTCCTTTTGCCCACCCACCTCTTCAGACACATCAGTGGGTCCCACCGCTACCTGTCCCTCTGAGCTTCTGTGTGGAGCACCAGCCCTGTGCCAGGTGCCAAGGCTGCATCCTTGTCTGTGGATGGGAGTGGAGCCCAGCACCGAGCTCTGTATAGTGGCTGTTCTTTACAAATGGCTCTCCATGCAATGTTTTGCCTACCCGAGGGCGCTTGGGGCCATGTGTCCAGACATCCAGAAAATGTTGGGGATTATCCTGCCTTTGAGGTTCAGCTCCCCAGTTCCTGGGGACCCACATATGCCAGGAAGGGACCCCTGAACCTATGGAACAAACTGCCCACCTCACATTTTTTATTCTCCTTCTTAGCCTGGATACCCCAAGTCTGATATTTAGTCCAGTTCTCTGGCTTCTGGTGAGACTTCTGGGGGAGGGCTGGAGAAGCAAGGCTGATTTTTGCCTGATCATCCTAGAAGCCTGCTACCTCTTCTTCTATCTGGAAGGGACATGCGGGGACATGCAAGACTGGGAGACACACGTAACCCCAGATGGGAAGGCTTGCTGTCCCTGAGCACTCCCAACATGCTCCCCCTGGGCTGTGCTGTCGGGCTCCTGACGTCAGGAACTCTCCCACTGGTCTTAGGAACTCGATGCAAGTCTTGCTTTATTGCAACTGTAATTTGCCTTTCATCTCTTAAACATGCCACTGTACATAAAGCTGCTGAGAAACATGGCCCTTGCGCTGGTGGTCATGGAAGTGTTCGGGAACCATGAGTGGGGACAGACACACATAAATGCACGCACAGGAGCGTGGGCTCAGCCGCAGGTGCACTGGTGACCTGGCAGGAACGCAGCTCCCAGGACTGCGTCATCTGAGGTGGGGGGATGCCCGCCTCTAGGAGAAAAACAGCTGGGACTGGCAGGTTACGGACACCCGGTGAACTCGGTGTGTTATCAAGACTGACTGAGTCCCTTATCTGGTAGACATACTGTTACTTCTCTCAGTCTATAAAATAGTTATTGTTCTTTTCTTTTGAAATGAGAAGCTGTTTGCCCCTTGTATCACTGATGTTCTAGTCTTCAGCAGCACAAAGCAAAATCTTGGTGCAAACTGGTCTGCCTATTCCTTTGTGATGGATAGATGCCTGGCATGTGCGAGGTTGGAGCGCCATCATGCCCACAGCTTTAAAGAGAAATGTCTGCAGGAGGCTGGATGGGGAGGAGGGAGATCGGCCGTCTTCCAGCCTGCGGACCCCCTTGGCATTATTATTTTTGATGTGGGGGACAGACAGCTATGTTTAGAGTCTGGAGTGAGTCCTTAACGTTCAGCTTCTTCAGAAAAGGAGTGGAACTTGATAGACAGTAAATTAATTTGAGATTCAATTAGGGAGAAGTTGGGTTCAGATGTTTTCTGAAATAGGTGGACCTGCAAAGGGGAATATAGCTACTTCCTATTGAGTAGGACTTCCTGCAGCCAGGGACATGTAAAGAGTAAAAGGGATAAAAACCAAGCCAAGTATGTGAGTCTCTCTTTTCCTTTCTTCTTGGAAGTGTGCAGAGAAGTGCTGGAATTCCACCCCTACAGAACGCCAAGGTTTCCCAATTTTCACATTAAAAAAACATGAGTATATGAAAGTCAAAACATTCCTGGATATGCATAACCGTTTTGTTGGTGTTAATTTCAACCCTAGCCCCTATCATCACAAGAACGGGTGAAAATCTCGGTTCCATCATGCAGTGTGAACCTTCACTGCTGGAGCCTGCAGCGGCATGGGGGGTGTTCACGAGCCAAAGCAGCGGACTCTGCACGTCTCTGTGTGGGCAGAGATGCACAGGTGCACCTCAAGGGATTCCGTGTTAACGAAGGCAACAATGCAAAAACGTTGTCAACCACAGGAAACATCAGGGTGGAGATTACATTTGGGACATGGTGCGTCTTCAAGGCCACGGCCCCTTCCCTGGACTGTTTTGTACTTGAAGAGGTGGTTGCACAATGTAAATAGAAGCTCATCAAGTGTTCCCTTGCGTTTTGTCTGAGCATGGTCACTGTATCATTGCTGTGTTTATCCCAACAGTCCATCCCTGTACATGAACCACAGTATCCATCAAAGAGAGTCTTTTCTGTCTGGCAAAGGCTTCCTCTATGAAACCCAAGGTATGGGAAGAGAGAGGTTCTGCACGTGGGCTCCGGCTGCAGGTGAGACTTCTTGAATGGTCAGTGACTAGGAAGGCCCCTCTTGGGAGCACCTGGACCACATTCACTGTGGAACCCCGCCCCCCCCCCCCGCCCTTTGACGGTCTGGAGGGCCTCTCAGGTGAGCCTCCTCCTGTGATGAGCAGGGCAGGCCCCTCCGTTCCCATCGCCTGTGCTCTTCTGCTACAAGGAACTAACTCGCATGGACGCACACCTGTGGGGTAGAGCGGAGTAACAGGCAGCGTTCCGCCTCCCTCTTTCAAGGCAGGACGGCAGAGTGCTCAGAGGTTGCTCCAGCCAGGCCTCATCCTTTGCCTGCAAGACTCAGAAGGAGCCCTTCTGCATCACTGCCTTTGTCCGGCAGTCACTGTCTGCTCTCTAGACTTATTTCTGGCTTGCAAGTCTCCTTTTGTGAAAAGGCCTCTGCCTGTGGCTCTGCCATTGTCCGGGCGGCTAAGCCGTCTTTCCTTGCTGTGGGAAACACAACTGTGTTTCTCAAGTGCTTGGTTCCTGCTCCAGGGATGCCCCTCCCTGTAGATTTCTTTTCCTTCTGCAGTGAGAGAGTAGGCATGGCTTACTGGCCCCAGGACAGTGAGTCTGGGAACAGCGATGCCGTGGAGACTAGTTGAGACCCAGACGCATCCTTGCGAATCTCGTGTGTCTGTAGGAAGTGGGATATGTTCATTTCTAAGAGGATGAAGGTGGCTCCAGGTTCCCCTTCACACACCCTCCAGGGCAGGCAGTGATAGATGAGGGTGATGAAGAGAGGCGGGTGCATCTGGCTCTCCGCCCGCCCCCTCCTTCTCCTCATTGCAGGGTGCCCCCACCGGCGGCTCTGCCTCACCTTTCCCTCAGGTGCACTTGGTGGAGGAATAAGCACATGCAGTTTGATTTTGCTCACACTAAGTGGTTAGCTGGGTGATGGTGCCTACAGGGTTGTAATTTTATTTACTTGTATTTTACCTTCAAAGGCAAGAGAGAAGGATATTCCATACCCCCCATTCACTCGCCAAATGTCGACAACAGCCAGGCTGGGACAGACTGAAGCCAGGAGCCAGGAACTCCACCCACTGTCCAACCTGGGTGGCAGGGGCTCAAGAACTTGAGCCATCCACTGCTACCTTCCAAGATGCACGTTAGCAGGAAGCTGGATGGAAATGGGGTAGCTGGGGCTGGAACCAGACACTGCAGTATTGGATGCAGGCGTCCCAAGCAGGACCTTAAGGACAGTTGCCAGCCCCACCCCAGGTTTCCCTATTATCGAAATCTGAGGAGCAGACCTCTCCCAGCAGAGGTAGATGGTTAATGGGCTTTTCTTAATCCCTGCTGGTAGCACCAACAGCATCTTTGAGCCTGCACAAGCCAACCTCTCATCAAGCAGCTAATATACCCAGACCAAAGAATGATACCTTTGACCAGAACTAGGTCAAGAAGGGATAAAAAAAAAATTGCTTTCAAATTTCAGTGGCTGGCTTGTTAATCCACCTGGCTGGTGTGAGACTGTTGACTGCCTTCGTACCTGTCTGTCCTGGTGAACTGAGACCTCTCATCAGCTGGGCGGGGCTCCTGGGGTGGGGATTTCCTCCCCTCCTCTCTGTTCCCACCTGAGGTTTCACAGACCTGGAGGAGGGATGTGGGAATGGGAGGAGCGGACAATGGATGCCGCCTTGTTACACTTTTTCATTCCTCAAGCTGTCTTTGAATAGGAGACCTTTTAATAATGTTGCACTTTCATTGTGTGCCTACTGTGTGCCAGGCACTCGGTATGTTGGACACCATCTACTTCTGTGCTCAAAAACTCTTTTCATAAATAGAGAGCAGAAAAGTTAAGTCATTTCTCCAGCTAGGTGGGCTGTAGGAGAGCCTAGAGTGAGATCTGTGGGTGCTTGGTGCCACGTTCTAACACTGCCCTGCTCAAGTCTATGGCTTGTAGAAGACCTGGAGATTGCTCAAGAACTAGGGTATAGTGGAGTGTCACTCTGTATCACACTGTATGGTCCTAACTGACGAATGGCATTGGCCAGTGGAACTCCCTCCTGATACTTACCCGGCCCCCTGCAGCATCAGGTGTCTGTATCCGGAGGACCCTGCGCCCCTTCCGGTGGTGTGGTGTCAACTGTGCCCTCATGACACAGATTCCAGCCACAAGTATTGATGCTCACGTGAGGTTCTCATCAAGCAGGTAACATACAGGCTGGCTGCAAGTCTCATGGACCAGGAATCCATTAGTGTTCAGTAGCCATACCTGGTCTTCTCATTGTGTACATTACACCTGGAAGTGAAGCCTGGCTCTGGAACAGCCGTGGACCATAGTCATTTGGCCTTCGGGCAGTACTGTGTGCTTACCCGATATAATCTCAGCTGTATCATCACATATTTTCTTCATTGAATAACAGTCCCAATATTGGATGCCACCATATCCCCAAAAGATCACTCTGGATGCCTCTGCTTCCACTGTATTGGCACCTGTGCAGTTACCCAGAGCAACCTGTTGGTCCCAGCATCACAGAGACGACGCCGTGCCTAGGTTAGCTACTCCTCCTCCTTTTTGCATTTTTGTTTTTCTTCCCCTCTTTAAGGCGACTAACACACTCTGCACTTAATTCTAATTATCTACCTCTGACATTTTTATACTCTCAGTCCAATAAATTATTTTGCTAATTTAGGTCCAAGAATTGATTACCTGACTTTAGATGTTGTATTTACTTAGCGGAGTTCATCACAGATGATGGGAGAAGCTACTTAGTGTTGGAAACATGTGTTTTGTTCTTTCTTTTTAAATACTTATTTGTTATGTGTTTGAAAGACACTATTACAGCAAGAGAGAGAATGATCTTCCTTCTGTCTGCTGGTTCACTCCCCAAATGACTATGAAGGCTGGGGCTGGGCCAGTCCAACGCCAGGTGCCCTGAGCTGCTTCTGGGTCTCCCACGTGGATGCAGAGGCCCAACTAGTCGGGCCATCTTCCACTGCTTTCTCGGGCACAGTAACAAGAGCAGCCAGGTCTCGAACCAGTGCCCATACGAGATGCCAACATCCGAGGCAGGAGGCCTAGCCTGCTATGCCACAATGTCAGCCTCATGTTTTATTCTTAAATCCCAAGTTCCAAATGGAAATATTACATATTTTTTCATCTAGTTGTGTTTGATAGCTTGTAAGGCCACACAGACCTTCAGGCCCGTGTTTTTCACAGTCATTTCTTTTGTTCCTATGATCAAGTCCTTCGAGACTCGAGTGGCTGGGCCATTACGGGGACTCCAGGCTGCAGGGCTGCGGAGCGCCTGTTTCTGCTCTGCCTCCTTTGTGTGTTTGCGCATCCTGGAGCCAGCGTGTCCTCTGCGTGTGCGTGCAGCCTCGGGAGCTCACTTCTGGGTTCTCGTCCCGGAGCACTCTTGTGGCTTTAACTGACTTGAAGTCATCATCAAAACACATTTCAACATGTTTCACATGCAACTTTAATTTCTTCCAGGATTTGTAAAATGTTGCTTAGTATTTCAGCTTCTCTTTAAGAAGTCCGTAGTTTGAAATGCATGTAGTCAGACTGCTTTGCAAATGGTCATGATTTAGTTGGAACCCTGTGTCTTGGCCGTCACAACTCCCTGGCAGACTGTCCCCCTTCTGAGACTCCACAGTGGTCCCTCAGGCATTCCTGGGTCTAGAGGAGGGAAAGGCATTAGGATTCCAGAACATGCATTTCATTCAAGTGAGGGAGGCAAATTGCACAGAACTCTTTTTGCATTTGTGTCTTGAGTTGACTGTTGTAGGAAGAAATTTGAAAATTGGTGTGTTCTTTAAAAAAATAAATTTGTGGTGAGAAGTTGGAAATTGAGTCACTCCAAAAAATTGCATTATCGGAGAAGTCTATTACTTGGCTTAAAGATGGAAGGAAGTCATGGTTGATTTTATGGGTGTTTTCAGTATGAGTCCTAAACAACTTTCATTTCAGAGTTTGGTCAATAGTGAAAATGACCTGCAGTTGAACAGTTAGAAACAAATGAGGGTTGAAGAGACAGTGATGGACAGCGGCCTGAACGACTGCTCTGGCCCTGGGTCAGCACGGTCCTCATCATAGTCCTGGTTCCTCTTGAGTTCAGGTCTCTCTCCCCACTTGAAGAGGAATGGCCTGGCTCCATTTGATCAGCCTGAGCAAATCTAAAAATTATCCTTTTATTAGGTTGTCTTGGGCTGTGAGCGTTATGCCCTGTAGTTCTAGCAGAAAATGAAATTTATTGATGATTTATTTTGTTCACTGAATCCAAGTATGAAAATGAAGAAATTCATTTTAATGCTTTATTTTTTTCCCTTTCCCAGCGGAGTAAATATTGTCACATGAAATTGCTGATGATACTTTGGAGTCCCTTAAAATAAGACTTGTGATTCATTCACACCATGAAAATAGTGGAGAACCAACATTTTCACCTGCGGATTCATAAGTTACTGGTTCTTTCCTTTTTGGTCCCTGGGTGTTAATGAACATTTTCACTTCTGGAACGTTCTCCGAGGCTGCCTGCAGTGTGGACAAAAGAATGTGGCTTCTGCTGCCTGATTCACGCTGTGGGTCCCAGCCTGGGGAGTTCCGTGTTCTGTCTCCTTGTTGTGGACAAACTGCATGAATTTAATTCGATATTTGCCACCACCTCCTAGTCTGAGACTGGCGGGTAAGCAGAGTAAAGCTGCACTTCATTCCAGAGCCGTGCGCTTGGTGCCCACTCCCTCCTGGACTGCGGCGGATGTCTGCTGCATACAGTGTGTGGTTTGCCCGAGAAATACATCCCTTTGTATGTTAGACATGCTGAATTTTTGCTTTTTTGATGGAAGAATATACTTTGTTGGTATTTAAAGGACATTTTAAAATATTGCCAAAGTGAAATCAGGTTAAGTTCTGATGCACATGACAAGTGTTGAAACATGGCTTGTGTTTGCCATGAAATTTAAATGAGCTCCATTAAAGCAGAAATCACATCTACATACCATGTAAAATGCAAAGATCTCCCATAGACTACCTATTCTTTATTTCCTGACAAGCTTGCATAATCTCTACATTTGAATATAGAATAGAGTCAATATTTTAAGTTACCCATCCATGGGTATAACGCACTTAGAGCAAGCTCCTTCTGTGAAAGTTTGGCTTACCAACAGGTGCACTGGCCGGTTTCATTTCACCAAAGGCTCATTTAGATTAAGGCTGCCCTCAGATAACACTGTCTCTTCCGCACTCGCAGATATTGTCATTGTCCGAATTGCCTACATCATGACTCCGTAGGACCACATCTGTCTCGTTAAGTGTAACCTACCATATGTTCTTGTACCTAGGTGTATATAAATTTACTGACCCACTATTTCTGATTGTTTGGGGGATGGGTTTCTGTCCTGTTCTGTGAGGAGGTTGGTTTCTCCATGATTTGGGCCATCAGAGCACAGCAGAGGTGCTGTACGTTTGCTAATGCAACCAGCATATTCCGCATGCATTTGTTGGAGAGAAGGCAGAGCCCAACGAGGAAACGAGCGGATGTGTTTCCCAAAGACCTGGACACTGGGCTGGGAGCATTGCACACTTTTCTCTTTATTGGCTAATTTGGAGATATGGTAAAGTGTAGAATCTCAGTGAGAGGTGGGACCTGAAGGACTGGTGTGGAGCAGAGCTGGAGAGTCCTTGACGACGCCACTCGAACAAGTTTTGCTAAATCAGGACTCACAAATACGCCTCTCCACGCACCTGTAGGTCTGGTCCCATCTGACTCAGATATTCCTGTGGTTTCCGTACTCCACACTTTGCTCTCCTTAATATAAAGATGCTTCCTGGCTTATTCACAACTTAGCATGTATGCCAAGTCCTTCTTGATTGATGGCACGCCTCGGCATCTCAGCTCCTGTTCTGCGAGAAGTGCAGGCATGTTTGGGGTGCAGTTTCACCCCATTTATTGTTATTGTTGTCTGTGTCTTCATGGAGAAAAAGGAAAACAGAAGCATCCCTCGTTCTCTGGTCTTGGTTGAAGTGGTTGCACGTCCATCGCTCCTGTGTGCTGCCCGTGGTTCCAGAGCCTTATGGGAGTTGGCACCTTGGCAAGGGGAGCTCACGGAGCTCCGTCAGCAGTGTGACATGGTACCTCTCCCAGGGGCTTGTGGGCCACCGAAATTGCCCCCATAAATATCAGCGAGAAGGGAGACGCCTTGTTTGTTTGTAGCTTGTGCTTGAATGAGCCACGAACACTTCTGGAAGACCCTCGAGTGCGGTGCTTCTTCCCTAGGAAGGCAGAGTAGCGTTCATTCTTGCACGTATCCAGGACATGAAGGCTCTCGCATTTTGAGATTCCAGTTCTCTTAGTTCCTAACCACCGATGGCAAGAGGGGTCTGCGGCGGGTGCTGCAGGCTTGTTCGTAAGGAGTTACACGATGAGTGTTTTACCCTTTGCCAGCCATGACCTCTCTGCCATGAAAACCCATCTCACTGTTGAAGCAGGAAAGCAAATATAGACACTGAGCAAGCAAACAAGCATCGGCCGAGTTCCAGTAAAACTTTATTTGCAAAACCAGGAGGTAAACTAGATTTTGTCCACAGGCAATGCTTTCCGACCTCTGATTTATAGCATAAGCTGTTTGGCAGGATTTTGTGCTCTATGTAAATCCAGATTTTAAAGAAGAATAAAAGCATTCGATTCATTACAAGAGAATACAGTTTCTTTTCCTTTTGCTTCTCGTGTAACCCTGCCTCTTCTGGGACTTGGGCAGAACTAAGCAGGATATCCTGGGGAGGATTCTTATGGTGAGGGAAGCTGATGGAGCTGCTCACGTTAGGATTTCAGCAGCAAACAGCAAGTCCATATCAACAACTGGCAATAGCAATATTGTTGTGCCTTTGTCACTGAGTACCAGGAGCGTGTGGTGTTGCTCGTTATGGGAATGCTGTGGTCCTGGAACCGAGACACAGCCGTCCCTTCGCAGGGAGGTCACCGATGCTTGGCTCCTTCCCCCCTCCATCTCCCTGTGACAAGACAATATGGGCACTTATTGTTGAGTTTTCCTTTCTGGCTGAGTTACCAAAGTGTTTCACACAACCAAGTGGACTGTCTTTGCTGTAGGTTTTGAGTACTGGAGCTGTTGTAATGACTAATATGTTTTTTTTTTTAATTTTAATTTTTATTTATTTTTTTATTTTGACAGGCAGAGTGGACAGTGAGAGAGAGAGACAGAGAGAAAGGTCTTCCTTTTTGCCGTTGGTTCACCCTCCAATGGCTGCCATGGCCAGCACGCTGCTGCCAGTGCACCGCGCTGATCCGAAGCCAGGAGCCAGGTGCTTCTCCTGGTCTCCCATGGGCTGCAGGGCCCAAGCACCTGGGCCATCCTCCACTGCACTCCCAGGCCATAGCATAGAGCTGGCCTGGAAGAGGGGCAACCGGGACAGAATCCGACGCCCCGACCGGAACTAGAACCGGGTGTACCGGCGCTGCTAGGCGGAGGATTAGCATGTTGAGCCACGGTGCTAGCCCAACTAATATGTTTTTTTAAAGAGATTTATTTGTTTATTTGAAAGTCAGAGTTAGATACAGGGAGAGACAGAGCGGGGACAGAGAGAGGTCTTCCATCTGCTGGTTCATGCCTCAGGTGGCCACAATAGACAGCGCTGGGCCAGGCTGAAGGCAGGAACCAGGAGCTTTCTCTGGGTCTCCCAAGTGGGTTCCAGGGCTCAAACGCTTGGGCCATCTTCTCCTGCTTTCCCAGGCCATTAGCAGGGAGCTGGATCAGAAGCAGAGCAGCCAGGACAGGAATTGGCACCCATACGGGATGCCAGTGTCACAGACAGACCGTGGCTTTTACCTGTTATTCCACAGCGCTGGCTCCATGATATTATTTTTTGTTTTAATGATTTCTAAATAACTGAGGTTCAGGGTTAAGTTTCTGTAATTGTTTTTTTTGTAACATATGGAAAATGTTTAAAGTTAGCTTCATATGAATGTTTTTATAACATGAGTGTCACTCCAGACAGAAATCCTTCATGACACCACATTGCAGACAGTGACCACTGAACGCCCCGAGCTCCATTGCATGGTGCCCACACCTTGCCATGTGTCCATGCAGTATCCTTACTGATGCTTTGTGGTATTCTCCAAAGACATGAGATAAATTTTTAATTTTCTTTTATATAACGATGCTTTTGTGCTGGTTATCACTGTGGAACTGTCTTACTAATTAAAATTAGTTGACTGTGCCTAGTGCTGTAACTTACCACGTGGTTAAGACAATCTCTCTTAGGTGATGGCTTTTTGTTTACCGAGCAGAGAGAACCCTCAGTGACATTGCCTTGTTCTCAAGGGTGTTTAACTCAAGGAAGCATCTTTAAAATCATCTCCCTTGCCTACTCTTGGAAGCACAGCTGTGCCTTTGAACATCTAGCGGCAGAACGTGAGGTTCCTGCTTCAGTTCTCGATTTCTAACTAACAGGTGGTGGCTTCTGTCTTCTTCATGCTTAGATTTCACTTGAGAATTCCAAGTGTTCAGCTCATACCGGTTAGGAGAAGACTGAGCTGGTCTTGGGGTTTAAGAGTGAAGTGCAAGTGTGCGCACCTGTTTTAGGGTCTAACTTGGATGTTCATCAGAGGATGCAAAATCCGACGTCACTCTGAGTGGAGCAACCTCATTCACGATTTACAATTGAAAATGGGAGCAAGGAGAAGCCGAAGTTGCCTGGAGAGCAGGGATCTGGGTTGAGCTGAGTCTCGTCTCCTGGGAACCTGGTGGTTTGGATGATGCGCAAGACAGGAAGAGGAGGGCAGATCTGTCTGTGCTGTCAGAGCTGAAAGTGCAGCACCCAGGTGCAGCTCCCATGGCAGCTGTGGAGGTAGGTGCTTAAAGGAAGACATCCAAGGCCGGTGCCATGGCTCACTTGGCTAATCCTCCACCTTCTGCGCCGGCACCCCGGGTTCTAGTCCCGGTTGGGGCGCCGGATTCTGTCCCGGTTGCTCCTCTTCCAGTCCAGCTCTCTGCTGTGGCCTGGGAGTGCAGTGGAGGATGGCCCAAGTGCTTGGGCCCTGTACCCGCATGGGAGACCAGGAGGAAGCACCTGGCTCCTGGCTTCGGATCAGCGCGGCGTGCCAGCCGTAGCGGCCATTTGGGAGGTGAACCAACGGAAAGGAAGACCTTTGTCTCTGTCTCTCTCTCACTGTCTAACTCTGCCTGTCAAAAAAAAAAAAGGAAGATATGCAATCCCTTCTTTGTTTTTTCCTGAGCGGAGATGCTGCTCAATGGAAAACAATGGGTTTCAGAAACAGACAAGTAGTGAGAGCGCAAGAGAACCATTCGCAGTGGTAAGTGCTCCTTGAAATGCAGCAGCGAGACAAAGGCAACCTCTCCCTGGGGCAAGTACATGGGACACGTAGACTCTGGGGGAAGGATGTCAGGTGTCCCAGGGAGAGTCGAGACAGTCAGGAAGGTGCGTACCCTCGTGTTCGCACCCCCAGCCCCGGGCCCGCAGAATCTCGGAGCAGGGAGGTTCACCGGGAGCCCACTTCATCAGCCTCATTCCATCTGTAGGCTGCCAAGGAGGCCGGTTCCCAGATGTCCGGTTTTCCAGGGCGGCTCGGGCTGCCGAGAGGAGTCCTGCTCCTTGGGTGAAGAATCCAATGCCCGTGCTGGGCCCAGCTCTTTTCCTGTTCTCAATTAGGAACAAAGAAAGCATTTCTTCTTTCCGTTTCTTGGTTCCCTCGTAGCGAGAATGAAATTTTTTATGAAGTCTCACATTTGGTGGTTATTGCTCCATTACCTATGGAAACTGCCGTAAAGAGCTCATTCCACTGCCATCAGCCCGCGCCGCGGGCATCGTCGAGGCCACGGAACTCGGCCCCAGGGCTCATCCTGGGAAGAAGGACCCTGCTGGTCTCTGCCAACGACTCCTACCCAGGCTGCCAGGGAGGGACGTGAGGCCTTGCAGGGGCTGTAAAGAGACTGGAGGTGAGGATTTCTCTGTGGGGCGCAGGGCCTAGTGCATGTGGTCAGACGGCCGCTTTCTGTGAACGCTGGAAGGTAACCCAGCCTGGGCCTAGAGACGGAAGACGCAGGTCCGCCCCAGCGGAGCCGGCCCTGTTTCTGCGTTCCTCCTCTGTCGGCTGCCCCTCTGTTCTCCGGTCTGTCCCTGAGTCTTGCCTCCAGAGGGATGCCTGCCCCTGCCTGGGTGACTTAGCCCACTGACTGCCTGGGGCCAGGCCCAGCCTTGGCTCAATCCCTCTTGGCAGGAGCCAGGGCTGCTGGAGCCTGGAGCAGTTGGTCTCTGTTCCCTCTTGTGTGCTCACTTTCTTTCTTGCACTTTTGCTCTCTGCTCTATTTCTGTCCCCAAGAATTCCTGTCTCATAAAGTGCAAAGTCTTTCCCCTGCTGCACTGTCCTGGATATTGCTAAATTTCTTTTAAATAATTAAATAAAAGCTCAGAATATTCTTTTGTAACAGATTTATTTACGTATTTGGACGAGTTAAGAGAAAAGGAGGGATAGAGATCTGTTCACTGGTTCTCTCTCCAGATGGCTGCAACCACCAGGGCTGGACCAGGTTGAAACCAGGAGCCTGGGACTCCATCAAGGTGGATGCAGGGGCCCAAGCATTTGGGCCGTCTTCCATTGCTTTCCTAGGTGCATTAGCAGGGAGCTGGATAGGAAGTGGAGCAGCTGGGTCTTGAACCGGCACTCGTATGAGAGGCCAGCGTTGCAGGTGGTAGCTTAACCCCCTGTGTCACAATGCTGGCTCTCTCAGAATATTCTTGAGGCTGATTTCTGAGTGACATAATGACCTCAGTGTATTCCAGCCAGCTGCCCCTGTGATAAGATCCGCGTTCACCAGTGGAATTATTGCACTTAGAGCACCGCAGGTCATCTCTACCATCCTAACAGACAGCTAGTGCGCACTGCAGTTCGTTAACCCTGTGTTGTATGTCAGACCTCACAGCTCAGCACACAAAAGTGACACTTTGTACCCACTTACGACGTCCTCACTAAGCTGTTATCTGGGCCGTGCAGCAGTGCACTGGACTTGTAGGACCGCTGGGGAGTGCCACGTGCAGTTTGCTACACAGAGATTCCATGTCACGCCCATCAGGCGCCCAACAGGTGATTCATCCAGGATTCTAGGCAGGGCTATCACTTTCTGGTTTGTTTGTTTTGGGAGAGACAGACAGACAGACACAGAGAGAGCTCCCATTCTGGCCTGCTCCCCAAATGGCCACAATGATTAGGGCTGAGCCGGGGCTGGAGCTGGAGCGAGGAGCCTGTCATTCACTCCAGGTCTGCCACAGGGGTGGCTGGGGTCCAGCTCCCTGCACCAACACCGGCTGATTGGTGGGAAGCTGGGTCAGGAGCGAGAGCCAGGAATGGAATCCCGTACTCCAGCAGGGCGTGGGCGTCTCACCCTCTAGACTGAGTACCCGCCGCTGACCAGGTGACACTCCTCTGCCTCTTCATTGTTTAGTTTTATCTCATGAAGCCTCTGACAGGGTCTCGGACACCCCCAACTCCCACCGATTGATGACTGGACCACATTCTAGAATTCTTTACTTAATTAGTTTTTATTTATTTGTAAATCCGAGAACTGGGTAAAGAAGACAGCCAGATCTTTTGTTTCCACCGTTCACTCCCCAGATGCCCACAATAGCCAGGAATGGGCCAGGCCACAGCCATGAACCAGGAACTCAGCCTGGGTCTCCCACCAGGGCCTCCCAACGTGAGCATCAGCAGGACGTGGGAATGGAAGGCGCAGCTGAGACTTGAACTTGGGCATGCAGGGGGCATCCCAGGCTTCCTCTCGTCTTCTCCCTGTGGATGCCCCACATGCTTGGGGACTGATGTTGGCAAAGCCACTCTGTGACTCCTCGCCCCTGTCTCCCCTGGTGGTGCCACTCCCCGTTTGTGAATTTTAGGTCTAGAAATGCGATGTGATGATTGTCTGTGTCTGTGTCTCTGTGCTGTTCACCATAGTATTTGTCTCGAACGCTGAGCAGCTTTGATTATGGAATTTTTTGAAGGCAGTGTTTCCTTACTAGAAATTATAGATTAGGTAATTGATCAAATCAGAAATATCTTGGGGCTGGGTAAAGCTACCGCCTGTGGTACTGACATCTCATGTGGGCACCTGATCCAGCTCCTTG
Source organism: Lepus europaeus (assembly GCF_033115175.1). Taxonomy (NCBI): domain Eukaryota; kingdom Metazoa; phylum Chordata; class Mammalia; order Lagomorpha; family Leporidae; genus Lepus; species Lepus europaeus. Next base: position 4,559,643 of record NC_084843.1, on the reverse strand, counting down.
CTAGTGGCCTGGGAAAGCAGCAGGAGATGGCCCAAGTGCTGGGGCCCCTGCACTCATGAGGGAGACCAGGAAGAAGCTGGGGGGAGGGGGCCGGAGCTGTGGTATAGTGGATGAAGCCACCGCCTGCGGCACTGGCATCCCATATGGGCATCTATCCAGATCCCGGCTGTTCTAATCCAGCTCTCTGCTATGGCCTGGGAAAGTAGTAGAAGATGGCCCAAGTGCTTGGGTCCCTGCACCTGCAAGGGAGACCCTGGAGCTCATGGTTCCTGGCTTCAGATTGACCCAGCTCAGGCCATTGTGTCCATTTAGGGAATGAAGCAACTGATGGAAGACCTTTCTGTCTGTCTTTCCCTCTCTCTGTCTGTAACTCCACCGCTCAAATAAATAAATAAATAAATCTTTAAAAAAAGAAGAAACTCCTGGTTCCTGGCTTTGGCCTGGCACAGCCTTGGGTATTGCAGCTGTTGGTGTGAGCCAGAGGATGGAAGATCTCTCTCTCTGTTACTCTGACTTCCAAATAAATAAGTAAACCTCTTTTAAAAAAAGAAAACTCTAGATACTATAGTTTTTAAAATATGCAATTAAAATAACGCAGATGCGAGGTGAGAAGCAGAGGGGCCGCGCCCTCAGGGAGCTCCGAATCCTTCCTGAGATGAGGCCGTGGGTGAACCTGCCTTTCCCAAGCCTGCCCTCTGGCATCGCACTTCTAAGTGAGTCTTGCACGTTGCTCCCTCTCCTGGGCCAGCTCCTGTCAAAACCCCTGCAGAGTATGCGTCGGCCCTCGGGTTTAGCAGTGCAGTTTGTGAAGACTTAGGGGCCGGCGCTGTACGATGGGCTAAGCTGCCACTTTCTGTGCAGGCCTCTCCCATCACAGGGCAGCTGAAGTCCCAGCTGCTCGCGGGCCCCTGCCTCCCGTATCAGAGACTCCACTGGAGTTGCTGGCTCCTGGCTTCAGCCTGTTCCAGCCCTGGCTATTGTAGGCATTTGGGGGAGAGAACCAACGGATGGAAGACCTTCCTTCCTTCCTTCCTTCCTTCCTTCCTTCCTTCCTTCCTTCCTTCCTTCCTTCCTTCCTTCCTTCCTTTCTTTCTTTCTTTCTCTCTTTCTTTCTTTCTCTTTCTTTCTTTCTCTTTCTTTCTTTCTCTCTCTCTCTCTCTCTCTCTCTCTCTTTCTTTCTTTCTTTCTTTTTTTGACAGGCAGAGTTAGACAGTGAGAGAGAGAGAGAGAAAGGTCTTCCTTCCATTGGTTCACCCCCCAAGTGGCCGCTACGGCTGGCACTGCACTGATCTGGAGCCAGGTGCTTCCTCCTGGGCCATCCTCCACTGCACTCCCGGGCCACAGCAGAGAGCTGGACTGGTAGAGGAGCAACAGGGACAGAATCTGGCACCCCAGCCGGGACTAGAACCCAGGGTGCCGGCGCCGCAGGCGGAGGATTAGCCTAGTGAGCCATGGCGCCGGCCGTCACTCTTTCAAAACAAACAAACAAACAAATAAATCTTGAAAAGCAATTCCAGCCTACAGACAGAAGCAGAGGTCCCTTTGGGAATGCAGTTTGTTCCTCCCCCTGAAGGAGCCGACACATTGGAGAGCGCCCCTGTGCGGGCTCCACGCACCCGCGTGTGCGAGTCTGGGTCCAGCAAGATCTGAAACGTCTGAGCCTCGTCCTGATTCTTAGGAAGTTTTGGATTTGAAGCCATTTTGAATTTCAGGTTTTTCAGATTAGGGGTGTCAACCACAACATTTATGACAATATTTCCAAATCTGAAAAGCTTTGGCATCTGAAACACTTCTGTTCCCAAGCATTTTAGATAAGGGTTACACAGCCTGTAGCACGGAATTGTTCAAACTTGATTTTTGCCCTGACCATTTTAAAAAGCAACTTTATTTCACTTAGCATTTTATAAAAAAAAACTACTTATTTGGAAGGCAGAGCAACAATGGGGAAGCGGTAGGGGTCAGATGAGAGACCTTCTGTCCGCTGGTTCACTTCCCAAATGCCTGCAAAAGCCAGGGCTGGTGCCGGGGTGAAACAGAGCCTGCAGTTCCATCAGAGTCCCACAAGGGTGACAAGGACCAAGCACTGGCGCCGTCACCTGCGGCCCCCAGGGTGGGCATTAGCCGGAAGCCAGAATTGGAAGCAGAACCAGGACTTGAACTCAGGGACTTCCGTTCTCACTCCAAGCAGCATCAACCCCACTGCACCAGACGTTCTGCTCCCTCTTGAAACAACGTCTTCCTGTCACCAAGCAGACTTGGACCTGAGGACCACATTGTAGGCAAGTCCTGAGAAATGAGTGATGGGGTTAAAACAATTCTGACTCCTTTAGAATATCAGTTTGAGTTGTTGAGAAAACTAACCAAGCAAAATTATCCACACATTTGTGATGGCTATTTCTTTAACCTCTTTTTTTTTTTTTTTTTTGACAGGCAGAGTTAGACAGTGAGAGAGAGAGAGAGGTTGGTTCACTCCCTTTAATGGCCGCTGCAGCATGCGCTGCGCTGATCTGAAGCCAGGTGCTTCCTCTTGGTCTCCCATGGGGTGCAGGGCCCAAGCACTTGGGCCATCCTCCACTGCACTCCCGGGCCACAGCAGAGAGCTGGCCTGGAAGAGAGGCAACCGGGATAGAATCTGGCACCCCAACTGGGACTAGAACCCAGGGTACTGGCGCCGCAGGCAGAGGATTAGCCTAGTGAGCCGTGGCACCGGCCTGTGATGGCTATTTTTAAAAGCTAAGTACGGGCAGGTCCCTGCCACCCACATGGGAGACCTGGATTGAATTTCCATCTCCCAGCTTCAGCCTGGCCCCACAAGTCCCAGGCTGTTGTGAGCAGGTGGAAGATCAAGCGTCTCTTTCTCTCCCTACCGCTCGCTCTCTCCGCTCGCTCTCTCCGCTCTCTCTCTCTCTCACTCTCTCTCTCTCTTTCTCTGCCTTTCAAAGAAGTAAAAAGAAAATATTTCAAGAGGCCGGCGCCGTGGCTTAACAGGCTAATCCTCCGCCTTGCGGCGCCAGTACACCAGGTTCTAGTCCCGGTTGGGGAGCCGGATTCTGTCCCGGTTGCTCCTCTTCCAGGCCAGCTCTCTGCTATGGCCAGGAGTGCAGTGGAGGATGGCCCAAGTCCTTGGGCCCTGCACCCCATGGGAGACCAGGAGAAGCACCTGGCTCCTGGCTTCGGATCAGCGCGATGCGCCAGCCGCAGCGGCCATTGGAGGGTGAACTAACGGCAAAAAGGAAGACCTTTCTCTCTGTCTCTCTCTCTATCCACTCTGCCTGTAAAAAAAAAAAAAGAAAGAAAATATTTCAAGAATCATTTTGATCTTTGCTGTCACATTAAAAAAAAAATTCTTTCCAGGCGCAGTTATTGTGCACAGCAATTGAGTTGCTACATTAGGGTATTTGCATCTCGTGTCAGAGTGCAACAGACACTGGCCCAAGTGCTTGGGCCCCTGTCTTGCACTTGGGAGACCTGGATGGGAGTTCTGAGCTCCTGCCTCAGCCTGGCCCAGTCCTAGCTGTTGTGGGCGTTTGGGGAATAAAGCAGTGGAGGATGGAAGATTCTCTCTCTGTGTGTCTCTCTGTCTCTCTGTCTCTCTCTCTCACACACACACACACACACACACACACAAACCTACCTTTCAAGTAGATGAAAAATAAATGCATAAGCATTTTTTAAAATGTTTTTTTCCAAAGCAAAGTTGCATTACATGACAATGCTGACTGCATTTCAGAAATAGCGACTTCCTTTTTACCCATTATTTGGTGCTTGTGTGTGCTTGAAGGGATATGTGGTCCTGCGATGCGCTCCTCACAGAATCAGAAAATGCGTTTCCATTAGGAGACAGAGAGCCTTTGATGCCAGCAGCCCCGTGTCTGTGTTGGGCTCGGCTGCTGCCCCCTGCCTTGTCCTCTCCCCCAGGTCCCTTCTCGGTGTCTCTCATGGCCCCTCCACACCTTGTCATTCCAAAGCTCTCATTTCAGGTGGGAGTGTTCTGGATGCTTCTGCAGACTTTTTTCTCTCAACAAAGGATGGGTTTGCTGAATCTGTAGCTGCCCTTTGTGGAGGGACCACTTTGCCACGTGGACTTGATTGGCCAACATGGTTTTCATTCCTACTCCCCTCCCCCATCTCCAAAAGGCTGCAGAATGGCTCCTTCGCATTCGCTGCAGCTCTGTCTGTGAAGGTTTTCTGCTTTTTAAATTCACCTGTGGAGAATGTTTTCACTTAAAAAAAGAACACAAGGGTACTAGAAAAATTGTGTAGAAATGGAGTGAAGTGATGAATTTACTTTGGCTCAAACATTTTTCAAATACCGACAGGGAGTGTAGGGTGAGGGCGTCTTAAACCCTAGGCCAAGCACCGGTCCAGTTCTGCCTCTTTTGATAATCTAACAGGAACATCTCTGCAGCTTCCCTCTGCCGGTCCATTCCCCAGACGGCTCTGACAGCCAGGGCTGGGTCTGGCCGAAGCCAGGAGTTGAGCACATACCCCCAGTCTGCCTTGTGGGTGGTGTGACTTCAGCCATCACCTGCTGCCTCTGGGGGTCTGCATTTGCAGAGGCATGGAGCCAGGACTGGAGCCCTGCCTGGGCTGGGACACCTTAAGCCCTAGGCCAAATGCCTGTGCAGCGTCTTAGTTTTGACAGGGTAGCAGGGCATCCCTCTGACCCCTCAGGTACAGATGTAAGTGTTTTGCTTCTCCTTCCAGAATATTCCTGAAGCATCCCTCATGCTTTATAAGCAGAAAGCTAGGGTTTCCCTTAGCTTTTCAGAACAGAGTTTTCAGGGTTCATTATCTTTGCTGCGGGTGCACTTGTGTGTTCCTCCTGGTGGAAGATGATTTTAGGACACGTCCAGGCACTCAGCGTTGGGCAACACTCTAGACAGGCAGGATCTTAGCTGGAGAAACGAGGGATGGTTTGTCTTTAATTCGGAGCCATAAGATTTTCTAATGCTTTGGAAGGATTGCATCCCTGGGATGTTGCTGGAGAAGACGTGATGTATTCTTGGTGGAGTGCTTTTGTGTGCCACTGAGGTGAGCTAGAATTTGCATGGTTTGGGCTCCCGTGTCGGGTGTTTTCAGACTTCTTGGCATGTTTCGCATGAGAGGCTGTAGGATCAGGTAACACCAAGCTGGACAGAGTGGACAGTGTTTCCTTCCAGCAGTCTTCCCTTCAGTACTTCATTTTTAAAATTTTTTAAAAATATGTATTTATTTGAAAGGGTATAGATGGCAATTGAGAGACAGAGAGGTCTTCCATCCGCTAGTTCACTCCCCAAATGGCTGCAATGACCCATGCTGGGCCGGGCCTAAGCCAGGAGCCGGCAGCTTCTTCCAGGTCTCCCACCTGGGTGCTAGGTGCCCAAGCACTTGGGCCGTCTTCTGTGTTCTCCCGGGCGCATTAGCAGGGAGCCGGTTAGGAAGTGGAGCAGCCGGGACTTGAACCGGCACCCACGTGGAATGCCAGTGCTGCTGGCAGCAGCTTTACCTGCTTCGCCACAAGTGCTGCCAGAACCGTGGGTACTTGAGTGCACAGTAGGAGCTGGCAGTGTGTCCCCAACTTTCCTCCCCAGCATTTTAATCGTTGATTTATTTCTCTTGGGGCCTGGTGAGCAGCGTTCCAGGGCAGGCACTGGAGGAACCTGCCCCGTGGGGTGTATGATGGGCGGAGCTGCACCTGTCCCCTTGTAATGGCTTCCCCAACCCCAGCTGAGCAGTCATGTTTGCCAGCAGCACTTCTGCTTTTATTTTTCATTTTCAAATAAAAATAGATCAAGTCTACAAGAGAATAAACAGAATCAGTGGGTATGGTTTGAACACAAAACTAGACTGAGCCATGGGCCCCTCCCAGCTCAGGCGCCCAGGAGACGACTCCTCCATTGCCAGAGCCCCCTTGCTCTGTCTGGTTCTTGCTGTTCCTCTTCCTGGTGGGTCTGCCCAGGATTGGGCTTCACCACCCCCTGGCTTTTCCTTTGAGTTTTGTTGCGTGTTTCTGTACCGCTTGACAACGTATGTTTAGGTTTTGCCTACTTTTACCCCTGATGTAAGTGCAGTCATGTGCCACCTGTTTACCTGTGACCTGCTTTTTAACTTCCATCATTATGGTGTTGCAGTGTGTCCGTGTTGCTGGGTGCAGGTGCGACCCACTGATTTCTTTATGGCTCAACAGTCGTAGGAATACTCGAGTACCCTCTCTGGATGGATGTCTGAGGCAAGTCTGACATTCTTATGGGAACACTGCGATCCGTCCAAACAGTCCTGGGCCCACCTGTGTGACAGTTCCTCCTCTAGGTTCTGACCCCTTAGCGCAATTGCCAGGTCACTGTCTCCCTAAGGCAAATGCGTATCTCAGGCACAGAGGGCTCCCCGGTCCTTCCTAAGGCCCCAGACTTCCGTAGCTATGTTCTGTCGCCGTTTCTCTTAGTTTCCCTGGACTAATGGGGACTGTGAGAACCCTGTCTCACTTTTATAGTTCCTGCGATAGAGAAGACGGCTTTGATAATGCTGTGTGATCCGGGGGCACTTTTTGTAACCGAAGCCCCATTCAGCGGCTTAAAATATGCTCACACAAGGTTTATTTTAAGAAACGGAAGTAAAGAAGGGGAAGGAAGTCCCTTCCTACATGTGGGATGAATCATGAACATTTTCAGAATAGTCACAGCCCAACTTTAGTGCCGTAGAACAAACAAAATTCCCTGGAAAACCAACATTGACAATAATATCAACATAATTCTTGCAGTAGGAGCAAGATGCTGGTACCTTGTGCAGTAGGATGCTGGTACCTGTGCAGTAGGATGCTGGTACCTTGTGCAGTACGAACAAGATGCTGGTACCGTCTGCCCAAAGAGCTGTGCCATTCTGTTCAGGTGTGGCCCTGCGTGTTCACTTGTGTCTCTGTGCTGAATTGTCTCACTGTCCTTTCCACGCGTGGGGGCGTGGCTCCCAGCCAGTGTGTCTTGGCTTTGGCTGCGAGTTGACTCACAGGGATTGAGTGTGAAGAAACCCCACTTCCTGCAGAGTTCTAGAGGGGCCCGACTGGGATTCATGAGTGAAATCGGTTTCTAGAAACTGTGCTGTCTGCCACATCTTTGGGCTGCATCCAGAACAACAAAACCCAAAAACTCCTCTTCGGTGTCAGTTCCTTCTGAGCCACTGGAGAGCCGTTGGAGAAGGTCTCAGTCGTTATGCCCAGGAACTTCAAAAAGTCCAGAAAAGGGAAATTAAGAGAGAAGTTTATTTTGGTGCCAAACATTTTAGAAACCCATGCCTAGTTTTTTGGTAACATCCATTTTCCGCAGACCCCATCATATGCATAAATTTCAATTTTGTGCACCTGAGTGAACTTTCCTTTTAATCCCATTTTTCCATGGACTGTTTGAATACCCCTCCCCAGAGGCCCCTGGTTACCCACGTTAGGGACAAGCAATCTAGGGAGCAGCTTTCTGTGAGCTTTCCCTACGGGGCTTGGGCAGGATGGATCGTTTGCGAGGAAAAAGAACAAACAAGTCTTTGGAACTGATGATGAAGTGCTGGTGGGCCTGCCTGAGGGGCAGAGAAGGTGGGGTCGTGCCCGTGCCGGGCAGGTGCTTGTCAGGCCGGTGTCTGACAAGCCTCCTCGTCCTGCCTTGAGACCGAGGCCAGGACGCTTGCTCTTGAGACAGCCGGGCATCTCCGTCAGCACAGGCCAAGGCCCAGCAGTGGCTCTGCTTTGCTAGGGGCCAGCGCAGGACGCAGGTGCTCCCGGCTAGGACTGCTTCTTTTCTGCGCACCCTAGCCACTGCCCGTGTCCCCTGCACACTGCCATGCAGAGACCATGTGACTGTCCACTGGGGTTTCCTTTCACACGGCTCCCACTTCATTCACACCCATTTACTCGCACCCATCCAATGCAAGTGCCCCTGGCATCATTTTTCTTCTCCGCCACTTTGGATTGCCTGATTTTGGGGTGAGGACTTGGCATAGCAGGTTAAGATGCTGTTGGAGGTGCCCATGCCCCGTGTCAGAATGCCGGGGTTCTGATCTCTGCTCTACTTCCATCCCAGTTAGCTCATGCACACCATGGGAGGCAGTAGGGGACGGCTCAGTACCAGAGTCCGTGCTGTCACATGGGTACCTGCGCTGAGCTGTGGGCTTCTGGATTTAGCCTGTCCTGCCTCTGGGTTTTGCAGGCATTTGGGGAATGAACCAGTAGATGGAAGACCTCGCTCTTGCTCTCTCGCTCTCGCTCTCTCTCTCTCTCTCTCTCTCTCTCCACATTACTTCCATTTAACTGCATAGCATAAAATGCTTAAGGAGTCTTACTCTGGGTTTTCTTTCATTAGTGATACTGTGTATTGATTATAAATCTCATAAATTGGGGACACAGTAACTGCTGGAAACCAGAGGGGTGAGACACCTGCGGTGTGTCTTCTCCGTGTGTCTGGTGCAATGTGCTTAGGGGACTTTCAGCATCTGAGAAGTTTAAATCCCACTCTTAGAAAGAAAATAGGAAAGGGGCTGTGGCGTAGTGGGTAAAGCCACCACCTGCAGAGCCAGCATCCTGTATGGGTGCCAGTTTGAGTCATGGCTGCTCCATTTCCCATCCAGCTCTCTGCTATGGCCTGGGAAAGCAGTGGCAGATGGCCCACGTCCCTGGGCCCTGAGACCCAAAGAAGCTCCTGGCTCCTGGCTTCAGATTGGCACAGCTCTGGCCATTGCAGCCAACTGGGGAGTGAACTAGCAGATGGAAGACCTCTCTCTCTCTGCCTCTCCTTCTCTCTGGTACTCTGTGTCATCCCCATGCCCAGAGCCTTCCCTGGTATTCTGGGTCACCCGCAACCCTGGGGCCTTCCCTGGTCCTCTGTCACCCTGTCCCCAGAGCCTCCCTGGTCCTCTGTGTCACCCCATGCCCAGAGCCTTCCCTGGTCCTCTGCGTCACCCTGTCCCTGCGGCCTTCCCTGGTCCTCTGTGTCACCCTGTCCCCAGAACCTTCCCTGGTCCTCTGTGTCACCCCAGTCCCCGGGGCCTTCCCTGGTCCTCTGTGTCACCCCCGTCCCTGGGGCCTTCCCTGGTCCTCTGTCACCCTGTCCCCAGAGCCTTCCCTGGTCCTCTTGTCACCCCCATCCCTGGAGCCTTCCCTGGTCCTCTGTGTCACCCTGTCCCCAGAGCCTCCCTGGTCCTCTGTGTCACCCCCGTCCCCGGGGCCTTCCCTGGCCCTCTGTGTCACCCTGTCCCCAGAGCCTTCCCTGGTCCTCTGTGTCACCCCCGTCCCCAGAGCCTTCCCTGGTCCTCTGTGTCACCCTGTCCTCAGAGCCTCCCTGGTCCTCTGTGTCACCCCTGTCCCCGGGGCCTTCCCTGGTCCTCTGTGTCACCCCGTCCCCGGAGCCTTCCCTGGTCCTCTGTCCCCACCGTCCCCGGAGCCTTCCCTGGTCCTCTGTCACCCCCGTCCCTGGGGCCTTCCCTGGTCCTCTGTCACCCTGTCCCCAGAGCCTCCCTGGTCCTCTGTGTCACCCCCGTCCCCGGGGCCTTCCCTGGTCCTCTGTGTCACCCCCGTCCCTGGGGCCTTCCCTGGTCCTCTGTGTCACCCTGTCCCCAGAGCCTTCCCTGGTCCTCTGTGTCACCCCTATCCCTGGAGTCTTCCCTGGTCCTCTGTCACCCCCATCCCTGGAGTCTTCCCTGGTCCTCTGTGTCACCCTGTCCCCAGAGCCTTCCCTGGTCCTCTGTGTCACCCCCGTCCCTGGGGCCTTCCCTGGTCCTCTGTGTCACCCTGTCCCTGGAGTCTTCCCTGGTGCTCTGTGTCACTCCCGTCCCTGGAGTCTTCCCTGGTCCTCTGTCACCCCCATCCCTGGAGCCTTCCCTGGTCCTCTGTGTCACCCTGTCCCCAGAGCCTCCCTGGTCCTCTGTCACCCCCATCCCTGGAGCCTTCCCTGGTCCTCTGTGTCACCCTGTCCCCAGAGCCTCCCTGGTCCTCTGTGTCACCCCCATCCCTGGAGTCTTCCCTGGTCCTCTGTGTCACCCTGTCCCCAGAGCCTCCCTGGTCCTCTGTCACCCCCATCCCTGGAGCCTTCCCTGGTCCTCTGTGTCACCCTGTCCCCAGAGCCTCCCTGGTCCTCTGTGTCACCCCCATCCCTGGAGTCTTCCCTGGTCCTCTGTCACCCCCGTCCCCGGGGCCTTCCCTGGTCCTCTGTGTCACCCCCGTCCCTGGGGCCTTCCCTGGTCCTCTGTCACCCCCGTCCCTGGAGTCTTCCCTGGTCCTCTGTGTCACCCCCGTCCCTAGCCTGCTGTGCTCCTTGGTAACCAGCATGGCCCAGCCTGCACCTGGGGAGCTGTGCCCGTCTCTGACCACTGACTCTCATTTGCGCGTCACTGCGTGCTTGCCCTATGACGCAGGTTCTCAAGCCTTGACTGTCGTCACAGCCTCTTTCAGCCCTTGCACAGTCTTTGGCACAGAGGAGGGGTTCCAAATAAACCCCGAGAGCCTTAAGGGGAAAATTGCAGAAAAAGTGTTCAAAGATTTCGTCTGATGGATTGTTCTGTCCGCTGAAACTTGACCTGGAGAGACCAGTGTGGGTCTTCCCGGGTCACTGGGCAGTTGTGTCTCCTGATGTGATGTTGAAATGTACGAGAGTTTGAAGTCCGGAGAGAGAGGGTGGAGAGGAATCGGGAAGAGGCAGACACAGCGGGAGAGGAGGAGGGGCATGACTGGGGGGCTGGGCCTGCTCCTCACAGCAGCTTCAGCACTGAGTGCTGAGAACCTGCAGGGCAGCCACATTGAGCGAGAAGATTGTAGGACGCCCAGTTGCGTCTAAATTTCAGCTTAAAAGCATCAGTAACTTTTAATGGCAGTACAGGCCGTGCGCTCTTTGGGACATCCTTAGTCTAGAAAAAATCGTTGCTTATCTGAAATTCACCTTAACTGAGTGTCCTGCCATAGCCAGCAGCTCCAGCTCCAGAGGGAAGGAGGCGTTCTGTGGGTGCAGCCAAGAGATGGGTGAAGATTGGGGTGGAGGAGCAGCCGGGGCCCCGGTCCCATTCCCTGGTGTAGACGGGCAGAGGGAGGATTACAGAAAAGCTGTGGGTTTCATTTCCGCCTGCAAACAATTTCTTGCGTTTTGTTTGTCTTGACTTCTGTTTTCATTTGTTCTCCTATAATATTCGTAAACTCATTTCCCAGGTAAGTGCCCCTCAGTGCCCTCCACTTCACAGGCGCCCTGGAGGAGCAGGGCCCTCCTTGGCCTGGGGGTAGCAGCCTAGCAGCCTAATGTGGGTTTCATTAGGATGACAGAGTGCTCCCCAGCCCAGGTGTGTTGGCTACGAGCAAGCGGTACCCCTGTTAAAATCACTTGGATTTGTCAGGTATACACAAACCACCAAGAAATGTGAGTGGAAATTATTCATTTTTCAACTTGCTTTGGAGGGTCTGAGAAAATCAAGTCAGAGTCACTGAAACACCGTTGAGCTGGTCGAGGGCGAGGCCGTGGTCCAAGGCGAGGGGACATTGTCAGAACGAAGCAGCGTTTCACACTCGGCTGTTGTTCAAATGTTCTTTAAAGGAATTGAAACCGGAAATGGCAGAAAATGCATCACGGGTCTGACTGACGTCGCAAAGATGAGTTGGCGCGACCCACAGGCAAACAAATAAAGCTAGACTGGTCCTATTTTCAGCTCAGCTGTGTCTGCTAACACTGACCCCTGGTAGTGCCGCATATTTGTAATGAGCTTAGGGAAGAGGTGACTGAAGTAAAATGAAGCCATGGAGTGGTCCCCATCTGACTGCCCTCCCTACGGGGAGGGAGGAGACACCAGGGCCGTGTGCTTGTGCAGAGGGGGTTACCATGGCTGGAGGTGGCAATGGGGCTGCTGTCTGTGAGCCAAGAAGAGACCTCGCAAGAAACCAACGCTGGGGGCGCCTTGAACTTGGACTCGTATGCTCAAGACAGAAAATGCCATTTGGTTGCTTCAGCGACCGAGGGTGTGCTGTGTGGTTATGCAGCCTGAGCACACGTATGTCGCAGTCCTGTGTCAAGATGCTGATGCTCGCGTGCATGACGTCCCTGTGTCACGTGTCGGGTTTGGAAGGATGCACGTGGGTTGACTCGTGCCTCTTCTGTGCCTCCTGCCTGGCCACCCGTTGCCCTTGAGGTTTCCCCGCGGCATCGGCTACTTTCATTCTTGGATTTGCTGCTCCAGTGCTCACGGCAAAGCATGTAGGTGGTTGCAAGTACGGAGTCCCAAGAGTGCACAGCCTCCAGTGTGCCTCATTTGACCTGTCCCCGGGAACTGCAGCTCACCGACACCTCTCAGCGGACGCCATGTCGCGGGGAGGGCTCTCAGCATGTGGCTCGCCATGACCTCGGGTGTGGAGCCGGCACCCTATGGCTGCTCTGTCCTTGTGTGGGTTTTCTGTAGTTATTTCCTTGATTTAATATAGAGCTTTGTGCATTGCAATGAAAGAATATTGAAGTGAGACCCGCGCTGTGGGGCCGCGAGTTAAGCTGCCTCTGGCTATGGTGCCGTCCCATACTGGAGTGCTGTTGGAGTCCCGGCTGCTCCATTTCCAGTCCAGCTCCCTGCTAATGTGCCTGGGGAAGCAGCAGAAGACGGCCCAAGTCCTTGGGCCCTGCAGCCATGTGGGAGGTCAGAATGGAGTTCTGGCTCCTGGCTTCCACCTGGCCCTGACGTCTGGGGAGTAAAGCAGGGGGTGGAAGATCTTCCTCTCCCCTCTCCCGTTTCCCTCTCTCTCCTTTTCTCTCTTTATTGATCTCTAGGCTTTCAAATAAATCTTTTAAAAACAAATGTTGATGCTCAGCTTGGTGGGGGGGAGCCTCCTTGGGGCTCAGTTTTTCCATTCTCAACAGGGATCAAGGCGTTCGCCTCACTCCAGTGTCCGTGTGTGAACCCGCCTGCCGCGCCGGCACACTCTGACGGGCTGTTTATTCAAAGTCGTCTGGGAGACGCAGTTTCAGGAGCGTCCTTCAGGGTTCCTTCGTCTCTGGTCTTTGGACTTGGGAGCAGGGAGGGCAGGCGCTGTGGCTGTGTCGGGGAGCAGAGGCTGCACAGGGCACACGTTCTACACTCTCAATGCCCAGCGTGTCCTTGAGTCAGGACTTGTGCTGCCCAGGGACCCGTCCAGCAGCCTCGTTCTCCATCCATCGCTCACAGCTGTGTCCTCTCTCCCATGACAAGTGTGTGGAGCCGCACGAGTCTCTGGCACGCCCACTCGGGCTGTGCTTTTGAAGTTAGTGGCCGTAATTTTGTACAAACCCACTCTGCACCCCCTCTGGAGCCAGCCCTGTTGCTTCTGCTTTTAAAAAAGATAAGAAGCTTTAGATGTACAGAAAAGTTGTGGAGGCCTTGCGCCCCGCCCCTGTGTGCCCGGCGCCAGGCTGCCCTGCCGTTGCTCCCTTGCATCCCAGCCGTACCCTCGTCACAACTGAGACCTCAACACGGGAACCTCTCGGAGTTCTTCAGGAGGTCCGACGGCTCTGTTTTAATGATCCCTACAGAAATTGGAATGATACCAGTCAGCATCTTTCCAGGATCTTGTGAGATTGTATTTTAGGAATGTATACCAAAGCAAATTAACTAGTAAGTTGTGTGCACGTGTTGTTCAGAAAGTTAAAAATCAATTAGTCCCATCAAAATGGTCTGTTCATGCCTTTAAACAACATGGTGTTATTTACCTCGGGATTTTCTCGAGTTTAATAATTCCATTTTGTGTATGTTCTTCATCTGGTAGAATATTAATTGTGTTCGTCTCCGAGGGCGCAGCGAGAACATGGAGAGCGCCGTTGTGTGCTCCTAACGAGCGCTTTGTCCTGTGGGGGGGATGTTCATCTGTAGAGAGAGGCGGCGAGTTCACAAATGGCGTTTCCGGTGGCATCGGGGCCATTGTCTGCAGCACCTCGTTTAGCTTTCGCTGTCTCCTGGGAACCCAGGAACTCTTAGCTGAGTGTGAGAATCCAGGTGGAGCTTGGTTTCTGCATCTCCAAAGCGGGAGGAGGAAGTGGCCCGGTGCCCGCCTGTGCTGCTCGGGGAGCAGTGCCGTGTTAGCTGCGACTTTGTTTCCCGCTGCCCGGTCCATCGAACTAAGGGAGCTGATAGGAAGAGGTTGCCCTCTCCTTGGCTGTGTGTCTGGAACCGTGTTTGGGCTTATGTAGGTGTGCTCCTTCTTGACAATTCACGGATGTGGGGCAGGCGTTTAAGTTCATGGGTAAGACGCTAGTTCAGATGCTCGTGTCCCATGTTGGGATACTGGGGCTGGAGCTCCGGCTCGCCTCCTCCAGCTCCCCTCTAACGCACACCCTGGGGGCAGCAGTGGTGGTCAAGCGGTTGAGTTCCTGCCTCACTTGGTAGAACTGGAGGGAGGACCAGGTTCCTGGCCTCAGCCCAGCCAAGTCCCAGCTGTTGTGGGCATTTGGGGAGTGAATCAGCTGATGGGAGATTGATCTCTCTTTCATTTTTAAAAAATCATTTATGTGTTTTCTATCTCAGTTATTTAATAACTCAGTTATTTAACTATATCCAGAAAAAAAAAAAACTCTGGACCGTGTTCTTTAAGATGAAGCCAGACCATTTAGAAATACTATCATTTAAATACACGTGTGTAATACACACACACACACACACGTATTAACCATGTCTTAAATTATTCAAGTGCAGATTTGAACAGGAGTTTTGCAGAAAGGGCACGGGGAAATGCCTGCAATATAAATTCTGTTAAACATTCAAGTATGTTTTAATGAATCTGAACATGTTATCTAGACTGTTGGAATAAAGGAAAATTATACTTAATAATGAAACTTGAAGCAGTTATCAAAAAATCACCATTTATATAAACTTTGCCATCTATACTTTTAGGTAAGTGATCATACATATGTAAAATATATTTTTAGAATGTATCCTGAAATTCGCATTTTTCTGCCAGTTAACTATGTTCTCTTCCCGTGGGTAAATCTGAGTTAGAGAGGTCTGGATGTCACACAATATGTGTCAAAAATATAGAAACCCGTTTATGGAAAGAAGAACAAGAATTGTGATTTGTTACTAAGGCTCGTGGAATTGAATTTTCTAAGCACTAAACAGACAGTTTTTTGATAACTGTGCGTTCCATTACTCAAGGCAGAAAATACACGTTTGAGTCAGGGAGGCCCAGAGCTCTTCAGCGCGGCAGGTGCAGGCCATGTGTGCAGGGGCTTCCCTGTCCAAGGGCAGGAGGGAGGGCCGGACTCAGGGCGTCACCCCTGATCCCCTGGTCTGTGAGTCTTGCTGTTTCTTTCTCTCACTCTAGGTCCCAGAGCAATGCCCCCATGGGATGCAACAGAACTCCTTCACTCTGCTCACTCTTCACACCGGGTGCTCCAGACTGGGAGTGACCCATGGAAGAGCCCTGTTAGTTCTGCCTCATTAACTGCACATCCGTGGGAGGATTCCCGGCTCAGGAGTTGGGGCTGCTTTGGCCGTTAGCACTTTGCATCCCAGCCGTTGGGTACAGAGCTTAGGGCTCACGGGTGCCCTTTCCCCTTTTCACTCCGGGTTGCAGGCGTGGGATTTGTGTGGAGTGTGAAAATGGCGCGTCAAGTGAGAGGTGGGTTTTGTAAGAGTTTGTTCCCAGGAGATGCTCATTTCTAAGTGACTGCCAGGGTCATTGTAGTGCCCCATCTGGCAGGTGTCTCTCCCCGTGCTGATGAGGGCGCTGGAGTCATGGACGGAGATTAAATTTGCAGCTTGAATGTGTGTGAGGCACAGGAAATGTAAAGGCAAATAGACTTCACCTGCCTAACGGGATTTCTTGGCACCTGAGCAAGGGTCAAACACAGGGCAGAAGGGGCTGTTGCCGCCAGTCGGAACATAGGTGTGCCAGGCCCCCAGAGCGCAGGCCATCACACGCTGGGAGCTGGGGGCCCGCCTACTTGTCTCAGGACCATGTTCCGCCCCTCCCAGCCCACATGAAGGGGCCTGTGGGGCTCCCGGCTCTCAGCTCAGGCGCCTTTCCCCTGGTGATTACTCGGCACTTCTGCCGGGTCAGCCCTGGGTCCCCTCTGTCTCCACCTTCACCTGTTGAGGCACCCTCTGCAGAAGCAGGACACCCATCCTGGGCCTGTCCCATTGCATGCACTTTCCCCCTTGATGGGTCATTTCTCAGTAGACAGGGGTGGGAGCTAGGGGTGCATTTCGTTCATAGCCCACCCTCTGGGCCCCAACAGGCGGAGGTGAAGAAATGGATGGGTGCTTGCTCTGAGACCCCAGTTTAGGGTAAAGCCCACCCCCGTACCACCCTTGCCTCCTCAGGGTACCCTGCAGCCCCCACCTCTGCTCTGAGGATTGATGCCGACCAGGCCTCTGCACCTGCTGCTGCTTGTCATTCACACTGTTGCCCGAGCTTCTGTCCTGGCCCGATTCTTTGTGTGAAGACTTATAGGCAGCTGTTTTTTGTCAAGGCAGGGTTGGAGTTTGCTTTGAAAACCCTGACACAGAGAGAGCTCTGGTTAGAGAAACGCCAGGCGGACTCTGCTGTGTCTGTGAGCGCCTCTCTGCAAACCCCACCACGGAGGTATTTGGAAAAAAAGAAGTCAGCGCCATTAGGCTCAACAAAGTTTGGGTACACTCAGTGTCTCCGAACACACATTTTAAGTTAATTGTAAAACATTCTTTGATGCATGAATTCTCTGGAATAGTGCCGTTTAGCTGTAGGCTTGAGGATCTTAAAGACTAGAAATGAAATCTTAACTTCATCAAAGATTGAGAGAATCCTCCTTTAGAGACATGGCAGAATAACTCATGTTCCTTTCCACTTGTTTCTACCAGGCCCTCTTGCCTTTGCCTTTGAACAATCTTTAAAACCAGCTGAGGGCTGAGTGAGCCATCCGGTGAGCTGTGTCAGGGCTGTTTGGTGAGGGTCCCTTCCAGGCACGAGGGAGCCACCAGCATGCAGCAAAGATCGCTGTCCTCATGGACTTTATGTTCTAGCGAGGAGAGAGGGTACACGGTGCTCCAGGAAGAAAGAGCGTGTCTTCTGTCTGAAGGTGGCCGACGTGTGGAGAAGGCAGGAGGAGGGCCTCGGGTGCGTGGGGCCTGGGGATGTGTTAGAACTTGACGTGGAAGGCAGCAGGCAAAGCCTGGGAAAACAGGACCCGGATCCAGGTCCTCGTCCAGGGGAGGAATCTTCACAGAGGGGAGGGAGAGCAAGGTCAAGAACCGGGTGCTGGACAGGGTGGAGGAGCCGTGACTGGGACGGAGGCAGAGTCAGGGACGTGTTGGGCAGGGGTGCAGCGAGTCTCAGATGCACAGATGGCCGTGTAGGCCTGTGCTCGGTCAGCATTGGCACTCTGACCACCTGTGTCTGTGAGAAGGGTGTCACCTCGCCTACCTGTCTTTCCCTGAGGTTCTGAGCCTTTGAAGTTAATGTCTCCTATGGATCCTGTTTCTACGTAAGTGATCGACCCAGATGACACCAAAGCAGCTGATTGAAATTCAACACAAGTCCGCTTCATTTCATTATCCCTTTTGCGCCTTGTTTAGAGAGGAACTAGCATTACATTTTGTAAACTTTTAACTGTGTAGCAGATAATTAGCTTGTGAAAAACATACTCAATTTTGCAAACAAGTAGTGATTCTGGGAAGTAATTAAAATTAGTCGTTATGCTACCACGCTGTGGGTTTACCTTCCACTGCAGGCTGTTAAGATCTTGTCTAAGCAAGATTAATAAAAAAAATAAAAAATCTTGACTGAACATCTGTTGCGAAGTGACTTCCAATTTGCGTCTTCTCCACATGACATGTGATTAGCATCTTGGGTTCAGGTAACGGGAAGCAGAGTTGATTTGTCATGGTCTCTTAAATTATGTGTAAGGCAATTAACTGAAATGTCCACGATCGTCATAAGTAAAAAAATCAACCTCTAAAATGTATTGGAACTTCAAGAAGCTTGTGGAGAAGTGAAAGTGAAACATCAGGTTATTTTGTTGCAAAAGGATCTTGAAATCGAAGCTTTTTTTCATGAACTTTATGAAGATCTGTCATAAATGACTTTTGTACAAGGAGATGATTTCAATAAACCAATGTTTTCTATTCGTACTTAAAATTCTGATGGTCACCAGAACGAACAATGCTACAGCCCCATTTGCTAATTATACTCTGCATCTCTAAACTGAGATAAGTTTATAGAACGGCCTCTTGTGATGTATTTCAAAATACATGTCATGCATTTCAAAATAATAAGCTGAGATCTGGGTATATGAGCAATTTTGATATAACAGTGGACACATTGCCATGTATTAAATACATATCCCCTTATGTTTTGTATTGAACAAACATGTAAGAAATTATTTTTTTCACAAATCGTGCTATGGAAACTTCACAGCTACACCCCAAGTGTGTGACTGTGAACTTAATCCAGCACCACACGGTCTTCCTGGGATGCCAGTCAATGTCTAAACTCCACTGCCAGTAAATGCCCTGTCAGTTGGTTCCAATAGAATGTGGGGGTCATGGGGGCTGCAGGGACGGTGCCTGAACACAGTGGGCCTTCCTCAGTGCTTAAGGCAATAAAAAATGTTGATTTGGGGGCCAGCACTATGGCATAGCAGGTTAAGCCAGCACCTGCAGTGCCAGCATCCCATATGGGTGTTGGTTGGAGTCTAGGTTCCTCCACTTCTGATCTTGCTCCCTGCTAATGCACCTTGGAAGGCAGCAGAAGGTGGGCTAAGTGCTGGGGCCCTTACACCTACGTAGCAGGTGGCTCCTGGCTCTGGCCTGGCCCAGCCCTGGCCTTTGCTGCCATTTGGGGAGTGAACCAGCACATGGAAGATCTCTTTCTGTGTCTCTACCTCTCTCTGTAACTCTGCCTTTCACAATAAATGAAACAAAGATTGATTTTCTATTTTATTTTTATTATACCTTGACCTTATATAGTTAAGTTATGAGAATTCTGTTGGGTGTGGGAAAACCGTTCCAGCCCTAGTAGCAAGAGTTTGAAAGCATCCGTATTATGTGCTGGGGCTGATCTTTATCGTTGGCTCACTTGTTCTTCTGCTGCTCAATGCTGATTTTGTAATAATATCCCTGACATATTTGCTAGGCTGATGTTGGTATAGCTGAACCATGGTTAACTGTGCTTTCTGGACTTAAACCAGCATCCAAAGTGATGGCTCCGAGTGTCCATTTTTCCTAATTATTATGGGAAAGCGGTCATCTAACGAAGTGTTAAACGTGATCCAAGGCAGCACAACAGTGGATGAGTTAATGATGAGACTCGTGGCTGCGATGGAGATCTTCAGAGCCCGGCAACAGGAAGCCATAAAGGACGAGGATGCACGTGAAGCCAGAGAACATGGTAAAGGAGAGCACGAGGAGGCCCATCGCCTTTCACTTGAGGCTGACGGAGCAGAGAGAGAAGCTCCTGAGAGAGACGGCGGAACCGTTTCGTCTGGAGCAGATTCGCCCAGAGCCAGAAGAGGAACGTGAGGTCGTGCGGCTTTCCTTAGAGCAAGCCAAGGGAGGAAAATGCTGAGCCGTGAGCAAACCGTGGACCCGGACCCCCGGTGGGAGCTCCCGGAGCGTCGTTTCCTGGCCAGCAGTAAGCTCCAGATGGGCTCTGATTTGGGAGCTTCCAAAGGATTTCCATGGGATGAATTCAAGTTACTGAGCCCCTTTCCTAGGGGAGACGTAACTCAGCTGGACCCAAACAAATCATTATTGGAGGTAAAGTCGTTCCCTCAAGAAACCCTTTTCCTTGAAGCAAAACTGTAAACAAAGCCCAGCGGTGGAACCAGATGCTCCTTGGCAAGCGCCAACCCAGCCACGCGCTCGGCTCACTCAATTCAGTGTCACATTTCTGCCTCTTGCAAGATTTCTGGGAAAAAAAGTAATAGTAAGCATACCTACTAAAAAAAAAAAAGTAATTCCAGCTTGGACCCTCAAGGCGTGGCCATTACAATCACTATGGAAACACAGATACTTGTTGGGTCATTCACTGGACACTGCTGGTGCTGCCCACCTGTGCAATGGGTGTAGAAGCAGAATTAAGACTTCCAATGAGCAGAAAGAACAACACAAAAATATTGGCAGGTGTTAGTTTGATTTGTTTAGGAACTCTCAGCAAAGCAAAGCAAAGAGGAAGAAAAAACTTGGGGAAATAACAAGCACACTAGGTAAATTCAGTTAGAAAATAGACCCATTAAATTCTGCAGTTTTCCCAAGTAGACAGATAAAAGTGTAGAGACTACTTGAAATCTTATCAAAAAATCACTCCTGATAGGACCAAAAGTGAGAGCTGTTCAAGGCCCATCTGATTAAAGTACAAAATCTTCCTGAGTGGCATAGACAGAACCAGTGCGGACACAGTTCCTGCAGATTTCAGAATTCATGGAATTAGAAAAATGGGAATGCCAGTGTGACTTGTTGCCAA
This sequence comes from Lepus europaeus, assembly GCF_033115175.1. Taxonomy (NCBI): domain Eukaryota; kingdom Metazoa; phylum Chordata; class Mammalia; order Lagomorpha; family Leporidae; genus Lepus; species Lepus europaeus. Next base: position 4,539,257 of record NC_084843.1, on the reverse strand, counting down.
CTCAGTCATACGGCTCTAACGTTCTCATGAAGGAATAGATTAGCACGGATACTCAAGAAAAATGGGACACGCAAGAGTCACCAGGACTCCTGCAAACCTATTTGAAGCTGTAATACTTGAAAGTGTCAATACGTTGGAGCCAGTCTTTGCTTTTATATGTATGTCAGACTGAAAAAGTCTCCACTGGAATATTAATGACATATGGCTTATAGGAAGTGCTGATTTTCAGTTTTATTTCTTTATCTGGTAAAATTGACACTTTTTGTTCTAAATTTTGGAAGATCTGGTTCTGTAACTACCATCAGGTAGAAAATTGAGGATAATTCCATTCCCCTAAAAGTGTGCCCCCTGCCCCTCTGTTGTCAGTCCCTGTCTTTCGTCACTGTAATTTTGCCTTTTCCAGAATGTCATGACGAAGCCTTCCGGTGGTATGCAGCCTCCTGTGCCTGGCTTTGCACCCTAGCACCTGTGTTTGCGATTCACTGTTGCCTCAGTATCAGGCATTTGTTGCTTTTCAATCCTGAGCCACAGTTTGTCCATTCCGCCGCGGGCAGGCACACGGGTGTCTCTGGTGCCTGGGAGTTGTGCATGGCGGTCTGTGGAGGGGTGCACTTTCAGTTCTGGGTGAACACCTCGGAGTGGGTTCATTTGGGCACTTGGCAAATGTGGGACTGAATGCACACAGAACTGCCAGACTGACTTCCAGAATGGAAGTGCTGATTTCCCAGCATGCCCACAGAGTAGGGGAGCTTTGGTTCCTTTGTATCTCCCTGTTCCATTGTGTTCGGTCTGCAGTAGATGTGATCCTGATTTGTAGATTCCTTTTGACTAGTGGCCTTGAAAGCTTTCCCATGTACCTTGGCCATTTATGTCCTGTTTTGGCAACATGTCTGACAATTTTTTTTCTTTTGCCTATTTTGGTTAAAGTGTTTTCTTGGTTTCTCAGAGATCTTTATATACAGACTTTTGTCATATGGAGTTTGTAAATGTATTCTCCATTTTACTTCCTTTATATTTCAAAGCCTCAAAGTTTTTAACTTTGGTAAAGTTCAACTTACCATTTTTTCCTGTTGTGTCTCATGCTTTTTCTGTCCTAAGAAATGTAGGTGTTGGCCAAGGTCTCAATGGTTTCTTTACACTTTGTATTTAGGTTTATATTATATTTTGAATTAACTTTTGAGTATGGGACAAGGTATGGCACCTTTGTTGAAAATCAATTAACATATGTGTATCGTCAGTTTGTTTTACCTGTATGCCTGGTCTTTCTGGTATATTTTCTCTATATCTGTTATTTTATTATATGTCTTAGGTAGCGTGTGTCTTGAACTTTTTTCAGTGTTGCTTTGGTTGTTCATGTATTTATTTCTTGCTTTTTCATGTAAAGTTTAGAATCTGGTTGTAATTTTTATATAAATGCCTGCTGACACTTTGAAACGAAATCTATTGGCATCTAACAGTATGATCTGAATCGAATTACAAGAAAATACGAGATTCTCAATTCATGAACATGGTATAGCTTCCATTTTTTTTTAGGTCCTATTTAATTCTGTCATCAACATTTTGTGGATTTCATTATAGAAATGTTGTGACTTTTCACAAAGAGTTTTATTCACTTATTTATCTGAAAGGCAGAGAGAGAAGGAGGTCAAGGTAGACAGTGGCAGAGGGAAAGAGTGCGATCTTTCACCCACTGGTCTGCTCTTCAAGTGACCACAACAGCCAGGTCTGTGCCAGGCTGAGGCCAGAAACCAGGAACACAGGTGGGAGGGACCCGTGCACTTGGCCGTGCTGCACTGCCTTCCAGGCGCTCAGCGGGAAGCTGGCTCATGAGCACAACAGCCACGGCTAGAACCAGCACTCTGATGTGGTGATACCGGCGTCGCACGTGGTGGCCTAACCTGCACCACCATGCTGGCCCCTAAAATACCTCCTGAGTTTGGTTTTGTGTTTTATTCTTCATCATCATCACCATCGTTACAACCATCATTTATTTTTATAGCCTGCTGCTGTGCTCATAGCCTTAAGTATCTGCGTCATTGAAATCGTGCAAGAACTCCAGACTTTGGGTCACTCTCCCAGTTCTGCCACAGGGCACTGAGGCTCCAAGAAGTTAGAGAGCCTGTGGCTCAGGCCTCACTGACACAGCTGCCTCAGTCTTGACCAAGCAGTTATTCCCCACCATTGCCTCTGAAGCCTTTACCTCTTAGATTTCCTGGAGAAGAAATGCTTTCTCCTTGGAATTTTCCTGGCAATCTGGAATACCCACTTTCATAATATTTGTAACATTGGGTCTTTATTAATTAAACCAGTGTTCTGGCCTGTGTGCATTTGACTTATAGCAGAAGACACCAAGGGCTGAGTGAGCTGTTGGGGGCCGTTTGTGGCAGAGAGCGGGGCATTTTACTCCTCTTATTGCCTTCACCGTGCAGTATTTGGTGAGGCCAGGATGTGCCTGTATAGCGAATGTTGCAAATGAATTAATTATTCCTGCATTTAAGAGGAATGCATGTGGTCAAGCTCTACATGCAAAAGCAATAGAACCCTCCATTTCTTCTGCTTTAGCTCGTCAAACATTTTCCGGAGCCAATATTCCTCTTCTTTAATCCTCTTCACTTTTTCTCCCACCCCCGCCAAAGTGTGGATCAAGATATCTAAATCATAGCTTGTAGTTCGGTTATTAAATTCAATAGTAGCTACTTTGATTAGGAACGAAATATGTCCTCTTTGTAATTCACTTGGCAATCTGTAATAACTCCCTTTAATATTATTTGCAACATTGAGTCTTAATTAATTGTTGTCAAGTATGTCTTCTCACTAGACTGTGGGAGGAAGTATTTTGGAAGATCTTCCATATGTACAGAAACACTGATAACAAACATTACAGTGGAGCCTGTGCACCTGCCAGCCAGGTTCACTGCAGGTTCACATTTGCCTGGCTGGCGTCTCCCAGCCCTTCCTCCAGTACAGTTTGCATGCAGGTGTAACATGAATGTGTGTCTTGCCAGAACCAGATTTGGTCTTTGCTGTCGTGACTTGGCATCCCCGGTGGTTTCATGCAACATCTCCCGGTTGTAATGGCATAGCTGTTCCCCAGGGACTTAGTCTGAGTCCAGGCCAGGGTCCGGTCTGTGTCCCGTGTTCTGAGTCTGTTCATGAACTCATGATCCGATGTAAGTGGTGCTGTGTGGTTAGCACTGCCCCACTCGCTGAGGCCCAGGCTACACAGAAGGACTCTGGGGTGATTTCTCAGACTGATGACTGGGGCCCCAGAGACCTCTCTCCTCCTGGTCTCAGCGGATCCTTGCCGGGAGCAGCCTCTGCATTAGGAGCTGAGCCTGGCGTCCTAACTCGCCGCTTCCTTGCACGTTTGTCAGCGTACAGAGCCTCACCCCCACCCCTGTGTGTCTGTACAGAGGCATGGATTTTTTTTCCTCATTTGATGTACAAGTTTCTCTGTTGTCCTTGTTCATTCTGATAGTCCGATTGTCCCAACTGTCCCACATGGGCCCTGGGGAGCCTCTCCAGGCCACCGCTGATGTCCGTTTGGCAGGGCTCTGTTGGTCTGGGCTACAGGCGTGGTCCAAGCTCCCTTCCTGGTCACCCTGGGTGGGGCTGCTTCTGCCCACCCCTGGGAACTCAGTGATTTCCACGAAGTGCACGTGTGTACAGTGTTGTGCTGGCGAGTTCTCTGCACTGGCTTGAGGCTTTTTCTGGTTAGATGCTCATCCCCTCTTCTTATGCACTTTGCAAGTAGACCCATTTTCTCTGAATCATGGGGACCTTCACATCTTCAGATCTGTGTGAAGGGTGGGGTAGGATACCCATGGGATGTGTGCTCAGTCTCTTATGCTTTCCTCTGAATACCTGCCGGGCAGGTGCACAGCTCCCGAGGAGCCTTTCCTGGCACCACACACTGAGTCACCCTCTGCTGCTGTAGCGCTTTTAAGAATAGATGTCCAGGGGCCGGCGCTGTGGCTCACTTGGTTAATCCTCCGCCTGTGGCGCCGGCATCCCATATGGGTCCTGGGTTCTAGTCCCGATTGCTCCTCTTCCAGTCCAGCTCTGCTGTGGCCTGGGAAGGCAGTGGAGGGTGGCCCAAGTGCTTGGGCCCTGCACCCACATGGGAGACCAGGATAAGCACCTGGCTCCTGGCTTTGGATCGGCACAGCGCCGGCCATAGCGGCCATTAGGGAGTGAACCGGCGGAAGGAAGACCTTTCTCTCTGTCTCTCTCTCTCTCTCTCACTGTCTATAACTCCACCTGTCAAAAAAAAAAAAAGAAAGAAAGAAAAAAAGAAATAGATGTCCAGATCACTTTTGTGCTTGTGTAATTTGGAGCAGGAAAGCTATGGGCTGCTCCACCGTGATGGATAGCACTGGGGCATGTAATCACAGAAAGTCTACATGTTTATTTTGCGTGAGTGAGTGTTTTATAAGAAATACTTATAACTTATTATCTGCATTTCATGATACAGTAATACTGTATTTCACAACACATCTTAGCATCCTTTTGATTCATTAATTTAGCAGTCGGTATGGGCATTATTCCTCCTTACCCCTTCATCTAAACCATGTCTGTAAATTTGAGGACAGTACCTGTCCATGGCTCATGCAGAGGCACCCCACTGCAATTCAGATTTCAATATTAATCTGTAGCTGTGGTGGTAATGGTGTTCTTTATGGACAGCAATCAGTGAAGAAGTACGTAGGTGCAGGTGTCTGGTCTGGTGGTTCAGGTGCTGCTTAGAACACCTGTGTCCCGTCCCTGGGTTTGATTCCTGGCTCCAGCTCCTGATCCCAGCTTCCTGACCATGTACACCTGAAGAGGCAGCAGGTGATGGCTCACGTGCCTGGATCCCTTTCACCCACATGGGAGCCCTGGTTTGAGTGCCTGGCACCAGGCTTTGGTCCAACCCTGTTCTGGCTTTTGCAGGTGTTGTGGGAGTGAACCAGTGGGTAGAAGCTCACTCTGCCTCTTCTCCCCACCTCTTTCTTTCTGTGTCTCATAGGAAACTATGTAATCACTGTGGTTCCCCCTTCACAAGGACTGCTACTCTTGTTTCCCTTGTGTTGTGTTCTCTGATGCTGTGCGTCATGGGTTAAGACTTGGAAAATCCCACACTCTCCAAGACTCTCATATGATCTGATTTATTGAGTTGATAAAAATAAGATGTAAAACTTTCTGCTTTACTATCTTGTGTTAGCATCAAATAAATTAGTTTAAGAAGTTGTATACTAAGTATATACTCCTCATTATACCATAAAGTATACTTTTTATATGTAAAATTTGCTCATAATTTATTTTTATCCTTCATAACAAATGTGAATAGGTATTTAAATTATTATGTCGAATAAGTAGCAAATAATTGTTATGGGTAACTTAATTTCCAAATATTCCCTTTTGGTGTATTTATCTTACAAACATCTCCCTGCAATTATTGCTACAGTAAAATTGAAATTGATTTTGTTTTGAAAATTAGATTTTTTCCTTATAGTGTCTGGAATTATGTGAGACACTAGAACTCTATGAATTCAATGAAGCACTCAATTTAAATTTAAGAAAGAGGTTTAATTCTGTGGCTAGCAGTCTAAAATAGCTAATAAATGACATTAATGTATTTTATAACCGTATGGTTTTCAGTTTTGTGTAGTTGAATTTTTTCAGAATTCTGTATTCAGTGCTTTGTTGTAAACTAAGGAAGCCATAATATTTTGGAAACTAAATGAATACAAATTAACCATTCCTCACATGATGGCATCACAAGACCGAATTTCTCTGCAAGAAATCATGGCTGTGTAACTGGGAAAGTCTGTAGTTCATGCTGCAAGAAGACGCTCATTTTTCCATGAACCCCAGCTTTAACGAGAGTACCTTTTTCTTACGTCTTACGTCTTCTCTCAGTTATTTAAGTGGCAAACAGGGGATACCTGCGCAGGGCACAGGGGTGCGATCTCTGTCGACAGCACGTGGTCTCTGCCTCCCTGTTAGAGTCGCGGTCTCTGAGTTCCTCACACTCCCCCTCCCACCCAGTTTTTAGAGGGCTTTGACGTAGCCTTAAAGGAATTCCACAGGATATGAAAACACGCAAGAGAGAAAATCCAAAGAGGGGTGGAGTGCTATCTTGCTTTTATTTCATCACTACAAAGTAAATCGCAGCTTTCTAAAGAGAACAGAACGTGGGGAGGGTTCTCCAGGTGCATCCCTGCTTTCAGTGTGAGCGCTGTATGACACGGTCAAGGCCAGTCGTTTCCCTGGTCCTGAGAGCCCGCTGTCCCTGCGCTGTCCACACAGTCCCCAGCCCTCGGGGGCAGCTTTTGCAGTTTCCCACGCTTCTGCAGAATGTTTGAGGGCCGTCGTCTCATCCGTGGCTCTCCACAGCCTCACGGCAAGACATCTGGCTCTCCGTGGCCTTTACGTCCTGAATAGCTTGCCCTGCTAAAGAAACTGTCTTAGATCATATCATTAATTTTTATATTGAAAATGTTCGTGGTTTTTAAAAGGTGACTCCTGTGCCTTGGGTTCATGTATTTGAAGTCTGCAGCTTCGTGCTTTGCAGCACATTCTCGGAGCTCTTAGCATTCGTCTAGAGCATTTTTGCCTCTCCTGAAAGAAACCTGTCCCCATTAGCAGGCACCCCCTCACCTCCCCCCACGCCCCAGCCCTTGGCTGTGGCTTCCCCACTTCCTGGCTTACATTTGCCTGCCCTGAAGGTTTCCTAGAAATGTGATCACGGGATGCGTCAAGTTAGCTGGAGCTGTGATAGGGATGGTGCTGAATTGTGGGTCATCTGGTGAGCACTGTCTGTCAGGCCATTACGTCCTCCTGTCCATGAATATGGGCGTCTTTTCATTTACGTAAATCTCTCATTACTTTTCACAGCATTCTTAATGCCAACATTACTTAATATGTAAGTCTGACCCTTTTTTCTCAAATATTCCTATGTTCTTTTTCTGACTTTCACTTTTGGATGGTCCACTGCCGGTGTATAGAAAGACAACTTTTGTATTTTGAGCCTGTATCCTGCTGCTTGCTGACCATAATGATCACATCTAACAATTTTTACCGTCGACTCTATTATTTTGTGAAAATAAAAATTTTGCCCCAAATTCATAATTTATGTTTTTTGCTCCCAGCCAGTGCCTCCTGCAGGGTTTCTCCTCTGCCATGCCAGGTCCCACCTTTGTCTTCTGCACATGTGTGAAGGGCTCGTGGCCTTCTGGCCATGCTGGGGTGCACAGGTAGGTGTGGGGCTCACGATAAAGCTGCCGGTGATTTCACCCCTTGGGCAGCCCCACTCTCTGAGTGCCTGGTCCCCCAAGTTCTGAACCACCCTGGGGCCCTGCTCCAGGCGTGGGCAGGCCACCCACTGGGTCAGCACCTCCCTCCTGCCTCGAGGTCATCGCTTACCACTTACTTTTCCTCTCCCAGAATCCTTTAGTCGCTCCTGTGTCTCCTCTCTGTGTCTTGGTGTCTGAGTCCATAGTTTCCAGAATGTTCTTTGTTGCCAAGTTAACGTGAGGACGTGGAAATCAATGCACGTCTTGAGCTGTCTTTAGTTTGCTGTATGGGAGCCCCTGTGTGCTGTGGCCAGTTTCACTCTGGGTCAGCTTGGGAGGCTTGGAGACTTTCACTGAGCTTTTTGGATTTGTGATTTTTCTCACTTGGATTTCCTCATAGAAAATACAGCCTAGGATAGTTCTACCAATGGCATTTTTTTTTCTAGTAAGCAGAAATCCTTTGTGCTGTGTAAGCCTTCGTACTCATTGTAACCAAGAACCTGTGCGTATCTACATTGATTTTGAGTCAGCCTCACCTTCTAAATGGACTCAACTCTCACATTCCCTTTCTCTGTATCCTCTGTAATACTGCTTTGCATTGTTGGTTTTTTGGACTTAAATGTTCCCCAAATTCAAAGACATTCAGAATTTACCAAATCATGATAATTTTTCCCAGTGTTGTTTGGTGATATTTTAAAAAGGGTCACTGGACAATTAATGTTTCTTTCCTTTCTAGTGGTGAGTATTAGGCAAGCTTGCTTCCCTCCATATATGTGAGACTGAACCATATACATGAGAGTCCCTCTTCACAACCTCTCCTTGGCAAGACCTTGGCTAACACTCCCAGCAGGACGTCGCTGGAGAGCAGGTGTAGGCTCGGCTTCAGTGCCCGGGTCCTGCTTGTTCAGACTTGCTGCCTGCCCTCCACGCTCGGGGTTCCTGGTTGCTGTTCTGCCGCCTCTGCGGTGTGAGGTCCATGGGAATGTAGAGCCATCCTGGCTGTGCGTCCCAGAGAATGGACACGGGCTGCATGTGGAGGGGAGGCCAGGGTGAGTGAAGTGGCTGTTCTCTATGGAATTACCAAGAGCAACTTCCTACCCAGTCGCAAGGCTAGGTGTGAATTCCTCGAAACTGAGTTAAAACCCTTGGGATTTTCCCTTCTAATTCACACATTTGGGGTAGAATTCAGCACAGCAGTTAAGACTGCCCGGGCGGCCTGCATCCCGTACTGGAGGGCCTGGGTTTAAGTCCCGGCCCCGCTTCCCATTCCAGCTTCCTGCTCCCATGCACCCTGGGAGGCAAAAAGTGACGGCACAAGTTGTTGGGCCCCTGCCGTCCATGTGGGGACCTGCTGGGTTCCTGGCTCCTGGCTGTGGCCTGGCCACGCCCCAGCTGTCACAGACATTCAGGGAGTGAAGCAGAGGGTGGGAGACCGGTCTGTGCTCCTCTGCCTTTCACATAAATATTTCAGAACCGCTAACTGGTGCACTTACACTGTAACCTTACGCTGGGCAGAGGCTCTGAAAGGAGCATCTCTCCCAAGTTTCCAACCTCCAGCCTCTTTTTAACTTCTCTCTATCTTGCAGGGACACCTTACATTAATTCAACTCGCCTGTCACCACCTGTGTTCCGTGCCACGTTAGCTCCACTCTTCCTTCCCTTCTGCTTGTGTTCCATTCTGCCTGTGTGCACCTCGGCTCATACTGCATTGTCTTCCATTCTGTGGGTGCTCAGTTCTACCTGTGCCCCATGCTACCTCTACCCCATGCTACCTGTGTCCCATGTTACCTGTCATCCATGCCACCTGTCATCCATGCCACCTGTCATCCGTGTTACCTGTGTCCCATGATACCTGTCATCCATGCCACCTGTCATCCATGTTACCTGTCATTCATGTTACCTGTGCCCCATGTTACCTGTCATCCATGCCACCTCTACCCCATGTTACCTGTCATCCGTGTTACCTGTCATCCATGCCACCTGTCATCCATGCCACCTCTACCCCATGTTACCTGTGTCCCATGCCACCTGTCATCCATGCCACCTGTGCCCCATGCTACCTGTCATCTATGGTACCTGTCATTCATGCCACCTGTGCTCCATGTCCACTCTGCCCCATGCTGTCTGTGCTCCATGCTACCTGTCACCTGCCCCATGCTGTCTGTGCTCCATGCTACCTGTCACCTATGCTACCTGTCACCCGTGCTTCCTGCCACCTACCTGACACAGTGGGGTACAGACATTTAGAACTGAGGAAGGGTGGCAAGGTGGGAGGTTAGTTCGGTCCAGCTCTCAATGAGCAGTGCAGACCCATACCGATAGGGGGAGCCCTGGGAAAGATGTTTGAGGATGAGAGACTAGGAGATTCAGGACAGGGGGGCAGGAATATTGACCCATCCTCCCAGATGAGGTATTTTCTGTTTGAGGACTGCTTGAAATTTTTTTCATTTCATTTCATTTATTTTCATTTTAGTTGAAAGACAGAAATACAGAGACAGATAAGGAGAGAGATCTTCATTCTGCACTTTTATCCCCAAATGCCCCCAACACCAAGGGCTAGGCTGAAACCTGGAGCCCTGGACTCAATCCAGGTCTCCCAAGGGAGCTCCCAACCACGTGAGCCATCATCTGTTGTCACCCAGAGTGTGCATCAACAGGAAGTTGGATTAGAAGCTGAGCAGCTGAGACTGGAACCAGGCACTCCTCAGGACCACTTTTAAAAATATTAATGTATTTTCTGTTGTAATCTGGGCTCATTATTCTCCCTCCCTGATGATGACCTGGTGTCTTTTTTTCCTAGTCATTTTTTGTTTGTTTTCTCTGTGAAAATATTGTTTATATTGCTGAGCTATGTATACGTGATTACCTCCAGTTTTGTTTTTCAAACATTTTCTCATGTTATTAAAACATCCCATATTTGATTGGTTAATGATAATGTTTTAGTGGTTGCACAATAATTTATGGTGACACCATGGTATGATTGCTTGATTTAACAAGTGAAAACACAGGACACCCAGTTCAATGTGAACTTCGAGTAAAGAACAAATAACATTTTCTAGAACATGTATGTCCCATGTAATACTTCCAGTGCAATATTTGGGACATGTTTGTTTTTTGTTGTTTTTCAGAGATTCAGGTTGGGCTGGGCACCCTCTATTTTATCTTGTGACCCCTCGTAGCACTTACGCAGTTGCTTGCTGTTTAACCGTTAGATGTGTTCTGGAATACAACGGACATGGGTTGGCATAAAATTTCCTACTTTGAATTACTTTTCAGATGGACTGTTAGAAGTAGAATACTCAGGAGCTGAGTATTTTTTTCAAGGCTTTTCAACCGATTGCCAGATCTCTTTTTAAAAGGTTATAGCAATTCATGCTCCCACCAGCAGTGCAAGAGAGTCCTCGTTCCCTGCACCGTGCGAACATGATCATCACTTAAATACTTCTTTGCTGTTTCAGCAGGCAGATAATGATATATCATTTTCATATTTGATTACTAATGAGCTTCACATTTTTGATTATCAGGCATTCGATGGCCTGGTTTTTAAATGCTCTGCAAGTGTAGCCCGACTTCTCTGCCCTTATTTTGCATTGCTTTGAAGTTGTAAAGAACATGGTTGTTTGTATTTATTTATTTTTCAAGTCCCAGGATGAGCTCTTCACCAGACTACCACCAGCCTGCCCATCACTTAGAAACAAAAGCCGCCCAGGACTCCTAAGTGCATCTAAAATAAGTTAAAGCGCAGAGTGCCGATTGTCTCCTGAGCCTACAGAATTCAAATTTCCTTTCCACAGTTCTTCCCTGTTTGGTTCCTATTGTGTGAGTAGTTTTGAAAGTGGCCTCCATAGACACCTGCTCTGTCCACCCTGGCAAGCACACAGGTACACCCGATGGGCTTCCGTGTGTTCCTGCCAGCAGCGATGCGTCCCCTGTAAGAGGCTGATGCTCCAAGGATGGGGCTCTGTCCCTGCGGGACAGGGAGCAAAGGGGACCATTGCTGTGAGCTCTAACACGTGCATGAGCTCTTTCCTAGTGGAGTCCTGAACTTCAACTTGGAGATAGCAAGACTGGCATCCACTAGGAAAGGGGAGACGGCCCCACGCAGTTTATTTCAGAGCATACGTTCCTTTGAGTTTCTTGAAGAGGTCACGGCTCTGCCCAGTGGTGCTTCGGGCCCTCCCAGACCTGCTCACATTATTCCCCATGATTGTCACACAGGGGACCACTGGGTTGGCTTCTCCGTGCCATGCGTATCCAGGGAGACTTTTCCACTGTAAACGTACTTCTTCCCAGGACTGTGCATATGCAATCACTGTGTTCTCCTGTATTCTCTGTGTCAGATTGGCTCCCCTGCCCTCGGCCTTGCCTGAATTTCTTAGCACCCATAGCAGCCTGCCCTCATGTTGACTGTGCCCAAGTTCAAGTGCCTGGCCTGACCCTGGTACACTGCCGCTTGACCTCCATGGAGCCGCATACTCAGGGCCTCCGTGTTCTCATGATCCCTCAGGGTCATGAGGGATTTTCTTTCTACTTTGAACTTGATCTACGGAGTGAAGTACATCAGCGTACAATGATTATAAACAGCCAAGTGGAGATTCAGCGGTTCCAATGTGGGAGTCTACACTTGGGCTGTTGTGCCCTGCAGCAGATTCACTTAGCACCTCCCGGTGGACCTGGACTGACAGCCTTTCCCTGGGCTGCGGCTGCTCTTTCCTTCCCAGGAAAAGACCGGGTCACAGGTGGCTGCTTCGGGCGCAGCTGTTCCTCCTTCCTCGTCCTCGTCCAGCTTTCCCAGCTTTCCCTGATGCCTGCGGAGTGGGAGAGCCGTGGGCTGATGATTTCTCAGAAAAAGAACAAAAATGTGCACTGCGTGGCCGGGAATGAAGTTAGGGCAGCCACTAGGCACCTGCCTGAGAGTCGGAGAGTGCTGATGTCACAGCCAGCATTGCCATTTACTCCTTCAGAGGGCAGAACCAGTCAGCCTCAGTTTCCCTGACTGTACCATGGGTGAACAAGGAGATCCATCCTGTGAGTGAACGTCGCCAGGGTCTGGTGACCTCAGTGCAGTGTGCGAACACACGTGACAACACGTAGGCGATTGTCTAAAGGTGATATCTCGTGAGGCGTGGCCGGGACGCACAGGTGGCTTCTCCCAGCTCCGTGAAGCCATTTCAATGTGCACACTCATAAACGTCGTGCTGTTGCACCAACCCTCCCTCCAGTGTGGAACAAGTGTTGTTCCTGAACTCCACACCTTGGAATCTAAATCTCGGCAATTATCTGCCATTCACAAACAATGTTTGTTTCTGGTCAAATGGAAGATGCTGTGTTGTCGTTTTGATATTTGTTTGGTTTGTGGGATGCACGCGCACTACAGATATCAAACGGATTGGAGACAGTGTTGGACTTCAGCGCTTCTCTGCAGCGGGCATATCCCAAATTAACATAAAAGACACTTAGGCATTCAAATATATTGCTGGTAAAAGCAGAGTGAGTAAAAGCATGCAATTTGGGAGCTCATTTAATGGGGGAGAAGTAGGGACATGTCGCAAAGTTTTGCCTCCTCCCATAATTTTACCAGAGTTGTACTCTTTTAATGAGAGAAAAATATATGTGTTAGGCTTCTAAAAGTGCCATTAATTTAGGGGGAGATATTTAAGAGCAGGGATGATGGCGTTAGCGAGAAGCAGTAGGAATGAGAAATGGCAGTGAATGGCAGTCCACTGGACGGGGCTGCTGAGCCCCTGGCCACCCAGAGCCCACAGCGCCCAGCTGCCTCCAGTGGCCCTCTGTGGGGCGCCTTCCTTCTCCGCGCTGGGTTTTGTTGGCTGCTTTCTTGTTTTCTTCCCTCGTTTCCCTTCCACCTGGCTCTGGCTGGCAGGAGGCCTCCCCCATCTCCCACTTGGTGTTCTAAGGAGACAGGCTCGCTCTCCTGTTCTCCTGCAGCTGGAGAAGGAGAACATCACTCACCGCGGAGCCGGCGGGATCGCCTCTGAGTTGGCCACGGGGGATCCGTCGGGTCTTCCGGAGAAAGAAGATCTCTCCTTGCCATGGCCCAAGGGGAAGGACTGTGCACACATCTTGCCTCATAATAAGAATGACACGTTTCCCAAAAAGCACAGCATATAAATGGCTGTGATGTTCACCTGCCTTCCATTTTTTGTGTATTGAATGCAAAGACTTTGAAAGCTTGTTGCTGTAGGCTGGACAGCCTGGTTTCAGGAGATGCCTAATGCAGTTAGGGAGAATGAAGTATAGTGCCTCCCCCCTGCCCCACCACCACACACAGACACGTAGACAGAGCCCTGAGGCTGGCAGTAGCCAGTAGCTGTCCGCTGGTTGGCCTTGCATGGAGGGTGGCGGGGCTCGGGGCTTCCTGTCCAGGGTCCTCGGGGGTCTCCTGAGTTCTCAGTCTCAGAATCCTGAGTGACATCCGTTTTTGCCATGAGTGATGCCCCTCTCCGCCTAATCGTGTCATTTGGTTGCTTTTCAGGGAAACTTTGTGGCCTGCATGACGGCGATTTTACGACAGATGGAAGATCACCACTATGCCCACTTGATCAAGACTTTTGGAAAAATGAGGACTGATGTGGTGGTGAGTGTCTGGCCGTGTTTTAAGGCTGGCATTTTACACGTGACGCTCATGTCTCATTGCTGTGTACGATTTCTCACGAGAACTTGCCTGCTTGGCTCTGACTGGCTTCAGAGACCAGCTGGGCGTCCACATTGTGGTGTAGTTGGCTAAGCAGCTGGGCAGCCCACGTCAGAGCCCTGGTTTGAATCCTGGTTGCTCTGCTTCTGATGCGGCTCCCTGCTGATGCTCCTGGGAGAGCAGCAGAGGGTGGCTCGAGGGTGGGAGACCTGGATGGAGTTCTAGGCTCCAGGCTTCAGTCTGGACCGGCTGTAGTCATTGTCAGCATTTTGATGGTGAATCGGCTGGTGAAAGGTCTCCCCCTCTCTGTCACTCTGCCTTTCACATAAATAAACAGAAGTAAGAGAAGCCACGTGGGAAGGTTTACTGTACCTTGTTTGTAATACACGGGGCCCTGACGGACGGGCTCGCTCTGGTTCTCACCTGCACAGCAATGACTCAGGGCCCGAGGTTCTCCTCTCTGGTCTCAGTTTCCTGGCTTGGGCTTCAGGAAAATTGGAAGTTTGAGCTGTGACCCGTGGAGGGTCTCCTATTAACTCCTGTTCATTTATGGGTTGACTTTTCGAGAGCAGAAGCCAGAGAGGCTTTTCGGCCTGAAATGGTGCTCGTGTTAATTAGCCGCAATCATGGAAGCTCATCAGCGTTTCTCCAAATAATTCTCTCGTCATCCTCAGTGAAGCCATGACACAGCTTAATTAGGAAAAGTATAATAGAGGGACATTCATCGCTCAGGGGCAGCCTCCCTGATGCCCTGAGATCGTATCGCCATGTGGTGAGGTGCAGCCACACTAGCTGGCTGGCTTCCTGAGGGGAAAGCGACTTGAACTTCTCGATTCCATGGGCTCCTGTGAAACACTGCAAACTCTGCCAGCGTTTCTAGGACGCGCTTTGTCGCACTTGTTAAGGGACAGGAGCAGGAGAATGGCTTTATGACTTTCTTGAGGGACTACTTTGAAGACAGAGTTTTCTTATGGTTACCATGATATATCCATGTTTTAAAATGTATAGGCAGAATAAAAATGGATATTTCCCTTAAAATCATAGCAGTTTCCCATAAATAAAATGAAATTCAGGGAGCAAAAATATATGTTTATGTGTCCAAATGTGTCCATTTCTTTGAATATCAATGCTTGGTTGACAGTCACATTTACTCACATTGATATCCCATGAGTGTTTTCAAGAATGGCATAGTGAAATCATATTTTATATTCGTAGCATGAGATGCCATAATTGAATATTAAGAATATGCCTGTTTTGGTCAGTGGAAATAGTAGTTATAGCTTGAAATTGGATGAACAATTCATAGATAACATTCTAGGGTGAATAATAATTTTCAAAATTGGAAGAATTACCCATCCTGAAAAGATAGGTCTCCAATTAATAGTTTGCCCTCTATCAGAACAGTCACGTGGTCAGCATCCATGCTCGCAAGCTGTCAAAGCATTGAATGTGAACTCTTAGGCGTCGCAGTGATGGGAACGTCCTGTGTGTCCTGAGGAGCGGTTGTGCGGAATGGTGTTTAAAAATCCTTGTAATGTGCCGAAGTTCAAGTGCCTGCCCTGACTCTCTGCTCAGAGCAGAGGATCAGATATTTGCTACGTCTTGTGGCCCTAATTTTTCAAGGATTTTTTTCCCTTAGACACAGCAGAAAATCAATTATTCTCAGACCATTTGATGTCCATCATAAAATGGCATTTGTGATTCTGATATCAGAAACTCATTCTGGAAGCATTGTAAGCCAATTTTATTGTTAATCTGTTGGAACCTTTGTAAAATGTGTTCCTGTCCATTAACTATACGTAGAGAATATTTGACTAGTTTTGTACTCTGAAAATATCAGAAAATAAAAGATCAATTTGCATGCAGTAATTGGAAGTTAATTAGTATTCCAATATGAAAGCAGACTAAACCGTTTTCTCAAGATGAGTTCCCTCTAACAAATGCTGCTTTTACATTCTCACATTGAGCCCCTTTTGGCTTGGTTGAGTCATTCTGCCCAAAACAGTTATTATCAACATCCCAGTTGCCTGCTGGCAGCCTCCCAGGTGGCCCCAGGGACCCCAGGATGGGGAGAGTCCAGAGCAGGGGCAGAAAGACAGAGCCAGACAAGGAGACGGGAGGGTGTGCTCATCCCAAGTCTCCCGTCTGCAGGACCTGAGCCGCGAGGGATCTCCAGACCCTGCCGGCCCGCGGATGCTCGTCTGCTGGTGCCATGTGTGAGGCTGGCACCAGGAACAGAAGCAGAGGCCTGGCCCGGGGTCTCCACGGTCACAAGGAAACCAGGAGGACCCTGGGCCTCCAAGGGGACTGTTGTCCCAACACTTGTCACAAAGTCCCACTAAATGGCTTGGGAAGAACACACATGGCCTTTCTATACAAAACTCTGGGGGCAGGTGCAGGGGGAGCTCTCCCACCCCCCAGTCCTCTTGCACCAGCTGGGCATCCCAGCCTTTAGGTCAGTTTCTCATCCCTCCAATGGGGTGCTGACCTCAAGTCTGGGTCTCCTCTACTTCTGACCAATGGGCTATGCACAGAATTCCTACGGCCCCTCCTTAGGGCCTGTGATTGGCTAGAGGGGCTCACAGGACTCAAGCAAAAGCATTTCCTGCTTTGTTATAAGGGAAGTGACTCAGAATCAGCCATAGTGGAAGAGCTGCGCCAGGCATGCATGGGTGGGTGGGGAGCTTGGAACTTCCGTGTCCCTCCAGGTGAACCCTTGCGGCACCTCCACCTGCTCATCAAGCATGGCTCATGGATTCATCCAGAGCTTTGTCTCCTGTCTTCTCCCCGAGGGGTATGTGGAGGGCGGACTGCGGCTCTGAGCCTCTGGTGTTCTTTCTGAAACCAACCCCCTGGGTCACCTCCTTGGCATAAAGTGCAGCGTGACCACCAGGAGCCTGTTATGCATGAAGAGACGCTGCTGCCACTCAGCAGCTTCCAAGGGCTCTTTGGGGCCAGGGTCCCTGGAACCTGGGGATTTCTGACCTTGCGAAGAAGACGCTGGTGATGGACTTGGCGGGCTGGCAGTCATGTGTCCAGCAGCACAGGGAGAGCAGTGCCTGGGGCTCAAGGTTGAATGGGTGTGGGATACAGGGCAGGGGAACATGGAGGAGCCCTGGGAACCCCTGGCCTTCCTCAGACGGCCCGCAGGTCCTGTGGCCTCATGCACTCCCGCTCTACCCACGGTAACTCGGGAGGAGGCAGAGTCCAGCGGGTGTTCCAGGCCCTCTTCCGGGAATACCCTGCCGGCCTCGTGCAGCCTCAGCCCCTCCCCGACTGGAGCTCCTTTCTGACAGCCGCCCTGGTCTCACCCACCAGGCACCCCTGGGTGGCCCAGGGACGCTCTGCCCCTGAGGTCTGCATGCTCTGAGTCCAGCCGAAGCCACCTCCAGGGGGCGGTTCGCCAGCCCTGTCATGTGTGTGTCATCGTGGGTGGGACGAGGAGCCAGCTGGTTCCTCGTGACCATTTCCCAGTCGAGGCAGTTTTTGTGACAGTGATCCGCTGACCTTGAACCTGGGGATGCACAGCCTTGCACGGGGAGTTCACTCAGCCACCACTTGTGGATGACCCCCTCCCGTCAGCAGGGGTGGCACCCAGCAGAAGGCCCTGCTCTCACGGCCACCTTGGAGAAGATCACAGGGGAGCAGAGCCGTTCCAGTGAACCCACATTGGTCCAGCACACAGACGAGACCTTCGGCATGAGGGAGACCCTGGCGGGATAGCAGCGTGTGGAGGAAAGAGGGAGCCACGTGTGCCCCCGCCTCCCATGCTCTCAGAGAGGGGGCTCCTGTGGGGGACGCACAGAGAGGGCGGGGCCCCTAAGGGCCGAGCCTTCAAACCACACAGGACCCCTTTGTTGGCTGAGCTCTGAAGCAGTGTTGTTTTCGACTTATCATCCATGTGCTATTGTTTTTCCCATAATTAAAAAAAAAATGTATATTTTTGAAGCACTGCTTTTTGGAGCATCCTTTTTCTTTAGGGCTCATTGTGGGGTCCCATGAGCTAGAAAGGGAAACGTGCAGGTCTGTGTCCCCTTTCCTCAGCTCTCGTGCCCTCGTCCTGCAGGAGCACAGCACGAGACCAGGATTCTGGTTGAGATGAGTCTGCCCTCGCTCGGGCTGGACCAGTGTTCCTTGTACTGTTTTCCGTAACTACTCATCACCAGACATTCCAAACATCCGGGGAAGCTGAAGGAAGGCAAGCACAGGCTGCTATGCTAGGACCTGGATTTGTCAGTCGTGCACACTTGGACCTCTTCACTTCCTCCACGGAGCTCTGTGTCTCCCACTGCAGATCCCTTAAAGTGCGAGACATTGGGGTGCTCCTCTCCCAGGTGCCTCATAGTGGGTAAAGCCACTGCCTTCGGAACCAGCATCCCACATGGGCACTGGTACAGTCCCAGCTGCTCCACTTCTGATCCAGCTCCCTGCTAATGTGCCTGGGAAAGCAGTAGAGGATGGGCCAAGTGCTTGGGTCCCTGTGCCATGTAGGAGACCTAGAAGAAGCTCCTCTCTCCTGGCTTCTGATCGACACAGCTCTGGCTGTTGCAGCCATTTGGGGAGTGAACCAGCAGATGAAAGTTTCTCTCTAACTCTGCCTTTCAAATAAATAAAGGAAAAATGAAAATGAAGACATTCCCCAGTGGTCTATTTTTTCAACTTAATACTTTATTTAACTTTGGAGATGACATTTTTAATTTACATATTCAAAGGCTTAATGACGCTACTAAAGAATTTGACAAAGAGAAATAAGACCATAGACCAGCAGGAAAATAGGCAAGGGCTGTGGCGATAATCAGATGAAAAGATGTTCAACTTGACTCACAGAAAGTAAATATTAAAATAGTCACAAAGTCATTAGAACTATAGTAGTACTTTTTTAAAAAAATATTTATTTGAGAGGTAGAGTTATAGACAGAGAGAGAGGTCTTCCATCCATTGGTTCACTCCCCAAATAGCTTCAATGGCCAGAGCTTGGCCAATCTGAAGCCAGGAGCCCGGAGCTTCTTCTGGGTCTCCCATGCAGGTGCAGGGGCCCAAGCATTTGGGCCATCTTCTATTGCTCTTCCAGGCCATGGCAGAGAGCTGGATCAGAAGAGGAGCAGCCTGGACATGAACTGGTGCCCTTGTGGATGCTGGTGCTGCAGGCAGAGGCTTAGCCCATACACCAGAGCACCGGCCCACGTGCTTTTTAAAGTGTACTTATTTTTCATTTATTAAAAAAGCAGGGAGACAGAGAGACAGAGAGAGAGATCTTCCACCCACCGGTTCACTCCCCAAATGCCCCAACAACTGGGGCTAGGCCAGGCTAACGCCAGGAAGCTGGACCTCAGAGGGCGTCTCCTTCGTGGGTGGCTGGGAGCCCAGTAGCCAAACCATCCCCTGCTGCCTCCCAGGGTGCAGATCAGCAGGGGGATGTGATGAAAGCGGAGCCAGACTGGAGCCCAGCACTGCAGTATAGGGTGCAGGGTCCCAAACACCCGCCCCTAAGGCCTCTCACTCCGCCAGGACTGGAGCCCAGCACTGTCATACAGGGTGCAGGGTCCCAAACACCCGCCCCTCCAAGGCCTCTCGCTCCACCAGGACTGGAGCCCAGCACTGCAGTGTAGGGTGCAGGGTCCCAAACACCCGCCCCTAAGGCCTCTCACTCCGCCAGGACTGGAGCCCAGCACTGTCATACAGGGTGCAGGGTCCCAAACACCCGCCCCTCCAAGGCCTCTCGCTCCACCAGGACTGGAGCCCAGCACTGTCATACAGGGTGCAGGGTCCCAAACACCCGCCCCTAAGGCCTCTCACTCCGCCAGGACTGGAGCCCAGCACTGCGATACAGGGTGCAGGGTCCCAAACACCCGCCCCTAAGGCCTCTCACTCCGCCAGGACTGGAGCCCAGCACTGCGATACAGGGTGCAGGGTCCCAAACACTCACCCCTCCAAGGCCTCTCACTCCGCCAGGACTGGAGCCCAGCACTGTCATACAGGGTGCAGGGTCCCAAACACCCGCCCCTAAGGCCTCTCA
This sequence comes from Lepus europaeus, assembly GCF_033115175.1. Taxonomy (NCBI): domain Eukaryota; kingdom Metazoa; phylum Chordata; class Mammalia; order Lagomorpha; family Leporidae; genus Lepus; species Lepus europaeus. The sequence goes on along the minus strand of NC_084843.1, from coordinate 4,519,312 downwards.
CTCCGCCAGGACTGGAGCCCAGCACTGCAGTGTAAGGTGCAGGGTCCCAAACACCCGCCCCTCCAAGGCCTCTCGCTCCACCAGGACTGGAGCCCAGCACTGCAGTGTAGGGTGCAGGGTCCCAAACACCCGCCCCTAAGGCCTCTCACTCCGCCAGGACTGGAGCCCAGCACTGTCATACAGGGTGCAGGGTCCCAAACACCCCTTGGAGAAGCCCCTCCAAGGCCTCTCGCTCTGCGGGAAGAGAGCACCCACCCCCTCAGATTTGCTTTTGTGTTTCTTCGTCCTTCCCAAACTTTCCGTCTTCTCATTAGGGCTTCCCTCAAATTGTGTTTGATTGTCTTCTGTCTTTTATCTCTTGCTTTTTCTAGAAAAAGACCATCCCCTCTTTCGTTTAGTTTATCTTCACGGCTCTTATTTTTTACATTTTTTGAAGAGACCAAGTTTTGTATTCTGCGTTTGTTGAGTGCTGCCTTATCACACCTTCCAACTAGTTTCTCTGTCTCCTCTCCTTCCCCCACCCCGTCCCATGTGCTGTCAGTGGACGCTTGACCTAAAATTCAAGGACAACTTTTGGGCGAGAATGTTTCAGAGTTGCTGCCGAGTGTTTCCAGGGCACCCCTTCAGGAGGCTGGGGGTGTCACACTGGCCCACAGCTGGTGATGCGGCAGTGCTGGGTGACTGCCGACAGGGTGGTACCGCCCGCCCTCTCCATTAGGTACACCCCTGCAGTTATCACGTGATCTTTGGGTAAATCTTTGACATTCACAAAATCATTGGATGGTTTCATAGTTTCTGGTTTCTGTAATGAAATACCTGAGATAGACCGACTTTATAAAGAAACGAGGGGGGGGCCGGTGCTGAGCCATACTAGGTTAAGCCTCCGCCTGTGGCATCGGCATCCCACGTGGGTCCAGTTTGTGTCCAGGCTGCATCTGTTCCCATGCAGCTCTGGGCTAATGACCCGGGAAAGCAGTGGAGGATGGTTCTAGTGCTTGGGCCCCTGCACCCACGTGGGAGACCTGGAAGAGGCTCTTGACTTCTGACTTCGGGTTGGCCAGCAGACGGAAGACCTCTCTGTCTGTCTCTGATTATCAAATAAATAAATCTAAGGAAGAAAAGAAGGAAGGAAGGAGTGGGATAGGCTCTTGGCTCGTGTCCCACCTCAGAGTTCCTGAGCTCAATCCAGCTCCAGCCCTGACTCCAGCTTCCTGCTAATAGCCTGGGTGGCAGCAGTGATGGCTTGGACAACTGGGTTCCTTCTACTCATGGGAGACTTGGATTAAGTACTCACATCTTGGCTTCAGCTCTGGTTAGGGGCTTTTGTGAGCAGTTGGGGAGTGAACCAACAGACGGGAGCTTACTCTGTCACTCACCCCCTCTCTGGCTCTCAATTATTATTATTTTTTTTAATTAGAAAAGTGATCGGCTTTGCTCACAGTTTTGGAGGCCCAAGGGCGTGGCACTGGCATTGGCTCAGGTCTGGGTACATCAAGGCTGATGGCCCTGCAGGGGGTGTGTCAGGGAAGAAGGGTCAAATCTCAAAGCAGACCAGGGCACCAGGAGAAATACCAAAATCTCTGTTGCAGGCCGTGCCCCCAGTTGCCCTCCTAGGCCCTGCTTCTCAGAGATCCCATCTTCCCCCAAAGCACCATGCTGGGGACCAAGCTTCCAACACAGGAGCCTCCATGGGGACAGAAAAGCACACCCGAGCCCAGCTGTGTGCAGATATGCTGATGGCCTCGTCTGTAACCACCAGTTGTCTGGCATTGCAGAATCCCGGCGCCCTGAGCCCCAAGCTCAAGAGGCTTTTTCCCAAGAGCATTGAGAAGCCATCGTGGAGATGGGTTCAGTGTTGGGCTGGGGAAGTATTGGTGCCTTGACCAGCTTGGCTGTGTGATAGGAGCACTCTTGGCACAGGCACATGTGCCCAGTCGCAGTTCAGCTGCGAGCGGTTGACATGAGTTCGCGAAGGTAGGGTAGGGATGGCAAGAAGCAGGTGGGTTTAGGAAGATGTTTCTCTTCAGCAACACTGATAGTCATTGTTAGGGCTGCCACTTATGACATAGGGATTCCGTGATAATCAAAGTAAAGGTAACAGCAGTGCATGGGCACGGAGAGATGAACTTGTCACAGGATGTCCCTTGTTGATCTGGCCAGGCCCCTCAGCATCCTGGCAAGTGCGGCTGTGAGAACACCAGCGCGGCTGTGGAGCTGTGCAGCCGGGCTAGGAAGCTTTCCGGGGCCTTGCCGTCTCCCACTATCTGCAGTGTTCTGTGTGATCAGCAAAGTGCCCACGTTTCACAGCTGAGCCATACTAATGAAGGAGAAGAAAGGGAGCGGGGAAAACGGGCGTCTCTTCCAGAATCATAAAAACCAGACCCTGGGTCTCGATTATTAGGCATTGAGGAGCGATCAGCAAGGAAGCCAGCAATTTCATGCAAAGAGATGTGGCTAAATTATAGCACTCAGCCGGCAAAACATGCAACCTGGTCATTAAAACGGGAAACACTTGACAAAGTGGGGAAACTCAGTAGAGAAATGTGAATTTCAGTAATTGCACTGGAGAAGGCAGCCGCTCGCTTTTGTCAGGGGGCGTCCAGATGCTCCTGCCTCCGAGGTCTGGCTCACAGAGCACCTGCTGCGTGGAGGTTTGGGGCACCTGGCCAGACTTTGCCCAGGCCCTCGCCTCTCTGGGCTGGAGGCTTCTGCTGTAATCCAGAGACTGTGACTTGCTGAGCCCTGGCTGGGGCCACAGAGAGGGCGTCTTCACTTTGAACGTCACCTTGTTGCTGTGATCAACTTGCACTTGTGCCTCTTGCCAGGAGGTTCTGCTGTGGAACTTGGTCCTGGGAATTGCTTTCCTGGCTGCTTAAATTCTGCCCAGCACCTTGGCCTTCACAGCCATTGCACCTCATTATGATTCAGTAGATTATATAAATGAGAAATATCCACTCGCTTGGCAATCTCTGACCAGGGCCTCATTTTTCTAATGCCATTCTCTGTTGCCTTTCCCCTCCCACGCCAGGTCTGAGCAAACATCAGGCCAGGGATGGGTGCTGCTCTCAGGATAATGACCTGCTCTGCTCAGGTTCGCTCAGAACCAGGGGCAGCTGGAAAGCCCCACAGGCACAACGTGTAGCCCCCAGGAAACGGGGACCCCTTCCTGATGCCCTGGAAGCAAGGTGGTGCCACAGGGCACCTGCAAGACATCAGAAGGACCATTGAGTAGAATGTGGGGTTGTGGCATCTGCAAGGAGGACTTTGGCAGAGCAGTCACACGCTCACATGGCTCATTGCATGCTGGATATGTGCACATAGGCAGAAATTCTGTTTGAGCCTTTTCTTTGTTAAATAGCCTAAAGGCTGGCGCCGCAGCTCACTAGGCTAATCCCCCGCCTGCAGCACTGGCATCCCAGGTTCTAGTCCCGGTTGGGGCGCCAGATTCTGTCCCGGTTGCTCCTCTTCCAGGCTAGCTCTCTGCTGTGGCCCAGGAGTGCAGTGGAGGATGGCCCAAGTGCTTGGGCCCTGCACCAGCACGGGAGACCAGGAGGAAGCACCTGGCTCCTGGCTTCGGATCGGCGCAGCGCACCAGCCGTGGCGGCCATTTAGGGGGTGAACCAACGGAAGGAAGACCTTTATCTCTCTCTCACTGTCTAACTCTGCCTGTCAATAAATAAATAAATAGCCTAAGAAGAATGGTGGGTAGTCATATCCCATACTCAACCTGATAAGGACTATTTGCAATGAAAAACAGATTTGGAGACAACGTAGGAAGCCGCCACAACCTGCCTGTTATGTTTGTAAAATCATGTTTTCCTGCATGCAGAAAGGGTGTGAAACATGTATTTGTAACCCTTGGGATCGACTTGCTGTGAGTGCTCGAGAGACATGCCCAGGGAGCGTTTCAGAATGCATGTTTGAAAAAGCCGTCTCAGACGGAAAGCGCCCAGATAAACAGAGAGAACCAGTACACAGCTGCTAGGAGATACATCTTCATTAGTTTTTAGAATGTTTTCATTCAGCTCAAAAAATGGGGTCTCTAATCACTTACTGCCTGTGGTCAGGTTGGGGCAGGCTCGCCCCCGGTCGGGTTGGGGCGGGCTCGCCGGTGTGCTGGTGCCGGGTTCACAGTCTGGTTTTTCCTTTCAGGATTTCCTGATGGAGACATTCATCATGTTTAAGAACCTCATTGGGAAGAACGTCTACCCTTTCGACTGGGTGATAATGAATATGATGCAGAACAAGTGAGTACACGGGGCCGAGCGCTCACCTCCACCTGGGGCCCACGCCGGTCGGCGGGAGCAGGGCTGTGGCTGCCTGCCCGATGTGCCCCGCTTCTGTGGTGCCGATCGGGAGAGTGGGCATTTCCGTACAGCGGCGCGGGCCTCTGGCCCTGGGGAATTGGACTCTGTCCTGATTCGGCCTGAGCCTGTGTGCCCTCACACATTGTAGGGGCAGCAAAGGCTCTGTCTGCTATCAGTTGGACATCTCGTTTTAAGCGTAGGCTTTTGTTAGCCAACGTGGTCCACGCTCCTATGCCAGGCTTTTGAACGGTGCTTGCATTTCACATATTTCAGAATTTTTTTTTTCTTAAAAAATTAGGCGTGTTTTCTTCAGACTTTATTAAATATTAAGCTAGTGCTGTGTTTAGCCTCTCCCTGTGAGGGGTTTTGGTTAATATTCTAGCACTTCTGAGTTCCAGCGATGAGCATGGAGATCCCGACCACCTGGGATGCATTGACCTTGACCTCTTTTATTACTGCAGTTGTGATGGCGATCACTGTAGATTCAGATGCAGCCGTAAGGAGTGATGCTGAAACTCCTTGTGTGCACTTTTACCAGTTTCCCTAGATGATGGCATTTTGTGACATTCTCCTATCATCTATCACCGCCAGGGAGTGGGCGGCGACACCGTTCATGGATGGTGTTCTGGTTTTCCTGGCTTGGCTTGGAGGAGTTCGGGTCCGTGTCTGATTCTGCATGGTTTTGTCACACGCGTGTGTTCCTGTGTCCATCTCTGCGGCCAGTCGGGCGCGTCCATCTCCACGGTCGTTCCCCTCGTGGCCCATGTCGGCTCTCCCCGCAGCCGCTCTAGTGTTCTTTGCCAAACTGCACAGGCGTGCAGTATCAGACCCTGGGGCTGGCTTTCTTCCATTGGCTGGGTCCTTGCTTGGGAGGGATTGAGGTCATGGCGCTTGTCTTCTGTCCGTCCCTGGGGTGATGTGAGCTCTGCTGGACCACCGTGTGTTTGACCGTCTCCTGGCTGAAGTGTGGTCTGAGCTGGGGACTGGACAAAGCTGCCATCAGCTTCCATGTGTAGGTGTTTCTGGGAACCTGTGCCTGCATTTCTGAGACATGGATGTGCGAGGGTGCGCGTGCTGGGTCGCATGGTGACCGCACATTTCCTTTAGAAGGAGCTGCCCCACTGTGTGTGTGTATACCGCTCCACGTCCCCTCCAGCGACATGCGACGGATCCAGGTTTCCTCCTCTGGCCTTTGCTGCAAGCACCCTTTTTCATTTTAGCACTCTGCTAGGTGTGCGGCGCATTCCCTGGTGGTGTTACTTTGCGTTTTCCCTGTGGTTTTGCCTCTTTTTAGTGTCTTTTGTCCACCTCATGGACAAACCACAGCAGCGGTGACCTCTGCCTTGGCATCTCCTGGGCACGCCAGGGGCAGAATTGGCCTTTGCTCAAAGGGGGATGTTTTCCTACAGGCTTAAGCACAACGGAGCGTTGTGCATCTCAAGTCAGAGGGTGCTGTCCCCAAAACCTTTGCCCGCATTTGCGATGTGCAGAGGCCCAGGCAGCCGGTCCCTGCCACGGACAGAGCCCTGATCTGGCCTCTGCTTCTCATCCACCTTTCACTTGCTGAGCCCCATCGCACAGGGGACCCTTGGTGTCTGAGTCCTCATCCAGAAATGAGGGCCTTCAAAGCAAGCGCTGGGATTCCCCTCCTTTTCCGGTTAGGATTAGCCGTGGTGATGGACAACTTAGAGTTATTCTGAAGAGCTGCAGTGTTTGGGCTTATTTTGCACATCACGAGGACCAATCAGCAACAATAACAAAACCCCCACACTGTCCTGGAACCGGAGATCTCATCCCATCTCCCATCACTGATCAGGAGTAAGGCAGCTATGCACACGGGGATCTGGGTTCCATGGCCGCCCACGTGGACACTGCCTCTCTGGCTCTCCCTAGCAGAGCTGCCGTGTCCTGGTGTCACCTGTGCATTCGACACCCCTGGGTGGGCCTGCTCTAGCAAAGGCTATGTGTGTCGGCCCCCTGAAGTCCTTTCTCACCGTGGTCTTGCTCACTGGGTCCCCACCAAAGGAAACTGTCACTCCAAGGAGGACACAGTCAGGTCACTGCCTTATTTGCATGGTGGTTGGGAGGCGGTTTTCCATGGCACTGCCTGGCTGCCTCATTTCCCCTCCTCCCACTGCATGGCTCTGCCTCCTGCCACGCCCTGACTCTAGCAGGAAGCCTCAGAGCTGCGTGGGCTGGGCACATGGGCTGCAGCTCAAACCCTGGGGAGCTGTGGTCCAGGTTGCCCCCTTCCAAGGTCTCCCGGGAGGTTCTGTGGTTTCTGGCCCGAGGAGCTGGCTGGAATCGTGCACCGGCCGCAGACCAGAGTTTACTTTCTCCCGCCAGTGCCTCTGGGTCCCCGTGTGCTGGAGCCCTCCACAGAGCACACACAAGGCAGACATGGGGTGCAGCTTCGGTGGCCTTGGCACCAAATCCATTACATCTCAGAGGGAGCCTTCGGGTTCCCAGGAAGTGGCTCTCTGAGGCGGACGGCTCAGGGTGCCAGGTGCCGTCTGGGCAGCGGGGAGGGTTGAGGCTCAGTGGGTGATGTCTGGTGCATGATGATCTCTGCCACCGCCCGGCCCGTCGTGTTTCCTTGTCCACTGTGCACGAAGGCTGCGGCCCTGAGAGATGTCCTGCATGGGCAGTCAGTGTGTGCATTCCCTGCAGCTCGTTCACATTTACCTAAAAGGCTGCGAGTCACCTTCCCGTTGTACATTGTGGTTGTCTGGGCCCAGCTGTCCAACCGACATTGTTTCCTTCATTGCAGCTTCCCCTGGCTGAGTGTCATGTGGGGGTGTACCTGTGTGAGGGTGTACCTGTGTGTGTGCCTGTGCCTGTGTAGGTGTGTAGCTATGTGGGGGTGTAGCTGTGTATGCTTGTACCTGTGTGAGGGTGTACCTGTGTGTATGGATCTGTGTAGGGATTTACCTGTGTGTGTGTACCTGTGTGGGGGTGTACCTGTGTGAGGGTGTACCTGTGTGTATGGATCTGTGTAGGGATTTACCTGTGTGTGTGTACCTGTGTGAGGGTGTACCTGTGTGGGGGTGCACCTATGTGTGTGCCTGTGCCTGTGTAGGTGTGTAGTTATGTGAAGGTGTAGCTGTGTATCCTTGTACCTATGTGTGGGTGTACCTGTGTGTATGGATCTGTGTAGGGATTTACCTGTGTGTGTGTACCTGTAGGGGGGTATACCTATGTGTGGGTGTACCTGTGTGTATGGATCTGTGTAGGGATTTACCTGTGTGTGTGTACCTGTGTGGGAGTGTACCTGTGTGTGTGCCTGTGCCTGTGCAGGTGTGTAGCTATGTGGGGGTGTAGCTGTGTATGCTTGTACCTATGTGTGGGTGTACCTGTGTGTATGGATCTGTGTAGGGATTTACCTGTGTGTGTGTACCTGTGTGAGGGTGTACCTGTGTGTGTGCCTGTGCCTGTGTAGGTGTGTAGCTATGTGGGGGTGTAGCTGTGTATGCTTGTACCTATGTGGAGGTGTACCTGTGTGTATGGATCTGTGTAGGGATTATTTACCTGTGTATGAGTGTACCAGTGTGTGTGTGTGCACGCGCGCACGTGTGTGTGCCTATGTATATGTGTAGCTGTGTATGTGTGTAGCTGTGTAGGAGTGTAGCTGTTTGTACCTGGGCAATCCTGTGCCTGTGTGTGAGGGTTTGGAGTCCAGGAAAGGCACTTTTATCTTAGACATTCCGACTGTAGAAACTCAACCGTTCCTGGTTGGCACATCCTGCAGCAGCGTGTTCCCAAGCCAACGTGAACGGCAAAGGGGACCGCACGTGTGGTGCTAGAGGCGCACATCTGGGCATGGGTCCTGCGCATCGCGGTTTTTATTCTCATGTCCTCCTGCCCCACCAGGCTGCCCCTTCCGTGCGATAAAGAACGCTGACCTTCAGAGGCTGAGTCAGTTGGGTGCTTGAAGGAGGTTGTTGTCTCCATGTGGCCCAACACCAAAAGCCCTCTGGGACAGCTGGTGTGGTGACCACTAAGCGTTCTTCCACATCTTTGCTTAAATGCCAGCTTCATCGTGCAGAGCTGATTGCTCTTGCCCCACGTGACCCACATCCGTTCTGACGTGTCACACGCTTGCATGAGCTCACGGGTGGTGTGCTGTCCGTGTGCACGTACCGCTGTAGCAGAGCAGGCGGCGTGCCCTCAGTGGCCCTCGCCGCTCTGTTGGGCTACCTGCTTGGCAGGTGGGGAGACTGAGGCATTGAGGTTTGTAATTTGCCAAAAGGCACACGGCTGGGAAGTAGTAAGCCAGTATTACTTTTTCAAAAGATTTTATTTATTTATTTGAGAGGTAGAGTTACAGACAGTGAGAGGGAGAGAGAGAGAGAGAGAGAGAAAGGTCTTCCTCCCATTGGTTCACTCCCCAGATGGCCGCAACAGCCGATCTGAAGCCAGGAGCCAGAAGCTTCTTCCTGGTTTCCCATGTGGGTGCAGGGAACCAAGGACTTGGGCCATCTTCTACTGCTTTCCCAGGACACAGCAGAGAGCTGGATTGGAAGAGGAGCAACCGGGATTAGAACCAGTGCCCATATGGGATGCCAGTGCCATAGGTGGAGGATTAACCTACTGCGCCACGGCACTGGCCCCTACGGCCAGTATTTCAATGCAGGCTGTCGCCCAGAGCCAAAACCCTAAACCTCCCAGCCACGCTGCCTTCTCACCTTGAGTAAGGCCTCCACCGTGCAGAGGGCGTGCTGTGGCTTTTCAGTTCTAGAATCCTTAAAGCGTGATGTTTGCAGAGATTCGCCACCCTAACCCTAACCCTAACCCTAACCCTAACCCTAACCCTAACCCTGAGTGGGTTTGGAGCAGGGGCTTGTGAGTGCCACGTGTCTGCTGCTGAGGACGACCCGGCTCTGGCGTGCTTCCCAGGAGCCCTGCTGTGACCTCCCGGAGGAGCAAGGTCTCCTTGACCTGCTAATCAATAGAAAGTGCAGCCGTCTGTGCAGTGGGCTCCCAGCGCGGCCTCTGCCCGCCTGTCTTCACTGCGACGTCATAGGCTGGCGTTTTGGTCGTCCCCAGCCGCCTGCGCCCCTCCCCCTGGCGTGCCTCAGAGACCCCCCTGCCGCGGGAGGAAAAGCAGTCATTTCCAGAAGCTTCTAGAATCTGTCTTTAAGTTTTAATGGCACAGCTGGACATGCAGTTTTACCACCCATGGCTTTGAAAATGGACAAAAATCAGCCTTTTTTGTCTCTTAAATATCTGTGTGCGCACTCAGCTTTATCTCCGCACAGGAGGCCTGTAAAGTGTAATTAAAGACAGCATCCGTTCGTCTTGGTGCAACACGGTGTAAATCAAGAGTCAAAGCTGTAGGAGTTAGTGACTGTCCCCAAGGGCCGTCACTCGTCGCTCTGTTCAAGAGAGTGACGGACTGGCGGCGGTCTGACATTACAGCTCTGCTCTAGGACGCCGTGGGCCAGATGGCAGGGTGACATTTAAGATAAGCACAGTTCAGAGACAGGGTGCCTGTGTGTGGCATCCAGAGAGCCTGATGATCTTCCCAGAGGGAAGCAAATGCCAGGTTTCCATTGAGGATCCCACCCTGCCCCTGGGTGATGCTGGCCCCCACCCTGACATCTGTGGTGTGTGCGTGGCTTCATCGCGTGTTGTGCCGTGGCTCGTGCAGCATTCTCCTTGGTGCCATGGGGCACGTGACCCCGTGGTTGGGCTTCCATGTCTTTGCCTGGAATTCACCCCAGCACACAGCCTCTGTTTGTCCACAGACTTTTCCCTCCTGGAATTTTAAGTGATAGGAGTAACCCGGTAGGAAATGAGCCTGTCAGGTTGACTGAATTCCTTTTCCATCTGGAAGGAAGCATTTGTTATTAACTGCTTTAATTTCGCTGGAGGAGGGTGTTCCTGCAGTGTGCACTGGCTGAGAGGCAGTGCAATACTGAGCCTCGTTCTTCAGATGTTTGGAGTGAGACTCTCTGGTTCATATTGACTGCACGGCAGGCAACAAAACCTTTCACCCATTTGTCGGCGGTTCAGACTTCCAGCAGAATTTTTAAAACATCAACTTCCCCAATTCAGATTCTGCCCAGGCCTTGTTGTATGCCCTGCTCCACTCTCTCAGGATGAAAAATAAATGAAAGCAATGTTTTCACTTTCTCAGAGTGCGCACGGTTTGCAACCGTGATTATCAATCGTTTGCAGATGTCCCTCTCTGTGGCACACATTTTGTGTCACGGAGTTCCTGTTCTCTCCCAGGTTGGGCTGGGATTTCTGTACTGTACACTTCCCCGGAGGATTTGGTATGTTTTGCGAGTGAAGACTCATAGACTGAATATAAAACAAAACATGAGAAAGCACGGGGAAAACGTGCAGTTTTCCAGAAGCCAAAATGCTGGAGGTTGACTGGAAGACAAAGCAAAACGGAACCTGGAGGGTTGCCAGGTTCGCTCTGGATGGTCCTTGCCATTTCTCATGGGAGTCTGACGGGGTGTGACCTGCATCTTTATATCCATGTGAGACGTGGAGCGAGAGAACATCAGAGGTTAACGATCAGTTAGGAACTCAGAATTCTGCTCCCAGATAAAGAGGTGACTGTTTCCGGTCATCATCACGGTGGCTTACAATTGCACCCGTCTGGAACACTGCCTGATCTGACTGTGGGTTTTGCTGACCTGCTCAATTTAATGTGGTCCGGTTTTTGAGTATTCAAACATTGGAATACATCTGTCCAAACTCTTTTCTGGGCATTGCTTTCTCTGGAATCAGCTAATCTTCTTTCAAATGTTGAAATTTCATCCCAACTTGCAGTGTGTGTGAGATTGTGTTGCTGGGCTTCTCACGTGTCCGGGCGCTGCTCACTTATTTACGTTCATCATGGCCATGAAGAGAAGGTACCGGACAACCCAGGGCGGTGTCTGCCCTCTGCTCAGGGTGCAGCTCTCTGCTGTTGATCCCTTTGCCTGCAGCCCTGGCTCAGTTCTTTGGGGCCTCTCCTACTGCTTTTCTCACCTGTGACGTAAACAGTTCCCACCAGGAAATGTCTTCTGCCATCCATTAACAAAGTACCTTTCACCAACCCAACACACCTGCTATACACACACACACACAGGATCACAGTTAAATTTCCCATGCTTGTTTTGTAACTTGGCACTTTCTCTCCCTTAAATACAATGTGTTTCTCCATATCTTTCTGAGAGGTCAGAGTCCAGGATGGTGAGCTCAGTGCCGTGGCTGCCAAAGTGAATTTGGCATCTCCCCGGGACAGGAAAGGGCCGGAAGCCTTAGCAAGGGATTCCACACCAGAGAGGCCAGATTTCGTGGGGACGAATCCTGTCAGCGCTCAGAAAGCACAATCACAGAGCCGGCTGTTTGCAAGTTCACTGCCGTGTGGTTTTGTTGCCGTGGGAGAATTTTACTGCTTGGCTGTACCGGGCTGAGGGCTTGGATCACAGAAAGTGCACCATTTGCCTTGGGGTGGGAGCTGGGGTCCGCGTCAAGGCCACGGCACCAGCAGCAGCCTGAGGGTGGTGGGGCCTGGGGAACTGGCAACGTTCATCCCCGCTCACCCTCCCTCCGAAACAGCCCTGCTCCCCAAGGAAGGGCACGGCTTTGTGCAAACTGAAAACATGCGTGGAGAGCATTGGGGACTTGGGAGATTCTTGGTTTATTGCATTTCATCATCTTCTTATCCATTCTTTGAAGTCTGGGGTTTTAGTTGATGTTATTTCTAAGTAATTTATTTTTAGGATGTGTGGGTTCACTCTGGAAGTCTTGGACTTGATGGTCTGAAGCACACCTAAGGATGGCTTTCCCCTCTGCAGCAGAATACAACAGTGGTCACAGCACACACAACACGCTGTCACAACACAACCTTCAGACAGAAAATACACACATGCTGTGTTTCAGCGAAGCGATAGGCATTCAAAGTCAGTACCATGAGAACATTCTGGAATGAAATTTCTCCGGAGCTCAGCCTGCCTGTTTTTACCCCAGTGCACACACTGAAGAAAGTTGCTTGCTGACTGTAGCCTCTCCAGGGACAGTGGCCTGCTCTGGGACGTGTCCAGCTCGGAGGCCACTGTTGGTGGCACTGAGGCCGTAGGTCTGCTTCCAATACTCACCAGTGTGCTTTTCCGCTGAGCCTCCCAGTGGCTTGGGAGATGTTCCCTGAGGCTAAGTTGGCAGCAGGACTTCGGGACAGGTACTAAGCTGACCCAGTGGTGGGGCTCTGGGCCCCAGGTGCTTGCTGTAGCCACTGTTCTGTCGTATGCCCTGAGGATGTGTTCGGACGGCACGGGAGCTTTGGCAGCTGCCCTGCAGTGGCTCCCTGTCTGCGCGTGGGTACAGCATGCACACTAGGGCCATCGTCACCATGGGCACCACATCCCAAAGCACACCCTCTCAGAGTTGTGGTCGTCTTTGATGGCATTGTCGCAAGTTATTTTAAATGCTTTCCGTAACGGTTCTTCTATAGCACGTGTGCTTTCGCACTTCGCTTAGTAATTGAAACAGAACTGGAGCAGGTGTGAGATGTGAGGTGAACGGCCTGCTCCTGTCCCCACCTTCCGTCTGGGAGTGCCCGGGTTTAAGTCCCAGCTCTGCTTCTGACTCCTGCTGCTCATGCCCACGGGAGGCAGTAGATGCCGGCTCAGGTACACCTGGAACGGGGTCAGTTCCTGGTTCCTGGTTTCAGCCTGGCCCAGCCCCGGTTCTATGGGTATTTGGGGAGTGAATCACCGGATAGGAGGTCTCTGTCTCGGTCTCTCTGCCCTCCAAATAAATACATAAAAACTAAAACAACCCTCACAAATAATTTCCAGCTCCTACCTGATTGTTCACGCAGCATGTATTGCTTGTAGCAGAGAGATTTTTGCAGTCTGGTTTTATTCCGGGTACCTCTTTACTAAATTCCAAGATGCAAAATCAAACTCTCAGAGAAGTGGCCGTGATGGAGAGCTCTCAGCCAGGACTCTTCTGGAGGGAACTTGCTCGAGAGGGAAGTTTGAAAAGGGCGAAGTCTGCTCAAGGAGGCTTGGAGCTGGCGCACAGCTCGCGGTGAGCGCCCTGCTGGTGGGGTCGCCAGCAGCCCCAGGCACTTCACGCGGGAGGACACACTTCTCGCTATGCAGCAGGAAGCCAAGCACTGCTGGTGTCGTGCACAAAACAGCTCTCTAAGCCAACGCGGAGAAAATACAAGGGCACTTCAAAAAAAGTCTGTGGAAAGTGGGATTAAAAGAGATTTATTTGGGGTAAAAGTAGTTTGAAGTCCACGTATATGAGGAGTCTTCAACAAGTTCATGAAAAATGTGTCATAACAAAACCATGCATTCACTTAAAAAACATTTCTTGCAATAAACTAGCTTGTCTTTTTTTTTGAGAGACAGCACTCTCGCCCACTGGTTCATTTCCCTAGATGTCTTGCAACGGCTACAGGAGCCAAAGGAGGGAGCTGGACGCTCAGTCCTGGTGTCCCACATGGGTGGCAGGAACCTGACTGCTCACGGCTGCATTGGCGGGAAGGGGGAGCCTGGACTAGAACGCTGGTACCCCAAAGTAGGACACAGGTGTCCCCATTGCTAGGCCACACGCCAACTCCTAAATTCTCTTTTAATTCCGTTTTCCTCGAATTTTATGGAATTCCTTCATGTATTCTGTTAGGTCCTCCCATAGAGAATTTTTACCCCCAGCACAGCTGGGACGTGTGGGGCCTGGCGCCCTCTGTGTTCTGCTTTGTTTTATGTCCAGTAGTGGAGGAGGCAGAGGCCCGGTTAACTGTGGCTGGCGGCAGTGCCGCTGGGTGTGAGCTGTCTTTAGGGAACAGTTGACCGGGTCTGGACAAGTGTGCGGCCCGTGGGCGTCTCGTGGGTTGGGACGGGGCTGCTGCAAAGCATGCTTCTTGCAAGGACAGTCCCCAGCACCGAGCATCCGTCGACCCGAAAGTCATTGCTGTCTCCACATTATTAGTGATGAAACCGATCGCAGTGATGCCGAGAAGTGAGCAGAAGTACACAGCGTCCTCGTGACCACCTCCTCTCCCTCTCCCTCTCCCCTGTCGCCCTCCTCTGCTCCATGACATCAGCAAATCCTGGACCCTTGGGAGCACATGGCAGCAGCAGCTGCCGCACGGTTCAGGCCTGGCCTTCCCCACAGTGCCTGCTGGGTGCCCCGACTTCACCGGAGAACCTGGAGGGCCTGACCCAAGTCCCTGAGTGATGGTGGGAGCTGGGCGGGCACGGGCATCACTGCCATGAGCTGAGATGCCAGGGCCGCCTCCCCTGGTGCTTGGCATGTGGGACTGGAGTAGAGTGGTACCAGGTCTCTTCTCAGGGTGCTTGGATTTCCAGCCTGTACCCCTCCTGCTGCTGAGGTGGGGCTGAGGGGGAGCCCCTGCCTCTGGTCCCCTCCTCTCCATCCAGAGGCCAGTGTGAGTACAGCGCTAGGGAGCTGGGTGCTAGGGGCCAGCCTAACTGGTCCAATCCATGCTCTAGCTAGCGCTTGCTGCTTTGTCATGTTTGGGAGGTGGGCTCTGTGCCTCAGGCCTTTCACTACGAAGTCGAGCCTTGCTGGGGTGCTGCAGGGAGGCAGCGCGATGGCGTGGGGAGTCTCGGCCAGAGTCTGGCCCACGGTGACCCCCAGCGAGCCGTGTCTGCGGCAAGTGCCTTTCCCAAGAAGATATCAAGTCACGTCCTCCACATGGGAGACTCTGGCCCTGGGTAGAGACCGGAAGCATGGGCATTTCTGGAGAGGCAGAACCCTTGCACCTGTATTGAGAAATTCTGTGCTTCCCTAAATCCACTGGCTTCCTGTTGGATCCATGCATATATTTAAATGAGAGTTTTCCTGGATTTATAGGCAACTCATCCAGATTTTAGTTAGTTGTTTATATGGAAGTCAGAGCTACAGAGGGAGAGAAAGAGAGAGAGAGGTCGAGAGAGAGATCGAGAGAGATCTTCCATCCCGGTTCACTCCCCAGATGGCTGCAATGGCCAGGACTGGGCCAGGCCAAAACCGGAAGCCAGGAGCTTCTTCCGGGTCTCCCACATGGGTGCAGGGACCCAACATTGGGCCGTCTTCCACTGCTTTCCCAGTCACATTAGCAGGGAGCTGGATGGGAAGTGGAGCAGCCGGGACATGGACTGATGCTCCTATGTGATGCTGGCGCTGCACGTGCCAGCTTCACCTGCCACACCATGACGCCAGCACAGATGTACCTGACAGTTCCGAGGAGGATGTGCTGTCTGTGAATCGCTTCAAGTTTCCCAGGTGAAATTCAGTCATGCAGAGTCTCCTGGAACCGACCAGAGGCCGAGGCTTCAGTCCCCGCAGGTGTGTTCCAGTCCGCCCAGGTGTGTCAGATCCTCAGACACGGGCGGGAACCCACCTGACGCCTTGGCTTGGAGCTGAGAGTCCGAGACTCCTGTGGGCTGAAGGAGGTGGCCCAGCCCCAAGTGTGAGTGAGCAGGCAGCAGAGCTGACCCGGGAGCCCACTGGTCTTAATCCCAGACTGAGCCCATCAGTGTGAGAGGTGGGGATGGTGACAGGCACTGTGCAGGGACAGAGGGACAGAGCCAGGTGCACACAGGCCTCCTCAGAGGCCATGCACAGTGGCCACAAGGGCACCCACGATGCTCAGTGTCAGGGACAGTACAGGGCACCATCCACAGAGCCCCCGTCTCTCCATCCCCTCCCTCGTCCAAGTGCAGAGCCGCTTGGGGTTGGGCATCTGAGCCTCTTCAGTGCAGCAGGTGCCACCATCCTGCTTTGAACAGGACTCCGGAGAAGGGCTGGCAGGTGTCCAGAGCAGGGTATGATGCCAGGGCACACTCGGCCTCGGCCTGCGTTTGCTTTGTTTTCACCAACCTCTCGCGTGGAGTGGGGATTCTATGGCGCTTCCTCGTCCTTGGGATCTGACTGGGTCGCATGCCTTCTTGTTTAGTTTTCAGAAATTGTCATGATGTCCTCTCCTGTCCCTGCGCTCTTCTCGATGGGCACCTGGGATGAGGCCTTGGGTCAGGTGTGCCAGGCCCAGATGCCGCTCCCTACTCTGGGACTGTCCCGGTAGCCAGGCTGAACATTCTCTCTGTGGGGATGCTCCGTGGAATGTGGCCTTTAGAATGAAATCACCTGGAAAAGTGAACAAGCGATCCCACTGTTATTTATCAAGCTCTGCCATCGACTGTGCGCGAGATCAGAATTGAAGTTGGATTATATCGTGAATCCATCTTCAAGAAAGTCTGACAGTGGCATACTTACGTTTAGAAAACCCACACATGTAGTATATTTTCAGGTCACAGGAGAGTAATAATATTTAATATAATTTCTCCATAGAAACGAAGTGTTAGCAAGACTGACATCTATCCATTTTTGCTCATATAAAACCCTTTGATGTGGCATTCACTGTATCTTTGTAAAGATTTTATTTATTTGAGAGAGTTACAGAGCGAAAGGTCTTCCATCCAGTGGTTCACTCCCGATGGCCACAACAGCTAGAGCTGTGCCAAGAAAGCAAGGGGCTTCCTCTGAGTCTCCTACATGGGTGCAGGGGCCCAAGGACTTGGGCCATCTTCTACTGCTTTCCCAGGCCACAGCAGAGAGCTGGAGGAAGTGGAGCAGCCGGGACTCGAACCGGTGCCCATAATAGGCAGGCGGAGGCGTTCCTTGCTATGCCACAGCACCGGCCCCACTTACTGTATTTCACGTGGCATTATGTACACTTGAGTGGGGATCTTGCTGTGTCATGCTGTGTCATGCCATGCTCCCCAGCAGGTAATAGGTGCTCAGCAAACAGCAGCTGTGCAATTGCCTAACTCAAAGTATGAGTGTTGAGAGGAGAGTTTGTGATCACGCCAATGGGTAAAGACAAGCAACACTTCTGTAGCAGCTGCTCACGTGGAATAAAGTGCACTTTCCTTTTTACTATTTGGGTACACTAAAAAAAAAAAAAAAAAAAAAAAAAAAAAAAAAAAAAAAACTCCTGATGTAAATACGTAAATATGCCAGGAAATCCCACTGGTCCTCCAGCCGACCTATGAGGCGTGCGCTCCTGGGATGGGAGTCGTCCCCAGTGCAGCCCCGGCAGCCAGGAGGGAGGGCCGCGTCTGGCCCGCCCCGCGCCCGCTGGCCCCGCGGCTGCAGGTGCTCCAGCTGTGGGGAGGCTGCTCTCGCTGTTTTGCTGTTAACCTTTCCAGTGAGGCTTCAGACGAGGGTTTTCACTTAATACTGTACCTGTCAGATTCCCAGAGCTGCAAGTAAATTGAAGATACAAATTATGTTGTAAAGTGAAATATTTTGTGTTATTCTACAGTTTGGTTGATTTAGGAAGAAAATGAACTCTGACAGCTTGATCTTTTCAGTTCAGTGGACTCAAATGGTCCGAAACTAAAGCCTGGCGCCAAAGACTCGGCTCCCCTCGCTACTCTCCCCGCTCAGGGCCCGGTGCCCACCGGCTGCGTGTGCTGGACGCCCAGCGTCTGACTGCGAGAGGCAGGGAGGCGCCCCGCGTGAAGGGCTGTGCACATGGGCAGGAGCGGAGGCCCCGTCCCCGCCTCACCCCACGGGCGGCTTTTTAGCACTGCCGGCAGCGTGCACGCTGTGTTCCTAGGCAGAAACGCCCTTTCCTACCTGTTCCTCAGCTTTGCTGTGTTGCCTCTGGGCCAGGGGCCTGCGTGGGACGCAGAGGTCTCACTGAGGTTAGAGGGGCGCCCTCTCTTCCCACCCCGTTCCTTGTGATCCTGCTGGACAGCCTGGCTCTGCGAGCGTGGCGGGGGCGGGGCTTATCCCAGTGGACTCTGCACCTGGGTTACCACGGGCAGGGTGCAGGGTTTGGCGCGAGTGCATTGTAGGGCCGCGCGCCTTGGACCGAAGCCCACGCATGGACCCTTCCAGCCTTGGGTTTGCTTCCAAGAGCTTCCCATCGGACGCCCTTCACAACTGCGCCAGGCTCTTCCTTTGCTGCATCCGAGGGGGTGAGGCAGCTGCTCGGGCTTTGGCCTGTGGTGCCATCCACTCTGGACCAGGACGTCCCTCCCCCCGCCCGGCCCTGCTCACTCAGCGCTGGCTTCTCTCTCTTTTCCCCAAGGTCCCCAGGACTGAGGGGTCAGGAAGCTGATGTGCTGTCCATGCGGAATGTGATTGCCCTGCTGGAGTAAATGGCCATCTCGTTCCCATCGACACTCGCAGCCTGTGGTGTGGAAGGTGTTTTTAATTAGTTATTAACCTGCGCATGATGTGGAAATGGAATATAAGGAGCGAGCTGAATAGCTGGACGCGTTTCTTTATTTTTGAGATTAAAACCAAGAATTAAGCTGGGCTTGGACTGAATGGGGGGTTTCTGTCTCGTGAGACACTGGGAGATAAGCATGATCTGCATGTTGTTAATGGTGCCTGGCGTTTCTACCTGTTCTCCCATGGGCTGTGCACCCCGCAGTGTGCCATGCACGGAGGGGAGTTCCCAGGAGTGAGGCAGAGTCCTGCCATTTGTGACTTCGGGGCAGATCTTCATCATGAATGAAAGATGTACCTGTAGTGAGGAGGGGGCGTCGGGTCGGGCAGGGGCCACGGGGAACCTCGTGGAGCGGGAAGCCGGCTGGGCTTCCTGTGATTTCAAGGATTCACCAGGAACCATAAACCAGGGAAAGAATGCCGCTGGCTGGGGTTCTAGGACACTGGTCTCCTCGCACAGCAAGCGCATAGCACGCCGGAGCTCATCAGAACCTCTGGGCAGTGATCTGCCCGGGGGCGGGGGGTTGTCTTGGGTGGAGGCAGTGAATGGGGAGAGGGAGCAGAGACAGTCGGGGTGTTCTGGGGAGGCAGGGAAAGGCACAACCAAGGAAAAGTCATCGGATTTTTGCTTTGGGTCAAAGGGGTGGGGGACACCTTGCATGAGAAGTGGGGGTGGGGACTCAGCTCTGTTTCGGCCCAGCTGTTTCTCAACCTCCCCCCCACCCCCACCCCCGCCTTCAGCTCTGTTTCGGCCCAGCTGTTTCTCAACCTCCCCCCCCACCCCCACCCCCGCCTCCGCCACCATGATCACCATTCTAAGGAGAAGGATTAAATGAAATTTAAATTTAATTAAGAAGAGAAATTAAATGCCAGAGAGTAAGATTTTGTGGGGTGCAGGGTGTGCTGTGGAGGGCCCCAAGCAGTGTGAAATCTAAACCTGTCTTTGCTGCACCCGCTTTGGGGAGATGCTGCCCCAGTGTGAAGACAGGTGCTTAGAGACAGCCGGGGAGGGAAGGGGAGCCAGCCCCTGGGGGTTCCAGGCTGGAGCTGAGCAGGAAGGTAAAGTTAGAAGCTACCATTTTGGGTGTCATTAGCATTTAGATGATGGTGTTGAGACCACCTGGGGAGGGAGCTTGGCAAAAGCAGGGTGCAGAGGCAGGCAGAGCTCACTGAGGTTAGCAGCTGCAGACAAGGGAGCACGCGGCCAGCAGGGGAGCAAAGAGAGAAGACAAAGCCCAACTCCTGTGTGCAAATTCCCAAGGAGAAGTCACAGAGGACTTGGCTGCCTTGGGGCGCTGCCGATGCTGTGGGTGAGTGGCCCGAGGAAGCTGGGGCGTGGGCACCCCTGCCCGTGTTGTGTCCTGCTCTGGGTCAGAGAAACGTTGTCTACAGGGAGTTGTGATACCAAGAGCATGGCAGATCTGTTTGTTGTTTAGGGCGGTTGAAGATAATTTGGTAGAAAGAGAAACAGATGGTGTGGGTGGGGGTGGGGATGGGGGCGGTGAGAGCATCCAGTCCAGAGGGAAGCCTTGGCTGGGGTGGGCTGGCCTTGGGGGCTCCCTCAGGACAAGGGCGGCGACAGACCAGGTATGGTTGGGGGGTGGGGAAATCCCTGTGTGGCTTCTCTCTGCTGCTTCCCCCCAGGGTGAACCCACACCGTTAGCAAGAAGGGTGCAGGGAGAGTCAGTGTGAGGTCCGTGTTAGTGTTTCACCTACAACTGTTTTCCCCACCTCTGCATGCAGGAGGCCCCTGTGGCTCCTCCGGCCTGGGAGGGGCCTCAGCCTGGAGAGGCCTCTAAAGCCATCCAGTGCTGTCTGGCTGCTCTGAGTACATCTGGGCACACCTCGTCTTTAAAGCCTCAGCAAACCCTGTCAGCCATCGCAACCCTCCAGGTTCCAAAGTAGCCGGCTCAGATGTCCGTCACTCAGGTGGGGGCCGGGGTGGGCTGTGGGGGACAGAGCCCACTGAGGTGGCTTGTGTCCGTGCACCTCCATTCCAGCGTGGGTGGTGGTCTCCGCTCATCTCAGCTCAGCGTCAGGACGTGCCTTCTGGGGCATGGTGCCGCTTTGCCGGCCGATTGTCCTCCCCTGACCGTCCGCCCTGCTCCAGTTGAAACTGCTGGGAGCTGTGGCTCCTGCTTTTCTTCCCCCCAGGACTTGATCCTTCCTCCCCACAACCCTGAGGACACTAAAGGGTGCACTGTAGTCTTGAGCCCATTTGCGGTCCCAACTGGGGCTCCTCCTCGCAGGCAGGTGCCTCTCTCTCTGCAGGTTTTGTTTGGAGCTGGAGTGTGCACTCTGATGGCCTCTTGCTAAGGCCTGGGACGTCTCGTGCAGCAAAGATTTTGAGAATGAAATTCTTCCCAGATCATCCCGAGCCCCTGCGGTCTCCGTGAGGCCTTTGTGCTTCCAGTTCTCTGCTGCACGTGCCTGAAGGGAATTCGGAATCCCACGATAAGCATCATGGGCCGCGTCCTAGCAAGCAGCCGGCCAGTGTGCTCAGAGCCGGCAAACCTAATGGACCAGACACATCTTCCTGATCTCGTCGTTACAGGCAGAAGTGCCTCGTGTCTGGGGCGTAGCTGGAATAGGCAGCCTGGACTGCAGGATTCCAGTCCCGCTCCTCTGCGTGGGCAACAGAGCTCAAGGGATACACGCTCAGCTTCCCTTTCAGAAAGTAGAGTTTTCTAGAAACTTCTATTGTGCACCAGTGATTGGAATGGCTTTTTGGCTTTAAAAAAAGAAAAAATTGTTCATTTAGAACCTGCTGAAGGGCAGGGTGAGATGGCTCTTGGGAGCCTTGTCCCAGGGGGGCCTGCCTGGGGACACGTCTTTGCATCTGATTTCAGCTCCTGCTAATGCGTACCCTGAAAGGCAGCACTGGTGGTGCGCGTGGGTGGGTCCCTGCCAATCATCTATGAGACCCAGATTGGCTTCCTGGATCCTAGCTTCAGCCTGGTCCAGCTCTGGCTGTTGTGGACATTAGGGGGAATGAATTAGGGAATGGGAGATTTCTCTCTGTCTCTCTCTCTCTCTCTCTCTCTCTCTGTACCCGCCCATCCTTCTCACCACCCCCCCCCCCACCTTTCCAATAAAGAAAAATGTAAAAGCAAATTTGCTGAAACACTTCACCAAATCTAGTCATAAACCCTATTGGTTGGTAATCAGAAAATTTGCTCAGGTCGGTAGATCGTTAAAAAGCATAACACATATGAAGTGACTTCAAAAAGCTCATGGAAAAATGGAGTTGAAAGATACGTTTAAATTCATGAAAATAATTTTAAGGTCCTGCCTAACTTTTCATGATATTCATTTTCTATGAACTTTCTGAAGATCCTGCATGTGCATGGATTTCAAAATGCTTACATAAAAATAAAGTTATCTTTGGATTCCATTAATTTTTGAAGTGCCTTGGTATAAACCTGGGGTGTTTTGTTCTGAGGTCTCTCCTTTTCCTTGGAGTGTGTGATTTCAAGTGGCCCCCTGATGAGATCTCTGGTCTCTTTGGGAGTAAGACCCCCTGCCAGGAGCCCGCCTGCATACCTGTGTATTGTCTCACACCCTTCTGGTCTGACAGCAGGCTTTAAACTGAGTCATTTTTTTTAAGTCCTTTTAAAGCTCTTTACTTCATTCTCATGGAAAAGTCAACTTTCCATTTATAGTCCTATTTTATCATTTTATATAATATGTCATAAATAATGCAATTCAATAACAGAGTTAACCAGTATAGACTGGGTAGGGAGCACGCTGAGCTGTGCCAGTGGGCCCTGCACGTGTGAGACACACACCCATGCTTGCACACTTTGTTTCCGGACATTGAGGCCTCCTGGCGACGTCCCTCATGGAAGGGTGTTGCGTTACAGATTTACAAAAAAAAAAAAAAAAAACACTAAAGGGAAAAGTGAGATTCTCACGGGTCAGTGTGGGTGTGAGCGATTTTGCCTACAGAGGCCCCAAGTCAGTGACCGCACCTCTCAGGAAGAGACCCAGGGTCTGCTCTGAGGGTCCCCGGAAGACAGAGCTGCAGGTGCTGAGGTCACGGCCAGCACAGGACTGCCAAGAGTGCAGGTGCCACTGTTCACTGCTCCTCAGAGCTCCACAGTCACCTTCCCGAGCCTCCTCCCCGAGGAGGCTGTGGGGCTGGAATTCCCTGGGCCGGGGGAGAATGAGGTCAGGACAGGGAGGCCCAGGTCAGCCAGATGTGAACAGAGGGGCGCACGGGGGGGGGGGGGGGAGGGGGCAATGCCACTCTGTGACTTTCCTCCTCGGGGCACTGAGCCAGAGCCCCGGTCATGGTCATGGTCACGGCGGGGTGGGGGCACCTCGTGCACTGTGACACTGGACACTGGCAGGGGAGGGGCTGCAGGAGCCTCAGAGGGGAAGGGGAGACACTGCTTATTCCCGGGAGAGCTGTGTGCTAATCCCCTCTGCACCGAGGAGCAGGCTCTTCACATTGTTTACCAAAGGGGGGTCTCCTCCTTGTGAGGACCTGGGGGTCCGAGCGAGCACGTGCAGACCTGTTGCTAATGAGAGGATGGGACTCAGACCAGTACTCAGATACTTTCATTGCTGATCATCCCCTCCCCCACGTGCCTCACCCATGCCCTCTGCCCCTACGAGAGCCTCACTGTGCCCTGGAGATTTTGGGTCCCCAGGACGTCTCTGGGGACTGGTTGGGGTCTGCTGTTCCCACTCCATATTTTGGTTAGAATTCTCCAACTCGGGGTTTCCGTAAAGGGGTATCAACCCCCGCACTTGACTTTCACAACAAGTAACACTCGTGATGCTTGAAAAACAACGTACAAAGCTCTGGATTGTTTGTTAGACTGCTGGGTGAACTTCCCCCAAATTATTAGCACATATCGTGAACAGCGTAATCAAAACATCTAATATTCATTGAGCCATTTGGCCAGGTCACACGCTGCTTGCATTAACTATTATTTTGTCAGCCGTCCCCACAGCCAAGAGGGCAGACCCCAGGGTCCTTATTTTGCATGTGAGGGAGCTAAAGTCAGCACTGACTTAGAAGCCCCCACGGGGCTCATGGGTAATGGGCCAGAGGGGACCCCACTCTGCCCGGCTCTGGTGTCTGTGCCTACTTTTAAACTCTCCAGCTGTTGTTGTTATGAACCCCGGCTGTACCTTCTTTATCGCTGTCTAACCTCTGCTGTACATTTTTGGGGCGAGTGGGGAAAGGCAGAGGCATGAGAACACCTGGTGATTCATCCCTTGGATACACATCTCCTTGTCTGTCGTTCTGATACGGAGCTGCTGCACCAGCGTCCGCCCTGTGCCAGCCAGGGCCACATCTGATGCCAGATGCCCTACTGGAATTCCAGTGCAGACGGAGGAGAGCTCCCTGCAGGGGCCTGTCTCAGCTCTTTCCAGCTTTGCACTTTGGCAAACCAGCACAGCAACAGGGCGTCCCCCGGCCGCTGTCCACGTCCTGACAGTGCTGACGGGCCTGCTCTCTGGGAGGACGAGAGGACGTGGGAGTTTGTAACACATTATCAGGTGTAAAGGCAATAGGTGTCGGTTCCTCCATTACCCAGTCATCCACAGCAGTGGCTGTGTCATAGTCTCTCCATATCAGAGTTGTAGAACAGTGACCTAAAAATGGAGTCAAATGTCTTATTTTGAGAACACATCCATTTTTAAGAGATTTTTGTGGTTTTAAAATTTTATTTCATATGTTTTTACTTTTGCAAGAGGGAGAAACCTTTGTTCTTTGAGTAAAATGCCACAGTTGTGAATGCCTTTTTTCCTTAGAGATATATAATTTTTTATATGAAAGTCAGAGTTACAGAGAGGGAGAAAGACAGAGATCTTCCATCCACTGGTTCACTCCCCAAATGGCTGCAACAGACAGGGCTGGGCCAGGCTGAAGCCAGGAGCCAGGAGCTTCATCCAGGTCTCCCATGTGAATGCAGGGACCCACGCACTTGGGCCGTCTTCTGCTGCTTTCCCAGGTGCATTGGCAGGGAGCTGGGTCAGAGGTGGAGCAGCCGGGACTTGCACTGGCCCACATGGGTTGCCAGCATCAGAAGTTGCAGCTTTACTTGTAATGCCACAATACTGCCACAGGATTTTTGTTTTTTCACATGGATAAAGATACCACACATTTCCCACAGCGCCACACTCGCCCTTTCTCATCAACTACATCCAGGCAACTCTCACACACTGGGAAAACTGGAGGCCAAAATGAGGGTGATTCACTCCGGCTTGACAGCTGCTGGGGATGGAGTTGGCGACCGATCCATGGTCCTCGCAGTCCCGTAGCTGCTTGCTGGGCACTGGGACATCCGAGGATTCTGTGCCTGCATCAGGACAGCAGAGGCAAGGTGTGCCAGTGCCTTAGGGCTTAGAGTTGAGACGAAGCCCATCGTCCCCCAGCCTGTCCTGCGGGGTCCAGTGTGCCTGCCCTGCACACCCGCGGTGCTTGAGAACTGAGGCGCTCTGAGCCGGCGCTGTGGCACAGCGGGTGAAGCCGCCGTCTGCAGCGCTGGCATCCTCATGTAAGCACCAGCTCAATTTCCAGCCTCTCCACTTCTGATCCAGCTCCCTGCGGACGCTCAGCCTGGGAAACCAGCAGAAGATGGCTCAGGTGCTTGGGCCCCTGCAACCAAATGGGAGACCTGGAAGAAGCTCCGGTCACCTGGCTGTTGGCCTGGCCCACCTCTGACCATTGCGGCCATTTGGGGAGTGCACCGGAGGATGGAAAATCTCTGTCTCCCTCTCTCTCTAACTCTGACTTTCAAATAAATAAATAAATCTTTAAAAAGGAATAAAAGAACTGAATGCCCCCTCCTTTTCATTTTTCTGCTCCAAACTGGGGAACTTCTGGAATATTTCCAGCTTGTTCATTTGTGACGTAGTACAGGAGAAAGGACGGCTCGTCCAGCCCTGGCTCCCTGTTTTCCTCCTTGAGTTTTAGCAAAGTTCATCTAGCAAGTCACTCCTTTGGAATTTACAGTGAAGCCACATTTAATATGTTTCCACTTAGCAAGTATTTGCTTTAAATAATGACCTTGGCAGCCTCGTCTGGTTCGTGGAGGAGATTTTGTCTGTGTGTTTCCAGTGTGGCTGCAGGTGGAGATGCTTGGGCTCTGCCACAGGAGACAGTTTTAGTTTTAACTTGGAAAGTGGTTTTGGGGGCCGATGTTGTGGCATAACGGGTAAAGCCACCACCTGGGATGCCAGAATCCCCTGTGGGCGCCAGTTGAAGGCCCAACTGCTCCACTTCTGATCCGGCTCCCTGCTATGGCCTGGGGAAAGCAGTAGAAGATGGCTCAAGTGCTTGGGCCCCTGTACCTGTGTGGGAGACCAAGAAGCTCCCGGCTCCTGGCTTCTATCTGGCCCAGCCATGGCCGTTGTCACCATTTGGGGAATGAACCAGTGGATGGAAGACCTCTCTTTCTCTTTGTCTCTTCCTCTCTGTAACTCTGAATTTCAAATAAATAAATATTTAAGGAAAGAAAAAAAAAGGAAATTGGATTTGTTCAACGCCCTCCAAGAAGCAAAGTCATAAAGCAGCAGCTTCCCTACACTGTACTGCCAGCATCATAATTGGTAGAAAGTTAGCAAGAAAGGGGGATTAGCTCGTCGAGCCGTGGCACAGCAAATTGCCGTGGTCTCAAGTAGTTTTGTGGCTTGTTGAGAAAATGATCCGGAGTTTAGAGCGTGTGCTCACCGTGGTGACGCTGCAGAGCCCCACATGCAGCAGCCATTGCTGGGGGCACAGCTTACGCCCCTGCTAGAGCAACGGGAAGGGGCGCATGGTGAGCATGTCACTGTTTGCCAGGGGTCTGCTGTGCCCAGGGGACTCTCTGGCAGGTGCGCCACAGGCATGGGATGTCCCTGGAGCGTCCCTGCCCTGTGTCAGCGCCTGGCTTCCTCTGCCTCCTGACCCCATGCCTCAGTGGCATGGCCCAGGAGGGGCCCTGAGGGCCTGTGTCCATCAGAGGATACCTGGAGCTCATCCCAGACTCGGTACTGCTCTGCCATGGGAGCCGAGGTGCCTGTGTGAACGGAGCGCGTGCAGAATCAAACGGAGCAGGGCAGTGGCTGAGGCAGCCGAGCAGATGTCCACCTAGCACTGTGGGGGTCCCCGGTCTGACCCCGAGCCAGGGATACGGAACGAGCAGAGCACTGACCACCCAGGATCGGTGATCATGGGTCACTGCTGGGACCCAGAGCATGTTGCAGCTTCCTACTTGCTTGGTTGCTTCTGGCTTGGCTGGGGTTTCTCTCTCTCTCTGTCTCTCTCTCTGTCTGTCTCTCTCTCTCTGTCTCTCTCTCTGTCTCTCTGTCTCCCTCTCTCTCTGTCTCTGTCTCTCTGTCTCTGTCTCTCTCTGTCTCTCTGTCTCTCTCTGTCTCTGTCTCTCTGTCTCTCTCTCTCTATCTCTCTCTCTGTCTCTCTGTCTCCCTCTCTCTCTGTCTCTGTCTCTCTGTCTGTCTCTGTCTCTGTCTCTCTCTGTCTCTCTGTCTCTGTCTCTGTCTCTCTGTCTCTCTCTCTCTGTCTCCCTCTCTCATATCCTAGGAGAACTGCTGTTAGTCGAGGTGGTTGTGTAGACAGCCAAGGGTTGTGGGAGAAATACTCCCAGGTGGAGGTGTACCCTGTGTACTGTGCCTGCCAGCCCAGGGCCCCCTGCCCCGTCGAGCAGATGCCCGGGGGCCTGAGCTCTGAAGGGAGAATGGGGTCTGAAGGCAGAAGCAGGGGTGGTGGTGCCTGCGACTTTGAGAGCCCAGCGTGCACTGGGAGGTACCCGAGGCCTTTGGGGACTCGGCTGCTGAGCCGGCACGGCTGAACGGCGGGCAGTGTGGGACTCACTGTGTGCGGTCTTGGGGAGGCGCACTCAGGCCAGATCCTGGGCCACCTGAGTGGCAGACGGCAGGTGTGCAGTTGCCCTAAGGAGCCAGGCATCCCCGCTTGGCAAGGGCAGGTCTGCCTGGTTCCCGTTGGGGCTGTGACCCGTTCTCAACCTCAGTGGCTGGAAACGGCCTACATTTCTGTTTACTGTCTTCAGCTCTGGAGGTCAGAAGCCTGGAACAGTCCCATGGGGGTGACCAGGCAGTGTCGGGGCTGCGTGCTTCCCGGCAGGCTCTAGGCGAGAGCCCCCCATCATGCCTTTTCCAGCTTCCAGAGGCCACCTGCATTCCTTGGCTTAGGGCCCCTTCCCGGACTCTGCTGCCCATCACTCCCACTCCCAAGGGCCATCGTGAGCCTGCTGGGGTCGTCTGGATGATCCAGGCAAAATTCTACATCTGGGGTCAGATGGTGAGCAGCCTAGGGTCCCCTGTCATGTCACGTCACCCTGCACAGCTGCTAGGGTTGCTGACCAGGGTGCTTTGTCTTGCTGATGCCCGTCTGGAGCAGGGCCTGCACCTAGACGGTATTTGAAAACGCTCCTGGCGTGCGTAGCAGGCACACCATGAACATCCGCTTTCCTCTTTCCTTTTTCTTTCCTGCCCTGTGAGTACTTGGGGAGAGATATTTCACTTTGGAAACTTCTGGGATTGGAGCCGGTGCTGTGTTATAGTGGGTTAATCCTCCACCTGCAGTGCCAGCATCCCATATGGGCACCAGTTTGGGTACCGGCTGCTCCATTTCTGATCCAGCTCTCTGCTGTGGCCTGGGAAAGCAGTAGAAGATGGTCCAAGTCCTTGGGCCCCTGCACCCATGTGAGAGACCTGGAAGAAGCTCCTGGCTCCTGGCATCGGATCAGTGGCCACCTGGGGGAGTGAACCAGAGTATGGGACATCTGCCTCTCTCTCTCTCTCTCTCTCTCTCTCTCTCTCACTCTGTGCCTCTGCCTCTGCCTCTCTGTAACTCGACCTTTCAAATAAATAAATTAATTAAAAAAAATCTGAGACAAGGTTTGTGGGGGCAGTGACCAACACTTTTGCATTCTCCTGGTAAACACTGCGATTCCTCAGTGGAGACAGCCTCCATTCCTTGGTGTTTTCTTTGACGTGTCTAAGTTACTCTCCAGTTAGCTGAATTCTTAATAACTACAGTTTTCCATATCCATCAAATCTTATCAAATTGTGACACTGATCCAAGAAAAAAAAATCAGGAAAACTCCATCACTTAAACAATTATAAGACCAATGCTCTTTTTAGCATTTGGTTGGAGTAAATCCTTAGGTTTATGCACAGGTGTGACTGGGCTGGGCTTTGGGGTTCAGTGGTTAAGCTGCTGCCTGGGATTAGGTCCCTGCTCCATTCCAACCCAGGGATTAGGTCCCTGCTCCATTCCTGTTAGTGCACCAGGAGGCTGCAGGTTCTCGGGTTCCTGCCAGCAGTTTGGGAGCTCTGGTTGGAGCTCCTGGCTCCAGGATTCAGCCTGGCCTGGCCTCGGCTAGTGTGGGCATTAGAGGAGTGACCCAGCAGATGCAAGATCTGTTTCTGACTCTCCCGTTATCTGTCACTCTGCCTTTTAAATAAATAAATAACTTAAAATAAATAGGTATAATTAATACCTTGGTGGTTCTTCATTGGGCTGCATTTTTTTAAAGAAAGAATTATTTATTCATTTGTTTGAAAGACAGAACAGCAGAGAGTGAAAGACAGAGAGTGAGAAATCTTCCCTCGCTGGTCCACCCCCCAGTGGCCGCAGTGGACCAGGTTGGGCCAGGCTGAAGCCAGGAGTCAAGCAGAGCAGTGGAACACAGGATGCCGGCGTTGCAAGTAGCAGCTTAACCCACCGTGCCACAACGCCAGCCCCGACTGTTCTGATACCTCCCTGAGACCTAAGCAGGCATCCAGTTGACGATCCTTTGCGGCAGTCATTTTGTTTTTTAAGAAAAAGAGGAAAAGGCATTTTCTACAGTGACAATGGGCGGCCACGGGGGCTGCAGCGCAACCCATGGCTTCCCACCATTTTTACCTCCTCTTTCCTCCTGCTTCCTACCAAAGAGCACATGCGGGCCTGCACAGGAATTCTCCAGGACAGGGCTCCCGTCCTACGAGCTGGCGTGCCTTGGGATTGCTGAGCCTGTGCCGTGCTCCTGTGCCCTCCGCTTTGCTCGGAAGGAGGCCTTGAACTCCAAAGGAAAGCGGTGCCGCTGGAGCTCGGCCGCCTGGAATAAATGAGTCATCAGTTGTGCTGGCCCAGCTGTGCTTGCACGCCCCCGCTCCTGGATGGAGCTGCTGGGGTTCCTTGTCTGCCACAGGCAGTAATTGCTGCAAGTGGCAGGTCAGCTGTGGGAGAGGATTCTGCCGCACAGCCCAGCAAGCCAACGAGGGCAAGCAGCGCCCTGAATGTGCGCGGAGCCCCATTTGCAGTCTCGACCTGATTTATCACCATGCAAGTTACAGAAGCTTCCGGGAGCTGCCTGCCCCACCCTCGCAGGCAGGGCATTGCTGAATGCTGCTTCCTGTGAGCGCGTGATGGTCGTTCATCACAGAGGAATAACACCATCCCAGCCCTCCCCTGGGAGAGAAAGAAGCGGGAAAAGCACGTGGAATCCTTTTACAACTGCTCTCGGTTTAGTTTCCTGCAGATCTGCTTGCATGCATGGTTTACCCTTAGCATGGTGGTGCGGCAGCATCCCCGTGCTGCGCTTCCAGAGCCCCACACGTCTCTCCACGTTACTACAGAACGTTCCTGAGCAGCTTTGCCGTTGGCTGCGCCGACGCTGATCCCGTGAATGGGCCTGATTTGGCAGGACGGCCTCTCATTGTTGTGCAGTTAGGTTGCTCTCGAGTTGTATCTGTCACCGATAATATTGCAGCGAGTGTCTCGTGCATATGCTTCCTATATTTTGGATTATTTCCTCGGACGCATTCCCAGAAGTGGGATTAGTGGGGCTTGATACACATTGTCAAATTACTTTCCAGAAGGATTTGAGCAGTGACTGCACCCTTGCCAGAATTCAGTATTATCTTAAAAAAAAAAAAAAAAAAAGAAGGTTTATTAATGTAATAGCGAGTTGCCTTATTTTGATTAAATTTGTGTTGCTTCAGTTATTTGCAGGATGAAGCAGTGCCGACCATTTTCTTCCTCACTTTGGTTCTTTTTTATAAACTTTCTGTATCGTTTGGCATTTGCTTACTGGATTTCAATGTTTTTTTCTTAAGAATCATGTTGGGTGTTTGTGCAGCAGTGGTAACGTATCTCATGTTTCCACACGTTTCTGCCACCTCCCTGGGCTGTCTTTTATGTGTTGTTGTCTCACATACGGACGTTTCTCTCTGCATCTTCTCTGTGATTTTCCCATGGTGCACAGAGATCTGATGCTCAGTGGTAGGTTTTATTATTTCATGTTGCTATTTTGTGTTTAAAGTTTTAGCCTATCTGGAATTTGATGCTTTGTGCTAATGGCATCAAAAAATTTTTAATTACAATGAATTTTCATAGCACCATTCATTGAGTCATCCCTCTCCAAGGCTTAAGCCCAGTCCTTTCTATCTCATTTTTAAGAAAATGTTAGATGTGATTTCTGGCAATCTGTTGCTTTAATGATAGAACATTTTATTCTTGGGTGTTTTATTCTTTGTTGTAGGTTTTTTAAAATTAATTTATTTATTTGAGAGGTAAAGTTATACATAGAGAGAGGGAGAGACTGAGAGAAAGGTCTTCGACTTGCTGGTTCACTCCCCAAATGGCCACATGGCTAGAGCTGGGCCAATCCGAAGCCAGGAGCCAGAAGATTCCTCTGGGTCTCCCAGGCAGCTGCAGGGACCCAGGGACTTGGACATTTTCCACTGCTTTCTCAGGCCATAGCAGTGAGCCAGATCAGAAGAGGAGCAGCCAGGACTCGAACCCAATGCCCACATGGGATGCAGGCACTGCAGGTGGAGGCCTAGGTCCTGGTGCCTGACCTCTGTTTTTAAATTATTGTTGTATGGTGTGTTTTAAATATACAATGTGCATTTCTCCCTTATTACTTAGTGATCTACCAAAAGAAATTGAAAACCATTTAATGAAAGGCAGAGAGACCGAGACAGACACTCCCTGAATGACTGCGACAGCCGAGGCCAGGCCTGGCTGAAGCCAGGGTGCCCAGAATTCAATCCAGATCTCCCGTGTTGAGTGGTAGGGTCCCAAGAACTTGAGCTGTCACTGCTCCTATCACAAGTAGTTATTTTCAAATTCCAGCTGGATGTGAGCATTAGATCTTGTTGTCGTAAATATATAAACAAACATTTTAAAAGTTGTCCCGTCTTGGCCAGCGGGAGTCTCGGTGCACGGCAGGTGGACGATACAGCCTGCGTACTGTCTGCTTTTCCTCCTCTTTCCCCGGCTTTCTACGACGCGATCAGACTTCTGGGCGACTCGGACTGCAGGTGATGGTTGTTTTGAGTGGAGAGCAAATCTTTCACTGTGATTTCGGACCATTTTAATTTTCAGATAATTACAGATTTCTGTACAGGAACAGGAGATGCTACAGGGAGATCCTGTAGCCCTACCTTCTGTTTCCTCCAATACCAACCTCTTGAGTGACTACGGAATCCCTGGCGTAGCTGCAGACGCCAACCTTCTCCTCTTCCTGCCTGGTTTTCAAAAGCACGAATCTCCTCGCCAACTGTAATTTTTCCAACTTGAGAATGTGATGTAGATGGATGGGACTGTGCAGGAGGGAACCTTTGTGTTTTTATTTTAAGATTGGTTTATTTGAAAGGCAGAGTCAGGCCACGAGCAGGGAGCTGGATTGGAAGTGGGGCAGCCAGGACATGAATCAGTGCCCACCTGGGATGGCAGCATCACAGGCAGTGGCTTTACCTGCCATGCCCCAGCGCCGACCCTAGGGAATTCTCAGACAGGGTTTTAGGTGCTTCAGGTGCTTTGGGATGGTGCATCCCCTCTCCCTCCACCCAGGACACCGCTCAGAGCCTGGCTCAGGTTGAGATGGAAAAGGTTCCCTCCTGGGACTCTTACAGGAGTCCACATTGTTGCATATGAGAGCGAGCACAGAGGCTGAAAAGAGCACAGGCACAGGTCGGAGGTCCTGGGAGGAGCACCAGGCCTGTGAGAGGCAGTGGAGCTGATGCACTGGGACAGTCGCAGGCCAGGCCTTGGAGCCCTCTCCTCTCTGGCCCTCTGTGCCTGCTGTCTACACTTCCTGCCACGACCCTGTGCTCCTCATGGCAAGCAGAGAACATGGCCCCTCACTCTCAGCCTGGAGCCTACGGTTCCCACCCCCGGTAGAGTTATAAAGGCCCCTTCATTTGAGTCCCTGACGTCCTAGGCTGCACATAGAAATGCCAGTGCTGGCCGGATGCCTCGTTCTCACAAAGCTGGCCACTACTGAGGTCAGATAACACCACCCCGTGTATCAGCCAGCGCCAGATGTGGGGGAACCGTCTCTGTCTTCTCTGGGGTCTGCAGAAGGGAGAGGACTTGTTTAAGATTAGAGGGGGGGTGGGGTGGGGAGGAATGGCACTGTGGCGTAATGGGTTCATCAATTGCTTGCGATGCTGGTATCCCATATGGGGCCAGTTTGATTCCCGGCTGCTCCACTTCCCATCCAGCTCCCTGCTAATGTGCCTGGGAAAGCAGCGGAGGATGGCCCAAGCACTTGGGCCCCTGCACCCACATGGGAGACCTGGATGAAGCTCCTGACTTTGGCCTGGGCCAGCCTTGGCCGATTTGACCATCTGGGGAGTGAACCGGTGGATTGTAAGATCTCTTTCTATGTCTCCCTCTCCCCACCCCCTCACTCTCTCACTCTGCCTTTCAAATAAGTAAAATAAATCAGAAAAGATCTGACATGGATTCAGCCACTGTTGCCCGGTGGTTTCTTTCCTGTCCCTGGTTGCCGGGGACCAGGGCTCGGGCTCTGTGCTGCAGAACTGTGTGTGCCCCATCTGCTGGAAGCCCAGATGGCGAGAACGCAGGGGGACAGACAGCACTCCTGGTGACCCGCGCAGTCACACGCGGCTCGTGTGCAATCTGTTCACCAAGGCTTGGTGTGCAGTCGGCCGTCCCGGGGGAGGAAACGGGCTGTCTCTGAGCTCTCTCCGGAGAGTGCTCACCCAGCCCGGCTGTGTGTCAGGCTGCAGCACACACCTGTCCTTGTGTGTCCAAAGCGCCTCCCAGGAGGTTTCGTCCCCTTGCCTGGGCTGAGTCCCGACAGTGTTCCAATGGGCCGCCCCGATTCCGGGGTTTGTGTTATGTGAGTTTCCACGATGACCACCCCAGGTCTCCGTGTTCTTCTTCTTGTTCCTTTTAAAATCTCCTGTAAAATGTTTGCTGGGGCCTTTATCTGTGTGGTACTACGCAGACCCCGTGTGCTCTGTCGGCCGGTTATGGCAGCACTGGGAAGGGACACTGATTTCCGCCAGGCCCCAGACCCTGGACTCAGGCAGGTCCTCCGTGTGTCTGTGTGGTCCTACACAGACCCCGTGTGCTCTGTCGGCCGGTTATGGCAGCACCGGGAAGGGACGCTGATTTCCGCCAGGCCCCAGACCCTGGACTCAGGCAGGTCCTCCGTGAGCCACCTGTGCTGGGCGGCTCATCCGCTTTGCTTCACGGGGTGTGGAGGTGTGACACCGTGCCGCCGGCCGTCGTGCGCCTTTACAAGAGAGATGACCGCCAGCCGCTGTCACGGAGGCTTTGGGGTGTCACACCCAGGACAGCGGTGAGCAGGGACCCAGAGCAGAGGGAGTCACGCTGTGCAGAAGAGGAAGTCATGGAGTGACACATCGCAGGTGTGATGCTGCCTTCGCGCCTCCCTGGTGCTCCCACGCATGGCTGCATATGCCATCGTGTGCTGTGGCGTTCTGTTGATTGATGCAAGGTGCGGCCTGCCCGCTTGTCAGGTGCGCCATTGATCGCGGTGATTTAAGAAGAAATAGTCGTTTGCGCCGCTCGCCCGCGGTGCCGGGCTTTATGTTTTGTGCTTCCCAAGGAAAACCTGCCAATGATGCGAAGTGACATCCAGCCCGCCGAGAGTTGATATTGGCAGACAGATTTCATGCCCTGTCTCCTGGTCGCCGGGTTGCTGCCTCCGAGTTGTTAGGGATATTAAGAACAGGGATGGGAAGGTCCCCGCTTGGCAGGTTCGATTTGTAATGTGAGAGGCTGCGAGACAAAAGCAAGGACCCAGGCAGGTTCCTGCCAAACCTGCCGGCCCAGACTCAGCCAGAGGGAGACAGAACGGGGCTCTGCTGGTGGCAAGCGTGTTGGAGAGACCCCTCCTTTGTGGGGTGCCTGGGAGGCCTCAGATGCCCAGAGCCAGGCAGAGGGCTGGTGGGCGCCAGGTCCTGAAGCCTCCAGAGCTTTGGGGCTCCCTGTGGACACCCCTGCTGCTTCGTGTCTCGCACTGGCTGGAGTGGCCGTTTCATGTGGGTGTGGTGGGGGCCACCAGCTGCTGTTTCACCTGTTAGTTCAAAGCGCTTTTCGTGCAGGGGGGACCTGAAGTCCATCAGTGCGTGCAGAGCCCTGGTGGCCTGAAGGTGGCTGTGGTCGGGGCCTGTGAGGTTCTGCTGCTGTCACTGTCCAGACACAGAAGGCCAGGACAGGGTTTCCTGTGTCACTGGCGTCGGTACTGGGTCCTTGGTCCATTCGCACTGAATAGGAGGCTCAGCCATCAAGGTGGATGTGTCCTTGACCCAAGTGTGCCTCTCGCCATGCTTTCTCCGCAGCCTGCTTTCAGAGGGGTCAGTCCGGGCCATGGGCTGGGGACCGTGGGGAAGGCACTCGGCTGCCCAGGAGCCGGGAGGTCAGCCTCTCAGCATCTGGGCGGCGCACTGCATGTGTGGGATGATTGCATGCAGACGCAGCCCAGGGCCGAGTAGGTCCCTGGCACTCATTGCATATTCATGGGGTGATTTTGCAAATAAAAGGAAAACCACCCAAAAAGGGAGAAGTCTTCATTTTTAAAAATATTTATTTATTTAAAAAGGAAAGAGAGAGAAGAGACAAAGATCTTCCGTCTGCTGGTTCCCCCCCCCCCCCCCCAGGTGGCCCCAGCTCTGTCCTGGCCACTTCCCACTGTTTTCCCAGGCGCGTTTGCAGGAAGCTGCATCTGAAACAGCGCTCTGGTGTGTGATACCAGCATCGCAGGCACAGGGTTGACCGGCCGGCCACCGCACCCGGCCTAGGCTGGTCATTTTCAGACTGGTGAGAACAGACAGAACATCCACCCTGCACCTCTGTCTGCCTCGGCCCCCAGGGTGCCCTTAGAACCTTCCAGACTATCTGGTGTCCCGCCAGCCTTCAAGCTCCTGAGCCCCTCCCCAGCCCGGGTGAGGCACCCGTGGATCAGGCCGCAGGCAGCAGCATGGGAAAGCCAGGGCGTGTCTGCTCACGCCACCTTCCAGGCCAGGAGTGGGGCTGCCCTGCTTGGCCCCTCGCTCCTTTCTGGTCACTGCTGGTGCATTTTTGTTTTTGTTTATTTTTTAAAGATTTATTTTATTTATTTGAAAGGTGGAGTTACAGAGATGCAGAGGCAAAGAGAGACAGAGAGAGGTCTTCCATCTGCTGGTTTACTCCCCAGATGGCCACAATGGCTGGAGCTGGGCCGATCTGAAGCCTGGAGCCAGGAGCGTCTTCTGGGTCTCCCGTGCAGGTGCCCAAGGACATCCACTGCTTTCCCAGGCCATAGCAGAGAGCTGGATTGGAAGTGGAGCAGCTGGGACTCGAACAGGTGCCCAAATGGGATGCCAGCACTAAGCCACAGTGCTGGCCTGCTTGTGCACTTCAAAGCCTGGCCCGGACACCCTTGTCACGCAGTAGAACTGTTCTTATTCAGTGTTGAACTTCCTTTTCCCTGAGAGACTGCTGTTTGCACCAAGTGCTGTGTAGCATGTGGATGTTCTTGTTAAGTGAGGACGGCACATAGAGAACCCGGCTGAGAAGGGTCTGGGGCCGGGGGAGGGGGCCCCTTGGACAAGCACTGCTTGGTGATGAGCCACCTGCCTCACTCCGGAATAGCCAGCCAGGTAGCTTCAATATATGAGGTTTTGTTCTTTAACTTTTATAGAGGTTATCGGTGTCACTCAGGTGTTGGTAACAAGAAAAACCTAAAATCAGGCTTCTGATAAATACTTAATTGGATTGCACTGGATACTGATAATTGTGGTTTTCAAATAAAACTTAGGGTAGCACAGGCCTGCTTTGGATAGATGAGCTCTGGCTGCCTTCTTTTTAAAACATATTTATTTAGTTTTTGAGAACAGAGCCACAGAAGGAGGGACACACACACAGAGAGAGAGATCTCCCATCTGCTGGTTCACTCCCTAAATACCCACAACAGCCAGGGCCGGGCCAAGCCAAAGTCAGGAGCCAGGAGCTCCGTCCTTGTCTCCTGATCTGGGTGGTAGGGTTCCAAGGATCAGGGTCATTGTCTCTTGCCTTCCCAGGCACATTGCCAGGAAGCTGAACTGGAGGAAGAGGAGCAGCTGGGACTCGAACTGGCTCTCTGGAATGGGATCCGGCAGCACAGGCAGTCCATGCTACAGTGCCACCCCAAGCTCGGATTTCTCAGGCCACGCCGGTGGTTTGGGAAATGCATCCTCTCTGGGAATGTCTCTGCTCATGTGTGAGAGGAGTGACGCCATACTTGTTGTGGGATTCCCAAGGGGGCTCTTTCCTCTCTGTGCCTGACGAGGTGAGTGGCATGTGGCATCAGCTCCCATGTAGCAGCAGGTTGCCCACTTGTCACGTGTTGCACCACAGTCACTCACGAGGGAACGCAGAAGGCGGAGATGTGCTAAAGCCGGACCCTTCCTGCTAGTACAGGCTGCACCTGCCCGTCTCCTGGAAGTCCCTAAGCTCCTCTTGGTGCCTCCACACACAGGCCCGCTCTCTGCCTGTTGGTGCCCGTGCGCTGGTCAAACTAGCAGTGGTCTACGTTGCAGAACAGAAGCTGGTCCTGCAGTTGGGTTTGCTCTCCTCTGCTGGTACGACTGTCTAGGCCAACCAGAACCGTATTGATATGACTGTCCAGGCCACCCAGAACCGTATTGATATGAGTGTCCAGGCCAACCAGAACCGTAGTGATATGACTGTCCAGGCCAACCAGAACCGTATTGATATGAGTGTCCAGGCCAACCAGAACCGTATTGATATGACTGTCCAGGCCACCCAGAACCGTATTGATATGAGTGTCCAGGCCAACCAGAACCGTATTGATATGACTGTCCAGGCCAACCAGAACCGTATTGATACGACTGTCCAGGCCAACCAGAACCTTATTGATATGAGTGTCCAGGCCAACCAGAACCGTATTGATATGAGTGTCCAGGCCAACCAGAACCGTATTGATACGACTGTCCAGGCCAACCAGAACCGTGCCGTTGGAGCAAAGGTTAGGAAGCTGCTAGATGTTCTGTCCACAGAGGACGAAGTGCACCCCAACCCCTGCATTGTGAGGGGCTGCGGGGTTCTGTGCAATGCCCTGGGATGTGTTCTCTTCTCTGCCTCACTGCCGAGCTTCCCAGAACCCTGGTGGGAGCAGAAGATGCCAGGTCTGCCCACAGACAGTTCCTGGACAGGGAGTTGAGGGCAAAAGAGAAAGGGGGTTGACAGTGGGGTGCATACGTCCCTCGTATGGCAGACCCTCTTGTCTGTGGGAGGGGAAAGAAGCAGTTTGGAAATGTACCCTAAGGAGCCCATCAGTCACGTCTTGTGTGACAGGTGTCCCAGCAGTGGCCAGAAGTGGGCCACTTGAGCTGATCTCTAGCGGAAGGATGGGGTCGGGGTCCTGAGGATGGCAGTGGAGAGCCAGCGGCGAGCGTGGAGGGAGTGGCAGCAGTTCTCAGTTCACGGGACCCTGGCAGCCGGGAGGTACAGAGGAGGGCAGAAGTGTGAGATGCTGGGGAGCTGGGATCTGTGGTTTTGCCAGTGGCTTGGCGTGGACGGCAAGCAGGGAGTGGAGAGGAGACGAGGCTGGACGTGGTTGGCAGGGATGGGAGGTGGAGGGAGGAAGGGGTCTCTCAGGAGACCACGCTGGCCACCAGGAGCGTGGACAGTCAAGTCTGCTCTCAGAAGCAACTGACTTGCTAGTCCTGGTGGATGATGGAGAGTCGAGAATCATCAGAGTGATGAGCCCTGATTCCAGGGGCGCTGTGTGACCAGAGGTGGGGAGCCCTCGTGGGCTCTGTCCTCATGGCAGGAGGGCAGACTACAGGAGCCAGGAGTGGGGAGCGAGGGCAGTGCGAGCGGCTGTATTCTCACTGAGCTCTCTTAGCTGACCGTGGAAGCACAGAGCACCCCTCGGTATGTGACTGCCCCCCCCAATTTCTAGTAATAAATCTTTGTAACTCTGTACTTGTACTTTAGCATCATGGAATATTGAAAATGTAACCCAAACCCTCACGGCGTTAACTTGAGACATTTGCAGTGAGCATCAGTGCAATGAGAGCCAACGAGGGGGGTGTTTTCGGGGGAATGCAGTGAGCCTCCCCAGCTGTGCATCATCCAGACGTGTGGGAGCAAC
This sequence comes from Lepus europaeus, assembly GCF_033115175.1. Taxonomy (NCBI): domain Eukaryota; kingdom Metazoa; phylum Chordata; class Mammalia; order Lagomorpha; family Leporidae; genus Lepus; species Lepus europaeus. The sequence goes on along the minus strand of NC_084843.1, from coordinate 4,480,419 downwards.
AGCACCCAGTCCCACCCCTGCTGGCTGGGGGACCTCCACTTTCCCATCTCAATACTGCTCAGTTCGAGGTGTTGTTTATATTACCTTCAGAGGAAACAAACACTACTTAATGAATCCCACCAAACATCATATTGGAAAAGCAATCATCGCCACCACGTATAATAACCCATGTGTGGGGAAGGTAATCCATTAAGTGTGAGTCAATGTGAATTTTGAAACCATCATGAAGACCAGATTGGTCCCTGGGCATGAGCACCGTGGCACTAGATTTGCTCCCGTGTGCCTCCTGTGACCTTGGAACCTTAGGACCCAAACAAGGTATATCTGCGTGGTGACCAGAGTCAGGTCAGCCAATCAGATGTTGTGCGGATGAGTCCCCTCGCTGGGGCTTAATTTGCATCAGTGATTAATTAGATAGTGAAAATCTGATGGTAGTTACAGCAAAGGGCTGAATTTGCTTGCATTTTCAATAAATCATTCATTAACTGAAATGAAATCTTTTTGCTGAATTATGTCTCATGGTTCAGTTATTGGGGGGTTTCTTTTCTTTTTTGCCCGAGTGCCCTTCAGTTCTCCTTGAGGAAGCTTGACAATTGCTTTGGCCACTGTCAACCAGGAGCGCCTCCCTCTTCCCCACCTGGGCCGTAAATTGTTGTCGGCTCCTGGTGATGAGCTCAGAGCCGGGCCGTTCAACCTTGTGAAGCTGCATTAAAAACTCTGAGTGGCAGACTTCAAAAGAAGCGCCCGGAAGACGTGTCTATGTTGGTATCTCCAGGTCATCAGTTTTGAAAATCAAGTGACCCATTTGTCAGAACCTTCCTGGGTTTTGAGTAGGGAAGGCACATGAAGGCCCTACTAATGAGAGAGAGAGAGGAGAGAGAGAGAGAGGGAGAGAGGAGAGAGAGAGAGGAGAGAGAGGGAGGGAGGGGGGAGAGAGAGAGAGGGAGAGAGGAGAGAGAGGGAGGGGGGGAGAGAGAGAGAGGGAGAGAGGAGAGAAAGAGAGAGGGAGAGAGGGAGAGAGGAGAGAAAGAGAGGGAGAGAGGAGAGAAAGAGAGAGGGAGAGAGGAGAGAGAGGGAGGGGGGGAGAGAGAGAGAGGGAGAGAGGAGAGAAAGAGAGAGGGAGAGAGGAGAGAGTCAAATTTGCCACAGCCAGCTGGCACAGAGGCCTGTTGAGGATCTCACTAATAAAGTGACCATGGTCTAGAGATGATGGGCAGGCGTGAGAGCCGGCCCACCTGTTGCACCGTGAACAGTGTTACCCACAGGTCGGCTGGTGTCCTACCCGGATGCCTCACTTGGGGTCACTTTGCAGATGCAGTCAAGGTGAGACCCTGCTGGAGTCAGGCAGGCCCCGGACCGTGGAGGACCGGAAAGCAGAGAGCAGAGATGTGCCGAGCTGCGTCATGTCGCCGCGTTCATCAGTGCGGGCATAAGAATTTCTTAAGGCCTGGTGGTCACGAGTGCACAGGAGCAGCTAGCTTCTACAGTGTGTGCAAAACAAGACCAAACTCCAAATCCAACGCGCCGTGGACCAGGGCTTGTAAAGATCTCAGTTCCACCTGAACTTTCTTTCAAGTGGAGTCAGAGGGTCTTCACATTTTCCAGGTTTCCAGGTGTCTCCTTCATGCCTAACTTTGCATAATTCTCTAGCTACTTAACCTTCACAGCACTTCTCCAACACTCCATGTAGTTCTCCAAAACTGTTTGCTGTCTTTGCATGCATAATCCGCCGTCTCATATTACATGTAACTGAGCTACAGTGATGGCGATAGCAGAAAGCTGCTCTGAGCGAGGTTTGGAGGACACAGAATGACCTGGGGACCATGCACCCTGCAGAGTGGCTGGGATGGGTCCGGTGTGCTGTGGCCGCTGGCCAGCAAAGCGTCCATGAACGCAAGGACTTTTCCCTGGGCATCGTTTAGAAAGTGTCCCACTGAACTCGAGTGAGAGGGGAACACCCAGGGATCCATGAGCTGGCCCACTGTAGGGGCACACAGTTCAAGGGGCGGATGGCATGCTGGTAGCAGGTGCATGAAGGCAGAGCGAGACCCGGAGCTCCTGGGGCACACAGGGAGCAGTGGGGAGCACGAGTGAGCCTCAGGCACTGGCCCCCGGGAGCACCCACTCCAGCTGGACCGTGGTCCGTCATCAGAGAAGAGGCCTGGATCGTGTTTAAGGTGCAGAACCAAGATGCCAATGAGCCAGGCTCCCTGCACAGGGAGCAGGGCTGTGTTTGTTTCCTCTCCTTGACTCCAGAAGTTCTTCCTACAGAGCTGGGTGTGTCTGTTCATGTCACATCACAGACTGAGCACCTGACTTGTCTCTGCAGGACTGACCACGTAGCTGGCACCCAGAATCGCAGCATTTCTGTACTGAATGTGGTAATTGGAGGTTGAACATTTTATGTGGCTAACTCAGGTGTATTTTTACACATATATTGATTTTTGAGTTGGTGTAAGAACTTGAAAACCGCGCAAGTGGGGTTGTCAAAAACACTGTACCTTTTTTCTTTTTTAAAGGCAGAGAAAGAAAGAGACAGAGATCTCCCATCTGCTGGTTCACTCCCCAAATGCCAGCAACAGCCCGGACTGGGCCAGGGTGGAGCTGGGAGCTGGGAACTCAATCTGTGTCTCTCACAAGGGACAGCCGGGGTCCAACCAGAGCCACCACGGCCGCCTCTCGAGGTGTGGGTTTGGAAATTGAATCGGGAGTGGGTAGAGCCAGGACTTGAATCTGGACAGCTGCCGCTGTCCCACACAGGATCTTCACTGCTCTGCCCAGTGCCTGCCCTCCAACCCTTGTCCTTAAGAACAGGCGTCTGTGTGTTCTGCCTCCATCCAAGTGCACTCCTGGTGTTTTGTGCTGTGGCAGAGCTCCTGGCTGACGAGTTCGGGAGCCATGAATGTGGACGTTCACCTGTCAGCCTTGATCGTAGTTACACGTGGAAGGAGGCTCAGCTGTGGGTGTCAGTGGAGTTCTGGGGGCCCTGGAGAGCTGGCTCTGTGGAAGCGTCTTTGTGCTGCTGGTGGTGAGAGCTTTCTTCTTTCCCAGGGACTTGGTGCCCAGGTCAGCACTAGATACACTTTCTCTGGCTTTGGCGTGGTCTGAAGACCTCATCAGGGAAATGTGCTTTGTTCATCCCAAGTATGTCACGGGGAGCTTGGATACCTGTTTGGGTGTTTTTAAATTTACCTCGATGAGAGAGGTTTTCAGCTATTATGAAACTAAACCGAAAGTAAAGCAACAGGGGGCATTAAAATGGAAGCTTGCACGTCAAAAACATCTTAATTTCTTAAAAGGAATTTTACCAAAATCTCTCTCTGGATAAGAATTAAGAAAAATATTTACATGTATTCTGTGCAAAATGTAACCATTAAATTAGCCATAATTGAAAAGATGCAATTCACAGACAATAGTTTGGGAATTGTTTTAGGATTAGAAGTAAGAACCATTTGTAAGAAAATGTTTTCATTTTAGTGATGTTAATTTGAAAATGTCAATACATTACTTTGGAGCTGTGCTAATGAGATTTATGGTGCCCACTGTTTGCCTGTCTTTGCTGGGACACCGACACCCTGTGTCGACAGCATCATTGGATGCGAGAGCGGTGAAAATCCTACTGTCTGGGTGCATGTGCACGGCTCTGTCCCTCACTGGGGTGCATAGGAAGCCGAGCCCCGCCCCTCTCTGAGGGGCTGCCCACCCTCCCCCAGCCCTCCCTGGTCCCCCTTAGGTGTCTTATCTCTAACCCCATCTCCAGATCTGGGCGCTGCACCCTCGCCGTCCAGGTGCTGTCCTGTCACCCCCAGCTGAGAGACAGCTGCCTGGAGGTGACTGCACCCTTCCGAGACCCATGCAGGGGTGGCGTGGCCCTGAGCATTCCATGGCCTGGGGCAGGAGGGGTGCCAAGGCCTGTGCGGTCCTTGGGATGGGAGCCCCGTCTTCTGTAGACCTGGCTTACCCCAGGAACCCCAGCCCTGCTCTGAGCCTGGATACTGTTTCACCTCTTTGGCGGCAGAGCACCTGCCCCACCTCCTGGGTGTCCCAGACTCACGTTTGGGTGCATTTCTCCCCCACCCTCACTCTGAGTGCGTGCACCCAGCCTGGGACAGCCAGCTGCCGGGTCTCCCACGCTCCCTCTGTCTCGGGCCACCTGGAGGAGCCCTGCCTCTCAGAAGGATCTCCAGCGCTGAGCTGTCTCAGGGCAGAAGGCGAGGCTCTGGGGTGAGGGTGGGGCGTGTCATCCCCCTGCCACCCCAGTGAGAGTTGGGCAGCCCCCAACCTGGCTCAGGTTGAACCCGGGGATCCTTCGGGGAGGGGCTGGAGCTGCGAGGCCCACTTCAGGTGGACAAGGCTGCGTTGCTGCCCAACGGGAGTCTCAGATGTATTTCTTCAGCCCCTCCTGTCGGCCTCGTGGTATGGGGAACTTTAGAGACCCTGTGCCTTTCTCCCAGCGTGACGGCCTGGGAGCGAGTGTCCACGCTTTCCCAGCCATTCTCGTGAGTGTGGCTGGACCATCAGGATCACCAGGGATGGAGGTGGCCCCCCAGCATGAGACCCTGCCTCCCAGCTTCAGTCTGGGTGCAGGTGGCCTGGGATGCTGGGCCGGCTCTCAGTTTGGTCTCCGTTCTGGATCATCTTTCCTGACATGACCGAAATCCTCTGGTTTCCAGACTGATTGCGGCCAGCCTTGTGGAGGACTCTGTTGGTTTTCCGTTGTCAGTGTTTTCAATTGATGGGATGACACTGTCGGTGGTCCCTGAACACCCTGTGTTACAGGTGGAGGGAACGCCGGTATGCACAGTTGGTATTAAGGTCCTAGTGGGAACTGTGAGAACCAGGATTTGGGGTTTCCTGCCACTGGGAGCCTGTCCCTGTTGGACCCCACAGTGTGGCATCTCCCAGCTGCACTGCCTTCCTGATAGAAGGCAATGCAGGGAGATTTAAAATTCTCCCAGGTGGCAACGCAGCGAATTGGCTGGGCTGCCCGGGTGCTAGATCGATAGAGGGGCTTTGTCGCTGCCTTATTATGGATTGGCTGATAGGAAACAACTTCTTTGACTGTTTACATCATGGAAATGTGATAAGCCATTTGTATTACTTAAACGGCACATTTGGTAAGTGTTGTAAGAGCGAGGGAGTAATTTGTGACAGAAGCAGAGTGTGTGGAAGCTGTTCTCATAAGAGTGTTCTCCAAATTGCTTCGCTTGCTGCTATGGAGGTTGCATAAAGAATGATTTCTCATATCGGATTTTCAAAGCCACAGGAGTGGCCACAGAACAGGCAAGGGACGGCCCGATGATTTAAGACTGTTTAACGCCCCAGTTGTTGTGCGGTAGGAGGAAATAAACTCCAGTGGGCTGCCAGGACACATCACTTCGATCTCTCAGTGCCCCAAACTAGAGGCTGATTTATCTGCTGTTCCATCTTATTAGGTGGCATTCGGAAGGCGAAAGAGAAAAAGGGCAGCGCCAGCCACGGCGGAGCACTGTGACCTGAACGTGAAGCAGGCTCGCCGTGGGCAAACCCAAGGCAAGCTGGGACCAGTGCTCCTTCCGTGGCTTGCTTTCTTCTAGGACGTAGGTATTCGAGGATGCTAGAAGGCAAGTCAGCTTGGCCGGGGAGGGGCCGGCGTTGAGGTAGTGGCTGCCCTACCTGATAAGACACCTGCCTCCCACGTGACGATACCGCGATTCAGTTCCTCTGACTCCAGCTTCCTGCAGGCCCTAGGAGGCAGCACTGCTGGCTCAGTAACGGGATTCCTGCCACCCACGTGGGAAACCTGGATCGAGTTTCCACTCCTGGATTCAGCCCTGGCCTGGCCTCTGCCATTGCGGGCATTTGCACGGGTGGGACCTCTCTATCATTAAGATGCCGGAAGACGTGAGAGGCAGAGCGGGAGAGAGACAGACAGAGATTTCCCATCCTCTGGTTCAGTCACCAAGCGCCCACTGCAGCTGTTGGTGCCAGAATGAAGCCAGAAGCCAGGAACTCCATCAGGTCTCCCGGGGTGGCAGGGACCCAAGCATCTGGGCCGTCACCTGCTGCCTCCCCGGGTGCACATTAGGAGGAAGCTGGAGCCAGGCGCTGTGCTGTGGAGCACTGATACGAGGTGTCTTAACCACAACACCAAGTGATCAGGGTGACCAGGTTGTAACCGGTCCAACCCAGGCCTCCTTTCAGGAGGGAGTCTTATCTACTGCCGTGCTCACTCAGCCCAGGGAACAGGAAGAAGGCTCCCACCACAAGTGGCTTCAGTATTGACTTACACTGCACACAGCTTTGTTTCCTTCCCACTCTCCACGGGCCGGCGTCCTGCTTGCTCCTTCCCTCCAGGGAGTGTAGGCTTTGCTTGATCATCGTGTGAGTGGGTGGACTGTGCTTGCCCCTCCAGTGTCCTTGGGTGCTGGGCTGCCCTCTCCTTCTACAGCCTGCCGTGACCAGCCTCTCTTCTTTAACCCTGCCCCCTGCTCCTGGCACCCGCAGTTGGGGAGGTGTACCAGCACTGCAGGAGCAGGAGGCTGTGTGCCCTGTTTCCTCCCCTGGAAGTGGAGCCGCGACAACTGGCGTTCCTGGAGCAGCCCCAGAATCCGGGCGGATGGAGCCCTTCCATGTGCGTGCATGTGGCTGCTCTTCTTTCTCTAATAATAGCGATTTCCAGATTTTGCATTGTGATAAAATACACACACCATAAAACTGCCATCTTAGCCATTTTTAAGTGTGTGGTTCAGCCGGGTGCAGGCACCCTCCGTGTTGTGCCAGATCCTCTTCCATGCAAAAGAGAAGCTGTGTACTCATCCCAGCTCCCCTCCCACCGCGCTACTCTCTGCCCTCCGGAGCCTGACTGCTCCTGAGGCCGCATCCGAGTGGAAGCACACATGGTGATTGTGTTTTTGCGCTGGGCTTGTTTCCCTCCGTGTGATGTCCTCAGGGTTCATCCATGTTTTGCATGTGTCAGAATCCCTCCTCTGCCAAGGCCCAACACAGCTGCATGTAGGGATGGGGGATGGGTCTGTTTTGTGTACCTGTTCATCCGTCAGGAAACACCGTGGCTGCGTGCAAGATGCTGCCATGAACATCGAGATGCCCATAACCGTGGGAGACTCCGCTCTCCAGTCCTTGGTGCAGGGCCCTGCAGCAGGACTGCTGGATCATAGGATAATTCGAGTCCCATTTGCTGATGAGCCACTGTTCTGCTCTCCATAGCAGCTGTACTTTTCTACATTCCCACCAGCAATGTGCAAAGGATTCTCATTTTTAACACTTCTTTTTTTTTTCCAGTTTATCCAATAGTAGCCATCTTACTGGCTCTGAGCTGTGTTTCTTTTGGCCTTGTTTTTATTAAAATGCACTGTCTTCTTGTGACCCTTGCGTACGTCTTGCATCTGTACTCATTTTCCAAGTACAGGGTCTCAGCAAGGTTAAGGAACTTGCCCGAGTTAGCAGCACTGTGACGGCCAGAGAGGAGCTGCACCGCACACCTCCGGCTCTCTCCTCACTGCAGCCCTGCTGACTTCCAGAAGCTTCAAAGAAGTGAACCTCAGAGAACTTCAGAGGGGCTACAATGGCCATCGTCCATCAGCTGCCCGAGCTTGAGGACTGGAAGCATCAGTGTGGAGGACAAGGGTCCTCCCTGCCATTGCCCTGAGCAGCGGGAAGCTCCCACGAGAGCTGCCCTGTGCGAGCTGCTGTTTGCCTGCCCAGGCCGTGCCCTCTGTAGGGAGGTGAGGATGAGCTGGGGGTGCCCTGCCAGGGGCTTCAACCTTCTTTCTGCCAAGGGCCATTTGGATGCTTAGAGCGGCATTCACAGGACACAGAAAATGATCAACCTAGAAATTAGCCTGCTCTGTGTTTATTGAATTTTGATTCCACCTGTGACTGCCTTGGCAGGGCCAGACTGAATGATTTTGTGGGCCTTGTATCTTCCCCACTCCTGTGCTGGACTGGGGAGACCACTGAGCCCCGTGTATACTGTGCTCTGGTAGGACTGTCGGTCACGTTTATTTTGACTTTGAAAAGTGGCCTCGTTGTGTGCTCGGGGATGTGGTCCCCCCCAGCGCCCTCCGCCCCCCGTCCCTCACAGCCCCTCATGTCACCCGAAGAGTGGCTTCCTCGAGGAGTTCTCTCGTGCGGCACTAAGCGGCTCTTAGTCACGGCTTACAAGTCAGTAGATTGAATCGGGAGTCCACACGCAGAGAAAGAAGCAACTGATGAAGGAGCCCAACCGAGCCACGGGTCGCAGAGGGGCCGCTGGTCGAGTGGAGAAACGGAGATGGGAACGGGCCTTTGTTTATGGGTCTCTGCAGCAATATTGAAAGGTCCCCTCGCCCCCCTTTCTCTGCTGCCTCTACCGGTCCACTGTAGAAAAATGGATTTAAAGCACAGATGTGTGGGTCAGGCCGTGGATCAGAAGCAGGCTCAAGGGTCACCTGTGCCTTCATTCATCCACCAGCACATCTCTGTGGCCTCCAGCCTGCCTGTTGGCTCACCTGGGGACACGGCAGAGGCCAGGTCCGTAGGGGAGCAGACACAGCTGCAGCAGGGTGGGGGCTGGGGACGGAGCCACCCATGTGGCCATGGGTGGGCGTGGCGGCTCTTGACTTGCATCCTCTCCAAGTTCACGGTCAGCTCTCCCACCTCATCATTCCCTTTGAGCCCTGAGGGGTAGAGTGACCTTTAAGAACCCACAGGGAGTTAGGAACAGGCTGAGATCAGAAGCCAGACCTGCACTGTGCGTGGTGCTCTGAGCTCCTTCATGCCGTCTGTTCCCCCAGGGATGTGGGCTGAACCGCAGACCCTGCCCAGAGCCCGGAGCTGCCTAGTTGGGAGTCCCACACGCTCAGCCTGAGTCTTCCTGGCCTTCCTGGTGGGGGTTAGTTTCCACAATATCCAGTCTTTTCCTGGCCCCCTGGCAGGCCCCTTGTTGCCAGTGAAGAACAGAATTGGAGCTGGCAAACCTGCAGGTGCCCTGGATCCTGCTATGCCTGCGAGGCAGAGTCCATGGGGATGCCGTGGTAAACGGTCTCCACCACGCGGTCCTGGGCCTTGACAGCCCAGTGTGGGAGCTGCCCACCCAGCACAGGCTGCCTCCGGCATTCTTCAGTCCCCACAGGCAGGAGATCCCAGCAGCGTGGTCTGCAGCGAGGGAGTCTCACTTCCTTTATGCACCGCGCCTTGTGGATGGATGGCTTGTGTGCGTTGGCCTGCACTGGCCACACGAGTCACCTGTGTCTTGGCTGCCCCGATCCTTAAGGGCCCTGCACGGTGGGTGTCTGTGTCCGGAACGCCTTCTCCTGCCCATTGATCAGAAGCCAGGTTTGTTTCTCTACCCCTCTGTGTCCCTGAGCCTCCCCCACAGCCACACTGGCCGTTCCCTTCTTCCCGCCTCACCAGCTCATCTTCCCGTCTTCAGACTCGTGCTTGTGCACCATTGTCCATGCCGCAGCCACTTCTTGCTCCTATGTGAGGGAGGGTTACCCAGCCCCTCCGCTGGGCCGCCAGGCAGACAGAGCTGTGGGCCCCTTAGATGCACGGCCTCTCCTCTTACTCTCCTCTCTGCTGGACTTCTGTCTCCACCAAAACACAACTTCGTGGCACACCCCCGCTCCCAGCTCCTCTGTGAAATCTTTACGACAGGAGACCCTGGGTCCTTCTCTGAATCCTTGGTCGTCTTCTTCCTCTGTTGCCACGAGCAACGCTTACATCCCTCCAGTCCCCCCTGTGGGCAGCCGTAGCCTCCGCACATAGGCAGGGACAGTACCCCAGTGGTTTTATTGCACACAGACAAGGTCCTGAGGAGTTCCTAAACATCAGAATGGAAGAGGGAGTGAACGAACAATGCACGATACCACGTGGTGCCCTCAACGATTTCAAACACCAGACTTTTAAAGAATGGGATTTAAGCAATGGCAAGAAAATGACAGGTGATATTTCCAGAGCCACATCCGTTATCCGACTTTGTCAAATGAAATATTTGAAGATGATCTCTTACTTTCTTACATTGCTGTGGGCTTGCTGGAGCCTGAACCACACCCTTCCCGGAGTTTACCAGAGATGACATTGTTGGGGCGATAGAGCCATGACGGTCACCTGCTCGTTCTCGACCCCACCCATCGTTCGCCTTGTCCCCTGTTGGCACCCCCACTCAGTAGCTGTTCTGAGGGCCCCTCTTTTCCCATGCCCTCCCTGGTTTCCCTCTGCAGCTACGCCCACGGCTCTCTTGTCAAGTGCTCGTTCCTGCAAGACAGATTGACATGAGGGCAGAGAGTTAATCTAAAACTAGAGGCCCCCTGAGGTGGCTCCGGGGACTCCTGGCTCTCACGGGCTCCCATCTGCTGTGGCTGTGAGACTGTGCGTGTTTCTGTTTGATCCAGGTCTGCGTGTGTGATGTGCACATTGATTTGTTCTGTTCCGAGGGTTTGTGTGGAACAGGTTTTATGCAGTGGTTTCACACCCTTCAGAGAAAATGACTTTTCATGCCCACAGACATCGAAACTGGGGATGTATCTCTGCCCTCGGCAGCCTCCTGCACGCACCTGTTTCCACACTTGGCTGACGAGCGTGGCGTTGCCCCTGGGACCTGGGTCCCCTAATGAGGTCTATTTTAGAGCATCCTGAAACAAGAAGGGGCAGGCCGTGGAGGTGCTGTCCTCTCAGTGGGCGTCTCTGCACTGGGGGGGATTGTGTGTCTTTAAGTACGATTTGATAGATCGTTTTTCTCAACTACAAGCTGAAAAAGGGAACAAGAGATAATAAAGGGCGAAAGCCAACAGCCACTTGGAAATGAATGACGGCTCCCTGGGGTGGGTTCTGGGCGAGCTGCACCTGCTGGTTTCTTTACCAGTGGGCTTTGCGAGTCCTTCTGAATGTTCACTGGCCTCACAGCTGCTGCGTTTCTGAGTGACTGGTTGCGAGTACACACACCACAGCCACACAGGAGAGTATTCTAAATGTGTCTGGAACATAGACTTGCAGGGGACGTTACCTTTGGTGAGAAGCATTTTGAAATCATGCATAGTTTTTCTTTCTCAAAATGAATTTTTAAATTTTTGTTTTTCAGGCATTTTTAAATTTTTGTTTGAGGGAGTGAGGGAGATGCAGATGGACACACGGAGAGAAAGCTCCTGTCCTCTGGTCCATTCCCCGAGTGCCCCCAGTGGCCAGGACTGAAGCAGCGCTGGGAACTCTATGCAGGTCTCCTGCGTAGATAGTGGGAAGCCAGCTCCTTGGCCAGCATCACTGTCTCTTTGGGTTGACGTGAACAGGGAGCTGGAGTCAGGAGCTGGAGCCAGGTGTGCAACTCAGGTTCCCTGGTGTGGGGTGTGGGCCTTTTGACCAGCATCTTAACCACCAGGCTAACTACTTGCACCATGAGTTTTATGAAGACCTCTTGGTCTCAGATTTTTTCATCAGAATAAATTTGCCTTTTATTTCCATTTTTCACAAATTTCTTGAAGTACCCTTGTATATCCTGTCTCCAGCACTAGGTTTTCATTGAAAACTGGGAGTCATAACATGGCAAAACCCCTGTGGGGGCTGGCGTGGTGGCCTAGCGGGTTAAGCCTCTGCCTGTGGCACGGGCATCCTGTATGGGTGTCTCTTAGAGTCCCAGCTGCTCCACTTCCCATTCAGCCCCCTGCTGATGTGCCTGGGAAAGCAGCAGAAGATGGGCCAAATGCTTGTGCCCCTGCATCCACACAGGAGACCCGGAAGAAGCTCCTGGCTTTGGCCTGGCCCAGCCCTGGCTCTTGGAGCCATTTAGGGAATAAACCAGTGGCTAGAAGATTGATTTCTCTCTCTCTCTCTCTCTCTCTAATTCTGCCTTTCAAATACTAAAAAAGCAAATGCTGTGCCCTCAAGTCAGAAAGAGTTAAGTGGCATGGAGCATCTTCATGGGGAGCCCATCTCAAAAGTCTCCCCAGATCCCGACAGGAAGGAACCTTGTATGTGAGCCTCTGGCAGCCCGTTTCTGTGTGCACCCTACCTGGCACCCTCACCCTGGAACTAGAAGGGCACGCAGGCTTTAGGTTTTCAGAGGGCACCGGCATTGTGGACGGATACCTTGTGTTCAACAGTGCATTTCAGTCTTTACCCTGAGCCTTTGCAGGTTCAGAGAGGAAGGCCCTGGCCCTGTTCCCCAGGCAAGAAGGTGTTTATCATCACTGGAGAGAACAACAGCAATTAATTATCCTGAAGTGGGGGCCTAGAGAGGCCTGAGCTGCCCCTGGGACAGGGCCACGCACTCTGTGTGACCTGTTGGGCCTGGGCTTGGGCCTGGGGGCTTCCTGGGTATAGTGTGGGCACGCCGTGTTCTCCCTTCCCAGTGCCCATGGGGCTGTCCAGGTGGCGCAGTGGACAGCTGGCCCCTCCTCCATGAAAGAAGATGAGTGGGTGGTGGTGTCGGGTTTGGGGAGGAGAAAAAACTTAATGCGCGGTGAACACATCCTGGGAACCCGGAACTATTAAAATTAGAAGGCAGAGCCCATGGGAACGAACCTGCTGCAGACTGAACTGTGTTCCTGAAGTTCTTGGGTAGAAGTCCTAACCCCACTCAGAGCGTGACTGTATTTGGAGACAGGGTTTTTAAAGCAGTGATGGAGGTAAAAATGAGGTCATCAGAGTGGTCCTAACCTGATTGTTGTCCTAGCCAGAGGAGATAAGAGGGAAGGCATCAAGAAGGAATTCTGTCATCCGGGAGCCAAGGAGAGAGGCCTTGGGAGAAACCAGGCCTGCCAACATCTTGATCGTGGACTGGGGAAATAACTCTGTGCTGTTGAAGCCACCCAGGCAGTGGGGTTTTGTCATAGGAGCCCTGTTGTCATTGTCCATCATGAGAAACTGGTTTCCATTGAAGCCAGTTCACTGCATTTCAGGGTTCCAAATCTCCTCTAAGACAATGGGGACACAGACCTTAACATGCTTGCTGCTCTCTGCTCTCCTTTTCAAAATATGTAGCATGATGCTGTGAGATACAATGACAGCTGCTACATGGTAGATGGCAGAGGAAGAGGAGTTGGGGGAGAGATGGAGGGAGAGAGAGAGGGAAAGAGAGAGGGAGAGGGGGAGAGAGACAGAGAAAGAGAGAGAGAGAGAGAGCGAGCTTCCACATGGTGAAGTGATCCCTGCAGTTAGGAAAATAAACCCGTCCACATCTCATGGCTGCCTTCCTTGTTTCCAAGGACCTAAAAACCTTTCTCTTCGCACACTCCTAGTCTGTGCCGCGTGGTGTTACCGCAGTCCCCGTGGTGTGCATTAGGGCTGGAGACTCCCGGGCACTGCAGGGAGGCGTCCTTTGAGCTCCAGCCCATTTCCCCTCCCCAATCCCTGGAATTTCAGGAAAAAGACACTGATGGTCTGTTTGTTCGATGGTAAAATTCCGTAATACTTATTAGGAGGTGGAAGGAATGTGGCTTTTTCCTTTTTTTCTAGAATTCAGATATCATGCTGAGGACAAGTTGGAAAAGCCGTCTGTGCTCTGGCTTCGTTCTCAGCTCGGTCTCAGTCAAGCCTGGAAGACGAAAGGCTCGCTGCCTCTCCGCTCTCGTTGTCCTGTTTGAAGGGCGCTGTTTGAGTTGTCGTTGACACCTGGGGTTTACCTGGGGAGAGTGGGCGAGTCTGGCAGATAGCTGATCCTTTGCTGCAGGGGATGGGGGCACCGCGCGCGGGTCTGAGACACAGAAACACACAGACGGGCATTCGCCCGGGGTGGGGCCCAAACAGCCCCCCAGGCAGACAGCCCTCACAGTTCACACCTTGGTCCCCACGACCCCCGGCCCACGTGGAGTCCTGCGCGTGGGTAGCCTCATGCGTACCACAAACCAAGACCAAGAAGAGTTCAGCTTGGAATGTGGAAGACCCCCTCCGGCGATCGGACGCTTCCCCCGTGCCGTGTCCGCTGTGCTGCCGTTAGCTGAGAGCTCACCCTCCCGAGGGCTCCTGGATCGCTTTCCTGGAGCTCCCAAGACTTGACAGACCTTAGTCAAGCTATTTTGAGACTTTGCTGACAGTTTTTTCTGGGCCCACACTGTGTATTTCAGACATTTCAATATTAGCTCTGTGACCTCATTAAATGCATATTTTTGTTTAAGCCTTGAGTATGGGTACAAGGACACACATTGTGTTCTTATTCCTAAACCCCAAGTGAGAAATCACCCTGATGTCCATGCATCCCGGTTCGGACCAGGAGGGAAAGGTTTAGTCCACTACAATCTTTTATTTAAAAAGCATTGAAACAATGTTGTTGTTTTTCTTAAAGATGTGTTTTATTTGGAAGCCAGAGTTAGAGAAAGAGGAAGAGACAGAAAGCAAGATCTTCCACCCACTAGCTTGCTCCCTAAATGGCTAGGCTGGCCAAAGCCAGGAGCCTGGAGCCTCATCCGGGTCTCCCACATGGGTGCGGGGGTCCAAATACTTGGACTGTTCTGCTGCTTTCCCAGGCACATCAGCAGGGAGCTGGATTGAAAGTGGAGCGGATAGGACGTGAACCGGCACCCGTATGGGATGCCAGCATTGGAGGCAGTGGCTTAACCTGCTAGCCACAAAGCCAGCCCTAAAACAGTATTTTTGCTTCTAAAATTTGGTAGAACACAAAATCCTTTGGTTTCTTAAAATAAGAGATTTTTCGATCTTCACCTGCTTGCACTGTTCTCACAGGAAGTTAAATGTCTCACCTTCTGTCCAAGTGTCTTGGTCCCACTGCTCTGTGCCTGCCTAAGTTCACAGTGAGATGGGAAAACGCACGGTGCCTGGGAGATACGAGCTCAGGATTCCTGGGTGATACTGAGCCAGTAATTCACTAAAAGCACCTTGTAGTGTGGATTGTTGAGTAGTGTCTACACAGGTCTGGGAACCGTGTCAGAGTTTGGTGAGTGACAAAACCCTACATCATTAAATTGTCCTGCATGATCAGAGCCTACCATTGCCCCGCACAGGATGCTGGCGGCGCCTTGCCTGATCCATGTGCTCCCGGAAGGCACCTGTATTCTTCCTTTGAGCTCCACAGGGCAGGTGCACGATTGTCAGCACCAATGGACTCTGTACCTAGAGGCTCTGACTGCACTCTGGATAAGGGAGACCGTGGCCCAGGGGAACAATCGAGCCCCCTGCTAAAAGGCAGCACAGTCCTGAGTGCAGTGGCAGCTGCCCGGGGCACAGGCCTTGCTCAGTCACTCTTTCCCCTCTTTTCTCACCTTAAAGGGCACTAGCACACAAGCATACAAGTGGACCTGGGTGTGCCAGGTCAGTGGCATTCAAATTGGAAATGGCAAGGAGAGTGCAGCCCATCAGACTGGCCAGGGTCGCCAAGGTGCTGGGCAGGACCTGCTCTCGGGGGCCAGTGCACACAGGTGTGAGTGGAGTTCATGGAACACCAGCCGCTCCGTCATCTGCAACGGGAAAGGCCCCTGGCGGGAGGGCGATGTGCGCTCCCTGCCGGAGTCAGAGGGAGAGACTCGGAGGCTGCACTGAAGATGCCTCTGGGTCCTGGATGTCCGGTTGACTTGGTCCAGGGGAGGATCTGTGATTGTTAAATAAAGCATTTGTAGTATGCATAAGCTTAAAAACAAATTAGAGGGGCCTGTGCTGTGGTGCAGTAGGTTAATCCTCCACCTGCAGTGCCGGTGTTCCATATGGGCGCCGGTTCTAGTCCCGGCTGCTCCTCTTCCAATCCAACTCTCTACTCTGGCCTGAGAAAGCAGTGGAAGATGGCCCAAGTGTTTGGGCCGCTGCATCCACATGGGAGACCCAAATGAAGTTCCTGGCTCTTAGCTTAGGGTTGGCCCAGCTCCAGCCATTGTGGCCACTTGGGGCGTGAACCAGCAGATGGAAGACCTGTCTCTCTGTCTCTCCCTCCCTCTGTCTGTAACTCTACCTCTCAAATAAATAAATAAAATCTTATTAAAAAAAAATCCAAATTGGAAAGGGCAGAGGAGCTGCTGGGCTGTTCATGGCAGCGTTTGTCCTGCCTTCCTACATACAAGCTCTCTGAAGGGCAGGGTTCAGTGTGGCCCAGAGCACATAGGACCCTGCCCTCTGGGAGCTGCAAGTCTGCAGAAACCCTTGAGCTCACACAGAATACAGCATGGCCAGTGCAACCCCGGCAGTGTGGTAGGGGAGGGACCGGGGTCGATGGCAGCACGTGTGGAGGGGTGAATGAATCCGGGAGCTGAGACGCGGGGAGGGCTCGCTGTGTGCATCCAGCAGGAGCCTTCGAGAGCGAGGCTATGCCTGTGCAAGGGCCCAGTGCATGAGAAGTCTGAACGAAGGTCAGTGGAGCTTAGCCCGGTGTTCATCCGACACATCCATCTGCCGCAGCCGCACAGCCACCTCTGAAGAGCGCTTTGCTCTGCCGTCCTCCTCGGCCGGAAGGAAGCTCCTTATGCTTCAGCCTCGAGGTGGTGACATCATCTCGTGTTGTAAGCTGCTTTGCCTCTGGGTGTTGGAGCCAGGCCCTGATGTAAACACTGAGAGTAAATGCCCTGGGCCCCCCACCCTCCCCCTGGAATCCGCCTTCTCCTTGGCTGGGGCTCAGATAAGCGTGCGTGCAACAAACAAATAGCGAGGTCTCAGGGTGCCAGTGACTTTTAAGGGTTATGTCAGTAGCTAAATCAGTCACAGCCGGACCTGGGAGGCCTTGGGGATGCCCGTTTGGGGGGTTGGGGATGGCGTTGTCCAGGGACCAGAGACGGCAGCGTGGCCAGTTTGCCGTGCACGGCTTGCTCAGGCGCTGAGACGGGCACGGATGCGCTGCCGCCGGCTCTGCTTTGCACAGAAAGCCTTCCTCAAGGACAACGAAGGGGGAGGAAGAAATCAGAGAAATCACAAAAGATAAAACCAATAGCGATCGCCAAAGGCATATGGTGCAAATACTGATCACATCAGTAAGAAGATTGTTTCCATCCTGATTTGCTTTTGCTTTAAATAGGACATTCAGTCATAGCCTCACTATAAAATTGATTTATTGTGTTGAAATAATTTCCGTAGCAGGGGAACTAATTTGATTGTGTAGCATAAAGAAAATGTATGTGGGACAATGGGGAAGAATAGAGCCAAAATGAATCCAATATATTTTAATCTCTGCAATACAGATTATATTTTCAATTAAGAAGCTTAACTTGCATGTGTTTGGCTGGCGGGAGCTTCCCAGAGCACTTCCCGCGTGTGTTTATGGGTATTAAGTCACTTAGCATTAAGGAGGTAGACGATCATTAGCCGGTGATCACCCGGTTGCCTCCGTTCACAGCAAAGGCGACGCACACCGTCGCATTCCGGTGGTAAAAACGGAAATATCATGGAAAATGGAGGTGTCAGACAGAACAAGGAAGTGCTGAATTCTGTTCCCTAGAAGCCACACGATGCCTGCTTCCTAAACTCCGGGGCCAGTGCGACCAGCGGTGGCTGTTGGACCATGCCCGCCCTGGGGTGCAGGAGCAGAGCTGAGCCTGGCAACCTCCTGAGCAGCTTTGCGTGGTTGACGGTGTCCCACGCTGGCTTGGCCAGTGATGCACTATGGTCTTTGCTGCTGCACGGCTGCTTCCACCGTGACCTGGGGTTGCCCACAGGCTCACAGGCTCGTAGATGGAGGGTGAGGACAAAATGCTGTCCCCTGGCCAGTGAGCCACGTGTCCTGGGCCTCGTTTAGTCTTACATGAACCCATGCGGCGGAGCCACAAGCATCGTGTTTGCCGGGCAGCAGAACCTGTCTGTTGGACTTGTCATCACGGAGAAGAGCCATCTAGTGCCCTCTGCACTTGTCAGTGCTGGCAGCTCCTCCTTAGCTCCTCTCCCTTTATTCCTCCCAGTAGCATCTACCGAGCAGAAGATTCTGGAGCTCAGCTCGGCAGATCCTCCTCCTTCAACCCTCTCCCCTCCCCACTGCCTTTAGCATAGACCATGGCTAAGATAAGAGCATGAGAGAAATAAAAGGGTCATGTTTAAAAACAGAGAGAAGAGGAGTCTGGCGGCAGAGAGAGGCAGATGTGGAGCTGGGTTACTGATCTATTTCAGGCCTTTCCAGAGGCTGGCGGGATGGCAGGGCCGGCCGCGTGGATAGGCGCGGAGCAGCCAGAGAGCAGTTGCGTAAGGAGAACGCAGTGCCCAGGGCTCCCTCACGTGGCAGGGAGCGTGTCAGGTTTGATAGCATCAAGTCCGACTGCGTGGACCAGGGCACAGGACCTGGAATGAGGTCACAGCCGGGGGAGCGGCAGCCTGGTGAGCAGCAGGTGCATCAGTGGGCAGGGGTAAGCCCCGAAACTGGCCCTGGGGAAGAGACGTGGCCAGGACGAGAGCCACGGTGGTGACAAAGTGGCCAGTGCTGAGGCGAGAATCTGGTGGGGGCGTTTTGGACGTTCATTTGTTCTGGAAATGTTTATTGAGTACCAACTGTGAGATGGGTGTGCCCTGGGCCCAGCCCACAGGAGCCCAGGTCTGGGGCTCCACCTCCTCGGGAGCGTGCCCTGCTGCTGTGCCGTCTCTCAGATGTTCCTTAAAGCCACCCTCAGTCCCTCCCAGGCACCCCCATCTTGCCCTGTTCACGCCAGATGCTGAGGTGCTTCACGCCAGCTACCCCGCCTCTCCCCATCCTGCTCCCACATCTGCCCTCCGTGTCAGTGTCGCGTGTCATCCCCTCACCAGGCCTGGGCATGGTTAGTGAGATTCCCCCTCCCTTTTACTATTTATTTTTTATTTATTCGAAAGTCAGAGTTAGAGAGAGACAGATCTTGCATCCACTGGTTCACTCCCCAATTGGCATCAATGGCTGGGGCTGGGCAAGGCTGAAGGGAGGAGTCAGGAGCTTCTTCTGGGTCTCCCATGTGGGTTCAGGGACCCAAGCACTTGGGCCATCTGCTGCTTTCCCAGGTGCATTAGCAGGGAGCTGGATTGGAAGTGGAGCAGCTGGGACTCAAACCAGCGTCTGTATGGGATGCTGGTCCTGCTGGCAGTGGCTTTACCCACTACGTCACAACACCGGCCTCCAAGTCCCCCCCCCCCCTTTTTTTTGACAGGCAGAGTGGACAGTGAGAGAGAGAGAGAGAGAGACAAAGGTCTTCCTTTTTGCCGTTGGTTCACCCTCCAATGGCCGCTGTGGCCTGCGCACTGTGCTGATCCGAAGCCAGGAGCCAGGTGCTTCTCCTGGTCTCCCATGGGGTGCAGGGCCCAAGCACTTGGGCCATCCTCCACTGCCCTCCCGGGCCACAACAGAGAGCTGGCCTGGAAGAGGGGCAACCGGGACAGAATCAGGTGCCCCGACCGGGACTAGAACCCGGTGTGCCGGCGCCGCAGGCAAAAGATTAGCCTATTGAGCCGTGGCGCTGGCCTCCAAGTCCCCATTTTAAAATGCTCCCGTCCCCCAACTTGAGGACCCCATGCCTCACACTTGCGCTGTCTCCCTCTCTGCTGTCAGGTCCCTTCCTCCCTCTGTCTCTGCTTTCCTGCCCCCAATTTCTCTTTCTCTCATCTCCCTGGAAGATTCTACTTCCTCTTTGCAGACAAAACACTGCAGGTCCCCGACACCGTCCTGGATGCCTTCTTTATCTCATTCTGCAGTTTCTCCGTGGTGGTCTCACTTCCATCCGCAAGCATCGATTATTTTATTATAAGACGCTCAGATTGAATGCCAAAGGCACACATCATTCCAGCCTTACACCTGGTTCCAGGCCTCCCTGCCACTGTGGTCCCCAGAGGAGGCCCCTGCCTGCAGCCCCCACAGCTCTGCCTGGCTCCTGTGCCTCACCCCTCCCCAGACATTAGTCCTGCACCCCTTCCTGACCAGCCCAGTCCCTGGCTCACAGTGGACGCCTAGGCTTGGAAAATCAGAAGGCACGGAGATTGGCACACGTGTCATTTCCTTGACCAGGTGTTGGCAATCTACAGTCCTGAGCCAAATGTTCTGTGTGTGCGCATGTGTATACATGTGCATGTGTGTACATGTATGTGCAGGTGTGTGTACATGTGTGTGAATGCATGTTCGTGCGCATGTGTGTGCATGTGTGACTCACAAACTAAAAGTCATTTTTCCGTTATCCAAGGCTTAGGGGAAAGAGTCGGAATAAGGATGTCCCATGAGTATTGAGCCAAATGGAGAGTTGGTGTCCGTCAGTAAGGTTCACTCATCCATTTGCTTGTCTGTGGTGGTTTCTGCAGCACAGATGAGTGGTTGGGGCTGGAGCTCTGGTCCCGTACAGATGAAGCATGCTGGCCCATGCAGCAAACCTCTCAGCATGGGGAATGCAATGCTGGTGGTGGCCAGGAAACAGCACAGGCACAGATCTGGGGGCCAGGAAGCGATGCCTGTCCGTACCAACCAATAATCAACAGCTCTGATGTCAACCGAGAACCGCCTGTGTACGAAGCCTGGTGTGGAGGATGCAGAGCCGGCTCTGCCGTGGGCGGTGACTGCACCGTGCGGGAAGCTCCTCAGGCTGCTGTCTCCAGGGGAGGTGCACTGCCGAGGTGATGAGGGCCCACACAAGTGTGGCGGCTGCCCCGCGATGTCCACGTCCTCACCCCAATGCTGTGAATGCGTCAGGCTCCATAGCCAGGGCCCTTTAGGTGGCAGGTGGAATGTGGGAAACTTCTAGAAGCTGGACTAAATAGTCCAGCAACAGACTCTCCCCTAGAGCCTCTCGAAGGAGCCCAGGCCTCCTGAGTCTGTCCACCCAGGCAGCCCACTTCCGAGCTCCGAATCCCACCACAGTCAGGCGATTCGGTTGTGCTGTTCTGGGCGGGGCTGTTTGTTCCAGCAACTCAGCAGTGTGGCGCACTCGGGAAGACCACGGGTCCTTTGTGAATTTCCTAAGAAAATAAACACCGGACTGAGCTGATTCCACGTTAGCTCGTCTCCCCGGGGCTGTCCCCCGCCTTGCCTCTCCGTTGCAGGCCACACAGGGATCCCGGACTCCCGTGGAGTCGGCCTGTGGCTTGAATACATGGGCACAAAGCAGGACTACTGAACCCCCTCTAGAATCCATTGACATTTATGGATTTGCTCCTACGGGGTAATTTCATCACTGATCTCACGGTAAAGACGTTGTTAAATTCCCCACAGTCGTCACGGCTAGTCACCACGTAACACAAGCGCCAGCGGGGGGGGGGGGGGGGGCCGACTCAGCTGCAGACCAGGGGCTGGGCATTTCTTTCCCCTTCCGCCCTCGGCTCCTCCAGAGCTCCCTGGCCCCCGGACGCCCTGTCCCCTCTCACACTGCTCTCTGCTCATGGGGGCAGCCGGAGGCTCGCAGAGCAGAGAGCTCCATCGGCTTCAACTCCTGCCTTCCCTGCCCTGGGTGCTTCAGACGCCGTCCTGTCCCTCGGGTTAGAGCCCCAAGGCTCCTGAAGAATAGCCTAGCTGAACACCGGTTCACGGTCACCTCCTGCAGGTGGAGTCCACCCTCTGAACCCAGCCCTTCCCTCTCCAAGCCCACCCTCTTCCCTGTCTTGGATGCAATTCGGGGTCTTCACAAGTGCTTTCCCAGAAGCTCTAGGAGTTCTGTGGCTCCTGCTCCCCCGAACCTGCCCCGAGTGTCCACACCACCTGGGGAGGAGCAGCAGGGGCCAGTGCAGGCCATGGGGCAGCTGCCTGGGGCGTCTGCTGGGAGAGCACCTATTCCCAGGGAAGCCAGCATCTTGGGCCACTCAGAATGCTGGGGCCACATCCCCTCGATGGCGACTTGCAAATGCACAGGAATCTCTCTCCGTTCCAGAGGCTGCAAGTCAGGTTCCAGGTGCAGAGACTCGGTGCCTTCTCCCTGAGCCCTTGCCTTTGTAGCGCACTGTCCACTGCACCTGCTCCACACCCTCAGGACCTACTCGGCCCCCAGAAGCTGCACCTCCTGACACCATCCCCTTGGGAATGGAGATTTCATCGAATGAATTGGGAACATTGTCCCCTGCAGGACCATTCTGCCAAGTGCGTTGGAAGATGCGGCAAAGGTTCTCCCCGTGTGCTCTTTGCCCGTGCCCTCCGTCCAGCACCTCAGGCATCCCCCCCTCCACGTGGGGCCGTCCTTCCTACGAGACTCGAGTGCTGGTGGATCCCTTCCGCCAGCCACAGCATGGCAAAGCAGGCCATTACTTGTGGTTTCCCGGGTGTAGCTTCTCAGGGCACTCGTGTGGCAACCCCAGGCAGCTTGGCTGACTTCTGGGCGGGGCTGCCCGGGTCTGGGCTTCAGCCTCTTCCTGCGCCATGTCACGTGACTCAGGAGCCACGGGTGCTGCTCCGACGTGGCTTCTCCCTTCTGTTCTGCCCTCCTAGCCGAGCACCCTGGGCGAGTGGGGAACCTCGGTGAGCTTTCCCTTCCCACCTGTAAATTGAGACGAGAAACCCAGGGTCTGTGCACCCAGCCCGCTGGGTCCCGTGGAAGAGCTGCTGGCCAGTGCTGGTGTGAGAAGAACGAGGGCCTCTCTTCCCCACGGCCACTCAGCGCTTAAGCTGCTGGCCAGCGTCTCCCTCACTGCTGGCTGGTGTCCAGGCCGCCTGTGGCCCAGTCCCTGTGCGTCTCCATCTGGCTCCACGTCTCCAGGGCGAGGTGCTGCTCCAGGTCAGGGCCCTGGGTGGGGTCTGCCCAGAGGCAGTCATTATTCAGACACTGTTCAGTTGTTTGTCATTAGAGGAGGGTGTGAGTTAGTTCTTCTCTCACCGTTCTATTACTTAGAGAAAGTTCCAGGTCAAAGTCTGCCACCCACAGAGGCATTTGTGCAAATACTTTTTCACGGTCAGCACACGCAGGCTGTTGCTAGATTCATGAAGCGCCTTTGCTGTCACGACAGGTGCTCTGCCTGTGCCTTGACGAGTGATTCACTGGCATTCTAGTATTTAAGTTTGCAGCCATCGTTCGGCAACCAGAGCCGCGTGTCCACACGGCGGTCCACACACGCGTGGCTTGTCACCTTCTCATCTCTTCCTCTTACATCCATGTCCCCTGTTCACACACAAGCGGGGGGAGTCCCTGAAATGTTGGCTTGTCCTCAAACCTTGTGTAGCATTGATCTCAATAAGGAGAGTCATTCTCTTAATCCCCCTACTCATTAAGAACAAGTGTGCAGAGGAAAATAACAGAACAATTACTGTTCTAGTACTTCTGTTTTTGATCAAAATAAGCCGGGCCAAAGCACTTGCCAAAGCTGCTCTTCTCGAATGTGCTTCCTGATTAAAGGTTGGCAACCAACAGACCCCTGAACAGCACCTGCACCCACCACCAGCACCTGTGGAAACACGGGGGAGCAGTCCGCAGGCTCCCAGCACATTCTGCCTTCTGTGTGCTAGGAGCTGCTGGAAGGACTATGGACAGGCTTGGACGATTTCATTGTGACCATGCAGGCTGTGGCCTGTGTGCCAATAAAACTTTATTTACAGAAAATGCAGAGGGCTGGATTTGGCTCATGGATTTGGAATTTGTTCAACTCTTTTTTTTTTTTAATTTTATTTGTTTATTTGAGAGGTAGAGTTACAGACAGTGAGAGGGAAAGACAGAGAGAAAGGTCTTCCATCCACTTGTTCACTCCCCAAATGGCTGCAACGGCCGGAGCTGGGCTGATCTGAAGCCTGGAGCTGGGTGCAGGGGCCCAAGGACTTGGGCCATCTTCCACAGCTTTCCCAGGCCATAGCAGAGAGCTGGATTGGAAGTGGAGCAGCCGGGACTAGAACTGGCGCCCATGTGGGATGCCGGCACCACAGGTGGAGGCTTATCCTACTGTGCCACAGTAAAGGGCCCCTGTTCAGCTCTAAGATATTACCAAGCCCTGGCTATGACACTGTCCTGTTTTGTTTCTCATCCCGGGCTTCACACATGAGCATGGAACATTCTAGTTCTGTTACTTCCTGTGCAGGATCTTGTGCTCTCAGTGAAGAGGAAGCCGTTTCTCTAGCGTGGCTCAGAGGTGTGTCCTCATGGATGACAATTTAGGTCCCATTTCCTAGCGTGCATGGGAAAGAGAATCATTATTCAGTTCGCAAGCTCTCACAGTCAAGGTTGCCTCACTGCATCCAGTGAACCAATGAACGTGGCCTCAGACGGCCTCGCCAGCTTTGACGGAGCTGTGTCTGTTCGTAGAGGTGTCTCTCGGGCCGGCTGCAGGAACGCAGGGTCCTGAACAAGCTTCTGGTTTTTTGCAGCCCCTGCTTTGCTGCTGCTTATCTTCCAGCCACACGTTCACTAAGTGGAGTCTTCAGCCTTGGCACGGAGCTCAGACCAGCGCTGGGGCCAACAACGGGGAGACCCTGTGACCACCCCCTCTCCCTGGGGCCGGATGGGCTACGTAGAAAAGCAAAGGGGCCCAGGAAGCCAGTTTGTCATGGAAGGTTGTGCTCTGAGTGTTCAGCATGGAAAGGAGCAAACCTATTGTGGTTGGCAGAATGCTAACCCCGGCCCCCAGGGCCCCGGCACTGGCATGTGGCTGGATCCGAGCGTTTCCTAAAGGAGAGAGATCTTCTGGGGGTGCCTAATGTGATCCCAGGAGCCCCTTCAAAAGAGAGGCGTTTCTCTGGCTGGCAGCAAAGGAAGGGAGTGAGTGACTAGGAAACCTGAAGACCCCACAAGGCACTGCTGGCTTGAAGGTGGAGGATGAGCCCGAGAGAGAATGCGGGCGGCCCCCTAAGTGCAGAGAGCGGACAGGCCCCATGGGGTGGCCACCAAGGAAACCAGGACCTCAGGCCTACGTCCCCGAGCACTGGATTCTGCCCGCAACCTGATGTGCTTGGAAGATTAGCGTCTTCTGAGAGCCCGCCGAGCCTGCCTGGACTTCTGACCCATGGAGCTGTGAGATAATGGGTGATTTTTTAAGCCCCTGAGTTTGTGGTACTTTGGTGAGCAACCAACAGAAAAGCTACCAAGATGGCAGCTCTCCCCAGAGCAGCAGGGGCGAGCTGAGGCCCTGGGCCGGTTTCCCCGAATGTGAGCAGACTTCTCCAGGCCACCGTTGCCTCCCGTGGAAGTTGGCCCCACTGTGAAAATTGTTGCAACTTTCTTATCTGCTTTGCACGGTCAGAGACGATTGGAAAAGGCCCATACACTCAACATTTGAGTGACGATAACCCCGAGCCACCAGAAAAATCAAAGAGCTGCCAGCTGCCGGCCCACCGCTTGCTCTCTCCCCACGAGCTTTTTTTTTTTAATTTTTTTTTTATTTTTTTTTTGATGGGCAGAGTTAGACAGTGAGAGAGACAGAGACAGAGATAAAGGTCTTCCTTTTTCTGTTGGTTCACCCCCCAAGTGGCTGCTACAGCCAGCACATTGCGGCCGATGCTGTGCCGATCTGAAGCCAGGAGCCAGGTGCTTCCTCCTGGTCTCCTATGGGGGTGCAGGGCCCAAGCACTTGGGCCATCCTCCACTGCCTTCCCGGGCCACAGCAGAGAGCTGGCCTGGAAGAGGAGCAACCGGGACAGAACTGGCACCCCAACTGGGACTAGAACCCGGGGTGCCAGCGCCGCAGGCGGAGGATTAGCCTAGTGAGCCGCGGCGCCGGCTTCCCCATGAGCTTTGACAGCGGTGGATCTTTGGTGGACGTCATGATCTCCAGAACTGCCCAGAGCCCCCTCCACGCTGAGAAGATCTTCAGAGACATCTTTGTCAGCAGCTGCAAAGAGGACCACAGAGCCTTCCCCGTTTGTGTCTTTTTCACCCTCGCGGCAGTGGCTCCTCACAAACCCTGGCTCCTCCGAGCTGTTAATGAACTTGATCAGACTGCTCAGCCTGCGTGGGGCAGATCCTGTTCCATGTGCTTCCCACTTCTCCGCCTCTTCCTGTGTCTCCCCCAGTTCCTCCTCAAGGGATGCACCCCATAGAGAGAGAGTCCCCAGGCTTGCTGGGATGAAACTAAGCGACCCATGAGCAGCCATGCCCAACACGAGACACAATGGAGAAAAGTGGAAAATGCCACCCACTGCCAGATAGCTGCCCTCAGCGCTCTCAGGCCCCTGGGTGCCTGGACGGGCACAGCACCTGTCTCAGGTGTTACCTGTTGGCAGGTGAGCCTCCAGCAAGACACACTAATTCGCTACATGACTCGCGTGCCGTGCACAAGTAGGGCAAGTTCTCCGCACCGTTGGCATTCCCTGAGCGCGAAGTCGCTTGATGGAAGCCTTCTCCCTCATTCTCCTGGTTCCTCTTCTGGATGTCTGCCTGGAACCGTGTCGTTCGCTCAGGTTCTGGGCTCCCTGGGTGGGTTCCTCCATAAGTTATCTCACTCTAGATGCTGTGGGAATTCAGCCGCAGCACCGATGGGCCCTCGGTGAACTCCTGGCCGTGTGACTGGCATCTGCAGCCTGTGGCATTAAGGGAGAAACAGCAAACGCAGAGCAGCGGGGCTCTGGGTGTGTGGCTGTTGTCATTATGGGAGCATCCCTAACCCGGAAGTGCTACAGAATCCGACACCTGAGTCGCCCGCATGGCTCCACAAGTGGGGAACTGCACATCGTGAAACTGTTTCATGCACAAATTGACTAAAAGCATTGCACGAAATTGCCTTCAGGCTGTGTGTATTTATGCATAGGAAGCATCAATGAATTTTGTGTTTGGACTTGGGTCCCATCCCCAAGACACCTCATTTTACATATGCAGATCTTCCAGAATCTGAAACACTTCTCTAGCACTTCTCTGAGCATTTCAGAAAAGAGGGGTTCTACCTGTATGAGTCTGTTTATCTCTTTGTTTATGTATATTTCTTTTATAAAGTGTTTTTCATATATTTCAAAGACAGAATGACAACAGAAAAAGAGATACAGAGAGGCAGAGCTTCCATCAGCTGGTTCACTCCTCAAACGGCTGCAGTTGGCAGTGCTGGGCCAAGCCACAGCCAGCAGCCCGGAGCTCTGTCCAGGTCTCCCACGCTTGCCCAGGTGCATTAGCAGGGAGCTGGATCAGAAGTGGAGCAGCTGGGACTCAAACCGGTGCTGTGTTGTGGGATGCCACTTTCAAGTGGTGGCTCAACCCGCTGCACCGCAGCGCTGGCCACTACGCGTATTTCTTACTGCCCCACGTCCTGGGCAGAGCAGGTCTGAGCAGCCTGCGTCTTTGGGCAGTCAAGGTCAGAGATTCTGGGTCGTGAGGTTTTGTTTGTTTTTTCATCGTGGAACTGAGTCACACGGATCCTAGGGACACAGAAAAATCATGACTCCTGTTGCTGCAGTTTCCAGGAAATGTCCCATTCCCTTTCTTTGTTATGTTTTTCTTCTTTATTGTGGTAAAATAGAGACCCTGTAAAACTCGCCTCTGTCCCCATTTGTAGGTGTGCATTCAGTGGCATTCATTGCTCCCATGGTGCTGGACCACCCTCGTCCAGGAAAAAAAAAAAAAAAACCCACTTCTTTCTATCTGGCCACTAAAAAGAAAACTAGCAAATATCCAGACTCTTTTGAATCTTCTTACAGTGACATAATTTGCAGGTGATTCTCTCGGCACTATTTTTTTTCTTTAGTTTTCTCTTCTAAAATTGTAGATTAAAGCAAGTCCTTCCATAGGTTAAACATGGTGGAAAAAACTCTATTAAATACGGACGTAACTTGTTTTCTGAATCATCTTGGCCATTTGGAACGGCACCGGTGAACGTATTGAATTCCCACACGGTTAGCTTTGGTTTCTAGGAAATGACTCCCTCCTCCTACATCACAGGCTCGGCCCCGCCCCTCGCTGAGCCCCTGACTCCCCTGGGGGAGTAGAAGCCCTGAGCCCCTCCCTCACACCTCGCCTCTTGCCTGCTGCCTGCACCCATTCTCCTCTGTTCTTCACACTCTGTGTGGCCTCTGCGCCCTGCGCCCTGCTGCTTACCCACCCAGGGTGGCACCGTGGGTTTTCCCTCTCCTGGTGCAGGCTCAGCATGTGTGCAATTTTGTTTTGTTTGGAGTGTCGGGAAGGCCTAGAGACATGAACTTGGCTTCCAGAGACCTGTTGGTCATCAGCCAGTGGCTCCTTAGATTTCAGGACATACACCCTGGTGGACGGGCCTTTCAGTTGCATTGGAGGGCGCCGATGTGTAAATGCAAGACAAGGCTTCTGCCCCCAGGGAACTGGCAGAGGTCAGGAGGAGAATGAATGAATGAGCTAAGGTGGGAAAGCAAAGGAACAGTGTCCAGCCTGACTCACCGCCTGCCTAGTGCACAATTGGGAGAACCCAATTGACTTCAGCCCAGCTGAAGTCAAGTACTCCCAGGGACAACCGAGGCTACCAGATATTCCAGCCTTCCCAAGGCCTCTAACTTGAGTCCGAGCCTGATTTCCTGGGGCTCACCACCTGGCCACCATGCACCCATCCACTGTTCATTCATCCTGCACAGTTGCTTGCTGGGTTTTCCCGTGGGCCAGTTGCTGCATGGGCAAGCAAGGATGGGGGAATCTCCTGATCCTGAGCCTGACTCCAGCGCTGTCCAGCACAGGTGGTGATCAGGGATACAAGCCCATCCCACCTCCCCTCCCCTCAAATTGCTGGTCCCAGAAAAAGAACCATGGCCCCGAGTGGTGTGGAGCCAGCTGGGCCGCAGTTGGGTCTAGTAGGGTATTCCTCCCCCACCCCCCAACACTTAGTCCAGCTCTGCTCCTTTACATAGTCCTTTCTGATGCAAAACAGGTTGTATGCAGAAGCTTCTGTTATGGTTTTCTTGTGGATTTTCCCTGGTTTGGCATTTATTAGAAACAACTTGGGAATTTCAGTGGGTGATAGGTCATCTTACCTAGGAGCTGGTTTCTCCTCCTGTCTTGCCTGGCTGGATGACTGATTTACCTGTGAGTGGACTCAGGGGTGTCACCCAGTCTTTCACCCCACCCAGTGTGCAGGGGGGCGGCGTACGTGCGTGCCCTGGCGGGGAGGGATGCAGCCCCTGACGCACCGAGCCTGAGCCCGTCTCCTCTTGTTTACTGCATTGATTATGGTTTTTATTTGATCTTTTCTTCAGTTTTTCTCATCCAACCCACATTCCATGTTATTTGTTTTTTTGTTCTGGCTTTTTAAAAATTTTATAGGGATCTAAATTATAGAGTCTACCTCTCAGCACTGCTGTGTCTCAGTTGTCAGTTCATTAAAAAGTTTTTGTTTAGCCTTCGTATTATTTCAGCATGACATGTTTCAAAAAAAAGACATTTTGAGAAATCTCTTTATTTAACTCCCTGAAATCATTCCAGAGCTTAATTAGAAGAAGCATATTGTTACTGTTTGGGTACTATCTGGAGGCAAAATAATTACCCTGTAATAATAATGCATGTTCTAGTAACTTGTCATCGTTGGCATAGCGCACTGGGGACAGTGTCTTTTCAGAGCTCGGATGCGCCCGTGGTTGCCCTGGGGAGCAGCCGAGGCCAACGCTGAGGGAAGCATGAAGGAGACACAGTGGCCCCAGATCAGTTCCTGTGCCGCGTTTGCACCCCCTCGATAAGGACAGGGCGTTGGTGTCCAGACGCTGGGGGTGCCCTGTGACTCCTGAGGGTAACGCCCCGTGCACCCCAGAGGGGATCTGAACGCCCTGCCGAGCGTCAGGTGGGCAGGGCAGGCCCCCTGCTCCTTGGCCTCACACCCTGGGCTTCTGAGGCTGGGCCTGGTGCAGCAGACCCTGGCCTGGGAGGAGACGGCTGAGTGGACAGTAGCCAGGCGTCCGAGATGCACAAACCACGTCCTGAATTTGTAATTTTTGCCCTGGATCCTGTGCTGATTCCTAAGGATTCCCTAAATGTTCTGTGTTCAGCATTTTCTTCCCATCAGTTACACAACTGAGCAATGAATGCCTGTACCTGTGAAACCCGGCGGCCCTGGGACGGGGGTGCTGCTGCCTGCTGATGGACGAGGCAGCCATCTCCACGTCCTGCCATCACTCTCTGGTCGGGATGTGGGCATGGGGTGTAGTAAGTTTTGTTCCAGGCTCTTGTCTTGCGGTAGGCAAGCATTCCGAGTGCAGACACGTGTAAGATGCACAGAGTGATAAGCTTCATTCAAAAGGTGACAGAGTGAACACACACACAAACGTGAACATGGTTGCCCCGCACGGAGAATTACCCGTCATGGGTGGGCGGTGGGACAACAGATCGCTGGAAAGGAGGTGGGGTGGGGAATGGGAGAGGGGGACACCCACACAGCGCCTGCAGCCTTGGTCCGCGTAGGAGAGAGGGGGCTCTCCTAGTTGTTGGGTTTGTTTATGAGGTCGGGGTGGTGTGTCTCCACGCGTGAAGCCACCTGGGAATTACATGGCATCTCCACAAGTTCCAGGTGGAGCTCAAGATCCACGTTTTCATGGCGTCTCTCCTGTTAGGTCCCCGATGAAGCAGGTGCATCGGGAAAGGGGGCGTTTTGATGGACAAGCAAGAGGATGGAATTGCTTGGGGGCTTATGACCTCCAGCTCAGCACCTAAACTAACTTCCTGCCTGCTTATCCCACGTGCATCAGCGTCCTAGGGAAGAGCTCCTCCAGCTGTGTCTACTATTTTCTTCCGTGGCTAGGGCAGCAGCGCCAGCCACCCTAGGCTGTGTGGGTGGGTCCTAGGTCTAGGCCCTGCTGGTGGTATCGCTGGCGCTGGTGGTGTCATGTCTGTAGGCCCTTCTTTAGTTAAGGCTGTCCTCAGGATGCAGTGACTGGTGGGGGGTGGGGAGAGCAGTAGGTGCCTGTAACACCCTCCCTGAGGCCCGGGTGGAGATTCCCTCGCTCCTCACTCCAGGCTCCCTGGCCTGTGGCGGCTCTGGGGCCGCCAGGGCTCCGGGCTTCTCCTGGCTGTTTGGCTGGGGCTGTAGTGATGACAGGGAGCAGCGGCTGCCAGTGAGTAACCCAGATTTCCCTGCCGCTGCCCACTGTCTAAATAGAGGAAGTGTAATTAAGTTTATTATCTGTGACCTAACGCTAATTCCTCTTGCATCCTTGCCTGTGTGCGCAGGGAGAAGGGCCATTTGAAAAAGGAGGCGCTGGGCTCGGCGTTCTTTCTGTAAACACTTTCGGGGGCAGTGAGACAAATCTACTGAATGAACAGGCTTGTGAAAGGCAGCACGCCGGGCTCTTTGTGGCAGCTGAGGTTGCTTGTCTCTTCGTATAAAAGTGAGAGCCACGGCGTGGAAGAATGTGCTGAGAACTGCGCAGTCCCAGCGAGTCTCAGGGTTAGAATTCCTGCTAAGTGTCTGGTCACATCACTTTTGCATCTACTAAAGCTTTTTAATTCTCTTTGCAAACAGGGATCAAAATTAGCAGGCGCTGGCTGGGCCAGATGAGACTGGAGTTCGCTGTACTCCTAGCACCCACTCTTCCAAGCCTGATAGCTCGTTAGAGCACTTGTAAATGCAGGACTTAGAAAGCTGCCGAAGCAAAGATCATTTTAATAATAGACCATTAAGACATCACAACTTGGGAGAAGGATTTCATTTGCAGATTTTCTATTTTTTTAATTAGATTTTTTTAGTGATACTTTTCGAATGTTACTTTCCGAAGCTGCTATTTTGGTCTATTTCTCTCATTCCGCGTCTGCTGATTTTCTTGATTAATTCGGAGAACATCTGCATGTAATTCTGTGAGCTTTTCCTTGGCAGAACCTCAGAACTCGAACTCACACTCCAGACAGCCTGGGAGGGTATCTAATTGAAATGCCAACCTGGTAAAGGTGCCAGAGCTGAAGTGTGTAATTATGTAATTTTCTCTTGATCTTCTAGGGTCTTCCTGCGTGCAATTAATCAGTATGCAGATATGCTGAACAAAAAATTTCTGGATCAAGCCAACTTTGAGCTACAGGTAAGAGAAGGGGTAGACGCGACCTTTGTGGAGAAATCG
Source organism: Lepus europaeus (assembly GCF_033115175.1). Lineage (NCBI taxonomy): Eukaryota > Metazoa > Chordata > Mammalia > Lagomorpha > Leporidae > Lepus > Lepus europaeus. Next base: position 4,448,702 of record NC_084843.1, on the reverse strand, counting down.
TGTTAAAACAAATTGCTGGTCTGTGTCGATCTCTCACGTCCCTAATCCTCCGACTTAATTGGCCTCCCCTCTGAGGTGTGGAAGTGGAATTTACAATGTGCGCTCTTGGAACCGAGGAGCCACAATTATGCCTTCAGGGCATTTGCTCAATTTAGCAAGGAAGGAGATGGAGTTGTTCAGAGAGAAGCTGTTGAATCCGAGCGACAAGGAGGGAAGCCCAGAGCAGGAAGCTGTGACCCTTGGTGCGTGTGGCTGCCAGGGTTGCCAGGAGGGGACCCATGGGGACAAGCAGGTTGGCACCAGGGGGCTCAGCTTCCTTTCAGAACTGGTATTCTCTCCCAGGCCAAAGACCCGACCTCATGACCCCAAGACGCCAGGGGTGTTGTCACTGGCACATGAGTTTCAGGAATGCCTCCTCAATGCACGTGGTGTGTGTATGTGCACGTGAGCGCACACCTGCACACACACGGGTCGTGAGGCCTGATTGTCTTGCTGTGCACCTGTGAGATTTGTAGGCCTGGGGCCCCCCTGGCCCTTTGCGCTCTGGCTGTGTTTCTACTCATGATGGTTTATTTGTCATCACTGGTACTAGGATTATTTGATTAAGGTTTAGAGAAACAAAGAAGCTTACCAAGGCAAATACGATGTCTGTTTCCGGGGCCAAATTGTTCCCTGAGAGGGAACCTGAAGAATTTATGTTTACTTGGTGGTGGGTGAGTCAGCCCAAAACTGTATGAAAGATAACAAAAATAAACAGCCATCTCTTCTCATTTGCGTTACCTGCAGAAAGCCTGGAACCAACGTGACACTTAGTGTAGTAGGTCACGTTCTAAGGCACCCATGCCCCGTGACACTTAGTGCAGTAGGTCACGTTCTAAGGCACCCATGCCCCGTGACACTTAGTGCAGTAGGTCACGTTCTAAGGCACCCATGCCCCGTGACACTTAGTGCAGTAGGTCACGTTCTAAGGCACCCATGCCCCGTGACACTTAGTGCAGTAGGTCACGTTCTAAGGCACCCATGCGCTTATTTCTTTTGTAGATTCATAATTGTGAATTTCTGCTTTATTAGCATTATAGAATATAATGGCATGACAATATATCAGGCACTTTATATCTAGAAATATTACTTTTCATAATTTTAAATTTGTGTCATTTATCTGCTTCTGCATATTTTCATATGTCATAAACATGATATTCATGCAGTGTAAATCGGTTTATAGAGCAAAATGTGAAATACCCCTCCCACACTTGGCCCGTGCTGTGGCCCACCGGCCAGAGTAACACCAAACTGATTGCTCTGAGCTCTTGCCAACACCTTCAGCGTTTGTGTAGGCCAGTGCACCTTTGCCAGGGCAGTTAACGTCAGGTGGTTCACACTGTGTGACGTACGTTTCTGTCATATTCCTTGGTACAAACGCACCAACATTTACTCAGCCATCCCTGTACTGAGGGCCTGGGCAGTTCCTGGTTTCTCACTCTCACAGGCTATGCTGGCCAGGACTGTCTGAGACACGTGCAACCTGGCGCCCCCATGGCTGCCAGAGTTGTCAGACAGCAGTGTGGCTTGAAATTCGGAGGCTGATGGACAGCGATCAGTCGCCCTCCTAAAAGCCTTAGTGTTTTGCAAGGCCACCAGCCTTCTTCAAGAAAAGCACTCTCTAGGATCTCATCCAGTGTGTTTTCTTCAAACTTGGCGATGTTGCTTCTACTGGGTTTTTTCCAATGATGTGTTAGGCTGGGAATGTGGAGCAGCTTCGTGGATTTCTGCGTGAACTCTCAGATTACTCCCTCTGCTCGTTTTTCTATTTGCCTTTCCTTTTTGTAAGTTAGAAAACTTGACATGACCCAATAGAAATATTAGATTTTCTGTAGTCAAATCTGTCATTTCCTTTATGGTTCTCTGGTTTTATTTACTTATTTATTTATTTTTGGCAAATCCTTCCTTGCCTCCGTAATATAAATTTAACTTTTTTATATAATTGGGCTCTACTAATACCTTATGTTGGCTGGTGCTTTTTTTTTTTTTTCTGTTCAGTTAAACCCATCTGGGGTTTCTCTAGTTAGTGTTAGGGATAAGGATACAACCTCACCTCTTCCCACATCATGTCAGGGGGGCACCGATCCTGTCCCAGTTGCCCCTCTTCCAGGCCAGCTCTCTGCTGTGGCCAGGGAGTGCAGTGGAGGATGGCCCAAGTGCTTGGGCCCTGCACCCCATGGGAGACCAGGAGAAGCACCTGGCTCCTGCCATCGGATCAGCGCGATGCGCCGGCAGCAGCGCGCCTACCGCGGCGGCCATTGGAGGGTGAACCAATGGCAAAAGGAAGACCTTTCTCTCTGCTCTCTCTCTCACTGTCCACTCTGCCTGTCAAAAAAAAAAAAAAAAAAAAAAACTTGACATGACCCAATAGAAATATTAGATTTTCTGTAGTCAAATCTGTCATTTCCTTTATGGTTCTCTGGTTTTATTTACTTATTTATTTATTTTTGGCAAATCCTTCTTTGCCTCCGTAATATAAATTTAACTTTTTTATATAATTGGGCTCTACTAATACCTTATGTTGGCTGGTGCTTTTTTTTTTTTTTTTTTTTTTTTTACTGTTCAGGTGTTAAACCCATCTGGGGTTTCTCTAGTTAGTGTTAGGGATAAGGATACAACCTCACCTCTTCCCACATCATGTCAGGAATAGCTTGTATTTTTCACCAGTTATTTGAAATGCCAGCGTTAACATAATTGCAAATGTGTGTGTATTCCAGTTCTGTGTCTGCCCAGAGTGGCTTAATTGCTACACCTTATGGCCAGCTGGTGGAGTCAGTACTCCCCATTAGTTTTCTAGTGCAAAATTATCTTGCCTACTTTTCTGCATTTCCACTTCTGTAGGAAGCTTGAAATCAGCGAGTTTCTTCTTCACGCCATGCTGCTCGAACTTTAATTGGAAGTTCATTGAATTTATCAGCCATGTTGGGGAGTTGAGGGGGCGTTTTGCAGGTTTTCCCCATCCATTCTGGAATGTTTCAGTCTTCTTTTCGTGCCCTTCCTCTGGTTCTACGCAGAGCAGCCTTGCCTGCGGCTTGCAGGTTGGATTCTTGTGTATTTTCCATCCTGGCTGCAGCGAGCGATGTGTCCTTTACCCGGCAACAGTGGTTATCACTACTCTTTTTTATTGTTTTGTAAATGCGGTTTCCCCAGCTCTCAAGCGCCCTCCGAGTAAAGTCTCTTTAAGTCCACCCCAAAGCTCTGCCCCTGGGCGGGTGGGAGGATGTGCGTGCTGGAGTCATCGGCCACACCACACCTGCTCCTGGCTCAACAGGGTCCTAGAAGTGAAAAGAACTAAGGAGTTAGTGAAGCTGACGTTGTAGCAGGGTTCTGGCATTTGTCACCGTTGCTGTGTTTAGAGGCAGCAGGTGTCCCCTCAAGTGTGGCGTGGCCTGTGCCACGCGGGTCCCCTTCCAGCCAGGCCCCTGAGCGGGTCTCCAAGTACAGCCGGCAGTGACCAGTGACTCTGCCCAGTGCTAGGCCAGTGCGGCCACAGGTGAGAGGACTTGGTTTCAAAAAAAGGGAACAGCTTGTGTTTCTGGACCAGAGCCGCCTCTTTTATCAGAAAAGAGGCCCAAAGAGCAGTGCATCTGTGGGCAGTGAAGGAGTGGGCGGTCAGAACAGGCTCAGACCCTCGCTCTGCCTCGCCTGCTACCTGCAGCACTGGGCGAGTCTCGGAATAGTACCTGGGGATGGGCACAGCTGCGCCTCCTTGGTTAGTCTTTGGCCATGCGTGAGCCACGCCTGAGCCACACGTGAGCTGCTGTACTACAACGGAAAGCCTCCAGTTCCCGAGAACTGCTAGATAATTGGAAGCCCAAGCAACTCTTCCTAAATCCTCTAAATTCTCCTAAACCTCTGCTTCCTTCACAGGCAATTAGAAACAGAGTCAGTCCCGTGCGCACCTCACTGTCTCTAACTCTACCCTACCTCGTTTGGTAATCAGTGTTATCTCTGGTGCATACATGATAAGACCAGCACCCACTCAGTTCTTCCCAAGGGCATTGTTTTTGAAGCCACGTATGCTCTGTAAGCCCTCAAAATACGAACTGTGGGATTATTATTTTTTTTTTTTACAGGCAGAGTGGACAGTGAGAGAGAGACAGAGAGAAAGATCTTCCTTTTGCCGTTGGTTCACCCTCCAATGGCCGCCGTGGTAGGCGCGCTGCGGCCGGCGCACTGCGCTGATCCGATGGCAGGAGCCAGGTGCTTCTCCTGGTCTCCCATGGGGTGCAGGGCCCAAGCACTTGGGCCATCCTCCACTGCACTCCTTGGCCACAGCAGAGAGCTGGCCTGGAAGAGGGGCAACCGGGACAGAATCCGGTGCCCCGACCGGGACTAGAACCCGGTGTGCCGGCGCCGCAAGGCGGAGGATTAGCCTCGTGAGCCGCGGCGCCGGCCCTGTGGGATTATTTTTACAGCTGTTTTCCTTAAATGTCTAGTGTATGTATAACATTGGTATAGTAAATCATACATTGTCAACATTTATCTACTTAAGTGTGAGGTTCCCTGATAGGACACTAACGATAGCTAATCAGTACCAAGTGCTCCTAGCAGGGTTTGAACAGTGTGCAGGACTCTGCACTTACTTATTGCTGGTTCCTCCCAGCGGCCCTGCAAGGCAGAAACCAAGTGGAAACTGAGGCACAGAGCCAGGTCAGATCAGCTGCCTGGTGACTTGCCACTGGACTCCTGGTGGCTGGCGAACACCTTTGTGGTTTGGAGAAACACTCCTGGCGTGCGGGCTAAGCCACTGGCCCACCTCGCAGAGCCTCTGACCCCCACGTTAAGCCATTCAGCCACTCAGCGTCTCGTCTTTCTGGTTTTCAGCTGTGGAACAACTACTTTCACCTGGCTGTTGCTTTCCTTACTCAAGAATCCTTGCAGCTGGAGAACTTTTCAAGCGCCAAGAGAGCCAAGATCCTTAACAAGTAAGTCCTGACGCTCTTAGCATATGTTCCCGTAGAGGCTAAGCCAGCTTGGCACAAATTGAGATGTAATCACGGTGTAATGAAAGGGTGGCTTCAAATCAGGAATCAGGAACTGCCTTTTCTAACCCCTGAATCAAGATGTAAAATCACGGAGTTCATCGTGGTAGGTTCAGCATTAGTGCAGTCCGAGACTATCAGCCCACACAGAACTCACACTTCCAGAGATAATGACTTCCGCCGGGCACTGTTTTCATGTCGTTGCACGTGTGGTTTCCTGGATCGCTTAATTCTCCAGTCCTGCTCCTGAGAGCTTCCAGCAAGAGCTGTCAGTGCTGCTGGGCTTATGGAGCAGCTCGCCATGGAGTCAGCGCTGTTGCTGCACTGTCTGTGGCCTCCCGCTGCCGTGCAGCCGACACCTGTCTTCTTCCCAGCCGATCTGAGCGGACGGAACCAGCCCTGGCCTCGGTGCGAGCAAACCTCCAGGAGCTCCCCAAGGCCAAGGCCGTGCCTGGCTCCCTGAGCTCTGCAGCCCCAGGGCACAGAAAACTTCCTGAGGTTTGCTCCTGAGGTATGGGCACCCCGAGGCTCTTGGTCCTCTCCTGCCTCGGTTTCCCTGATTTCTCCCTGCACCCTTGGGAAGAGTTCCAGGCCCTGCTCCCAGGCTGCCAAGTCTTCCTTCTTCAACCTCTGCAGTCTCCCGATGGTTCCAAGGCTGCCACCCCACCCCCACCCCCACCCCCACTGCGCCCCGAGGTGGGGGATTCCTGAGGACTCCTCAGACGGCGGAAGCTGCCCAGCCTTCCTCATACTCCGTCAGAGCGCAGCCTCCGTGCAGGGCCGATCAAGAGCACAGCATCTCTGGGGAGCAAGAATCATCTCGGCGATAGGTGGACTGGGCTTGCTCTAAGTACCCCATGGGCATTTTTCACATACACTGAGTGTAGTCATTAAAAAAAAAGAAAAAAGCAGACCTCACCATTAAGCCCTCTTTTCATCTTCACTAGTTCCAGATGAGGAGGGTGGAGCCGTGTTCTCACCAAGTCACTGGGCCAGTCACAGGCCCCGAATGCACAAGGCAGCATCCTGCCTGGCCGTGCCCAGCCCCAGAGCTCAGCCTGGGCTGCTTTCAGAATCTTCCAGCCGTGGTCTGTACCTGTCTCACTGGAAGGCAGCTTCCTCCTGGCCGTCTTTCCTGAGTTCAGCACCTGCTGTCTGATAACCTTTGATGGAGACAGTGTTCATTGCTCAGAAAAGGGAGGTGCACCTGCCAAGCCACGCACCCAGAATGAGGGAGGCCAAGGGTGTGTGCCCGTGGCCCCCAGGACTGCCTGCATGGTGCACCTCCTTGCAGCCTGCTTGGGACTTTGTCCCTCACCTTGGCTCGGTGTTGAGAGACAGGTTTGCCAGTCTGCACCGTCGGACACTGGCCCCGCACGAGGGCTCTTTTGGGACTCACAGGAAATGAGGTGAGGCTGCCTGTGGCCATGGCTGTCAGTGTCCTTCGGCTGCTCTCGTGGTGCAAAGTGCTGTAAAACGGTAACCGGCACACACTGAGCACATCACCGCCAACCCCCTGCAGCACGGACGACCTCGGCTTGTCCTGTTTCAGCCTCAGCAGGTGGAATCACCTGCCCGTGTGGGCAAGGTTCACTGTGGGGTGAGGTGAGGTGGGGATGCAAACGCAGCTCCAGCTGACTTTGGAACCCGCTCACTGCCAAGCATGTGGCGCTCCCTGGCCTTGGAGGTGCCGGCAGGAGCGCACAGGTGCATCGAGCTGGAAATCTGCCCCAGAAGAGCTGGCATGTCTTTTGAGAGCTTCGCCATAAAACACTTTTGTGCTGAGCACTCTGCAGGCCAGAGCGAGGAGCACCGCCCGGGGCCTCCCCTTGCTGGTGTGAGTGCTAACAGCTTCAGCTAAAACAGCGTCAGCGAATGCATTAAACGCACAGGGCCTTGGCCGCCAAAGGAAACATTTGCTTCCCACACTGCTGTGGACTCAGAGGCTTCAGAGCCAAGGAACATTAAACACCGCCAGCTGGTGTCTCCCCTCGGAGCAGGGCTTCCGCCTTCCCGCTCTTGCAACTGGGGTAACGAGACCTGGGACTGCCCTTGTCCCCTCCCACAGGGATTTCCTGGGGAAGGACACCTGAGCATGTCCCCAGGCAGCTCTGCAAGGCTCTGGCAGGACAGCCTTGGGCCCCCGTGGACTGTACTCCATGTGGGGCGGTGACAGGTGACCGAGGACATGGTGTTCTTTGTGCCTGAGTTAAACCTGTGACCCCTGAGGCTGTGTAGCATAAACCACGAGGCAGGTGCACCTGTATTTGCTGTATTCCTCGTGCCCTTTTACACTGTGCACGCTTTGTACTCTGTTTGCAAATTTTGTTTCTGTGTAACTAAGCCAGCATAAGGAACTTTTCAAGGTATCTTAGCCCAGTGCCTAAGTCTTGTAGGCACACAAAGTATCTAGAAATATTTTGCTTAAAACTGACTAGGAATGGACCTTAACATAGCAGTTAGGAAACCTGCATCCACTCCAGAGACCTCAGCTGGTTTCCCAACTCCAGGGCTCCATCCCAGCCTGCTGCTAATGCGGACCCTAGGAGGCAGCAAGATGGCTAAAGTAACCGGACCCCTGCCACCCATGTGAGAGACCCAGATGGAGTTCCTGCTCCTAGCTTTGGCCAGGCATAGTCACAGCTGTTGCAGGCATTTGGGGAGTGAATCAATGGATGGGAACTTTGTCTCTGACTCTCAAATAAATAAATCAGATTATCTGGTAAGAAGGGATTGTGCCTATTCTGTGCTCGGGCAGGGCCTGGCTCTGATGCTATGGACAGAGAGGGAAGACAGACCTCGTGGAGGGGACGTTCACAGCCTAGTTGGAGAGGCGGAGAAGAATAAGTAATGTGTGGAGCAGTAGTTGGGACGAGGTCTGAGGACCCTGGCGACCAGCAGGGAGCCCTGCATAGCCCAGCGTGGGGAGCCAGAGGATTCCCCACATTGTGGACCGCCCAGCTGGCTGGGAAAAAGGCCCGGAAGTCTGCTAGCTGAGTACACTAAGAGCTGGTCCGACACCAGGCCAAGGGAAACGGTCCAGTCTCCAAGCAGGGAGAGGCTCTGGGTGGTCGAAGCAGAAGGGAGTAGCAGGGTCCGGGGCTTGGGGCTCGGAACACAGCACGAGATGCTGGTGACAATGGAATTGACCCCACAGGTCTGAGCCAGTGGCTGATTGCTGATTTGGAACATAGTGGAACACAATGCCTGCCCTGATTTTTTTAAAGATTTATTTATATCTTTGTATAAGGCAGAATTACAGAGAGGCAGAGAGAGAGAGAGAGAAGTCTTCCATCTGCTAGTTCACTCCCCAAATGGTTTCAATGGCTGGAACTGGACTGATCCGAAGCCAGGAACCAGGAGCTTCCCCTGGGTCTCCCGTGCAGGTGCAAGGGCCCAAGCACTTGGGCCATCTTCCACTGCTTTCCCAGGCCATAGCAGAAAGCTGGATCAGAAGTGGAGCATCTGGGACTTGAACTGGCACCCATATGGGATGCTGGCACTGCAGGCAGTGGCTTTACCCGCTACACCACAGCGCCGGCCCCACACTGATCATTTTCTAGCAGGAAAGCCCATAGGGTCTCAGAGAGAGAGAGAGCGAGAGCCCATGTCACGCCCGCTTTGCAGCCTCAGGAGTGTCCCTCGCTGGGCCTCCCTGCCACACCATGAGTTCAACCACAGGAATCTGAATAGGGTTCCCTCGCCCTTCCCAGCCAGCCCTTCCCGCTTCCCTGCCAAGCCCGCAGCTCTCACCAGGTGCATAGCAGGAGATTCCAGCGCCAGAAGCCCTGCCCGTCCACTCCTGCTTGCTTGCTGCTCGTCCTGGTGACAGAGGTCGGGAGGGATAATTAGGACATCCCCTGCCAGAGACACTCCCCAGAGCACAAGGGAAGAACGTGGCCGAATGGGCCTCACCACGCAGAGGGCTGACGGTCACAGCCACACTGAGTGTGAGGCTCGCCAGTGGAGCCAGAACAAGCCGCCGCTAGGGCTCGAGGTCCGTGATAAGTAAGGACAGCTTGTGCAGCGAGGACGGACGGTCCACCCCTGCTGCCGCTCCCCCCTCCTCCCCACGCCTTTGACATCACTGTGGGTCAGCAGCCAGCTCTGGTGGACTGGGTGCCACGTGGGCCAGCCAGGCTCGAGAGCACAGAGGAGCTTCAGTGCTGGGGACCAGGCTTTGTCCGGGAAAGAGACCTGAGCCAGGGCTTGGGCCTGTGTCAGCCTCGGCTTGCAACACCCTGGGACAGTTACAGCCTCCCCGTAGGCTTGAGCGGCCGAGCCCAGCTTCAGGCCTCTGCACAGTGGGCAGGGAGCACCCCGCAAAGGCCTTCCCCTCCCCGATCGGTCCCTGGGCTCTTTCTCTACCTTCTTAGAGGACAGGTATCCCCGTGGGACACAGATGTCACACAGACAACAATATCGCGGCACTGGTTTGGGTGTTTTTCTTCTCGAAGCTCCTGTTGACGAGTAACTGCCACTGTGACAGTGCTGAGGGGTGACTCGGCCATGGGGGCTGCCCCTCCTCAACAGAGTCCCGTGGGAGTGGGCTCCTGGCAAGTTCTGCTCCCCTCGCTCACTCCCTGCCCCTTCTGCCCTTCCTCCCGCCTTCTGCCTTGGGGTCTGGCAACGTGGTCTCGGCTGACACCTGACCCACGCCAGAGCTCCGTCAGCCCCTGCAGCCGTGAGCCGGGTCCATCCCGGCTCTGCCATGTTCTGCCCGAGCACAAGGCAAACTCAGCCGCACCCCGCTAAACGCTGGGTTCTGAGATGCCAGCGCAGTAACGGCCGGGCGTGGACGTGACCTTCGAGGAAAACCGAAGGGAAAGAACTGGCCCCATCCTGCGATGTCGCCTACCTGGGAGCTGCGGTTGTGCATTCCAGAAGAGAACAGGAAATGGGGTCGATTTGACTCATTTTTTTTTCAAGAGACTCAAATTATTCAAATTAGTTTCACTTTAGGAACTAGAAGTAGACCCCAGGAGACAGACTGAAGGGGTAGCCTCGTGCCAGCTTGGCGTGGAACAGCTGAGTGGATGCCCACGTGCGTGGGTGATGAGTGCGCTGCTGAGCTGGATGACGGAGGTGCAGGTGGAATGAGGCCAGGCCGGCCTTGTCTGCCTGGGGTCCTGTGCCCCTTCTCCACCAGGAACCCACCCACCAGTCTTGCTAATTCAGATGAAAATGCCTCCCTCCACCCCGGCTCCCTCGCTGTCTCCGCCTGCCCTTTCGCCACCTCACTTCCTCACCGCCCCCACCTCCGGCTGTCTCCACAGGTGCTGAATCGGGGCTGTGGGGTGGGCCCTGCCGGTTGCTCTCCTTGCACCCTTTACTCTGTGCCGTAGTCAGGTTTCTGCTGTTGCACACAGTCCCCGAGGCTGAGTACTTCACAAGGAGGGCGGCTTATTCCGCCCATGGTTATGAAGGTGGAGCATTTCAGGAGTGGGACTGCAGCCTGTGCTGGGCTTCCAGTAGAGGTCCCGCCCTGCTTGCCGTGCGGTGGAGACATGGAAGGGGAAGCAAGCATGTTGGGGGGGGGGGTCACACATGCAAGAGAGAAATGGGCACGCACCTGCTCCCCAACACCCGCCTATCACAGTCCCTAACCCCTGCCACAGGTCCTAACTCAGTCTCTGGGGAAGATGTTAGTCTGTTCTGGCAGGTGGTACCCCCATGACCTAAGCACTTCCCAGTAGACCCACCCCTTACAGGTCCCCCACTCTCTCACCTGTATGTGGGGGGCCAGCTGCTGGCCCGGGGACCTCTGGGAACAGGCCACCTCCCAACCGTGCACCCTGTCCCAAACACTCCTCTTCCCACCACAGAACTCCAGCCAGGTTTCTCCTGGCTTCCTGCCACGCAGCATTGAGTGGTGGGATTTCTCAGTTATTCTCTTTCCTTAAGAAAGTGCTTTTCCAGTTATAAGCAGAACAGCCTGGTACCAGCAAAAAACAGATGTGTGGGCCAGTGGAACAGAGCAGAAACTCCAGAAACCAATCCACGCATCTACAACCAACTTTGACAAAGGAGCTAAAATCAATCCCGGGAGCAAGGACAGTCTCTCCAACAAATGGTGCTGGGAAAACTGGATCTCCACAAGCAGAAGTATGAAAAAAGACCCCTACCTCACACCTTACACAAACATCCACTCAACATGGATTAAAGTCTTAAATTTATGACTCAATGCCATCAATTAGGGAACATTGGGGAAACCCTGCAAAACATTGGCATAGGCAAGGACTTCTTGGAAAAGACCCCAAAAGCACAGGCAATCAGAACCAAGATTGACAAATTAGATTGCATCAAATTGAGAAGCTTCTGTACTGCAAAATAAGCACTCAGCAAAGTGAAGAGGCAGCTGACAGAATGGGAGAAAGTATTTGCAAACTATGCAACTGATAAAGGATTAATAACCAGGATCTATAAAAAGCTGAAGAAACTCAACAACAACAAAACAGACAATCCAGTTATGAAATGGGCAAAGGACTTAAACACGTTTTTCAAAAGAGGAAATCTAAATGGCTAACAGACACATGAAAAAATTCTCAGGATCACTAGCCATCAGGGACATGCAAATCAAAACCACAATGAGGTTTCACCTCACCCCAGTTAGAATGGCTTCCATACAGAAATCAACTAACAACAGATGCTGGTGAGGATGTGGGGGGAAAGGTACCCTAATCCACTGTTGATGAGACTGCAAACTGGTGCAGCCACTGTGGAAGACAATATGGAGATAGCTTAGAAATCTGAATGTAAACCTACCATATGATCCAATCTTCCCACTCCTGGGGGGAATGTAATCAATACATGAAAGAGTTATCTGTACCTCCCATGTTTATTGCAGCTCAATTCACAATGGCTAAGATATGTCATCAACCAAGATGTCTATCAACTGAAGACTGAATAAAGAAATTATGGTGGGGGCCCATGCTATGGCACAGCATAGGTTAAAGCCCCAGCCTGCAGCACCAGCATCCCATATGAGTGCTGGTATGAGTCCCGGCTGCTCCACTTCCATTCCAGCTCCCTGCTAATGCACCTGGGAAAGCAGAAAAGATGGCCCAAGTGCTTAGGCCCCTGCACGCAGGTAGGAGACCTGGAAGGAGCTCCTGGCTCCTGGCTTTGCATCGGCTTTCTGCAGCTGTTGTGGCCATCTGGGGAGTGAACCAGGGGATAGAAGACCTCGCTCACTCACTCGGTCTCTACCTCTCTCTGTAACTTTGTCTTTCAGATAAAATAAATCTTTTTTTAAGAAAGAAATTATGGTATGTATACACTATGGAATACTACACAGCAGTAAAAAAATTGAATTCCTGTCATTTGCAACAAAATGGATGCAACTGGAAAACATTATGATTAGTGAAATAAGCCAGTTCCAGAAAGATAAATTCCATATGTTCTCCCTGAGCTGTGGTAACAAATGGAGTACCTAAAGGGTAACCTATAGAAGTGAAATTGATACTTTGAGATACAAATATTTTTAAAGATTTATTTATTTATTTATTTGAAAGTAAGAGTTACACAGAGAGAAAAGGAGAGGCAGAGAGAAGTCTTCCACCTGCTGCTTCACTCCCCAATTGGCCACAATGGCTGGAGCTGCACTGATCTGAAGCCAGGAGCCAGGAGCTTCCTCAGGGTCTTCCCATGCAGGTGCAGGAGCCCAAGGACTTGGGCCATCTTCTACTGCTTTCCCAGGCCGTAGCATAGGGCTGGATCAGAAGTGGAGCAGCTGGGACTTGAACCGGCGCCCATATGGATGCTGGCACTGCAGACAGCAGCTTTACCCGCTACACCACAATGCTGGACCTATAGATGCAATAATTTTGAACAGCCCTTGTCTTGACTATTGAGGAACAGGGTTTTTTTTGGTTGTTGTTTTGTTTTTCCATACTATTTGTTGTACTCTTTACTTAGTGGAGGGTTAAACTAAGTTAATTGAAATTAGAACTTAGTAAAAAATAAGAATGGGAATAGGAGAGGGAAGAGGAAGAAGGGTGGGCGTGCAGGCAGGAGGGAGGCTAGGGTGGGAAGCATCGCTGTGTTCTTGAATTTGTATTTTTGAAATGCATTGTCACTAAACCTTAAATAAAAGGTTCCTAAGTAAAAGGAAGAGAGGGAGGGAAGGAAGGAAGGAAAAGGAAAAAGAAAGCCTTTTCAAGCCGAGGGTCTCCGCCGTTGATCTGCCCCGGACATCATCGCGGCGGCTCTTGTGTTGGCTCCCTAGGTCCCTCTGCCCAGCAGTGAGCATGGACTGAGAGCTGGGATACAGGAGTATTGGGTGCCATTTATTTTACTGTGTGTTTATTGATAAATTCCCAATGTTAATACGCCTGTGTGGGCTCTTGCCTAATACTCAGAGAATACCAACGTAAATGAACAAGGCAGCCTGATAACTTTTAAGCTTTTTATTCAGTGAGAGAAATGCATAGGAGAGTGTGGGCCCTGTCTAAGAGAGAGAAGTCTGGGCTCACACCGAGTACCAGGAGCCAGCCACGGGAGGAGCATGCAGGCCCGGAAGCATGGAGCCGGGCGGCCCTAAGGCCACTCGCCCTGGAGGTGCCGGGCAGCGTGGGCCACAGTGGCAAAAGGCAAAAAAAACAGGGCTGGGCCCACCATGTCCCAGGCCCTGAATCTACTTCCAAAGGGGAGTGGTTAATTAGCCTGATTGGCAGGTGGGCACACAGGTGTGGTCAGGTAAGGGCATGAGGTCACACAGGGGCGTGGTGAAGGCCTGGTCTTGCAGGCCTCATCAGTTTTATCCTACATGCCTGCCTACAACAGCTAGAAGCCACATAGGTTTATTGTCTCCCAGTCCTGGAGGCCAGACGGCTGAGCTCCTAGGTGCCGGCAGGCTTGTCTACAGGTCCCGAGAGGAGTCTGGTAGACCCCTCACCCAGCTTCTACTCCTGGCTGCCCACAGAGCTCAGCACTCCTGGCCCCATCTTCCTGTGAGCTTGCTCCTTGTGTGTTCCTGGGCGTCTGTCTCTGTAAGGCTCCCCTGCCTCTCAAGGACACCAGCCATTGGCTACAGCACCAGCCTACTACAGTACGACTTCATCTTGACTTGATTTCCCCTGCAGAGACCCTTTCTCCAAAGGAGGTCGCGTCCACACGCATAGATGCAGACACGATATGCATAGAGGTCTTGTGACTGTTTGACTGGTGTGCGTCTCCCCGCCTGAGCCTGACGGTTTTGTCTGTCCTCTATTGAGTGCCTCACAAGAGCCGCCGTGGTGATGTCCTGGGCAGATCAACAGCAGAGACCCTGGGTTTTGTGTGTTCTCTAGTGAGTGTCAGATTCTTGCTTTTCCATGTCCTCCGTGTGCGGCTTCCAGCAAGTGCCCAGTGCGTGTCCACTGAGTGACCCTTGTGACTTGTCGGGGACTGTAGTGAGGTCCAGTCGGAGACTCGGACGGCCCTGGGCCAGCTTGAGGGCTTCCCAGGACAGACAGGGACGTCATCCCGCTGTCAATCGTCCCGAAGCCCAGATGTGCGTCAGGAGTCATTTTCCAAGTGTGAGAGATGAGGCTGAGGGTCACAGTGGCCCAGTGACTTGCGTGTGTGCTGGGATGTGGGTACAGGTCGGCCTTACCCCCAAGCCTGGACAGGTGGTTCCCACTTCTTGGGTCTGAGGTGCAGGACACCAGCTACTGAGGTCAGGCCTGACAGTGAGCTGGGGGCAGTGAGGACACAGTGAGCTGGGGCAGTGGGGACACAGTGAGCTGGGGGCAGTGTGGACACAGTGAGCTGGGGCAGTGAGGACACAGTGAGCTGGGGCAGTGGGGACACAGTGAGCTGGGGGCAGTGTGGACACAGTGAGCTGGGGCAGTGGGGACACAGTGAGCTGGGGACAGTGTGGACACAGTGAGCTGGGGCAGTGGGGGCTCAGTGAGCTGGGGCAGTGAGGACACAGTGAGCTGGGGCAGTGGGGACACAGTGAGCTGGGGGCAGTGTGGACACAGTAGCTGGGGCAGTGGGGACACAGTGAGCTGGGGCAGTGAGGACACAGTGAGCTGGGGCAGTGGGGGCTCAGTGAGCTGGGGCAGTGGGGACACAGTGAGCTGGGGCAGTGGGGACACAGTGAGCTGGGGCAGTGGGGACACAGTGAGCTGGGGCAGTGGGGACACTGAGCTGGGGGCAGTGTGGACACAGTGAGCTGGGGCAGTGGGGGCTCAGTGAGCTGGGGCAGTGTGGACACAGTGAGCTGGGGCAGTGAGGACACAGTGAGCTGGGGCAGTGGGGGCTCAGTGAGCTGGGGCAGTGGGGACACAGTGAGCTGGGGCAGTGAGGACACAGTGAGCTGGGGGCAGTGAGGACACAGTGAGCTGGGGCAGTGGGGACACAGTGAGCTGGGGGCAGTGTGGACACAGTGAGCTGGGGCAGTGGGGGCTCAGTGAGCTGGGGCAGTGGGGACACAGTGAGCTGGGGCAGTGAGGACACAGTGAGCTGGGGCAGTGGGGACACTGAGCTGGGGGCAGTGTGGACACAGTGAGCTGGGGCAGTGGGGGCTCAGTGAGCTGGGGCAGTGTGGACACAGTGAGCTGGGGCAGTGAGGACACAGTGAGCTGGGGCAGTGGGGACACTGAACTGGGGGCAGTGGGGGCTCAGTGAGCTGGGGCAGTGGGGAGCTCTAGACAGACCACGCAGACTCCAGCTCTGTGCCACCGTAGCCCTGTGGCGCCAGGCGGGTCAGTTCATCGCCAGGGGTCACAGTTTCCTCCTTGGAGGAGGAGCTGGGGCAGTGGGGCAGTGGGGACACAGTGAGCTGGGGGCAGTAGGGCTACAGCAGGGCTGTGCTCTGACAGCTGGGGAGCCGCTGTGGGGTGAACACAGACACGGGGGTCTGAGGCATGGACACCCTCCCCCCACACTTTGCCCTGTGCCTGTAGCTGCTCCCCCAGGGTAAGTCTGGGCACTTAGGCTGTCCAGAGTGGTGCCCAGCTCTGGGCTCACCCCCAGGGAAGGAGCTTCCGCCCAGAGGCTCTGTTATCTGGTTTTCCCTGCTCCGTGGGAGCCTCCTGAGGGCGCTGACAGCTGTGACTGTGCCCAGGGCTCGCTCGGAGGCGGGCATGGATTCATCAAGAGGCCTCAGATGAAGACTAAGTGCAGATCAGTCTTGCTGCCAGGGAGATGCGGTCTCGCCCTCCACCTTCAGTCCTGATGCTGCCTTTGCCCCAGGCCCGCGTGCTCCCCGCGTGGGTGGCTGTCAGAGCAGCACGCACGGCACCTGTGTGCTGCCGCGGGCCTGGCACTCACCAGGGCGGCGTACTCAGAGTTCTGCTGCTCCCTGCTCTCACAGGGGCCTGTTTCCCCTGGAAGAGAGCCCTCTTCTGGCCCAGGGGGGCCGACCCCACACAGGCCTTGGAGGGCGCAGGTGTCAGCACCAGTCTAGGAAAATGGCACATCACTCCCTGGGGCCACTCGTGACCTCACCTGCTATTCCCACTGCTGCCGGAGGCTCCTGTGCCCAAACCTCAGAGCATCCAGCCCCCCTGGGAGCTGAGGAAAGGAGCTGAGCCCGAGGCCAGAGAGGCACAGACGCCGACACAGGGCAGCCCAGCGCTAGGCTCTTGTTTCTGTGGATTTTCTCAGGATGGGACAGATGTCTGGGAAGCATGGGGGTGGGGATAAGCTTCAGTTCATCAAGACATGTGAAGCCGGCCCTGTCTCCAGGCCTCAGGCCACCTCCGTGTAGTGAGGGTCTACGGTGGCAGGGACCCCAGGGGCTGGGGTGGAGCCTGTGTTCCCAGGCCCAGCCCCTCTGGTGCTGGAGTCTGGGCTTCCCCAGGCCTGCTCAGCTGGGAGGTGCCTGGTCCACCTGTACCCTCAGGAACCTGGGAGGGGTGGGCACAGGTGTGCCCCTGCCCCGATGAATGCCAAGAGGACGCCAGCCTGCCTGGTGGCCACGAAGCCACCACATCACCCCAGGCGTGGCAGCGGCGGCAGGGATCCCTCTGTCTGTGCAGGATGAACCTGGCACTGGGAACAGCTCCAAGAGCCCGAGAAGCTTACGTAGCTCGACGTGATGGAGTCGTTCGGCCTGGGGCGATCTGGGGTGCGGTCCTGGCCAGAAGTGTGCTTTCCTCTCCCCCAGGAGCACGGGTCCAGTGGCATTGCTGCTGGTCCCTTTGCACTGCCCGATGGGCCTGCCCCCCAGCTGAGGTTGCCCGTCATTTACAGAATTACCCGCCTGAGCGCTCACGTGGTGGTGGGGCTGGGCTTGGGGTGATATCTTTCTTTTTTTAAATTTATTTACTTAAAAGAGTGACAGAGAGAGCAAGAGAGACAGATCTTTCACCTACTGGGTCTCTCCCCAGAGAGCCACAATGACCAGGGCTGGCCCAGGCCAGACTGAAGCCAGGATCCTGGAACTCCATCCTGGTCTCCCACTCCCACATGGGAGGCAGGGGCCTGAGAACTTGGGCCATCATCTGCTGCTTTCCCAGGCACATTGGCAGGGAGCTGGATTGGAAGTGGAACAGCCAGGACTGGAACCGACACCCAATACGGGATGCTGACATTACAAATGGTGGCTCAGTCCACTGTGCCAGGACACCAGCCCTGGGGGTCCTCAGAGGCCTGGCCCATCCTGGAGGGAAGAATCAGTGCTGTGGCCTCCCCCACACCGCGCCCAGATGCCAGGACAGATTCTCCCTTCCTGGGCTGTAGCCGTCTCCCGCCGTGAGTGACAGACAGGTGCTCGGGGCACCATAATGAGGTGTCAGTAGGCTGTGGCTGTTGACTTGGCAGCCGGGAGCCCCAGCAGGATCATCTGTAATCAGAGCCTTCCCTCCCACGTCGGCTGCCACCAGGACAAACGAACGGAGCCGCTCCTGACACAGCTGCTAACTGCGATGCTGTATGCTAATTTTGCAAATTATTATTTTTAATATAATCAGGTTTTTCCTTAGGCAATAAAGGAAAAAGTTAAATTGCTCACAAACTAATAAAGGTTTATCTTCTGAAGCATCGAATTCTGTTTACTCCTGAAACACACACCTCCTGTGTTCACCCACGGGGAGGAAAATTAGCATTTATTTTCCCTGGTAAACAAAAACCAGTGGAATATTTGTCGATGTTTCTTGGTGTTAAGCCCTTCCTGGCATTAATGATACAGAAGGTGAGACACTCGAAGGAGGCCTTCCCCTTCTCCGGGCCTTCATTTTACTGTGGGAAAGCTGCTGCCGCGTGGACGGGGTTTGCGGTCCCCAGAGATTGGCCTTGTGTGAGGACTTTATGTAAGCTGCAGCCATGGGACCGGGAAGGTCCCTGAGGGTCCCCACCCGGTGCCCTGTGGCAGCCCTCCTCCTTCCGCCCCTTTCCTGGGAGAAGTCAGCGCTTTCACGCCCCCTTGGTCGGCCCCAGCGATGGAAACCTTGGGTTGCACTGACTATCCACCTCTGCTTTTCCCACGCTCTAAAGAGTGACTCAGCGATTTCCCTTCCCTGCTTTCCAGGTATGGAGACATGAGGCGGCAGATCGGCTTTGAGATCAGAGACATGTGGTACAACCTCGGTGAGTGGCTGGGTACCTGGGCGATCCCTGGTGGGTCATGACACTGGCCCTGTCCGTCCCTGCTGGGACGTCTTTAAAGTCTGAGTGGCCTCTGTTTTTGGTAAGAGATGGAAGACCAAAGGAGAGGGAGGAAAACCTGATTGGTGGAACAGAGAGGTCGGTGGAGCGCCCCCTTGTGGCTTACTGGCGTCTCTCAGTTTCTCTTGCATCAAACCATGGAGCTCATCCTGCTCTCACGTCCTGTGTTCAGATCACAGAACCCAGCTTCTCAAGGGTTTATTTACCGACTCACAGCTTGATCCTGTACTTAGATACTAGACAAACTGCCATCTGGGGCGAATGAGCTCCTGCACTCATGGCACTAAGGGACATGTGCATTTAAGATATGAAATTGATGTCATTTTGTTTGTAAATAAAATAATTAATATAGTTCACCTGTCCATCCTCATCAGTAACAACAAAGAATTGTCTATTGAAATTTTAACCAATACAACATATAATTCTTTTTAAAGATTTATTTGAGAGGCAGAGTTAACAGACAAAGAGAGGGAGAGACAGAGAGAGAGGCCTGCCATTTGCTGGTCCACTCCCCAGTTGGCCACAACAGCCGGCGCTGGGAAGCCAGGAGCTTCTTCTGGGTCTCCTATGTGGGTACAAGGGCCCAAGCACTCGGGCCATCTTCCACTGCTTTCCCAGGCCATCAGCAGGGAGCTGGATTGGAAGTGGAGCAGCCAGGACTTGAACCAGCACCTGTATGGGATGCCGGCACTGCAGGCAGAGGTTTAGCTTACTAGGCCAGTGCACCAGCCTAGCACATAGTTCTTTTAGATGAGCTTCTTAAAGAGTGGGCCGATGATGATTTGGTGTTTTCTCACCGTCTGTAGTGTGCCCCCTGTGAAGCTGGCCCCATCCTAAGTTGAGAAAAAGCTCTTCCTGACAGTTCTGGGCCTTGCTTTGTGCAGAGGGGTCCCAGGCTCCTGCATACCATGCAGTGGTCACTTGGTGGCCTCGCCCAGCTCCTGAGCTGGGCTGCAGGTGCACTGCCTGCCTCCGGATGGCCAGGCCTCTGCTTCTGTCCTCAGAGCACCAGAAGCCCACGTGGCCTGGAATGAGAAGGTCTGGCTGTGCCTCCAAGACCGGTCTCTACTGGAAGGCAGGGGTGCATCCGGCCACTTCACTCTCTCATCTTCCTGTAGCTCGAGAGTGCCACTTGTTCCACCAGGGCGGGGACCACGTAGCCGCACCCCAGCCTGCTTCCTTAAGCGGTCGCTTGCTGCCTGCCTTCAGGAAATTGCAAAAAAGATGCAGAACAGAGCGACGGGGTCAAAGCAGAATGGACTTGGATGCAGGCGGGTGGCTGGACCTCATCACCCCTGAACACCCCCTGGGGCAGACAGGAGTGGGGTTCGAGGGCCTCACCTTTGATGTGGTCAGTAGGTTCCCGGTGACCTCTTCCTGCCTCCGAGGGGCCTTTGACTGCTTGTCCCTCCCGAGGTCCCTGGTGTGTGCCCGAGGCCCCTAGGAGAATTTCAGGTCTCTGTATTTCT
The DNA here is from genome assembly GCF_033115175.1 of Lepus europaeus. Taxonomy (NCBI): domain Eukaryota; kingdom Metazoa; phylum Chordata; class Mammalia; order Lagomorpha; family Leporidae; genus Lepus; species Lepus europaeus. The sequence continues at coordinate 4,428,613 of NC_084843.1, read as the reverse complement.
GCTGAGTCAAGGATGGAGTCTTCCACGCGCATCCTTCCCAGGCAGAGGACCTGGGAAAGCAAACCCACAAGACCCTCGTGGACAGTGCTGAAACACAGGAATGGAGAAGTCTGGGTGCTCACGGGCCCCCAGTTAGGGTCTGGGGGATACAAGCGCAGTGCAGAGGTCCCGAGCGGAGGGCATGTTGGTTGCAGCGGCTCTGTCTCTGTGCCTTCTCAGTACATCCTGTCCCCGCACGCGCTCCAGGAAATGGCTGGGGCTTCGCTGGTGACTTGGCTGTGACAGCCTCAGGGCTCAGAGTCCAGGCGCTGGCTCTCGGCCATCGGAGGCCCTGCGGAGCTCACAGCCAGGAGCCTGGTGGGCCCTGTCCTGCCCTCTGCCTTGCCACCATGCCTCACCCTGGGGGGAGGGGAGCTGCTGATTCCACTGGGAGTTTCCCCCCTACCGTGCCGGCTCTGCAGCCTCAGCCTGTGTCTCGGGGGTCCTGGGCTCCCATTCTGCGGAAAGGGGGGGGGGGGGGGCTGGGTTGTCGAGATCCTTACAGCGCTGAGGCCCAGTGATCTGGTAACACTAAGATCCAGTGATGTCAGCAGCAAAATGTTAAAGTTTGCCGAACAGGAAGATTCATTGTCATTAATTGCTCTGTGTTCCTTCTTAAAACTGTGCTCTGAGGGATGCATTTGTCATTTGCCCTGGCAGTCCAGATGGTGGGACCCAGGCCAGGCAGGGACCGCGTGTCGCTCCAGCAGAGAGGGGAGCAAGAGAAGCGGAAGAGACGTGCAGGGGGAGGGCGTGGAGGGCGCCTATGGTTCCATGCTGGACCTTGGAGAACCCAGAGCCTTGGGAGAGGTGACGTGACCCCTCACCCACCCCGCTCTGGCCAACCAGGCTATCAGTGTGGACTCACAGGCCCTCGGAGAGCAGCCTCTGTCTGCGGCCATGCTCCTTGATCCTTCCTAAAATAGAGTGACCACCTTCTTGTGGGCTGGTCGGCATCCTCTCTCCAGGACACGCTGTGAAGTTACGTAAATACTTTCTCATGAAGATGCTTCTTACGACCAGGCTCGATCAGGATTCGCACATCATGTAGGGGAGCTAGCGATGCCCCCAGCCCAGGTCCCGGGGGCTGGTACATGTCGAAATGCCTCCTTCTTGATGGACAGCTGCTGCCCCCGGCACAGCTGGCCTGGGCCCTGGCGCCTTCGGCTCTTGTGGTGGTGCCACGTGACAGGGTCCCTGCCAGGCATAGAGAGAGTGCCCACACCCAGCCCTGGCTGCCGCCGGCCGGGGTTGTCCTGGTGGAGGGTGCTCTGGCCTTTCCAGTTTGGGGTGAATTGTCTGATGTTAAGCATTTGTAATGTCACATCTGGAGCCCCAGAGACTGGCCAGCGTTGAAACTGGTTCTGTTACCTTTCGTGCCTGTTTGCCACCAGTGCAGTGAGGGACGCAGGCATGGGCCCTGCCTGTCTGTGCACAGTTCCTCTTCCAGGCCCATGGGGAGGTTGTGCCTCCCGAGGGGGCACGTTGGTCTCTCTCTGATTTTCTATGGAATTTTAATTAATGCATTAAGAGACACCATCAGCGAGGACTCCCATCCACAGGTTCACTCCCCCCAGATCCCTGGGGGATGAGCAAAGCCAGAACGCGAAAACTCAGTCTGGGTCTCCCACGTGGGTGGCAGGGACCCAGCTACTGGAGCGGCCACCGCTGCCTCCCAGGGGCTGCGTGGGTGGGAAGCTGAGTCAGGAGCTGGATCCCCGGATCAAACCCAGGTTCTCCCGCTTGGGACACGGCATCGTAACCTGAGCCTGACCTCCAGGCCAAACGCCTGCCCGACTCAGGGTGTAGAAGCCCATTCAGTGAGGTGATTGTGTTGACCTTGCTGGGCACTTTAGATTTGGGGTGCGACTAAGAGAGCAGATTTCCCCCATTCCGTCCTGTCCCTGGCTGACCGAGTCTGTGATTAACACACAAGATGTGTGTTCTGCAGCTTTTCAGCCGAGAACTTGCCTCTGGCATGAGTCTTACACCATGACCTTGGCCAATTACGGGCAGGGACTCGGAAACAGCAAGTAGTCACCTTTCTCCCCAATGATTGCTCTTCCTTTATCTCAGAAAGGAAGGAGAACCGCATGGTCTACACTGCAGGCATCACCTTGGTCCTCATTGATTCCAGACTCCAGGTCATCACGAAATTTGAGCACCATGTCCCCCAGGGGAAATGCAAATGTTGAAACAAACAAAAACAAAGTGACTGCCAGAGAGCGGGCCGCCACCCTTGCTCCCCTCGGAGCTGCTGTTGTGAAGTTAAATCCCCCGGGGTCCCACTGCCCATAGACCTCAGCTGTACTCCAGGGCGTTGTCCACTCCTATGGTAACTTACTTTTCCCATCCCCACTTGCACAACCACGTGTTACTGCCTCGTGTGTCCCTCCCAGCTTGGAGCAATGAAAAGATCGTGGCTGATGAGCAGTGCGCCGTCACCCTCATCTGTCTTCCGAAACGTCGGCGCCGATGTTTTTCAGGCATCATACAGGGAAGGCCTCACCTAAGGCCTTGATATAACAGCATTTCTGAAGGGTGCTTTGTAGAAGTTGCACGCCTTCCAGAAACATTGAGCATTTGGGGAAGTGAGGAGAATCAGACGGTTGTAGCCGTAGTTAAAGTATTAATTATTTAGGAAAATAATGAAGTTTTAATTGTATTCAAATCCACTATTGAAGGTGATGTTCTGAGTGTGTGTGTCCACCCAAAAATCTTTAGGCCAATTATTAAAATTATGTATTTCTTTAAGTAGAGTTATTCATATTAACCAAATGAGTGCAGTCTCTCTCTTTACAGAAATCTATATTAGCTGAGTTGTTAAGAAAACTAAATTCTCTTGAATATCGTTGAGTTCCTGACCATGTAAGAAATATTAGTAAATATTTACAGAATGAAACGCTGATGTTAACACGGTGTCACGCGTAACTCACTCGAGCGTTTAGTTTCTTGTGGGCTCCCCTGCTAAGTGCTGGAAACGAAGCGATGCTAACGTGTGGTGAAAAGAACACAACCCAGAAAAGCCTTGCCGGCGGCTGGCTCTGCACGGGTCCCTGTCCCCTTCCTGTGAGTTCCCCAGCGGCTTGGTTTGAGCTCACAGCGTCCCTGGGTGACAGGTGGCTGCTGTCGCTTCTCCCACCGCCTTCTGCTCACGTCAAGCTCTTTGTGAGCTCACCCATGTTCCCCTGGTGCGTAGGAATTTAGCGGCCACACAGCCGGAGGCTATAGCGTGCGGCACCAGCAGCAAAAACCCACACGAGCGGGAGGGAGAGGCCCTCTCCTGGGTCAGGCCCGGTGCTGGAGTCTGTGGGGCCCATGGGTTTTCCCCTGGGGACGCTGAGTTAGCATCTGAGTCAAAGACAAGGCCCAGAGGAGTAGGAGAGCAAGATCTCCAAGAAAACAATTGAACTAGAAATGTGTGTGCAGCCGGTCTGTTTTCCTGGGGCTTATTTTCGAACTGTTGCACGCCAGTGGTGCGTTTCCGGTACAGAGAAGTGGGCAGACTCTGAGCACCACGCAGAGGTCCTGTGACAGGAACCCAGGACCTGGGTTCAAATCCTGTCCCTGCATCTCCAGTGGTCGGCCCATTCAGCAGCGTTGGGATTAGCCCAGTGACACGGGTTCAAGGCACCTGTCTCCCGAGGCTCTGAGGGCACCATGTGATGATGTTGCTGCCGGCTGTGCTACATAGCCAGTGCTTAGTGAATGTTTGCTGTGTTTTAATATTCGTTAGTAGTCACCATGGCAATACTGTTTTTTTTAAAAAAAAATAACTTGAAGGTTTACTGCATTTTAAATCCTATCTGGACAAGATACATGAGACAAGATTAACAAATCAGCTCCTCTAATAAACGTTTTCCTCTCCAATAATCTCCGGGGAAGGTAGCTGTTCACCCTCTGAGGCCGCTGCTTCGTTTTGCTTCGTGTGTAGTCGTTGGGGTGTTCCAGACCTCACTGCGTGTTATCTACGTGGGGCCCAGTGGTGGGCGCCTCTTCATGAAATGTTGCAACCAGAAGGGACCCAAGTGACCGTCTGCCCGACCCCCTCGACAGGTCCCTGTTCCCGGCAGGGCCGTAGTCAGCATCCCAGCCCTCCGTATTGTTTTGTCCACCTGTGTCCTTCTGGGATCCCTTCGTAACTCTTGAATAATACATATCTTTACTCCAAGGTCAGCACAAGATAAAGTTCATTCCCGAAATGGTCGGCCCCATCCTGGAAATGACCTTGATCCCCGAGACGGAGCTGCGCAAAGCCACCATCCCCATCTTCTTTGACATGATGCAGTGCGAGTTCCACTCCACGCGGAGCTTCCAAATGGTAAGGAGTGGCCCGGGAGGCCGGGGGGACGAACCCGAGCCCCACAGGAGAGCCCCAGACAGGCCTGGGGCCGAGGGCGTTGAGTGAGGAAGACAAAACTCCCTGGAGCTAAGACGGAGAAAGCTGTGATGTTTCTGGCTGAAGAAGCTCTCGTCCTTGGCACTCATCTGTGGGGAGGGTTGGTCTCAGCTTTTGCTTATGTCTATCTGGGTTTATGTATGAATTCCCTCCTAGATAGAAGTGTCTCCCCTGTGCACCTACAGAGTCTAATCAAATGTTGTCGTATCTGGCAGACTGGCTGCTAATTGCAGGGTTGTGGCCCTTTGAAACCAGAAGTCTGCTGTTAACCTTTTAAGTGTGCATCTGAGTGTTTGTCGCGTGCTTTGGAATGGATGAGAATTGTTCAGAACACTGTGTGTGAAGTGCTTGCAGCAAACCGTAACCACACGGAGGGAAAACCGCATGACCGATACTGAGGAAGAGCGGCCTCTTTCCCTGGATCCCAGGAAAATAAATTGGCTCACACATATGCACACGTGTACACACAAACGTGTACATGTGCACTCACGCATGCGTGCAGTGACTTTATTTTTTTAAGACATTTTATTTATCTGAAAGGTGGAGAGAGAGGGACAGAGAGACTAAGATCTTCTGTTTGCTGGTTCACTCCCCAAATGGCCACACATTGTCCAGGTCTGGGCCAGGCTGAAACCAGGAGCCAGGAACTCCCTCCGGGTCTCCCACAAGGGTGGGTACCTGGACTGTCACCTGCTGCTTTCCCAGGTGCGTTAGCACGGAGCTGGATCAGAAGATTCACCCTAGAGCTGATGTGGGATGGTGGCATCACGAGTGATTGTTGAACTCACTGCACCACAGCACGGGCCCCGTGGCTTTATCTTTAGGGTTCTGATGGCTTGGTCATGACACCTAAGAGGAGCATCAGGACAGCCCAGATGCAAGGGGTCCTCTAAATTGAAGGCTGGCTTTAAAAGCTACTGTATGGGGCTGGCACTGTGGCACAGCAGGTTAAAGCCCTGACCTGCAGTGCCGGCATCCCATATGGGCACCAGTTCAAGACCTGGCTGCTCCACTTCCTATCCAGCTCTCTGCTATGGCCCGGGAAAGCAGTGGAAGATGGCCCAAGTCCTTGGGCCCCTGCACCCACGTGGGAGACCTGGAAGAAGCTCCTGGCTTCTGGCTTCGGATCGGCGCAGCTCCAGCCATTGCGGACATCTGGGCAGTGAACCAGTGGATGGAAGACATCACTCTCTGTCTCTACCTCTCTCTGTAACTCTGTCTTTCAAATAAATAAAATAAATCCTTTTTTTTTTTAAAAAAAAAAAAAAAAGCTACTGTAGTAATCCAAGTTACTGAAATACACTCTGCATTTTGCATCGATTTCTGGGGAGTTTTGAGAGCAGTGCTGTAGCGAAAAGAAACCAAAGCTGCACCTTCCAGGTCGTGTGATTTAAAGGGCCAGTCCTCCTGACCCTCTGCCCTGTATTGCCTACGGGAGGTGGGGATGCTCAGATTCTCGCTGGTCAGCCTGCATCGCTATTGCATGAGGGCATCGTCCACACAGAACAATATCGCTGATGCCTCAAACAAAAAAGAGAGATGTAGTAGAGAAGGACTCTCCGCCGGGAGGAGGGGTTGACTGAAGACGCTGCTGTCGGGCAGACCACATCCCCAGGCTGGGCCGGGTTCTTCCTCGGCAGTCAGCGAGTCTCCCGAGATCTTGAAGTCTCTGACCCAGGGCTGTGACACTGGGATCAACCTGACTGTCAGAAAGGGATGTTGGAAGGTGGCAGGTGCTTGGCACACTGGTTACAGTGTCTCTGAGGGTGCCTGCACCCGTATCGAATGCCTGCATGCAATCCCAGCTCTGTTTCAGATCCACCTTCTGGCTAATGCATCCTGGGAGCAGCAGTGTTGGCTCAAGGACCTGGCTCCCTGCCACCCACGTAGGAGACCCAGATGGAGCTCCTGGCTCCCTGCTTTGTCATGGCCCCGCCCTGGCTGTCGCAGGCATTTAGGGAGTGAACCAGCAGACTGGAGATCTGTCTGTCTCTCTCTCTCTCTCTCTACCTTCCAAATAAAATGAAAATAATAAAAATTAAAATGGGTTGCTACAAGGGTAAAATAAAACCAGACCCATACAGCCCTCAGCACTGTGCCTGGCTCCATGAAAGGTATCTTTCAACTTTGCTGTATTGCAGGGCTCTGGGTGGGTGAGTCCCTGTCTCAGGACCTTGGGCCCAGCACCACTCATGGGCCTGGGCGTGGCCATTTCCAAGGTTGGCCTTCAGCGCCTGGGAGCACGCAGGAAAAGATGGCAGTTGGGTTGTCAGTGAAGTCGCTCTCAGCTCCACACACCCACAACTCTGCTCTGAAACCCACTGAAGGGGCGTGGTATCACGGGTAGGCTGTGCTGTCATTGTACGGGACCCTCTAGGCAGTTTGTGTACGGTGACCAGAGGTTGTTAATTTGATGTTATTTCAGCAGTGGGTAGTTCGGAGGGCTTTTTTTTTTTTAAGATTTATTTATTTGTTTGAAACGCACAGAGGGGGAGAGGGAATGGGAGACAGAGAGAGAGAGAGAGAGAGAGAGAGAGAAAGGCCTTCCATCCACTTGTTCACTCCCAAGTTGGCTGCAATGGCCGGAGCTGAGCCAGTCAGGAGCCAGGAGCTTCTTCTAGGTCTCCCACACGGGTGCAGGGGCCTAAGGACTTGGGCACAAAGAGGAAGCATCTGCTTCCATGTGTGTTTTGTAAAATTGAAGAGAACACATTTTTAAAAGCACAGATGTTTTGTGGTCCCCGTTTACTGTTTTTGTGCCAGGGATAGAACGTTTAAATGCTGTGTCCGGTGTTTTGCAATTTATCAAAGACGTTTTCTTTGACTGGAACACAGACTGAGGATGGCACGACATTCATGAAACGAATCGGCCAACTCGTGCTCGCCCACACCCTAGAGCTGGGCTTATAGGTGATTTGCAGATTTTCACTAAATATGAATGAACACAGTCGTGCAGTGAACACATTCATGCATTTAACTTGGATTTATTTTGAAAGCCCAAGTATGCATTCTCAGAAATTCAATTACTGATCCAAACTCTGTGTTAACTTTAGACATGATTGCCGTGAGAGGTGACCCATCCCGCTTGCTGCTGGCACTAAATCATAGTCCCAATTTCAGCACCAACTCACCGGAACTACGAGTTGTAATTTAAAATGCTTTTTCTAGGCAAAAAAACTCATCTGACTTTCTGAATTTTGTATGACTCAGGCCCAAAGAAAGACTTTGTGAAAAATTGCTACTAAAGCATCAGGCAAAGTGGGAAATGTATTTATATAGATAAATGTCAACTAGCCCGGAAAATGAAGATCAAAAGCCCTTAAGACAGTCTGTCATCTGTCATTTCTGAAAGCAGCTTGGGTGAAAATAAGGCAAAGGCAGTTGGAACGGAGATGAATGGGAGTTCAGCTTCTGGAGCGCCCCTCCTCCTCCGCACACCCCTCTGGTCCTCCTGGCGCCCATTTCCCAAGGAAGTGCCCTGTTCTCTCCTGCTGCAGGGACGTAGCTGTGCTGGCAAATGGCACGGAGCTCATGCCAGCTCTAGAATGTTCCCCCTCCCTTCTGAACACCGTACCCCTTGGGGCCTTCAAACCCTGCCCAGTACTGGGGAACCCAAATTGCTGGAGTTAAAACAATGCCAGGCACCTTGAGTTCTGTCTCGCAAGCTGTAGCAGCGTCACCAGCATCACACATGCCTTGCACACACAGGAACAGACACGGGTGCACCCAGCACTCCGTTTGTGTCTAAGCATGGGCAACTGTTGAAGGTTTTGGTTCAGGGCCATCAGCTGCTCGTCCCCACACCACGGCAGGAAGTAAGAAGTCACAGGAAACATCTCTTGTGTGTTCATCTCTTCCCAGGAATTTTCTTTGCTGTGGGAGTATCTAAAGCCATGGGTCTTTCTCGTGGCCCAGCCCCGCCTCCAGGTGCTGGACCAGGATTGCTCTTTCCAAACCCTGAGCTTCGTGCCCCCGTCTCCCCTGCAGGTCACCTTGCCAGCTGGCTCTCTGTGCGCGCCATGCACCGTCCTGGCCTTTGCCCACTTTCTTGGCCTCCCTGACCGAAGGCTGGGAAGCCGCGTGGGTCCCTCCTGTGAGCCATCTACTGCCGTCTGGCTCAGTGGCTCAGGCCAGGCCTGTCCGGGAGCGCAGCGTCTGCCTCCCACGGTGCCCCGTTGTTTGGTGTTCCTGGTTCAACTCCTCCTCTTGTCATCCGGTTTTCCGTAAGCGTGGGGCACGGACCCCGTTCCTTATGGGGGTGCCTGCAAGTGCGTCCTGGGTGAGCACTTGCACGGTTTGCTGACCCCGCCCCCTCTGCGTCCCAGGGCTTCCGGGGTGGGGATGGCTGCTGCTGTTAACTAACCCAGTGATCCAACCTAGTCGCATCACCAAGGGCTTCGACTGTGCCCATGTTCACAGCAGATGTGCAGACCTAAAGCAGTGGGGCGATGACGTCAGAGGTCTGGTTTTGCAAAGCGTCTGTGTTTTGAGCATGAGGAAGCCCGTTGTCTGAAAGCTTGCCGTCTGGGGATAGAGCTATTCCTACGCTGCCTGCGTGCCTACTACTCTCTCCGCAGGAGCGGCCGAGGGAGCTGCTGGGTTCCGACGAAAACCCTGCCACTTGGCTCAGGATTAAACTACAGCAGGCCGTTCTTGGAGCTTCAAACGCAGGTGTTACACATTGGCTTTTTGGGAGCTGTGAGGCTCTCCAACCGCAGGGGAAGGCATTTCTCTAGAATTCCCTTCATACGTGTTTCCCCCAGTCTACTTCATTTATGTCTCCACTTAGGTGAGCAGCAGAACGAACCTTCCCAGCAGGTGTGTCCGGGCTTGCCCTGCCGTGAGCTCTCTTGGTGGTGCCGTAGGCTGGCGTGGCGTTGCCGTGTCCCCCTGTGACCGGGGCTCCTCTCTCCAGGGCTGTGGTCAGTGCTGTCCGTCACTTTGCCTGCATCTGCTCTCACAGTCCTCCGTTGGAGGGAGGGAGCTTTGCAGAAGCTTCTGCACAGAGGCCCTGATGCAAACAGAAACCCTGGAGGGAGCTGCGCTGTGCAGGGCCTGATGCCCCCAGAGCGATGCGACCCCATGTGAAGGAGCTCGGGCCAGACAGGAGCCTAGGAAGAGGAAGCCCCTGTGTGGGCGGGTGGCTTTGTTGTGGGTTGGTGTGCGCAGCCAGAGCAGTCTGTGGCTCCCTTGGAAGGAAGACAGCACAAGCAGTGGGGTGCCCTGCCCCCCCACTGTTTCAACCTCAGCAGCTGCCCCCATTCCCACTCCCCCACTGCGCTGATCCCTGCGGTAAGGAGGGAGGGTGCCGCCTTGGGAGGGGCCCTTTCTTCCCAGAGCTTGTGTCCTGGTCGCTCCCTGCAGTGGGGAGCCAGCCACAGGGAGAGCCCCTCCCAGGAGGCTCCCTGCAGCTGAGCCCTCAGGGAGGCCCCTCCCCTGCCCCCCACAGGCAGCTGTCCTTGAGGGACTTCAGCCACACTTGGCTGTCCCTGGTCACTCCCATGGGACTGCTCTGCCTTGTCCCCCTGAGTCTCCATCTCCACTCAACAGAAGCCCATTCCTCATACCCACCTCTTCCTTTTCCTCTGAGTGTCCCCAGCCTTCCGGCCGCCCTTGGCCACTCGGCCTCTTCAGTTATTTCTGAGAACATGTGATGACCTGGAGGCCCCACCCATTCTCCTAAGCTGCCCCCTCCCGATGCGGCCGCCTGCCCTCCAGTCCCTGGGGACACATTCCTGCCCCCGTGGCTTTAGTCATTGCTGTGGTTGTAGTCATTGTCCTTCCTGATCCACCTCACTCCCCCGCGGGACCAGAGCAGCAAAGGGCTGTAGGAAATCTGCGTGCTTCTCCATGGAGAGATCCCACCTGCAGGGGTTTCAGGATCTGCTAAGCTGGCGTGGGAGCATTCGGGAGGAGTCAGCACCTTTGTGCACCTGATGTCCCCGTCTTGGCACATCCGGCCCAGGGACAGGACAGGAGCCCTCCCCCCTTCTCCCTGAGAGCCCCGCCCTCCAGGAGCTAACACCAAGGCTCCATCTCACCCTTGACTTCCTTTGAGACCTTTAAGAGTCTTCTCCTGGCATTTTTTAAAGAACTCCATTTTTTGTGCCTTTGGAAAATATAGAACTAACATCTGAGAGCTGCAGCAAATGACCATATGAACCACAGAGCATTAATAAAAACGGAAAGGAAAAGGCTCCGCAGCCAGATAATATTTTCCATCATGGAGCTATCCGCTGTCATCTGTGTAAGACCCAGTAAAATGCTCCCCAACTTCCAGAAACCCCCATTTATCCGTAACCCTGTTAGAACATGAGTAATCTTTATGTCGTCAGCGTAGCCGAGCTCCTGTCTGAATAATCTCCTCCTACTGCCCATGCCTGTAACCTTAAGCAAATAATTGAATAGCCCAAGTGGATGCTGGCAGCTTCTGCCACTCGGTGGGGAAGCCAATATATTTTGTACTATAATGTGAATGTGAATAAGTTTGGGAGCAATTTTCTCTTGTTTATTCTTCAATTCATTGGACTTTTAGTTGTTGTTTTTTTTTTTTTTTAATCTTTGTTTTCGGTTTCAAAATAATACTGATTTTATTGCTTTGGACGCTTCCAGAGGAAGCGTAGCATGAGAATCAGGCTTTTATTCCATTGAATCCAGACCCACATGTGGTCTGAGAGGTCATAGAAGCCAATACCCTTTACTGCGGGAGTCCCAATTGCATTGAATTCTGATCCTAAAAGCCCTCCAGCAAAGAGATACTCAAATTCCCATAATCCCCTTTAAACCAAATTAACCTGGACTCGCCTGCTCCTGTGTTTCCCAAGTCTACCGTAATTGCACACAGCCTCAAAGTCACTCCTCCATCTGTATGTGGAGACAGGGGCAGCAGCTGCACCTGTCTCAGGCTGTGGTGACGGCCAGACAGCCAACGGCTCCCCAGCCAGGCGGCTCTAACTGTGCGGCTTTGGGGTCTTCAGGCTTCTGGGTATTTCACTAAAGCTCCAGGGTCAGTGACCCACCCTGCTTGGTGGACACAGGAGAACGTGGTGGTTTTAGAATGTGGGATGGAGTGCCAGAGATTAATTAAGTGTGTAATTAAGTTTATAGAGTGGTTAGGCAAGAGGAATGCAATATCCGTGAAAATATTAGAGTCTGAGCACAGAGATTAAAGGCTAAGCGATAGGGTTGGAGGCATCCGTAGCATTGAGGATGTCAGCTCGGGGCCCCCAGCCTCAGGGTCTCAGAGTGCCCAGCTGCCCTCAGCACAGCCGTACCAGCTCCTTCTCGTTGGCCATGATTTCCACCGAGATGCAGTGTAGCGGCTCTGTCCTGCCCACCCGTCCTGCAAACACTGCTGAGAAAAGGGCGCGGCTCACCTGGAGGAGGAGAAGGCACAGGGCCGAGTGCTCATGCTCCCGGCACCGTCCCCTCCCTGTGGTGCCTTCTGAGTGCTTTTTTCTTGATATCCAGGAGAAAGTGGAGCACTCTGGGCAAAGAACAACTGTTTGCTAGGTTTTGTTTATAAAGTTAGTTTTTGTTTATAAACCCTTTATAAAGGGTTGAAGACCCTGTCCACAGCTCTTGGTGACTTCCAAGCCCTCGGTCACTGTGGTGGGTTATTTGCAAGCCTTCCTACCAGGCTCATGTGTAAACCCAGATCTGTTGTATAAAAGCGTGTTCCTGAATGGCTGCAGAGTATAAGCCTGGTTTATACGCACTAGAGTGAGATTGGTCATCTAACCCAACACCCAACTTATGCATTCTGAACCAAATATAATTGGCTTTTGGATTATCTACTTCCTGGGACCCTTCTCCTGTGCCCTGGAATAGGAGCCAGTAACCCGTGGTTACCTGTGGCCATGAGAGGCAAAAGCAGAGATTCCTTCCTAAGTTAATTGAATTAAAGTGGCATCAGTGCCGCCGCGAGCGCCACCCACCTGCTCCTTCACTTAAGTCTAGCAGCGACCTTCCGGAGAGCCTTGTATTCATGAGCGTCCTCGTAGGTTTCCTATTCTCGAAGGGCTGCTGGTAGCAGATGCTTAGCGATGCTCTGGTCAATACTTTAAGCTGGACGCCCCGTGGGTATTTTTGAAGTGAAATGCATGATTCAAAAGAGAAAGGAAAATATGATGATTTGGCTTATCACTCGAGTGAGCCTCTGCCACCTTTTAGGCAGCGCAGTAAACCTTTGCTAATTGCATCCTACCCGTAGAGAACCTTACAGCAAATCACCAGGCAGCGTGCATCCATGAGTGAGATAATGAACATGATTTTTATAAAATCAACTCTCTCTCCACCGGCTAATGTACTCTCCAGTTTATTGGTAGAGGATCGCTTAATTCAGATTGGGACAACAGTTCACAGCACACTAGCAACTTGATTCTAGAATGTTCTGTGAAAATTAACCCAGACTCTGGAGTCAGAGGCGAGGTGCCGATCTCTGGAATGGAATCCTTGCTGATAAACAGACGCGGGTTGCCAGGTGTTTGTGCAAATTACTTAGTTTAGACTAGAGGTTAGTAAAATTGGAATCAGCTGTGTCCTGATGCGCTGATTCATCCACTTGTTTTAGAAAATATTAAATTCATCAGTTAAAATTTGATAAGCGGCATACTTAGCGTTGGCGATTCCTCCCTGCCTGTGTTTGTTGAAGTTAGCAGAGAAGTTGTGCCGTTGTCACAAAGTAGGCTTCACGTTCAAATCGCTTCTGATTGACAAGTCCTGAGTCATTGTAAACATTTGTGTGTGCGCTCAGCTCATCGTAGGATAAGGCATGTTTCTCTGCACTCTCTATACCTTCCTTTTTGTAAGTACTTGCTAAAACATGCGTGTAATTGAATCGTGTTTTCATTCAATTTCATCGTAATTTGTATCTTGCTTATTGTTGCGAGGCGTCAGCACTCATCCAACATGACACCGGCAGGGAAATGAACTGCCTTGCGATGCCAGCCGTGGGCTCCCAGGGGGTGATCTGCAAAAGCCACCCTTCAGTGGAACCGTCTCTCTGTGTGTGTTCATAAAGTCCCTGAATCCGCAGGCCAGGCAGAATCAAGAAGAGGCATTTATTTGGGGAAGTAGACCGGGAGGAAGGTCAAGGAGAGAGCTGAGAGGCTGACGGAGGCCGGGGCCAGTGTGGTGCTGCGAGTGCTGGACCCTTGATGTCAAGCGAGAATCGGTGCCTCCCTCAGGCCCTGTGTTACACCTTTGTTCATCTGGAGCATGACCAGGTCGGGGCTGCAGGCAGCGTGTCCTGGCAGAGGCCCCTTCCTGGTCCCGTGAGACCCCTTGCTTTCAGCTTCTGGGGCTGAAGGGCTCAGAACCAGCTTCCTGTAAGCAATGGCGGCATCCGAGTCCCCGCGTAGAGGATGGTGTAGTAGCAGGTGAGGCATGCGCACTGCTTGGTGTGGAAAGACCCAGAAAGCAGTTGTTTCAGCTACCCAGCGGCCCACCCTTTTGCTTCTGTATAAAGGCCTCCCCAGCTCCAGGCAACCTGAGGCCCAGGCATCCAGAAATTTCTGGGCACACAGCACACTCATTGCACTGTGCATCATTACCATGTCTTGAGGAAGCAGCAGTGACTGGGGGAGAAGAGAATCCTTGCTGTCACAATTTTAAGTTCTTAGGGGATTCTAGTTACAGCGAGGCACTTGTGGGACCATCACCCAGGAAAGCAGGTGATCAGACACGTCTGTTAAAGTGACCACAGGGTGCTTTCTGCACCCCGAATTTGGTCGTTCCCTTGGACTCTTCCCCTGTCCTCCTGGTTTCAGCTCAGTGTGGATGCCCCATCTCCATGAGAGCACACCTCCCCCAACCCCCCTCCTTCCTGCAGGCACCCGTGGGTGGGACCCTCAGCCCCCTGCATCGTGGGCGGTCACCGGGCTGGAATCCCAGGGCGGGAGTAACTCAGTTCTGCCAGGCAGCAAGGACGGGGAAGATGCAGCCTTCATCACGGAGGTAGCCATGTCCAGCCTCATCCACTGTTCGCAAGACATTTTGGAGATTTGCATCTCCCCAGAATTTACAGCCAACCGTGGGTCCAGGTGGGAGGACCCTTTCCCACGTGATGCCCAGGAAATCCCAGCAAAAGTTTTGGAGGAGGAGGAGAGGACCGACCTTCTTGGGGCATCGGCAGGTCTGCATTTAGGGTCCTTGCCCCTGGGGCTTCTGATTTTTTTTTTTTTTTAAGATTTATTTATTGATTTGAAAGTCAGAATTACACACAGAGAGAGAAGGAGGGGCAGAAAGAGAAAGCGAGAGAGAGGTCTTCCATCCACTGGTTCACTCTCCAATTGGCTGCAATTGGCTGTGCTGACCCGAAGCCAGGAGCCAGGAGCTTCTTTCGGGTCTCCCACATGGGTGCAGGGGCCCAAGGACTTGGGCCATCTTCTACTGCTTTCCCAGGCCATAGCAGAGAGCTGGATCGGAAGTGGAGCAGCCAGGACTCGAACCGGCGCCCACAAGGGATGCTGGCACTGCGGGTGGCAGCGTTACCCGCTACACCACAGCGCCGGCCCCCGGCTTCTCTGATCTTCCCAGCTGCACTGGAACATTTCACCGGGTCCGTCGAGGAGTGGCAGCGAAGTGGCCTCTCGGCTGTTTGCAATTTGCCGGGAACTCCTTGCTGGCACGCGAGGCGCCATCTGTTCTGTTCTCAGAACCAGTGAGCTATTTCAGAGGCTTCCTGTTTGTGGAGGTGGAGTTGGAGACTGCTCTCGTGTTACTCTTTGGGGCTCCCCCGCCCCGGTTCCCATGTCCTGCTCGCTCTGTCCTGGCTCCTGCCATCCAGGTCTGCGTGCTCCGGCCCCATAACCAGGGACGGAAGTGAAAGGTCCCCGCAGCAGGAGACCCCCGGGGTTTCGGGGGTGGCCTCTGGGGTGAACCAGGGCTTCGGAGCTGGAGGGTCACGGTCGGGCGATCGGCCCTCGCCGACGTGTGCGCTGTGGAAGCTCAGGCCGGAAGATGAAGTAGCCGCCATGCTGACTGTCTGCACTTCTCTGTTTAATTATAGTTTGAGAATGAGATCATCACCAAGCTGGATCATGAAGTGGAAGGAGGTAGAGGAGACGAGCAGTACAAAGTGTTATTTGATAAAATGTAAGTGTTGATTAGCACTGGGATTTATGTCACAATGGAGGCAGAGAGACCGTCATTAGACTACAGTGAACTTTGTAGCCCGGAAATAATTAAATGTGTTAATAATGGAGATATTGGAGGCCGCCCCTCGGCGCAGCCATGTGAGTGACCAGGTGGCCCCTCGGCGAAGCCGTGTGAGTGACCAGGTGGCCCTCGGCACAGCCCTGTGAGTGACCAGGCGGCCCCTCGGTGCAGCCATGTGAGTGACAGGTGCCCCTCGGCGCAGCCGTGTGAGTGGCCAGGCGGCCCCTCGGCACAGCCGTGTGAGTGACAGGTGCCCCTCAGCACAGCCGTGTGAGTGACCAGGCGGCCCCTCGGCACAGCCGTGTGAGTGACAGGTGCCCCTCGGCGCAGCCGTGTGAGTAGCCAGGCGGCCCCTCGGCGCAGCCGTGTGAGTGGCCAGGCGGCCCCTCGGCGCAGCCGTGTGAGTGACCAGGTGCCCCTTGGCGCAGCCATGTGAGTGACCAGGTGCCCCTCAGCGCAGCCTTGTGAGTGACCAGGTGGCCCCTCGGTGCAGCTGTGTGAGTGACAGGTGCCCCTTGGCACAGCCGTGTGAGTGACAGGTGCCCCTCGGTGCAGCCGTGTGAGTGACAGGTGTGTGTGGTCATCCCTCAGCCTCCTGGAGCACTGCAGGAAGCATAAATACCTGGCCAAGAGCGGCGAGGTGTTCGTCAGGCTCGTGGTGCGCCTGATGGAGCGGCTTCTGGACTACAGGACCATCATGCACGACGAGAACAAGGAGAACCGCATGAGCTGCACCGTCAACGTGCT
Source organism: Lepus europaeus (assembly GCF_033115175.1). Lineage (NCBI taxonomy): Eukaryota > Metazoa > Chordata > Mammalia > Lagomorpha > Leporidae > Lepus > Lepus europaeus. Next base: position 4,412,268 of record NC_084843.1, on the reverse strand, counting down.
GGTGAGTGGCGGCCCCGTGCGGCCCCGAGTGGCCCTGTGCAGCCCCGAGTGGCCCCAAGTGGCCCCGTGCAGCCCTGTGCGGCCCTGAGTGGCTCTGAGTGGCTCCGTGCAGCCCCGTGCGGCCCTGTGCGGCCCCATGCGCCCCGGTCTTCCCGGCAGAGCGGGGCTGCCTTGGCTTCCTGGCTCAGCTGTGGCGAGGCAGCATCCCTGAGAGCCCCACTCCACGCAGATCTGTAGAATGCACTCCCCTCCGTGTTTTCACACTGTTCTTCCTGATGTGAAAACCGTCCTCCTTTGTGATCCTTGATGACGGATGCAAGGCTTCCGCATAAGAGATTATCAACACGTTCCCTACTGGGTGGGTTGCATGTGGGTCCAGGTCCACATCCTAACTCTCAGAACCCATCAACATGACTGTTTTGGGGGAAACAAAGGTTCTTGCAGATGAAGAATCTCCGGATGAGAGCATCTTGGATTATCAGGGGAGGAGACCCTACCTCTGACAACAGGTGTCCTCATAAGAGACAGAGGGGGAGGAGACACAGAAACAGGTGGAAGTCGAGTAGACAGAGACAGGGATTGGAGTGACATGTCTACGAGCCAGAGAACGAACGCTGAGGATCGACAGCTACCCCCAGGTTAATAGAAGAGGCTAGGATGTGTTTTCCCCTAGAGCCCCTAGAGAGAACCATGGCCCTGTTCGCAATCTGATTTTGAGCTTCCGGCCCCAGATAAGCGAGAGAACATGCATCTGTTGTGTTAGGCTCTAGCGCAGAGCTGGCTCCTTGCACTTGGCTGCTGCCTTCCACCGTGCCCGTTGCTTGCTGTGGTTGCCGTGGCAAGGCTAGGGCTTTGCATGCTCCTTTCCAGCATTGTTGTGGCCCTGGGAGGCACAGCCAGGAAATGTGTTCCAGCCAATGAGCTCTCAGGAGGCTTGATGAAAGGCGGAGTCTGGTTGGCGTACCTCCTGGCTCTCAGCCGCCGTGTGGTCTTACCCCTGGCTTCTGAGCTCTCTGCCCCAAACTCCTGAAAGGCCAGCTCCAAAACTGGACAGACAGGACATCAAGAATCACACCTTGGTGGAGAGAAGCCCACAGACAGAAGCCACTGCTGGACGCACGGCTGGACTTCTCTATCCAGTACAACAAGTTCCCTCTCAACACATAATTACAACGCATCCTACCCATGAGAAATGGTTTAAAAGACAGACATGGGAAGCAGATCCAGGTACGGCACAGGTTTTGGAACCATCAGACCAGGAATCGGAAGCAACTGTGGTCAACATGCTAAGCTGGGGAAAGTGGACCACGAGCAGGAACAGATGGACAATTTATGCAGAAAGATTCGAAAGATGTCCTAGAGTGAGAGTACTGCACAGGGTGAGGAGTGCCCTTGATGGTCTCAGCAGTCAACTGGACACAGCCAGGGCAAGACTCGGGGAGCCGGAGGGACTGGACACCTCTGTGTGTGCACCATGAGGGTCTGGGCCGCTGTGCCCATCCCCTCTGCCAGCCCCTGCCCCTCTCCCCACCTCTGCATCACCTGCAGGCTCTGTGAGCCACAGCAGCAGCTCTGCCCCAGCCCAGTGGGCCTTGCTCTCACACAAGGACAGCACTGGTCCTGGCTCCAGGGTCCTCTTGCATTCTCGCTTCTGTCCAAAGCCATTTACTCTCCTAGTGCTGACGTGGTTGACATGAAGTAGGAACCAGAGTTTTTCTGTGGACAGGACGTGGAAGCCTTTTCAAAGTCGTTCCCATCTGTGGACGCAACTGTACAGCCTCCCTCTGCCCTTCCCGGGGATCCAGCGGCCCGTCGGTGTCCAGAAGGAAGAATTGTTAATAAGTTTGTTGGGTTTCTAGCTCGGGGGCTCGAGAGATCCGTTTGTTTTTAGGAGAATCTCTGTGGCCACCAAGCTGTGAAATCCGGGGCAGGAGTGGTAGCGAACTCTCAATGTGGCCTCTTACTCAGCAGAACCCAGGGTCGGGAAGTGAACTGTTGAATACACACGTGCAGTCATGTTCCTCTCTCACGTGGAGGCCGACTCAGCACCCACCAGCTGATTCCTGTCGTCAGCACCAGCTCCGTTTTAGCTAAAAAACACGCCCAGAGTTCCCGAGATCGTCTGACGGGGGCGCATCCTGAGTCACCCGTGTAGTCTGGTATTTTATTCCTAACCGTTCCCGGGAATGAGAAAATGATCCCAACCTGTCACAGTTCTTTCATGTACAAACTCAGACGAGTCCCTGGAACAAAGAAAAACGAGAGGCCAGAGTTTACCGTGGTTTTTAAAGTACATTTTTTACTTTTTCTCCTGTTTTTATTATAGAAATAGATTTCATGGAGATGCATCTGATGTCCTTCTCTAAATGAATATAGATTCATGTTGGATATGCATAAAATCTCCTCACTCTGTCACTAAGTAGGAATATCCACAAAGTCCTAGAGTTAATTCATAAAGAACATAGAATCTTTTTAGAACCACTGCTGTTTTATAAAAAAAAATAAGAGAGAGTAGAGCATTCTGAGTTGTATGGACTCATTAATATTCTACTCTTGCTTGCACTTAAAAAAATAAAACTGAAAATACAAACATGAGAGAGGCAGCAGTCACTCTGCCTGGCCAGCTAAGTCTGTCTGAGCTTGTCTGCTTGTGTAGCAGCTTGGGGATCCCACGGGACCAAATGCTTTAACTAGCATTGTATTGCTACCTCCTGATCAAGCAATCCTAACTATTATTATTAACCAGTCTTGACCATTGGTCAGTGACTTGGTTCTGTGTCACCTAGTTCTTTCATGCGGTCATCAGCATGACCCTCTGTTGTTTTATAAAGGATTCATTCATTTATTTGAAGGCAGAGTTACAGTGGGGAGTGGGGGCAGAGAGACGGAGAGATCTTCCATCTGCTGGCTCCCTCACCAACCCAAAGCCAGAAGTCTGGAGCACCAGTGGGTGTCCCACGTGGGTGGCAGGGGAGCAAGAACCTGGGCCATCTGCTGCTGCTTTCCCTGGTGCATTAACAGGGAACTGGCTCAGAAACGGAACAACCGGGACTCAAACTGGCACCCACAAGGGATGCCGGTACTGTAGAATGGCTTAACCCTCTATGCCACAATGCCGGCCCCGGCGTGACCCCTTTTGAAGATGGGTGAAAGCATCATTACTTCATTGCATCGTTAGTTCATTGATACCAGTTCCGCTCTTACAGCCCCTTTACAGTCCTTAACCCTGATTGGCACACAGTTAGGACCAACATTTTAAAGCTCTGAGACTCTGCTGTGGTCATGGAGTACGATTGGAAATAACAGTGCAAGTGTCAGATTCTGTGGGGTCAGTCGCTGCTGGACACAGGTTGGGGTCCAGTCCCCACGGGGTGCCTCTGGGAGCCCGGCGTGGAGCTCAGCACAGACGTCAGTGCTGCTGTGGAGGGGACGTGGGGGAAGCCCCTGGGGGAGGCAAGGACACTGCCCACCGAGCCCAGAAGCGAAGCTCAGGAGCCGTGTGAACGTCAACGTAAGAAGCACAGCGGTTTTCTATAGAAACCGGGACCGGAGAGGAATGTGTCTCGGCTCCGGGGAGGTTTTGAAGTCCTGGGAAGAGAACAGAACTCTGCACAGGCAGGAAATCGAAGCCATCGCGTGACTGCAAGGCAGGAATGAGGCCACACGATCTCCTCACTGTAAAGGAGAATGATCAAAACCTGAGGACGGGATTAACAAGAGGAGGACAGAGGGGCTGGTGTGACGCCGCAGCGTGTAGACACTGGCGAGTGAGCTGCCAGCGAAGGCTCGTTTTCTGCCTCCATGTGGATTGGCTCCGTCACGTCGACACTCTGAGCTGCCACTGAAAATACCCTCATCACCGAGCCCTGTCACCAGAACCTGAGGACAGTCAGATGTCAGATGCTGCAGATTCGAGAATCTCGGTGCCCCCACTTTCTTCCTGTGTTTCTCTATCGTTTCGTTCCAGAGAGATCAAGGGTGGAAGCGAGGCCCTATTTTGAAAGAGCCCCTGTCCTCTGGCGGCGTGATTGCATGTCTTTACCATGTGATATGCGCGGGTTACCCCAGGCACCATCCTCAGGAGCACGGCTCCGCACTGGCGGTGCCTTAGGCCTCTTTAGATGGCTTTTCCATATCTTCTGGTGTCTTGTGAGTGACAAAGATTCTAAAGTGTTTGTGGAGATCATCATACTGAGAAATGTAATGTGGGAGCAGGTGTTGTGATCCAGCGTTAGTTAAGGTCTTGCTTGAGATGTCTGTGTCCCATACGGGAGTGCCTGGTTCGAGTCCCAGCCGCTGACCCAGTCCCTGCTAATGCACACCTGGGAAGCAGCAGGTGATGGCTGAAGTACATGAGTCCCTGCCACCCATGTGGAGAAGCCACTTGGAGTTCTGAGCTCCCAGCTTCTGCCTGGCCCAGTCCTGGCTGTTATAGGCAGTGATGAAAGATCTGGCTGTTAGAGTCTGTCTGTCTCTCTTTCTCTCTTAAAGATTTATTTTATTTGAAAAGCAGAGTAACACAGAGAGAAAGACAGAGGGAGAAAGAGATCTCCCATCGGCAGATTCACTCCCCCAAAGGGCCGGGGCAGGCTGAAGCCAGAAGCCTGGAACTCTACCCTGGACTCCCATGTGGTGGCAGGGGCCAAGCACGGGGGCCATCTCCTGCTGCCTCCCCAGGGGTATCAGCAGGAAGCTGGAGTGGAAGCAGAGCAGCCAGGCCTCGCTCAGGACTCAAACTGGTGCTCTGGTACAGGATTCTAGCATCACAGGTAGTGGCTTAACCCACTGCACTGCCTGCCTGCCCAGGACTCTGTCTCTGTTGCTCTTTTAAATAAAATGAAAATAAGTACATGAACATTTTTTAAAATCAAGAAATATGATTTTGCTAAAAAGGTTTATGCTTAGCCAGAAGATGTTTCACAGTAAAGGTGTGGATGCAGCCCATTGGCCATGTTCTGCTAATCGTTCTCCATCTGCATTTATCCACAGGGGACACTCTGAGTGACAGACTGTTTCCTACAGTGTTCTGGGAGATCTGTCTAGAGAAGTGTCATCCCAGAGAAATTTCTGGGATGGCAAAATGTTCGATAACTACATCATCCAATACAGCAGCAGTAGCCCCAAGTGGCTATAGAACACTCCAGGTGTGGGAAGTGCATCTCAGGAAGTGAATTCTTAGCTTTATTTAATGTCCCTTACTTTGCCTTTAAATATCTGAAGGTGCTTTAAGAAGTTTGTAGACAATGAAATTAACATAAGTGTATTTGGTGCGGAAAAAAAATTTTGAAATCCATGCATATGAGGGATCTTCACAAGGTTCTTGGAAACACATTCTAGAAGAAACATGTTTGCATGGACCGAAGCATTTTTGCATGAACATACGTTCATCCCACATTTCCATGAACTTGCTGAGCGTCCTCACCTCATACGTGGAAGGTGACTGACTACAGACTTGCTGTCTTCCCGTGGCTCTTCTGAGGCTGGGCTCAGCAGGAACTAACTCCCGTTGAGGGTACTTAACTTGCTTATTCACAAACTGGGCTATTGACTTCTTTATGTGGGGTTATAATGGGTAAGAGATCCGTCATAGGACAGAACCTTCTTTTAACTGAAGACAGGTGACTTTCAAATGACAGAAGTAGACTTTAGTCATCACAGTGTTCAGAGAGTGGGAGACGGGGCTCTTAGAATAACAAAGGGAGACAGGTAAAGGCAGCTGTGCAGTTCAGGTGAATTTACGGCTCAAGTCGGAAGACCTGGGTCCACGTGGATGTGTTCCTGGCCAGCTGAGGAATGTTGACTTTTTGGTGGACATGTGACACCTTTTGTGGAACGGGTATCTTAAACCTGCATTATGGTTTCATTTTTCAGAACTTCTACAAGGAAATTGAAAGAGAAGAAATGTACATAAGGTGTGTATGCCCGGTGCTGCCGGCCCCCCGCCCCGTGTTCGCGGGAATCGCTGTGTGTGAGCTCCCTGCTGAGAAGTGCTCTGTCGCCACGGGCGGACGGGTGGCACATTGGGAAGGCGCGTCTGTCTGAGACTGGGTGTCCTGGAGCTCCCAGGGGTCTTCTTGGCCTTCGCGCAGTGGGGCCAAGCCAGTACCGAGTTTGGGGAGTCGGGAGTCACATGCAGCCCACCGGAAGTCAAAGCTGACAGAGGTGACTTCCCAAGGCTTTCACACTCTTTCGCCAACCCCCGAGGCCCTTTGGCAAGCAGATAGCACCACGCATTTTGCTGGTTCACAGCAAGTCCCTATGACTAAAGGAGAAATCTGCTTATAGCTCTGCCAGAAATAGGCAGTATTAGAATTCCCCATCTACTCTTCCTTAATGGACACCATATTCCTAGTGCATTCTTCTGTCTCCCTTCTCTTTTTCCCACGGAAGGTCAAAGGTGCCTTGCGTTGCCTGCTGGGTTGTGCCCCCTCAGACTGGTGGGCTGTGATGGAGCCCCTGTCTCTCTTGGCGAATCTTAGTGTCCAGGGTCGGATCCATTAGATTTCCACGGTGAAGAAGAAGTTAAGGTTAAACCCATTAGCATTTCATGGCAGGTTTATGACTTGAGTGTGATTGTCCAGTGTTTCATTTGCATGATTTTTTTTTGTACTTCTCCCCAAAGAAGCAAAGCCAGATGAACAGAGATACTTGGGAAAACAGTTAGCTTTTTTCATGCACAATATACCTGGCTTTTTATGCAAAAGCGACCTTTATTCCTTTATGGCAGAGAAATTCTTTGAGCTTATCCGCTGTTATCCCTGGAGCTCCTCATTCCTGTGGGTTTGCATGAATTCCTCTGTGCATTTGGAAATGTAGGAAATCGCAGTTGGAGGGAAAATCTGGGAACGATAAAAGAAATACAAAACCCTGAAGTAAAGCCTGCTTTCGTGTATCACTCATTTTTGTCCTGAAAACGAAAGACTTAAAATTTTTAAATATACCATTATGTAGATTACCCTGTTGGTTTTCCTTAGTGTTTTCTGCAGCCAAAGTTTGGAGAGTGGAACGAATTATGAACATTGTAAAATGAAAGCAGTCGTATGATTTACTGCGGAACATAGAATTTAGCTCTTGCGGTCCTCAGCACAAACTACTTGGTGACATTTTAAGTGTGTGCCTCTGTTCCCTGGCCTCAGGTACTTGTACAAGCTCTGTGACTTGCACAAAGAGTGTGACAACTACACCGAAGCGGCTTACACCTTGCTTCTCCACGCAAAGCTTCTTAAGGTAATAAAAATCGCCATGCGGTGTTCTGAATCTATTGTTAAAAATTCTAAGATTATGCAAAAGTTTATTTTATTTTTCTGTGAACAATTTTAGTAAACATAGAGCTCAAGTTTTTATGGATATTTACTAAATTCAATAAGTAAAAATATTTGGGAAATACTTTGATTAACATTCTAGCCCTGAATGCATTTAGCAAAATGCCATAGCACATTGTCAGCGAGCATCCTAAACCTCCAATAAGCAGAGATTCTACAGTGCCTCCTCAGGCCGCCAGGACTCAGTAATGGTGATGAATGACTTCAAGAAAAAGGGACTTCCCTGGTAGAGCGGCTAAAAGATGGGCGGAAACACCCACACCCCTAATGTCTTAGCGGAGGCAGAAGGGAGCGGACCACGGCTTTTCTGTCCGTTTGCATTGAGACTTCCTGTGGGTGTTCTGAGCTTCACCCTGCTGAAGGATCCTGGTCACAGGTCTAGTGCAGCATCACAGGTCTAGGGTGGCATCTTCCACCGCTCTGTGGTTCTTTGGTCTCACAAACAGCTCTAGACGCTGGCTTCTTTGTTTGCAGCACCACATTCATGCACTGCCCAGGTCAAGTTCTAGCATAGTTGGCAGGACAGTGTCCATCTAGGCTGGGTGGACATATGGACTGATAGATGAATTCCTGTGCATCTCTGATTTTATGTAAGTCATTAGCATATCATTCCTGTGGTATTGGAAAATTATGAACTTGGTAAACAAGAACGGTTAAGAGAATTAGAATGTAATTGAGGGACCCTTCACAAAGACTGCTCATTCCAGGAATCCTATTTCTGATACCAGGCTGGCCGCCCAAGCACCAAACATGAGAGAAAAGCAGAGAAAAACCCAGTAAAGTGGACATCAAGCACTGCCCACTGTGGTGGCGTTGAGGAGGTCCAGGAAGACTGTCACCTGGGGCTGACTTTCAAGTCCCACTCAGCTTCCGTGGTGTAGACATACACAGGCTGTGTAGCCACGGCCAGCGTGGATTCTGTGGCTGTGTAGCCACGGCCAGCGTGGATTCTGTGGCTGTGTAGCCACGGCCAGCGTGGATTCTGTGGCTGTGTAGCCACGGCCAGCGTGGATTCTGTGGCTGTGTAGCCACGGCCAGCGTGGATTCTTACCTCTGGCAGGAATCAGAAGCGTCTGGCACAAAGCACACATGGAGCACGCGGCTCTGTCTGAACGCAGACCACTGCTCCTCGGAGAGGACCCTTTGGCATTGGCAGAAGCTCCCCAGAGCAGCGTGGTTTATAAACAAAGACCCCAAAGGCCACATGTGACACCAGCCCTCCCTCTGTGAATCCCGACGACCTCCTGTGACAAACCCAAACTTCACCAGACATCATTGTTGCTCTTGCAAACATAGAAGTTACTTCACTTGCTGAGCTGAATTCAGTAACGGTTACGTTCCAGCTGTCAAACGGTGAGGCGCCGTGGCCTGGTACAAACCCTGTGCGTCTTCAGGACGTTGGCTAACCACACCCACACCTGCACAAACACTGACTGTGGCAGCGCCAGCCCTAGGTCTGAAGGCTCAAGGTCTCTCAGGTCCTTTTACAACCTGTGAGTGAGACCCAGACATTCCTGGGGCCTTCCTCCCAGACATCACTGAGGTCTTGAGCAACACTGGGCCAGGGGCAGAGCCGCACAGTGTGCCCCTTGACAGCCACAGGTCGCCTGGTTCATGCTGTGTCCCAGGATGTTACGAGCCATCGTGAGCGAGCTGACATGTATGCTTTCTAGAACCTTCTGGATTTTTCTTCCTTGTGAACCCAGCCAGAGTCCTGCCCCCCCTTCTTTCGTTTCATTCCTCCTGGGCCCTCCAGACAGAGGCTCTCCCCTCGCACTCCAGGCCCCAGTGGTGCGGTGGCAGCAGCCACACCGCATCCTCAGAATCACGGTGCACACGTGTGCACACGCGTGTGGAGCATGGCATTCCGACTCTGCCAGCGGACAGTGCAGTGGGCGCACGCGGTCTCCCCTCAATGTTGCTCACCCTGTGCTTTTGTCTCAGTGGTCGGAGGACATATGTGCGGCCCACCTCACACAGCGGGACGGGTACCAGGCCACGACGCAGGGGCAGCTGAAAGAGCAGCTCTATCAGGAAATCATCCACTACTTCGACAAAGGCAAGGTAAGGAACGCGCCGCGTGCAGGTGCGCTCCGGGTCTCTCTGGGCGCCTAAGCACAGCACTGTAAACACACAATGTGTGCAGACCAGGAAGTTGCTAAAAATGCATACGCAAAGGTTTTGTGCCCCTCGCTTGCACTTAGCAGTAGCAATGAAATCTGTCTCAAGAAGACCCAGTGGCCCTTTTGCAGGCGCTCTGTTGAAGACAGGGACTGAGGAGGCATGGACGGCTTTGTGGCCCGTCCCCAGGACGAGCGAGCTGGGCCCCTGATCAGAGCTGTCTCCGTGCACTCGGGAATAACACTCCTTTGACGTCTCGCCTGCTCTGTTGCCACTGGGAAGCGAATCCCGGGGCAGGCCAGGCGTTGCCCCTCCTCGGTGCCTTCTGGATGTGTTGTCGCAGACAAAATCTGTACGCCGTGGACTCGTGCTAAGAGGAAACCTGCCACAGTTGGCTCTTGTGACTCAGTGTGCAGAAGGTCAAGTCCACCGCTGTGACGCCGCAGCTCTGTCTGGGTGTCCTCGGGATGCTTGCCTCATCTCGGGGAAGAAGTGACCGTGGGGAGGACCTCGTGGCGTCAGGGGTTGGGCCGTTTCTTGCGACGTCTACACCCCACATTCCAGTGCCTGAGGTCGATCCTGCCCCTGCTTCCAGCTTCCTGCTAATGGTGATAGCCCAAGTACTTGGGTTCCCGTCACCTACACGGCAGAGCTGGACTGAATTCCTGCCTCCCGGCTTTGTCCTGGCCCAGCCACCTGCCTGTTGTTGGCATTTGGGGTTGGGGAGTCAACCAGCAGGTGCATCATCTCTGTCTGTCTGTCTCTCCACTTCTCCCTGTCGCTCTGCCACTCAAAAAGTAACAATGAATAAATAAACGTTTGAAACAGAGCAGAGACGGACAGACCGACAGACCCGGTGCAGGTGCCTTGCTGCTTCCTGGTGGTGTTGTGATGAGCGCACGATGCAGAGGCTGAGACCTCAGAGGGTCTTCTCTCCCCGTTCTGGAGTCTGGAAGCTGAAGTCTGGTGCCAGCAAGGCCACGCCCCCTCTGGAGGCTCCGTGCCCTTCTCAGCACCGCACTGGGTGCTGCCCGCAGGCCTTGGCGCTGGCTGGCGCCTCACACATCTCTCTGCCCCCTGCCCAGGGCCCACCCTGCTCCCGTAGGACCTTCTCTTACCTTGACTGCATCCAGAGAGCCCGTTTCCAACAAGGTCACACTGATTGACACGCGGTTACAGCTTCGCACGTGCCAACAGCAGCTGCACGCCCAGAGGGAGGATGGTTGCCCCTCCTCCTGGCTTTGCTCAAACAGCTGTGAGCAGGGTCCCTGTGGTCCCCAGCTCAGAATCCTGCTTACACTGAGAGTTCCTCCGTGTATCTTTCCTGTCTGCCCAGTGGCCGGGTTGAAGGCCACTTGGACCGGGTGTGGTCTATGAATGACACCCAGGTCAGCAGTGGGATGGGCACGTTTCTTCCTAGAGGTGCGAAACCTTCACAATTAAGGCCAGTTACGAACATTTTATCAGCTTAGCCGGGGGAACCCCATTTCTCAACAAAGAGGTAAAGCAGTAGGCAGCGTCCGCCGTTCCCTCCCCTGCACCATCCATCCATGACGGTGTTCAAGAGGGGGTGATCAGGCACTAGGACAGGGCAGGGCAGGGGTCAGCGGGGCTGCCGAACCCAGTGCCTTTGCAAGGAGCTGATCCTGGGCTCTGTTTGGAAACCCAGCCCCTGACGAGCTGTGTCCTGGGATCTCCCTGACCTCATCTCACCCCCTCATCCCCTCGTCACTCTCTGGACTCTGGCAACCACTGCCCTTCCTGCTCTGCCCAGAACCCTCCGCCCCTAACCAACCCACGGTGCACCTGTCAGCCCCACTGCGGAATTTTACAGCCCAGATGTCCGTGAAGTGAGGGGTGAGAAAGCCTGGCTGCGACAAAGCTTAGGTGACAAAGGATTGTAGGCATAAGAGACAAAGCAGCTAAAGGAACGTCCTCAGGCCGGCCCACGTTTGGGTGGAGCCAGAAAGATGCTGTGTGTCTGTGGCCTGCAGGATGGCCGTGAGTCAGCGCGAGCTTTTGTGGGTTGTCTTCCCGGAGCTGTCCAAGCTCTGCTGAGAAGACACATTGGAAAGCTACGGAGGATCCGTACGAGAATTGGAAAAATGGACCAGAATCCTCCTGAAAGTCAGGGGATGCGGAGTGAGGTGCTGGACAGAATGTTATAAAGAGATGTGAAGAAATTTGAAGTCCCTGGGGAATTAGTTGCACAAAAGTTCACTTTAACATCGATAGGCATTCTGTCCTCTGGGGAAACAGCAGTAGGAAGTCATTCTCTTCTCTATCAGTGGGGCTGAGCTGGAGGAGGCTGGAGCTTCGGCTTTCTAGCCATGGTTCCGAACAACACAGCTGCTCTCACTCATGCTCCCTGCCCGGCCTGCTCACCGGGATCCCAGGTGAGCCGAGGTTCCACACCTGAGGAATGGAGTTGGGTGAGGGACCTTAAGGAGCCCTGGGCCCGTGGTTGTATCTGCCCAGAACCCATGCATGTGCTTCCGCCCATGTCATCAACCATAGCCAATGTCAAGGGCTGGGCAGGTGCCCAGAAGAACAGGTGGGTGTGCGCAGCACCTGTGTGCACCACAGCCCTTAATCAGACAGGGGAGCAAGGTTCTGGTGAAGAGCATGGGAGACACGTGGAAATGTGAGTGTAGAAACTACCTGTGTGCACTTCTCAGAACTGCACTAACCCTGCACTGGAGGTGTGAGAGTACAATTGTGCCATAAGACCCAGTGTTGACCGCGATCCTGCTCCCTTCATAGGTGAGTTTCTTTGTCCCATTGAGAGGTACTTGGACAGGCAGGACACCGCAGGAGAATCAGCTCCCATTCCCTATGACCGGGTTTCCAGAAATTTCCCCACGTGGGGCGAGGGAGCAGTAGATGGTCCCAGTGTGATACTTGGTGCCAGGTTTGGAATCACAAGGCCAAGGCAGTGCCCCTGCCAGGTTCGGGTGTGTGCAGTAATTTGAGAGATAGCGTCCTTCATGCTTCTTTGTTTTTTTGTTTTGTTTTGTTTTGTTTTTGTTTTTGTTTTGACAGGCAGAGTTAGACAGTGAGAGAGAGAGAGAGAGAGACAGAGAGAAAGGTCTTCCTTTTGCCATTGGTTCACCCCCCAAGTGGCCACTACATTCGGCGTGCTGCGCTGATCGGAAGCCAGGAGCCAGGTGCTTCTCCTGGTCTCCCATGCAGGTGCAGGGCCCAAGCACTTGGGCCATCCTCCACTGCCTTCCCGGGCTACAGCAGAGAGCCGGCCTGGAAGAGGAGCATCCGGGACAGAATCCGGCGCCCCGACCGGGACTAGAACCCGGTGTGCCATTGCCACAGGTGGAGGATTAGCCTAGTGAGCTGCGGCGCCGGCTGCTTCTTTGTTTTTAAATGTTTATTTATTTGAGAGACAGAGACAGACAGACACAGAGGGTTCCCATCCACTGGTTCATGCCCTATCCAGGACCAGGGCCAGGAGGTGGGGACTCCATCCCCCTCAACCCGGAGGTGCAGGAACCAATCACTTGACCTAACATCGCTGTCTCCCGGAGTCTGCATAGCAGGAAGCCGGACTCAGGAGCCCAAGCTGAGTGCTGAGCCCAGGTGCTCTGACGTGGGGTGCAGGCATTGTAATCAGCATCCGAACTGCCCACGAACGTGCCCACCCCACTTCGGAAAGCAATGGAGGAAGACAGGGTTGAGGCTGTCGCTGGGGATGTAGGACTGGGAGGTTGGAGGGACGATCCAGGGCACGCGTTTCCACACTCCCAATTCAGATTGCAGTTATCTTGAGGGAGGGGTAGGTCTGAAAGGCTCCCAGGTGATGATTGGCAGGTAATGTGTCCAATAGAAAGCTGGAGGAGGGCCTTGGCGAGTGTGGGGGCCCCAGAGAAGCCGGCTCCCAAGCCATGAGTAGGGTTCTGCCACATGCTGTCCTGTTCTGTATCCCAAGATGTGTGTAGCTGCTGCCACTGGCTTTGCAACCAGTGCAAACTGAGACAGGCTGTGGTGTGCAACACTCACTGTATTGATTTGCTTAAAGATTGATAGATTGATTGATTTGCAAGGCAAAGTTATATAGAGAGAGAGATGAGAGAGAGAGAAAGAGTGAACTTCCATCTGCCAGTTTACTCCCCAAATGGCTGCAACGGCCAGAGCTGCGCTGATCCAAAGCCAGGAGCCAGAGCATCCTCCAGATCTCCCACTTGGGTGCAGGGGCCCAAGCACTTGAGCCATCTTCCACTGCTTTTCCCAGGCATGTTAGCAGGGAACTAACATGGAAGTGGAGCAGCTGGGACTCGAACTGCTTCCCATATGGGATGCTGTCTCTGTAGGCTGTGGCTTTACCTGCTACACCACAGCACTGACCCCCACGTGCTCTATTTCTAAGACTTGGTACAAAACAAGAAGCATGTTCTGATGGCCAAGTAACAGCCTCCCGAAATTCACACAATGGGGCCCTGACCCCAGGACTTTGGGATGTGTCTGGAGATAGAGAGGTCATTAAAGTACAATGAGGCACTAGGATGGCGTCCTTATTACAAGAGGAGATCAAGACACAGACGCACACAGAGGGAGGACCACGGGGAGACGGGGAAACATAGGTGAAAGAAACCAGCGCTGCGTGCTGGCACCTGGTTCTCCAACTTCGGCCTCCAGAACTGTGGGGAACGAAGCCCTGTCATGTAAGCCTCCCAGTCGTCAGCCAGATCCTTGTTACGGTGGCCCTGCAGCGGTTACTTCGTGCACATTACCTGCTAAAGCGATAATGTTTTAGATCTTATTAAATGTTACCAACACCGACTTCACTTTGTAAATGTGGTGCCTGGAAAATGTTCAGGTCCACACACAGCTCACTGTGTCTCCCTGAGGGCCGGTGCTGCCCCAGCCGAAGCCTTTGCTGTCACCGCCGACCGGCACCCTGTCCAAGCAGCATTGCCACCCCCAGGCTGGTGGGAACGCAAGCTCTCTGCCCTTCCTTGGAGGCCATTGCAGGCGGCCAGAATTGCTTCTGTGCCTGTTGGTGTACGTTCCTAACACCACGTGAACATGTGAAAAGCTGAAGTGTATCTTAAAGAATTAGGAAATGGGGACCCACGCCACGGGGGAGTAGAATTTGTGTCAGAGTGACAGGAACACAGAACAGGTGGCACAGGAAGCTGCTTTGTCTTGTGCCCAGTGTCGCGTCTGTAAATGTGAAATAACTGTGAAGGCTGCGGCAGCTCCTAGCGTAGGGGCTGTGGAGAGCTGGGCGAGCTGGGCGCTGCTATGTGGCTTCTAAGGAACACAAGGAGGGAAAGAGAGGTGGAGACAGAGATAGCTGTGAAGATAAACTGTAGGAAGTCAAGACAAGGCTGCGTGTCTTCGAGGAAGCAAGGTGGAGTTTTCTGATACTTACCCGTTTTATCCCAGTCTCGAGTCACACCCCTCAGTGATGTGATTCTCATTTGTGTTTCCAGTTAAACTCATGAGGCTAGCGTTTGGGGCGAAGAAACCACCGCTGTGATTTTTAAAGAAATAAAATATTTAAAAAAAAAAAAGAAATAATGTATTTAGAGTAAGGCAACTTTGTGTCTCAGTTGAAGCTGAAGAACAACTCCTGGGGACCGCCCGATTATCGCGTGGAGCCCAAGACCGTGACTGGCCTCCAGTGGTAGCTGCACAGCCTGTGGCCCGCGGCCCATGTCCTTCTCTAATTAAGGAAATCTTTATGTGCCTCCCACAAGGAAACCTTAGACATCCTAGAGCCAGTGCGCACTCTACATTGCAACAGCCCCCCGGGGGGACGTTGACACTTCCGGCATCCATGGTGAGGTTGAGGTTGTCCCCTTAGGGAACAGGGTCCCCACCCTGCCCCCTGTGGCTGGCATCCCCGGTGGCACACAGGGGTTGGATTGGAGAGTGTCTCTACCGCGTGCTGTGCAGCCAGCACAGCTGAATGGATGTTCTGCCTCTCTGTGTTGGGTGCTCACTGTGGAATCGTGTTCCGTCCTCTTTCTGTGTTTCTTCCGCATGAAATCACTCTTGTGTTTTTCCACACCTCCGTTTTAGAAGGTGTGGATGTCTTTCTGCCTAGCTCTTGATCTCAGTCTTTTTCTTTCTCTCCATAAAACGTCATTCCTATCTGTTTGCCCGTTCATTCTTTCACAGTCTTTCCTTCCTGGGCTAATGATGGCCCCTTCTACCACCCGTTGGCGCCTCTCTCCAAAGCCCTTCGGTTGAGTTTTACCTCGGCCAGCGAGCATTCCTTTCTGAAGATGCCCTGAACTGACGGTCCCGTTGTGCTCGGTTGAGGCCCAGTAATTTCCAGTGACACCTCTAAGCAAAGCCGTCCTTCACCCAAGATCACCAGGCTTCCTGTGAAGGCTGAGCATCGAGCATCCAGCCCTACTGTAGACAGACTCGGGCAGAGGGAGGCAGCCGGTGTTGGGCAGCCTCCACCACCTCTGAACTCGGGCAGCCCTGCCAGACGCAATGCATCATTTATAGCCCCAGTGCTGTCTGAATGCCTCCTCTATTTTCATCCAGAACTGTTTTCTTTTCCCTTAAAATAACCTCCCCGTGACAAAGTTCACACTTTCACCTGGTACCAGAGTTAAAGCAATTGCATCTTGCATCATCTTTGAACTAAAAATAGGGACTTAGCAAGTTTCTGGTTTGCATGAGATGGTTGGATTTCTTTTCTAAACATTTAGGGTAAAATTGTCTCAACCCGGGAGCTTTGCTTTTTAAAAAGTCACAGTTACTGAGGAAAGTGGTAGCCTTCTTATGAGTTAATTGCATTTCTAAAACGTTTGAAAACCTTGATGCTGGAATGTGTTCAGTCGGCCAGAGCTTGGCCTGGAAAGCTGAGACCATCACATGTTCGTTATGCTTTGCTCCTGTTTTTTAAAAAATATGGAATCGTTGATTATCAGCGCTTGAGAAAATCAGTTTTTAGAATCAGAACAACATTGCTGTCCCACCCTCGGTGGGATCGCTAAAAAATTAGCCCGCTAACACACCTGCTATGTGTCACTGCCGTCCAGAACCCACAGAGGGCTGAAGACAAGCGCCTGCTTTGAGGCCTTAGGGCTCTCAGCTAAGCAACAAGAAAACCACCTCCAGCCCCTAGACAGGCAGGTGCTCCGCCTATGGGTCTCACAGGTGCGGGAGCGAGCGTTTGTTCTCAGCAGTAGGGGAGGGCTTCCCAGAGGTGGTGACTTTTAAGCCATTTCGTGGAGACTGAGATTCAGTTGCAGGCTACTTCAGGAGACTGCAGGAGTTCCAGTGAGTGGGGACCGCACAGGTGAGGCCAACGGCTCCCACAGACTTGTCCCCTCCAGAGGAAGCAGGCATGTGTGGGAGGTAAAGATGCAGGGGTCCGTCAGAGTCTGTGGTCTCCTGGTTCAGGTTCACTCAATGAAGATTTCTTTTTTTTTTTTTTTTTTTGACAGGCAGAGTGGATAGTGAGAGAGAGACAGAGAGAAAGGTCTTCCTTTTGCCGTTGGTTCACCCTCCAATGGCCGCCGCGGTAGCGCGCTGCGGCCGGCGCACCGCGCTGATCCGATGGCAGGAGCCAGGTGCTTCTCCTGGTCTCCCATGGGGTGCAGGACCCAAACACTTGGGCCATCCTCCACTGCACTCCCTGGCCACAGCAGAGAGCTGGCCTGGAAGAGGGGCAACCGGGACAGGATCGGTGCCCCGACCGGGACTAGAACCCGGTGTGCCGGCGCCGCGAGGCGGAGGATTAGCCTAGTGAGCCGAAGATTTCTTTTACAGACAGAGATGTTAGAAACATAGAGCTATGACATCACCTTCCTCTTGGAGGGTAATGCTGGTAACACAGTGACATGGGTCGTGGAAGGAGGAGGCCCCAACACCAGGCAGGGTGCTGGAGCCGTTGTCTGGGCCCCATGGATGGAGATCCTGGCGAGGGCAGCCCCTAAAGGAATGCTCTTAGGAGACATGAAGTGACCTGGCAAGACTCACAGCCGTATCCTTGAGACCAGACGAGTGAGTGGCAGCAGGGCCGGGGCTCTCATCCTGCCTGGAGCCAGGGGCTCCTGGGGGGAGGCAGATGCAGGGGCGGGGGCTCAGGTTGTGGCCACAAGCACAAAGGGACCTGTGATGGTCCTAGCCCCTGAGCAAGGCAGCAGGGGTCAGGTGCAGGGTAAGGAGAGGATGATGGGGAGAGAACAGCAAGGCTGCGGCTCCCGCGGTGCCAAGCACAGGTTGTAGTGGGGTGAAGCTGACCCCCCAAGAGTTCTGTCTGTGTGCCAACTCTCAGGACCCATGAATGTGACATCATTGGGATAAAGTCTTTGCAGATATAATGAAGTAGAAGGCATTGATGAGACCATCCCGTGACCAGTGCCCTTCCGGGGGACAGCAGAGAAGGCTCAGTTACCCAGAAGGCCCCGGGACAGCTAGAGAGGACATCGCAGCCGCCAGCAGCTGAAGGATACAGGAACCTGGGTTCCTCCCCCAGAGCCCACCCAGGGAGCCGGGGTTCCTCCCCCAGAGCCCGCCCAGGGAGCCGGGGTTCCTCCCCCAGAGCCCGCCCAGGGAGCCGGGGTTCCTCCCCCAGAGCCCGCCCAGGGAGCCGGGGTTCCTCCCCCAGAGCCCGCCCAGGGAGCCGGGTTCCTCCCCCAGAGCCCGCCCAGGGAGCCGGGGTTCCTCCCCCAGAGCTTCCAGAACTGCCAGAGCATTGGTTCCAGTCTGGGGTCATTTGAGCGACTACCGGAGCAGACAGAAGCACACATCCTCAGCCTTGATGACCCAGGGAGTGGGGAGAACGCAGAGGCGGGCAGTTAGCACATGGCAGACTCCCAGGGTGGGAGGACCGGGCAGGTGAGAGCCGCTGGGGGAGGCGGCTCCTACTCCTGGCAGACTGAAAGGGTGCACGGCACACCTGGGTGAGCTTGGAGACCTGCGGCAGCCTGAGCATTAAGGAGGTGAGTTCTCCATACCTCTGGGGAATGGAAGGGCTCCTAAGCCGAATATTTCCATTCCTTCTTTTAAAAAGTAGCCAATCAGAGCTGATGCTGTAGGGTGGTGGGTTAAGCCACTGCCTGTGACGTCAGCATCGCCTATGAGCACCGCTCCAGTCCAGCTCCCTGCTAGCGATCCTGGCAAAGCAGCTACCCATGTGGGAGGCCCAAGTGGACTTCCTGGCTGCTGGCTTTGGCCTGGCCCAGCCCTGGCCATCGTGGCCACTTAGGGAGCAAATCAATGAAAGGAAGGTATTCTCTCTCTGTCCCTCTCCCTCTCCCTCTTTTTCTACAACTCTCTCTTTCAAATAAAATAAATACATCTTTAAAAAAAAACAAAAACAAAAAACAAAAAACCACTGACCAGCCACCTAACAAGCTGTGACCGGGCTCTGGGAAGGAGCATTGGCTCCACGTGCCTGCACCGAGCCCTCCTGCCACCGCCGGACGTCCATGCAGTGGATTCTGCCTCGCTCCTGTCCCAGCGCTGGGCTCTGCTCATTCGGGCCTTTCCCCGCCCGTGCGCCACGCGTCCAAGCACGCAGCCCAGCCAGGGAGGCCAACCACAGGGCTGAGGCGAGCCTGGGTCCCATGGAGTCTGCGCCGTCTCTGGTGCTGGGATACATCCCGAGGTGTTCACACTGGAAGTGAGAGCCCCACTCCCTTTAGGGCCCCACCCAATTAAAAGTAGTGGAAATCTCAATGCAAAAAATCATCTAAAAAGGACTGAAGGGACCGGAACGGAGCGGGGTGCTTATTTATAGGAAATCTGACAGTGAACACGACCAGGCCGGCTGAGGGCCAGTCGGCTTATTTACTCAAGACCTAGATTTCTTTTCAAGCCAATTATTTTCCATATGTATCTAAAGCATGTCAGGTGTCATTTAGGATAAAGAGAGCTTAAGCTCTTACTCCAGAATAGATTAGAAGCCCTAACACTGCAGGCAGCTGAGAGAATGTGGTGTAGCCTGCAGGAACCTAAAGAAAAACAGGCTGAAGGAGACCTGGGAGGGGAGGTAATGCTGTCTTTGAAATGGAAATTGGCTAAGGGAGGAACTGGTCACTGCAGCTTGAAAGAAACATAAAAGTGAGAGTTCTTCCCGGAATGTGAACTCTGGCTCTGGGAAGGGTACAAAACAGGTCTGGAGAAGCTGGGAAAATGCAAAGGCCTCAGCAGAACCAGAGAGGCAGGCGGGGGCCCTGGGAAGGGAAGAGGTGCGTGTGGACCCAAGGCAGGACGCCCCGGCCCCCGCCTCCCATCTCTGAACTCTTGCTTCTGTCTTCCAAGGTAGTAAAACTCAGCTGTTATTCTAAAAAGGAAGAATAACTTTTTTATCATGAAAAACGGCACGTGGTTTCTTCACGTAGGAGCCATGGTGAGCGTGTCACACTTTGGAGCGTTTAGGTGGAACGCTGTTGGGTGCCTGAGTGATAAGGGGACCTTGCCTGGGATCCTGCCAACCGGAAATGATGGACACAGCGCCCAGTGGGGGCTCTGGGCCCACAGTGGCCAGAGGGTGTGTCCCCAGCGGGATCCCAGAGTCAAGGACCAGCTTGGAGTTTCAGAAGACTCCAAGCCTGCCAGAGAGGGCAGAGACGGCTGGAACACTGGAGAAAACCCACACTGGGCCCTTGGGCAAGCTATTCCGCCTGTGTGCTCACCCCCTTCCGTATCCGCACCGTGGGCGGTTGGCAGTGATGGACAGGCGTTAACAAGAGAACACAGGCGCCTGGACGTAGGGAAAGCTCGAAAAAGTGGGAAATTGTAAGTGTCTCCCACTCTCACAGCATGGGGCAGGTGCGGCCCTGGGTGCCAGCAGGGCATGGGGCCAAAGGATGGCAAAGTAAGTAACCCCACCCCCGACCCCCAGCACGTCTGTCGCAGGGGAACCATGGCCATGCAGAAGCAGCTGGTGCGTGGCTGGTAGGATGGTGATGCAGTCGGGAGGTGGTAGACACCTTTAGTAACAGGTATCATGGGTATTTGTGGGCTCCGGGGTGACATTTCCATACCTGTGTGCAGGGTGTACTGACCTCAGGGTAGCCAGCTCGAGCTCTGTTCTCTAAACCTTGCCAGCCAGGCCCAGGCTTGGGTGCAGAGGTTTTTAGGGTCACTCAGCACCCAGCTGTTGCCCTCAGAGGGCTTCTTGTCTCTAACAAGAGGAGGCAGGGCATCCCAGTGTCAGGCTCCGAGGTGCTGGGTCCTTGTGGGGGCATGGGCAGGAGAGTGGATGGTACCCTGGAGGGCTTCCCAAAGATTTATTTATTTGAGTTACACAGAGAAAAGGAGAGGCAGAGACAGAGAGAGAGAGAGAGAAGTCTTCCATCCGCTGGTTCACTCCCCAATTGGCTGCAACGGCCAGAGCTGCGCCTATCTGAAGCCAGGAGCCAGGAGATTCCTCAAGGGTCTCCCACGAGGGTACAGGGGCCCAAGGACTTGGGCCATCTTCTACTGCTTTCCCAGGCCATAGCAGAGAGCTGAATCGGAAGTGGAGCAGCCGGGACTTGAACCGGCACCCATATGGGATGGCAGCACTGCAGATGGCGGCTTTGCCCACTACGCCACAGCCTGGCCCTGTAATACAAGTTTAAACATATTATCTCAAAAAAAAAAAAAAAAAAAAAAAGAAAGAAAGAAAGAAAAAGAAAGGTAGAAGGAAGGAGGGTGGGAGGAAGGGAGCAGATATCATTATGTTCTTAGACCTGTATGTACAAACCATATTGAATCAGTTAATTAATTAAAATGAAAAAATGTCAGTTGCCTGGAAGGCGCTTTCAAGGTATTTACCCTGCAAAGCTCCCCCTGTTCAAAATGATGGCAGGTCCTCATACCCACCACACGATACTTGCACTTACAAAGCAAACTTTTATGCAAGCGTTAATTCAGAGTTGAAATATCTTCTGTTTTTTCGACAGCTGATGGTTTTTAATGCAGCCTTTGTTAAGTGGCGTGATGTGAGCAGATATCCAACCCAGGGCCCTAATTGTCACGTGCCGCTCCCCACCACCTCCCTGCGCCCTGTGCATCCTTTGTGCTGGCCCCAAGGCGGCTCTGACAGATGGTCACCAGCAGCCACAGCTGACGGCAGAAGGTGCACAGGAGCCGGCGAGGACGGCTGACCGACGGCCCTGGCTGTGGGCAGAAGCCGGCATGATAGAGGAGACAGGGGTTGGACAGTTTCTGTAGCCAGCATCGTCGTACAGCAAAGGATGCTGCTGCCACAAAATCTCCCTGCTTTTCCGGCTTCGTTCCGGGCATTTGAATTAGGAGCGTGCGGCCAGGCTGTTCTGGCGAGCGGTGGTCTCGCGGTGTGGCTCCTCGCCTGACGCAGCTTGTCTGCTCCTCCTTCTGTTTCTTTTCAGATGTGGGAAGAGGCCATTGCCTTGGGCAAGGAGCTGGCTGAGCAGTACGAAACCGAGATGTTTGATTACGAGCAGCTCAGCGAATTGCTGGTAGGTCTCCGTGGCTTCCCGCTGAAATGAACCCGGGCTGCGAGAGCGTCTTTGGCAATCTTTCCCCATTTGAAGGCTGGGATTCAACCCAGGCGTCCGTAGGCCTTGGACCTGGTTGTCTGCGTTGTCCGGGAAAGTGGCTCGACTGACAATGAAGGTTGACTTTTTTTTTTTTTTTTTTTGGACAGGCAGAGTGGATAGTGAGAGAGAGAGACAGAGAGAAAGGTCTTCCCTTTTGCCGTTGGTTCACCCTCCAATGGCCGCTGCGGCCAGCGCATCTCGCTGGTCCAAAGCCAGGAGCCAGGTGCTTCTCCTGGTCTCCCAAGCGGGTGCAGGGCCCAAGGATTTGGGCCATCCTCCACTGCCTTCCCGGGCCATAGCAGAGAGCTGGCCTGGAAAAGGGGCAACCAGGATAGAATCCAGTGCCCCAACCGGGACTAGAACCCGGTGTGCCGGCGCCGCAAGGCGGAGGATTAGCCTGTTAAGCCACGGCGCCGGCCTGAAGGTTGACTTCTTAAGGCTAAGTCAACTCTTACAGCCACGCTGGTGACATCTGTGAATGAATTGTGTATAAGTAGTTGCTGACCTCATATGTGTGTGTGTGTGTGTGTAGTGGTCTTGAGAGCCCAGGACTCTCCAGTTTAAAACTGTGGCCACTGGCAAACAGGATGGTGGGTGAGTGGCAACCAGGCCTTTCTTCTACCCCAGGAGCGCTGAGGATTTCCATCGACCCCGCCTTATGGCTGCCTCATTGTGTGGCTTGTAGATGGGCTTACTGGGGCCACCATGCCTGTTGCTAACTGGGAGCAGGGTCTTTCAGTCCTTTTGTTTCCACTTGACTGTCTCTCAGTGTCTGACCCATAGCATCTTTTTTTTTTTTTATTTTATTTTATTTTTGACAGGCAGAGTGGACAGTGAGAGAGAGACAGAGAGAAAGGTCTTCCTTTGCCGTTGGTTCACCCTCCAATGGCTGCTGCGGCTGGCGCGCTGCGGCCGGCGCACCGCGCTGATCCGATGGCAGGAGCCAGGTGCTTACCCTGGTCTCCCATGGGGTGCAGGGCCCAAGCACTTGGGCCATCCTCCACTGCACTCCCTGGCCACAGCAGAGAGCTGGCCTGGAAGAGGGACAACTGGGACAGAATCCGGTGCCCCGACCGGGACTAGAACCCGGTGTGCCGGTGCCGCAAGGCGGAGGATTAGCCTAGTGAGCCGCGGCGCCGGCTCTGACCCATAGCATCTTAAACTATGAAGAGCTGGACATTCAGCCTGAGAAGCCACTCCTGTGGTGCCTCTTTGGTTATGAAAACACTCAATAAATCAAGGCCAGTTTGGCTTCTTCATTCAGCATCCCTTGATGAATAATACAGGATGAGAGAAAGATAACGTCCCAGATAGAGCGAGGGTGCGGCCCCAGCACCTCCGTCGCACCCCGCAGGAGCTGACCACGCTCGGCAGCCCGTGGGAAGAACGCAGAGGGAAGGGACGCTCAGACTCTCCCCGGACCTGAAGTGCCTTTGCTTCCTTCCTTCCAGAAAAAGCAGGCTCAGTTTTACGAAAACATCGTCAAGGTGATAAGACCCAAGCCGGATTACTTTGCCGTTGGCTACTACGGGCAGGGCTTCCCCACGTTCCTTCGGGTAAGTGTGACCCTCCGTGATCGAGGCCGCGGTTCCTGCCTGCCCGTCCTGGGGAAGGCTGGGAACTTGGCTCGGCGCTGGCTCCTGCTCTGTGCACACACGGCTCTGTGGTTGGTGTGTGGAGCAGAGACGGCTGGGAATGTCTTCTCTGATTGTTCTTTCTAAGAAGAACTCACCTTCAAAGATGTATGTGTTTTTAAAATTGTGTTAAATTTGCATAACGCAAAGTTTACCAAGTTAGCCATTGTTAGCTGTTCAGTGGCATTGAACACACTCCCATCCACCTCCAGAACCTTCCATCTTGCTCCCGGGAACACTAAATGTTATCCATTAAATCACAACTTTCCACGCTCCCCTGAGCTCAGCCCCTGGCACCTGCTGTTCTGATTCCTGTGAATATGACGGCTCGAATCCCAAGTATTTGTCCTTTCCTGTCGGGCTCGTTTCGCTCAACACGCTGTCCTCCAGGGACACGTGTTGACACATGTCAGAACGCCACTCCTTAAGGCTGACTCCTCCATCGTGCGGCGAGACCTCGTCGCGCTGCTCCCTGCATCTCCGTGTGAACATTCGGGAGGTTTCTACTCTTTGGCAGCTGTGAATGGTGCTGCCATGAACATGTATGCTTTTAGTTTTATGAGGGATGGGAAATGGGTTTTCAAGGCCACATTGCTGGACACTGTGCCACGTGCCTTCTGTGGGACAGGCATGTGCTGTTAGACCCTGGATGGAAGCTACAGCCAGGATCATGGGGCCACACGCCTGATATTCCGGGGAGCCCAGGGGAGAAGTGTGTAGTGAGTGCTGTTGGCCTGACAGCAGGAAACACACCCAGACGCCGCTACCCAGAGTGTCAGGACTCCATGTCCTTCTTCGTGACATTTTTCTCGATGGGTGGTTCTCTTGTTCCGGAGGCCCCGTGGGAGTCCTCTGGCCTCACCTGCACCTGCTTGGGAGCCTGACCGCTGTCCGAGGAGTGTGCCAGCAGGTCTGTGCTGCACCTGCTGGGGAGCCTGAGCCGCTGCCTGAGGAGTGCGCCAGCAGCCCCTGTGTTTCTGTTGCACAGGAGTCACCGAGCGTTCAGGGATCTAAGCCCGGCTCTCGCAGGTCACAGCATTCTGCTTATTGAGGACCTGCCGCTTTTGTTCGATGTTACTGGCTCGTAGAAACTATACGAATGTGTGGGGTGCAGTGTGAGAGTTTCACAGGCTTGTACAGTGACCAGAGCAGGGTCACCGGCATTTCAGTCTCCGGAGACAGTTATCACTGGGTAACTTTGCACTCTTGTAGCTCTCTATAATCTGTGAGTGATGAAATACTTGTAGACCACAGTCACCTCCTGCACTGTCGGAAGCTGGATCGCCCCCCTCCTGGCCGGCTGGATTCTGGTTCTGGTACCTGTCGTCTCCCTGTCCCTGCCCTCTCCCTTCCACACCCTCTGGGGACTGCTGCTCTACTCTGCACCCCTATGGGATCAGTGGTTTTAGCTTCCACGATAGAGTAAGGATGGGTAGTGCTTGTCTGTCTGTGTCTGGCTTCGTCCACAGATAAGGGTGTGTCCCTGTGAGCCACCGTGCAGCCCTGGCCAGCTACACACAGGGAGCTTGCTTGGCCTTCTCCCTCCGTGTCCTCCACGGGTAACAGAGGCCCCTGCCCTGTCCCCGTCCCTGCCTCCCCACCTCTGCTGTGGCTGTCACTGCTTAGCTAAGATGGCAGCTGGTCAGAATCCCAGAGTCTGACACGGGTCTTCCGATTCCTGGAGTGGATAAAGGCTGTTTAGTGACAGCTCGAAATTAGAGAGGAATTTGAAAGATTAAGTTTGTTCTAGGTTAAAAAAAAAAGCTGACGGATGGAGTAAGCTCAGGGCTGACCTTGCTTGGTGCTGCAGGGGCTTTGCCTGGTGGACCTGTGAGTGCAGAGCTCATGCGGGGCCGGGCGGGGCAGGACGGGGCGGGGCGGGCTGGCCCGGAGTGGGTTTGGCCTGTGTGGATGGTGGCTGGGCACCCACGCGGGTCTATGGGAGTGATCCTCACTGAGCGCTGGGGCAGTGCCGTGCTGGAGGGGCAAAGGAGGCTGCAGGGGTGGGGAGTGCTGGGCACTGGAGCCTGTGGCCTCCAGGTCGGGCGGGGCCTCACCTGGGCTGCAGGGCCCAGGGACAGGGCTGCGTTCCTCTACCATCAAAGGACAAAACTCAAAGCAGGAGCAGAGCCCAGTGAGCTTGATTAATACTGGGCTGACTTTCCCGCCACACCTGAGTCGTTTTTGGGGCTGTAGCAATATATTTGCCACGCTTCACAGGTCACCTGGCAGGGGCCAGTCTGACCGTGACATTGGCCTTTACCAAGAAGTAGGCAGCATGTTTGGCGACGTCAGGCCTTGGCCGCAGAACGGCCTCTGAGGACTGCCTGGCTGTCCCTTTCGCTTTGTTTTTCTCTAAAAATTGATCTCCTTGTTTTATGCATCCATATGCATATTTATAGTCCTTACAAGAAATAAATATCTTTGTCTATGAACATTAACCACTTGTTTTCATGTTCGAAGGAACTACTCCAGAATGCAAAGTAATTGACATTTCTAGAAAATGTTATTAGTGTTTTCATCTATAACTCGCCAGTGTTTTTCTATTAAAGCCTTTATATACATTTTTATGACAGTGCCTTGCTTCCAGTCTAAAGCATAATAAATGGTAGTTCCATGGTAGTCTTTTATGTATTAAATATTGCTGAATTTCTGGGATCTCTGGCTCCATGTAGCCTTATAAGGTACCCGTACTATGTATTTATATTTCTAATTAAGACTACATATTACTTTGGTTTCTGCCCAACATTACTTTAAAGAAATAGAACATTTTTCTTCCATAATGGTACCTTAAGACAGACCTAAATACACAGTGAAAAAAACATTCAGTTCTTAAAGTGTCCCTTCAGTAGTGATTTATCGGAACGCAGAGCGAGCTGGGACTCGGCGAGGCGTGGCCCCAGCCTGTCCGGGCTGCCCTGGGAAGTACCTGCGCCCGGCTGACTTGTGGCCAGCGCACGTCTATTGCTCACAGTTCTGGAGGCTGGAAGCCTGAGACCCAGGCACCATCAGATTCAGCGTGTCGCCTGGTGTGGGCCTGTGCCTGTGGCTGCTGCCTGCTGTGCGTCCCCTGGGGCAGAAGGGGAGAGAGCTGCCTGGGCCCTGGTGACCTGGCCTCCAGGAAAGGCCCCGCCTTCTAGCACCGTCCCCATGGTGATGAGGCCTCTGTGTGCGTAAGACTTCTGGGAGGACACAGCTTTCAGACCACAGCAAGGCTCAATCAGCTGAGCACCGGAGGATCGCTCTTGCTTGTTGAAAATCCGTTATTTTAACAAAATTGTATTTGACTTCAAGCTAAGTCTTTAGGAGGTGGTTGGGAAAATATGCACAGTGCAACCCTGTTCCCTCTGTGTCTGTTGGTCTGTTGCCCTCTTTTTTTTTTTTTTTTTTTTTTTGACAGGCAGTTAGTGAGAGAGAGAGACAGAGAGAAAGGTCTTCCTTCCGTTGGTTCACCCCTGAAATGGTCTCTCTGGCCAGCGCACTGCGCCGATCTGAAGCCAGGAGCCAGGTGTTTCCTCCTGGTCTCCCATGGGGTGCAGGGCCCAAGGACCTGGGCCATCCTCCACTGCCCTCCCGGGCCACAGCAGAGAGCTGGACTGGAAGAGGAGCAGCTGGGACAGAATCCGGCGCCCTGACCGGGACTAGAACCCGGGGTGCTGGCACTGCAGGCGGAGGATTAGCCTAGTGATTCGTGGCGCCTGCCCTGTTGTCCTCTTTGCCTTCAGCTTCTGTCCAGGGGTTGCTACGGCTACGGCAGGGCTGTACCTTGTCTTGTGACCTGCCAACCTGGAGACTGTCAGCCAGTGCTCCCTAAATGAAGGTGCCCGGTACAGTCCGACCTCCCAGGCTCCGTGGAATCTGCCCTTGTGCCGTCTGCTCCCTGTCTTTGCCGCAATTTGCTTCTGGCCTGAGACAGCCCTGCGGTGGGCAGGAGAGGCGTCTGTCCCCCTGCCCACTCGCTGCCTCCTTTCTGTGACCACAGTGGGCAACCCCTGCGTGGATGGACCCCCCTTGCAGGAAGGGGCCTTTCCTTGCCGGCAGGCTTACAGTGTGGCTGTGCCACGCCCGGGGTGGACATGGCCTCCACAGTCAGCCTACAGTCAGGAAGAACTCTCACCCTGCTCCCTGCAGCGTCACCAAGCCCAGCCTTGTTGAACCACCCTTTGGAGGGACAAACATGTCATCTGCGATGGACAAAACCCAGCCCTTGGGAGGGCCTTGTGTGTTTTATCTCATCTCTCACTGATGAATAACTACCAGCACAGCCACCGTGAATGCCTAAGATAGTCCCACCGCCGTCCGTCCACCAGGGCAGGCCAAGGGCCCCGCCCCTGCCTGCTTGGGTCTGGCTCCCCCTTCCCGCAGCCCTGTGGGTCTCTTGTGTGTGTCTCGCAGAAGCCTGCTCAGGGTGGCCGTGCTCAGGTTCCGGAGCCCCAGCTGAATCTCTTGTGTCTTAAATTCCTTTTGGCAGAGTGAGAAGTACTTAATTAGGGCCTGCCTGGAGAATGAAGCCATCATCCACCTGCCCTGGCTGCCGCTTGCTTTCTGCCCATCTCCTGCGTGGGCCTCCGGGTGCATGTGCTTCTCACAGCTTCTGTATTGGGTTTTACTGGGAAGATGGGCGCAGACCAGACGACTCGGGTGCTGCTTCCGCAGCGTTCGCGCGCGGGGCTGGTGGCCGTGGCTTCCTGGTTCCTCACCCCAATGTGTCACAAGTCGCCCTTCACTTCCCTGGCGTACTCTTTAAGTGGTCAGGCTCGCCCCAGTGCCTTGGCCTGCCAGCCTTCCCTGGCCCTGCCCCGAGGTGTCTGCTTTAACGAGTGCCGCTGTTCCCAGGGAAAAGTCTTCATTTACCGAGGGAAAGAGTACGAGCGCCGGGAGGACTTCGAAGCGCGGCTGCTGACTCAGTTTCCAAACGCCGAGAAGATGAAGACGACATCTCCCCCGGGCGACGACATCAAGAACTCTCCCGGACAGCGTATCCTTTAGCCCCGCGCCCCGTCGAAGCCGTCCCCCTCGGGGTGGTTGCCCGTGCCTGGGGTTGGGGGGTCTTCTCCCAGGGCTCACGTCCACGCTGCCGTGCTGACCCTTAACCCCTGACCCCTCAGACATTCAGTGCTTCACGGTGAAGCCCAAGCTCGACCTGCCCCTGAAATTTCACAGGCCCGTGTCCGAGCAGATCGTAAGGTAACACCTGCCACCCTCGACCCAGCCCGAGGTGCTGCTCACGCCGTGCCTTGAAGATGAGTTTTAGCCTCTCATGAGCTTCCCAGACACCCTCTCCTCCCCTTTGAAGAGTGGAAACAGCTAATTCTGCCCCCCACACCCCACCCAACGACGTACAAGAGGAAGATGTGGGGTTGTAAATTTATTTTTATTTAGTTGACAGACAGACACAGCTCCCACACACTGGTTCACTCCTCAAACACCTGTAACCACTGAGGCTGGGTGAGGCCGAACCAGGACTCAATCTAGGGCTCCCATGTTGGGGGGCAGGGCTCCAGCCCCTGAGCCATCACCTGCTGCCTCCCAGAGTACACTTTAGCAAGAAGCTGGGGTGCAGAGAGAACCCAGGCATCGCAAGCGGCATCTTCCTACTGCGTCCGAAGCACCAGGGGGTGCGCATTCCCTTGCCGCGCTCCAAGGGAGGGGACGGCAGCCCGTCTTCTCGGATGTCTGTCCCGGGAAGTGGGGTCTGCGCTGGAGCTCTGCAGCCCTTCCCCCGCCTCGCCCACACCAGTCTGAGGGAGACCTGCGGTGCGGGTCAGGTGTTTGAGGTTCACCAGGGGGCTGAAGGTTTGCTGCCGGTGCCACACGTGCGGCAGGAGCCCCTCGTCCCGCGGCATGGCAGTCACCACAGTCACAAAACGTGGGATTACGAGGCGCGTTCCAGACCTCGCGCGTCGACTGTCCAAATGGGACAGAGATTTTATGCCTTTCAGTTGAATTGCACCTGACACAGCAATGGTGTAGGAACATCTGCTTTAGCAAATGCCTCTTTGATATTCGGAATTTTCTTTTGTATTTGATCCATGTTCTTGTGGAGAAAAAGAATCAGCCCCTCAGATGGCCAGTGCTCCTCGGGTCTGCTTGTTTGCCTTGTGAAGTTCCGTAGTTCCTTGAACCCACCTTCATTTCCTTGACCTTTCAGTAGTGCTAATGGCAGGAAAACTAGGCCTCTGTTTAGTTACGAATGATTGCTTTCAGAAAGCGTGCATTTTAAGGTCTGCAACATCGGTTTCCTCAGAGAGAGGCATGAAGCAAAGAGAACCTCAGGCTCTGTTGTAATTCCCTTGGATGTGGGAGCCACAGAAGTCGGCCTCCTGCACCTGCCGCCGGCATCTGCAGCCCCCTCCCACGAGGGAGGAGGCGGTCAGTGTCCCATGCTTGCCGCCCTGGGTGGTTGCAAAACTTGTATTTTGTGGATCTGAAGCTAAAGCATGCCCTTTGAAAATAATAAAAAAATACAATGTTTAAAAATTTAAATACTAAATTATTAAACTGTAAATAAATCATTAAATTATTGAGCTAAAAGGATAAATCACTCCTTAAATTTTCTCGGTGGCAACCCCGTAAGTTAAATACTCAGGCCTTTTTTATCATCCCCTTCACTTCACCTTTTCTCTGTTTTTGCCCATTTCACTCCTACTCAGCGTCTTCTCCCCTGAGGGCCAGCAGGGACAAGGAGGAGGCAAAACTCAATTTGTCCACCTGCCAACGTGTCCCTTCTGAGGCGGCTGCGGGTCAAGGTTGGGGGAGGCTTTCTGGGCTGCGGCGGCTGCCATGCTCCGAGGCCAGATCGGTGGTTTTCTGCGTTAGGCGTCTAAGGGCCCACCTGTCTCTGCCCAGCTTTTACAGGGTGAATGAGGTCCAGCGATTCGAGTATTCTCGGCCCATCCGGAAGGGAGAGAAAAACCCAGACAACGAATTCGCGGTAATTAATAAATAAGTAAATAGCAAACACCCACCCTAAAGAACCTCATCCCACCACCCAGAAAGGTGCCTGGGGAGAAGTGTGGTCTCGAAGGCTGGCGCGGGGCAGCCTCAGTGTCCTTGTCCTGTACAGCTCACCCCCCCAGCCCACC
The DNA here is from genome assembly GCF_033115175.1 of Lepus europaeus. Taxonomy (NCBI): domain Eukaryota; kingdom Metazoa; phylum Chordata; class Mammalia; order Lagomorpha; family Leporidae; genus Lepus; species Lepus europaeus. Next base: position 4,381,612 of record NC_084843.1, on the reverse strand, counting down.
GCATGCCTGTACCACCTCCCCAGTTGTCACAAGCCAAAAAAAGGGCCCCAGGCACTGCCAAGTGTCCCTCGTTACAGACCACTGTGGTAGAATCACGAAGTATTAACACTGACCCTCATGCCCTTAAGAGCTACGCATATGAACTGGTTTACTGGATTCCGGGTTTAAAAGGCATCGGGTCAGCCAGAGGACTTGAAGACCGTAGGATGTCTCCCTCTCTTGCCTGCCAGCCTCCCCCAGGGCCCCTCTCCAGGCCCATGTGCAAGAGGACGTTTGCCCCAGGGACCCTAGGAATGGCTTCCTCTTGGGTGTAGGGGGTGTGGGAGGTCAAAGGTAAATTAGCACCTCCAACAGGGAGCCTCCCTCCTTATGCAGACCCTCGGGCTCCTTCCTGATCCTGGCGGCCCATTCAGGGAAGGCCCCTCAGCCCTGAGCCTGGTTTCCTCCTGTGTCAGGGAGAGAGCTTGCAGCCAGGTGAATTCCAAAGCCTTCTGTGGTTGTAACTTGCTGGTGGTGTCCGGACCAACACCTTATTTCCTGCTCAGTGACTGGTCCCTGCAGGGTCATCTGTAACAGAGCACGCAGCCTGGGCACCGCTGGGGATGCCATGCCAAGAACGGTTCCCAGATAGCTCTGGGATGTCCCTCGTGTAGCTCCCATCCGGCAAGGATAGGTGGTCGCATGCCGTAAAGGAATAGACACAAGGGGGTCAACTGCATTGCTGCGGGCTGCGTGGCCAGCCGGGCGCCGAGCTAAGAATAACCTCGACTCCTGACATTTGGAGCTGGGCTAAGCCTCAGAGGCTGTGTGCTTCTCTCTGGCCCTGGAATCCCCTGATGGCCCCGTTTAGGTCCTCACACACGGATGAAGTGCTCAGAGGCCACGGATTTAGCCCTTACACGCCTGACAAAGCCTCAGGATTCCAGAAAGGGAGGCAGGGGCCAGGGTGGCAGGATTGGAAAACCAGGCTCTGGCCCCCAAGGGCAGGAGGCTGGGGATGCTGCCCCACCAGGCAGGGGCTAACTGTGGCACTCAGGGCCTCAAGCCCTGGTTAAAGGGATCCAGGGCCGGTGAGGAGGAGGGAGACAGAGACAGGGTCTGAGCTGTTGGAAGTGGCCCCTGAAACCCAGGAGAAAACCCAGAGGCCCCTCCCAGGGTGGCTGTGACAGAGAGCACCGGAGCTGTGGTCTAAGGCAGTGCCTGGACAAGCCATCCCCGTGGGGCCTGGCCAGATGTCCGGCTGGACCCGCTTGGAATCTCGGGGGTTTGGGATAAATGTCTTTGAAGAGCCAGGCCCGTTTTCTGGAACTGTTGGAGTTCCATTGCCCCATCTCCAATGCCTGGATGACTACTGGTGAGCCCTGCCACCCCAGGAGCTGGCGTTATGGGGCGCGTTGGAATGGCAGGACGTAGTCAAGAGCAAGGCCATGCACGAAGGCAGGGCTAGGAAGGAGTTAGGGTGCGGGGTCCTGTGCACCCTTCACGGATGCGTGAACTTGTGTTTCTGCCTTGAAACAACTTCCTGCAGTAGGTGACGTGCTCTTTAACAGAGCATACAAATTACAAAGTGGTGTTTTTATTGAAAATATTCATGCACCCACTTTTAAATAGTAAGAAGCCTTGAGCAATAGAGACCAAAATGGTTGTGGCTTCATCTCTTCTTGTATCTTTATGTCCTGGTGGAAACGTACGCTAGTTACGTTAAGCAATTTTAAGCTTAAAATGCTGACTTTTAAAACGTGAGAGGTCCCGCACCTGTGAGTGTCTTTGGAACACAGAGAAAGGCTTGTAGAAAACTCACTCAGTATCTCCCAAAATCCAAGTGCTCACAAGAAGCCTACTCCTCTGGAGGCACAGACAGCCTCCCCACCGACCTTTCATCTTCCTGTGCCAAACACCAGCGAGGTGGCCATGGTCAGGAGATAGGGAGCCTTTGGTGTGTCCCGTGGACTGGGAAGTGCCACCTCGGCGCACACCCTGCTACGCTGAGCACAGGCAAAGCCCCACCCCTGCTCCTAACAAGTGTCTTGTGTGTCCCCCTGCAGAACATGTGGATCGAGAGGACCATCTACACCACGGCCTATAAATTGCCTGGAATTTTACGGTGGTTTGAGGTCAAATCCGTGTTCATGGTAAGGATGTCCCCTTCCCTGAGGTAGCCCCACCCCTGCGACCAGGCACACCCTGGGGTTCCTGTGGCCAGCCTGCACCCCGCGGGCCCTACAGGTCACACGATCGCCCTGCCCCCAACGTGGAGCACAAATGCCACGTATCCCAACGGGCACAGCTTAGGAGAAAGCCGAACTCAGACTTCCTTCCCTCAAACGTGGAAACGCAGCCGTCGCTGTGCTGTTTTGCCAGTTCTCTCCAACAGCTAAGTGAGGAGTTTAAGACAAGTCCTGATTTACGTAAACCCTCCTAAAGATCTTCCTGTGGTTTTGTTGCCTTTTACATGACGGCGCTTGCTCACTTCCTGTGGAAAGGGCCCGAGAACACCCCCCCACCCCGGCCTTTCTGAAAGTAACTGCGATTCCTGCCGCGTCCCCGTGGCCGGATTCCGCAGATAGCGGCCCCCGGCAGCTGTGTCTCCCGAGCGCGCGGCAGACGGCACGGGGATGCCAGGGCTGTGGCACTTTCTGCTCTCGAAAGATCCGGTTGCAATATGTGCGTCCCTGTGTGTGGGGCCCAGCGCCTTTCCCTCCCACCCGGTGGGACCCATCCCAAGAGGGGTGCACTTGCCTCTCAGTCTACACCAAATGCCCGAGCCTCGCAAGGACTCGGCGCTAGGACTGGGCTGGTCCCACCCCTCTTGTTCCTTGCCCATGGGGACGAGCTCTGGGCTGCTCCATGAGCCTTTCCCTAGCTCTGCCAGACCCCTACCCACAAAGCCTCCTCAGAGTCCGAAGGGCTCTCTCTGCCCCTTCCTGGGGCCACTTCCGCTCTGTCCCCCGGGGGTGCAGTGTCTGTGCCCACAGAGGCCCCTGCAGCACCTGGCAGGTGGGAGGCTTCGGAGGTCATGTGTCCAGTGCTGGGGCAGTTGGGAGGGCCAGGAGCAGGCTGTTCCCATGGACACACCAGTCCACCTAAGGAGCCTCAGCTGTGGACTCACTCCCATGAGCCTCTGGGCCTGGGATGGGGCAGCCCTGACCCAGTTCTTCCCCAGCTGCCTTGGCCTTTTGGAACTGGACGCCTGGCCATCCCAGAGCGGCATGGCTGGCATCCTGCCGCGTCTGCTGGGACCAGTGCCCTCGGGATATCTTTGGGGGCAGCAGCAAGCCCTGTTTGATTAGAAATAAGAAACAGTTCTTTCCTGAAGCCAGAGAGTTCAGCCACTGGGAGTCCATGCTTGGGGGGCGTGAGCTGGGGACGCTCCATTCCAGAGGCTGTCGGAGCCGGGCACAGGGTAAGGGTGGCGTTCCTGGAACACGTGCTATTCGGGGCACAACCAAGGGACAGCTCAGCCGTGTGCACCTGGTTGGCCACATTTGTACATCAGGACCATCCACACCGTCCCTCCATCAGCCCCATGGCCTGCAAAAGCCTCTGGTCAGTGCCCCTCCCAGCCACCAAGGACGTCACTCCTGGGGCTCTGCTCAGAGCAAGAAGCAAGCAGGAGGCCCGGGGTTCCTGGGCAGGGGTGGGGCCCATCTCGCCTCTGTGGGAGGGTCAGAGCACTGTTGAGGTCACCCCCGACGTGATCCCTGGTGGCCCAGCCTCAGGGGAGGCAGTGGGTCGGCTCCCACGAGCCCAGCGGGAGGTGTGGTCCCTGCTGCAGACATGGCCATGTTCTCGAGACACCGTAACGCTGAGCTAGCAGGGCCCCGGAGGCTGGGGGCGAGTGGCTGCTCCTCCTGCCTCCTGCCCCGAGGGGCTCCCTGGCAGCCTGGGAGATTGTGTCGGGAGTGAGGAGGCGCCTCCGTGGCCATGTCCCTGATCAGACCGCACGCGGGCTGCTGCAGCGTTCCTGGGCTCCCTGTGGTCTTCGCTCTGTCAGACGAGCAGGGACCAAGAGCGTGGCTGAGGTCCTCTGTGAAGCAGACACCACCCCGAGCTGCGTGTTCTGGGATGACCTCACACACGCATGTGCACACATGTGCATGAGCACACACACACACCCCCAGAGCTGAGCGGCTTGGCTTCTCTCGTCCTTTTGAGATTTTCACGTGAGAGCTCCGTCTAGGGAAACAAGCAGTGACACAAGGTGCCACTGCCCTTGGCTGGGGCCGAAGTGGTCAGACCCAAAGTATCTGTGGGGGAGAAAGGTGCACGGGGACGTGAGGAGCAGGCCCCATCCTGGCACACTGCCCTCTGGCAAGGACCCGGGAGCTGCCCCAGCTGAGGACCCCGGCTGTGGGCGCAGCAGCTGGGCTGACCTGGGGCCGACTTCTCTCCTTTGCAGGTGGAAATCAGCCCCCTGGAGAATGCCATCGAAACCATGCAGCTGACCAACGACAAGATCAACAGCATGGTGCAGCAGCACCTGGACGACCCCAGCCTGCCCATCAACCCCCTCTCCATGCTCCTGAACGGCATTGTGGACCCCGCCGTCATGGGGGGCTTTGCAAACTACGAGAAGGCATGTGACGTGGCCGTTTGCTCCTTCGGCCCCACCCAGGACAGGCCGGAAGCTCCAGACACTGTCTCCAAGTGCAGCACGGATCCTGGTCTCTGAGCAGTCCCAGCAGTGACAGGGCCAAGGCCAGGCAGCGGCAGCCGCTGCAGGAACAGCAGAGCCTGACCCAGGCTCAGCTCCCTGGGCATCCTCAGATGGCCAGAGGCCTCTGGAGAGTACACCCCAGGAGGCTTTCAGGGGGCCTGGGATCGTTACGTGCCAAGAGATAACAGTTGGAGAGAAACAGGGAAGAATCCAAATGTTAGGTAGAAAGGGGGCGCCGGTACCAGGGAGGGATCATTCACCTTGGGCAGAGCAGGCTGCTGCCTTCAGGTGTGGGTTGGGCCCGGGGCAGGTGCAGGCTGGGAGTCCTGGGCGTATGAGCAGCTGGGAGGGCTGTGTCCCCATGCTGGCTCTGCTGGGCTCCAAGGACTCGGGGTGCAGACCTGAGCAGCCCCGCTGGCTGCCGCTTTGCTCCATTGTGTGGTGTTTGACGTCACTGCACTTTTTGACCTGGGCCTGGGGTGAGCTCTGCACAGGCGAGGGTAAGGGTCTGTTTTACACAGGGCTGGTGCATCCCTCTTGGATGAGCAGGGGTACTGAGATGCTCCGTCTCCCGCAGGCTTTCTTCACCGAGCGGTACCTGCAGGAGCATGCCGAGGCCCATGAACAGATCGAGAAGCTCAAAGACCTGATTGCCTGGCAGGTAGGGGGTCCCGTGGTACCCTTGCATGGTTAGAGGGGGACGTTGGGCCCCTTGCCGCAGGCCCAGCCAGCAGGGAGGCTTCTGCAGGGTGGACAGAGTGCACCTGACCGCGTGTGCCCTGCAGAAGCCCACCGCCACCACTGCCATAATGAACTCAACACCTGGGCTGCACTCATTAGTTTGAATCCCCCCCAGTTTTTTTTTTTCTTGCCTATGAGCAAGGTCTCCTTTATTGCTTTGCTCAGTGAATCGGCTGCTGGAGGATCTTCCTCTCTCTGGGATTGCCAGATCAGAACATGAGGGCAAGTTCAAAGCCACAAAGCCCTTGGCTCTGGCGTGTGCCAGGAAAGGCGCCGGCGCTGGCAGTCCTTGTGGAGTGTGGCCTCGGCAGCTGCAGCGCCCTCCCCACACGCCCTGGCCAGCGCTGGGGGCCGTGTGAGTCCTCCTCTCTGTGTTCCAAGCCGTGAGTCCACATATTCTGTGGCTTTTCTGCTCGTGCTCCCCAGGCTCCCCGAGCCTTTGTGAGAGAGCCACGCCTTCCCCAGGGGGTGGGTCACTCTGGGCGCAGGCTCGTGTCTGTTTGCTGGTGTAGGTGCTCCTTGGGGCCTTCCTCAGCTGCGTGAGGTGGGGGACGTGCCGGCCCCATTCTCACGAGAGCTTGGCCTGCACCTGCTCTGCTGCTTTGGGTGACTGTTTTCTCCTGTGGGCAGCTAGGAGGCGCTGTCCCCACCATCCTCTCCTGCTGCCCCACACGGCAGGCTGGGCAGTGGGGGAGGTGGACATGAGGGTCTGCCTGCTCCACTTGGCTTACCCAGGAGCCCCAGGCTCCCAGTCAGGGGCTGGAGATCCTGTGTCACTTACCTCTGCCCAGCGGGCACAGGGCAGAGCCGCTGCAACAAGGAGACATCCCTGTGGGCATCTTACTCTGGCTGGCCCCGTGGAACCTCATTCTAGCGGCTTCTCTGTCGTCAGCACACTGACCAATGAGATCTTTGGGGATAGTGAGGCTGAACTTTGTTTCTGAGCTCAGTTACCCATCCTCCTAATTTGCGTTCAGATTCACAAGATATCCTGGATTTTCATAACTCGAAGGACTTACAACACCTTCCCTATATGTACACAAAGATGTTTATGTATGACCATAATCCAATGTACATGACATAAAGTGTACTGATTTAAAGTGTGTGGTTCAGGGGCCGGCGCTGTGGCTCACTTGGTTAATCCTCTGCCTGTGGCACAGGCATCCCATATGGGCATCAGGTTCTAGTCCTGGTTGCTCCTCTTCCAGTCCAGCTCTCTGCTGTGGCCCGGGAGGGCAGTGGAGGATGGCCCAAGTCCTTGGGCCCTGCACCCGCATGGGAGACCAGGAGGAAGCATGTGGCTTCAGATCGGCGCAGTGTGCCGGCCATAGCAGCCATTTGGGGAGTGAGCCATTGGAAGGAAGACCTTTCTCTCTGTCTCTCTCTCTCTCTGTCTGTAACTCTACCTGTCAAGTAAATAAATCAAGTGTGTGGTTCAGTGGCTTTAGTGCATCCACACTGCCATACAGCCATCACCACCGTCCATCCCCAGAGCTCTTTCCTCTTGCCAGACTGCGACTGCGTTCATCAAGCAAGCCCTCTCCCCACCCACACTGCCACTCTACTTCCTGTCCCCATGACGGGGCTGCACAGGATGGGTCCTTTCGTGTCTGACTTATTTCCTGTAACGTAGCAGCTCCGGGGTCACCCGCAGTGGCGGGCGTCAGAACATCGCTCCTTTTGAGGGCTGAGTAACGCTCCATGGCATGAGCCCACCCACTCGGCGTTCTGTAAAGCCGGTCCTGGGACCTGGGTTGTTTCTACCCTGTGGCCATTGCGAATCCTGCTGCGAGGCCAGGGCACACAAGGGCGCGTCCACGCACTTGTTTGGCTGTGCTTCCTGGGGTATCCCCCCCACCCCGGCCCTGGAATTCCAGCGGTTAGTGTTCCACCTTTTGTTATTTGAAGAATCTCCAAACTTGCATAGGGTACTGCACCAGTTTTACATTCCCAGTTTCTCTGCCTCCTGGCCACGTTTGTTGCCTTGTTCTGTTTGGTTCCGGTAACAGCCATTCTAAAGCCTATGAGGTTGTATGTGGGTGGGTGGTGTACATGTACACACACATAAAAATACACGCAGCTCATGGAAAATCACATGAGAAACTCGGCGTGGACTTAGGTTTTTGCAGCAGAGTGAACCCTACCTCTGACTCCATTCTTTCCACAGACTTCTAGAAGTGCCCTCGTATACATAGCTACTTTTTTTTTTAACACAGAGTACCTTAAAAGGGGTAAAAAATCCAGCTTTCTCATAAATCTGCATGCATTTGAGATCTGTTTGCCTTGGAACGGTTTTGTCATCAACCCTTGGAGCCGGTTGGCAGTGGCCGTAGTGGCCCGTGGTCGGTGGTTCCTCTGCGTGAAATTTCAGCCTCTTGTGGCAGCCTCCGTTACTGAAAAGACAGGAGGGAGTTTAAAAATTGGAGTGATTCTGTTTAGACGTTGTAGAAGCGAAGGAGGACAAAATTCAAAACTCTTCTGACGGCTGTAACACAAAAACTAGTTTGGTCTGCAAAAGTTCTATTGATTTCTTTTTTCCTGTAAGCTCTTACAGCAAATTGGATTTTAAGAGTTTCCAGTCCTACAGAGGAAAATAATTTGTTCCCCAGAGAGCAACTGTGTGTCAGCACTGTGTCATCACCTGTAATAGCTATATTAAAGGGAGAATTTTAAAGCAGCTCTTGGGAAAGTTGAAAGAAAGAATCTGTTTTATAGCAACTTCATTAAATCAAAGAGTGAGGAGAAATACATATTCAAAACATTACCTGGGACTTCGCTTTCATTTGCAAATGTTTTGAAAACCCGTGTCTTAGTAATGGAGCCAGAGAGTCATTAAAAACAGGCAGTTTGGGGTTTCGGGGGTTTTTTTGCTCCCATCAGTACAGGGCGAGGGTTTCTTCCTGGGACTCGGGGGTTCCGGTCACAGGTGTGTGTACGTACGAATGGGCAGCAGCTCTGTGCCCAGAGTCCTTTGTGAAGTCTGGCTCGTGAGTCCCAGGCAGCTCGCCGCCTCTGCTGGCTGTCTCTGAAGCAGAGTGCGAGGCTGGGGTCAGGTGCAGGCTGCCTGGTGTCTCCTCTGTGTTCGCCAATGACACCAGGTCCTGCCGCGTGTCCAGACACATGTCCACGTGTGCTTTCAGCTGCCTCCGTGTGTATGTGTTTCTCTCCCCACGTGTGCCAAGATGAAAGACCAAAGTCCTCATCCCCAGCCCATGACAGGCACGGCTGCTGTGGCCGGGCTGGAGCCTTGGGAGCACTGAGGGGGCTCCAGGTGTCCTGGGCAGCTGGCAGTGTGTGGATCAGCAGGGGACAGGCAGGAGGAGACGTCGAAGCCAGCACTGCCCGTTGGGATGGGGCGTGTGACAGTGGCCCTCAGCTTGGAGGGATTAGAGGGACGGCTTTGGGAAAGCCTTCCTCCGCTCCGGGCTCTGGGAAACTCTTCAGGGGTGAGGGTTCCTGGGGCCCCCCTATAGCAAATAGAGGCTCTGGGGACGGAGTTCTCATATCTACCCAGGAGGCTTTGATGCACGGCTGAGTTGGAGCCCCTGAACCAAAGGGCCTCAGGATTCCGTTTCGAACCCGGCAGCTCTGACTTGTGTATCATGTACTCACGCGTGGGTGTGTGTTTGCACAGAATGTCTTGCTATTCTCTTGTAGGATCACAGCTGTAGCTCAGCCCCTAGTAGACAAACAGGGGCCCAGATCCCACCCCCAAAGAAGTTCCTATGTGATCAGCGTCAGGGACTGTTGAGAGTGACCGGTTCTTACACCTTCTAAGTTCCGCTGGCCAAATTGCAGTTAGAGTCTTAGCAGTGACCCAAACCAGGTGGTCTGAACTCATCTCCTCCAAGAAGACACACCCCAGATGTGAAGAATCTAATGTAGAGGTTTTTTTTTTTTAAGATTTATTTATTTATTTGAAAGTCAGAGTTAAACAGAGAGAGGAGAGGCAGAAAGAGGTCTTCCATCTGCTGGTTCACTTTCCAATTAGCTGTGACGGCCAGAGCTGCACCAATCCAAAGCCAGGAGCCAGCAGCTTCTTCCAGGTCTTCCACGTGGGTGCAGGAGCCCAAGGACTTGGGCCATCTTCTGCTTTCCCAGACCATAGGCAGTGAGCTGGATTGGAAGTGGAGCAGCTGGGACTTGAACCAGCGCCCATATGGGATGCCGGCACTGCAGGAGGCGGCTTTACCCACTATGCCACAGTACTGGCCCCCTAATGTAGAGTTTTTATCTCACCTGCCAAACAATGAGAGGGTTAGGTTGAAATCTGCATGTTTGGGAGACAGCTGTGCTACCAGAAGTGCTCCGAGGACCTGGGGGACCTTGGTTGCCCACGGGCAGCTCAGGAAGCAAACGTAGCACCGCGAGCGTGCTCTGTTCCTGGGCGCCCGGTCCAGCCCCGGGAAATCCACTCCACGTGAGTGACTGCTGTGGAGCATGAAAACCCCCCGTGGGTTCTGGAATCCCCCCTGCCTGCTGCTCTTTCGGGAGTAACCGGCCAGAAAGGCGTCATGGGCCCTCGTGTCGGCAAGACTGACGTCCGAGTCATTGCAGCCTGCAGGTGTCCGGGTGGGCGGCGAGCACCCGGAGCCCCTGCCCATGCCCTCCTTCCCTAAGAGGCAACGGCTGTGCGCTATAAATGGCAACTAAATACGTGTCGTGCGTGGATTCATCTTGATAAGATTTCTTGAATTTGTTCACATGAAATTCGATTGTGTACTTACTCTCCTTCTTACTAATAAACCTGCTCGTTAAGATCGCTGTTCTGCGCTAGCAGGAAAATCTGGTTTTAATCGGTATTCTGATTTAATTATAAATTATTAAGCGGAAACCTCTTAGCTTGATTCCCTTGAAGATCGTCTGAGCACCATGGGGGAAGCAGAGGCCAGAGGCGGGAGGGAGGCCGTTTCCTGCCTGGCCACCGACAGCAGTGAGTCTCAGGAGCTCTGTCAGCTGTGGGAAGGAAAAGGTCTCTCTGGTGACACTTGCAAAGGTCAGCTCCATGCCACTCTGGGGAGCGAAATGCTGGCATGGATATTCTATGGCAGCATTGTCAGCGGAGACGCGATTATTTTTAGTGTTAAGGAGACATAAACTTGGGTTTCCTTTCCAATAAGAATATCCTTCGGGACCACAGATCACGTAGCTTTCATTTTTTACATTTTGGCCTAGGGGTCTCCATCACCACTGAAGGCAGCACTTACTCTTAGCTAAAAGACATCGGCACTCTGACATGACCCTTTGCTAACAGAACAAGCTACACCTAAACATATCAAAGCCTCCCTTCCCCAGTTCCAGAGGGGAGACACAGAGAAATCTGTTCTGAGACTGGACACCTGCACATCCGGCCAAGCAGGTGATTGGCCATCGTATGGGAGATGCCGTACTGGCTGTTCCAGCTCAAGACACAAATGATTTTTATTTAAACGCTTTGGTCTCTGGGGATCAGCTCCTGCTGATGTGAGTAACCAGCCAGTTTGATCTGGAAACAAAGGCGGGTGCGTTTGGCACAGTGCCACTTTCCCTTGGTGTGGGTGGTTCTTCCTAAGTCATTAACCAAGAAATACGGAGTGTCAACCTCTGTGTTTTTCAGATTCCATTTTTGGCCGAAGGGATCAGGATCCATGGAGACAAAGTCACAGAAGCACTGAGGCCATTCCATGAGCGAATGGAAGCCTGTTTCAAACAGCTGAAGGAAAAAGTGGAAAAGCAATATGGCGTTCGAACCCTGGTATGTGGGTTTCGCCACGGAGGGTAGGGGATTGGGGTTGTGCATCCCAAGGTCCGGCTGTGACTGGCTCACTGCCCAGAGGGGCTCATGTGTGCCCAGGATGCCTGCAGAGGTGGGTTTGAGGAAACTCAGACCCCCCCTCCGCCGTTCTGCCACTTCCTCTCAGTAACTGGAAATGTCGGATCACCTGCTGGAACACTGTGGACCCTTTGTGTCTGGGGTGGTGGCCCATGGCCCTTGGATGGTTCACAGATCCCACTCCTGTGTTCCCACAACACACGCACACACACGCACACACCTGCTTACGTAACCCAAGAGCAGGAGCACTCGCGATTCCCTAAAGCAGAGGTGTTGCCTGCATGCAGTCCAAAGCCCATGTCTAAGAACTGTAGCCATGAGGGAGAAGGGATGCATACTGAGGTTTGCAACTATCGGCCCAGACCGACCTTCTCAAGGAAGAGGTGGGTGATCCGGGCAAAGGAAGCCAAGTATGAGGAGAGAAGACACCGCGCTGGGAAGCGAGGCCCTCAGCAAAGCTGGGAGGCAGGCGTTTGGATGGTGAGCCAGAGGCCAGTGCAGACACAGGCATGCCTGGGGCGGAAGACTAATCTCAGGGCGGCAGTGGGAAAGGCACCCAACCTCCGAGGGCCTGGAACACCAGGCAGGGGCTGGGAGGCTGAGGCGGAACCAGACTCTTGCTGTGAGTCCAAGAAAGGTTTCTGAGAGCTGGGGCCGGATCAGGAGTGGGAGGGAAAGAGCAGTTTGTGATTTTCAGTGACGCGAAGAGCAAGCCCTGTGCTGGAGGTCTTGCAGCAGGCTTGAGACAGTCCTGCTGGGCGTGGCCGAGCCCCCAGGTCTCCCAGCCCAGGCCAGACGGGGGTTGGGCCTGACCATGGGCCCTGGTCTGCAAGCCCATGGCCGAGCCCCCAGGTCTCCAGCCCAGGCCAGGCCAGGGATGGGCCTGACCATGGGCCCTGGTCTGCAAGCCCAGCAGGTGGGAATCTGACTGCCAGCCCAGCGGGAGCCACTGCCGACAAGCAGCCTCGGACTCAGGGTGCTGTCCCGGGAGCCCCTCACGAGGCCCAGTCTCAGAGGCCAGAGTCCTGCGTCGTGCCTGGTGCTGCACAGCTCCCAGCTCACTGCAGTCGGAGTTGTGCAGCAAGAAGCGCTTGGCGCAGGTGTCCTGAGCGTCTCGGTCAGAGCTCCAGGCTGCTCCTGATTCTAAGAGAGAAATGCTTGGGGCATCGTGAGGTTTCCTTACTGAGTGAGAAGCTTCCACATTTAGCAATCACGTAATAAATACCCCCCCAGGCTTCCCGCTTCTCTGCAGTGGTGCTCGCTGCCCGGCACAGGTGGAGGGAAAGGCCAGGGCCAGAGGTGGGAGGGGGTGGGTGGTGGCAGTGTCTCCCAGCCGAGAACAGGTTCCCCCTGTTGCACCCACCGTGCCATCCTTGGCTGAACCAGCGGTGCCCACCACCCCTTGAGACCGTGCTGTTCCCTCCAGCTTCCCAACATCCCCTGCCAGGGCAGCCAGGACCGGAAGTGAGGAGGGCATCTCCCCCCACCCCCCGGAGCTGCCTTCCCTCTGCCTCCCCCTCCATCCTGGGACTGCAAAGGCAGACAGTGCCGCCAGGCTTCTTGGAGCCAGCCAAGAGGCAGGGCAGACACCCTTGTCATTCCCTGAGAAATGTGGCCAGAAAGAGCAGGCAGTCTGGGGAGAGCCTTTCCTGTCTTATCTGCATCTGCGAGTACCTTGAAAAGCAATATAGCATCATACTGTTTCCAAAGAGATGGATTTACAAATAAAAAGCCTATGGAAAGGACATAAACCATTTTGTCAATTTTCCTGAGCCAGCCTAAGCCCTAAAAAGAGAGGATTTGAACACCGTCTGACTTCATAATACACAGGCCCCCCACACGCTCCGTGTCAGCCTCCATCCGGCCAGTCCTGGGCTCTGAGGCGCCACCGGCCCCTGGATGGGAGCCCAGCAGCCTGGCCTCCCCGGCCCCGAGAGAGTAAGGCTTGCAGATCCCAGGCCCGAGGGAAGAGAGACCGTGACTGCCAGCTACACCCAGCTCAGCCCCTGCCTTTAAACTCAGCAAAAAGCCGTGTTTCTCATCCCACCTTCATCTTCCTCCCCTTCCTCCTCCGAGTCAGGTGAGGGACAGGAGGGAACCTGCTCTGTCCACTTGTGTGCCCATCATCCCCAAGGCCGGGTGCTCCTCCCCCTGCACCCTGGACCACCTCTTTAGCTGCTCTGAAACTGCAGGTTACCTCCCACCCTTGGCCCCCTGTGCCCAGTCGCCCTTCGACCCCTGCCCTGGCCACAGCCACACCACCCCCCAGTCAGGCTGAAGACAGGCCCGGGGTCATCCTTCATGGCTGCCCCATGTGGGGGCTCGCCAGGGTCTTCTGGTCCCATGGAGGGGCCCCTGACCTGGCCTCTGTCTCCAGGGCTTCTCACCCTCCACACCTTGCACAGATAGCTGGGCCGGTTCCTGGGTTTTCTCCCTGGAATCCACAGGACCCAGGGCCCCTCCTCGGCTGCTGACAGAGCTGTTGGTTGGGAGGCTGAGCTGAGGGCGCCCTCCTTGTGAGCCAGTTCCAGCCTCACCCACTCCCGGGGATTATTTCACAGGTGGGGAGAAGGGTGTGACGTGACAGCATCAGCCAGGTGACACGTGCAGACGGGGGGGGGGGGGGGCTGTAAGTGCTGCTGTCTCTGCCCTGGGGGAGGGGCATCAGGTCAGTGCTCCACACTGCACACAGGCTGTCCCCGACCTGCCCAGACCCTCTCGCCACCTACCCCTCTGAAGGACAGTGTCACCCTCTGTGGGTCTTCTGCCCATGGCTGCTATCTGTGTGGCATCTGCCAAGCACGTTTCCAGGGACCTGCGACATGCGCCTGCTTCTCACCTTCCTGGTAAAGCCCCGGTCGTCGTCATTAAATTCAGTTAATCCAGGAAGTGGGCGTTGGCACTGGGCCTCCCAGTTAAGACACCCACGTCCACGTCCCACGTCGGAGTTCCTGGGTTCAGTTCCCACCTCCAGTTCCTGACAGCAGCTTCCTGCTGGTGCGAACCTGGGAGGCAGCAGGTGACGGCCCGAGGAGCTGAGTTCCTGCCATGAACGTGGACGATCTGGATTGAGGTCCTGCTCCTGGCTTCAGTCTGACCAAGCCTTGGCCATTGTGGGCCTTTGGGGAGAGACGCAGGGCATGGGAACATCTCTCCCTCTCTCTCTCTCTCCCCCTCAAAAAAAAAAAAAAAAAAAAGCCCACCTCCCTCCCTCCCACCCCTACCTGTGTCTTAGGGGACAGTAAACACCATGGCTAGTGCAGGTGGGACCTCACAGCCTCTTTGGCTGGGAGACAAAGACACAAAACCTAGAGGCACTGGGCAGGACTGAGATGTGCCTGTAAGAGCAGAAATGGGTTTTTGCTCTGGGCCATCCACAGTCCCACGCTCTGGGGCTTCACCTCTGTTGTCCTCACGCCAGGCCCCTGTGTCTGGGGACAGCTGAAGCTCAGAGCCCACATTCTAGCGTCTCACGCCTGCACTCCTGACCGGCCCTGCGCTTCCAGTAGCTAACACTGTGCTGCTGTACCACAGAGACACGAAGACCAATGTGCCGGACACATGATGGGGTTCACAGCGCCAGGGCCCCAGCCGGCTGCTGGGTGGTCGAGTTCCTTCTCACCACACGCTCAGCTTCATTCCCTTGGGGGCTGCTGGCCATGTCCTCCGAGCCACAGAAATCCCGTAGGCGTGAGATTGCTGGCTCTCTTCCCTTCTTGCCCCCACTTGTATCTGAAGAGGATCCGGTTAGATTCCAGCCACACGTGGTTCCGGGGGAGAGGCAGGGAGGCAGCTCTCCCCGCCCAGGTAGGTGCGATGGTCTACAGAAAGACCGGCACTGTCTCCGGTTCCACCCAGCCAGTTCCCCGCCTCTGTGCCCATCTTCAAAAGCTGCTGTGGAGGAGGAGGTGGGAGAGAGCAAACGGCCAGGGTAGCAGGTCCGGATCAGACAGTGAAGGGGCATGGAGTCCTGCAGAGCTGCCCCGAGAAGAGGCAGTGGCCGAGGTGGGGCGGCTGGTGCCAGAGGTGGCAGACTGGAGAGCCTAACGGGCCCTTCTGTGGGATGGCCAGGAACAGCCAGGACCCAAAACAAGGCCCTCGGGGCTGGATGGGAGACAGGCTGCCGCGTGCTGCCCAGAGGCTGAGGGATGGCCATGGTGAAAACTCGTGGCCACCGGATATTGTGTAGGAAACGTCTTCACAGACAGGGACCATCTGCAGGTGACTGTTCCCCTCTGAGTTTCTGCTGGTTAATGTCAAGGACATCGCCATGGAGATAGCCACTGGTGCCATCACTGGGGCTAAGTCCAAGGCTGACCAGCAAGCTCCAGCTGCACATTGCTGTGAGCCAAGGTCAGCAAACCATGGCCCACTCACTGCACATCTTGTAAATAGAGCTCAACTGGGGCGCAGCCCCTCTCACCTGTGTCTGTATCGTCTGTGGCAGGGCTGCAAGTCTGAAATACTTTTGTCTTTTAGAGAAGAGTTTAGCAACTCCTGTGTGCTTTTGGTAGAGTCTTTACTTTGAAATAAATAGTTTACAAATCAAGTAGTAGGATTTTACTTGGAGTTTAAGACACAGGCTCACTTTTTGGGTGTGGAAGTGGAGTTGTGGAATCCATAACCAACCGTGTCTTACCTCTGAGGGCTGGAACCCTTGGGTCCACAGCAGGGTTTTGCAGGTGACTGGTGGGATGAGGATAGCTCAGGTTGGGTGGGACGCCATGCAGACAGGAAGTGACCTTCAGAGAGGCAGGTTCTGTGTCCTCCGGTAGAGCAGAACATTTGTGCACCTGCTGCATCCCAGGTTTTGCACATCTGGCTCTGGGCGCAGGAGCAATAGCATGTCCTGGCTGAGTATACATTGACACCATCCATGTTTCAGTGACACTTGCTGGGGTACCACATGAAGAAGAGAGAATGGAAAATTCCACCCAGAGACCAGTTTTCTCCCGAATGTATTTCCAGCAGTGAGCAGCTCTGGCTGTGTCTGTATTTGGTCTGTTGTGCCAGTTCCTTGTGAAGGAGGAAACCCACCTTTAACAAAGCCACAGGAGCACCTTGGTTTAGTGCAGAGAAGTTGTCGTGTATTTTGGTGATCTGCACAGTTTGCCAACATTCACAGGTGTACAGGGCTCATCTGCAGATCTTGTGAATCCTGTAAGCACGTTCTAGAGATCATTCAACACATTGCATCTTCGTTGTAACTTTGAAACAGGCTGGTGCAGTATGGTCTTGGAGAGGAAAGCTGCGTTGAAAAATACAAAGACGAAGAAGGTGCTTCCTGGTTGTTTTTTTTATAACATCCATCCAAGTTTCAAAAGACTCTAAAATAATCGTCACTTTTGTCCTCAGCTCAGAGCAAGAACAAGAAGTGTTTCTAAACAGGTGCACAGTTGTGGTCCAGAGTCCTCCTTGTGAGATGGCTGAGCTGTGGGACTCTGGCCACAGCAGGTACAGCCTCAGACAAGTCTCTCTCCCTCTCTCAGCCCTCAAGTCTGGACGAGAGAAGAGGCAGCCGCCCCCGGTCCATGGTGCGGTCCTTCACCATGCCTTCGACGTCCCGGCCTCTGTCCGTGGCATCCGTCTCCTCCCTCTCGTCAGACAGCACCCCGTCCAGGCCGGGCTCCGATGGGTGAGTCGGGCCCAGGGCCCTGTGTTTCATCACAACGGGGGGTTGTTTTTAAGTCAGTGTTGCCTTTGAAACTGAGACCCTCCGAAACATCGCAGCCTGCGGGGTCTGCCGAGTTAAGAGTCCCATCACGTGCAGAGCCGCCCTGAGCACTCACCCCTTCCTATGGCTCCTGAGCTCTGGGCCCAGGGCTCTGTGCTGCCTCCGGGCTGGCATGCCAGGGTGGGGCTGGCATGGGACGTCCCCGGTGCCCAACTGCACCAGGCTGATAGGACGCTGCCAGGCAACCTCCATTTCTGTTTCTTCCTATTTTGTTTTTTCTTTGCGAGCGAAACGTTTAAGGTTTGTTGCTTTTTAAAGGGAAATGCTGAGGGTGTGATCGCTTTTTCCCGCTTGCTTTTATTGTGGAAAATTACACAGAACAGAACATCACGTCTTCACCATCAAGTGCGCAGCTCCATGGTCTTAGGGACGCCCTCGTGGCTTTGCAGCCATCACCACCATCCCTCCATGGCGCTCTCTTCACCTTGGAACACTGAAGCTCTGTATCCATTAAACAGTAACTCCCCAGCCTGCGGCTCCCCCAGCCCTGGCACCCCTGCTCTCCTCGCCATCTGTAATTTTGGCTCCTCCGGGCTCCTCCTGTAAACCACATTGTGGGCCACTTTGTTTCTCAAACCTCTTTGTAGGCCCATGTTTGATCCTGAGCACCATGCAGGCAAGAATCGAGTAGTAAAACAAAATAGCTAACCTTCATGAGCACTCCCTGTGACTCTTGCGTGAGCTCTGATTATTGCAACCTCCATGTTGATATTCTTCGTGGTTTTCAACAGCCAGATGTGAAGCTTGTTCTTATTATATGAAAAGAAACACTGTTGCTTGCACTTTGAACCTCAGAGGGGAGTCACTAATTGTTCTGTGTTGAGTTTGCACAACTGTGTCCAATCCCATTTGGTTTACAATCCATCACCCTTCACCCGCAGGCTCCTGGCCGCATCCAAGGGGACACACAGATTGCAAGCATAGCCCCAGGGACACTCAGCTCAAAGTGCCCTTTGTTGCCAAAAACTGACATACCCAATGCAGAGTTGCAGCTCCACCCACGCTTTTCTTCTTGCCATTAATTGTTAGCAGCATCTGATATTTATAAGGCCAAGTCCATATGGAAATTCTCAATTTAGAGGTATTTACATCATGTGTGCTTGTCAGGGAGAACAAAGATCGCTAAGGAAATCTAATTCAGCTTATCCCCAAGAGCAGTCCCCAGGCTACTTGTGAAAAGGCTTTTGTATCAGGAATGCAGGGGTTGGGCTGGAGGTGGACCCCCAGCTCTAGGAGAGAAGAGTGGTAAATGCCACCTGTGAGGACACGGGCCCCTCAGCCAGCCCCTCCCCGGGCGGCGTTGGTGTAACCTTTAACTAGAACCATCTTTATTAGAGTCCAGATTCGCCTTTATTCTCTGGGTTACCACGCTCGCTATCCAACTAATGTGGAAAAATGAGGTTTCCGTCTCAAATGGCATGGGTTATGTGCAGAATAAAGTTCATCCTGATGGCGGCTGCTCTCATCAGGTGAAAATTTAAAGCTCAACCTGTCTCTCTGGCGTCTGTGCTCTCGGCAGGATCCCACATGGTCCTCCCCCGGGAGGAAAGCTGGCCACGGATTTTTTTTTTTTTTTTTTTTTTAGTATATGTTCATTTTCTCAAATTCTGAAAAACCTAGAACAAAACAAAAAAGCCTTTTGGTTGTCATTTATTATTATATATATATATATATATATAGAGAGAGAGAGAGAGAGAGAGAGACAGGTAGAGTTAGACAGTGAGACAGAGAGAGAGAGAGAAAGGTCTTACTTTTCCGTTGGTTCACCCCCCAAATGGCCACCACGGCCAGCATGCTGCACCGATCCAAAGCCAGGAGCCAGGTGCTTCCTCCTGGTCTCCCATGCGGGTGCAGGGCCCAGGCACTTGGGCCATCCCCCACTGCCCTCCCGGGCTACAGCAGAGAGCTGGACTGGAAGAGGAGCAACTAGGACAGAATCCAGCGCCCAAGCCGGGACTAGAACCCAGGGTGCCGGCGCCACAGGTGGAGGATTAGCCAAGTGAGCCGTGGCACTGGCCTATAATAGATATATTAACATCTAATAGATGTTGATTTGTTGGCTAATATATATCCAGTTGGAAAAATCCAAGTGTCTCAAAATACCTTCAGGACCAAAGTTAGTGCTGGTATATTTTATCAATATTTTTAGATTTTTAAGCTCTATTATGGAAAAATTGCAGACAGACCCAGGGTAGACAAAACAGTATAATGAGACTCCAAGCCCTAGCAGCCAGCTTCAACAATGATCAGCTCTGAGACAATTTCATTTCAGTCTTTATCCCAAAAAAACCATGCACCCGATATTATTATTTTTAAGATTTATCTATTTATTAGAGAGGCAGAGGCAGAGAGAGAGGGAGAGAGAGAGGTCTTCTATCTGCTGGTTCACTCCCCAGATGGTCACAACAGCCAGAACTGTGCTGATCTGAAGCCAGGAGCCAGGAGCTTCTTCCTGGTCTCCCATGCAGGTGCAGGAGCCCAAGGACGTGGGCCATCTTCTACTGCTTTCCCAGGCCACAGCAGAGAGCTGGATCGGAAGTGGAGCAGCTGGGACTCAAACTGACACCCAGTGCCGGCTTTTACCCACTACACCACAGCGCTGGCCCCCCGCCCCATATTATATGAGGGAACTTCAAAATGTTCATGGAGTATGTGTATTATGAGAAATTATATATAGGTTTAAAATTTTTTTTGCACCAAAATAAATTTCTCGTTCTATTTTTCCATGAAATCCTGGAAGTGCCGTAGTATTTTGCAGCAGATCCCAGACATCAGATCATTTTATCCATAGCAACTTCAAAACATAACTATATTAGTTTATTGCACATAAAGTACTAATCAGAATTCCCTATTATTATGAAAAATCAGTGTTAATTTCCCATTATTGTAAGTTTCATGATTTTTCACAATGTATGTGAGACAGGGCCCAAATAAGATTCTCACCTTCCACTTGGTATTATCTCTTCAAGCTATTTTTAGTGCATTTTAAAAATTTCCTTTCCTTGCAATTTATTTATTGGAAAGTCCAGCTTGCCTATGTGGGTCCCAGAGTCTGGATCTTGCTGCCAGTGTGTCCTGCGGTGTGTGCCGCGTGTCTCTGCCCTCCACGTCTCCTGCATGTTGGTCGCTGAGTCTAGAACCTTGCTCAGATGTAGGTTTGATTTGGGGACCAGAGGGCTTCCTAGGTAGTTGCCGGTTCTTGTGTTCAGAGGTGGATCATCCTCAGCTCGTTCTCTCTCTCTCCCCCTCTCTCCCTCTCTCCCCTCTCCCCCTCTCCCCCTCTCTCCCCCTCTCCCCCTCTCTCCCTCTCTCCCCCTCTCCCTCTCTCCCTCTCTCCCCCTCCCCCCCATCCTCCCCCCCCCCCATGATGTGAAGAGCTATTGATAATCAATGCCTAGATTCAATGCTCTTGCTATTTAGGTGGTGTTTGTGCCATGACAACAGATCCCTGGGCACAGCACCTCAGCCTGGGTGAGCAGCAGCAGGAGCTGGGATTCCTGCTCCCAGCCACCTGGGTGGTCTGCGGCATGCATTGCAGCTCTGTGACCCAGTGCCCTCCCAGGCAGCTAAGTGTCACGGCCATGCTGCTCGTCCCACCCTGGGGAGCGAGGCTGCTGCTTAACTGGAGCGGAGGTTTCGTTCCGAATGCCCCATTCAGAGATGCGTTCAGGAGAAGCAGCTTCCTGTATTCGTTTCTCGTGGGAGCGCTTGAAGAGGCCAGCGACCCTGGAGGTCCAGGAAGTTGGGTCTGAGAGCTGCCGAAAGGAGCAGGAGCTCCCAAGGGTGGGCCCAGGGCCCAGCTCTGTCCACCGAGGTGGGGATTGTGTGGACGGTGGGCAGCCAGGGGGCAGGGAGCTTTGGCTCCTGGTGTCCTGGCCTTGAGTGTGGAACTGAAATGGAGACCACAGTTTAAATGGCATTTTCAGAAATCACAATGTAGACTCTTTCCCCTATATGACCAAGCGATTGTAACTTCTTTCAAGGGACTATATCTCTTTAAAGACATTTTCAGGCCGGTGCTGTGGCTTAACAGGCTAATCCTCCGCCTTGCAGCGCCGGCACACCGGGTTCTAGTCCCGGTTGGGGCGCCGGATTCTATCCCGGTTGCCCCTCTTCCAGGCCAGCTCTCTGCTGTGGCCCGGGAGTGCAGTGGAGGATGGCCCAAGTGCTTGGGCCCTGCACCCCATGGGAGACCAGGAGAAGCACCTGGCTCCTGGCTTCGGATCAGCGCGATGCGCCGGCCACAGCGGCCATTGGAGGGTGAACCAATGGCAAAAGGAAGACCTTTCTCTCTGTCTCTCTCTCACTATCCACTCTGCCTGTAAAAAAAAAAAAAAAAAAAAAAAAAAAAAGACCATTTTCATGTTGCTCTGTTTTGAAAATACAAGATCCTGATAACAGTAGCTTATTTCTGAGCACACTGAGGTTTTCCCATTTTCCATCTGGCCCTTTTCCCCTCTCGACAGCGAGGGCTGCAGGGACAGGTGAAAGTCCAGTCTCAGAACTGGATGCCTGTCTCTCCCCTCCCCGTATGGTGTTATCAGAGAAGAAACAGGGTGGACAAACCAGCCTTGTTTTAAGTTAGCAAACCATGGGGCCAAGCGCTGTGGTGTAGCAGGTTAAGCTACAGCCTGCAGTGCCAGCATCCCATGTGGGCACTGGTTCAAGTCCCAGCTGCTCCACTTCTGGTCCAATTTCTTTCTGATGTGCCTGGGAAAGCAATAGATGATGGCCCACGTCCTTGGGTCCCTGCACCCACATGGAACACCCAGAAGAAGCTCCTGGCTCCTCTCTTCAACCTGGTCCAGCCCTGGTCATTGTGGCCATTTGGGGAGTGAACCAGTGGATGGAAGATCTCCCTGTCTCTCCTCGCTCTGTCACTCTGCTTTCAGATACATAAATGCATGTGTGCACACACAGGTACTCACTAACCTTTTGACACATGCCTTAGACACTTGTCCAAGATCCATTTTCTCGGGAATGGGACCATTATCGTGTTTGCCCATCAGCTGTGCAGGGTCAGGAGGCAGAATCTGGTGGTCTCCTGGGTGCCTGTTATGACGCTCCCAGGGGATAGCAGAGTTCAGCATCCAGTGGCGGAGCTGGGACCCAGGTGCCCTGTCCCGCTCAGTTCAGGCTGAAACCCTGAGGGCGCCCCTGGGTACAGCAAGATGGAGCCACCTTGCTTCTGTCTGAGCCATCCATCGGCCTCTCCACGTGGAGCCAACCAGTATCTCCAAAATCCTAGAAACTTAGGTAGAAATCAACAGCAGAAGCCTCTGTGCATCTGCACCTGCCTATTTTTCCCTGTTGTGTTTGTGAATATTTCTGCAGATCCTTTCAATATCTTCTAAATGTCTCCACGCAACCCTGAAAGGCCAGGGCTCCCCTTTTGAAATATTCTTAAAATGCCATCCTACCACCGTAAAGGATAATCTCTCAATATCACCAGCCTGGCCAGGCTCACAGAGATTCTGTGGGGTTTTCGCTGCTGCTTTTTCTTGGGATCCAAATGCAGCACCTGCTTTTGGTTATGGTGTGTCTGAAGCTGCCCCCAGTGTCCTTTGTAAGCCATTCCCTTCCTCCTAAAGGGATGGGGACGCCGGCCAGCACCGGGTGACCTGGCCTAAGCCTGCAGGCTGGGGAGCAAGCACCCTTTCCGGAAGATGACACTGATTGAAGGACCCCTTCCCTTTAGGTTTGCTCTGGAGCCTCTCCTGCCGAAGAAGATGCATTCGCGCTCCCAGGACAAGCTGGACAAGGACGACGGGGACAAGGAGAGGAAGGACAAGAAGAAGGAAAAGAGGAACAGCAAGCACCAGGAGATCCTGGAGAAGGACTTCAAACCTGCCGACGCCTGCCCGCAGCAGTCCGAGGCCGTGATCCTCTCGGAAACGGTAACAGCCAGGGGTCCTCCCCCCTGGACCGTGGCTTCTGGATTGCACTTGCTGCAAAGTAGTAACTAGGAAACCTGGGGCCCCTCAGCCCCAGGCTGGAGTTGCCGGGGGCTGGGGGCAGTGGGAGACGCAGAGTCACAGCCCAGCTCCCCAGCAGAGCGCTGGTCTCCGCACCTGGGCATTCACCCTCCCCTCCCGGGGGCTCAGCTCCTCGCAGCTCTGCTGGGCATGGTCCCCACGTGTGTCCCAGTGTCTAGGACGTGAGTAGGAGTGCTTCTGGTGGCAGAAAAACAACTCCCCGTGTCAACTAATGCCTTTCTCTTGTTCCTTGCTGGCCGGACATCATGAGCCACAGTTACTGACCCAGTGTCCTAAACTGCTTAGCCAGATCCAATCACCCGATTCCCCTGGTTCCACCAGGGCACCCCTGCCCTGCCTCGTGTGTCCCATGGCCAAGTCCCTCAGCCATCTCTCAGAAGGACGTGCGGGGACCTAACACAGCACGTGTGTGGTGACATTGAGCATGGACCCTGTGAACCGCCTGCATTTCAGTCCCGCTGATGCCATCACAGCGAAGTCCTGGGAGCATCTCTCCCTGGGGACTGGGCTCCCCCAACCCCAGAAGCACACAGCAGTGTTTGGAGACTGAGTGCATAGACTACCCCGAGGTGACTGTTAAGGAAGTGCTGTTTGTAGACCGGAAACAAAACTGTTAGAGCCATTCTCACACGTGTCAGCTTCAAAGGTGGAGCTGACTTAGAGCCACGCCTTCCCCTGGAAACCGGTGGGCGTTCACCTGTGTGGTGACTGGGAGGGAGCCTGCCTTGCTGTCACCTGTGACCTGACCGGCCATGTTTTGGCTGTGATTACAGGGTCATGTGATCTAAGGGCTCAATTAGGACCCTTTTCATAGACATACCCCTCCCTTAAAACCAGAGTGTGCAACGTCAGCCTCATGTGGCCTGACTGTCTATGGGGGAAGGCAGAGGTGAGAGCCATCGGGGCCTCCAAGCAGGTGGGTACTTGCTAAGGCCTGAGGGCATGTGCTGGCCACAGCTGTAGCCATGTGGTCATGTTCAGTGCAGCCTGCAGGTGGTCTTGGCCATGGGGCCCAATGGAGGCGTGAACTGCCCATGTGCCAAGCCCCAGATGACCCAGCCTCCATCTGTGTCCACTCTTCCGATTGGGAGGCCGGCTGAGAGCTTCTCCCAAGCCTGGGAGAGAATTCTCAAGTTTCAACGCCTGTAAGTGGGTGGGGGAGGGAACGGAAGCGTTGACTGCACAGTCACTGAGTCCCAGGCCCTGAGCGAGTCTCTCGTGCACTTTGACTCAGGCTCTGTTTCAAGATGGAGCCAGGTGGCAGAGCAGACCTCAGCAGGTTTGGGTAAAGAGCAGTCCCAGGACAGGCGCCAGGCCATCACAGCACAGTGTCCACCCCTCCCTGCAGCTGCCAGGGCCAGGGGCAGGACCACACGGCCCCCTGAGTGCCATCAGAAAGCCCTCAGAACTCACCTCGGTCAGATTGCAGAACCTTGACCTGACTGTCAGCATCTGAGCCAAGCCCACGAGGGCCACCGGGAGGCCAGGAATTGACCCTGGTCCAAACCAGCTGCCTTTCTCTCCTTAAAGGGGCCACTGGAGGGGACAGGTTCCAACAAGAGCTGTAAGGACAGAATTGGGCATCAGAGGTTGTCCTGCATGGACCTCTGTGCCTATGGCCAGGTGTGCACCCCGGGGCAGGGCCGGGGTGACATTGGTGCCCCCTAGTGTTCCCTGGGCCCCTGGTGCTGCCATGGAGCTCCCCCTCCCCCAGCCCCCAGCCTCCCACCACCCAGTCTCCCAGAGCTTCTGCGGAAGTTTTCCCTCCTCTCCGGTTCTCCATACTCCGTGTGTATCGGCAGCAACTCCTGACCTCTCACTGAGGCTCTGTGAGTCGGACCTGCAGGCTGCACCCTGCGTCTCACCAGTGAAGCCCCCTCTGCTCTCTGCATCAGGGGCCCGGCAGGAGAGGCCGGCAGAGGCGCCTGAGCTGTTGCCGAGCCCGCAGGCACACCGGCCCTCGGAGAGCTCAGCCCGTGACCCGGCACCTCCAGAGCTCTCCCAGCAACCCGGCTGACCGGGACCCGGCCGTGTGGCGCAGGAGAGTTCCGGAAGTGGCCCTGTCGCTTGTGGCTGCGAGTCACTCCTTCTCCCCTGAGCCTCACCCCTCCTCCCAGCCAGGCCCTCTCCTTCCAGCCTCAGAGCCCCAGACTGGCGCTGGCTTTGCCCATCCCCTGCAGTGACACTGCAGACCCCGTACCACTACCCAGGCAGCCACGCTCCAGGCCCACAGGTCAGGCAGCAGTGCCGAGCCAGAGCCACGCCTGCCTGGCCCTCCTGGGGTGGCGATGGGGGGAGAGGGTGGGCTGGAGCCCTCCTGGTGAGCTGGGCTCATCACTTTTTTGCTGTAGCTGGGGCTCTCTGAGGCCTGATGACCTGAGACCACATAATAGGCAGTGTGTAAATAAAGCTGTGGTGAGAAGGAGAGAGAATCGTACTCAGTACCAGTGTCGCACGAGGGGAGAGATGGGAAAGCAGCAGAGAGATGAGGTTCTTGGCGCACACGCGCTCGCCAGGAGAGGCCAGTGTCAGGGGCAGGCTGGGGCCCTGGAGCTGAGCCCTGGTCCCTTCTGCTCTTGGCCCTCGGAGGCTGCCCTGTGTGTCTCGCGTGGCGTCTGGCTCGCGGCCGTAGCCTGCCGCTCCAGGACACCTGTGCGGTAGCTGGCGTCCCCGGGCTGTGTGAGCAGTGGGCTGTGAGCCCCCGCATTTGTGTAGTGCAGCTCCCGCCACAAGGCACTGCTTCGGAGGTGTCAGTGCTGGGGGCCAGAAGGCCAAGGTCAAGGTGTTGGCACCTGTGCCTCTCAGCTGGATGCTGGCAGCCTGGCAAGGCCTGGCATGTGGAAGCAGCACACGTGCTGCCTGTGTCTGTCCATCGCCCTTTCTCAGAAGGACATCAGTTGTCGTTGTGGATTAGGGCCCACCCTGTGCACCTCATCACGACGCGGTCATTGGCACAGAGCCTGTTTGCAGGGAGCGTCGTGGCCTGGGGTTGGGAGGGTTAGGGTTTGAGTGCAGGAATTCGGGGAGGGGCAGAGTTCAGCCCAGTAGCTGACCTTGTGCTCTTTCTGTCCCCACAATGCAGATAAGTCCGCTGCGGCCCCAGAGACCCAAGAGTCAGGTCCTCAGCGTCGTCGGGAGCGAGCGGCGCTTCTCCGTGTCCCCGTCGTCCTCGCCCGCCCAGCAGACGCCCCCTCCGGTCACACCGAGGGCCAAGCTCAGCTTCAGCTTGCAGTCCAGTAAGTGGGCGTCCGTTCCGCGAGTCCCCCTTGACCCGAGGCCATGGCTTCAGCCCAGGTGCCTGGCGGACTGCACGTTGCACCCGAGGCTGGGAACCTGTGCCTCAGCACGTCTGGCCAAAGCCCAGTCCAGAGTCTTAGTGCTCGACGGGCAGAGGTTGGGGGCTGGGGGCGGCAGGCTCCTGTTCTCCTGGCACAGCCCTCTTCGCTCCTGAGCCGTGCAGGGCCCGTGGCCTCCGGGTGTCCACAAGAGACAGCCTCCCCAGACAATGTGGAAGGGCAGAGAGGCGACACTTACCACACAGCCTCCAGGGCTGCCCCAGCCAGTGACCACAGCCCGCAGCAGGGAGGCAGCCCCTGGCCCCTCGTGTCTCGGGAGCCTGAGCCGGGTGTGGGCTGGCAGCTTCTTCACGAGGCTGATGTGGACCACCTGCCCCACGATCTCACCCGGCTTCCAGTGGCTGCCGGCAGTCCCACCACGGCTGGGCTGTGGCCCTGTGGTTCCCACCATGTCCTCTCTGCTCCAGGCACTGCCTAGAGGCTCCACCATCCATCCAGAGCGCGTTCAGCTCAAGGCATCTGCAAAGACCCCATTTGGAGGCTCTGGGTGCACCCCTGAGGTCCAGCTTCCGGAGGGGTGCTGTTCATCCCACCGGAAGTGGTGCCCGGCTTTTGCCACTGTGTGCCGACTCATCCGAGGGGACTCTGGGCAGGAAGGAGGTGGCAAGGAGTGGGGGCTGAAGCCGCACAAGGGAGCCCGCCCCTTCCTGTGGCTGAGAGGGGTCCACGGCAGGAGAGCAGCGTGCCCTGTGCCAGGCGAGGGGCAAGTGTCCTTGCCCTGGTTTGCTCTTGCTGAAGAGGAGCTGGATTCTGGGGAAGTGGGGTGCTGTCAGCTGCGCCAGAGGCTGCCGAGAGAGAGAGCTGCGGGCAGAGGGGCCTCCCCGCATCCGTATGCTATTACCACATGATCTGTTTCTAAAAAAGATTAACCTTTTTTTGTTTTAAAAAATATTTCAAAAAGACACCATTGTAAAATGCTAGGGAATACGCTTTGTTGGTTCTTTAATACTTAAATGTAGAATTACCATATGAGCCAGCAGTTCCACTTCTAGGCCCGTACCCCCAAAAAACTGAAAACAGGGACTCAGGTAGTTGTATGTGAGCGTCCATCAAAGCCTCATTCACAGTAGCCAAAAGGTGGAAGCAACCCAAATGCCCCTCCCCTGCGGAACAGGTGAACACAACGTGCATGCAAAGAAATACTGGAGCAGCCGCACAGCGCCCAGGCGTAGCAAGGGCTGAGGCTGGACCTTGCAAACGCACTGGTGAATTAAGATGCTCACAGAGGAGAAACGCCACTGCCCCCACTTGCACATCTGGACAAGGCGAATGAAGGGGGCAGGGCATAGCGGCGACTGGGGCTAGAGGGAGGGGCCTGGGGCGTGTTGCTCAGTGGGCACTGACCTCCTGTGTGGTCGCTGAATCGTACACAAGATGTTAGGTCTTGTATTCTCGGGGCCTTCAAAAAGTCCGTGACAATGCAGTGAAAAGACAAGTTTGTTTTGGGTGCAGAAGATATGGAAATTCTATGCACGATTGTTCGCAGTACGCATCTTCAAGAAGACCCTGCGTGTGCAGGGAGTCCCGACCGAGTCCATAGTAAGCTTGCCTCCCATTCCATGCTCCACGGCCCTTTTGGAGCCCCAGTAGACCACCACAGACAGACAGACAGACAGACAGGGCTCAGCACCAGGAGATGGACACTTCCTTCCCACTCTCTGCCCACACGGGTCGGCTCCTTGGAAGCGTTTTCCCAACAGCAGCCTTGCATCAGGTGAACGCTGGGGAGACACCAGAGGAGACCCATCCATAAACGTGTCCGTTACCCTCTCGGTAGCAGAAAGCCCGGCAGATTACGGCTAAGTCTCCACGAGGGGTGATCATTCCTCCGATTGAAAACGTCCCCTGTGCTGCGTCCCCTCCGCTTAATGAGGGTGACAGCAGCCACGGCACCTGCTGCTGCTAACTGCATGCCGTGCCACTGTGGGCTCCCTGTGGAAGGAGACCGGGAGGCGGTGGCTGGCAGGCCGGCAGCCACATCGTAACTGCTGGGTGACGTCCTCCAGGCACCCCCTGCCCGGGGGACCGACCACAGTCACAGCACAGCACTTTGGGTGGCACCAAGGCAAAGGGACCAGAGGACTGACGTGGCTGCTTCTGCAGCAGTTTGATACCTGGCCGTAGCCCTAGTGTTAGGCACGGTATGGTACTTGTTATTCTCTTTCTAGAAGATTCTATCTGGAGTGGGGGACCCACCCATCATGTTCCTGCTCCTCGCTGCTCCCATCTCTGGCCTGCCGTGGAGCAGGGTAAAGTGTGTCTGGCTTGGCCGCCCCTGCCCGGAGATGGACAGCCAGCTGAGCGCTCAGGCGCCGTGGGGTGCGGCTGCCGGTCAGTTTTTAAACGGCCCTGACCTTGCAGGTGTGGAGCTGAATGGCATGACCACGGTGGACCTGGCTGATGTCCCGCCCCCTCTGCCCCTCAAAGGCAGCATGGCAGATTACGGGAACCTGATGGAAAACCAGGACTCGGTGGGCTCGGCGACGCCTCCGCCCCCTCCTCCGCACCAGAGGGTGAGTTGTGAACGTGAATTTTCCACACTCGCCCCCTCCACACAGAAATCCCGGTAGCTGACATGGGCGGGGTTGCCAAGGGAGGGCCCAGCAAACACAGGGACGAGCCCCTGGGGGTCTGGATGGGATTGTGAGGAAAGATGCCAAGTGAGGACCACGGTCGGCACCATCCGAGTCCTCGGCATCACCAGCGTCTGACCTGCACGGCACAGCGGTTTCCATTACTGTGGCTCCCGAGGAGGGGCGGGGCCTCAGGCAGCCGGCTTCCCTTCCACGGGAGGCGCAGTTCTCGTGGGACTCTGCAGCACGCAGGCCACCTGTGCCTTGGGTGTGAGGCGCACCTGGCTGCCCACCCTGGAGAGACTCGTGTGCCAACAGTCCCTCCAGGCAGCATCTGGTGGCTGGGTGGCTCCTGGGAGGTGACAGCTCCAGCAGCACAGAGAATCTGCCCGGTGGGCTCTGGGCACAGCTGCCCCCTCGCGGCACACCCAGCCCTCCCTGTTTTGGGTTCGGTGCTGGCTTGCTGTCCCCCAGCTGGGCTAGTTTTAGGCAGGAGCAGCCAGCGTTTCAGGGCCGCCTTCAGCCCGGGTCCCAGGCTGGCATGCCCTGGGCCACGCTGGTTTTCAGCACCAATCCTACCTGATGCACTCCCTGCTGGAGCCTGTGTTAGCCTAAGTTTCTGGAGCACGGAGGGAGATCCCAAGAGTCTCTCACGGGAATCTGGGGTTGTTTGGGTATTCTTTTCCTGATGGCTTAGGCAGTCAGTTGTATCTTTATTTTCATCTCTTTATTTTGTTGGAAAAAGCAGGAGTGTCCCCCACGTCTCCCACGCTGGTAAACTGGGAATTCCAAACTTGGGATTAGGGCCATTCCATTCTTGCCTGGAATCAACTCAGGGCTGCCACTGTCTGGTCTCAGCTTCTCGGACGCAGCGCTCTGGGGTACGGAAGCCGTGTGCAGCTCCTGAAGCGAGGGGGACGTGCACTCGCTTTTAGTCCCTTTGCCCGGTTTATAAAGAGGTGTGAATGCAGTGAGGTGAACTAGCCAGCCTCTCCGCTGTTGTGCGTCCAGGTGACGCGCTGTGGAACGTCACAGCGGCAGTCGCCTCCCGGCACAGGCCCTGAGAGCCGTTTTAGGATCAGGGCCATTTGTCTGCAGTGTGGGGTGATCGCTGATCCTCCTGTGCCTCCCTTAGATCCACCCAGGTGTGTCGGCAACCCAGTCTGAGCTGTCAGTCTTCCACGATGGCTCCCACGACCAGAGAGCTATCGTTTTGCTTAATGGTGATAACTGTCACACTCGTATTTGGCGTGTCAGAGGATGTGGGTCTGGCCCTGGACTGAACCCCCCGCCTACCAGTGCGGCTCTCAGGTGTGATCAGACCAGTGCGTGCACCCTTGCACGGCCCTGTCCATTCTGTTTCTCCACCTGCGCTGTCTTCTCGGGCTCAGCACTCGGTCATTTTTGCATTTACTCGCGTGCAAATCAGGAGGAAATGTGGGCCGTGAGAGCCCACCGGGCCCCTCTCTGCTCCGGAAGTCGTCTTTGCTGATGGCCGAATGGACAGTGCACTGTCACCCTTCCACTGTGGTACTGCTCTGTGACTTCCTTCCAGTTCTCTCCACCTGAGACCCCTGCCCCTTCCGCGGATTTGTTCATAGGTTCACCTGCTCGTGTCTTCACCCGCACATTTGCTCACTCACTCATTTACCCGTTGGGTCAACCCATGCCTCCGAGACATCTCCTGACAGGCATGGGGGTCCCCGGAGCAGACCAGCAGCTGCCCTGGGTCATTCACACCCAAGCCCCGGCAGCCACCTGTTGTGGCGGAGGAAGTTTTACCGGCGCACTCCTGCCCTGCTGCTTTTCCGACGGAGACCGTGGGCCCACACGGCTGGCAGTGGGGACTCTGGGGCGATGTGCAGGAAAACTTTGCTGACCTTTGCTTGTAGTTCAGAAAGCAACAGAGTCTCCCCAGTCACCCCGGGAGAGAGCTCCGAGGACATGCCTGTCCCTTGGGCAGCCACAGAATACTCGATCAGGAGCACTTGGGTCTAAGCATGGCACGCAGAGTGGTGGCCGCTCCCCTCAGGGACTCAGCAATGCAGACAGCGGGACAGCCCGAGTCGCGTGAAGGGGCAGGTATTAGCTCCCGCAGACACCCCCGGGGCTAACATGATGTCTCCCACAGACACCCCCGGGCTGGTTAGCTCCCGCAGACACCCCCGGGGCCGGTTAGCTTCTACAGACACCCCCGGGGCTAACATGATGTCTCCCCCAGACACCCCCGGGGCCGGTTAGCTCCCACAGACACCCCCCGGGCTGGTTAGCTCCCCCAGACACCCCCCTAGCCGGTTAGCTCCCGCAGCCATCCCCGGGGCCGGTTAGCTCACACAGACACCCCCGGGGCCGGTTAGCTTCTACAGACACCTCCAGGGCCAGTTAGCTCCCCCAGACACCCCCGGGGCCGGTTAGCTCCCGCAGACACCCCCAGGGCCGGTTAGCTCCCACAGACACCCCCGGGGCCGGTTAGCTCCCACAGACACCCCCGGGCCGGTTAGCTCCCCCAGACACCCCCGGGGCTAACATGATGTCTCCCGCAGACACCCCCGGGCTAACATGATGTCTCCCCCAGACACCCCTGGGGCTGGTTAGCTCCCCCAGACACCCCCGGGCTAATATGATGTCTCCCCCACTCGTGTTTTCCAGCATCTGCCACCCCCGCTGCCCAGCAAAACCCCTCCCCCGCCCCCTCCCAAGACCACACGCAAGCAGACGTCGGTGGACTCCGGGATCGTGCAGTGAGGGCCGCGGTCTCGGAAGAGCCAGAGGCCGCCTCTCGTCCGCCTGGGCTCCTCCTGGGTCTGTGCTGACCTCGAGCGCCATTGCATCCCTGGGCATCGTGGAGTGAGGCGGGTGTGGGTCCCGGATGTCCGCTGGGTTGGGGTCCTTTGTTTTCGTGCCAGATGAGTTGCCTTAGTGAAGAGCCCGACTGCGGTAAGTCGCGGGGGGTGAGGTTGGGACGCCCCTGTGTGGTGATGCTGCGTAGGCACCCTCAGTTCTCTGCAGGCCCAGACCCGGCTTGCCCTGGCAGGACCCGCGGTCCCTGTCCTTGTGACTTTCTGTTGGCCGAGTCTGTCTTTAACCCACATCAGCCAGTCACAGGGCACGCTCCCAGGGAAGCTCCTCGTTCCCCTGATGTCATTCCAACAGGACACGTCTCCGCTCCTGGACAGTGACTAACTCGTGGGGCGGGAACACCGCTGGGACCCGGAGCACATGGGGAAGTGCGTGTGGGTAGAGGAGGCGAGGGTCTGAGCGCTGCACGAGGCGATTCCCGTGGGGTCTTCTGTGTCCCTTCCTGTACAGATGTGTGTATATGGTGGTCCTTAGAACTTGTTCTCATGTTGTGGTCCTCTCGGATAGAAAAGGCATCTGCAAATCATTCCCAATGTGTGTTCTCAGCTTTTAATGCTGGAAATGTAAAAAGACAAAAGCAAACAGACTAACCAAAAAAAAAAAAATGATAATAATAAAAAACCCACACAATGAAATTGGTTTTTCAGAGCTCCTACATTCTGAAAGTATTGGTGGACAATGATTTTTTAAAAAAACTAACTTTGTGTATCCTAATATTTTTATTCTATCATCTATATTTTTTTATTCGCTATAATCATGATATTCTTCTAGTAGTCTCAAATGTTAATCATTGACAATGGAAAATAAAGGGTTATTTAAAAAGATTCAGAGTGTCTGGCATATTGTGTTTTTATTCTTTGATGTAAAACACAAATGTTGCTGTTTCTAATCTGCTTTTTTTTTTTAAGATTTTATTTATTTGAGAGGCAGAGCCACAGAGAGAGGGAGAGACAGAGAGAAAGGTCTTCCATCTGCTGGTACACTCCCCAAATGGCTGGGATGGCTGGAGCTGGGCTGATCGGGAGCCAGGAGCTTCTTCCTGGTCTCCCATGTGGGTGCAGGGGTCCAAGCACGTGGGCCATCTTCTGCTTTCCCAGGCACATTAGTAGGGAGCTGGATTAAGTGGAGAAGCCGGGACTCGAACTGGCACCCACGTGGGATGCCAGAACCACAGGCGGAGGCTTAGCCCACTGTACCATAGCTCTGGCCCCTCCATTCCACTTTCCTAAAGGGCTTTGCAACACACATGCATGGATGCACACATGTTGCTCAGAGCTCCGGTGTTTCCTGGTTTCTGGGAGCTGAGAGGGAATGCATCCATGTGCCCGCGTGTCCCCCTCGGACGGGAACAGCGCTGAGCCTCTGGGCAGCTGTCTTCGGTCCCCTAGCCCGCAGGCTCTGGGCTCACACACTCGCGCCTGCTTCTCGCCTGCCTTTGCAGCGGCTCGTTTGAGGGAGGGCTTTGTTTAATGAGCTGTGTGATTGAACTGAGAGCCATGGAGACTGGAGAGCTTTCTCTGGGGGCTGCCAGCCTGGGTCCGAGGGAGCGAGAGCCGGAGGAGGCAGTGAGGTCCTCTGCCGAATGTGCGAGGTGTCCACGCCGTCCTGTGCGGGCAGCTTGGCACTGCAGGGATGCCTTTTCGCCTCAATGCCCTGCCCGGCAAGAGGCTCCGGGAATCTGGGTCCCCAGTTCTCCGTGTTTGCAAAGACCCAGGCCACCCCCAAGAAACCATAGACCCCTGTGCACATGCAATGCTTCCTTTGGGAATCCTTACTCTGCTGCGGCGAAGACTCCCTCCATGGAGTGTGTGAGGGACGGGTTATGGTCCACCATCCTTGGGGTCACCTTGGCAACCCATCGGAAGGAGTGCAGCAGAGGGCAGTGGGCCACTCTGGGGGCAGTCTGTGTCGCGCCTTGCACAGTCAACCACAGAAAACCAGGACAGCTCCCAGCCCCAAGAGGATGGCAGTTGTATTGTGGAATGGTACAGTGTTCTAGGTCTTTCCAGATCTCCTGGGATAAGAGTCCCACCACAGCCCCACCCTGTCCGTGCCACCCCACGCATCTCTAGAGCTGGGTAATGCCAGACCAGATGACCAAGGTGCTGCAGAACTTCCGGAATACAAATTATCAATATGCTGATACAAATTATCAGAATGTTGACACAAATTATCAATATGCTGATCTAGATCATCAATGTGCGGATGCACTCCCACACCCCAGCTCTTCATGCAGACGCTGCAGCGCCCCCGCTTGGGGTCGCAGTGGGGCTGTGCAGTCGCCGTCAGGGAGCCCTGCTCTCTGTGTCGCGGGGCCCTCAGGGTCCCCTCCCTCTAGAGGAAGGTTCACTGCTGTAGATCCAGATTGATGCTTTTCACTCAGGAATTGTGTTTCTCAGTGGTTTTTTTTTTTTTTCTTTCCACAATTGCCTCTTGGGGATCCTTGTTAGAGTTCTTTCCCCTTAACCATGCCCAGTGATGCCATTCTAAGAATATGGCCATGCTGTATATGTACAGTGCATGTACTTGTGCTTTTTACATTAAAAAAATAGTTTTGTCCGGCCAAGAGCCAGTTTTTAGCCCTGAGGGATGGCATTGCCTTAGAGTGGTTCCTCCAATACAGGAAGATGGGGTTTCTGTGTTCTGTTGTTGCTTTGGTTGCCAGGAAGCTCAAAGCCACATGTAGCTCTCACACAGTTGAAGTTTGGGGTTTATTCCTCTGACTTTCCCAGAATGCTCTCTTTTCTATTAAAATTCCATCTTTCATCACTCAGCTTAGAATGTGCGTTCCTCAGCTCTTTATTGAAAGGGGATAGCGTGTCAGCTGCAGTTTATCAATGGAAAGCCTTTTCTTCCATCTGAAAGCCACCCTTGGTGCTTGAAGATCGCTTCTGGGTTTGAAGACATTATTTTTTAATCAAGTTGAAGATTATTGTTTTGTGGGAAGATTTGATCTTTTTAATTCTCGGATTTCATCATCTTCTCTGGATTCTTTGATGGTATTGCACTTCAAGTTTTGTGTTCATGGAAGTCTTTGTTGGTTTAATGGATTTCAGCTTTTGCTTTTTAGTTTTATCTCTCTCCAATTACTTTTTAATTTTTTACTCGCTTTTTAAGGTTTGTTTGAAGACTTTTATCACTTTTTTTGGCAGTCTGCCTTTGCAGAATGATTGAAACGTCTATGGTTTTGTGATGGAGTCTCAGGGCACCTGTAGGGCCAATAATGAGCTCAGATCCAGGAGCCCCGTGTGCCACCCACAGACAAGAGCTACCGCTCCTGTGACGCCTACACACAGTGACCCCCGCCCGAGGGGGAGGGCGGACTCCCTGGGTTCTGAAGCATGGCAGGTCTCACGTTGGGGATTCCTGTGCGTGCCCATGCGCCCTGGGCAGCAGCTCGGGCGAGGTGGTGAGGCTGTGGACCCAGTTGATATGCACTGATGGGTGTAGCCGCGTGCTGATTCTGTGATGTGGTTAAATGTCCATGACCAGCCCACTTCAAGTCAAGGAGGTGGCACTTGCCAGTGTAAGTGGACCTTGTCCAGTCAGGAGCTCACATGCAAGAACTGAAGTTTCTGGCAGAAGAAATTCTGTGTCCCCAGCTTTCCCGCCGCTCCGCCCTGCAGAGCCAGGAGTGGCCAGGAACTTGGAATAAATCTCTCAGGCCTGGTGTTGTGATGTAGTGAGTACAGTCACTGCCTCTAGTGCCGGCATCCCATGCAGGCACCAGTTCACATCCCGGCTGCTCTGCTTCTGATCCAGCTCCCTGCTAATGCACCTGGGAAGGCAGCGGAAGATGGGCCCAGTTCTTGGGCCCCTGCAGCCACTTTGGGGATCCAGAAGAGGCTCCTGGCTTCAGATCAGCCCAGCTCCAGCCATCTGGGGAGTGAACCAGTGGATGGAAGATCTCTCTGTCCCTCCCTCCCTCTCTGTAACTCTGCCTTTCAGATACATGAACAAAGCTTTAAACAAAAAAAGATGTCTCTCCCTCCCTTTCCTTCTCTCTCCATCTCCACTCAGTGTCCACAGAAAATCTCCTCTGGAAAGGCAGCTTTAGAGCTCAGGTCCCAGGAAGCAAATCCAGAATCTGAGACCCCGGACAAGACACCTGGCCTCTGCAGTCATGGATTTTCCCACGGGCCAAATGGTGATGCCATCTTCCCTCCTTGTCACCAACGGCTGGGGCGTCCACGGTGGCGCCCACGTGTCGGGCTGCAGCTGACAGGGTGTCCCCTCCACCTGCGCTGCACAGGGGCTGGCGGGCAGCCTCCAGGGCTGGGGGATGTGTAGGAGGCTGCTTTGGTGCTCAGTTCCCCTCTGGTTACATTCTGAGCAGGGTTTGCTTTCTCGGCTAAGCCTTTGGGGGTCGTTGCTGTGACCGCGTAGCCATGCAGGGTCCATTCGTCCACGTGCACCCCATCCTGCTCCATTTGTTGCTCTTGGATTCGCTGTCCTCAGGGCACTGACCTGTGACACAGTGGCCTGGGTGCTGCCGGGCCTGGGAAGGGCCTCCCAGAAGTCTGCACTGCTCTCCCGGTCTCTGGCCGACCACCGTCGCCCGCGACACTGAGGACTCCAGGGTCTGTCGCACAGTCGCCCACCAGCCGTGAGCCCTGCGGCCCATTCCCGCCGATCGTTACTTCCCCATCTCCTGTATCCACATTCACCTGTTGGCACCTGGGCTGTAGCCCTTGCTGCTGCTGAGTTACTGTGTCTTCAATGTTGGGAGGCATTGAATTCTACCTACTCTCTGGCTTCTAAGTAAAACAAATCCAGGCTTCTTCAAGAAATGTCTGACTCCATGATGGGGATACAAGATAACCTAGAGCATTTCATGTCAGAATGATAGGAGTTACTCCGAAAGGAGAGAGAGAGAGAGAGCAAGAGAGCAAGAGAGCGAGCGAGCGTGAGGGCAGGGAGTGGCTATGGGACTGTCTGACTCTGGACAGTTTGAACATCGAAGGTAAACAATGTCAGATTTTGACCATTGAATAAAGTAAGAATTTTCTGGACTCCATATAGATGCAAATCCATAAATGAGCAAATTGAATGTTGGATGGGAAACGGAGTATTGACAAAGTTCCAAAGCGTGTTCTCACAAAACACTTATTCACTACAAGGGCAAAACCAGTCTGACAGCAGAAAATGCTGGCAGACACTGCCTCGATCAAGAAATAAAAGAGAGCATCTTGTTAATGAGGAATTAAAAACCTGGGCCCCGACAGGAAGACTTGTAAAGAGCACGGTGTGGGGTTTCCCTTCCTGGATTAGCCTCCATCACTGCAAGCAGTGCGGGAGAGGCGCGACTTAGGAGGGTCATGGTCCAAGGTTGGGCCATCTTTTTTTTTTTTTTTTTTTTTTTTTTTTTTGACAGAAAGAGCTAGACAGCGAGAGAGAGACAGAGAGAAAGGTCTTCCCTCTGTTGGTTCACCCCCCAAATGCCTGCCATGGCCAGCGCGCTCCACCGATCTGAAGCCAGGAGCCAGGTGCTTCCTCCCCATCTCCCATGTGGGTGCAGGCCCAAGCACTTGGGCCATCCTCCACTGCACTCCTGGGCCACAGCAGAGAGCTAGACTGGAAGAGGAGCAACCGGGACAGAACTGGC
This sequence comes from Lepus europaeus, assembly GCF_033115175.1. Lineage (NCBI taxonomy): Eukaryota > Metazoa > Chordata > Mammalia > Lagomorpha > Leporidae > Lepus > Lepus europaeus. The sequence continues at coordinate 4,344,279 of NC_084843.1, read as the reverse complement.
GCCCCAACTGGGACTAGAACCCGGGGTGCCAGCGCCGCAGGCGGAAGATTAGCCTAGTGAGCTGCAGCACCGGCCAAGACTGGGCCATCTTGTTGGTCTGGTGTCTGCCGTGGACGTGGGACAGCAGAACAGGTGCAGACGGAGGAGCACCTGCTAAGCCAGGGCACACAGACGTCCTCTGTGAGTGCCTCCATGATTGGCTAACTTCATCCAATCTAACCAATCCCAAGGGCCCTGCATTCCATCACCATGGTTGGGTTAAAGCTCCACCTTTAACCCATTAACCACTGACGGTACTCCAGCAACGCTCAGACTAATACCCAAGCCATAGCACTACCGAAGATGCAAGCCTAGAGTCATGAGGAAGCATCGGCCAAACGTCAACTGAGAGGCAGCGTGTCACACAGCTGGCACGGATGGTGAGAATGGATTTCTAGGAAATGACCAGAATCAGCAGCTCTTAGAGGCAGGAAGCAGAGTAGGGGTCCCGGGTCTGGGAGGGGTGACCCTGTCACCGGGCGCGGAGTGGAGGGCAGTTGCAGGAGTGTTTTTTTTTGGGGGGGGTCTCTTGGAGACAGCCTTAGGGGCTCAGCCCCCTCCTCTGCTAGCTCTGGGTGAGACTGTACCCACCCTGAAGGTGTGATTTATTGCTGCGTGGTCACACATACAGCACAAGAAGCTATTAGTGGGCCGATGCCGGTTGGTCTGTAAACAAGCTTACCAGCCACGCTGGCAGCCTGCTGGTGAAAGACATTCTACTTACATCTAGGGGCCCACAGACCCCCAGCCCCAGTGGACTGATGGGTACAGGGTTCCTTTCAGGATGATAAAAATACACCAGACAGGGCTGGCGCTTTGGCACAGTGGGTTAACGCCCTGGCCTGAAGCGCCAGCATCCCATATGGGCGCCGGTTTGAGACCCGGCTGCTCCTCTTCCAATCCAGCTCTCTGCTGTGGCCTGGAAAAGCAGAAGAAGATGGCCCAAGTCCTTGGGCCCCTGCACCCACGTGCAGGGGAGACCAGAAGTAGCTCCTGGCTCCTGGCTTCGGATCGACACAGCTCCGGCCATTGCGGCCATTTGGGGAGTGAACCAGTGGATAGAAGACCTCTCTCTCTCTCTCTCTCTCTCTCTCTCTCTCTCTCTCTCTCTCTCTCTCTTTTGCCTCTCCTCTCTCTGTGTAACTCTGGGATCTCATCCCCAGCAGCAAGGTCCCTGAGGTTCTTGCCAGGACTGAGCAGAAGCAGGGTGGGGGCAACATTCTCTCTGGTGCTGTGCTGACCTGAGAGACAAGGACAGGGCCACTCCTGTGGCTCAGGGCCAGCGGTGTCCCTGCAGCCTCCCACCCCTCAGCATAGATCATACCCACAGCGGAGCTCGGGGGCCAGCTGTGCAGACGCCCATGGAGAGCTCCCGTGGAAAGGCCCAGGGCCCAGGAACCACCCCAGAGATGCCCGCTCGTAGCATCTGACTCCTGCCTCCACCACGGCGGCTGCCGCTGGAAAGTGCAGCGACCTAGGAGGGAGGCAGAAGCAGCTGGAGAAAGCCAATGCTTTTGAATTAGCATAAACTAAGCTCTGCAAACACTTGTTAACAGTTAATTTAGCATTATGAGCCCTCGCGCTGGAGAGGACACTTAATGTGGAGCACGAGCTACCTGCAAGGTGCTGGGTTATTTTTAAGCTCCTACCTATTCCTGGTTCCCGGCAGGGAGCACAGTCGGCCTCCCCGTGAGCTTCCGCTGCCTCGCCGAAGCCCCCTGCCCAGGCAAGGCGAGCTCTGGGAGGTGCCGCAGCAGTGACAAAGACACGACAGGGGGTGAGCACACAGCGCCTCAGGGAGGCAAAGATAGAATGTTCTGGACAAGACCGTCTGATTGCAGCCTTGGGGTGCAGAGCAGCAATCCGACGGTGCTGAGACCGCAGGAGGTTTGTGTGCATTTGTGCAGGGCGCTGGACTACTGGGGGATCATCCCAGGCCTGGCCGCTGGCAGCTTGGGGTCAGGGATGTGCCCACAGAGACCAAGCAGGACTCCCACAGCCCTGCCTTGTTTGCAAAGCCATCGGGGAGGTCGGACGCCTCCAGCGCAGGTGAACACTGTCCCCGGTCCTTGCGGCTGATCGCGAAGGAAGGGAGTGAGTTGCCCACAAAGGGGACAGGCTGGGCCTTTGGAGGAGCAGCAGACGAGGCCCGGAATCGTGTCCTAGGAGGGACCCCCTGAAGCCAGACCCCCAGTGCCCTCACCTGCAGAGTCCCCAACATGAGCGTTAGAGGCACAAAGCACAGTGGAGACAGGCGATCTGCGGAGGCGCACAGCTGCTTTCACGTTTGATGATGGCTTTAGAACTCACGTGGGGTTAGAAGCTCCCAGTCGCTGACCTGCCCAGGGCTGGGTGGTCATCCTTTCCATGACCTTTTGTGGCTGACCCCTAGAGAGAAAGACAGGTCCTTCCCAGGAGGAAGGGACACCCACTGCACATCTTCGCCACTGGGCTGCAATCAAGAAGGAGTTCTTAACACGAGCAGGTGCGTCCAGGGCCCTCCATGATCCAGAGTTTGAGAAAACTGGATTCAGACACGTTTGGTTGGGAAAGCACAGTGGAAACCATGGTCCCATACAAACCCCAGGACATGGGGAGGGGAGGGGAGGGGAGGAGAGGGGAGGAGAGGCAGGCATGGCTCATGGAAGCCCCACAAAGCAGCCTAAAGCCGTCTTCTCTGCACCCCAACCCTCTTTCTCCTCTCCCCAGCAGCTGTGCCCAGTACTCCCGCCCCCAAGCCCAGTTCCCTCCACACCCTTCCTGTTCCCAGGTGCTTCCACCTGCTCATCTCCCGACTTTCCAAGGTGTCCCCCCTTCCAGGGCTCAGCTTCTGGTCCCTGGGGTCCCGCTGGCTGCCTGATGCCCACAGAGGCTTCCCGGCAGCTGAGATAGAGGGGTGGGGGCAGGGCGCCCCCGGAGCCAAACTGGCACCACTGCGGCTCCTGCTCCAGGGAGCGTGCCCCTCGGGGACAGAGGGGGCCGAAGCCAGTGCAGAAAGGGCTCGGCACCCGCTGCTTCCTTCCTCTGGCCGCTGCCTGCCCCCTGCTGCCCGCCCTCCAGGCCACAGGATACCACATGGGGTGCTCACTGCAGACTCCCCCATAGGAGGTGCAGCTCAGCCGTGCAAGGCGCCAGCGGGGATGGGGAAGCCGCCCACAGCGAGCACGGAGCTGAGGAGGCCAGAGAGGCCATGCCCCAGGAGCCCGAGTGGCTGGCGCTGACGGAGAAGGGCGGGAGTCAGCAGAGGAGCGAGCGAGGAGGGAGCGCCAGGGTGAGGCTGAAGGGTGGGCTGCCCACTCCCACAGCCCCTCAGGGCCTTCCCAATTGCTCCCCCTTGGGAGCCGAAGAGGGACGGGGTCAACCCCTGGCCCTGGGGTCTCTGGGGTGTGAGAGGAAGCAGGTTCCGTGAAAGAGGGGTGCAGGGCCCCCATGTGTAGAGTGCCACCCAGGAGCAGGCTCGGGGGGCGTAGGGAGGGCAGGGGGCTGCAGAAGCAGCCTCGGTGCCGGTGCCTGGCTGATGAGAGCACCCCGTGTCGGTGAGGTGAGCACAGACCTGGCCGCAGAGGGAGAAAAGTGAGCAGGGACGAGGAGGAGGAGGAGGGAGGAAGAGGAAGGGAGAAGACAGAAGAGAAGAGAGGAAGAATGAGAAGAAGGCCTTGCCATGGCCCAGGTGCAGCAGGACCTAATTTGCACACAGCAGAAGCCTGTCACTGATTTCACAGCCTAAGAGGGAAAAGGAGACAGCCGCTCCCAGCGCCCCCAGTGCCCGGGCTTGCCTCTGTCTGACGAGGCTAATTCTCACCCTGTCCCTCCCTGCCAAGTTTCCCTGATGGGACGAGACCTGCCACCTCGAGTGTGGAGACGTGAAAAGCAGAAATGTCTTAAAACTTTACATCACTGGAGTCCGAGAGCCACTTTGTAACGGGCCGAGACAACTACAGTGTTGCTGAGTTCTCCCTGCATGTTGAATAAGATAACATTGGCTTGCATTAGTCATTTTTCTCTGTCTAAATAGGCTCCCACTCATGATCTAATTGGGTTTCCAGAGGGTCACAGGGAGAGCAGTGGAGAAAGGTATCCCCCTCCCCACGCTGTGACATGTGGCTGTGACCTTGCACGAGCTGGTGGCCGCTCGGACAGGCGTCCCGGTCACTTCCTCTCAGTGCTGCACCTGATGGGTGGAGCTGGACTCAGCACTGGACTCGCTCTCTGGGTGCTGCACATAAAGCACTGAGCTAACGGAGGGCTTTCCCCTCTGTGCTCCCACGGGGGTTGGGGCCCTGTGCCTGCTACCTGAGGGCCTAGGCTGAATTCTACCTATACCGCCTGCTGCGTGTGCAAATGTTCATGACCTTGAGCAAGTTAATGAACCTCAATCTCATCACTGTCGTCATCATCATTGGTGACAACGTGAGCAGCAGGAATAACATTTTGAGAAAAGAAACTGGGGACTAGGGAAGATGCTCCAGCAGACAACTGTCGCAGGCAGGCAGTGTGGCCGTCCCCTGGCCACGCCCACCATCCGCAAGTGAACGGAAGTTTACCCAAACGTATCCTTGAGGGACAGGGTCTCTTGTCCCGATGGATGTGAGAAAGAAGATGGTGCTGCCCACCGACGTGGGCTGCTGCTTGTGTCCCTGGCATCCCACATGGAAGCGCCAGTTTGAGTCCCGGCTGCTCCACTTCAGGTCCAGCTCCCTGCTAATGCACCTGGGAGGGCAGTGAAGGATGGCCCAGTGCTTGGGCCCCGGCATCCATGGGGGAGACCCGGATGAAGGTCCTGGTTCCTGGCTTTGACCTGACTTAGACCCAGCTTTCCAGCCACTTGGAGAGTGAACCCGCAGGAGGAAGATCCGTCTGCCTCTCTCTCTCTCTGTATCACTCTGCCTCTCAAATAAACAGTTAAATAAATAAATAAATATTAAATGCTTGTCATTCTCAGACATGCTGCAAGTCCCACCGCATAGTCCACCTAGGAGAGGAGGGGTCGGCCCATGCAGTCTGTGGCCATTTCAACAAGCGGCTTCCTTGAACAAACTCCGGAAGTGAGCCGTGCCCTGCTGCTCGCAACATCAGGAGCAGGGGGTAACGGTGTTGGGAGCAGAGGGGAGCGGGCCAGGCCCTGGGTAGCCCTGCCAGCTGTCGTCCTCTGAGCCGACCGCCCCGTGCACCAGGGACCTGGGCTGTCTGCAGGGCCGGGATAGCCATGTCCAGTCTCCTCTTCCTGACTTTGTGCTTGGAGACTGTTCTCTCTCTTTTGGGGTTGGTTCAGCTAGAGGGTTGTCACTGGTGTGGATCTTTGCAAAGACCCAAGTTTTGAGTTTATTGGCTTTCTCTATCGATTTTCTACTCTTCCATTTTCTCCTTCATGTCTTCCTTCTGCTTGCTTCCGCTTCGGTCCGCTCTTCAGTGTTTGCGACTCACAGCCCTAAGCGTCCTAACCGGTCACTCCCTGGCAATGGCAGTTGAGAGGACGAAGTGGACATCGTGAATGCCAGGACCGCCATCCAGCTTCCCATCCTTGCCACAGCCGTGGGAGGCCACCGTGTCTGAGAAAGGTCCAGTCCCCCAGTTCACCATGATGCAAACGGGGATGGAATCCCCAAGCGAGACTATGCAGGCCCACAGCTTGGCACGAGCCGGTCCCCACGCCCGCCTCCCTGGCCTCTGTCAGGGGACAGCGTCCCTGAGTTCCACGATAGCCCCCAGTAAGGGGAGCTGACGGCCAGAGCCCGCCGCTGCTGGGACCCGACTGCTCGCTAACCTGTGTCGTCCCTGGGAGCTGCCGCTCGGTCTTCAGGGCCTGGTCGCACGAGAGAACAATCTTCCTCCTGGAGCCTCCTTGCCTCCACTGCTCTTATCTCTGCCTGACGAAGATCCCTAAGTGAGGGCGGCTCAGCCGGAAGTGACTGCCCACCCCATGGCTGGCTGGGGGTGGAGGTTCTTTCTTGAGGAAGACGTTTGGATGCAAGGAACGCCCCAGCTCAGCAGGGTGTTGGGGGGTCCTTCTGTTGCCCAAGAAGGGCAAGGCCCCCTCCACATGACGTCCAGGCCCGTCAACAAGAGCATCGGGGGTCCACGGGCCCAGTCCCACTCATCCGGAAAGCTCTGAGCATCAGGGGACGTTCTCAAGCAACCAAGAACCTGGCCGCAGCACGCAGCCTGCACACCAGCGGGCGCCGAGGGCCACAGGCTCCACTCACTCTCGCTCACCCACAGTTTTCACGGAGGACGTGGTCCAGGCTGAACCGCGGATGCAAGGTCCCAATCGACCTGCCAGCGTGGTGGGGGCGTGCTGCTTTACATATGCATGTTCCCATGATGCCTCACTACAAGAACGTGGGAGGGGGTGATATGTGTGCTCCCCAGGGTGAACCTGCCCACTCCTTCCGATACCTCCTGCTGCCGGGTGCCCAGGAGCGGCCAGCAGGACTGGTGCCCCCTGACCAAGCATCCAGAGACCGGCTCTGGGAGGTACAGCTCCCCTGCCCCGCCCACCACATAGATGACGTGGAGGAGGCAAGGCAGGTGTGGCAATACAGCGAAGGAAGGCTCAGCAGACGGGCTCGCGGGCACCTACAGTCAGCTGAGACTGCGTGTGTGTGTGTGTGTGTCTGTGTGTGGATCTGTGTGCATCTCTATATGTACCACTGTGTGCACGTGTGTCTCTGTGTGTTGTGTACATGTGTGTGTCTGTGTGTTTCTGTATTTACTACATCTGTGTGTGTGGGTATGTGTGTCCATGTATGTGTATGCGTGTGCATGTGCTTCTGTGTGTATGTTGTGCTACATACGTGTGTGTCTGGGTCTGGGAATGTAGGTATCTATGTGTGTGTGTGTGTGTTTATGTATTTATTTCGACATCTGTGTGTGTGGGTATGTGTGTCCATGTATGTGTATGCGTGTGCATGTGCTTCTGTGTGTATGTTGTGCTACATACGTGTGTGTCTGGGTCTCTATGTGTGTGTCTGTGCGTATCCACGTGTGTCTGTAAGTCTGAGCATGTCTGTGCGTGCTTTAGCAATAGCTGTTCAGACAGAAATGTGCTTGTTGAGTGTGAGCGTTCTCTCCTCGCACACTAGATGTTTTCTCTGCATTGTTCGGGCAGGAGAGGGAGTGAGCTTGGAGCCAAGTCTTCCTCCAGACCCCACCCTGGCTTCCCCTCGGGCCTCCCTCCACCCTGCTGGCTCCTTGCTCCCAGGAGGTGACGCCGCCCCTCCCTCTTGCACCTGCTGGAAGCCGGCACTGCTTCCAGGCTCCCCCAGCTGCCCCCAGGGCCCAGGCCTCACGCACAGCAGCACAGAGGGGCCTTTCATGACTGGCAGAAGAGACAGGCCTGCTCCTGCTGTGTGCTGGTGCCCAGGGGCGGGCTAAGCAGCTGTCAGTCTCAACAGCACGGAGGCCTGGCTGGCTTAGCCACTCGCCTGGGAGCCGGGCTGGTTCCACCGCCTCCTCCCCAGGGTGCTCAGATCCTCCGGAGCAAACCACTCATCTCGGGCTCTGCTGCTCTGGGGGAACCTGGGCTACAGTGAGGCTGCAGGCCCAGTGTGTTAAAGGATGGTTGTGGGCGGAGGCCCTGACCTGCCAGGAGGGGTAGCTGTTGGGGCTGTGCAGCGTTCTGGGAGCAGAGGCCAGCCAAGGCCGCCTGGGCACAGGTGGGGACAGGGAAGGGGCACGTGCCAACTGGCAGCCTGCGGCCCACACTTCAGGGCTCCTCCACCTGTGGGGGGCAGCAAGGCCGTGAGCTCTACAGAGACAGCCCCGCCCCCTTCCCGCCTTAGCAAGGACTCAGAGCACCTGACAGCAGGTGCCCTATGGCACCGTGAGCCAGCAAAGGAACCCGAACCTAGGGCTGCCACAGTCCGCAGAGGGAGATAACCACCTCTCAGGGCTCAGGGGCCATGCGTGGCCCACTGTGGCCCTGGCTTCCCTGCAGGCTGGGCTTCTGGGTCTCCCGAGCCCCAGGGCCTCTGCAGGTTGGCACAGGCTGCACACCCTGCCCCACATGCCCTCCCCTTCCCCACGTGTCATTCCTCCCCAACTCGCCCTCCCTCCCATGTTCCCTCCCCTCCCACTGACTCTCTGCATCTCATGCCCTCCCTCCACTGTACTGAATGCCAGAGTCTACGACATGTGTGCAGGGACCTTGCCTGGCCAGGACTGATACGGTGAGTCTTACAAAGAGACACGCATTGGACGAGGCCTCTTCGGCTCCAGATCTTGCACACACCCATGGTCAGCACCATGTGTCCCAGACGACACTCTGGACCACCTCGGACCCCAAGTCACGCTCCAGCCTCCCCAGCTTCCCCTCTGCCTATCCTGGAACTTGCTTGCCTGAGGGATTCTTGCATCAAGGCCTGAGCAGGTGATGGCTTCACACCCAAGAGCAGGCTGGAGGAGCCACGGAGGAGTGCACACCTGGGGAGGGAGGCTAGCTGGTCTGGTGGGCACCAGCCAGGGTCCCTGGCCGCCACGCTCACCAGAGACTGTCCTCCGACTCCTGCTTTTCCTTGGGGGCCTTCTGCAGGGCCCTGGACAGGTCCTTCTCTCTGGTCAGGCGGCGGCCTCTGGGCATGGACTCTGCGTGGTTCAGTCTTCCCCCAGCAATGCTGGCACTGACTCGGCAGTCGAGCCTCGCCCCAGGCAGGGAGGTTTCCCGTACAGTCTCTGGTCTCTTGTGTCTGGACTCAAGCACAGCTGGCTCCTTCTTTCCCAGCACTCTGAGACGTGCCTGATGCTGCACACTCCACCCAGCTCTAGGCACGGGCCGCAGCAGACAGCAGGCTGTGTCCTCAGACGGGGTTTGCAGACCTCACCGGCCCAGGGAGGCTGTGCCCCAGACGAAGGACTGGGTCTTTTGAGTGTCTGTCAGTGAGAAAAGGGCTGGTTGCGCCTTGCGGGCATTACCTGTCCTTGGGGAGTGGAAAGTGGGAGGCCACCTGCTGTCAGCCTCGGCAGGGGCCCGTCTTACCTCCCAGGCCAGACCAGGTGAGCTGTGTGAGCACCTGGACCTAGGTCTGTAACAGGTGCTTGGTCAAAACGATGGATGGGTGGATGGAGGTTTGGCTTTGAACAGCATCTTCAAAGTGGATTAGGTTGGAAAGGGATGGGAATTCTTGGCCTGGACATAGAAATAATGAGTCGAGTACAGGCAGGCTGGGCCCGAAGGACTCCATCGCAGTCCACCTTCAAAGAGCTCTTGCTGCCCTTTTCTTCTCTGAGTGGATCCAGCCAGGACTGAAAACCCCTCCCCGGGCAAGTGACCCAGAGAGCTCCAGGCTCGGGGCTGCCACTGCCGGCTCCGTGGCACCAGTCACTGCCCCTGACCCACCCGAGGAGAAGAGGCCGGCCAAGCACGCACAGTTTGCTTTGGAGACAGCAAGACCTCCTGGAACCACTGGTTTTAAATTAAAGCAGCTTTGGGCTGCACATGTCTCCTTGGAGATCCACTGTCAAGCAAATCTGGACGAGTCAAGCCAAATCTTGTCAGGACAAATTGCAGTAAATAAAGCATTATGGAGACGTCGCTCACTCTCACAGACGTGACTGCTCGTACCTTCCCAGCTTGGTTCACCGCAGTGAATCCTCCATTGTAAAGTAAACCAGGAATTAGGATGCGAAAAGGAAGACTCTAGACAGGTTTCTAGAAAACAAGGAAAGACGACGCGCATGTGTAAGAACAATGTCACTCATGTGTACACGTATGTGGCCCTGGACCAACATCCCTGTGAAGCAGCCCGTGGGAGACAGAAGCTTATGGAGACAGTGAGAGCTGGTGCTGGAGGGAGATGGAGGCAGAGAGAGACACAGACGGGGCGGGGCAGAGGGAGGGAGAAGGGGCGAGGGACGGGTGCAGGGGGATCACCGTGCATGCTGGTGACGGGCAGGGAACTGGACGTGGTGGAGCGAGGGTTTGGAGGCTTCAGGGTTTCAGACTCCGCCTCCAGTCCAGAAAGCAGCCAACCCCACGCTGCTTGCCCGGTGTGGACCCCAGAACAGGGGTGGGTTGTGCAGTTTCGGTCTGGCCCCAGGCATGATTGACAGCTGCTGAATGTTCTAAATCTCATTGCCTCCTTGTAGAGATCTTAACCTAGCAAGGACCTCTCATTTCCCTAAATCTGTCGCCTTGGCTCCTGCTACTAATGTTGCCTTTCACTTATTAATTTTTCCAAATCAATTTTTGGGTAATTTGCTCAATTTGTTGGAAAGAAAAAGATGTTCATCGGCTTCCTAATATTGCAACATTGTTTCATTTCTGCAACCACCTGCTTGGGTCATGGAATAGTGTGCATGCTCATTTAATAAACTTACACATTCCAGTGGGGAATATTGCAGTTAGAATTGTTAATTGCACCGTTGTAAGTGCACTTTGTTTAGAGTTTTATTTTGGCTGGACTGTGTGCTGTCAGTTTCACATTTTGGTATTAGGACTTAAGTGTGGCTTTGGTTTTTTTTGTTTTTGTTTTTGTTTTGTTTTGGCAGGCAGAGTTAGACAGTGAGAGAGACAGAGAGAAAAGTCTTCCTTCCATTGGTTCACCCCCCAAATGGCCGCTACGGCCGGCGCACTGTGCCGATCCGAAGCCAGAAGCCAGGTGCTTCTCCTGGTCTGCCATGCGGGTGCAGGGCCCAAGCACCTGGGCCATCCTCCACTGCCTTCCCGGGCCACAGCAGAGAGCTGGACTGGAAGAGGAACAACCGGGACAGAATCCGGCACCCCAACCGGGACTAGAACCCAGGGTGCCAGCGCCGCAGGCGGAGGATCAGCCTAGTGAGCCACAGCGCCGGCCCGAGTGTGGCTTTGTAATATGTCAGTGTACCTGGGCTGAACCAAGTTTCTCCACACTCCCTCCTCTGAAGGGTGGGCTAGGGTGGGCCACAGTTTGTGTGCAGTTTAATGAAGCAGCCTCCACTTTGCTTTGCATACTTGGACAGTCAAGGCAGATGCTTTGGAAGCTCAGGTGTTTTGTGTCTGGCCTGCCGGTCACCTCATTGACACGGGGCAGAAGCTGGACCTGCAGGCGCTCCACCCACCCTGGGTCCACCTTCGGCTTCTCTGGAGCTGGGGCTGGATGTGTGTGTGGGTGTGTGACGGAGGAGCCCAGCAGGGGCCGACGCGGGCTCTGGTCTGAACTCACAGGTTCAAGCCAGCTTGTGCTCAAGGGCTCACTGGGCTTTTCCTTCCCATCCATTCTCTTCCCAACAGCCTGCCCCATGGTCTTCGAACTCCATCATCAGACGTGACGATGACAGGAGACAGTTCAGCCGGTTCTCTGCATTGATAAGGGCGAATTCTTTTATAGATGACCTGGTACGTCTAGTCTGCCATGGCGATTGAACCACAACTGGTGCAATGGACTTGGGTGCGAAGGAAAGGTGTTTTCTTAAGAAAAGCTCAAAATGTGGGCGTGGCTTTGGAATTGAGGAGTGGGCAGAAGCTGGCTGGACTTTGAGGAAAGTGTAGGAGATCTTGGGAAGCTGGAAGAAACCTTATGGGGATGAAGCACGATGGTGTCTGTACTGCGGGAAACTGAGGAACACGATTTAGAGCTGGCGGAGAGCAGGTCTTTGCCACGTGGTATGAGAAAGTTTGGCAGCACCTGCGGTAACACGGCCAGTGGACCAGCGGTCCAGAGGGCTAGCCCAGGAGCTTTCCCGGCAGCAGGATGAAGATGCAGCTTGGGTTCTTCTATTTCTTTATTTTTTTTTAAGATTTATTTTATTTATTTGAGAGACAGTGTTACAGAGAGAGAGAGAGAGTGTGTGTGTGTGTGTGTGTGAGAGACAGAGAGAGATTGTCCATCTGCTGGTTCACTCCCCTAATGGCTGCAATGGCCACAGCTGCACCAGACTAAAGCCAGGAGCCAGAATCTTCTTCCAGGTCTCCCACTTGGGTGCAGGGCCTATCCTTCGCTGGCTTCCCAGGCACATCAGCAGGGAGCTGGGTCAGAAGTGGAGCAGCCAGAACAGGAAGTGGCGCCCATATGGGATGCCGGCACTGCTTTACCCGCTATATCACCACGCTGGTCCCACAGCGTGACCTCTTCTGCCAGTGACAGTGAAATGCGAGGGAGAGTGATTACCTCCAGGAAAAGCCACTCACCACTGGAGGAGCCAGCACTGATGCTGTGAGACCTTTGGCCTCTCTGCATGGCAAACACTGCTGAAATTAAGAAAAGGCTTCCCAGATCCAATTCAGGGCACTTGGATCTGCAGAGGAATCCAAGCAGATGACTGGAAAATCCTCTGTTTCGACCTCAGACATAATGTGGTGCCATAGAGAATCATTCGAGCCAATAATAGGGCTCCCATGGAGCTCAAGGGAGCTGTCCCTTCACAGAAGCCCAAGGCAGAGAAGGAGTTGTCTTGGAGATATTTGTGCCTACAGCTTCTGTTTCATGGTATGATCCTCCAACAAGGTTTGTAGGAGGCCTCAAACTTTTATAATTAAAAAAAAAAGCGGGGGGGGGGCATTAAAAAAGTTCAGGGAAAGTAAAATTAAAAGATGTTTATTTTGGTGCAAACATTTTTGAAAGCCATCTTTTTTTTTTTTTTTGTAACATACACTACCCTTGAGTTCTTTAAAGACCCCTCCTGTACTGGCACAGGTGTCACCAGCTTGGGCTGACAGAGACAGAGACGGTGGCAAATGAAATGAAAAGACACAATTGAGCCTCTGGAGTTCCCCCTGCAGGAGTCGGGCTGAGATAGCTCTGCCCCTGCAGACAAGGCTACCTGCGATGGAAGAGGAGAGGCAGTGCAGAGAGCATAGGCAGTCCCCAGAGGACAGGGCCACGAGCCGGGCAGAGGAGGACCGAGCCCTGGGAAATCCACGTCCCCTGGCTGGACTTCAAAACTGAGGCTGCAAATCTCTCGCACAGACCCCTTGGGAGCAAGAGGGCCGCCGGGGCGCTGGCTGCCTGAGGACAGAGGACCTTTCTCCTCCGTTTATATCACACCTTTTCAATGATTGTATTTGTGCTGCCCTCAGGGAGCTGCGTCATGGAGCCTACTGCTTGGAGGAAAACCTCCTGTAGGCAGAGCCAACCCAGCAAGCGTGGACTCTGGGAGGAGCCCGGGAGGAGCGAGGGAACTGTCAGTCACTTGGAGCAGAAGGCCATGCATTCTCGTGAGACTCCGGGGCACAGGCACCCATGCAACGTGCTCTTCCGTTACTGACCCACAAACACCGTGAGTAACACTGAGAAAGCGTGTTTAAACCCACTCCGCTTGGGGCCGGTGCTGGGCCTAGTGGGTAAAGCTGCTGTCTGCAATGCCGGCATCCCGTATGGGAACGAGATACTGTCCCGGCTGCTCTAATCTGATCCTGCTCCTTGCTAATGCGCCTGGGAAAGCAGCCGAAGATGGCCCAAGTGCGTGGGCCTCTGCAGCCACAGCTGAGTACTAGAAGAAGCTCCTGGCTTCAGCCTTACCCAGTCCTGGCTGTTTTAGCCATCTGGGGAGTGAACCAGCAGATGGAAGATCTCCCTTTCTCTGTTTCCCTTTTTCTCTATAACTCTGACTTTAAATAAAATAAATAAATAAATCTTTAAAAAATAAATAATAAATCCACTCTGTTTGGGGTTAATCTGTTATACAGTAATTGATAACTAACATGGCTCTATTACATTGGAAAAATATAAAAAATATGTATTTCCCATATTTTCCTATAATCTGGAATAGTTAAAATCACACAGAAATGACCCATTTCTTGTGAGTTTGATGCAACTCACTCATCCGTTTGGAACAAGAGTGTTTGTTTCACTTTTGGAAGTAGGTCCTTGACAGATGTAAGAGGGTCTCTTTGGTTTATTTGCATTTCTTGCTTTTTTATATACTTAAAATTATTTTGGCTTGTTTGAACGTGAAACTTCCTCTGAAACTGATTTTGGTTCATGCAGTTTTCTTAGAAAATGACCCATTACATTCAAACTGTAAGGCATCCTTGTAGTAGAGTGGTTTACAGAACACTTTGGGATGATTGTGTTTGTCCCAATCCTCTTCTCAGCGCTTTTGCTGTCAGTCATCTTTCCTGAGTAGGTTTTCCAGAGGCTGTTTGTCTCATGGCTTTGCATAGAAACCTTGCTTGGACCCATCAAGATTTTGAGACTTTTTTTCTTTTTTTAAAAACAGTCATTTATTTATTTATTTGAAAGGCAGAGAGAGAGAGAGAGAGAGAGAGAGAGAGAGAGGTCTTCCCTCCGCTGGTTTATTCCCCAGATGACCATAGAGGCTGGAGCTGCGCGGATCCAAAGCTGGAAGCCAGGACCTTCCTCCGGGTCTCCCACATGGGTGCAGGGCCCAAGGACTTGGGCCATCTTCCACTGCTTTCCCCGGCCACAGAAGAGAGCTAGATCAGATATGGAGCAACCGAGACTCGAACTGGCACCCATATGGGATGCAGGCACTGAAGGCAGTGGCTTTACCCACTACACCACAGTGCTGGCCCCTTTGAGCCTTTTTAAATATTCCAGTTTTTTTTATTTGTAATTTTATTATCATGGTTTCTTGAGATTTCTCTCATTTGTTCAATTGAATAATAAACATATTTTAACTTTTTGAGTTAATAATTAAAATGAGAATAGGACCATCAAGTTATTTACCTTTAGAATTCCCATCATTATTATGCAAATTTTCTTTAATTGAATCTTTGATTTTCTCTTCTCTCAAGCATTATCTATAGGATTGAAATGTTTTGCTTCCACAGTTAAATTTTTACTCTTTGTAAAAACATGCATTTGTAGTTTTATTACATTTTGGTCTTGTTATTGCATCATGGAATGTTTAGAAGATGACCTAAACATTCTTTACTTTTAAAACTATTTTAGGAGTCAACACTGACTGAAGTGCCAGCATCCCATATGGCCGCAGTTCCAGTTCCAATGCTCCACTTCCGATCCAGCTCCCTGCTATGGCCTGGGAAAGCAGTGGAGGACGGCCCACGTGGTTAAGTGGGTTTGCCCCTGCACTTATGTGGGAGACCCAGAAGAACCTCTTAGCTCCTGGTCTCAGATTGGCCCAGCTCCAGCTGTTGCAGCCATTTGGGGGAGTGAACCAGTTCCTGGAAGATCTCTCTCTGTGTCTCTCTCTTTCTCTGTAACTCTGCTTTTCAAATACATAAATCTTTTTTTTTTAAAAAAACTATTTTAAATTTTGTGCACAGCCTACGGATGTTTTAAAATAATACAGTGGACAGTGCTTCAGGCGCTGCTCCAGATGCTCACGTCTCATCGCGGTGCCGGGTTCGAGTCCTGGCTCCTCTGCTTCCAGTCCAGCTTCCTGCTAACGTGCAGCCCGAGAGACAGCAGGCGATGGCTCCTGTACCTGTGTCCCCACCACCCCCATGGAGTTCTGCTCTCCCGGTTTCAGCCCAGCCTCATTCAGGCTGCTGCAGGTATTTGGAGAATGAACCGGTGGATGGAAGCTCCTTATCTCTCTCTCTTTCTGTGTCTCTTTCAAGCAAAATGAAAATAAATCAATTTAAAAATAATATATTTTATCTGGAGAGTATAAAGTTTTATATACTTATATATTCACATATTGTTTTAGATTTAGGTATGTGTGTAAATAAATAAACATACATAAATATTATATTCACAGCCAACTCTGTATCCACTGGTTGAGTATCAGTGGATTCACCAAACCAAGGATTAAAAATACTCAGGAGAAAACTATGTCTGTACTGGCCGTATACAGACTTTCTTCTTGATCGCTCTAAAGGAGACGGTGTAACCGCTGTTTGCACGGCACTCATGTGTGTCTGCTGATGGTTTGAAGGAGGATGTGCAAACACTGTTTTATGAAAACACTGTGTCGTTTCTACAAGGGCCATGAGCACCCGCAGACTGCAGGGAGCTGGGGCCCAGGGGACGACCGTCTGCATAGACGCACCTGTGTCTCTGTCTGCTGCGCCCTGTCCTGCCTGCCTCAGGTGCCCTTCCTCCCACTCTGCCAGTCTCACACCCGGTCGGTCTTCCTTCAGAGACCCGAGCTAACATCCTCCTCTACGGAGCTTTCCTGAGCTGCAGCCCCACAAACAATCCTCCCAGACTGTCACTGGGTCCTCCCACTCCCCAGCCACAGCATCACTACGGCAGTGACCCTGTCCCAGGGGGTCTGTGGCTGGCTCCCTCCTCTTTGCATTCCCACACATGAACGCTGTGTTCAGCATGGCGTAGTGACCGGGTAAATGTTGACTATTTCCAAGGTCACTGACTCGCCTGTCAGTTAGGTACATATTTTCTTTGCAAAGCGTGCTGTTTTATAGAAAAACACACAAATTAGCCAACTTTCCCATCAAAGCACTGGACGACATTTCTGTTAAAATTCTACCTCGTAGCAGATCCACCGTTAGGAACCCTTGGTCAGTCTCTGTGTTGTGAAACTTCATCATTTCTGACAATGATATTTGGGGGTTACAACGGCTCCTACTGGCTTTTCCTGCAGGTAGCTGGCTAGGCGAATGGCTGCTATCGTGGGAGACGCCCCTGCACACGGGACATCGAAAGATCCCCGCAGTGCTGGGTTTGGAGCTGCCACCAGGGCTTTCCTGCTGGTCTTGCTGCTGCTCCACGGGGTGTGTGCAAAGCAATTTCTATTTTCCTGAATGTTCTGCCGGGACAGTCCTTTTTATGTGTTAATGCCCAGGAGCTAAGGTTGCAGCTTTTCCTTCTTTATGCTACTGAGTCATTTTCAGGGGCTTCCAACGTGGAGAGTTTCCTTTTGGAAGGCTTTTGCTTGACAAAGCGTCCTGAGTGCTGAAAAGCCTTTGCCACCTTGTGGTGTCTCAAGGACTCCCTGGGTCCTCGCTGTCACCGTGGGTACAGTCAGGTGCCCTGCACGGGCAGTGTCTATTCATCCCTGAGACCTCGCCTTGCGAGCCTTGGCTCTGCAGGACACACAGGGCAGGTTCCCTGGCTCCACCATCGCATTGTGAGCTCCATCCCGAGGCTCCCAAGTGAGAGGATGACATTTACACCTGGAAGAAAACGTTTCCATTGACCTCATTGTGCAGTAAAAGCGACAGGGACAGTGCGCGCCTTCTCTCTTGTTCCGGAGCTGGCGGACAGAGATCACTGCCCACAGCACACGAGGCAGTCAGCTCACGGGACGCGCGTGTTTTTCTCCGAAGTCGCTAATGGCTGCAGCTGTGCCCTCTACACAGCGCCAGAGGTGAATTTTGGCTGAGAAAACCAGATCAGCTCATAATACGAATTTCGGGGTCTTCGCCCAAAGAGGGACTGTCGAGTGTTTAAGAAATGTTTCCATGAGGGGAGCGTGACTTCTCTCCTCTGCTCATGTGGTCGCACCGTTTCTCTCACCGCCACAGGTCACGAGGCACAGATGAGCTCACGTCCTAATTACTATTCAGATGATGATGTCTAGACACCCCGAGCTCGGGGCTGCCGTCCACAGACACCAGGGGCTGTTCTGGTGAGTTCCACGGAGATCAGCGTCCTCCAGGAGCTCTCTGGGGGAAGCTGGGGAGCTGCCTGCAAAGACGTGGCTTGAACAATTTCTTCCAACTCTCCTTCACCAGAAGACATTCCTGGTGCAACAGAAAGAGGCTTAAATGGTTCATAAATTTACAACCAATCTGTTGACAATAAAATCATTCATCAAACCACACCAGTTAAGAGATACTGGAAAAAATAGAATGTTCTCCTTAGTTGTTAGCTAGTAGCTAAACGTCTTTTTCTTAGCAGGCTTGCTTTACTTTTTTCCTCTGGAGTTTGGACTAATTAAAACAAACATTGAAACAAGAATTGAACAACCTGAGAAAAAGGTTTATTCCATTTGTATTTTAAATACGAGGTGCATTTTCCCTTCTTATTGTTGTTGATGCTCTCTGCATCATTAAAGAATTCCATCACCAGAATGACTGCGGACAAAAACCCCCACGAAGGGACTCGGTGGCGGCATTACCTTGGGAGAAGGGCGAGCCGTTCCCACCTCAACGTTGTTGTTCATTTACTGTCTTTGGGCTTGCAGCCTTTAAATCTTAGCTGAAGAAAGAAGAAAGACAAACTGTGCCAGAGACACACACGGAGGTGGGAGAAGCATTTAGCCTGTGCTGTGCACCTGCCACGGGCCAGTGCCTTCTTGGCACTTGGCCATCGTCACCCCACCTAACTGTCACCATGAAGCCATGGCCAGGATATGATGACCTCGAGTTAACAGATGAAGTTGGGGAGGGTCCTGGGAGGGCTCAGGATTTTCCTCAAGGCCAGGCCACCTCCAAGTGGCTGCCATCACTGGAGTTTGGACATGACCTTCAAAGTCCTGTGGGCTCACATGGTCAGTGTTGTCCCGGGTCCTCAAGGCTGTGGCCACTGCCTCCTCCTGCACGTCCACTCTCTTTGTGCCCCTAAAGTGACCCCCCAGGTCGTCTCAGCTCCCCCAGTATGGGACAAGGAGATGCTCACCTGTCCTCTACTCATTTGGATCCACTCCCAGAAGCTGCAGGGCTCCTGGGATAAGAAAGCAAGGGGGGTCTCTGGCCAGCCCCGTCGCTGCCTGCTCAACTCCCAGGGGAGGCAGGAGATGTGGCCCACTGCTGGACCACACCTGCCGTGAGCAGGGGGAACCCCTCGCCAAGAGGTCCTGCCACTTCCTCTGCTTCAGAGCCAAACCACACCTGACCTGCGCCTCCTCTCCTCCCACGCAGCTGAGATCAAGTGCGGCATCTCCTGCTCGAGCCAGAGCCGATGGCAGGGCCTCTTCTGTTGCGTCCACGCTGCTCTCCTGGCTGCACCAGCAGGGCCAGGGCTCCCCCTCCCTTTGGGGACCATGCCCTTCCTGGGGCCTGCAGGGAGCCACACCCCCCTCCAGCTCCTCTGCAGGTCTTCTGTGGGGCTTCCGTCCGCCTGTCCTGGATGCAGGCTGATTGACAGTGCCTTTAGCCCAGACCTCTTTTCTGGACTTCAGGTGCACAATTCTGCCACCAGGATCCCTGGGGACCTCCGAGTCACTGTGGCAGTGCCACCTGTTCTCTGCTACCCCTCCTCCCCCCACTCACCCCCCCCCCCCCCCCCGCTGCCGACTTCTGCCTAGAACAGGCAGGCAGTGAGGGGCGAGGTGGGATTTCCCCCAGCGGCCCCTCCCTGCCAGGCTTGCTGTCCCCTCTGCAGGGTTGCTCTAGGCAGCATCCTAAAAGGTCTCTCTCTCATCACCACCATCAAGAGATGATTCATTAGACACTTGCTTGTGACAAGAGTCATGGTGGGGGCCGGCGCCGCGGCTCAATAGGCTAATCCTCCGCCTTGCGGCACCGGCACTCCGGGTTCTAGTCCCGGTTGGGGCACCGGATTCTGTCCCGGTTGCCTCTCTTCCAGGCCAGCTCTCTGCTGTGGCCCGGGAGTGCAGTGGAGGATGGCCCAAGTGCTTGGGCCCTGCACCCCATGGGAGACCAGGAAAAGCACCTGGCTCCTGCCTTCAGATCAGCGCGGTGTGCCGTCCGCAGTGCGCTGGCTGCAGCGGCCATTGGGGGGTGAACCAATGGCAAAGGAAGACCTTTCTCTCTGTCTCTCTCTCTCACTGTCCACTCTGCTTGTCAAAAAAAAAAAAGAGTCATGGGGGCACCTAACACGAATGACCCCGTCCTCATCCCGAGGCCCCTCAGAGGCAAGTGGCGCTTGGATACCATCTGGAAGCAGCACGTGTTCTCACCTCAGCATGCCCTGGCAAGCTTGTCCCAAACACGGATGCCTTAGGAATGCCACACGGTCCCCATTGCAACCACCCAGCCAGCCAGTGTAGCTGGGAGCCAGCCAGCATAGCTGGGAGCCAGCCAGTGTAGCTGGGGGCAGCCTTCAGCCACAGATGAGCGTGCTGCATGCCTACAAAGCCCCTGACAAGAGCAGGTGCGGTCGGGTTGGACCCGAGGGTGCTGTTTGCTAAGTCCTGCTCTGGACCTCGCTGTACCACTCGTGCAGGCAGGGCCGCAGTGTCTGCATTGGTCACCTGTGTGCCCAGCGTGGGGACCAGCACATAACGGCACCTCAACCCTCCTTCTCCTCCCCCACGTCCACAGGGACCAAGCATGGAGCGAGGACGCAGGAGAACCAGGGGGGTTAGAATTGCTGAGCAGGCCAATATCTCAGCTCCGTGTGCCACCATCTACCTAAGGGAGCCCAGGGCCACCCCAGGAACTCCTACTCACTAGCCCTTCCTCTGCTCCTGGGACCCACAGACAGGGGGGACGTCGCCTTTCCTGGGGTCCAGCTCCTGCCCACAGGCCCTTGTGGGGTTGCTTTGCCCATTGGTCTCTCCCTGCATGGTGACCAGGCTCCCCTCGGATCCTCTCTGTCCCCCTACAGGTCCTCTATTGGACAAGCCCTTTCCCCCCACCCGCCCCGTAAATGTCACCCTCTTTGGAGGGAAGCAACCCTGGAGACTCACAGGACGCCAGGGTCTAGATCCTGTCCTGCCTGCCTGAGGCCCAGTCTGCCCCGGGCCCCAAGAGGTCACTGCAGGGGCTCTAGGAGGACCAGTGTCTGAGCAGCTCCCCCCCCCCCCAAGGCAATCCTCCCCCGCGTTCTCCCCAGAGAGCATTTCTCAGTCCCATGGATTTTCGGAAAAACTCTAAATGCAGAGTCACGGCGGGATTCTGGTCTGGGGGTCACAGGAGGAAAATGCATTCTTCCCGGGCTTCCAGATGGAGTGTGTGGGGGAGTGAGGGGGTGGGGGGACACCTGCGTGCATGATCGCACTCTCTCAGGGGCCAGCTGCAAGGATTTCATGCTCAAAAACAGGGAAAACCGCCTCTCGCTTCAGGAATTCCCACGGCAGCGACTGCCTCGGCTCATTGTCGTGCCCGCTGGTCCACGGCTCAGCTGAAATGCCGGGCTCCAGAGACGCTCCGGTCGCCGCCGCACACTGCCGTCCTTACCCTGCCGCTTCTGCAGCCCTCAGCCACGCACGGGCAGCACCCACCGGGGGTGGCGCACATCGGCTCTGTGGGTCTCGGACTTCCTGGATGTCTGTGCTCCCCAAGACTGGGGACCGTTCTCGCGTGGCCCCAGCGTAGGAGCCCGTGTGAGGCTGGGGGCCGGAGTGTGCGCTCCAGGAGTGGCGGGTGCTCCCATGGCAGAGTTCGCAGCTGGCGGCCACGGAGTCTGCTCTGAGCCTCTCCCTGGAATGGCCTCTTCCCAGGCCCTGCCTCTGGCAGGGGGAGCATCCCCGGCCTGGCTCGGCCTCCCTGCTGGTGCCACACTGGCGGCAGGGGACCCTGCCATCGACAGCCCCTCCTCGCAGCAGGAAGGCTGCTCACGCTACAGCATGAGACGTGGGTCCCACTCTTCCTGGCACGAGTCCCTCGAGAAACAACTCAGCAAAAGTGAGTTCTCTGTGTTTCCAGGGTTAAATAACATGAAGCTAGAAGCCTCCCAAGAGGCCCAGGTCTCCACCTCTCAGCCTCTTGGCATGCTGGGTGAGTTCTCTCTGATGGCCTCCGTGGCTGTTGTCATAGGCCCGAAAGGAGAAGCTGCATCATATTTTGTGCACAAACACCAGCCCGGAACGTGGTAGGTGCTCACTAAACGTGGGTTTTGTGGCCGAGTGAATTAGCTGCAGGTGGAATGAACCCTTTCTGAGCGTCCGGTATGCAACAGAGGTAACTGGGCACAGAACGGAGCAGCGCATCAGTGTCCTGTCAGCAGCTTCAGGACTTATCCTGGGGCCGGCACTGTGGCGCAGTAGGCTAAGCCTCTGCCTGCAGCGCCGGCATTCCTTACAGGCACTGGTTCAAGTCCCGGCTGCTCCTCTTCCGATCCAGCTCTCTGCTGTGGTCTGGGAAAGCAGTAGAAGATGGCCCAAGTGCTTGGGTCCCTGCACCCACAGGGGAGGCCTGGCTCCTGGCTTAGGCCTGGCCCAGCCCAGCTGTTTGGCCATTTGGGGAGTGAACCAGAGGGTGGAAGACCTCTCTCTCTGTCTCCCTCTCTCTCTCTCTGACTTTGAAATAAATAAATAAATCTTTAAAAAAAACAGGATACTTAAACATGTCCTTAACAAAGCAGCAAAAACATCTCTTAAACTTGACCCTTGTGTCTGTGTTTTTGATTTCCTGGGTGGCGCCGCTGCGTGGTGCCCCGGGCATTGCTGTGACCGCACACCCTGGTGTGCGGCTCCTCGCAGGGGGAAGCGCCGTGTGGTTGTTTCTACTGGGAGCTGAATGAATGTCTTCCTCGAAACATCATTTTTACTTGAAAGAATGAGTGACAGACGCACCGTGGCTGTTCAGCCCCGGGTGTTTGTGGGACATTTTCTCAAAAATGAACGGAGCGAGCCTGTCACTCCAAGGAAAGCCGCTGACAGCACGCATTGCCGGGGATCCAATGCGAGCTTTCAGGTGAAAATTGGCGTTTGGGAAGGCTCGTGCCGGCCTCCGCACCCGGCAGCTTCCCCGGCTGGAACGCTCCACGCTCGTGTGCTGCGTGGCGACTCAGAGCAGAGCTGACTTCTTAGCACCGTGGGCTGGGACGTGTCAGCTCGAGAGGCCTGCAGCTCAGAGTCCCAGCCTTCTCCGACGGACCGTGGCCCGCAGCTATGTGGGGAAATCCTTCTACGATCCACGGTGCGGCAATGAGGTTGAGAGCAGCGAAGGGGAGAGCGCGCGGTGGACTCTCTGGTCCCCCTGGCGTGGCCCTTAAGCTCCTGCAACGTCCTGGAGTCTTGCTGTCTGGAAGGAGATCCCCGCTGTCCACAAAGGCCTCCACTCACTCCTCTCTTCTGTGACCACATTTGTGCACAAGGCCCGGTTCCCACCCAACACAACACAGCCCACAGGCGAGGGCCAGAATCCCACCTGGCTGTCAAGCCAGACAGGAAAGAGATATGCAAATGTGACTCAATTGTCACTCCTTTCTGTTCTGTTTTGGGAAATACAGACACGTCTATCTGAGATAGCTGGTGCGAACACGCCGTGGCTTTGTTGTCATTTTTAAGGGTCTTAGCGGACAGGTGTTCTGCGTGCTCATCTCCACGTAGTCGACGCGACCGCCGGGCGGACTCAAGCTGTTGGCACCCTTCCTCTTTCTCCTCATCCTCACTCTGATCTGGGGAGCAGGGGACAGGAATCGACGGGCCAAGGCTCCTGACCCATGTGCTGCTGGGCCACAGAGCAGGATGTGCCTACCGCTGGGTGGTGAGCCCTAGCGCAGGAGCCTCCTCCCGGCCGCTCCTGCTGTCTCCCCAGCCCCTAGCGCCTCAGCATCCCTGTGGGTCTAGCATCGCTGCCTTCCCAGTTCTTGGGTCTCCTAAGCTCCCGTGGAGCTAAGAGTTTTTCTCTACTCACTTCACACCATGCCCCAGTGTTTTTGAAGGGATCCCATTGTTTGCCAAATATATGTTGTAGTGTTTCCAAGTTTGTCCCTTTCATAGTTTTTAAAAAAGTGATTGATTGATTAATTTGAAAGTCAGAGTTACATACAGAAAGGGAGAGACAGAGAGAGTGCAAATCTCCCATCTACTGGTCCACTCCCCAAATTGCCACAACGGTCAGGGCTGGGCAGGGCCAGGAGCTTCATCCTTATCTCCCTCCTGGGTGCAGGGGCCCAAGGACTTGGGCCATCTTCTGCAGCTTTGCCTAGGCTGTTAGCAGAGAGCTGGATTGAAAGTGGAGCAGCCGGGACTCGAACTGGCGCCCATATGGGATGCTGACACTGCAGCCGTGTTTTACCTGCTACACAGCGCTGGCTCTTTTTTTTTTTTTCCCCAAGATTTTGTTTATTTATTTGAGAGGTAGAGTTACAAACAGCGAGAGGAAGAGACTGAGAGAAAGGTCTTCCTTCTGTTAGTTCACTCCCAAAATGGCCGCAACGGCCGGAGCTGCGCCAATCCAAAGCCAGGAGCCAGGTGCTTCCTTCTGGTCTCCCTTGAAGGTGCAGGGCCCAAGCACTTGGGCCATCCTCCACTGCCTTCCCGGGCCACAGCAGAGAGCTGGACTGGAAGAGGAGCGGCTGGGACTAGAACCAGTGCCCATATGGGATGCCGGCGCTGCAAGTGGAGGATTAACCTACTGTGCCACGGCACCAGCCCCCAACACTGGCTCTTTAAAATTCTTTATTTTATTTTATTTTTATTTTATTTTTATTTTTTTTGACAGGCAGAGTGGACAGAGAGAGAGAGAGACAGAGAGAAAGGTCTTCCTTTTTGCCGTTGGTTCACCCTCCAATGGCCGCCGCGGCCTGCGTGCTGTGGCCGGCGCACCGCACTGATCCGATGGCAGGAGCCAGGTGCTTCTCCTGGTCTCCCATGGGATGCAGGGCCCAAGCACTCGGGCCATCCTCCACTGCACTCCCTGGCCACAGCAGAGAGCTGGCCTGGAAGAGGGGCATGGTGCTTTTAGACATGCAAATCATTTAAAATATGTTTTATATAATGTAAATGCTTAGTCTTTTAATTAATGGCTTTTGATTTATTCTATCAGGTTATTTCACCACAAGATTATGAAAATATTTTCTAAATTTTCTTTGAGCATTTCATTGTTGTCTATTTTTAGAATATTTATTTGATAAAATTTGAATTTAAAAAGCTATTGTTGAAGTGTAATTTACATGTAGTAAAATCATGTACCCATATTAATTATAGGCTCGATGAGTACTATACTACTATTGGTAAATGGTTATATTAAAATGTGTGGGCATTAAATTATAGATATTAATGTAGCATACATTAAAATGTGTAGGCCTCTCATGCATGCATTGTTGAATGTAACAATAATTGCATGGATATGTCACCATTTAGACATTCAGCTGTTGAGTATTTGAGTTTTATGCATTTTAGAATAAAACATTTTGTGTGTGGGCTGGGGCTGCGGCATAGCAGGTTAAGCCACAGCCTGCAGTGCTGGCATCCCACAGGGGCACTGGTTCGAGTCCTGGCTGTGGCCATTTGGGGAGTGAGCCAGCGGATGGAAGATCTCTCTCTGTCTCTCCCCCTCTTTTTCTCTGTAACTCTGCCTTTCAAATAAATAAGCAAATATTTTTGTATTATTAATAAAGCTAATATGAGCATTCATTTACAGGTCTTTGTGCACATAGAAGTTCAGGTCATATTCTCAACCTGGCTATTACGGGTACCAAGGAGAGCTGCCTTGGAAGCCGTTAGTGCTGTAGGCAGAAATCTGGAGGAATGTTCCAGGGTTTAACACTGTTTCAGTTTATGCTCTTAGGTTTTCCGCGTGGACAGCAAGGTGGTCTTCCAATAGCCATCATCTCCTCTTCCAATATTTAAACATGTTTCTTGTCCTGGCCTTGCTATGTCAGCCGGGACCTTCAGACAAAAGCTGACTGTGTGAAGGTTGGACGGTGGCTGTGCCGACGCCCAGCGCCCGGTGCCTCAGCACGTGACCGTATCTGCAGATAGAAGCAACCAGAGTAAAACGAGGTCCTCAAGGTGGGCTGCTGTTCAGTATGGACGCTGTCTGCATGGAAAGGGGATCTGGTGGGAGTCCTGCCTTCAAGGAGACAACACGTGAGCCAGGGACACCTGGGACCCCAGACCCTCCCTCCCAGCCCCGGGAGAGCCACCTGCCCGCCTTGATGCCGGTCTTCTAGCACCCAGAACTGCGGCCTCCCAGACATCTGTGCTTAAGCTACCTGGCACATGTGCTCTGCTGTGCAGAGCCAGCAAACAAGTGCGCAGAACGCGCCCCGGCCCCTCAGGCTCAGAGCCCTGTGGCCTTGCTTGTGTACTGAGGGTGGGTCAGCACATGACCTGGGCTTGGCCTGGGCTCACCT
Source organism: Lepus europaeus (assembly GCF_033115175.1). Taxonomy (NCBI): domain Eukaryota; kingdom Metazoa; phylum Chordata; class Mammalia; order Lagomorpha; family Leporidae; genus Lepus; species Lepus europaeus. Next base: position 4,318,501 of record NC_084843.1, on the reverse strand, counting down.
TTCCTGCTCCCCCATAGCCTCCCTCAGGCAGCTGCAGCCAGGCCAGGGCGGAGTGGTCTCAGCGGGCCTCAGTCACCTGGGAGCCGGAGGCAGGGGGCAGCTCAGCTCCTCCACACGTGGCCTGGCGTCCAGCCGTGGGCCAGCCCCACATCTTCACACGGTGCCCGTGGGGGCATGAGCAGACCCTGCCAGGCCTCTGGGGTCACCGCACTCCATTGCCAAGACAGGTCACGAGGCTGGCCTGTGTTCACACGGTGGGGACAGTGACCCAACCACTTATGGGACCAGGGGCAAACCCACACTGAGAGGAGATGGAAGGAGCTGGTGGCCATTTGGCCATTTCCACTCTGTTGGAAGCGGGCAGTGATTTGTTATGAAGTGGGATGCTGGGTGCGTCTAATAGATGCTATTAATTTGGAACATTTCATTCTACTCTCTGGTCACAGAAGAGGACGTGCGACTTCAGCAGAGGTTTCTGGCACCCGTATAGATGACCATATGGTGCTCTCATTTAACCTCTTAACATAATGAACAGCAGCCGCGGGTCCCGGTGCTCTGCCTCTGCTTGGCGTGCACTCGTCCTGCTCCCTGCTGGCGTGGGCTCCTGGAGGGCGGAGCTGTCTCTGTGTCAGTCCTCTGCCTGCACAGGGGCTGGGGCTCAGCAGGCTCCCAGTGGGTGTCCCCTGGATCCACTGCATCGGGTGTCATTGCCATTCAAGGCCCTGTTTCCTTGGTCACAGCAGATGGGGCACTGCAGGCGACGTGCCTTTTCCCAGGTGCCTGCATGGCCACCATCCGTCCTCCTCCTGCCTCGGTCCCCTTCCTGCCACGGGACCTTCTTCCTCCTCTGCTGTGCTAGCCGGCAGTGAGTGACGTCTGTCCAGAGGGGCAAGCGTGTTTGTTTCTGGTAGAATGGAAGCCCTTTCCCGCGGCGGGGGGGCTTTTGCCTTTCTCCGATGAGTCTTAGGTGAGAATTCTCTAGGGAAGTTCAAAATTCACAGGGAAGGAGACTCTGGAGAGACTCTACTGGGAATTTTGGTTTTTATTTGGATTTTATTTTTCTTTTCTGATTTCACTGTTTTTTTTTTTTTAAAGATTTATTTATTTATTTGAAAGTCAGAGTTACACAGAGAGAGGAGAGGAAGAGAGAAAGAGAGAGAGAGAGAGAGAGAGAGAGAGAGAGGTCTTCCATCGATGGTTCATTCCCCAGTTGGCTGCAATGGCCAGAGCTGCGCAGATCCAAAGCCAGGAGCCAGGAGCTTCTTCCTGGTCTCCCATGTGGGTGCAGGGGCCCAAGGACTTGGGTCATCTTCTACTGCTTTCCCGGGCCATAACAGAGAGCCAGACAGGAAGTGGAGTAGCCGGGTCTTGAACCGGTGCCCATATGGGATGCTGGTGCTTCAGGCCAGGGTGTTAACCCACTGCACCACAGCACCGGCCCCATGATTTCACTGTTTTTGCAATTTCACAGGAAAAAAAAAACATTGAGGACAAAAGTAGTGTGATGTCACATTCTCTCTTTTTAAGAAACATTAGCAGTTTCGTCACTGGGTGCCTCTGTTAGGAGAAGAGCAGGTTACCCAGCTCCGGGTCCCTGCGAGGGCAGAGGCACAGCTCTCTGGAGGGACTTGGGCCTCAGGCCTCCCTCTCCGAGCTGTCTGTGAAGATGCGACCTTGGCCTGGCCTACAGGGCAGGCACAGGGCGTGCAGGTGGACTGAGGTCTCCTGGCAGAGTGGGCACTGGGCCCCAGTGTGCTGAGTCCATGCTTCCGTGCCAACGGCTGACCGGCGAGCATTGCTGAGCCAGGGTGGAGATCAGGGCTGACTTGGAAGAGGACCTGTGTGAGCTTGGGGCCTCTGGAGAACCAGGCCGTGCAGTGGGCCCCACTTGAGCCAGAGCCATGGGAGCCAGGGCCTCTGGTTAATGGACCCCTCCCCTGTGGGAAGCAGGTGCACTCCACAAACCACACCCAACAATACTGTAGACTTAGTCTCTCCATCTCGAAAATAGGGTGATAACGATGCTTCCTCCTAGAATTGCTGCTGGGATAGAAAATTCACGGAGACCTGGTGGATGGTGTGTTACGAAAGTGGCCTTTTTTTTGAAAAAAAATTTTCTCTTATTTTATTTAAGTTTATTTGAAAGGCAGAGAAAGCAGACACAGAAAGATCTCCCATCCACTGGTTCACTCCCAAATGCCCACAACACTGAGGCTGGGTCAGGACAAGGCCTGGAGCCAGGAACAATCTGGGTCTCCCAGGTGGGTGGGAGGGGCTGCACTAGTGGAGCTGCCACCTGCTGCCCTCCAGGGGACACATCAACAGGAGCTGAAATGGAGAGTGGGCCAGCCTGTGACATGGGATCTGGCATCTCAAGTGGCCTCGGCCACACCTGCGGTGATGACCGTCCTTCTGTGTGGGCTTTCTGTCGCTGCCATAGTGAATTCTCACAAGCACAGTGGCCCAACACAGACTCACCATCTAGCATCCTGTAGATCGGACGTCTGGTCCGGGTCTCTCTGTGCCAAAGCCAAGACCTCCTCGGGGTTGCCTTCCCTTTGCAGGCTCCAGGGGAATCCATGTCCTCGCCCTCCCAGCTTCTGGAGGCCTCCCTGGGTGCATGGCCAGCAGCAGAGGCCAAACACCCACCAAGAACTTCTCTGACCTCTTGGACCCCTACCTTCCGCATTTAGGGGCCCTTGCGGTGGGACCCAGAGCTCAGGGGACTTCGCGACTCAGAGTCAGCTGATAACCTTGATTCTTTTCGCTTTGAAGCCTGGCATTCATAGACCCTGGGGATTGGGACACAGACATCTGTGGTTGGGGGAGGGCATTCCTCAGGCCTTGTAGCTACATTCATAATTGCTAAAACAGAATAGGAAAATCAGCGTAAGAAATGTGGGAGCAGCTCTTGGCACGTGGCTGTGAGCCGGCGCCGCAGTCAGCTCTCAGTGTTCCATGTGTTGGAAGTTCATGGGCAGGGAGCCAGCACGCCTGGACTCTGGTGAGGGCCCCTCTCGGGTGCTGACTGCCGACTTTCCCTGCTCGTCGCATGGGGAAGGAGGTGAGAGGCTCTCTGGGGTCCTTTTGTAGGATACTGACCCCCACCCGATGACCTGCTCACCTCCCAGTACCTGCCGGCAGCATCACCTCTGGGGTTAGGTTGCACATGGATTTCGGGGGTACATGACACAGGCACTCAGACCACATCCACGTCTCATCTTTGTGCTCAGCAAGTTACGTTCTGACTGTCAGGTGCTCTGCGGTTAGCTCTGCTGGGAGCAGAACGCCCTGCAGACCAGAGCAGGGCCTCATCCAACCAGCGAGCAGGGAGCAGGTGGTGGGGACTCTGCAGGCAGAGCAGGGTCACGGACGCCCCTGTGGGTGGCGGGCGAGTCGTGCAGAGGCCGCTTGTAGCTTTGCTCCTTAGAGGACAGAGCCTGTCTGAAAGAGCTTCCGGGCTTAACACCACTGCCGATGAGCAGGACAGGTTGGGAAAGGCAACCCGGAGGAGGCCCTCACCCGAGCCTGCCCGTGCTGGCTCCCTGGAACGTGCAGAGCTGTCTGCTGGCTCTAAGCCACCAGATGGGACTGCTGGGACACGTCGCTGGGCATCCCCAGCTGCCCGTTTCCCGCACGTCACTCAAGGCTTTCGTCTCCCCGCCAGCTTCGAGGCACAGGGGATCTTAATGTAAAACTCCCGACGTCCCCTCTGTCCTGGGTTTGCTCACCATAACTCTGGCGGGTCAGCCAAACCAGGCATGTTCGGAAAATTAAACTCCGGAGCAGGAAAAAGAAATCCAAGAATTTCCACGTAACCGTAGCTTAGCTCTGAGACACTGAAGGAAAATTGCCAGCCACGTAAGAAAGGTTTCTTGATTATCTTTGATTATTTTCACCAGATCAGGGCTCCGCTGGGTCTTCTGGGTGTGCATTTGTGAGTTGACTGCAGAACTGTCGCTGTGAAAGTTTTGGAAATTTTACTGAGTGCCTATTTAATGACAAGTTCAACAGCGAGATATAGACCTCACAGGGTGATTGGCAGGAGCAATCCCAGGTGAGCACAGGGAACGCTCGTATTCTTTGCACATGGAAACAAGATGCCACTCACGCGTGCACTGTCTCCCCAACAGCGAGGCATACGATAGGAAAACGAAGCCCTTCATCAAGCAGGAGAACAGACGGTCAATGTGCAGGCACACACTCAGCCCTGGGGGAGAGCCCACCCGTCTGGTACCGGGTCTCGAACGTGGGGCAGGTTTGCTCCTGAGAGTGGGGAGAAGCAAGCTCATCCTGCAGTGCTGGGTCCAGGGTCACCAGCGGAGGGGGCCGCTCGTGTCTGCACACAGCCTGGTGGGGTGAGGGGCGGGCGGCTCGTGGTCAGCCGGGTGCTCTTGGCTCCTTGGAGGCTGCTCTTGGTCACTTTCTCAAGTGGGAAGACGTTTTTGGAAGCACTTCCTGTTCGTCTCCCTGCCCTGGCCGCCCTCTGAGTGCCGCCAAGACTGTGGTGCGTTTGTCGAACCCACGGCCGAGGAACCACACCGGTGCGTTTTTACTAGCTACAGGCCACGGTTTATGCTGGGGCCGCTCTAAGGGCTTTGTGTGTGATGTCACCCACACCCCTCGCAGAGCACACAGATTGATGGCCCGGCCCTAACGATCCCTGCTGGGGAGCCCCGCGGGAAGTGCCCACGTCTGCTTTTCCTCAGTCCTCTAACCAGCGGGTTAGGCCCCCACGTCTGCCTGCGTCCTGGGCCCTCTCTGGCTCCTGCAAGCCGTGCTGTGCTGTCCTGCTCCCAAATCACAGAAAAGCTGGCTGTGCTCTTCTGTGTCACCTGGATCCCTCCCACCCTCGCCCCTACCTCCAGGCTGCCCATCAGCCTCCCTTGTCCCACCCTCGCCCCTACCTCCAGGCTGCCCATCAGCCTCCCTGGTCCCGGCCGCCTGTTGGACTTGGTCCGACTCCGGTTTTGTGCCTTGCAGGTCCTTCTGTCCTTGGCCCTGGTAGAACTTTGTCTCGGCTCCACCACGGCTAAGCGACACCTGGTTGCTGAGCCGGCCGCGCTTTCTCCACTCTCCCGCCCAGGAGCTGCCTGCCAGCAGCCCAGCCCAGCCACGCTTCTCCTGCAGACTGGAAACCGCCGACTCCGTATGCGCTGTCATGGCTGTGCCTTAAGCCCACTGAAGAGGCTCCCAGACGTTAGCTGAGCTCCTCGCCCCACTCAGGCCCTTCCAGGCACTGCCCCCTCCTGCCCCTTCCAGCTGGTGGTGTTTAGCTGTTTGTCGGGATGCTGGGAAGTAAGTGACTGGGGCTGGACCCAGGCTGTGTCTCCGCCCCGGTGCCCCCTTCACCAGCCAAGCCCCAGCTGCCAGAGTTACAGTGCATCTACAGCCTGCTCTGGGCCTGTGGGTCCAGGGCACAGGTCAGGCAGCCTGGGTGTGGTCCCGGCATGGGGTGGATCTGTGCTGTGCGAGAAGCCTACTCCCCTGAGGTCCCTGCACCTCGTCTTTCCTTTCCCCAGTGGGCTTTGCCCCTTGAAAGTTAATCTCACTGTCGGATGGAAGAGGCGTCTCAGCCTCCAGCCCCAGCAGCGCGCAGACGGCGGTGAGGAGTGCCATCGCATCCTTGCGGGTCTGGGCCGGTATCGCCCCATGCATGCAGCCGGGCCCAGCGGAGACCCAGGCCCGGCCCAGGATGTCGCTTCTCCGTGCTCGCTGAGCTGAGCATATCCGAGGGTTTCCAGGGTGGAGACCATCTGTCCGCTCGCTAATCCACGTGGCACCCAGCAGCAGCTGTGTCTCCAGGTCTCTCCTAACACTGCGTGGGGGGCGTTTGGCGGCTGGGGTGAACGTCAGGGGCCCAGGGCCCACGGGGAGCCCCTGACCTGCCCATTGTTTGCAGCCCAGGCGCGAGTGGGAACGGCAGTGACGCCACAGGGTGTTCGGAGAGCAGAGCTTCGCTGCCTTCTCACTTCGGGGGGACATTTTGTGCCTGAACCAGGACAAAGGAGCTTGTCAGGAAAACCAGGAGGCTGGAGACCCCTCCCACAGGACCCTGCAGGCGAGAGTGAGGACGGAAGTGGGCAAGGAGAGCGTTCGGAGAGCTCGCTGGTGTTTTGAACTGGACAATAGTAACTTAAAAAAAAAATCTGTATTGGAAGGGCAGGGTGACAGAGAGAGGGGGAGAGGCAGAGAAAGGTCTTCCATCTTCTAGTTCACTCCCCAAATGCCCGGAGCAGCCGGACCTGGGCCAGGCTGTAGTCAGGAGCCCAGAACGCGAGCGGAGCTCCCACGCAGATGGTGGCGGTCTCCGTACTTGAGCCACACCTGCCGCCTCCCCGGTGGGCGTTAGCAGGAAGCTGGGTCAGACAAGGAGGAGCCAGGACTCCGATATGGGATGCAGGTGCTCCAACTGGCGGCGTCACCCTCGGCGCCTCGACCCAGCTGACCTGCACTGTTGCTGAGACAGGGAAGTGGTTTGGGGGTGCGTGTGCTGGGGGTGCGTGTGCTTGGAGAGAAGCCCGAGACCCGGGTTTCTACCTCCACCTGCGTTCCCCTGCTGGCTGAGGCCATGCAAACGGCAAAGGCAAAGAAGAGGGAAATGGAGCCAGTGTGCAAAGTGCCCAGCAAGTGTGTAAAGCCCCCAGGGACACTTGGGCAGGGGGTTGGCACAATCCGTGCTGTGCACCAATGTGCAAGAGCAGTTAGAGGCACAAGCCGGGTGGCAGAGGCCTGGGCTAAGCTGTGACAGCATCGGTAGGAAGGAGCGGGCAGCTGTGGGAGCCGCCGTGGGACTGGGTGAGGGTTCCGGGAAACTGGCAGATACTGTGGACAGAGGGTGAGTGATCTCTGGGGGGACAAGGAAGATGACAAGGTCACTGCCAAAGCTACATTGCTCAGGATGAGTGGAAAGAGTGAGACATCAGGGACAGAGTGAGCGAACGGTGGGTGGGCTCCCCGGGTGGGCTCCCCATGGGGGTCTCCTGCTCCCCACCAGTCCGTGGTGGGGCTCAGCGAGACAGCAGGGCAGGACACAGAGACACAACAGGGAGCAGAGGAACTCATGGTTGAAACTGGGGGTTGGGCAGGCGACTTTCCACAAAGGCAGATGTGCAAGAAAAGCTGACGGGTAAGAGCACACAGTGGGGGGGTCTCCGTGAAGGTGGGTGGTCCACGCTGTGAAGGGATGGGCCAGGAGCTGGGCAGGCTTCCACGAAGGGTGTGGCCAACCTTGTCCTGTGCTTTGGGAGGTCGGGAAAAACATGGCTATGGGGGGAGCACGTGGTGGGGAAGGGCCCACCTGCCCGTGGACCATGGGTTACAGGGATCTCGAGGGGCCACATTGTGTGAGTCTTCCGTTAGGGATTCTGCAGATCACAAGGACAAGAAAAGCCTCCCCAGCGCTTACAGCTGGCGGTGGGGACAGACCCCAGGATGGAGGCATCCGCAGCCGAGGGCACCGGGGGCCCAGGCACCGCTGCTCCCCTGTGGAGAACTGAGGGCGGCTCCCCTGGCGGAGGAGCAGAGCGTCTCCTGGGCTGGGGTCTTCTCTTTACAGTTCAATTTGAAAGGCAGAGTGATAGAGAGGGAGGGACAAATCTTCCAGTCACTGGTTCACTCCCCACATGGCTGCAACAGCTGAGTCTGGTCCAGAACGAAGCCAGGAGCCTAGAGCTCCGTCCAAGTCCCCCACGTGGGAGGCGGGGCCCAAGCACTTGGGCCATCTTTTGCTGCTGGTGCAGGTGCATTTGCAGGGAGCTGAATCAGACGCGGAGCTGCTGGGACTCCGGCCTGTGCTCCGATATGGGTGCTGGCATCCCAGGGCGGCTCAGTGCACTGTGCCACATGCTGCCCTGGGCTGGGCTCTGAAAGCTTCCTGTCGAAGCCAGAGCGAGCAAAGCTCGGCAGCAGCCACACAGGTCCTTGCTGTGCGAGTGGGGCAGGACGGGGGAGGCCCTGAGACTGAGCTTCCTCTTGGAAGATAGGCAGGGCCTGGCCGCGTTTCTGTATGGACATTTTTTTCCCTCCAGAAGTTAATAGTTCTTAAAACATTTGAAATCCACAGGACAGCATGGCAGCTTCTGCAAACATTAAAAATAAAATCAGCCTATGACCCAGCAGTCCCACCTCTAGGTAGGCACCCACGGGAGGCAAATGGGGGACTTGAACAGACCCTCGCACAGCCACGTTCCCAGTAGTGTTTTCACAATCACCCCCAGTGCCCATGGACAGATGAAGGACAGTGACACGGCGGCCCATCCCCAGGTGCTCCTGACACCTGCTGCGAGATGGATGGACCTTGAGAACATCATGGGAAGTGGAGAGAGCTGATCCCAGGAAACAAACCCTGTGTGATGCCAGCCACTCGAGTTCCTCGAGCAGCCAGATGCACAGGGACAGAGAGAACGGTGGTGCCGGGGTGGGGAGTGTGGAGTTTGGCTAAAGGGTTCAGAGTCTCAGCTTCGCAAGATGCCAGGACTTAGGTGACAGGTGGTGGCCGTGTACTCGATGCCACCACACTGGACACCTGGAAAGGGTTAAGATGCTACAGTGGGGCTGGCGCTGTGGTGCAGTAGGTTAGTCTTCTGACTGTGGCGTTGGCATCCCACGAGGGCGCTGGTTCTAGTCCCGGCTGCTCCTCCTCTGATCCAGCTCCCTGCTAATGGCCTGGGAAAGCAGTAGAAGATGGCCCACTGGAAATAAGCACACAGGAAATAAGCAGTAGGGTTGCCTGAGCATCTAAACGCCCCTGGACGGGCAGCCCCTTCTGCGTGAGTTGCTGGTGTGGCTGCAGGCTGAGGGCTGGGGTCCTATCATCATCACATTTCACTCCGTGCGTCCCAGCTACCGGGGCCAGGCCCTCTACCCACAGCAGCCGGGGGCCGGAGCCAGCAGCACTCACACATTGGAAGCCCCTGGGCTCGTCGCACTTGCTGACAGTCTCACGGCCATGGCCGGCGTCGGGAGGATCGAAAGTTCTTCTGTCAACAGTGGGGGAGCTGCGAGCCCCACACATGGCTTCGATGCTTGGAGTCCCAGAGCAGAGAGAGAGGCAGGATCAGTGACCCAGCGCAGCTCTGATGTAGCTCGAGCAGCCCGGTGCTGGTTCACACCGAGGACGCCCGTGTCCTCACGCTGATGTCTCGCACCGTCTTCTCTACAGCAGCCCCACGTTTCCCCAGGGTTGTGTTTGTTTGCTACTTGGAGAAACAAAGCAGGACCCCATGGCGAGGCCGCCGCCTCTCGGTCTCCTCTCTCCTGTGTTCTGTCTGTGAAAGCACCTCTCAGCCGAGCTGCTCAGGCCTGCAAGGGCTCCGCCAGCATCCTTCCGGTCTGCTGGAGTCACGCTGGGCTTCTTGCCGATCGTTGCTTTCTGATTTCCACGCTGCGTCCATTTCATCGCCTGCGCAGCCTGACCCTGGCGTCTAGCAGTCGTTAATTTCCCGATGCCAGCTCGGTCACTGGTTGGAAGCAGATCTGGACGCTCAGCCCTGCGGACAGTGCCTCTGACGTGCAGCCATTCATGTGGCCGTCATTCCCGCCTTCGTCGGGCCGCGTGTCAGGGAGGTTCCCTGATGAACACCGGGAAGGTGGAAGTCAGGCCGGCTCTCACCGCAGCCGAGCTGCCCGGCCAGGGCCCTCTGGCTCCAGGGTGACTGCGTGGGAAAGGCGTACAGATGGCAGGATTCCTGTTTGATGGTGTGGCCCGATTTCCCTGCTCGCAGAGAGTAGAGGAAACAGAGCTCTCGGCAGGCACACAGTGTGCTAACACTCACACTCGGCTTCTCACCTGTGCTCAGTCTCACCTGCTACTTCTGGGCTTCCAGGCAATGTGCTTGGACGCGCTGTCCTGGTCCTTGTTGTGCAATGAGCGGATTTCCAGAGAGGGCGCACATTGCTTGGGGGGGATGGACATCGGCGCCCCTGCCGACCAGCAGCAGGAGAACGTAGGTGGATACAGGTGCTGGGCAGTAAACCAGGTTCTGCAACATCCAGAGGCCCAACCAGAAACACCGGCCTTGCCAAGATGGCATCTGGTGGAGCATCCTTGGGCGTGTTGTGTGACATGGCAGGGTCTCAGCTTCTACGCAGACATTTGTGGGGGTGGCCCAGTGGAAGAGGGGCTGCTGCTGGCCTCATCAGCAGAAAAACACGATTATGTCAACACCAGAAAGACCTCTAGCCACTGGGCATCTCTGTGAGCCAGGCAAATGCCCCGCTGGCCAGGCAGAGTCAGTGTGGAGGGTGGACAGCCCAGCAGTCGGCGATAGTCTTTTCTCCTTGTCCCTGATCACACTGGCCCCCCACCATGCTGCCCCTCAGCGAATGTGTGGCCTTGAAAGGATCCTTCAGGGATGAGAAACAACCAAAAAAGCACCTGCGTGAGTCTCAGGAGCACAATACCCATGAGAGCAGTATATCTGTCTCTCTCTCACTGTCCACTCTGCTTGTCAAAAAAAAAAAAAAAAGATAAATTGCATAGGAATCAGACAAAAGGAAATCACTTATCTGGTCACACAAGAACTCTGGAAATACATATTTAAGCTCTTATTTAAAAGAACAAAATGAGAAAAATCAGGCTGAAAGAATTGGCAGTGCGCATTGAAGGGAGTTAATGATCTAAACACGGTAAGAGGGCAGGCGTGTGGTCAGCAGTTAGGACTCACGTCCATAGTGGAGGCTTGGGTTTGGAGTCTCAGCTCTGCTTCTGCTCTGCCTTCCTGCCTCTCACAGCCTGGGTGGAAGAGGTGATGGCTCCAGTACCTGGGTCGCTGCCATTCATGTGGGAGACCCTGAGTGAATGCTGGGCTCCTGGCTGTAGCCTGGCCCAGGCCTAGCTGTTGCGGACATTTGGGGAGCGAATCAGCGGATGTAAGAGCTCTTTCTGCCAGTCTCTGTCTCTCTCTGCATGTCTCTCCTTTTCAAATAAAATTAAAAAAATTTAAATACCTATCTACTTAAAATAAGTAGACACTAAGCATTTCTGATAATGCCTCTGACGTACAATCATTTACTGTATCTGTCATTCTTGCCATCATGATGTTGTGTCAGGAAAACTTTCTGGATGCCATTGGAAAGGTTGAAACCCATCCCTCTGTCACCATAGCTTTCTCTTACTGGTGCACTTCCATCTCAGGGCAGTTAGACGGGAAGACGCGGTGCAATTTGGTTAGATGGTATGGCCCAATTTCCTTGGCTCGCAGAACATCTCCGTCTGATAGCTATGCATGCAGAATGAAGTAAATATTACAAATATTGAAAGGTACACCAAGTCTATGCAAAATCATCGAAATATAAGCAGGCGACCTGGAGGCGGGAGAGGTGTAAATGCATTAATTCCTTCAATCGCTGCTTGACAGATGATAAATCAAGTAGAGAGGATAAATAAAGGTCTAAGTCCATTAAGGTTTGAGGATAGAGGAAAAATCAACTCAGTTTTTCCTCCTGTGTTCTTGCAGTATAGACTATTTCTGTGACTTCTGGTCACCAAAACATGTAAGGATTTCTCTCCAGCAAACAGGCGGTGCTGCAGTGGACACACCCATTCTGACAGTCCTGACGGCATCAGATCTCACAGGCTTAGGGCTCAGACCCACCAGACTGCTCCGACTCCCAGTGCCCACTCTAAGCCCCAGCTCGTTTTGCCTGTGCTCCTGAAGCTGTACATGGGGCATGGGGCGGGGGTGAGGGGTTCCCTAGGACCCCGCCTTGAGTTCACTTCATTTTCCAGGATGCTCACAGATCTCAGGGAAAACTTAGGTGTGCTGGTTTGGTGTGAAGATCAAAGAGCAGCTGGATGAGCACCTGACGGACAGATGGACAGGGCAAGGCACACGGGGAAGAGTGCAGAGCTCCTGTGAACTCCCCAGGCAGAACGCCCTCCAGGAATCAGCGTGTTCAGCACCCCAAACCCTGTCCCCTGGGGGTTTTATAGAGGCTTCATGACATGGGCATGATTGATCATGTCATTGGCCATTGGTGATCAACTCAGCTTTCAGCTCCTCTCCCCCTGTCCAGGGTTTGAAGGGGGAGGTGGCAAGCAACAAGCTAAGACCTTCCTGCAACTCGCCCACACCCTAAGCTACCAAGGGGCTGTAGCCACCTGTCAACTCATTAGCCTACAAAAAGACACATCACTCTGGGGATTCCAAAGGTTTTAGGAGTTGTATGCCAGGAAGTGGGAGCAAGACCAAATATACATGTCACAAAATCTCATAAGGGCATGGGTCACTCCCAACAGATTTCAAAAGCAATAGAAGTAGCTAAAATTCACAGGGGTGGCAGCGACGGAGACCCTGGCTGAAACGCCCTGTCCCACCTGCCCTGTCCCACCTGTCGCGTCTGATTCTGACTCCAGGTTCCTGCTGACGCAGACCCTGGGAGGCAGCAGTGAGGACTCAGGAAACAGAGCTCCTGCCGCCCACGTGGAGTCCCTGGCTCCTGGCTGCATCCCAGCCCCACCCCGGCTGCCCCTGGGCTTTGGGGAGTGACTCACTGGATGGAAGCTTCATGTTTGTTCCTCTGCTTTTTAAATAAATAATATTTGAAAAATAAAATCTGAAAAAAAAAAAAAAAAAAAAACTCCTGTGACTCAATGTGAAGAATTCATAAAAAGTAGAAATTGTACAGAATGCTACTTGGGACAAAATGAAACTAAAGTATACATTAAAGAAACTAAAGTATACATTAAAGACACAGCTTCTTCTCATCTGGAAATTCTCTCTCCTAAACACAACTTAAAGGGGGAACACAACCAGAATTATCTGAAAAACTCAAGTAAACGCCTGTATTTCAAAACATGTCAGTAGCTAAAGGGTTAAGTAAAGCTTTGTAGCCTTAAATGCTCCTGTGTTGCCAAAGAAGAAAGACTGAAAATAAAAGAATTTACTATTGAAATAATGAGGTGTAAAAGCAAAAAACAAGGAAGACAAATGAAGCCATAATGCAATAATAAAGATAAAAGTAGAAATTAATGTATCAGAAAAATAAGACCGGTAGAACTAATCAATTACTTCAAGAGATGGCTCTTTGCAGTAGGAGAGATAAACCTTAGGAAATAGTTGGGAGAAAAGGACGGAAAGCATAAATATAAAAAAAACCCTCAGAAATGAGAGTGAAAAATTAAAGGCAAACACAAAATCAACTAAAATAATTGCTGTAGAAAGAATGTATTTCATCGACACTATGAAATGTCTGGATGGAATGAATAATTTATTGGAAAACAAAAATTCCCGACATTGGCCCAGAAGACCGGTAGAACGTATGCAAGTGCCCCACCTCCGGTTTTCCATGCTAATCCCTGGATCTGTGAGCGTGATGAACCATCACTCCCATGATTGCGTTCTCTTACGTGGCACGTTTGGTGGATCAGTCACGGGAGGCATTAAAAGCAAAGGGAGAGTTTCTCCAGCTGGTGGTGGAAGACGTGATTCGAGGTGCACTGCTGCTCATGGCTGGTTTGGAAGCGGAAGGGGTCACGCGAGAAGGAGTACAGGTGGCCTATAGAGGCAGAGTGGACCCTAGGGACAGGTGGCAAGAAAGTGGGGCCGTCAGTCCTACAGCCACAAGGCACTGACTGTGCCAACAACCTGGGGGAGACTGGAAGCTTCTTTCCCAGAGCCTCCAGGTCAGGCCCAGCCAGCTGACACCTTGAGTTCCGTTTCGCACAACCCTAAGCATAGGACCCAGCTGGAGGCTGTGGGATAATAGATGGGTGTTGTTTAAGCATCTAAAATGGTGGTAATTTGTTACATCAGCCATGGGGAACAGACACAAAGATAAACAATATTAAAGCAGACAAATTCCCGTGAAAGAAAGAGAACTGTCAATAAGATTCAGAGGCAAATTTTGTCAAAACTTCAAAAATACATATAATACGAGTTCTTTATTGAAACCAGAATGACATGGAAAGCAACACTTGACAAACACAGAGAGACAAAACAAAAGACTACGGCAATCTCACATATGAATATTGATGCAGGCATTTAAAATGAAATATTAGCAATAGATTCCGGCAAGGCAGTATAAAAAGCTCAATCTAGCACTATCAAATGTGTTTCTTCCCAAAAATGTCTGAGTGAGATGACATAGGAAATTCACAAATATAATTCAATATGTTAGTTGATTAAAGAAAGGTCAGATGATCTTCTCCATAAATGCAAAATATGCATGTTTAAAAAGTTAGCATCCGATGTTAACAACATGAAAACTTCTTTTTTTTTTTTCGACAGGCAGAGTTAGACAGAGAGAGAGAGACAGAGAGAAAGGTCTTCCTTTTCTGTTGGTTCACCCCCCAAAATGGCCACTGCAGCCGGTATGCTGCACCGATCCAAAGCCAGGAGCCAGGTGCTTCTCCTGGTCTCCCATGTGGGTGCAGGGCCCAAGCACTTGGGCCATCCTCCACTGCCTTCCCGGGCCACAGCAGAGAGCTGGACTGGAAGAGGAGCAACCGGGACAGAATCCGGCGTGCCAACCTGGGCTAGAACCTGGTGTGCTGGCGCCGCAGGCAGAAGATTAGCCTAGTGAGCTGCGGCGCCGGCCAACATGAAAACTTCTTAATGAACTAGGAAATGATGGAAGTTCACCTACACCAGGAAACCAAGAGCCAGCATCCAGCCATGAAAAACTTCCAATAGAGTTGTCGTAAAGAGGCCCACGCGTCAGTTTTCTGGATGACAGGGGCTTGTTGTCTCCCAGCCTGAGAGCCTGGAAGCCCACAGGTTAAGGACTGACAGGTGTGGCTTCTTTTGAGGCTGTGGTTCATGGCTTCCCAATGGCCGTCTTCCTGGTCACAGCTGGGTCTGTGTTGTCTGTGTGAGTCTCCTCCTCTGAGGACATCCTGCCACATTACTTAACCTCTGTCACCTCTCTGAAGTCCTTCTCTCCAAGCACAGTCATTGCCTGGATTGGGGCTGGGCACTCAGCATATGAATTTGGGGAGACACAGTTCAGTCCAAGATGCCCACTCTTCCACCCTTGTGCAACGCTGCCCTGGAATGTCCTAGATGGTAACGTGGCAATGGTTATCAAAAGTCATAGTGCATGTAAACATCGACCTTACCATTCCAATACTAGGTTATTATTTTTGGTATAAAATGGCTCATTGTGTGGACTTCCATGTTCACGGCAGCTTTGTTTCCAGAGTGATCGATATAGACACATATGATGTATAACCACACAGTGAACTATTAATATCCATAAAAGGGAATAAAGGATGGGCATCTACTATCCAGGGATTGCCCTTAAACACATCACACTTTGGAAAAAAGCCAACCACAAAGGATCAATATGTCTGTGTCCGTTTATATAAAATTTCCAGGGCAGGCAAATCTGCAGAGACAGCAGATGAGTGGTGTTCAGGGAAGGGATGGGGGAGTGGCGGGCGAGTGAGGACTGACTGCTAATCAGTGTGGTTTCTTTGGGGGCCAAAATGTTGTCAAATTATATTGTGATGCTGTTTGCACAGTACAGGAAGACATTGAGTTGTACGTTTTAAATGCGTAGGTTGTATCTGATGTCATTTGTGTCTGAATACAGCTGTCATTCAGAAAATAGTGAAGATAGATGCCTTGAAAAAAAAAAAAAACCGGCTGATGTCCTGATACGCCACGTTCACAATGGAACACATTATTAAGAGGAAAAAAAGTGAGATGATGTTTGCACCCAAATGATGTTCAAAAGACTTTTTTAAAAAGAAACTTCCAAAAGTTAATAATAAAAAGACAAATAGCCCAGCAGATAACAGGTGAGAAATGAGTACAGGGATGTCACAGGGTGGGAAAACTGAATAACCAATCACATATTAGAATTTCATTATTCATGGAGATGCAAATTAAGACTATTAATACACAACGGAAGAGCTAAAATGAAAAAGACCAGCAAAGCCAGATGTTGGCAAGAATGGGAGGCCATGCGCGGCCAGCAGGAGGGCACGTTGGTACAACCACCTTGGAAACATCCTGGCACCACCAACCGCCAGCAAACTGACAATGGCATCCTGGGCCGGTGCCCGCCAGGGGTGCACACAGACAGCTGCAGGATGTCCAGGAATATTCATGCAGACATTGTTCACAGCCCAGGGACTGGAGACAAGCCAGATGGCCATCGTCAGAGGAGGCACGGCCACACAGCGGAATCCATCCATACAACAAGGCAGACGAATGAGTCGCAACTAGACAACAGCACGGATGAACTCGCAGGATTCACGTGGGAAAAAGAAGCCACGTACAAAAGTCATATACTGCGTTTGTCCACACGGAGTGCAAAAGCTCACAGCAACTAAAAGACAGTGTGAGGAGTGCATTCTCCCCACCCACCCCCTTTTCTTAATGTATTTGAAAGGCAGAGTTACAGAGAGAGAGAGAGAGAGAGAGAGAGAGAGAGAGATCTTCCATTTGCCGGTTCACTCCCCAGATGGCCACAATGGTTAGGTCTGGGCCCCAGCTGAAGCCAGGAGCCTGGAACTCCATCGGGGCTCCCACGCGGGTGGCAGGGGCGTAAGCACCTGGGCTGATGCTTTCCCAGGCGCATTAGAAGGGAGCGGGATTAGAAGTGGCGCAGCTGGGACGGGAGCTGGCACTCATGTGGATCCCAGGCGGTGGCTTAACCCGCTGAGCCACAGCACTGGCCCCTAGGGATGCATTTTTATGTCTTAAAATCAGGAGACAAGCAATGAAGTAATCATTCTAAGTGATTATCATAATAATGACTGCCTTCCCAGGAAGAGGAGCTCTGAATTGCTGGTTATGTATGAGAGGAATTTAAAAAGGTCATCGAAATGGTATTCAATGATGTTTATTATGGTGCAAAAATTTTTGAAATGCATGCATATAAGGGCTCTCAAAAATCTTTGGAAAATGTGTATTATGAAAAAGATTATGCATGGATTTCCACAATTCTTGCACTAAAATAAACTTATCTTTAAAAAAAAAAAAAAACGTGTATTTATTTGCAAGGCAGAGTGACAGAGAGGGAAGATACATATAGAGAGATCTTCCCTTTGCTGGGTCACTCTCAAAATGAGTCAATAGTTGAGGCAATGTCAGGCCAAAGCCAAGAGCCAGGAGCCAGGAACTCCACTCAGCTCTCCCACGTGGGAGGCAGGGACCCAGTACAGGGGCTCATCCGCCGCCTCCCAGATGCGTTAGCAGGGAGCTGGGTTGAAGGTAGAGGAGGGGCTCAGTCCAGGCCCTCCAGTACGGACGCGGGCATCTCAAACAGCAGGTTAACCTGCTGCAGCACAGCACCCACCCCATTGATCATTTAACTTTATTTTCCCTGAGCTTTTTTTTTTTTTTTAAGATTTATTTGAAAGAGTTACAGAGAGAATTAGAGACAGACAGAGAGAGTGAGAGAGTGAGAGAGAGAGAGAGGTCTTCTATCCGCTGGTTCACTCCTCAAATGGCTGCAACAGCCAGAGCTATGCCAATCTGAAGCCAGGAGCCAGGAGTTTCTTCTGGGTCTCCCACGTGGGTGCAGGGGCCCAACCACTTGGGCCATCTTCCACTGCTATCCCAGGCCACAGCAGGGAGCTGGAGCAGAAGTGGAGCAGTGGAGACACGAACTGGCCCATATAGAATGCTAGTGCTGCAGGCCAGGGCTTTAACCCGCTGTGCCACAGCACCAGGCCCTATTCCCTGAGGTTTTTGAAGTACTCGCATACTATCTCTCTCTTTTTTTTTGACAGGCAGAGTGGACAGTGAGAGAGAGAGACAAAGAGAGAAAGGTCTTCCTTTGCCGTTGGTTCACCTCCAATGGCCACCGTGGCTGGCGCTGTGGCTGGAGCACTGTGCTGATCCCAAGGCAGGAGCCAGGTGCTTCTCCTGGTCTCCCATGGGGTGCAGGGCCCAAGGACTTGGGCCATCTTCTACTACTTTCCCAGGCCATAGCAGAGAGCTGGATTGGAAGTGGAGCAGCTGGGACTGGAACCGGCGCCCATATGGGGTTCTCCACTGCACACCTGGGCCACAGCAGAGAGCTCGCCTGGAAGAGGGGCAACCGGGACAGAATCCGGCACCCCGACCGGGACTAGAACCCGGTGTACCGGTGCCGCAAGGCGGAGGATTAGCCTAGTGAGCCGCGGCGCCAGCATCGCATACTATCTCTTAACTTGCATGGTGTTTACCCAGATGTTTGCTTTGTATACTTTCTAAGGCAGTATAATATATTTTACGTATCATTTCTATATGTTTGTTATATTTTGCGATAGAAAGTGTTTTCAAAAGCAAGATCAAGGCTTCTAACACGTTGATAAGCTGCCACTTTGTGTAAACATAGATAGGCACAAGCATGCACGTATTCTTGTATACATGTAGGCAGCACCTGAGAGCTGCCCAAGGAATGGCTGATAGTGGCTTCCTCTAGCACTAGACTGCAAGATTACTTTAAAGAAAGTTATTTTATTTATTTAAAAGGCAGAGTTACAGAAAGAGAGAGCAGAACAGATTTATAGAGAAATCTATCCACTGGTTCACTCTCCAAATGGCCCCAATGGCCAGGGCTGGGCCAGGCCAAAGGCAGGAGCCAGGAGCTTCACCTTGTGGGTGCAGGGGCCCAAGGACTGTGGGCCATCTTTTGTGGCTGTCCCAGGCACATTGTCAGGGAGCTGGATTGGAGGTGGAGCAGCTGGGACTTGAACCTGCGCCCACTTGGGATGCTGGTGTCTCAGTGCTTAAACTGTTAGGTCACAACTCTGGCCCCGAGGAGGCCTGTACTTTATTAAGTACTGTTCATACTGTTTGAATTTTTAAACGAGTGCTTAAAATGCATCCACTTGGAACCTCTGACCTTGTCATGCCTGCCAAAGCTGACATAAGCAATTAGTTAAGAGATCAATATTCGAACTTCGGTCCCACGTGAGCCTGTGTTAGCTGAAGCGTGGTATGAGGGTACTCGGGAGGAGATACCTGGTACTCATAGGCTTCCTCTGAGCCCTCCTCCATGGATTTCAGCTGAGAGGTACTTCTGAAAGAAAACCACAGGCAAATCTCGGACGGCAAGCTGCCCGCTCCCCAGTCTGCTCCCCTCACCAAGGAACATTCTGGAAGGTGCTGCTGGGGGTAAGACTTGTTGCCACCTTGTGGGTCCTGCACTAGCTCGACATGGGTTCTCTCCAGACTTAAGGGAACCCCAACTTGATCCCATGCCATCACGAGCTCCATCAGATTTGGGCATACAGAGGGAGGATGACAGCTGGGAGGAAAGGAAGTGGTACCTTTTCCACAGTACTGGAGGTCACCCTGCCTTTGTGACAAATCCACCTGGATGCCCAGAAAGTCTGGAGAACCCACAGGACATCCTTCCTAGTGCTCTGGACTTGGGTTTCCGCGATTCCTTTCCTGAGTTCAGTGTCTATTGCACACGGATACTAAGATTAAAAACTCCCACGTCTAGAACCTCAGAGCTGGCAGGTGTGACGGGACGCACTTGTCACCTGAGCTGTGACCCCCGCGGCTTCTGGCTTCTCTACCATTCCTGGGCTCTCAGCCTTTTATAATGAGGAGAGTGGGACCGAGGAAGCCAAGAGGACGGAACCTTGAGCCTGGTCTGCGCTGTGTACATTGTCTACAGCACCCTCGCACAATTCCCCAGGGAGACTCCTGGTTTTATCACACCCATCTCACCACGGAGGGTGCCCATCTTTGTTCCATCACTTTGCCAAGGCTATGGAATACATGGCTGCACCAGGATTTTAACCCCTTATGTTCTCCAGAGCCACGCGCACTGTGAATCCCACGCTGTGACCTCTGCGACTCCCAGGGCAGGGCTGACGCCTCTGGGTCTGCACAGGCTCAGGAACACGAACGGAGTAAGCTTAACCTTCCGCTCCCTCCTGTACTGTTTTGGATTGGGGTGATTACTTCTTTTTTTTAATTAATCTATTTATTTGAAAGTCAGAGTTACACAGAGAGGAGAGGCAGAGAGAGAGGTCTTCCATCCAATGGTTCACTCTCCAATTGGTTGCAATGGCCGGAGCTGCATCAATCCAAAGCCAGGAGCCAGGAGCTTCTTCTGGGTCTCCCATGCGGGTGCAGAGGCCCACGCACTTGGGCCATCTTCTACTGCTTTCCCAGGCCACAGCAGAGAGCTGGATCAGAAGTGGAGCAGCTGGGATTAGAACCGGCACCCATATGGGATGCTGGTGCGTCAGGACAGGGCGTTAACCCACTGCGCCACAGCCACGGCCCCGGGATGATTACTTCTGATGTGGCCTTCATTCCTGAAAGTGGCTGAAAACTGAGAGCCAGGTCTACGGGCTGGACCAGATTCTGGTTACCATTGTTGGCGAGAATGCTGCGTAGTGTTAGAGTGTAGGTCACGTCTCATCCCGTCAGGAGACCCAGGCTGACTCCCTGTGAGTGACGCTGTCAGTTCACTTGGTTGAGGGGACAGTGGCATCTCGCCAGGAAGAGGCCGGTGCCCCCATCCCCGTGAGTGCTCAGCTGGCATCCTGCAAGCGCCTGTTGCCTGGTGTTTCAGAGTGGTTTAGCATCACTCGGGTCTCCTTGCACAGATAAGTCACTTTCGTGGGGACTGCAGAATGGCGACTTTCTGTCTGTATCACTACTTTTTTTTATTTTTTATTTTTTATTTTTTTACACCGCCGACAAGAACTTTTATTTCATTTTAATGACATTAAACACAACTGCTACAAGAGAAGAAACAACACTCACTAGTCACTGTTCTTCTCAGATAGCTTGCAGGGCTAGCCGTGGTGTAGCGGGTAAAGCCACAGCCTGCGGTGCCAGACCCATATGGGCGCCGGTTCCAGTCCCAGCTGCTCCACTTCCAATCCAGCTCCCAGCTAATGGCCAGGGAAAGTAGTAGAAGATGGCCCAAGTGCTTGGGCCCCTCCACCCACATGGGAGACCCAGAAGAAGCTTCTGGCTCCTGGGTTTGGATTGGCCCAGCTCCAGCCATTGCAGCCACTTGGGGAGTGAACCAGCCAGTGAAAGACCTCGCTCTCTGCCTCTGCATCTGTAACTCTGAGTTTCAAATAAATAAAAATCTTAAACAAAAAATAAAAAGATGAGCTTGTCAGTATAAAGCATAGAAAACTGGAATTTCTCAAAAAACTCACCATCCTTGCTCTCTCCTTTCCACTACCAATTTTCCGAGTAAGGAGTTGGTATAAAGCCACCTCCAGCACTGGCCAGTCCACCCATGCCCAGCCACCTCTCAGAGAGTGTTGCTGTGGATTCATGGATTTTTATTTAATCTAGGAATTTGGATTTTTTTTTAATGTTCAGATTCGCCAGGGGCTCCAGGATGACGTCTTGGTCAATCCCTTTCATCTTTGGGTGTTTCCTGGCTTTTTTGCTTAGAAGTGACTTTCCAGGCTGTCAATCCATTTTTTCTAATCTGGAATCGTGACTTCATGTCTGGAAGCCAAGGCCTGGTGTTTGCCCACGGCCATGGCGATCCCATCGCCTCCAGGTGTCTCAGTGGGTAAAGCTAGAATCCTAAAAATATACAGAGAGATACTATTGATACTCCAATTTCAATTTAAGATTTCGCATTTTTCCCCTGAAGTTTTTGCTCTTCCAATGGATATCTTAATTTCTAGTAACATTGATATATTTATTATTTGCTTTATCCTGCAATGCATGTTATATTGTTTCAAAATTACAATACCAATGAGTTTCGATCCATAGAATCATTAAGTGAGTTTCATTCTCCTTTTTGTTCTTCTCAAGGTGAATGAACTCATTGTATACGGACAACCCAAGTACTATGTCCAAATGCAACAGGGATCATTTTAACAACTGGCTGTGTAGTTTCATTGATTGCATTTGATTTTTCTTCTGGTACCCTTTTGGATTTAATTTAACTTTTAAAAAAGATTTAATTACTTATTTGAAAGGCAGAATGACAGAGAAAGAGAGGTGGATTCAGAGATAGAAAGAGAGGTCTTTCATCTACTGGTTCACTGGTCAAATAGCTGGGTTGGCCAGGCTGGAGCCAGGAGCCAGGGGCTTCCTCTGGGTCTCTCATGTGGTTGCAGGGGCCCAAGGATTTGGGTCATTTCTGCTGCTTTCCCAGGAGCATTAGCAAGGAGCTGCATCAGAAGAGGAGCAGCCGGGACTCTCATCTGAGATGCTGGTATCACAGTGGGTGGCTTAACCCATTGTTCCATGATGCTGGTTTTTTGCTCCCCAATTTTATTTTGTTTTATTTTATTTTTAAAGGTTTATTTATTTATTTGAAATACAGAGCCACGGAGAGGCAGAGGCAGAGAGAGAAAGAGAGAGAGGTCTTTTATCCACTGGTTCACTCCCCAGATGGCCTCAACAGCTGGAGCTGAGCCGATCCGAAGCCAGGAGCCAGGTGCTTCCTCCAGGTCTCCCATGTGGGTGCGGGGGCCCAAGGACTCTGGCCATCTTCTACTGCTTTCCCAGACCACAGCAGAGAGCTGGATTGGAAGAAGAGCGGCCGGGATTTGATATGACGCCTATATGGCATGCCAGCACTGCAGGCAGTGGCTTTACTTGCTACGCTGTAGTGCCAGTCCAGCTCCCCAATTTTAATCATTCATTCTTATTGATAAAGTAAGTTCCTACGCAGAGCACACTATCAGACATAAATTTAAGATTTTGGTTTTTTTTAATGTATGGGATAGAAAAGCGTTGCTAAAAACAAAGTAATTTTAAAGTGTCTTTAAACACCAAAACCTCAAAATTATATCCAAGGAAGGAAACCAAGAGCAAATTAACATATTTGTTTACAAAGATAATTTCTTATAAAGTAATGTTTTATGACAGCTGCCTCAGTGTTAATCTGAACTGTAGCTTGTTTTCTTCCTTCTGTTCTTACGTGGGATAAAAGCTTTTTTTGGGGGGGGGGGGAAAGAATGTGTCATTCATATTTTGAATGAAGTATGTGTTGGTTTTGAAAAACCCAACAGAGAAGTTTAAAAATAAAAATTGTCATCTATAAAATATTAATTAAGGGTTCTGAATGAGCAAAGAAATCTGTCTGAAGTTTGGGTCATCAGCTCTTTCCCAATCAGTTCCAGTCATCCCCCTGCCCCCAAACTTGAAATGCAAAAATTCTGAAGTGAAAAGCAAATTTGAATTTTACCAATATATGAATTTATACATTAAAATTTCCATATGAAATAGCATGTCTTTATATTCAAAAGTACAAATTTGTAGGCATGCAAATTTTAATATGTATTCAATATAGTTGACCATATCTGACACTCTTATTCTTTATTCTCTAATGACCATAAAATAAGAAAAATCTGGCCGGCGCCGTGGCTCAACAGGCTAATCCTCCGCCTTGCGGCGCCGGCACACCAGGTTCTAGTCCCGGTTGGGGCACCGATCCTGTCCCGGTTGCCCCTCTTCCAGGCCAGCTCTCTGCTGTGGCTAGGGAGTGCAGTGGAGGATGGCCCAAGTGTTTGGGCTCTGCACCCCATGGGAGACCAGGAGAAGCACCTGGCTCCTGCCATCGGAACAGCGCGTTGCGCCGGCCGCAGCGCGCTACCGCGGCGGCCATTGGAGGGTGAACCAACGGCAAAAGGAAGACCTTTCTCTCTGTCTCTCTCTCTCACTGTCCACTCTGCCTGTCAAAAAAAAAAAAAATTTAAAAAAAAATAAGAAAAATCTAGGATTTAATTGATAAAGCACAATTTTTGTATTTGGTGGTTTTTAAAAACTTATGTTCTGTCTATTGATACTTTTTTTAAAAAAACAAATACATCTAGGTCCACAAATCTTGCTCCCTTTTCCAACTAAATGTTATAAAAATCTTGCAAGGGGCTGCATGGTGGTGTAGTAGGGAGCCGCCATCTGTGGCACTGGCATCCCGAACGGGCGCCGGTCTGTGTCCCGGCTGCTCCTCTTCCAATCCAGCTCTGCTTATGGCCTGGAAAGCATGGCAGAGGCTCAAGGGCCAGGGCCCCTGCGTCC
Source organism: Lepus europaeus (assembly GCF_033115175.1). Taxonomy (NCBI): domain Eukaryota; kingdom Metazoa; phylum Chordata; class Mammalia; order Lagomorpha; family Leporidae; genus Lepus; species Lepus europaeus. The sequence continues at coordinate 4,294,589 of NC_084843.1, read as the reverse complement.
ACGTGGGAGACCTGGAAGAAGCTCCTGGCTCCTGGCTCCTGGCTTCAGGCAGCCCAGCTCTGGCCATGGTGGCCATTGGGGAATGAACCAGCGGATGGAAGACTATTCTTTCTGTCTCTCCCTCTGTTTGTCTGTAACTCTAAGTCTCAAATAAGTAAGATAAAGATCTTAAAAAACTCTTGCAAGTTATGAACATCTGATGGAGCATCAAAAGGGATCCAGTAATTTGTTTTTAAAATTTAATTTGCTTTTTCCGTAAACCGAGAGTAACTTAGTTGAGAAAAGGATTCTATGGGTCCGAGGCATTCCCAGTTCACTGGCTGTCTCACGCATTTCAGCTCTGCTGGCTAAATGCACTTCATAGTACCCTTACAGGTCAAGCACAAAAGAGAAAACTCATGGCTACTGACCTAGAACCAAAACTTATCCTTCTGAAGAAGTAACTGTCTATAAGATCTCCTTACAAAGCAGCATGTAGCCCTGGCCTTTCATTGCTGAAACAATAGCTCAGACACTTCAGTAAGTTCTGGACAACTGTTAGCTAAGTACCAGCGATCAGAAATTAGCTATAATTAAATTACCTCTTTTGTTTAGGCTCATGCAAAACATGCCTACAGCCTTTAAATATGAGTTCTCTTTGACAAATATTTACGTTAATGGAAACTAGACAGGCAGTCACTGAAGCTGAAGTCTCACAGGATGTAAACTATTTGCTAACAGGAAGAATAAAACTTAGTATGAGGATTCTCCACCCACAAAACTGTGGCAAAATTTATGTTTTTAAACTGAGATAATTCTATGAAATCCCCAAGACTTCCTGGGAATACCCAGCTTTATCTGAGTGTCCTCCAGAAAGCCAACAGCGCTGCTGACGCCTCTCGATGGATTCAGCATTCACGGATGAGCCCAGCTGAGTTCCTACGTTCCAGTTGTGCCGGGATAAAGTCTACGAAGGTTGACGATGCATTGTGGGTGCTGTCTTTTTTTTTTTTTTTTTTTTTTTTGACAGAGTGGACAGTGAGAGAGAGAGACAGAGAGAAAGGTCTTCCTTTTTCCGTTGGTTCACCCCCCAGGTGGCCGCTACAGCTGGCGCCACTGTCTCTTAACAGACGCACCGTACGTATTACACAGCACGGACGAGCCGTGGGAGAGGCCCTGGATGGAAAGTCCTTCCGTGTTCTGGGAGACTCCGCTCACTGTTGGTCAGCAGTACTGACACACGCCTGCCATCTCTCCTAAGGTTCTAACGTGGTTCTCGAGTTATCGGAAGAATTTCTTTCAAGCCTTTGGCTTTTCATTCCGTTGGGATCTTTGTTCCTGTCTCGTGAATTTATGGAGTTTTCTCCATTCTGGCTGCCATGTCGGTTATCTGCTCAGCCTGTGCTTGTAAGTCCTCGAAATGCTGCCTTTAGCGTCGTCGTCACACCCCATCATCGTCTCTGCTTGCCATCAGCGACCTACACGCTTGTTCTCAGCACCTGCTCATTCCGAGCTCCAGGGCAGCCCCCTCTCTTCCCGGCAGGGACTCAACTCCCCGTCCTCCTTTTGCAGTTCTCGGATTTGCCTGTTCCCTCGCTGGATTCCTGTAAGGAGCGTGCATCTCGGCTGATGTCTTGGGACTGCATTCGGTTCTTGAATTTCTTCCCGATGCCTCTCTGTGCTTGTTGAGAGCTGTGATTCGCTTCCTCAGCCGTCCTGCTGTGGCCTTGTGACCCCTCACTCTCTCAACAGCCTTAGCATTAGCGGCTGCCTTCTCGATTGTGCAACCCAGGGAGTACGATGCCCTCAGTCGACTGCGGCCAGCAGCTGAAGTTATCAGGGCCCAAAGCCTCTGCCGAAGGGAACTTCGCATTCAAGGGAAGAGGCTGCACCCTGTTTATCCCCTTCAGCAAACATACCCACAGGTAGCAGGGGAGGCCAGGGGGCGGCTGGGGACCCAGCAGAGCTCAACAAGTCACTGGCCGGGGGGGCTGCTGCTCAGGTGCACAGCTCTCTTTTCAGTACTTTGTATGGCATTTAAGAGGTGGGGAGACTCAGCTCTTTCAGTGGGGAGCTCATTGATATAATAATAATAATGTTAATGGGCCGGCACCGTGGCTTAACAGGCTAATCCTCCGCCTTGCGGCGCCGGCACACCGGGTTCTGGTCCCGGTTGGGGCGCCGGATTCTGTCCCGGTTGCCCCTCTTCCAGGCCGGCTCTCTGCTGTGGCCCGGGAAGGCAGTGGAGGATGGCCCAAGGCCTTGGGCCCTGCACCCGCATGGGAGACCAGGAGAAGCACCTGGCTCCTGGCTTCGGATCAGTGAGACGCGCTGGCCGCAGCGGCCATTAGAGGGTGAACCAGCGGCAGGGAGGAGGACCTTTCTCTCTGTCTCTCTCTCTCTCACTATCCACTCTGCCTGTCAAAAAAAAAAATTAAAAAAAATAATAATAATGTTAATGTAGTAACAATGACTACCTTTTCCTGAGCACTGCTGGGAGCCTGGTGCTGAGCTGAGTGCTTTATGTTTGATCCTCCCATCAACTCTATGAAGTAGGCGGTATTGTTCCCTTTTTACCAGTGGGGAAACTGAGGCACACAGAAAACACACCCAAGGCCATCTAGCACGTGAAGGAATGGAGGTGGGATTTGAACCCCAGTTTCTTTAAACCCCAAATCCCAGCCCTTCACCGTGGGGCTATTGCCTCCCATCTTTAAAGGGAAGTGGTTGCCTGGAGCGGCAATTTTCTGATAAGCACGGTCTGCAGAGTCCGTCTGCTCACAGAGCTGCGGCCCGGCCTGTGCCAGGGTGGGTGCCAGGGCAGAAGGGGATGGAGTGCCCAGTGGCTGAGCAGAGGTCTTGTCCCAAGGCCACCCTATGCTGAGGACGGCAGGCAGTCCTGGTGGCCAGGAGGCACAGCTGTGGCTGTGGGTGCCCTGGGCAAGGTCCCCCCCCCCAGCAGTGCTGGGCGCAGGGCTGGGGCCGGGGACCATGGAGAGAGCAGTGGGCGAGGCCCGGCGAGGATGTTGGTGCTTTCCAGGCTCCCATGCTTTCCCGAGCCACTTCAGATGCAGATCTGGCTGTGCTGCCAGCCAGCCTGGCTCTGAGTTGCTCTGGCTCCCTTCTTGAGCCTGTGACCTAATCCTCTGCATTGCGGTCCTGCCATGTGCAGCCAGGGATAATAATGCCACAGCTTATGCTCTGATCCTGTGGATTGCCCCTCACTGCTACCTGAATCATAGCGATCCCTCAGTAAAGGGCTCCTGTGACGGTAAAAAAAAAACAAGTAAATAAACCTGGGCGTGGCGCGGGGGCACTTGGCAGGGCGGTTAGAACACCAGTTAGGGATGCCCGTGTCCCACACTGGAGAGCTCGATTCTGATGCTGGCCCCTGGCCCCCGACTCCAGCTTCCTACCAACGCAGACCCTGGAGGGCAAGTGGTTGGGTTCCTGCTCCACCGTGGGAGGTTGAGTTGCCGGCTGCTGGTTTTGGCCTCAGTTGGGGGCCGCTGTGTCCATTTGGAGAGTAAACCAGTGAACAGGAGCTTGTTCACTCTCTCTCTCAAATAAATAAATAATTTTAAAAACAATAATACATTAAAAAGGGGGGAGGGGATTTTTAAACATTGCATCGACCGGAGTGGCCATGGTCCGTAGTCCCACCAGGCAGGTCACCACTCCAGGACAGTGACAACTACAGCTGGCTCCCTGTGTGCAGCTCCCTGGGACACGGCGCCCGCCTGTCTGTCTGTAGCCCCCAGGGCCGCAGGTCTTGCTTTTATTCCCGCCCTACCACCCGCATCCCTCGGCGTGACTCCCGCTTCCCAGCAGAGGGGCCTCTGTGCGCTCAGGAGCCACAGGCGGATTCCGGGATCTCAAGGCCAAGTCTCACCTTGCTCGTCAGCGTGGCTCAGGGGAACGCACTGCCGTCATCACACGTGCCTGCACCTTGACAAAACAGGGAGCTGGGAAGCCCTTTCTCCCGTGACGCTGCAAGCTGGACTCCGTGTGGAGGATGAGGAGAGCGAAGTCTCAGCTGAGGGCCTCGCCCAGGCTGAATGGCTGACCGGGTGGAGCAGAGTGTTAGTCCTGGCTGGCTGATCTCACATTGCCCACCCCTCCCTTGAATAGCTCAGCGGATTATTTCAAGGCAAATCGCCTTGCAGCCATCACTTCTGTCACAAACCAGAACGTGGCCGGTCACTTTCTAAGTTTCTCCACGTGTCCATTCCAGACGTGGACCCCCCTGGCTCAGAACGTCAGGACTACCTGATGTCTATCCTCAGACCCTCGGGGGCCTTTATGATTTTACAATGCAAGTCGTTTTCACACCTTGCAGTTTAATCCTGCCCGTGTCTTGACGTTTGACACGCATTTTGAGTCTCCTGTAACTGATGTCCTTTGCCTCCCTGCGGTCTGTGTGAGAACGCGGCCTGCGGTTTCTCCACACTCTGCGGACTTCATGATCATAGTGCGGGTCCACCTGCTTCCGGTCCCCCGGATTTTCCTGAAATCTGGTGTTTGGATGCTGAGGCTGGATCAGACGCAGGTTGGTCTCCTTTGCCAAGACCCTACGTCATCAGGAGAAGCAGAGACCTGATCTGTGCTCTTTTAAACTGTTAGTGGGGCGGGCATCCAGTGCAGTAGCCAGGCTCTGAGTAGGACGCCCCCATCCGATCACAGAGTGCCTGGGTTTGAATCCTGGCTCCACTCCTGCTCCAGCTCCCTGCGAATGCACACCTGGGAGGCAGCAGGTAGCAGCCAATAGCTGGGTCCCTGACACTCATGCGGGATGCCTCAATTGGGTTCCCTCTTCCCAAGTATTTGGGGAGTGAACCAGTGGTTAGGAGGCCTCTCTCTCTCTCTCTCTCTCTCTCTCCCTCCCTCTCTCTTTCTCTCTCTGACTTTCCCTCCCTCTGAGCCTCACAAATAAAATAAATAAAATCTGCTAAAATCAAGACGTGGAAATATAAAAGTGTGCAGAGCCGTGGTGTGCAGTGCCTAGATCATTAATCCGCCGGGATTGCGAATGGAGAGGCTCTGACTCTGCCAACCCCATTTGCTTGTATTTGCTGCAATGATTTTAAGGAGATGGTTCCTTCACCTGCCATTTGACTTTCCATGGATTTTATAGAAAAGGCAGAGTGAAAGCGTGATTCTTTTCTTAATTTTTTTCTAGCTTTGATTATAATGAATGGGTTCCTATTCTCCAAAGGTGACAACTAATATTTAAAAAGTCATTATAAATTCATGGATTTGGACATATTTCTTGGACTTCAATACTTTGCAAGTCTTATCCTTATTGATAACTCACTTTAATTGTCTCATTTTTGACCAATGGAAGTAGTCTTATTAGCTTCCTTGCTATTAAGCATTACACGATGTTCTAAATTAATCCTATACAGCTGCTGCTCCAGACCTGAAATCAATTATTTCTCTGAGTCCTGGTTTCTTTTATTGGGAAATGAAATTTTAAGACCTCATTCTGGGTTGCTGCAATTATCATTGCTACTGGATGTTCATGGTTTCAGTGGGGAGAGTTAGGAAATACAAATTTGTGTCTCTTCTTCCTTCTCCCAAGTACAGATAATTTATGAGTTCAGACTGATACTTCCAAAGTGTATTAAAGCCACAGAGTTTTAACTTGACCTCCACCAACTTGTGTCAGAATCTGCTTTCTTTTTATTAAGAGTCCTGGTTCTCGTGGGCACAAGGGGTGGTGAAGTCAGGTGCCTGGGGGTCGTGCAGTAGCTGAGACACCATCTGGGATGCTCACACCCTGTGTCAGAGTGTGGAAGTGGCCCCTCTGGATCCCAGCGCTCCTCCCGAATCCAGCTTCTTGCTGATACGTACCCTGGGGGACTTCAGGTGATGGCCCAAGCAATTAGGTTCCTGCCACTCAAGTGAGAGACCAAGATTGATTTCCTAGCTCTGACTTTGGCCTGACCAAGCCCTAGTGTTACAGGCATTTGGTTCATGGGAGAGCTCTCTCTCTCTCTCTGTCTCTCTCTCTCTCTCTCTTTTTCAAATATGTTTTTCAAATGAGAATACCCCATGATTACTCATTTGTTTCATCCTACTTACAAATATTAGTTTATCACAATCTTGATACTATCACCAATTATGGTTATTGAAAACATTTTAATTTTTCATTGTGTACGTATTTTACCTTTAGCCATCACATAATTATATTCCCTTTTAGCTCTTATTGAGTCTTTGTTTTACAGGGAAATGTATGTTGAATCTCAGTGCTAGTCTCTGAGCCCGTGAGTCTCTGGGTCTTTGTATTCTGTGGCATCTCTTCTCTATGTGATTCCTTAGCACAGTCTCACAGGGATAGCAGTCACCCATTCGTTCATCCTGGTAACCACCTGAACTCTGTACTTGAAGGTCAGCTTTGCTGGATGTAAAATCCTGGCTCATATGTTCTTTCCTTAAATATCTTAAATACACTACTGTATTTTCTTCTTGCATAAAAGAGTGTTGGAAAAAAATCGTCTGATAATAGTATAACTAAAACATTTCTTTTAAGTCAGATGTTCTTTTTGCCTAGATACCCAAGTGATTTTTCCTTTATATCTTTCAATAAATCTAGTAACTTCATCAGAATTTTTCTTTTAAAGATTAATTTTATTTATTTGAAAAGCAGAGGTTGAGAGAGGAAGAGAGAGAGAGAGAGAGAGTGAGAGAGAGAGAGAGAGAGGATCTTTCATCTGCTGGTTTACTCCCCCAATGGCTGCAATGGCCAGGGCTGGGCCAGGCTGAAGCCAGGAACCAGGAGCTTCTTCTGGGTGTCCCATGTGGGTGCAGGGGCCCAAGCACTTGGAACATCTTCTGTTGCTCTCCTAGGCCATTATCAAAGAGCTGGATGGGAAGTGGAGTAGCTGGGACTTGAACCGGTGCTGGCATCACAGGCAGAGGCTTTACCTGCTATGCCACAGCACCGGCCTTTAGCAGAATATTTTTATAGGTTGTTCTCTGTCAATATTCTCAGGTAAATTGTGTGCTGTTTCAGTAAGTTGATTCAGATTTTTCTTTAATTCCTGGAGAGTTTCTTTGCATTAGTGTTTGTAGTATTTATTGTTCTCTTGTTCAGGGACCCCTATTACCAGCATGTTGGATCTTCTTTGCCAGTCTTCAAACTTGTCAACTTTTCTTGAATCTTCTTACTAAAAATCTCTTCCTTCTTTAAGACTATATTGCTTCTCACTACTTTAGAATTTGTTTCCTCATTTACTCTTGCATTCCTGCTAGCTTAATCCCCATTTCTAATTCAATTTTTGACTTTTTGTTTCAAATTGTTTCTTGAATTCTGTGATCTCACCCTGAGTTTCTCTAATTCTGATTTATGCTGCTTTTTTGGGTGCGGCGTTGTTCTCTTAATGTCTTTAGCACAACTTGAGATGGTCTTCTTTCTCCCTAGTATGGCTTTCAGAAATGCTTTTGTTATCTGTAGGGCTGTTGTTCTGCTCCATAATCTGTTTTCCTACTGTAACGCTGGATGAGGTGTTTTGTTTGTTTTTTTTTTTTTTAATAGGCAGAGTTAGACAGTGAGAGAGAGAGACAGAGAGAAAGGGCTTCCTTCAGTAGGTTCACCCCCCTAAATGGCTGTTACGGCTGCACCGATCCGAAACCAGGAGCCAGGTACTTCTTCCTGGTCTCCCATGCAGGTGCAGGGCCCAAGCACTTGGGCCATCCTCCACTGCCTTCCTGGGCCACAGCAGAGAGCTGGACTAGAAGAGGAGCAACCAGGACAGAACCAGCACCGCAACCAGGACTAGAACCCAGGGTGCCCACACCGCAGGTGAAGGATTAGCCTAGTGAGCCGCGGCGCAGGCCCATTGTATGAAATTTGATCTTGATGATATTATGTTGTCATTTTTTCCGCTACAAATTTGGTTTCCCTGAACTCTCAGGAAGCTTGGTCCAGACATAGCATTCTGAGTCCACAGAATGCCCCCTCTGTTGTTTTCTTAGAATGTTCAAAATACGGCTGCTCTGTCTGTGACACCTTCTGCCTGTTTCTCCCACTCCTGCGATTTTATCTCACTTTCCTTCTGCACTCCTTCCTCACTTTTATGTGCAGTTCTAACGGTATATCCTCTACGTGCAGCTCTGTCCTAGACAGGAGTCCCGAGGGTCAGGGTCAAGAGCACACAGGTGTTAGCCAGCCCCAGACCCTCGGCGCCGTCCTGGCCCAGGCCCCTTGCCATCACTGTTACGGGGACAGGCTGCTCTCTGCAAGCTGCTGCCATGGTTCGCAGGTGGGCATGCCGTGCCCACCACATCCTGGCTTTTGGGTCCTCCTGTTCTCAGGCCTTTCTTCTGCTTTTCCCCGACGACACCCGAAGCCTCATGGCCGCTGGAGAGCTTTGCTCCACACGCTTGCATTTGGGGTTTACAGAAATACACTGTTGTCTGGTGCTGCTGTGAGTTTCGTCCACAGGCCTTGATCGGCTTTGTAATTGCTCTGTTTTTATGTGGATTTTCTGGAAGAATCAAACACTATGCCCCCTGCACTCTTCTCTGAATTGTGTTCTTTCTTTTTTCTTTTATTTTTTTGAAAAGACAGAGAAATTATAAATTATTTCAGGTGGACAAAAATATGGAGACTAACATAAGAAATATCGCACCGTCACCTTCCAGGTTATTGAGAAAAGTGTCACAGATGCAGAGCAAGCCTGGGGTTGGTCCTTTCCCGTCACCTGTCCTCAGGCCCCGCCCACCCCCACCCCCACCTCAGAAGCAGCCACTCACTGGTGGACAAATTGTGGTCTGTTTACGGAATGAATGAACATCAACCCGGCTAGATTTCAGCAGCTCTACCATAAAGCGCACACGTCCCTCTTCGCCAGGCATGCAGTAGCTGTTTTCACACCTCATTCACTGCGAGTGCTCTCCATGCGTGTGGGAGTCTGCTGTTCCACAGAGAAGTCTCGTAGACACAGCGGATGCACTTAGCCGGGAGTTTTCCGTAGGCCAAATTTGGTATTTTCCCACCAGAAACACAGACTTTTTTAAAAACATTCTATGGTTTGTAATTTCCACAGGTTAATATGCATTGCACCAAGAAAAAAACGTAATTACTCTGCACCAAGCTGTAGGGAGCTGTACCAGCTCAAGAGCATAATTATTGCTATGTTGTGAGCGCAGTGGAGTTGATTCTTATTTGTGATCCTGAGTTATTATGCTGCAAGTCTGCAACATTATTTAGACAGAAATAATTATACCCAACGTAGTCGGATTCAGAGAACCGCAGATTGCAGTAAATTGGAAAGCCTCATCCTAAATATATGTATTATGTTATCGTGTTTCCACTCTCTCTTTCCCTGGGCCATTTATCCCTCTCCCTGCAACTCTGATTCACTTAACTGCTTGTCTTTGAAGGGCTCTTTCCCCTCTTCAGATTGGATTTTAATGAGATGTAAACTACGAACATCACAGGAAGCAGATCGATCCACGGCCACCCAGCTTCTGCCAGAAATTATGATTCTGCGGCTCCCTAACCCGCACCCCTCAACCTGTCACTCAAAGCCAAGTGGCGAGACGCACGTGGATATTTAAAAAGAAATCATCAAATAACCTCTAGCTGGAGCGGTCTGAGACTCAGCAGTGAACCTGTGTGAGTGTGTGAGCTGTGGTCCGATAGCTTGGCCACCAGGCCTGGGCTGAGCTGCAACTTGCAGTTCCCGTGCCTCGAGGCTATGCCGGTGTGTGTAGTGTTCTTAAGGTTTTGCACCTAGCAGCTTTTAAAAAATATTTGATAGCCACACACAGAGAAAAAATGAGAGAGAGAGAGAGAGAGAGAGAGAGAAAGAGAGAGAGAGTGAGAGAGAGAAAGAGAGAGAGTGTGCGCAAGGTCCCATTCACTGGTTCCAAATGCCTGCTTGCAACAGCTGGGCCAGGACCAGGACCAGAGCCAGGAACTAGAAGCTCAGCCCATGGTTCCCCATGGGGGCTGCAGGAATTGCAGTACTTGAACCAGGTGTGCATTGCAGGAAGCCGGAGTCAGGAGTGGAACTGGGAAATGTTCTTATCAGCTGCTTAGCCACAGGGCCAAGTCTGCCTTGAGCTTTGCTTTCTTTTTCTGTAAACTGGAGGCGGTGAGATCAGCCCTAACTAGCACAGTGCGCAGGCTGTGTGATTTGTAGGACGTGGACTGTTACGAAGGGGAGCAACACACACGTGTGTAAAGTATAATGAAGGTGATTGACACCCCAGCTTGTGGAGCATCATGAAGATGGCGTCCAAGCAAGTGGCCCCCCCACGCCAACCCCAGGGATGCCCTCGTGAGTCAGCGAACGGTGACTGAACTGAAGTGCGTCTGCGTGCTCCTGAGATGGGCAGCCTTGGCTCTGGCTCAGAGCCGAGGTCGTCTCACGTTTCACTGCGGGAGCTCCTCCTTCCCCAGAGCATGCTGGCTCTGAAGAATTGTGAACCTGCCTCCCAGACATGGCTCTGCTGAGCATCCTCCCCAAAGATACAGCAGTGCAGACTGCCCGGCAGAACCCCAGGCCTGCTGAAGCCGACCCTGAGGAGCACCGACCAGAAACCTGGGTGTGATTCCTGCAGGCCCCATGGTGCTCAGTGCCCCCCGAGGGCCAGCAGGGCTCGTTCCGTTGCTTGTGGGGGAACTGCTTTCCGGACAAAGGAGCCTGGGCCTAGAAAAGAGCTGTCCTGCGTTCTTTCCCAGGCGCATTAGCAGGGAGCTGAATTGGAAGCAGAGTAGCTGGGACTCAAACACCTGTCCAGTGTCGGGATGCTGGCATCACCAACAGCGGCTTAACCCACTGCACCACAACACAGCATTGTAATTGTCCTGAAAACAGTTTGACACATAGAGTAGAACCCCCCACACACACCGGCCATGTCCACAGATTCTTCCAAACACAGAAATATTCAAAAAATTGCCTCCATCCCGAACACGTACAGGCCTTTTCCTTGCCAATATTCGCTAAACCACATAGCACAACAACTACTTCCAGAACCTTTGTACTGCATCGGGTCTCACAAGTGATCTGGAGATGGGGTGTGCACGGGTCACGTGTGTGTAGGGGGCCTGTTTTCTGGGAAGATTTGCACATCTGCATGTGAGGAGTGGCTGCACCCTCATTGGAGTCTCTGGACTCTGCTCTGAGCCGTGATGGGCTGGGAGCATCTGCCCTGCCCAATTCCATGTGACCAACAGCGTCAGAAGCACAAGAGTGGCCAATGGCTGCACCTCCATCGCAGGACTCAGCACCCCAAACGCCTGACTCTGAGTCTCCCTCCTCTGTGGCCTCTCAGGCAGATCCCACAGTCAGCTCCCCCGGGCCCGGCTGCCTGCCATTCAGAGCCATGTGAGCACATCCCTTTGTTAGCAACTCCAGGCACGAACTCCGCTCAGATGGAGAATCCCTCACTGTGCCTGTGAGATCTTGGTCCAGTGACGACTTCTCCGAGCCTCACTCTGACCGTCTGTGAAGTAGACACAGAGCTCCTCACAGGCCCAAAGCAACGAGCCCCTGAGGTGATGCCGACAAAGTGCTGGGCCCCGAGACCGTCCCCCGGCCAGGTCTTCACAAACCTGAGCAATCCACCTCGCTGCTCTCACCGAGGTGTGGAGGAGACGCTGGCTGACACGCTCAGAAAACACCAGGGGCTCAAGGAGCTGGTGGTCCACGAGGACACAAAAGGCCTCCCCGACACAGCTCCCAGGGGCCTTGCTAAGCCCTGCCAGGCTGGGATCTCCCCCCGGACAGCCTTCCACAAGAATTCCGTTTTGTCTCCAGCAACTTAAGTGTCCTCTGTGCCCAGAATCACCTGCCCCCATCGCCCCTCAGCCCCTGCAAATGTAGCTACCTCCTTCCTGCTTTCTATGGGGTCAGGGGCAGTGCAGGCCCGAGCAACTCCAGTCCCCTCGCGTCTTCCCCATCGCTGCCTGCTCTGTGGTTGGGGTCCAGATGTCACACACCATGGCGGAGCCATGTCACCTGGTGCCCAGGGCCTGGGCTGCAGCTGCCCGGGCCCTGGCGGGTCCCCTCTGGACAGGGCTCATCCAGCCTACCGGACCTTGTGTGCCAACAGCAGTGCCCGAAGGCTGGCCTCCTTCACCGCGCTGGTGGTCTCTCTGGTTGCTTTGCACGCTTGTCGTGAGGAAGCGAGAACATCTCAGGTGCCTTTGTTCCTCTCTGGGGGTGCACAGACCCCCACGTCTGCAGCATGAGTGTGGAAATCTGAGAAGCTCCCCAGGGTGAGGGAGCCCAGTGGTGGCAGCCAGCCCTTGGCTGCCTCGGGGCCCGGCCGCCTGCCCGTCTTCTAGGTTTTGGCCTCGGCAGGCTCTGTGGCTGCGGCTTCTCAGGGAACCACTCCTCAGTGCCCGCGAGTCTGCGTGGGCCCGGCTGGCAGAGCCTCACCCCGCTGGGCGGAAGCAGGTGAGTTCTGCCTCTAATCCGTCGTGCATGGATGAACTTTCTCCCTCATCCTCAGACTTCAGCTTTTGCCTTCCCAAACGAAGGTTACTGGGATTCAAATCAGACTGTTCTGGCCCCAGAGCCTGGCTCCAGCGACCCGGGACTCAGCTTCTCTCCTCTTCTTCGGGCCACTCTGGGGCAGGGCTGGGCTCATCTACAACCCTCTCAGTGCCTATGAGTGGCAGAGGGCAGGGGGGAGACTGGGCGGGGAAGGCGATGCTCCTCACCACCGGCTGGACAATGGCCCGTATGCATGGACCCCCTGCTGGCCCCGTGAGCAGGGAGACTGGTTCATATGGCAAAGGGGATTCTGCAGGTGTGAGCCAGGAGGGGTCTTGGGAGGGATTATCTTGGCTGATCTGGGTGGGCCCAATGATGTCCCAAAGGCCCTTAGAGGAGGGAGGGGATAGGGTCAGAATTAGGAAGGGACCTGTGAGGACAGAGTCGATGGCCGAGTGATGAGCTTTGGAGTAGGAAGCCCAGAGCCGAGTTCGGATCTCCTACCCAAAGCAGAAACTGGGGAAAGACAGCTCGTCCCCGGAGCCTCCAGCGGCAGTGCAACGCTGGCCGCACCAGCACGACTCGCCGTGGACCACCAACCCCCAGGATCCTAAGATAACAACCCGGAACTGGAAGTCACAACGCTTGTGGGATTTGTGACAGCACTGTAACCCGTCAAAGGGACTGTCAGTCGGCACATGGGGCCATGTCACTGACTCTGTCTTTCCTTGGGGGCGGGGACCCCTCGAGGGTGGGAGACAGGCTGTCCCACCTTCTGTCTCAGTCTTCCTGGAGTGGACACACAGAAGACAATTGTTGGATGAATGAGTGATCATCCCCTCCCTCAAAGACAGCCCCTGCCAGTCCCAAGGACCTTTCACTCTGGGGGTGTCGGGCCAGTCGATGGCACAGAGCATCTCATTTCCTGTGGCACACTGGCCAAGGTCACCCCGTCTCTTCTCTCTGCTGCAGGTCAGGTTTCCTCCCCACAGAAACACCTTATCCGGGCCTGTGGTAGAACCAGGGTGCTTGTCTCAACTGTGAAGATGCCCCACCCCCAGGCAAGACCACGCTCTCTGGAGTGATTCATGGGACTCAGGTACAACCCTCGTAAGTGGTGGTCCAGGGAACTTCACCGGCATGGAGCCAGCAGTGGTCATGACAACTCTTCTACACTGGGGCATTTTTCTCCTATGGGTTTTAATCCTCTGTGGCTGCTGGCTTGGCTTGGGAGAGGTGGGCTGAGTGGCCTCTGGGATTCCAGGAGGTAGGGAGTTGTGGAGAGGGGCTGTCTCCTTCCCAGGGTGGAAGGTCTACACTAGACCTGGCTCAGGAGCCCTCACACCTGACAACTGTGACCGGAGGACTCTGCTGGGGGATGAATCTACACCTCCATTCAGACAGACACATGCCAGGATCCATTAGCGATGCCTGCTGTGGCACGAGGGGTGGGAGACGGAATTTCCCATGTATACCAACCTGTCAGGATGCTGTGCTGCACTGCACCATCCATTTTCTTGCCACACACAATGCTCCAGCTACATCGTAAGTCTTCTGAAGCAGAAACCAGAAGCCAGGCTCCATTGTGTCACTGACACTTGGCACAGTATGCACACAGCAGGTTTTCTCAGACGTAAGTTGCTTTATCGGTCTCAGAACACAACAATGCTGACTTAGATGGAGCCAGTCACTACAGCCCTCGGAGCGCAGCCTTGTCTGCTCTCTGCCTTCGCCACCCGGCAGTACCCAGACACATGGGCACCTGCTCTGACCACTGCTGTCAGCATCCTTCCCACCCCCACTCCAGCTCCTCTGAGCCCGCCCTCTGCAGGTGAGAAGCCTCTTTTATTAAGGATTAACACACACACACACAAATCGCCCAGATCTGATCCTGTCACTCAAGTCGTGGCGCATGGGTTACACTTCTAGAATAGCATCTCTCATCGGGGTAGAGGCATCGGCGGTTGGCAATTTGCAGAAACAACCACAGAAAATTTATGTCCATGCTAATAGAATGTTTTTATTGCCTGGATTTGAACTGAGTGTGTGGATGCTGCTCTGGAGCTAGCAGAAATGATGATCCCCAGTTCTTAACCCTGGTGTGATTAAGACTGAATCGACTATCACACAAATGTCAGCGAAGACCTTCTCCTCCTCGGCGATCGCCCCGTGTGTAGCTGTCATTCACAGATGACTCAGCTGAATGAAGAGACGGAGCCTCATTCTCTCCAACCTTTCTCTGGCGTGACGGCTCCACAGCTGTCTTTCCGGTTTGCTAAGAACATGCCAGATGGTTTAAACCCTGTTTCCCCCGATCCACGCTGGAGAGTGAGGCAGGCGTGTCCAGGCTGTTAGATTAACGCTTGCACTGAGTTGTCCTCATGCCGAGAGCTCTGAGCGTTGCCTGGATGTCAGGAAGCGACAGTCAGTGCTAACAAGGGTTAATCAGATTTAGTGGATAGCTATCCAAGTTCCACCAAATGTCAGGGTTATCTCAATATGCTGCACCCCGCACAACGAGGGTCTCGCCAAGAGGAAAATTTATGGACTACGTCTGTGCTGCTCCCGGACTCAAAGGGACTCGTTTCCCAGGCAACAGAAATGTCTTCATATTCATCAGACTCAGGGGTCCTTCTCAACCCCTTTTCTCCCTGGGCTTGTGGTGTGATGGGCACAGGACACGTCCCCTGAGCTGGAGGAAGGCAGAGCTGTCCTGGGCTCCCAGCCTTCCACCCCTAGCCGGGCGCTGGACAAGGCGAGGGGCAGGTTGAAACGAGGCCAGGAAGGTTATTACCCTCGTGCTCGACTGAGATAAGTGCATTTTGGAAGCAGATGGTGCTGTCTGCAGTGCAGGTTACAGAAGGCAGGTACAATGCCGAGGGAGACCGTGCCTACCTTCCTAGCCAGATGGGCGGATTCTCCACGTATACCCAGCCACGAGGTACGGTGTCAAGGATCTCTACCTAGAAGTCCAACTGGGAATGGTTAGACGGGGATGACATAAGAGGAGGCGGTTTAAGCAGGAGCTTAAGCACTCAGGAGCAAAGAACTTGAAAATGAACGCTGCTCGTTAAGCGTCGCGATTGCAGTTTGCAGAGGGGAGGGGCTGCTTTCATAGCAACAGATGCAAGAGGCCTGCTTTAGCGAAGCTCGGCCCCGCACTTCCGGAGGGTTCTGTAGAATGTTCACAGGGGAGCACAGAGCGTGGTCCCAGTGAACTCTCCCGGACTGATACACTGAGGTCCTCCTGTTGGCTAGCGGCTGAGCTGAGGCCAGCTTCAGATCCCTTATCCTGGCCCAAAGTGCTCTCGGTTCCTCCTGGGGCACAGACGGCAGTTCTACATGAAAACCCATTCCTCCCCCAGCCTCCTGTGCCAGCAGCGGACTGAGTGCCAGGTAACGCCCCATGGGTGTCACCAGTGGAGCAAGACTTTCAAGACGTGAACAGTGTCCTCTGTGTCTCTTTCCTCTTGTGCCACCTGAACACAGACAATGCAAGACCCTGCATAGATGCTTATTTATTTACTGTTCTCATGTGTTTGTTTCAAAGGCAAGGAAGGAGAGGGATAGGGAGAGGGAGGGAAGGAGAGAGGGAGAGAGAGAGAGAGGGAGAGAGAGAGAGAGAGAGAGAGAGAGAGAGAGAGAGAGAGAGAGGAGAGAGATCTTCCACCTATTGGTTCACTCTCCAAATGCCTGCAGTGGTTGGAGTTGGGCCAGGTTGAAGCCTGGAGTCAGGAACTCTGTCCTATTCTCCCTCATGGGTGGCAGGGACCCAAGTACTTGAGCCCTCACCTGCTGCCTCCCACGGTGTGCACTGGCAGGAAGCTGGATGGAAGTGGAGATAGGACTTGATCCCAGACCCTCGACATCGCTGCGTCACAGTGCCAGCCCTGACTCTGGGTAGCGCCAGAGCCCTGAGACAGAAACAGCTTTGGCTACTTAGCTGCAATATGGAGGAGCCACTAACCAGGGGCCACCCAGTAACCCACCAGGAATCACCTACCTACAAAGAGCATGCTGTGGGTGGTCACACGAGTGAGAGCCGGCGAGTTTAACACAGGCACCTGTGAGTACTTGGCCTCTTTGTCTCTACAGCCTAGCCCACCCTGACAGACTCATGCAAGAATTTTTCCAAGTCCACATGTGTTTGTTCAGCAAATACGTGCTGCTCTTCTGGTTGCCTCTAGGGTACCAGGGCACAGAAGAGGATATGGTTTCCAGCATTCCGGATACAGGAGGGTGACAGAACAACCAGATGAAAGCCCTGTCTGTGAAAAATACAGAAACCGATGACAAGCTGCAGGAGCAGCAATTTCGATAATACACATTTGCTTTATTTGTTTATTTATTTCTTTATTGGACACACATACAGAGTGTTCCCATTATTTGTTCAAGCCTGAAATGCCCACAGCGACCACAGCTGGGCCAGGGCCAGAGCTGGGAGCTGAGCACTCACTCCAGGACCCCCCATGTGGGCAGGCGCCCAACTACTTGAGCCATCACCGCTGCATCCCAGGGTCTGCATTGGTGGGAAGCGGTTACTGTGGGCAACCTGCACATCTCAACTGCTTAAGCCCCACCTCTGAACACTCCTTGAGATGGAGCGTACGAGGAGGTTTTTTTTTTTTTTTTTTTAAGATTTACTTATTCATTTGAATGGCAGAGTTAGAGAGAGAGAAGGAGAGGCAGAGAGAAAGAGAGAGAGAGAGAGGGGTCTTCCATCTGCTGGTGCCCTCCCCAGGTGGTCTCAACGGCCGGAGCTTCACTGATCCGAAGCCAGGAGATTCCTCAAGGGTCTCCCACGTGGGTGCAGGGGCCCAAGGACTTGGGCCATCTTCTACCACTTTCCCAGGCCATGGCAGAGAGCTGGATTGGAAGCAGAGCAGCTGGGACTCGAACCGGCACCCATATGGGATGCTGGCACTGCAGGCGGTGACTTTATCGGCCCCCTAGGGAGGTGTTTCTGAAGAAGTGGCATTTGTGCTTCTCTAAAAGATTCAAAGGAGCAGGGCCTGTGGGGAGGAGGGGACGCGTGTTTGATGGAGGAGGCAGCGTGTGCAGAGGTCCGGAAGCAGAAAGGAGGTGGATTCTAGACCAGCTAGGCCGCTACGGAGAGGCAATGCGAGAGCTGTGTTCTGCAGTTCGGTGGAGGGGAGGACCTGACTCCATCTGTGAGTTCAAAGTAGCCATCCAGCAGCCGTGTGGGGAGAGTGGCTTAAACAAAAGCTCAGAGAAGACGGTGCTCCAGCTAGGAGAGTGTTGGAGACCTGGAAAAGAAGTAAGGGGTGGGGGTGGTGCTATGATGCAGTGGGTTAAAGCCCCGGCCTGCATTGCCGGCATCCCATACGAGTGCCAGTTCAAGTCCTGGCTGCTCTACTTCCCACCCAGCTCTCTGCTATGGCCTGGGATAGCAGTAGAGGATGGCCCAAGTCCTTGGGCTCTGCACACACGTGGGAGACCCGGAAGAAGCTCCCGACTCCTGGCTTCGGATTGGCCAAGCTCTGGCCGTTGCGGTCATCCGGAGAGTGAACCAGCAGATGGAAGCCCTCTCTCTCTGGCCAGTGCCACGGCTCACTTGGCTAATCCTCCACCTGCGGCGCCAGCACACCAGGTTCTAGTCCCAGTCGGGGCACCGGATGCTGTCCTGGCTGCTCCTCTTCCAGTCCAGCTCTCTGCTGTGGTCCGGGAGTGCAGTGGAGGATGGCCCAAGTCCTTGGGTCCTGCACCCACATGGGAGACTAGGAGAAGCACCTGGCTCCTGGTTTCGAATCAGCATGGTGTGCTGGCCGCAGCAGCCATTGTGGGGTGAACCAACGGAAAGAAGACCTTTCTCTCTCTCTCTCTCTCTCTGTCTACTCTGCCTGTCAAAAAAAAGAAAAAAAAAAAAACCATCTCTCTCTTTCTGGCTCTATCTCTGTATGTAATTCTTTCAAATACATAAAATAAATCTTAAAAACAAAGAAAAGAAGTATGGGGGTTGGGCCCCAGTGCTACAAGCAGAGATGAGTGTGAGCTGTGCTTTGGGGCCAAATGAACAGAGCTTGCTGCTGCGTTGTGTAGGGTGGGGTGGATGCTCAGGTTCACAGCGCGGCTCACGCTGGAGGGACAGCAAGGAGTGCGAACCAGCGCCAGCGTTCAGTTTGGAGCCTGCTAAGTGCCGTTGTCCCGGGGGCACTTAACGTGCCAGAGATATTGAAAGCTGAAGCCGGAACTCCAAAGGGAAGCGTGCGCTTCAGCTGCACATCTGAGACTTCCCGTGTGTGGATCTCGGGGCAGCCTGTGTGGGAGGCGCAGGGGGAGCGAGGCCTCAGGTACACTCACAGTTGGAGGGCTGTGGGAAGCAGGGGCTAGCGAAGGAGCCCGGAGACAGGAGGAGGGAAGTGCAGACAGCCTGGGGTCTTAGAAAGGAGACCTCAGTTTCCAGGAGAGAAGTGCCCGTTCCTCTTCTGGGAATGGGAAGGATTGGCACAATCCCAGCTCAGAAAGTGAGGCGAGGAGGGAGGCGAGAGTGTGTGCTGGGGCTTTGGGGACAAGGCTGCAAAGATGGGCACGACAAGGGTGGAGGTGCTCCCTGGCCCCGTGACTCCATAGTGAAGAAGAGCCTGCAGTGTCTTGAAACAGCAATGATCAGACCAGAACAGGGGCGCTGAGAGCTTGCCCTGGCAGGTGTGGAGCAGGTGCATGGAGGCAGGAAGACGGGCGGCAGAGCAAGAGTCAGGAGGCTCCCGCCACCCGCATGGAAGGTGAAGGGCACTTGAAGTAGGACAGTGTCAAAAAGGACCATGAAATCAAGGCAGGAACCATGGCTCAGCAGGACCTGGGGAGGCAGGAGTGACAGAGGCCAGGAGGCTGAGGCTCGAGGGGGACGCCATTGAAGCCAGACCTCCAGGAGCTCCACCTCAGAAGATGGCAGCTCAGCCCCGGCCTCCTTCCGTGTCCGTTCCTGTGCGGAGCCCGTGTGCTGCCGGGCCACCTGCCCTCGAAGCCTCCTCATCGGCGGGCCTGTTCTGCCTCCCGCTCTGGGGCCCCCACGCCTCCCTCCCTGCAGGCCTCCCCTGCAGCCTCTCCGTGTGCCTCTCCCACCTCTATGTGATCTCTCAATGCCCTGAAAAACTGGCTGGCAGTTCCCCAGGGAAAGGGGAGAAATGAAATTCACAATGCCAGAAACTTCTAGGAGCGAGAAAAGCTGTCCTACCAAATGAGCAATCGAACTACCACTGCCAACGTCTCCCCCACCCCACCGGGGTAGCAGTGAGCGCCATTTGCTTATGCAGAAGAGAAGGGGGCTGGCGGGGGCGTCCTTGTCTGGCAGAGGGTCCCACGGAGATGAGGGAGCAACCCTGATCTTGTCTCCTCGTACACCTGTGACAGATGAGACGGTGGCAATCGGGGCGGCATCAGCTGTGGAAATTCAAGTGCAATGCACGTGAAGGTGTCTCCGAATCCCTTTGGCATCTTGGAACGCTGCCTGCTGTTCCAAGCTGTCGTTGCTTTTGTGAGAGGAAGCTCGCGTGGGGCTGTGGTGCTGAAGCTGGTATTCAGAGCCAGCCAAGCTCAATCACCATGGGAGCCAGCTGTGGGTGGCACTGCCATGTCGAAGACACAGAAACAAACCACCTGCATGAAGCCCTGGGCGGATCCTTCGCAAGTGTGGTCCTGGCTGAGAGCTGTGAAGTGTTGCTAAAGGAAGAAATTAATACAGCAGTTACCTGAAATCATGTATTAGCACTGCAACGTGAAAATAAGGCTTGAGAGCATCAAAGAGCTACCACAGAGGAAAGGTGGCAAACTCTTGGTTGTACTTATTTGCAGCTTGGGAAGGAGATTTGCCTCCCTGGGCCAGAAGTGGCCTGTGCATCACGTCCCCAGGAGAACTCCCCCTGCCGGTGTTGTCGCTGTGACAAGGGAGCGTCGTGAAGTGCATGCCATCACATTCCCACTTTGCTATGGAAATAGGAGGTTAGAGAGGTCCTGGGCCCTACCGGTTTGCATGAACTGCAAATTTGTTGATCTGCTTAACTTTGAAAAGCACATCCTATGTTGGAAGAACCATCAGATCATAAGCACGTGCCGCGGTTTGGAGATTTCACGCGATCTGGCTACAACGGGGTGAGAACGGGGCTTTCAGTAACACCTTCCCCTGTGCACGCCTGGAGGGGCCGTCGCTTTCAGGATCCTCACCGTCCAGGTCTCCTCCGGTCGTCCAGTGCTTCCCTGAAGGCTCAAGCAGCCTTTCGGTCTGGTGTACGGTCTGACGTGAAACTCCTCGAACACTTCTCGTGGGTTCCCAGCGTCGCTAGGTTTTATTCCCCCGCTGAACTCACACTGTGGCTCTGAAGGAATTTTCATCTTTCTGGAAGACAACACATTCAAGGCCAAATGGGGGAGAGTGACAAGGAAGTCAGAGGACCGGTGTCGCTCGCCTTCCCCACCTTGGGATTGAAGCCGCGTTGCGGGTGAAAGATGAGTCCGGAGACTTGAATTTGTCCCGAGGGACCGTTCCTGAGGGAGTGAACGGGTGGACCTGACAAGACTGGTGCCGCGGCTCCAGCACAGTGCGCCAGTTCGGGACTCATGGTTGGTATCAGGGTTCTGAGAAGGCTGGGGGCAGCCCCACACGTGGATGAGCAATGTGGGACCGCCCACTCCACTCAACTCCAGGCAGGCGAGGGTAAAGGTGGGCTGGAAGAGCCCACGGAGAGCTGGGTGAGGGATGAGGACCCCACATAAGAAGGAGGAGGAAGTCCCATGCTATCTCCACAGTTCCCAGAGCCGACGTCTTCCTGGGTCAGCTCTTCTCCACGAGGCACAGCAGGGCCATCGGCTGGGGCTTGGGAAAATCTCTCAAAAATCAGAACATAACCCAGCTTGATTTTGTCTTTATACCAAGACATTCACAACATGTAATTTTTCACATTAATTTAAAAGAAACTTTAATAATATTTTCTTTCAAGATGTATCAGAGAGAGGGGGAGGAGGTGGAGGAGGAGAGAGAGAGAGAGAGAGAGAGAGAGAGAGAGAGAGAGAGAGAGAGATTCCACTCACTGCTTTACTCCCCAGATGCCCAGAGTGGCCAGGGTCAGGGCTGAAGCCAGGAGCAGGAGAGTCGAGCCAGGTTTCCCGCCCGGTAGCAGGAAGACGGTGACCTGAGCCATCACTGTTGCCTCCCAGGGTCTGCACTGGCGGGAAGCTGGAGTCGGGATCCGGAGCCAGGAATGAGCCCCAGGTGCTCTGAGGCTCACGTTGTAGCCGCTGGGCTAAATGTCTGCACCTACATTTCTTTCTTTTCCCACGTGGCAATGAGAAAGCTGAGCTGTCACCATGCTGCAAGAACAGCCCCTGATTGCCAATTATCCCTGCACTTGGCTCTGTGCCCCAGGAGCCTCGAAGGAGGGTGGCGGGTGCTGGCCAAGGAAACCCATGAGAGGGGCTGGGGCTCAGAATCCCAGGAAGAGATGAGGGCACTGCTGCTTGCTTGTGGTCGCAAGAAAGGGGAGCTATGCCCACTGGGAACCTGGACCAGCAAGGAGCTTTGCTGGGATGAGAAGGTAAACCAGCGTCATTGTACCCTCTGGGAACGTGGTGGGCTTGGGGACATGAGAGGCGGCACCGGCAGGAGAGAAGTGCACTGGCTGTCCTCGGACTGCAGAGGCTTGTCACATGGCTGTCCAGACAGCAGTGGCTCAGCCATGCAGGGTCAGAAGACCTCTCCCTCCAGCAGAAGTCTCAGGTGTGGTATGGGGGACTGAGAGGGATGCGCGATGCCCTTGGACGAGCATCTGCTCTGGAGCAGAACTCAGACGAGGAGCTCAGCCGGACGAGGCTGTCGCGCGGGCTGGCTCCTTTCCTTACGAGGGACCTCTCTGTGGGTGACTTCGGCGTCCACTCCTGGGCTCTGCTGACATTCAGAGTCACGCCAGTCACTTCTTAGCGAACCATGTCACCTCGAGAGGGCGGCCTCTCTTTTTTCCAGATGGCCTTTCTCCTAGATACCTGCTCTGTACCCAGCCCATTTCTCCCCCAAGTCCGACATCTGTGGGCTTTCCGGTGGTCCAGCAGGTTTTGGTCCCTGAGCCCACTGAGCAGTGAGAGGGGCAGGCCGCCCGCCGCCTTTTGGAGAGGGAGAGTGTGGCCAGCCTCGTGCCCCGCCTCTCCTCCTGTGTTTGCTTACTCCTCAGATCCCCCAAGGACCCAGCCCGGTCGTTTAGGCTGTTCTTTGGAAAAGGAGATCAACCTTACAGAGAATGATGTGGGGCTTTCATAAGGACAAGGCCCAGTGTGAAGATTTCAGCCGTAGTGACTCAGGTGGTCCAGGTAGGCTGGCTCCAGGGTGTGTAGCCCATGCAGTCTCACCAGACTGGACGCTCAGAAGGAACCCACTAGGTCTGATATCCTGCTGCTGATGTCTGGAAATTCTCAATAATTTTTAACAGGAAGCCTGCATATTTTCATGTTGCACTAGGCTCTGCGAACTGCAAAGTTGGCACTGGGTCTCCAACAAGACAGCGGCCATAGAGGTGACAACGACAGTGACAACAGAGGAAATAGTGACAATAATGACGATGGTGACAATAGTGGTGACACTAATAGAGACAACCGATGTTGACAACAATGGTGACAAGGCAATAATAAAGATGACAATGATGGAGACAATAATGGTGGCCATGCTGGGCACTGTTCATCCATGTTGGCCCCTGCAGGCCTCAGTGGCAGGGGAGGTAACTGGTGTGCATTAGCTCCATTTTTTTTTTTTTTTTTTGACAGGCAGAGTGAACAGTGAGAGAGAGAGAGAGAGACAGAGAGAAAGGTCTTCCTTTGCCGTTGGTTCACCCTCCAATGGCCACTTGTGGCCGGCGCACCACAATGATCCGAAGCCAGGAGCCAGGTGCTTCTCCTGGTCTCCCATGCGGGTGCAGGGCCCAAGGACCTGGGCCATCTTCCACTGCGCTCCCGGGCCACAGCAGAGAGCTGGCCTGGAAGAGGGGCAACCGGAATAGAATCCGGTGCCCCGACCGGGACTAGAACCCGGTGTGCAGGCGCCGCAGGCGGAGGGTTAGCCTAGTGAGCTGCGGCGCTGTCCTATTAGCTCCATTTTGTAGAGGAGGTGGAGAGACAGAGGAGCAATGACCCAGTGAAGGTCTCAAAGCCAGGAGCTGGGAGCACAAGGCCCTAGCGTCTGCCCTTCACCACCACTGCTTCTCAGGAGCCATCTCTGTGCCTTGGCGCACCCAGCATCCCCGGCTTCCGGTGGGAGCAGCACTCTGCTGAAGCTCCCTGCAGGGCTGCAGTTCTGGAGCCGGGGTTCACGCTTACCCTAATCTCCCCCCAACTCCCTCTCATGGGAACCTTGCCCAGGGCAGAGTTGCTGCGTGGCTCACCACCTTGCTGCCACCCGGCTCCTGGGTCTGCCTGGATCCCCCTGTCCCAGCATCTCTGTTGAACTCCTTTGCCTCTGTGCGCCTGCCCCAGTCCTTCCATCTGGAGCCTGGGGTGCTCACCTGCAGAGCAGGGGTGGCCATGCCTGCTGTGTGGATCATGGTGACAGGTGGATGTGGCCTCACGCCTGGCATAGACCTGGCACACAGGAGGTGTTCGGGAGAGACGGTGCTTCCATTCAAGTTCAAAGCTAAGGATGGTGTATGCTCTTCACACTGCACATCTTTGCTTTTCACAGAATCGCCTGCAATTCATTGTTCATCGTTCTCTACAGAGAAAGTGCGTGTTTATTGCGTCTCAGCTGAGAGACAGAGGCGCTCTTGTTCTAAATGAGGGGTGGTTTGTCTTTGACAGCAGCGCCGACGTCTTTCTCCAGGAGCACCCTGTAGCACCTTCGGCTCCCGCAGCTGCCGTCCAGGCAGGCAGGCACAGATGGGCCCCCCACCTGCTTCTCTACCTGCGGCCAGGTGGAGGCGGCACAGAGGGCCCCCCGGGTCCCACTCCACATGGCGCAGGAATGTCACGTTTCCTGCCGCGTGCCTCTCTCCCCCAGCGTGTCAGGCAAACACGGAGAGGAGCAGCAAGACTCGCCACGGGCCGTGTTGATCCTCTAGGCTGAACTGGGCCCCTCTGAGATGGGCTTTCACAGCATTCAACAGCCCTCACACGTCTCACGGAGCCGGCTTGTCTGTGCTGTGCAGGCAGCAGGTTGGTGCAGCGGCTGGAGGGCTTCCCGGCCTGATTGACAGGCCCGGGGCAGGGCAGCCTGGCGAGAGAAGGCGGGCGTGGGCACCGCGAAGCTGCCCGAGGCCGGTCTGCTTCTTGGTTCCCCTGCCAACAGGAGTTGCCTTGATGCCGTAGTTAGAAATCCCCCACAATGCAGCACGCCCTTTCTCCATGCTGCCGCCTCTTGAGGGTTCACCCCGAAATCTGCATTGACAAGACGGGAACGAGGCACCTGCGGAAAGGGCTTTAGGGCTGAGAGCTCTCCTGGGACTCACACCCTCTCGGAGCACCATCAGAGAACCAGGAAACTTCCCCAGTCATACGGCAAGCCCCGCCAGGGAGGGGTGCCGCGTGGAGGGCTGGGGCAATGACTCACACAGACAGATTGAGGCCCGCCATGGGAGGCGCAGGCTGTGTGGGCCGTGGGGGCAGCAAGGGAGTGGTCTCCTCGTGTCTCCACTGCCCCCTACCCTGGCCTTGAGTCTGGCCTCTTGCATTTGCAAAGCCCTCCATGGCTGTTGTCACTGCCTGTTTTTTGAGCCAGCTGCACTCTGTGGTCAGCAGGCAGCATGGCCACCATGGAAGAAATCGGGGCTCAGCTGGCTGCTGTGTTGGGGTGGTCAAGGCTGGCAGGGCAGGGGCCCCACCTCAGGGCACTCCTGGAGCTCAGGAGGCACAGAAGGAACTAAACACCAGGCCTGCAGTCTGTCCGAGGCAAGAGCAGGACCCTCCAATCCCTAAGAAGTTTAGGGGCAGATAGGAGCCTGAAGATTCACTGCAGGTGTGTTCCCCCTGGGAACCGGGGCCTCAGCAGGCTTGGGAGGGGGTGGAGCTTTTGGGAGGGAACCGGCCTGGGCAGAGAACATTCCACTGTCAGGGTCTCAGCCCAGCCCCCTCCGGCCATCCAGGTCTCCACACAGCCTCCCAAGGCTCTAACCCGACTCGATCAAGGCTGGGATGAGGATGTGTCATTGTCAACCACAAAGAGCCTGACACCCCCCCCCCCCAACCTGGAGCTGCGCGTCACAGCCACGGCAGCAAGTGTTCAAGACCTTGCCGGTTTCACCAATGTCTGTCCACTTTGCAGCGACCGTGGCTTTGCTCACAGACACAGGATACCGGAGAGGCCGCCAGTTAGATGGTGTGGACCGGTCTAAGCTAGAGCAGCCGGTGCAGTCTGAGGATGCCTCGCAAGGGCACCCATGTCCCCAGGGCGCCTCGACTTTCTGGGGAAGGGGGGTGGGGAGGCAGAGGTGTCACGTGGGGGACTCCCTGCAATTCAGAGAGGGAAGAGGTCAAAGACCGCCTTTCCTGTTCCACAAGGCACAGGTGAGAGGTCGGCATCTCCCTCCCTCCTCTCCTCTGTCCACAGTGCACACCTGGTGGTAGGGAGGCCGGTAGGAAAATCCCAGAGAAGCAGGAAGGCACAAAAGCAAGCAGTCCGACCTCTCTCAGTCTCTGGAAGCCTCAGAATAGACACTGCAGCTTAGTGTTTGCCAAGCCGGAAAGAGGGCCTGCGGTCATCATCAGCCGCGTCGTGGAAGGCATGGAGGGCACCGGGTAGAAGCCGTCGTCCCAGCGAGGGCTGAGCTGAGCAAGGAGAGGATGGGGCCCACGGCAAGGCTGCAGGTGAGCATGGCAGATACGGCTGTCAGGACACAGTGGCGAGAGGACAGAGTCTGGTGTCCAGGAAGGCCCAGCCCACGAGCAGGAGTCTCTACCCCTTCAGCGTCCCAGGAGGCTCGGCCTTACCCAGGTGCCCCTGGGGAGGAGCAGGAGGCAGTGGGGGCAACCCTCAAAGGAAAGTCCTCGCCCCGGCACCCCCGGGTGAGCGGGAGGCCGGTGTGTAGACAGAAGGTGACCCTGGACAGCTGAGCTCCATTCCTCTAAGGCAAGGTTGCAGCCCTTGACAGATGCCCCCCACCCCCGCGTCCTGGAGTGGTGGTGGAGACCAAGAGGCAGAGAAAACAGAGAGAACAGCAGCCCCACTGGCGAAGTGAAAATACGCAGTTCCAGATTTCCAAAGTCGCTTTGAAGACCAAATGCCTGAAACTGCTTTTAAGGAAATGGATGCCGCGGAATGCAGGAGGGACTCCCGGGGCTGCCAGCGCTTTTCAGACGGGAGCAGGTTCCGCACCTGCACGTTGGCGTCCCTTGAGGCATAACGAGGAAAGCAGGTGGTGGCCATCACCGTCCCTCGCACTCTACGCAGGGAAGAGAGAAGGGTAGACTCTGTAGGCCAGATCACTGGAGGAGGAGGGGATCGGGGCAGGAATAAAGTTGAGTGGCCCCCGGGGCCAAGCACCCTAGGTCTCCCCAGCCAAAAGCTGAGCCCCTGACCTGTGCTGGGGGCTCAGCCTCACCTGTCCCGGGGGTGCCCACAGGGTTGGACCCAGTCTGATGCTGCCCTCCCCATGCTGTCTTCTTGGTCCCCACACTTACACATCTAAACACTCCCATTTTCCCTCCCGGCCCGCATTTACAATTTTCTCAATGAAATATCTGCCAACAAGAACGACACCTGTATTTATAGCAAATGAGATGTTTTCGTTGGCCTTAGCAACATCGCATTTTTTCAGGAGTGAATTGTAGTATCTCTTACTAATTGTGTAGCTGAAATATTAGCTGGGTGCCCTTGAAATCTTCACAGGGAAGTATATTTAAGGTAATTCATCTAAATACGCAAGATGACCCACAGCAGCAGGACCACCGGAAGCTAAAACAGCTCACCCAAGCCCAAACTGTGCAGTGTAGTTTTCCTATTCATAACCAGGCCTTAGGGTTCACTTTTGCAGGAAGGCTAAATATACTTAATATGCAGCAGTAGCTGGAGAATTCTAAATAAAAAGAATTCAAAAACGGTAAAAAAAAAGTCCATAAAAAAAACACAGTTTGAGTTAGATGGAAATTTATCTTTACCCTGTTTGGGAGTCTGGAACTCAGAAAGCCCTATCTTTCTAAGATAATGATGTGAAATTATTTTAGCTGGAAGATTAGGATCATTTTGTAGGCCAAAGCAGAAGCTTCCAGTAGATAAAGTTTCAAGTGCCTGGTATTTATTTGTCCATGAATACAGCCCTAATAAAAGACTGTAAAGTTTAAATGGGCACACAGTTGGAAAATAACTATGGCGCTCATAAAAACAGGATGGGAGAATCTATGGGCTACACGTCTCAAACCTTGGGGGGAAACAGCGAGGAGCGAGGTTAAAGGCAAGGACATATTCACAGGTTCATCTCAAGAGCTGGGATTTAGGGGGGTTGCCGGGTCCCAGCGCTGCCTCCACACGGCAACCCGTGGCCCTGTACCTCCCGCGCCTGCACCGGGGGGCTGAGATCCTTCCACTCCATGCCCCTCCCTGCTGGGCAGCCAGGTCGAGCTCTGGGGATGTCAGACCTGGGGGCTGAAGGGACTAGAGGCCAGGGAGGGGCTCCATCTGCCTGCTCCCTTCTCTCTTGGAAGGTGGAGGGGCAGGGTTGGAGGTGGGGTTCTCTGTGCAGGCTCTGGGCTTTCCCTGGGCACCGCAATGTGAAGTCACGCCCTGGCTGGGACCTCACAAGAGTGACCTCAGGATGTCTACACTGCTGTCCACACCTGTGAACAAGGACTGGAAGGGCCTTGGCCTCACAAGGCTCTGGGGAGGCTGTAGGGATGGAGGCAGGCCAAGTGGCCAGTGTGACCGGCTTCTCCAGCTGCACCAGGCGAGGGGCCTCACTCTCCTCTGACTGCCCCCCATTCCTCCTCCTCCTCCCTCTCACAGTGCCCTCCTCCCGCTTTGGCCCTTTGTCACCGTCCATCACCGCTTCCTGGCTCCACCTGGTTCTGACACCCGACCCCAATCACTGAGCCCCAAGAATGTCCTCATGGGACCCTGGGCCACCCCTCAAGACTGTTGGACACCTCTCACCAGTCCCTGGGGTATGGGCCCATCGCCCTGTCTCCAGCACTGCTTCCAGAACCTTCCTTTGGCTGGAGAAAGTGTGGGACGGGCTGACAGCTCTGCTCCATGTTGGTGATCACCAGTTTGCCCCAAGCTTTCAACACTAATTGGCCATCCCAACTATCTCAAGTCCCATTTCCTGCCTTGAGGCTGAAAGAGTGTGAGGGTGGGAGATTGGTGGGACATCAGGCTGGAAAGGGCAAATGAGAAGACAGCCCCTGGCACCCCCCATCCCCGCCCAGGGCTTAGTGTCCCCAAATCCACCCTGTGCATGGCCCTGGGAGAAGTTCAAAGTGTTTGCTGATTAAATGCAAATACTCTTCTGCTAGAATTAAATTGAACACCTTATTTTCTTCATGAAACAAAGCATTGCCGCAATCCTGTTGCCACTTAGAGTGTACTCATTCTCTTCTCTTTATTTCTTCAGTTATTCAGCAAACAAACTATTGAGCTCTTGCTCTTCCTGGGTGGAGAAGGAGGCCATGAGCCGGCAGTAAACTCAGAGTGGCTGGTTAGACTGGGGGAAGGTGCCAAAGCAAACACGCAAAAGAAGCAAGGTCTCGGGTGGTGATGGTGATGGTGATGGTGATCGCAATGGCGATGGCGATGGCTCAGGGCACTTGGGGTTTGGTGGATGCTCACTGCTGGCTTTGCCGAGGAAGTGCCATTTAGGTTGTGATCGAATGCAAGCAGAGCCAGGCAGGCAAAACCAGAGGGGATTATGTGCCAGGCAAAGAAAGGCAGAAGGAGCAGGCAGGAGAGTGCAGAGGAGGCTGGAAGACAGGCTGTGGTCAGGCCCTGCCTTCCCGTGCTGGGGCGCGGTGGACGTTCTGCCATACGAGCGTGCGTTGTGTGGCCATGCCCCTGGGCTTTGGGCACCAAATGCAAAGGGTGCCTCCAAGTATCTGTGCAACCCAAACTCGCACCTGCTAATCCCCAGTGCTCCTTGGGGTCAGCAAGTCATCGTGGGCTGGGGACGAGAGCCTGGGCTTTATTCTCAGTGCTCCTGGTTCAAGATCGCTACCGGTCGCCCTGGCTACTGAGTGTGTGAGACACGGAGAGGAAAGCGTCCAGGCGGCCAGGCCAGGACCCTGAGCAGTGGTGGCGCAGGGTGAAAGAAGTGAGCGGATTCCCAGGAGGTCGAGGAGGGAGAGTCGGAGGAACCGCTGCTGTGGGGGTGAGCAAAGAAAAGTCAAAGAAAACGTTGGAATTTTTTTGGCTTCAGCCATGGAGGGATCGATCATGTCTCTGATTATAGGGATGGAGAAGACTGGGCAAGACTGTTTAGACGGACACATGGAGGCCATGTCAAGGGGACAGTTGGGTCTACGGTATACGGTGCCGAGAGTGTCCGGGAAAGATTCGCATTGGAGGTCACTCGTACACGGGAGTCCTTAGAGCATCGAGGCGGCCTCAGAAGGGCGTTTGCACAGAGGTAAGAAGAGGGTCCAGGATGGAGCCCAGGCAGCTGGGACGTTCAGAGGTGGACAGCAGTTGGAAGATCCAGCAAGAGCTGGCAAAGAGACGGTCAGGGACGAGGAAGAACACTGCGGGGGGGGGGGGGGGGGGTCACGCGTGGCAAGAGCAGAAGCTGCTTCCAGAAGGAACGAGGCTGCTCGCCGGAGTCCAGTGCTGCTGAGAGAGCAGGGCCAGGAGAGCGTGGTGAGTGAGGAGACACGGCATGAGACGAGACAGCGTGTGAGGAGACAGCGTGTGAGGAGACACGGTGTGAGACGAGAAGGCCCCTTCAGTGTGCTGACACCTCTGCTACCTGAGCAGGCGGTGCCGTGATGGAGTCACAGCTCTGGAACACGTGGAGGAGCTTAGGTGGGCTATTGTTTTTATTATTATTATTATTATTATTATGGAGGGAAGAGAGGGAGAGAGAGAGGGAGGGAGAGGGAGAGGGAGAGGGAGAGAGAGAGAGAGGGAGGGAGAGGGAGAGGGAGAGAGAGAATGTGAGTGGTTGATGGTTTTAGTGTGAAAAGACAGGAGTTCTAAGAGCTAGTGGAGGGGTGGAGGAGGGGGAGAGGTGAGGAAGGGGGAGAGGTGGAGGAAAGGGAGGGGGTAGAGGGGGGAGGGGGTGGAGGAGGGGGAGGATGCAGTTGGAGCAGAGGCTGGGAAGTCCGTGGGCGAGAGCTCCCTGGAGAGGGGACAGGAGCAGAGGAGCCGGGAGGTGGGAGGCTGTGGTCCGCTGTGGAGCTGACATTTCGAGGGTGGCACATTCTTGGGTGGCTGCGATGAACAGTGAAAAAGATCACTCCTGGTCAGCTCCTCACGCCCACACAGCCCATTTGTCACTATGTCAGCTGATTCCTGTCCCAGCCTCCACTGTCCCTGCCCTGGCTCCACAGGGGCCTCCCTGTGCCCCAATGCTGAGCCCCCCTGCCCCCGCCATGCCACCTGCTCCTGGCTCCCAGATCTTTCTCCCACACTCGGATTGGATAAGGTTCTTGCCCTGCTCGGGGCCCTTGGACGGCCTCTGTGGCCCTCAGCTTGAAGTGCAGATGCTGGGTTAGCACACACGCCCGCAGGGTGGGAACCTTGCACCCTGAGACGGGCCCCCGGCGGTGTGCTGCTCTTTCCCTGTCGCAGCTGTGGGTGTCCTGTCCAGCCCCGCCCCCACGCTGACCTCGGCACTGTCACCCGCCAGCACTCATCCCCCATGGCATTTACCCACGGCTGCGCCCCCAGAGCTTCCTGCCGTCCCTGGCATTTGGCGGATCCTCACTGATGCTCTGACAAATGCCGCAATGTGAGGTGGCCCTGCTGCAAAGGGCGTTTTTTGAAGTTGCTTTCAGGAGGTGGCCCTGTGGCTGGAGCGCCACGCGCTTGGTCCCTTTCTCCTTTCCTTAGAAAGGTCACGGACTCACTCGGATAGCGCCAGCTCTATTCACAGGTGCCTAAGACGTCAACTGTAGGTTCCACATCAATGACCAACGGAATTCACTGATAGCAGTCATGATAAGACAAACTGTGTCTAATATTACATCTGCCTTCTTAAAAAAAAAAAAAACAAAACAAAACAGAAAATCATTAAAATGAAACCAACGTGTAGGGAAAATAGGGCCCTATGTAGAAGTTCATGAGAACATATGTCAGTAAAAGGAAAACCCAATGGAATTTCCCTTCCTCATTATTTAAATAAGCTTTCATGTAATGTCCACTGTAAAACAAATAGCACATTTCACTGAATTGAAGACTCTATCAGTTTTTTTTTTAAAGATTACTTATTTATTTGAAAACAGAGTTACAGAGGCACAGAAGTAGAGAGGGGGCGGTTTCCATCTTCTGGTTCACCCCCCAGGTGGCTGCAATGACCAGAGTTGCTCCCATCCAAAGCCAGGAGCCAGGAGCTTCTTCCGCGTCTCCCACGCAGGAGCAGGGACCAAGGACTTGGGCCATCTTCCACTGCTTTCCCAGGCCATGGCAGAGAGCTGGATGGGAAGTGGAGCAGCTGGGGCTCGAACTGGCACCAATATGGCATGCCGGCACTGCATGCTACTCTCCGTGCTGGCCCCGAGACTCTATCAGTTTTAAGTAATCATTTTTATGTACCTCCAAGAAAGAAGAACAGGCAGCCACTTACCATGACACCACGACTGCTCACTTCCTGCACGGGAGTCGGCGCGTGGAGCTTCCTTCTCTCCGGAATGGTGGTTACGCTTTTGCTGCCTCTTCTCAGGGGGACCCTGGGCACTGCCCGGAGACATTTGCTGTTGAGACCACTGCTGTGGTGGTGGCGCTGGGAGCTCGTGGGTGGAGCCCAGGGCAGGTCTAAATGTCCTACACTGCCCCGTGCGGATCCCAATAGCCGAGGCGCAGCAGTCCCAGCTGCCAGGAGTGATGGGACAGGCCCCGCCTCCAGCCACGAGAGCGCCACCCCCGGGCTGCCCTTGCCTTTGGCTTCCACAGGACGACGGCCGTGCGTGCCAGGCCCCTTCAGGACGTCTGCAGAGCTCCAACAAAGCACTTTAGGAGCAGCCATGACTTGGAGCGATAATTTATTTCAATAAATTAGCCGAAGCTCTGCACAAGCCTTTATTTCTCCCACTCTAGCATAAAACCAGAAAACGCTCTCGGACGCGTTCTGCATTTTAATTATACTTTCAGAGGATGTAACGGTTGTATAAATTAAGAAGCAGTAAAAATTAAATTGATTTTTCCATACATCCAGAAAGACATGGGGCTTAATGGGTATTATAATTAGGGCCAATGGAATCAATTGTAGAATTTTTTTTTGAAAGACATCGAAACCCTAAATTACACTGAACTTCCAAGCTCTTCCAGCTTGGCATTTGTTTCCTTAAAATCATTTTCACATCTCTCTAAGTCCTGGCTTTGGCAGCTGCTAAGCCCGAAGCAGTAAGGGCCTATGGGAGGGGCTGGGAATCAGACGAGGCCTCCTCTGATCTTTGCAGCCCACGATGTGCCTCTCCTGGCGTCCTTGAACTTCTGAGGGTGACTCAGAGCGCGTCCCTGCCTGCTGTAGGACGGACCAATGCTCTCTAACTTTCACACTGATGTCAGGGCCAGCTATGGGGACAGGGAGTGGGTGACTGTAAGATGACGAATGAGGGGAGACTTTGGATGAAAAGGCCAATGACGTTACAGCTGGGCTGGTGCGAACCTTACCATGGCCACCTGGTCTGACGGCACCACAGATGACTGCTCTGGACAGGAGTCGCCAGAGGACAACCCAGGACCAGGCAAAGCCCCGTGAGCCTGGACGGGGCCCAATTCTTTCCAGGCTCCTAACTGCAGCCTTCTGTGCACTTCATGGCTGGGGGGGTTGGGGGATGGGGTGTGGAGGGCAGAGATCGTCCATCCTCTCACTGGTTCACTCTCCAAATGGCTGCAACTACTGGGCTGTCTCTCCATCACTCTGTCTCTGTCTCTCTCCCTCTCCATCTCTCTCTCTCTGTCTCAGTCTCTCTCTCTCTCTCCATCTCTCTCTCTGCCTCTCTGTCTCTCTCCATCTGTCTCTATCTCCTCTGTCTCTCTTTCTCCATTTCTCTGTTTCTGTCTTTCTCTCCATTTCTCTGTCTCCATCTCTCCCTCCCTTCTCCCCTCCCCTTCACTCGCCACCTCTAGACTCTGACTTCCACTGGGGCCTCTGTGCCAGGCCAGCTCTCTCAGTATTAAACGTGCTGCCTGTCGTCTCCAGACATAGCTCACCCACAACACAAATTTTTAGAGTCTTAATTTTATTACAGTAGTGGTGCACTCTATAAAGAATCAACTCGTTCTAAGAAGAGCTTTTATGCAGCAGTAGTCTCTGCTGCCTGTTTAATTTCCTCCCCCAGAGTCACCACTTTCAACTTACTAAGCTGATCATCTTTGTATTATCTCTAAACACTGTGTTTTGACTTTTGCATTTTTCAACGTTATCTGTTGAACTCGTCTACAGGAGTTGGGCAACTCATTCACACAGAAGCACATCCTACCCAGAACAGTGCAGTGCCCAGTACAGTCTCATTTCTGGTTTAGGCTATTAGTCAGTGGTTTTGTTCCAACTATGTAAATGCTGCTCCCAGTGGAGTCAGGCCTTGTGATCACTTATCTTTCACTTCTATCAGTGTCATTGGAGCGAATATGTAGCCCTTGTTCTCCTCTGCTTATTCTTCTATGGATTTGTCATCAATTCAATCCCTCTGTTCAGGCATTCTGTGGCTTTGCCCCTGGGGAGTCTGGCTGCAGATCTCTTGGCTCTCATCCTGGGAGTTCTCTCCTTTGTCACCTGTGCTCGTCCCTTAGGAGGCAGATCTCACATGTCACTCTTCACAGGTTTACACACTCACGTTGGTGGAGCACCTCCTTAAGTAGCTTTCTGAGAAAAGGCTCTTGGAAAGTACTGTTCTGAGATTAGATGTGTCTGAAAATGTAAAAAATCTTACATTTACAGGAAAGGAAGAAGTTCTGCTTACTCCTGAATTGTTGGAAATAAATTCTAGATAGGAAATATTTTCCAAACAACTTTGAGAGCATTTTTCATTGTCTTCTGAATTCTCAGATTATTTTTCTGATTTTGAGTCCTTGTATGAAATCTGGAAGATAGTAAGATCCAGTTTGCTGAAATTTTATGATGCTGTATCTCAGTATAAATCAAACTTTATCCACTCTGCTGGGCAGTGGACAGTTAATGGCTCTTTCTATCTGGAAAGTTATACTCTTATACTATAGGAATGTTCTAGAAATTTTTAAACAGATTTATTTATTTATTTGAAAGGCAGAGCTATAGTGAAGGGGTAGTAGCAAGTGAGAGAGGTCTTCCATCCACTGGTTTACTTCCCGGGATGGATCATGCTGGAGCCAGGAACCAGGGACCGGGCCTCAGCATGGGTGGCAGGGACTCAGGTACTTAAGTGACCACCTGCTGCCTCTAAGTGCACAAAGCAGGAAGCTGAAGCCGAAGTGGATCGGTCAGGACTAGACCCAGCACCCAGTAGGGGTGCAGGTGACCCAGGCAACAGCTTAACCCCTGTGCCACAACCGCTGCCCTGGTCTCTGTTTTCATGAGAAACAACTGTTGCTGTAGACATCTCTCCCATTGCTTCCATCTGTTCGCATTTCAGGGTGGGCCCAGTGGGCCCACCCCACCCCACCCCACCCATCCATGGAGGGACGTGGTGTGTCACTGGGAACCGTCAGCTGACGACTTTGGCGACTGGCAGCTGGCAGAGATGTTCTGCTGAGAATCCCTGAGCTGTGTGTGTCTGGGTTTTGCTCCCTAGGCTGGGCAGACTCCTCCGACTCCTCCTCTTCCATTCACTTGCTTTGAGGGTGGAGACCTGGCTGATGGCCGTGTTGAGGAAGAAACCCACGGTTTCAGCATTGAGTCTAACACGCGTTCCACCCTTGCTCCCAGAGGGCTCCCCACTCCCTCCACCAAGCCTGATGACGTCCATCAGGAGAGCCTCTGTTCTCCTGTCTCCTTAGAACAAACCTGTAGCCTCCTGCATTGTCCAGGCGTGCAAGTGGGCAGGGGAACGTGGCCTGGAAATGCGTGTGAAACAAACTTCCAGCTGATCTTCCTGGGTGCTGCCACCTTTCCCACATGCCGGAGTCCCTGGTTCTGCCTGATGAGGGTCTTTGGTAAGCGCCTGTCTCAGACTCCCTAGCCAATGGGTCATCCCTTAACCAAACGGTGTTGCTGCCATTGTCCTCCCCTTTCTTGCTGTAGCTGTGCCTCTGTTTTATGTGATTTGAGGAGAGGCCAACAGCAAACATGGTTCATGCCCGTGGTGCTCTCAAAATCTTTTCCACTCTGGCTGACGGTGCTTGATCGCACCCGACCTGGTGCCGACCCTGCCGACCCTGTGACCCTGTGACTATCGGTGCTCCAGGTCCCATGATTTTCCTCGTGGAGGGGACTCTGTGGCTGCGTGATTGATGGTTGTACGGGGCTCAGACAGTGCAGCTGCAAACATCCCAGATACAGAGCCATTCTTTTCCTCCCCAAGGTTCTGATGGGGACGCGTGAGGATTTTCCTCGGTTGCTCTGTGTTCAGACAACGTTGGCAGCCCCTCGGGAGCACTGGTTATCTAAGCAGAAAGTGTCTTCCAGCAGCATCTGTTCGCACTTAGTGCTCCTGAATCAATTTATTAACTCAGATGCCGGGGAGTGCAAGGACAGCAAAGCCTTCCCAGAGGAATCCCACACCCTAACGAGAAGAAGCAGGCCAAGAACACAGGTGCTCCCAGAACTCGGGGCCTGGGACTTGGGAGTGCAGGTGGAAAGGGGAGACCCCGCGCCCTCCCTCCATTAGGATGACGAGTGAGTGGGAAGGGGGTGGCATGTATCCCCCTGCATTGACTGCGGGACCCCGATGGCAGCAAACCAGAAAGCCTGGGAATCTGCACGCCTGGCTCAGGCGCATGCGTGGCCTTTAAGCACGACGCCCGGGAGAGTCATGGCGATAATGTCATCCTTCTTAAATCGTTAAAATCTGTAAAAACTTTCGGTTCCCTCTGAGACCCCTGGCCATGTGTGTCACCCTGAGGCAGGCTGGGAGACACGGCTTGTGAAGGATGCTCTGAACGGCACTTTCAATGGAGTCAACTGCTGGCAGCTCGGTGACAACGCCTGCGTGTGATTGTCCTTTTCCTACTTAACGAGAACAAAAGGCCACAGCCAGACCAATTAGTCACGTAGGATGGGACGTGATGACATTTTTACTCCTGAACTTTCCTGGTATAAAAGGGCCACCCAAGGCGGCGCTGACAGTAAGTGTGAGGGATCTGGCAATAAAGCCACCTGTCTGCACAGACTCGGGGAAACACAAAATGATTAGGTAAAAGATGTATTTTCTGCACTGAAATACGTTGAAATCTTATATGCTTTTTCCTTACACTTGCCTCTGTGAAGCTAAGTCTAAGCTGTTTTTTTCCTCTTCTGCAGCTCCACGAAGCTCAGTCTCACCCTACTCCTGTTGCTGTCCGCCTTGCACGGGGCTTGCTGTTACCCAGTTCTGCCGTCTAAGGTAAGGGCTTTCCTGCCCGCGTGGATGCTAGGTTAGAAAGCCAGAACTGCAGGATGGCTACGTACAAAATGACCTCACGGAATATGTGACAGAAAAGCAATGTCCTTTATGTTTAGGGCTGTCAACTGAAAAAAAAAAAAAAAGGTAAGCAGCCTCAAAGAATTAGTAAAAGAAGCATTTGTGGGACGGTGAACACTACTTAGCTGTGGAAAAATGTATTTTGAATTACACAGGGGGTGGGTCCTTGCACACACAAATATTGATTTTCTTGTAAAATGTTAACTTTTGGGCCCATGACAATTTGTTGATTCCACATGTGTATACTCATAATAACAGAAGTGAACTTTTAACCATTGAGACTGCATTAAAATACATTAATTTTTCAAAAATAGTGAGTCTTTGATTTTATAAAAATAGGAACTTTTTCAGATTCAGAATATAGACAAAATCTTAGATGTCAATGACATATCACATAAATATTAATTAATATATTTATTCCAGAATATTGATTAAGTGCCTAACCATGCACATTGAACTCTTCAAGATATTTGGAAAGTGAATGTCAGTCTGTGGAGTATTCATGCTATTTCTTCATGAAATTTCAGCTGTTTATGTCAATATTTCACTTAAAATTTTAAAATATATTTTGTCACCGATGACATTTTGAACTTTAACTTCTCTCCACAGAAACTTAACCTGGCACACTGCATTTACTGAATCGGGAGTAATTTGTGAAACTGCTTGTAGGACAGAGACCTCGTGTACGTTCTACATAGCAAACGGTGTCTACACAATGATGTGGTCGTTTATGTGACGGGTCCTCTCTCTAACCTTGGCATCTGTCATTTTTCTATTTCTTGATTCCCTAATATAGCGTCTGTTCTTCCTGTTTTATTTCTATAAGCTTTCAACACTAATTTAGCCATTGATCCCCTAAGACACCACATTGATCAAGCTGATGAGTCACATCCATAAATTGATGCATTTTCCCAAGTGTCTTCCTAATTACTTTCTATTCTTTCCCCAAAGGTTTGCTCACGACATCTCTGCTAAACAAGAGCCACTTGTCTAGAGCCTTTTAAAAACATTAAGGATGTGTTTTCTCCTGAAATACATCTGAGATTGTCTTGCCTATAAATGAAATGTTTCTCCTTCCGCTGCATCTTCTGTATCTCTATTTGTGCAATGACAATTTTGTTCTCATTACAATCCTGCCATGTAGTAACCGTGTGCATGGTATTCATGCCGATTTGATGCTTGGGGTGAATGGTCTTGCACGCACACGGTGTGTAGGCTTCTGTGGTATTTACTGTAAACTCCTTGAAGTCCGTCAACCAGGCAGGCACGTGGTATTACTTTGCTAAGAGTCTGCCTGGTCAGTATCTTTTTAAGGATGTCTAGGGATGTCTTGGGCGTCTTCTGCAGTCTGGAGGCATCGTGAGTATTTCTGGAAAGAACCAGATTGCTTCCTTTCCTGCACTGACTCACGGGCCCTTCCTGCCGGGGCTTAAATTTAAAATAGCGTTGCATCTAGCATGGTTAGAGTTCCTTTGTTAACACAGCCACAACACACAGTGGGTGTTCAGTGAAAAGATTCTGATTGGTTTTCCCATGACCAATATTTCTGAAACTCTCTTTGAATATTCCCAGATCAGGAAAAAAAAAAAAAAAAAAAAAAGCCCAACATTTCCTGCAGTGTCAGTGTTTGCCTGGGGAGCTCCGGCTGCCCCAGCCTGTTCTGAGAGAGGAGCTCCAGGGAGTGTTTTGTGCACTCCTGCTCCATCCCACCTCCCAAACACAGCACTCCAAGGTCAAGCTTGTTCCCTGGGTGGGGCTAGGGAGTAGCTAGGCTGTCCTAGTGTGTCTCTTTAACTGTAGTCCAATCCATCAGCTCCTGCTTCATCTGGTTGTGCTAGGGAAGTTCAGGAAGCCTGGGCTTGGAGCAGGTGCCTGGTTTGTCTGGCTTCTAGTAGGACCGACTTCATCTAGCTGTGTGTGGGAATAGACAGGCTGGGGCACAGGAAGCGGGTTGTAGCCCAGAGATCATGGCCAAACCTTGATGTCATTGTGGGTGAAACGTGCAGCTGTCCATTCTGAAACCGCGCTGGAGAGAGGACAGTACAGACGCGGACAGTTCTCACCACGTCCTGGATGGGAATGGCTGTTTGCACCTGCCAGTCCTGGGTCGCGGAGCTCTGCCCCGTGCCCTTGTGTTTGGTGTCTTGATCTGCAGATACGGGGCTGAACCGAGGCCAGTTTGAGCCCTGGGAATCCAGGCTCCTTTCTGTGCCGCTAGACAGCCCTACACCAGCCAACACCACCCAGGCCTCGAGCCACCGGCGAGCAATGGAACCGAAGTCCTAAGACGCAGATGCCGGTGCTCAGGGAGCGAGACCTCCACACGGGGAACCCTGGCGAACGGCCCAGGACAGCTTGCGGGGGAAAGTGCTTCCAACGGAAGCCTGGCGTTAGACTATCCCAGGTAATTTTTCTAGGGGAATTTAAAAACAATTCCCAGGACTGATCATTGCCACTTTAAGTGTTCTTCATAAAATAACAGCAATGAGAGAACCATGGACTGAGCAGGATACACTGAATAGCAGCAGTTACACAGGGAGTGTAGAAATTAGGCACGCCAAGTGATGTTCCGCATCTGTACAAAGTATGCGTGGTGTTTTAGAAAAATGTCCACCCCAAAAAGACCGAGTGTATTGGATTGGTCGCCATAAGATTTTGAAAACTGTTGCCGTAAAGTGAGCTTGTAACCCCAAATCTCTCCTCTCTCTACCTCTCCATCTGAATCACCAGGTGTCCGGAAAACCCGATTACTTTCTCATCCTGCTGAACAGCTACCCAGGCAGGCCGGACAGGCGCGAAGGACTGGGTGTGCTAAAGCCCATCTTGGAGAAGGCGTTTATGAAAAGATCCTTTCGCAATGGAGTTGGTACAGGGATGAAAAAAACTTCCTTTCGAAGAGCAAAACTGTGACTAAGTGTGCAAAGGACTCTGGGAATTAATCTCAAACTATGCAGAGTGTGACTAATGTGTTAGAAGTCTGTCCTGTCTCCTAACTGGCACAGAGTAAATTGAGTTTTAAAGTACGTAAGCCTGTCTCAAACGCCCGCTTGTGTGAGAAAAAACTCTGTATGTGGTCGGTGAGTGACGTCCTCACTTTGATCCTCGGCTGGCCAGAAAGCGTGAGTGTTTTCACAGTCAGCATGGTCGCGGGATCTCCCTTCCTGCCTGTTCCACTGTGATATCATCACACTGAGCATTTTGTCCTTTTAATATGGCTCTCAGCAGGGCCGGTTCAGTTTGCTAAGCGTCTGGTCAATTCACCAAAGTCCAGATTAGTGCTGCAGCTCTGTCGATCCATCAGTGAACACACTCGCCTGGCCGGAGCGCTCAGACGTGACTCTTGCCTCTTCCCTCCCTGACCCCGCCTTCCAAACACAAGTGATGTTGATGCTGTTTTGTCTTGGAAATGTGTTGCCTTTTGAGTTCTTAAAATGCAAACACTTCCAGTCTCCACAATGATGTGGGTGGAAAAGGTCTTCCGGTCCCCAGAACTGTGCTGACTGATGCCCAGCCCTCTGCTGGAGCTCTTGACAATGGTTCTTCAAAGACGTAATGTGACAGTGGCTGGCATGCTGTTTCAGAAGCATGACACTAATAAATGCTTTCGTGCAAGGTGGATTCTGTAGTGTGCTAAGGTTGCTCACTGAGACCCACACCCCGTTCCCAGACCAGGGCTGGGGGAGCCGTGGGAGGGCCTTGTTGGTAGTCGTTGGCTTTGGAGAGGGACACAGAGTCTTCAAAGACAGCGCTCTGGGGAGCAGGTCTCACAGCAACTGGGCAGACCCGCTCAGTCCGATCCATCTCTGCAAAAAGCAACCTTCGCACGTGCTGTGTGGAGGAAGACGCCGGTGGCCACGGACGGCACTGGGGCCTCTGCAGGTCTTCTGTGGCTGCCCTGACTTCCATGGCAACAGGAGGCTGTGTGGTTTCTGTGTGCATTTGTTAGGGGTGAAGTAACACAGACAAGGTCAAAGTTAGGAGCAGGACTTTGGTATAAAGATCTCGGAGGCTCGGGGAAACGTTTCGGGAGCTGTCAGAGGATGGGGCCCGAAGTGGGGGCTGCTGGGTGCCGCATCTCCTGTCCCTTCCAGCTGCTTTTCCTTCCCCGTGGACCTGGAGGTCGACAAGATCTGAGCCCTTGCTCTCAGAGCTGCGTCTGCTAGGGGCTTGCAGCTCTCCATGAGCTTGCTGTGACAACTCCAGCGCCCACGCCAGCACCAGCTGGCCACGGGTCCAGCTCTGATCCTCTCTGCAGGAGCCTGAGATGCGACTCTCGTGTCCAAGGACACTGCTCGCCATGGGCTGCGGCTGGGAAGACCCCGACAGAGGGTGTGGGAGAGGAGAAGGGGGCATCACCTGTGCCGTCAGGGTACCCAGCTCCTGCTCCCTCGGCTCCCTGGGCCCCAAAGGATCCCTGTGGTCCTCTGGTCTGTTCGTTCTTCTCGTCGGGTCTTGCAGTAATGTTTGGACATTCTTCTTAAGCAAATCTGTATTTCTGAGATCACCTCATTCCTCGTTCCTGTCTCCCTAACACACACACGTATGTATACACACGTGTGTGCAGGCACATGGAGAGGGCACCCTACATACATGTGCACACACACACACGCACATCCACGTGGAAAGAGTGACCAAGGTGATTTTATAGATCCAAGGGCACTGCCCTGGATCTTGATGCAAACATGGTCTGTGACCCTTCGCCTGCCCCCAGGACAAGTACGAGAGGGGCTGGGGTGGAGGGTGCTGGGGGTCCAGCTGCTCCTTCGTCTTTCTGGGGCTCCCAGTGTCTCTCTTTATCTGCATCCCGTTGCTGGCTCCCAGCAGTACTGTGGCCACTGCCTCTGCTCCCAGGACACATGGAGCCACACGAGTGGGGGACTGGTGCAGGTGTTCAAAGGAG
Organism: Lepus europaeus; assembly: GCF_033115175.1. NCBI lineage: Eukaryota > Metazoa > Chordata > Mammalia > Lagomorpha > Leporidae > Lepus > Lepus europaeus. Next base: position 4,252,595 of record NC_084843.1, on the reverse strand, counting down.
CCTCAGCTTGAAGAGTATGGGAGTTGGGGTGCAATCTTGGACCAGTTGCCCTCACCACCATTGCTTTAGGGGCTGCCCTCATGCTTGGGGGCCACAGAGTTGGCCAAAGTCATTGAGGTTTTTGCAATAATAAACAAAACCTTCCAAGTAGACAAAATTTCTTTATTTATTTGACAGGTGGAGTTGTAGACAGTGAGAGAGAGAGAGACAGAGAAAGGTCTTCCTTCTGTTGGTTCATTCCCCAGATGGCCGCTACAGTCGGTACTGCGCCGATCCAAAGCCAGGAGCCAAGTGCTTCCTCCTGGTCTCCCATGCAGGTGTAGGGGCCCAAGCACTTGGGCCATCCTCCACTGCCCTCCCGGGCCACAGCAGAGAGCTGGACTGGAAGAGGAGCAGTTGGGACTAGAACCCAGTGCCCATATGGGATGCTGGCACCGCAGGCAGAGGATTAACCAAGTGAGCCACAGCACCAGTCCTACAAATGTTTTTTAAACCAAGAAAATTGTGCTGCCACTGTGGATTAACCAGTAAAGCTGCTACCTGCGACACCAGCACCCCATATGGGTGCCAATTAGAGTCCCAGCTATTCCACTTCGGATCCAGCTCCCTGCTCATGGCCTGGGAAAACCAGCGGGAGATGGCCCAAGTGCTTGGGACCTTGCATCCCTGTGGGAGACCTGGTTCCTGGCTTTGGCCTGGCCCAGCCCTGGCGGCTGTGTTCGATTAGCAAGTGAACCAGCGGACAGAAGATCTCTCTGTAATTCTGACTTTTAATACATAAATAAATCTTTAAAAAATAAAGATAAATAAAACCAAGAAAATCTTGGTGCCCACTTCACTCTGTGTTTGTGGGCTCAGATGAGAAGGGACTAGCACGCATGTGCTTGGTTTCCTGCACTGGGGCCCCAGGGGGCAGCTTTGAAAACCTCAGCCCCCGGACAGAGGCAGCTCCACGCCCCTTGCCCTTGACCTCAAGAGCTCACGTCTCTCTGGGGGCATCCGGAGGTGCATGGGAGGGATTCCTCGTGGGCGTGGCTGGTAGGCTCTGCAGCCCACGTGGCTCCCTGGGTAACCCGGATGCACTTCTGAGGACAGGAAGTTGGCAGAGAGCCGGAAAGGCCTGACCGACCCTGTGGTGGCGAAAGACGCTTGTGTGTGGAAGAGAAAAGCTTGTTACCCTCGGGGATTCTTCCTCATTTTCTGTTATCTGTATGGACCTGGGTTGGTCAGAATGAAACACCAAGAACATAACCGGAAACTCTCTTCCCGTTTCTGGATCTGCAATCTCGTTTGAACCTCAGGACGGGGGAGCCCTGCGAAGAAGAATCCACATCAACACTTGAGCCGGCGTCGAGCTGAAGTCGGGAAAGTTTGCTTACAGAGGAACAATTAGACCTCTTGCTAAGGTTGGAGGAGTTAAGTGTTTGGGTAGTGGCGCGGCAGGGTGGCTGGGGCCACCGTGTGGCGCTGAGCCCTACACCGGGCTGTGCTCAAGGCTGGCTCTGGAGTGAGCCTTCTGCTCCTCGGGCTGCCTCAGGGCCACTCTGTGGGTGCTGGGGGTGGAGAGGACAGAGTCGGGGTCCCTGCACCCCCATCTCCAGGGGCTCAGGATGGAAGCCTGAGTTGAGTGCAAAGCTTTGGGTGCTGGCATCTCTGGGTGAGGAATTGGTGGTTAACTTCCTTCTGCTGTGCCTGGGTGTGATTGGCTTCCAGGTTTCTACCCAGAGGGATGTGCTTGGAGGGGAAGGGAAGAAACTCATGAGGACCCCCTGGTACCTGGCTGGGGGGGGGGGGCTCTGAGGAGGTGGGAGACCAACGCCACACTAGAAGCCCAGGGCCACGGCTGGCTCCACCGTGTCACTTTGCCAGGCAATGATTTTGAGCTTGGGTTTCATCACCCATAAAATGGAGCTAGAATTTCTTATCTGGTAGGGTTTTTCATTTATTTATTAATTCATTTGCTTGACAAAGATTTAGTGAGTACCCACAGTGTTCCAGGGACAGTGTTCTGGGCCTGGGAAAGCAGCCATGAGCAAGCTGGGCCAAAATCACTGATTATTGGGGTGAGATGGGGTAATAGAGTCAACACGAGTGTGTCTACAAATATAACAAGAGCACAGTGACTACGTAACAAGAGCCTAGCACATGTGCTTCGTATATAATGTGCAAGGCATGTCAGCGATGTTTTAGATGGAGTTAAAGAAAAACAGCGGGGGAGGGAGGGGTGGGGAGGCAGCTTCTGACACAGCAGTCAGAGACGGCACCGCTGAGAGGGATTGGCAAGAGTTCCCAGGGCCAGCAGCCGAGTGAGCAGGGAGCAGGTGGGAACAGCAGGGACCAGAGGCCGGGGGTCCTGAAGGATCCTCCAGGACTTCCGCTTTCCCTCGGACTCACACGAGAAACCCTGGAAGAGTCTTGAGAGCAAGAACGCCCTCATCAAAGGTGGGCTACAGCGTCTGGGATTCCTACGACTGAGCAGTAAAACGCACGCATAGCAGGTTCCATAAAGAGCAGGCACAACCGTGCGAATGACGCGGGGAACACGGATCCCTGTTCTCCGCCTCGGGAATCGCTCCACGGTTCTGCCCGGAGACAGAAGTCAGCCCTGCAGTGTGTGCAGCTGTCGACACCACAAGGCCCCTGGGGGAGAGCTGGGCCAGAGTGCAGGGAACCTGGGCTGGCAGAGCTGGGCCTGGCCCGGCCGCCAAACCTTGCTTGGCGATTCAATGCTCTTCCGCGGGACTCACCCCCATGGAAGGAAGAGGAACATTCTGTGCCCCCAAGTATTTCCCGAGGTCGTGATAGAAGCATCCCAAATGTTGAGGGGGAATGCGTGGGTGTGGGTAGAAATGTGAGAGCGGGAAGCCCAAGCAAAGAACGAGAACTAAGAGGTCGACTCCTGTACTGGGACTCCCGTGGTGCTCACCCGTGGTCTCTCTGTTGTCTGCTGATTCCTAAAAGTGAAACATGGGAGAACGCACAGGACGGCTGCTGTGAAAGTTCCGTCTCCGGCACTTCGGAGCAGTTGCAGGAAAGGATCAACATTTCGGGGAAGAGAAGTGTGGAAATAAGTGGGATTTTTTCCTCCCTAGAGCAGGACCGAGGTTGGAACCAGGTTCCACTCCTGCCAGACAATAATAGGAGAAAAGCAGCCGCCGGGAGGCTCTCCTCCACCTGCCACCTCTGGGCTCATTTCTCTCTGCTCATGTTCACGCACGCTCCTGTGTCAAGGGGAGAGGCGGGCCACTCTGCGATGGGAGACGCTGGCTTTGCTGCTCTTGTCTTCTGATTGACGCTGGCTGTGCTCTCTGGGCTGCCTGGGACGAACTCCGAGGCCTGTGAGGGCTCTTCCTCTTCAGGATGTGCTTCTAAAGTCAGAGTTCAGTCCTGGCTTAAGGGGGTCTGCGGACTCAGGGCCCATGAGGACTGCGATTCAGGGGTCAGCAGGGCTGCCGTCCGACCTCAGGGCTCAACAGGGGAAGGATCTACTCTCAAGCTCACGTGATGGTTGGCAGAATTCACTCTCCTGTGGATGAAGGCCCTTGCTCCTCAGTTTCTTCCTGGAGGCTGGCAGGGGCCCACCCTCTGTTCTCAGGGATTGCCTTTACTTCTCGCACCTGTGGGCCCCCACCGTCACCGCCAGCTCCATCAATCCTGCAGGGGAGAGTCTTCCGGCCAATTGAGCATTGCAGACTGATGTGACATAACTGTGAACGTGACATCCCGCCACCTTTGCTACATTCCGAGGGCTAAAAGCAAGTCCCCTGTCCTGCCGATGGTTTGGGGGCAAGGTTTCCACAAGGCTATGAACCAGAGGCAGAGATCCTGAAGGTACCTGTAGAGACTGTCCACCAGTTGTGGGTGAAGCCCCCCAGCGTGAGAGACAACCACCCCACTCTAGACTGGAGCCGCAAGGAGTAGGATCTGGGCCAAGGGTGACAGTCGGTATGGGAGCAGCACCTGCACGGAGCAGCCTGGAGGCCAAACAAACGTCTGCTCCCCCCAGGGCTGTCCTGTGCCCCACGTCCTGCGAAGGCTGCGACTTTGCTTGATTTTGAGATGTAAACATAAGGCATAATTGAGCCGTTGAAGTCCTCCTGTGTGCCAGACACTGGCTGAAGAGTCTACCTACAAGCTCATTCAATTCCCAGGACAACCTTAAAGATACAGCAAAATACCCGCAAAGTCGCACTTCACAGAGGCGCCGTTAGGCACAGAGGGGTTCAGAAAGCTGCCTTCTCAGAGAACATTCAGGAGTCTCTGGGCGGCACGGACTGGTTGGGAGAAGTTGGCTGCAGCTGGAGGATGAGCGAGACAGGGTGACGAGGAGCGAATGCACAGAGCAGGAAGGACACAGTGGGGAGAAGCAGAGATGTGTGGAAATTTCCAAGATAGCTTTCCTAAGGCGGACGTGTTTCCACGGGGGAGAACCAAGGGGCAATCAGAGAACAACCAGACCCAGCTCAAGTAGAAAACCCTGGCACTGCAAAGCAGCCACCTGTGCACTGGGTAAATAAGAGGTGGGGAACGCCCAGCCCACGGGCCACCTCAACCTGCAAAAATCACCACGTCTGGCCGTGCCAAGGCAACCGCGGGAGGGACTCGAAATTCAATACATCTAGAGCAGGCTAATTTTTAAGTTGATTATTTTATATGGCCCACGAATGATGCTGTAAACCCCCAAACGGCCCTTGGCAGAAACACTGGCTCCCCACCCCAAAGTAACCATCTGCAGGCAACACAGAAGCGGGGTGTGTCCAACTACAGCCATGGCCATGCTGAAAGTGCTACCGGAGAGGACATGGCCCCGGGGCCCGGGAGCTCCTGCTCTTCCACTCATGATGGGAATTTGCACGTCCTTGGGCAAGCGGGTGAGCAGTTACCAAAGTGACTTATGGCCGCTGCCAAAAGATGGCATTAGCTGCAATCCCACTTCCCGCCACCAAGATGGAAACACTCCAGGTACGGAAAAGAATTATGGGCTAAGATTCCTTTATAGTCTTTAAGGAGCAAGGGCTGCAGCCCACAGCCGGTGCATTGTGTTCCCGCCCAAGCTCCTCTGGGCTTTGAAAAGCCGGGCCATGTTTATGGCCAAGTCACTTCAGTGGAGTTTCACATTTCTTGGGATTTATAAAGCGCACGCTTTGTAATCCGACATACCCAAGCTCAAGCGGCCCGCGTAACAGCTCTGTGAGTGTGGACGTGTGCCTGGCCCTCTCCGAGCCTCAGCTGCCTCATCTGTGACCTGGGACCTGCAGTGGCATCACAATAGTGTTGTGCTGGGGGACAAGGGTAATGATGGCTGGCATGCACTCGGCAGATCGTGCCTTCTCGCGTGAGGGCTCCACAGAGGGCGACCAGCCGCAGCAGGGGCTTTACCAACCCTACAGCTTTGCACTGAATACAAACTTGCACGTAGGAGGGATCTTCAAAAAAGTTCATGGACAATGGTATTGACAAATAAATTCATTTTGGGTGCAAAAATGTTGAAATCCATGCCCAGGAGGGTGTTCCAAGAGTCCATGCCAACCTGCATTGTGAAAAAACTGTACATGGATTTCAACGTTTTGGAACCAAAATTATCTATTAATTCTATTTTCCACTAACATTTTGAAGGACGCTTATATAACTCATACGTTGGTGGAGACTTGAGGCAGATGAAAACATGGATTGAGTAGTAGGTCCGGTGCATTGCGACCAATGCTGGTGTGGCTGAGCTCGAGGGGAAATGTGCCGTCAGTGTTACTAACTGAAGCACAGTGAGAGGCTGGGTACACAACGGTGGCGGCCAGACTCTACAATGATGCAGAGCTGTCCTTGTATGGCAGCCAACCCAGGAAGTCGATCTCTGTAGCAGCTGGCTCCGGAAGTCAGGGCGTGGTCGGTGCAGGGCATCAGCTCCTGCACTTCTGTCGCCCCCATTTCTAGCTCAAGACCCGCAGAGAGAGTCGAGGAAGCTCCCCAGCCAACCACAGGAGGGGCCTTCCTTCCTTTAGGTCAGCCCCCAGAGGCTGCGCTACAGCAACACCCTCCAACCCGGCATATCTGAATTGTGGTTTTCTCCACAAAGCTTCCCCACTCTGCTGTCTGCCGTTGAGTCTCTGCCGCATGATTCGCTCGTGCCTGACCCCGGCCATCGCCACTTGCAAGCAAATAGCTTCTGTTTGATCCCCTTGGGGTGGTCTGTGTGTATTTCCCCAACACTGGCACAGTCAGGGCAGCACACGTCATGAAAAACCTCCCAGGAGCTCTGCAGCGTTGGTTGAAAATCAGTGTGTTGGCATGAACTTTTAAAAGTGCTCTCATGCTTCTTAATCTTACTGCAAATTTAAAAATCAGATGTTGGAAACATTTACACCCAGAAAGGACAAAGAAGCAAGGATGTAACCCTAACCTCACTACCCACAGGTGGCCGTGTGGATTGGGCCAGCGGAGGGGGAGCCATGTCTGTCTGTCTGTCTCTCTGTCTCTCTGTCTCCAGCCTTTACAGCCAATTGGAGAGTGAACAGTGTTATATATTAATGCTAGCCGTCACAAAACACATCGAACACCGGAGTAAGGGTAAGGGTTTATTGGGGAACACCCAACAGACCGGAGTGAAGGGGCAGCGAAGGGAAAGAGAGAGAAAGAGAGTATAAGAGAGAAACAGAGAGGAGAGGAGCTAGCGAGGAGAGAAGAGAGATGAGAGCAGAGAGGAGCCGAGAGAGAGAGCCAAGAGACCAGAGGAGGAGGCTAGAGAGAGGAACCAAGAGAGCGCAGGGGAGAAGGACCAAGAGAGAGGCCAAGAGAGCACATGTTCAGGAACAGGCCCTTTTAAAACTTTGCCTGAGGGCGGGCAGGGAAGCAGGAGCAGTGAATCCCATTAGGATGGAGGTGGAGCTTGACCACAGAGGTTGGGCCATGTGGCCACCTGGCTAAAACTGCACCAGTTTCCTAACTAACAAGTGAATTGAAGACCTCTCTCTCTCTGCCTCTGCCTCTCTGTAACTCTGCCTTTCAAGTAAATAAATATATCTTTAAAAAAAAAAAAAGAAAACGTTTTGCCATAAAAAATGGGAAGTATTTTCTTTCCTGCGACCCAAGAAAAAAATATTTTTGCATGACCAATGCAAATAATACAAAATATAATGACAATGTGTGACCAAAAAAATGCTTGACAGCCTTCTACACAAAGATGCAAAATGCTACCCACTTGAAAAGAAAGATATGTGTGATATAAATTGGAGCACACACACACACCTTTGAATATGTAGGCTTTGCAATTCTCGCTCTTATGCCTCCTTTTTCAATTCCACAATATGCATGGATATCTTTCCATGTTAAAGAATGTTGAGCTATGCCACTCTGTCACTGTCTGTAGCATCCAACTGAATGTGTGTATACCCATAACAATTAGTCACCATCCTCTGTTACTAGATGCTCGAGTCACTCGCAATCCTGTGCTGATGGGAGAACTCCCGCAGTACACACTTCTGTGCATCTGTCTGGTGTCTGTAGTGAGAAAATACTAGAAGTGGGACAGCTGGCCCGCGGGGACGCACACCTGAGTCTCAGCACTCATTGGAGCTCCTCTCCTGAAACAGTCACATCCCCGTAGAAACGAGGATGCTGTGAGGGTTTTGTTTTTTTTTTTTTTCAATTTTGCCCATGTGGTAAGTGCAAAGCAATGTGGCATTCTACTTTAACTTTGTAGTTTTTATTACTGGCAAGGATAAACACTTCCACACACACACACACACACACACCTGCACACCTGTGGAATTCTTCCATGAACTGCTTTTTCATGCAGCTGGCCCGGTTTTCAAGTGAGCGTCATTTTACCGAGGTTAAAACATCTTTGTGTAGCAGGCTGTGAGGTGTTTTTTTTTTTTTTTGGTCACACATTGTCATTATATTTTGTATTATTTGTATTTATCATGTAAAAGTCTTTATTTTTTTTCTTTTCCAGTTTGTGGATCTTGGGTCATAGGAAAGAAAATACTTCCAATTTCTGATGGCAAAAGGTTTTTTTTTTAAACAATTTATTTATTTACTTGAAAGGCAGAGTTACAGAGAGGCAGAGGCAGAGACAGAGGGAGAGAGAGGTCTTCTATCCGCTGGTTCACTCCCCAGTTAGCCACAAAGGCTGGAGCTGAGCTAATCCGAAGCCAGGAACCAGGAGCTTCATCTGGGTCTCCCACAGAGGTGCAGGGGCCCAAGGACTTGGACCATCTTCCACTGCTCTCCCAGGCCATAGTGGAGAACTGGATGGGAAGTGGAGCAGCTGGGACTCGAGTCGGCACCCATATGGGATGCGGGCACTGAAGGCCGTGGTTTTACCCACCACACCACAGCGCTGGCCCCAGCAAAAACTTCTCAAGTTTCATTGAATCTTTAATCTGGGCACTCATCTGCTGGGTTAGAATATATCTTCAAGAGCATTTTGTAAAGTTTTGCCAATTCTCTCTGCATAACTACAAGGTCCTTTTGCTGACTCCCATGTAAATAACAGCCTGTTGAGTATCCTGTTTTAAAGTTAGCATATTTCGGGGCAACTTTTGTAGACAAATGATTGCTCTGTTTTCTCCTGGAGTCCCAATGTTGAAGCGAAATTCTGATCAGCTTTTTTTATTATTATTAAAAGTCACATGTTTCTTATTTTTTAAAAACTTTATTTCATTTATTTGAAAAGCAGAGTGATAGAGAGAGAGAGAAAGGGGGAGATAAAGAGAGAAAGAGAACTCTTATCTGCTGGTTCAGTCCCCAAATGACCACAACGTCCGGGTTGCGCCAGGCTGAAGCCAAGAGCCTGGGACTCCATCCAGGTCCCCCCCATGGGTGCAGGGGCTCCAGCACAGGTGTGGGGATATGAGACGCCCATACTGCAGGCTGCGGCTTAACCTGCCATGCCACAACACTGCTCCCCACGTGTTTCTTCTTGTTAACGTTTAGCTATTTAAAATTTTTATTAACATTACTAATTGTACATATTTGGGGGTTGCGGTATGTCATTTCAACACACGTATTCAATGATTAAATGGTTAACTCAGTATGCTTGTTGTTTCCCCTTTGTACTTGTGTACGGTTAGGGGCTCTATGTCCTGTGCAGCACTTAGGAACTTAATCCTGGGCTCTGACTCTGATTGGGTCCGGACGCCCTCCATCCCTCCCTGGCTCTCCCAGCCTCTAGCCACCCCTGTTCCTCCTCCACGCTGGTTGTGCTGTCTGGACCCTGGACCCTGCAGGCAGCTGCCAGAGGACCCATGCACCTAGCCCTGCCCTGAGGCCGCGCCCACTGGGTGCCAGTGCGACCTGTGCCGGAGGATGGCACTGGGGAAGTGGTTGGGGCTGAGACCTGGGACCAGGTGCTGAGTGTGTGGCCACAACCGCCCGATCTAGGCTGTCCACAGGGAGGAAGGGCAGCGTCCCTGGCCGGGGCTCCCCGAGGGGTCCCAGGTATATGCAGCACGGTGAGTTGGGAAGGCTCTGCCGACGTCTGGAAGGCCCAACACAACGACTTCCTCCAGCACGTGTGTGTTTCTTTGCCTCTGGCCCCTGTGTTTCCTGTGACTTTCCTGTCCTGCCCCGCACGCTCTTGAATCGGTCTCCACAGTGTCGATTCCGATCGTTGCAGCTCCCAGAGCATTTCTGATTCCTGAGGCAGAACTGGTTTTCTCTGCATTTCCTTTCTTTAGGCCCGCCAGGTCTATGTGGATCTCAAACTTTGCCTTCCTGAGGCTTTTTTTTTTCTTTGTTATTTTGTTTCTTACTAAGTACATGAAGAAATTCTCTGATGTATTTGATTTCCAAAAAAGGACCATTTTGGATATTCCTTACTTTCCTTTAAAAATAAAATTTCAAGGTAATCACCCGTTTCTGAGAGCAGCTACTTTGTGGAGCTTTTACTGTGAGTTATCCTTTAACCCTTATGAGGAAAGCATGGCGTAGGCGGAATGCTCTCCATCCGTGCGGAGAGGGCCAGCGATGGCCCAGGTCACACTGTGGACCCACCGGGGAGCCAGGCCCAGGCGCTCCTGACTCAGACCCGGCTCCTGTTCTGCCTGCTCCCCACCTTAGATCAGGGCCGCGCGGCCTCCAGCCTGTTTGCTCCCCTTGCTTGCAGAACCTGAGCTGAGGCTGAACTTCTTCCTGTGTGACCCGCCAAGGTGAAGTGCATGTCCTGGGCTCTGAGCGCCCGCTCCCTCCCTCCCTCCCTCCCGCCCTGCGCTGCCTTCAGCTGGGGTTACTGCTTGTGCGGGACCGTAACAGTGAGGCTGCCCCCTCCCCCCGGCTCCTCGTCCACTCCAATGCCGTCCAAACGCCAGGCAGGCGCAGGTCCTGGGGCCGCCCTCCCACCCCCACGTCTTGCTGGGCCGCAGGGTGCCAGGAGCTGTTGATTAACAGACGCTGGGGAAATACACTGGGTTTTTGCTTTTCGGAGCTCGGGGGGATCAGGCCTGTGGCGTGGACTCTTCCTTCTCCAAAGGCCCCAGCCTCCTGCCGCCAGGTGCAGGTCACGTGGTCTGCGTTCTCAGACTCCTTTAGCAAGACTTGAGTCAATTTAAAAAAAAAAATCTCTGTCAGTCCCCGTGGGTTTTTCAGAGGGGACATTGGCCTGCACTGGACAGACTGAGGAGGTGGGCTGTCCATCACGGACAAGGTCATGTCTGTTGTTTAGCCACAGATCCCCAAACTGGGGCCTGGGTGGGGGAGTGAAGCCACACAGCCACGATGCCCTGAGGCTCTCTCCACGTTTGCACGGTGGACACAGGTCACTTGTCACCACCCAGCATCCGTTCCCCCTCCCGGTCCTGGTAGCAGGGGATTGCACTTTGTGTGGGGCTCGGCCACGGTCCAAGGGAGGCATGTGACCCAGGCATGGTCAGTCACCCCTTACGTTCCGCTCTGCACGAATGGGTGAGGACAAAGCACTGAAGCCCAGGCTTCTGCAGAGCCATCCTGGGAGGAACGCTCCTTCTCCCAGGGCCTTGGAGCTGAAGAACAGGAGCTGCTGGCCTGCCTTCTTCACGATGCGGCGAACTTGACAGTGGTGAGAGACAGGACCGGGGTGAAGCCAATCCTTGGGAACAGGACTGGGGTCCTGGAGGGTGCCACGGCCAGAGCTGCATCTCCCTTAGCGCCTCACTGGATGGGAGCCTGGTCTGAAGCCGCATCTTCCCAGCGCCTCACTCACTCGGAGCTGAGTTTTCCACCATTTGCAACCCAGCGCGGCTGCAGGGTGCGGGGCACCTGCGTGGCTCGGGCGGCCGAGCAGGAGCCTCACTGCTCATTCCCACTGAAGTCAGAGGCCATCCCTTCCTCCTCCTCTTCAAAGTGAATGCCAAGTGCTCTCGGGGTCGTGGGGGCAGGAGAAGGCTCTGCAGTGCTGCCCTTCCCAGGGGGACTACTGACTTCTACAAATTGGAAGCAGTGGCATCTCTAGTTGCAAACTCCAGCCAATGCGCAGGAGAAAAGGCGTCCGCACAGAATGGGAGGAGGGGGAGGCGGGGTGAGGTTTTTTGTTTTGTTTGTTTTAAGATTTATTTATTTATTTGAAGTCAGAGCTACACAGAGAGAGAAGGAGAGGCAGAGATAGAGAGGTCTTCCGTCCGCTGGTTCACTCCCCAGATGGCCGCAACGGCCAGAACTACACCAATCTGAAGCCAGGAGCCAGGAGCTTCTTTCGGGTCTCCCACGTGGGTGCAGGGGCCCAAGCACTTGGGCCATCTTCTACTGCTTTCCCAGGCCACAGCAGAGAGCTGGATTGGAAGTGAAGCAGCTGGGACTCGAACCGGCACCCACATGGGATGCCAGCGCTTCAGGCCAGGGCCTCAACCTGCTGTGCCACAGCTCCGGCCCTGGGGAGTGAGTTTTTAAACATTCTTTTGTTTTATTTTGTGGCTGTGAGTACAAAAAAATGCTTGCTTCTGTTTGGATTAAGCTTTTTTTTTTTTTTTTTTTCTTATTATACCTCAAAGAGCTTTCACATCCATATCCGAATTGATCTTTGTAATTCTGTGACCTGGGTAGAGAAGATATTGTAATTTTGATTTTACAGCTGATGGAACTGAGCTCCATGGAAATAATCCAGGGACACAGAATTGATTATTAATCTGCGTTCTCGGGGCTCTGGGGATAAGCACGGTCTCCGTTTTCTGGTTTCCAGGTGGTGTTATCGTGTTACATGTCAGAGGGATTATGCAGGAAGCTGCCACGGAAAACAGAGTCTCTGTGCGGGATCCCGGAAGTTTCGGGTGCACAGGCACCGCAGAGGCGTCATGCCTTCGTTTCTAACACCTAAAGCTTCACTCATTATCCGATCTTCATTGTGTCCTTAAGGTTCCCATCCCGGAGGGGGTGAGTGGATCAGGTAGGAGGACTAGACACGTGCAAGGGAGCTGCACTTCAGCTACGGAACACGCCCAGCGGCCCTGCTGCAGCCGAACGTGGCAGGTCCATGTGCCCGTCAGCTGGGGTTGGAACGGGTTGGATTCCATCCGCTCCTTGTCAGCATCTTGGGCTCTGGCAGTGTAGACCCGGGTGTGTCCCCAGCTCACCGTTTGCTAACGGAAAGTCCTGGGAAAGCTGCTCATCCTCTAGAATTCTGTTCCTTGTCATGTAGCATGCCTTTAATACTCTGTTTATGAAGCCTAATTGAGGTTCTACGGAGAAAACAGCCTGGGGCCTGGTACCGCGTAGGAACGCCGCCGAAGCTGCTGTTCCCGTGGCATCACTCCTGGCATACCATCAGCTCCTTCATCGCCACCACCACAGTCATCATAACACGGTGAAACCCCTGGGGGACGTCTGGCTGCCTATCTGCCCATGGTTCCGTGTCTGGGCTCCGGTAGCCGTGACCTTGCTCATGTGCACACCTTGTGGGAACATGCTTTGTACATCGTACCTGCACCATCACACAGGAGTCAGGTGAGATACGACGAGAGATGTGCTTGTTACTGGAAGCCCAGTAGCTCCACAAACACCACACGAACAGAAGGGCGGCAGCTGCGATGGTTTCCTGCTTGTAGCCATCGTCCCGATGGCTTGAACTTGAAGCTGGCCTTACCTGTGACTGTGGTCTCCCCCGTCTCTTAGGACTCTGGAGCCGCACGGCACAGAGGGAACTTGGGATCCCGCTTGGAGACCCGAACACTAAACCCGTGCCTTACTTAGAGCCACTTCCAGCTTCATCCATCAAGCGGCTGCTAATTGATCCTACATAGACAAATGACAGATGGGTAGAAAGATAGCTGATAGATGAGAGATATAGATAGATGGGTAGAGGTAAACACAGATAGAGACAAAGATGGATGACAAGTAGACATAGGTGGATGAATAGTAGATGGATAGATTATTGATAGATAAATGAAAAATAGATGATAGGTAAATGATAGATGACAGACACAGATAAACATAAAGGTAGATGATAGACAGGTAGATGGAAACATAAATGATTGATAGATGGCAGATATTTTAACACCTCTGGCTTGAGGGTATTATTAAGAGATTCCTACTTAACCAAGAAAGTAGCACAGCTAAACGTTGCTGAAAGCTTTTCAACTTTCAAAATATGATTTTGGGCTAAAAGAGGACAGAGACTTCTCACCTGGTGGAATGGTCTGAGATAGGTGTTGGACCCACCATCCCAATATTTTTTTTAAAATGGACTTCAAAAACCAGCACTGTCCTGCTCACTCTCTCTTCTCCATAGCAAAGTGCTTGGTTACTGCAGAGAGGAAAACCAGAGAGAAGGATTAAGGACACATTTTTGTAAATCACACGGGTTTCTAGAACCGTTGCAGTAGAGTGGTGAGTGAGATGTCTACTTTCAGCTGGATTTTCTTTGCTCAAGTTATGCACGCAAGTTTCTCTTTCCACATTTAATTTTAGGATGGCACTCAAGTTTGCAGAAAATATTTACACACAGGAAACTCAGCATATATTGCACTACTATTAGTCCCCGGTCCTGTTGACACCCCCAGGCCTTCTCTGTGAGTGCCAAACCCCTAAGCCCAATGCCCGGGAGGCCACAGTCAGGGGCCCCTGCAGCCGGGTGTCGGTCTTGTTTTGGTCGTAGCAGAGTAGATTTGGGGATTTCGTGCAGGAGAGGCCACTAATACAAAACATGAGGACATACTAATTCTGGGTCCTTGGATACAGGCACAAACATGTCCATGTGTTTTTCCGCAAGTGGGCAGTGGGAGAAAGAGGAGGCTGCTGCACGGCCATCAGATCCATGGGGAAGACACTGGGTCATCCCTCAGTGTGCAAGGGCCTGCGTGTGCTTCCTCTCCAGGTCCCAGGATTGAAGGGAGGGGGAGGAGAAGGAGGAGGAGCTGCGCCCCCTGCCCTCAGGCAGCCGCCCCGGAGGAGGAGGAGGTGTGGAAGCCGCACCTGAGCTCAGCTGGCGAGGGAACCAGCCAGGAGAGAAACGGGTCGAGTCAGCACCAGCTGGCTCCGGGCTCCAGCACAGACAGGGCTTCCGGCCGAGGTGGCGGCCCACTCGTGACCGCTGGATGCGTGTCCTTGCTGGCTCAGAGAGACGGCACCCGTCAACGTCAGAGCAGCGACCAGGCCGGCCCTCAGACTCCTTCCCCAGCTCCCCATCCTCACTCTAACTTGAAACGCTCTTGACGGGCGCCCTGGGCAAGGAGCAGAGCCCCAGCTGTGGGCAGAATCATAGCTCAGCTGGTTTGTGTTCTGAGGGGAACCAGGGGCCAGTGTTGGGCTGGAGTCGGAGCAGGACAAGAACCAAACCCAAACAGGCACCAGGGACACAGAATTTGCTGGGGGGCATGGGGTAAGGAAAGGGGCGGGGCCCCAGAAGCCTCTGGAATCAGGGCTCAGCTAGAGCCACGCTCTCTTCCTGGATGACCCCCACTTCCTCCCCACCCCTTCCTCTCTCACTCCCTACAAGAGCTTCTCTCTGGGGTGGGCACCTTTGAGGACACCTTTGGGGGCCGCCTGGAGTTCAATGCACAGTTCCAGCTCCTCTGTCTGGGGGCTTTGGGTGGGGGAGAGTCAGTCTGACCCAGCCCAGAGGAGCACTGGACTCACCGACTGTGGCCAGGGGTAAAAACCCTTCTGCATGACCTGGTGCTCACATTGACACACATGGACGTGTGTGTGTGTGCGTGTGCATGTGTGTGTATGCTTGTGTGTGCATGTGCATATGCTTGTGTGTGTATGTGTGTGACCCCTACCAACGGTTGGCAGCCACATAATCATGGTGTGGAAGGTTACTTTTCGTAAAAAGCCATTTAGGGAGATAATCCCACAGAGGTCCACAAGAATGGGGGATGTCCACTGAGTTCCTTCAGAGTCTTTCAGTTAAAAACATCAGGAAAAATTAGTAGGAGCAAAGTTAAATCAGTGGTTGCCTTGGTGTGAGGCGGCGTGTCCTTGGTCCCTCAGGATGGACCATTCTGGAAGCCTGCACGTGGGTGAACAGGCCAGGCAGCCTGAGTGACAGGAGGTGGCAGCGCCACCTTCACAAGGCCCTGGGTCAGCTTCCTTCACAGCCCTTCTCTGCTTCCTGAAACGCAAGTTTTCAAGGCAAACAAGAAGCTCCCACAGTACCTGCCGTGGAGCCTGTGGCCTTGCCTGGACGCCAGGCCGTGTCCAGTGGAGGGCACACTTGCCATGGGTGAGTGGGACATTCTGGCACAGTGTCCCAACTCCCAGGACCCACAGAGCCCTCCTAAGCACACGCTTATGCCTACGTTTCTAGATCATTCTCTCATTTCTTGCAAAGTATAAGTCTTATGCCAGTTTTCCAGCCTGATGCAAGAATTAAAGCAGTTGCAACTGATTTGCTTCATATGCTGTATTCTCAACTTTTATTTTATGTCTAATAACCGCATCCCAAATGTGATTCTCATAAATGCATAAATAGTTTAACAGAGATTTTAATGGCAGACAAATCTCAACACATTACATAAAATATTTAAGTTTGAGAACAGTAATTAAATATCATAAAAGGACATAAGGAGAGCCTTCCTCCTTTCATGGGGGAACCATTAGAACTTTAGAGAAACCGTCAGCTTTGGAAGGGGAATTTCGCATTACAGATAAGATGCAGCTCACGCACCACAAAGACCAACGATGCTCTCGCAGCGAGTAGATGGGAGCCGGCGGCTAACCCCCCACCCAGCAATGGCATCCAAAACAGTTATTCTTTCTTCATGTGTGCTTTCTGATGGAATCGCGGGATCATCACACTGCAGAGATCCACAGGAGAGAACGCAAATGACTGCAAGTGCATTTTAGAAAGATCCAGTGGGGAGAACACAGGTCAGGCCACGTGCGATGGTCGGGTTAGAGAACGACCCCGAGAATTCCCGCCGCCCTAGAGCCGGGGGGACGCCTACTCGCAGTGTGTTCTTCGGGTTCTCTAGCGCCAGCCCTGCGCTGACCCAGCTGAACACAGTGAGGGCTTACTGCCCAGATGAATGACCGGGTCACTTACTTAGGCCTTGCTTTATTTTTGAGAAGTGACAGGGAATAAGCAGAGCTAAGAGCGAAGGAATCACGACGGACCATAAACTGCACTGAGGCACAAATTACATGTTACGATGCTTCCTGATGAAAGAGAGGAATCGCTTCCATTTATGTTTAATGGTGGCTTAATAAAGTGCTTGGATGGTGCACACGGAGCACATTGATTGGCTGTCTTTCATCTTCGTGGAAAATGGGATGAGAACACGAGTTGAAACATAGATATGAGATCTTAGAGGTGGATGTAAGAAAGTGGTTTTGATGGCATCGATGTGTTGACACCTTTACTGTGAGATGTGGGTGGGCCTTCCACACTCAGGTGGAAGATGAAATACACGTGTCTATGTCTGCATCCCCCAGAAATTTCCCCCAAGATCATCACATTAAAGATTTTTTTAAAGATTTATTTATTTATTTGAAAGTCAGAGTTGCACAGAGAGAGGAAAGGCAGAGAGACAGAGAGAGAGAGGTCTTCCATCCGCTGGCTCACTCCCCAATTGGCCGCAACAGCCTGAGCTGCGCCAATCCTAAGACAGGAGTCCTTCAGGTCTCCCATGTGGGTGCAGTGGCTCAAGCACCTGGACCATCTTCTACTGCTTTCCCAGGCCATAGCAGAGAGCTGGATTGGAAGTGGAGCAGCCGGGACTAGAACCGGTGCCCACATGGGATACTGACACTGCAGGTGGCTGCTTTACCTGTTACGCCACAGCGCCAGCCCCAACATTAAATATGTTTAGAAGAGGCACAAACCCCCAAAACTAAGGAGAATGAGATAAGGAACAATGGCAACCAAACACTGAAGCAATCGGCTCCATCCTGAACAGCTCTCTGCTCTCGCTCAGCATCACGAGGCTGGGGCTTCACCCAGGAGCCTGGAAGACCTCTCCTCTGACATTTGGCCAGCCCAAAGGAAAGGCGCAGGAATGCTGGGGAGGTAGGCGGCCCACCCAGTGGTGCGTCAGGCAGGAGACCACCTCCACCTGCCTGCTGAGAGCTGCCAGTCAGCTCGGCAGAGTTTTCCACTTGCTAGGAGCAGATGACTGGGTACGGACAGAATTCCGACATCAGCGTCCAGCGTGGAAGAGGGGTAGCAATAGGAAAAAACAACGTGGAGCAAACAGAAGTGTACAGGAGAAGGGAGACAACAGAAAATGTCAAACCAAACCACGACAACAGCCAAGAACCGTCAAAAATATCCTCACAGAGACAAGAAAAATGGAATAGGAACTGGATGATGGGGTAGGCCTTGTTAAGCAGACACTTGGGATGCCTGCAGGGTGCTGGTTTGAGTCCTGGCTACTTGGCTTTGGATCCAAGTTCCTGGTAATGCATCCTGGGAGGCAGCTGGTGGACGGCTTAAGTGGTTGGACCCCTGCCACCTACCTGGGACATTCAGGCGATCCCTAGACTGGCAGAGGAATCTGGCTGGCACCTGCTTGCTCCCTAAACAGCTCTGTGAGTCCTCTTGTTGTAGCCACTCCACGTCAACTCTACTTCAGAGCTACCCAATGCCACCAGTTCTTAGGCCCTTAGAGGGCTGTTTGCTATAAATCTTTATTCTACACTCTCTTCACCTCCAGTTAAGGATTATGTTTTCCAGAGTCTGACAAGTCGCTTACCCCTTTTTTCATCTCTGCCAAGTCTGGCTCCTGGCTTCAGCCTGGCCCAGCCATGGAGAGTGAACCAGTGGGTAGAAAATAGAAGATTCTCTCTGGCGTGCTCATCCTCACTCTCACTCTCACTGTGTGGCCCTTGCCTTCTTCCTCTCTCTGTCACTCTGTACTTTAAATAAATAAATATATCTTTTAAAGCAGGAAAAGAAAAGGAACATTCAAAAAACAACAGCAGCAAAACATCATTAGGAATAAAAAACAGCGCAGTAGACATCACAAGTCAACACAGGGTTTGGAATATGAGTCAATCAAATCTCACAGAAAGAAGAACAAAAAGATGAAGAAATGTGAAATAGAAGAAAACAGAGGGCCAGTTCAGGAGGTTCAGTATTTAGGTGACAGTGGCTGCAGAAAGAGAGATCAGAGATGATCATCACTGGAATAATGAAAGAAAAATGTGCAACCATGAAGCGTTTCCAGCTCAAAGGGTGCGCCAAGCACACAGCACGGGAGTTGGACACAGACCTCGCCAAGTCTGCACACACATCATGGAACTTCAGGACACTCAGAGTGGAAGAGAAGATGCTACAGACTTCCAGAAAGAAAAAGAAAAAAGGGCCCGGAATCAGAAAGGCTTCAGTCTCGTCAGTCACACTGATGGAAAGCCAAAAGCCAAGGCGGTGCCTTCTGTAATTCTGAAGGAAACGGCTCCCAGCAGGGAATCCTATACCCAGCTAACATATCCATGTATCTTGCCTGTGTCCAGACCAGACCGGCCCAGACAGGTTCTTCCCACGTACTCCTCCTTGACACTCTCCAGCCAGTCACGCTTCCTGCCACAGAGAGGATGGACCAGGAAAGAGCTGCAAGGGAGAAAGCAGCAAGTGACAAAGGAAGAGGACACCATGGGGGTCCCTGGGACCCCTGAGAATGACGGGAAGGGCGAATCCAGGGCAACTGATGGAGGCTGGAGCAGTCTCGGCCTGGGGGAGGCTTTGTGGGGAAACAAAGTGATAAAAATCCACGGTGTCTGAACGCCTTGAGGGGTTATTCCACTCACAAAGCTTCTTGGTCGGATGAGTGAGAAGTATGCAAAGTCAGATCAATGAAATGGAGAAAATTGTTAACCACATGGAAGACAGAAGGAAAGCGATTTTAGTGACCTCTGTGGTTTGCCTGGGAATGGTGCCACAGGGTCCCAGGGTGCAGAGCACAAATACCGATCTCACCAAAACTGTCTCACTTAAACGATATCTCAGATGAAAACCCGAGAATCAAACGTGTTTTTGGAGTCTGGGGATCAGCACCACGATCGTCGCCCAGAGGTGCCGGAGGTTTTCTGCAGGCAGGGAGGGGAAGGGGCGTAGTCGGGGCCAGGGCTTTTACAAGGAAACGTGTACGACTATTGATCCTTTACCCTCTGCACATGCATGCGCTCCATGGAATGAGTGACTGGCAGGAAAGGAAGACAGGAAGGGGGCGGGCAGAGGACGGGAGGGAGGAGGGAGCAAAAGACAAAGAAAGGCACTTGTGGCTGGCACCTGGCCCGGCTCCCACGCCGGGTCAGGCAGTGCATTCCCAGAGTGCACGGTTTAGTGTGCGGTCTGGAGACACTTCCCCTCTCCAGGGTGTGGTCAGGAAGGGTCCGCACATCCCCGGACCACCCAGACTGTGCCTGAACAAGCTGAAGGAATATCAGAGTGAAGTTCCTCCGTGGGGCGGGGCGGCATCAGACCTGAGTGAGTCCGCGTGAGCCAGTTAACAGCAGAGCTGCCTCTGGCCAGCTGCTCACACATCCCTGGGACTCCTGGGAGACGGCGGCTGTGTTTGTGGAATTGACAATTCAGATTAAAGCAGAATTTTACAGCCATTTAGAACATGTTTTGGAAGACAACCCTTTGATCGCGGGGAGGCTTATTCTACACCTGTGGATTTGACTGTCACGGGAGAGAAACACGTCCCCGGGCAGCTGGCGGAACAGTAAGAGGCAAACAACCTTTCAACTACACTAATCTCCTGGACGCAGCACGATTTCGGGAGGAGGGCACCTGTTCTCCCATCCTCCTGCCCTCCACAAATTCCCCAGTGCCAGCTGCTTCTGATACTGAAAGGGAGCTGAGAGCCCACAGACCTGGGTCCGAATTTCCACGCAGCCGTTCACTGGGGGCAACTGAATTCACGTCTCTAAGCCCCAATTTCTTTCCCTCCAGGATGAAAACTCCAACATTCTGTCGAAGTTCTTTTTGGTTTTAGCCGAGGTCATGCAAACGCACAGTACAGCGCTACAATATTAGGCATTCAAAGGATCAAACTATTATTGCCCCAGGAATAATTGCCTTGCTCATAACGTTGGTAGCCACCGGCTCCAGTTTTTCTTACAGGTGAGGAGCACTTCAGGGGCTAACACTTACAGAACAAACCAGGACACATCACTCGCGTTCTAATGTGGCCCACGGAGCAGCCACGGAAAGCAGAGTGAAGAAACTGAGAGGGAAGACCACGGGAGTTGCGTGGCTGCTTCAAGGTCATCCAGGGGTCGGTGTGAAAGCAGAGTTGACGCTAATTCTCAGGCCTCGTTTCGGGATGTTCTCTTTGTGTGGCATCAGGAGCCCTTGGGATTGTTGGCAAGGTCTTCCTCGCACTGAGCTGGAACTGGCCGTCACCGAGGTCAGCTCCTCTCTTTGATGGGATGGCCTTTCTAGCATTTGAAATCAGCTACTCTGCTCACCAGGGTCCCCTGACCTGGCCCCTAGTGGGTTGAAGCCAAGAGACTCACTCACATACTTTATTGCCTTGTTGTCAAATGCTTGTGTCTCCATCGTCAGCACAGAAGACGTGGCCACCTGGGTCACCCCCTGAGGCCTTATTCAAAGCCATGGGAGCTTTCTCCCCCGGGTGGCCAGGGTGGCCATGATGAAAATCCTGTAGGATCCTGGATTTTCAGATTCCTCCAGTAGCCTCTCCATGAAGGTCTTTTGGGTAGCTTTTGTCGCACGTCTAAGGCTTAGCTTTATAAGCGTATGGGGGCTTGGGCAGTGTGAAGATTGGAGTAACTGCCCACATAGAGAAGCGTTCCCGGCCAGGGCAACTGGCCATACCTGCTGTTCCCAGAGCAGATTTTGCATCCATGCTCGATTAAGTCAACAAGGTGCCTTTCACCCACACACAATAGTTCTCATGGATGGGAAACTTCACAGTCAAGGCTGCCACTTTCGTCTCCCTTTGACCTGCTGGGCAGCCCCGGGCAGGTGACCCCATCCTCCTCTCAGGAGGCTGTGGTAGCCTTTGTGTCTTGGGGACAGCAGGAAGGGCAATACTAATTAGCAAGGGTCACGCTAAGTGTGATGCTGCTGAGAAATGCCCTTGGAAATAGAACTCTGGACGCAGAGTGGCCCACTTCTGATGCCCCAGGGAGGGAGCCGGCACAGGTTGGGATGAGGATGGGAAAATGCAGACTGATAAATGACTTGGCTCTACCCAGCACCTCTAACTGCGCCAAGGGTCGGGATGTCTTCTGGGTACAGGTGCCGTATATCCGTGTGGGTCTGGGATCCACTTCCCGGGTGGATACGGGGCCAGCAGCACGTTTGAGTGGGAGGGTTCTGTCCCTTGGAGAAGGAGTAGAATCACATTTCCAGATGGAGAGGTCAAGACTGTGGCTATTTCTGGTGCCTTGCAGTGGGAGGACAGTGCTGTTCCCACACCTGATTGGCAATCCTTCTTGGCACAATGGCAGGGCTGCTGTCACGTGACCGCGTTACAGAAATAAAATTCCAGGCGCTGAGCTTGTCTGGGACGTGTGACTCTTCCCTGCAGGCAGACTTCCTTGTCTGAGTGAGCAAAGGGCTCGTCAGATAATTTTAGAGGCGAAGGCTGAATATAACTCTCTTTCTTCTCTTCGACAGAACACACGAGAGAGGAGCAGTTAACTTGTCAAAAACGCATCTCCCTGCGCAGCGGAAGCCAGCTTGTACACCAATCACGGAGGCCTGGCTCAACCAGGCCTCGCTTTCCCTTGGTATAAACCTTAACAAAGGGACTGCTAACAGGGAAAATGTCAAAATGCACGTTTTACCTCCTATCATTCATGTGATTTCCTGGTGATAGGCACTCACTCTATGGGAAATTGGAATTCCAAATTCTTCCAGAACTTTCAAGAATGGTTGGAATTGTAAGCATGTTAGTGAGCAGAGCTAACATCTGTCCTCAAGGTTTGATAAAATGGCTCAGGAGAGCTCGCATAATTATCACTTTATCCTTTCTTCATGAACACACTGCCACCAGCTGGCTAATAAATGGTTTTGGCTATTTTTTTATTATCTGAAATAAGCGAGTCATTTTTCCCTTCATTTGAAAGAGGATCACAATTTCTATAAAGGGTGATTTTTTTTCTCCTTTCATAAAAGCTAACAGCCCCCCATAATGCCTGCCATTCTTCGATCGTTGGCAAAGTACAAATGATGTACAAAAGGCAGGTGCGTGCCCCTCCCCCGAGCAACACTGGGCGCCACTTAGAGCGCACCGGTGGGTTCCACGGGGAAATGTTCCATGGGCACAGCCCGGAGATCACACAGCTGGGTTCATCGGTTAACAGGACCGCTGCTCTCAGGTATAGGAAAGTAGAGGAGGCCAGCGTGTAGAGCCAACAGCTGCAGCAAGTACCCTATGGCAGCCTCGGGGCATCCCAGTGCTGGGCTGGGGTGAGTGGTCCTTGTTGAAGCAGGTCTGGCTTTGGCTCCTGCACTTGTCCATGAGATTCCCCAAAAGACTCCTGCTGGCTTGAGAACACGTGGAAGTGAGCTTGCACTTCTGAACTCTCACAGCACACAGGAGAACGAAAGGACCTGCATAGTTACCAGGTGAGCTACAATGCAAATGTGCACCTGATCTATCAACTGGCGCCATCAGCCCTGCACTGACATACAGGCACCCAGGTTGATGAGTGTGGCACCGGGGCAGAAACCCTGTGCCCGTCCAGTGTTGGAAAAGGAAGGACCATGGAGGCAGGCACCGAACACGCTCCTGCACCCACGGCACCTGACTCTCTCTTCTGGGGGTCGGAGCTGGACCCCGGGGTGGGACGTGGGAAATGTCCCACAGGGACTGTCCTCTGCACGTGGTGCCCCGGTGAGGCCCGTGTCAGTGAGGGTCACGTACAGGGTTGAGGCTGTGGAGCGTCCATGTCGGGGAGGCACGTTCTGCCAGGGAGGGGCGTCCAGGCCCGTCTTCAAGAATCTCAGCCACGGAGTGGATTTTGCTTTGCTTTCTTGAGGTTCGGTTTCTCTTTAACTCCCTGTGGCTGGGGCGACAATGCCGAGTGGCCACTTGATCAACAGGATGTTGGGGGTGGGGTCTGCTGAGTGACACAGAACTGACCACTGCGTAGCTGTTCTCACCCTCATCCCACTTGAAACTCCGGAGGAGGGTGGGGCAGGCCGTGTGCCCAAGAGCAGATGTCAGGAGGCAGGTGGGAGAGACGGTGCCTCAGCAGGCCACGCCGGCCTCCGCCCAGTCAGCACGAGCCCAGCCATGCCCAGTGAGGCCAAGAAGGAGCTTCGTAGGGTGCAGGAGGCCCTCGCACCTCCCAGGGCTTGCCGGTGACCTGTTCCTCTCTGGACCTCTGCTTTCTCTCCTTGAGATGAAGGAGCTGGCTGGAATGGTCTCTCGAGGGCCCTGGCTGCTCTCGGCTCTGGTTTCCCGTGTCTGTGACTGTGCTGTGAGCACCGGCACCCACGCACACAGGCTGCTCCCTGCAGCAATAGCCTGGGAGGACAGGTGCAGCTGCCCCACCCTTCTACCATGGCCATATCAACTGAACTTTCACTTTAAAATTTAATTCTGGGGCTGATGTTGTGGCGTAGTGGGTAAGGCAGCCACCTGTGACTCTGGCATCCCATGTGAGTGCCAGTTCTGGTCCTGGGGGCTCCACTTCCAATCTGGCCTGGGAAAAGCAATGGAGGATGGCCCAAGTGCTTGGGCCCCGGACTCTTAAGTGGAAGACCCAAGTAAAACTCCTGGCTCCTGGCTTCTGCCTGGCCCAGCCCTGGCTGTTGCAGCCATCTGGGGAGTGAACCAGTGGATGGAAGGTCTCTCTCTCCCTCTACCCCCCGACTCTGATTTTCAAATAAATAAATAATTCTTTAGAAAAAAAAAATATTACCCTGCTAATGTTCCTGGGAAGCACTGAAGATGGCCCAAGTGCTTGGACCCCTGCACCCACACGGGAGACCCCGATGAAACGCCTGGCTCCTGATTTTTGCCATGCCCAGCCATTTGGGGAGTGAACCAGTGGATGGAAGGACTCTCTCTGTCTCTCCCTCTCTCTGTAATGCTACCTTTCAGATAAAAAATTAATAAGTCTAAAAATTAAATAAATAAAAATAAAATTTGATTTTCCTTGTTTCAGTTCACTGCAACCAGATAGAAGTGGGGGAGAGAGGGAGGGAACAGAGAGAGAGAATTCACCAGAGTCTCCTTCCTTCCAACCTAATGAGGAAAATGCTAAGGATTTCTTTAAGAAAAAGATTCATTTCTCCAAACGGCTGTAATATGAAAGGGGGAGTGGTCATTAAGAATTTAAAATATGAAGATAAAAGCTCTCAAAGGTTCCTAAGCACCAGCATTAAGCTGTAACATCATTTATTAACCACATGGTTTTGTAGAACGCTTCGCACTCAATATTTAACTCTGTGAGCTCATCGGCATGAGAGTATTTATGCAGCACAATTGCATTATTTAAGGGTGAGTGTCCCCCGCAGAATGTTATCAATGACAGTGCTTAGATTCCCCGGGAGGCTTCTCATGAGAACCAGGTGGAAAGCAACGCTTGTGTTGGGTAAAGAGCTTCCCCCAGGCCTCTGCCGGGATCCCAGGAAGCCAAGTGTGGGAAGAGAGTTCTTTCTTCAAAAACAGCCCATTCAAAATCTTTTATGCGGAAAATAAAGTAAGGCCCTGTAATTTTTCTTAACGGGCAGTTTGCTTGAACAGTTCTGGCTGGGCTGTTGGATTTTCTGCCATCCTCTTAACGCCGGACCAACCTTACACTTCCAGGGGGTGAAGACCTCCAAGAATTCCTGGTGTTGGTTTTAGTGGGAGTGGGCGCTCAATTATTAGGTGGCCGTGGCCCCCCCATCTGCAAGAGGGGCCTTGCCTGAGAACCCAGAGCCTGGGCTGCCCCTGCACAGCCGGGCCTGGGGGCAGGGACGAGGCAGGCTGCGGCTGGAAGATCTGGACAACAGTTGCACATTTTCACACATTCTCCCCTTTTCACAGTTCCTCTCCAGCCATGTGATTTCAAGAGAGAAGATCTCGCTGCTGTTGGGATGGTCCTCACCCCGCCAGCTGCAAGTGAAAGTCCTGGGGCGCAGTCGGATCGGACGGGGGCTCCTCCTGAACGCCGAGGCCAGGCTGCAGGCACGTGCAGCCCACCTGGCTGGGGAGCCAAGCAGGCACCTGAGAAGACAGGGCAACCACATTTGTTTTCGGTTTCACCAGTTTTAAGCTTCAATTTTGTTCTGTTATTAAATTCTAAAAGCCATGTTATCATTTTATTAAAGCATCTTTGATAATATTTTCTTAGCAAAGAGGAAGAGGACAGCTCAATTGAGTCCAGAGGTTTTGCCATAATTAGGTAAATAATTGTGACTCAGTGAATCACCAAGCGTTTGCTGAACCCGGGGTTTCTGTGGTCTCCTGGCTGCCGTCAGTGCAGCTGTGGGAACTGGGTCTATGTTGTTTGCTTTCCAACACACTGCACAGCTAAGCTCAGATTCAAAGGCTGCAAAGATAAAATGAAATAGTAAAAACACACTCAGTGTAGACATTTGGAAAATAGGGCAAAATTTAAACAGAAAGGAAACCCTGTCACTAGAGACAGCCTCCTTCAGCTGTTTATTTTCTCGTTGGTTTTCTCTGTGTATTAAAGGAGATGTTTTTGGCGAATCGCTTCATATATACAGGTTTGCATCCTGGTTTGTCCATTTAGTGTGGCCTAAGCACGCCCCATGTCACTTATCAAAATGTGTTTAAGGTTTGCGTGGTAGTCCATTGTATTTTATGTGTAATGTGTTTATTTAGGATTCTTTTCTTTTTTCTTTTTATTTTTTGACAGGCAGAGTGGACAGTGAGAGAGAGAGACAGAGAGAAAGGTCTTCCCTCCGTTGGCTCACCCTCCAATGGCCACCGCGGCCAGCGCACTGTGCTGATCCGAAGCCAGGGCCAGGTGCTTCTCCTGGTCTCCCATGGAGTGCAGGGCCCAAGGACTTGGGCCATCCTCCACTGCCCTCCCGGGCCACAGCAGAGAGCTGGCCTGGAAGAGGGGCAACTGGGACAGAATCCGGCACCCCGACCGGGACTAGAACCTGGTGTGCCGGTGCCGCTAGGCGGAAGATTAGCCTGTTAAGCCACGGCACCGACCCATGATTCTTCATTCAATGAAAATGCATTGAATTCTACTGTTTCGGGTGCCATATGTTGTTGGACATTTTGATACTTTCTAACTTTTAGTTTTATGGATTTCACAGTGTTGAGTGAATTTCCCCCGCATCTCTGTGTGTACCATTCATTATTTTATGAGAATTTATTAGCATGAACTTCCACAGAGGAAACAGGACCAAAGAAGATTAGTACACTTTTGTGCCATTTATTTGAATATTTTCAAACCTATAGAAAAATAAGGAAATAGAGATAATGAGCATTGCTGTTAGATTCAACATAAGAACCTGTCTCTGTCTCCTTCTGTCTCCCCTTCCACCCTTCCCTCTCAGCTGTGTGAGCTCCCTCCCCCCTCCCTCTTGCCCACGCAGGTCATTTTCCTGAGTCATCTGAATCTTTGAAAAGTAGTTTCCTGATAGCATAAAATTTCCTTCACTCTCCAGCACCTCACACGCCCGCGCTATCTACGATGCCCAAGCAGTGACATTTGTACAATCACATTAACCGATGTATAGTTATGATTCATTAAAAGTTGAGAATTGGAATTGAACTTCATCAAAATTAAAATTTTCGGGGCTGGCTCTATGGCACAATAGATTCAGCCTCCGCCTGCGGTGCATCCCATATGGGCACCGGTTCAAGTCCCGGCTGGGCTGCTCCACTTCCAATCCAGCACCCAGCTAATGCATCTGGGAAAGCCATGGAAGATGGCCTAAGTGTGTGGTCTCCGAATTCAAAAGGAACAAAAATAGTTCGTTTTGGTGTCCTCACGTGTGACCCAGTAGTGTGCGCTTTTACACGCTGCTTTGTTTGCACACCCACTTGCTGGTCAGGATCCCTGGGGATCACACAGCTCCCTTCCTGCTCCCCCAACAAACCTCCTGAGGTAGAATTTGCACTAAGCAGAATTCACGCTTCTTAGGTGTATGGTTCTATGGATTTTTTTTTTTTTTTTGACAGGCAGAGTGGATAGTGAGAGAGAGAGACAGAGAGAAAGGTCTTCCTTTTTGCCGTTGGTTCACCCTCCAATGGCCGCCGCTGCCGGCACATCTCGCTGATCCAAAGCCAGGAGCCAGGTGCTTCTCCTGGTCTCCCATGCGGGTGCAGGGCCCAAGGACCTGGGCCATCCTCCACTGCCTTCCCTGGCCATAGCAGAGAGCTGGCCTGGAAGAGGGGCAACTGGGATAGAATCCGGCGCCCCAACCGGGACTAGAACCCGGTGTGCCGGCGCCGCAAGGCGGAGGATTAGCCTGTTAAGCCACGGCGCCGGCCGGTTCTATGGCTTTTTACAAATGTATATGGCAATGCAGCGACCATGGTGGTGGTTACGACGCACACTATTCCCACGACACGAGCACCTTCCTCCTGGCCCTCCCTCCTTCTCACCCTGGAGCCACTCATCTGCTGATCCCTGAAGTTTGTCTCTTCCAGGTGCAGGTAAGTGGGATCCCACAGCACGTAGCCTGTTGGGTTTGACTTCTTTCAACTCGCACAGCACCTTCGAGGGTCGTCGGCTGGGCTGCCTGTGGTTACCGAGCAGCGTCTCCCCTGCACGTGTGACATAGTCTGTGCCTCCGCTTTCCAGCCGCTGGGCGTTTGAGTCGTCTCCAGCTCTGGGTGAGGGAGAGCAGAGCTCCTGGAAGCGTTTGTGTGGAGCTTTTGTGCACTTGGTTCCTCTGAGGTGCACACACAAGATGGGGTTTCTGAATGTGCTACTATGTTTAGTTTGATAAAAGACTCCAAACTATGTTTTAAGCAGCTTTCTCATTTTTCACTCACCCCAATAATCCAGTTGCTCTGCATTCTAGCCAGACTTGAGCTTGTCTATTTTTTTTTAAAGATTTATTTGTTTATTTGAAAGTAAGAGTTACACAGAGAGAGAGGAGAGGCAGAGAGGGAGAGGTCTTCCATCTGCTGGCTCACTCCCCAGATGGCCACAATGGCCAGAGCTGTGCTGATCTGAAGCCAGGGGCCAGGAGTTTCTTCTGGGTCTCCCACCTGGGTTCAGGGGCCCAAACACTTGTGCCATCTTCCACTGCTTTCTCTGATGCATTAACAGGGAGCTGGATTGGAGGTAGAGCAGCCCAGCCAGGACTTGAACCGGTGCCCATATGGGATGCACTGCAGGCAGAGACTTAATCTACTATGCTGTAGCACCAGCTCCGAAATTTTTTTTTTTTTTTAATTTTATTTTTGACAGGCAGAGTGGACAGTAGAGGGAGACAGAGAGAAAGGTCTTCCTTTTTGCCGCTGGTTCACCCTCCAATGGCCGCCGCGGTAGGCGCACTGCGGCTGGCGCACCGCGCTGATCCGATGGCAGGAGCCAGGTGCTTCTCCTGGTCTCCCATGGGGTGCAGGGCCCAAGCACTTGGGCCATCCTCCACTGCACTCCCTGACCACAGCAGAGAGCTGGCCTGGAAGAGGGGCAACCGGGACAGGATCGGTGCCCCGACCGGGACTAGAACCCCGTGTGCCGGCGCCGCAAGGCGGAGGATTAGCCTACTGAGCCGCAGCGCCGGCCCGAAAATTTTAATTTTGATGAAGTTCAATTCCAATTTTCAACTTTTTAATGAATCATAATTTTTGTATCCAGGAAGTCTTGCCTAACCCAAGAGCACAAAGGTACTCTTTTGGATTTTCTTCTAGCAGTTTTATATTTTAGGTTTTTGACACAGGACCAGGCACTCTGAGTTGATTTTTCTATATGATAACATAGGTTTGTTCTTTTGCATATAGACAGAGAGCCAATTACGCCAGCACTGGTTTTGGAAAATAACATTCTTTCTTCATTAGGTTGTTTTGCTTTAAAAGCAAAAACAAAGATTATGTTAAGAGTGGTGTAGATTTGGAGCTGTTGGGTTTCATGGGACCTACACGTGGAAGAACTGAAGACAGACAGTTCTAATCCATGAGGGCTACTGGTGGGAGGCTGAAATCCGTCCATTTGCTTGATGAACATTTGGACTAAGAGGGTATTTACTTGCTAATACTTCAGTAGCTGGAATTTAATGTTATGCAACAAAAACTAGTAAACCTTTATGTAATTCTTGTATCTTCTGAAACATTGGCACCGCTCTTCTAGTGTTTACATATTAAAAGAAATATCAGATACAGTGCTCGCTTTTCAGAAGAACTATTAGACATGCAGGAAATTTTTGCATGTGCAGAGACTCTGTTTTGCCACAGGGCCCTGGGGATACCAGCTCATTCTGTCTACTGTAAGGGATAATTGGATAGAAACAATTCCAACTCCTCTTGATTGTTTTCCCTGTTTTTTTTGTTTTCTCCCAGAAAGTTCTTGTTTCCAACTCAATAGCAGTGAATTCTGTATTATGATTGAGTGTTTAGACTTTGCTTTAATGTGAAAAACAATGGTTTAAGTGCACTGTGAAGAAACAATGGGCGTAAAAGGCTCTGATCTGCTTCATCGTTCAGCAGATGAAGTGCAAGTACAGCGTGGCTATCAGTTTCCAAATCCAGGCAGAGAAGGAAACAGCTGTCTACTGGGTTCTGTAGCTGAGCCCCTTCTGTACCCTGAGTCATTAGCTCCATTTCCGAACTTCAGAACAGCAAAAATGCACAGGTGCCGATGGCAGTACAGGTGTGAGGGCAGCTGCGATGCCACCCGAGGCGCGGCACGGTGCCCAGCGCTGGAACTCGCTTGCGGGAATGTCTCAGTCTGTGCACGGGGCAGACTGAAGGGGGTCCCTCCTCCTCTCTGAGGTTACTCACTGTGTGGTATTTGTAAGCCCCCGATGGGGCCGGGGAAAGGGAGGACACAGGAGATAAGACCACTCAATTCTGCAGATCAGAGCCTGGTGGGGAGGCGGGTGCTGACCACGGCCGCTATCCCTCACATCACGGGGAGCCTCTGGGGACTCCATGCTCGTGGGCAAGACTCCCGGTCAGTCCCTTATGCTGGCGTTGGGCCCACTTCTGCAGGAGGAGAGACGATGGGTGATGCATTTGGTTTTGCTGCAAATGCAGTAAATCTTACCCTGTGTAAATGAGCCAAGAGTCTCCAGTGATTAATGGTCTCCGTGATCAATTGTCTTCATCCAATTCCCGAGCTCATCTTCATGGCAAGAAGCTTGTCATCTGCAGTAAACATTCCATTTTGCCTTGCAATTGTTGATTAAGAGTGTTCAACATCTGTTAAAATAAACCAAATCTGTGAGCATTCTTTTTCGTTTGGATGAACAATGAATTTATTCCCCATAACCAAGTCATGTCTATTACTTGTCTCCTTGAAGGAAAAATAACAATCCAATCACTGATTGGAGGATTCTGACCTGTACCCTTGTCCACACAAATCAGACAGCGTCCGTGGGGAAGGACAAACATTGAAGGCCAGTTCCTTTTCTGCTAAAATTTGACCAAAAAACAAGCAAAAGAGCCTACTTGTTGAGATGTATCGCTTTCACCAGCCCCACTTAAAGCAGCACTGGTTAGGAACCCTTTTAGCCACAGAGGAAAGGAAGTGACTGACAGTAGCTGAGACATTGTTGGCCCCAGTGCCCGTACTTGGGGCTGAGCTGCCTGGGGCTGAGGCAGGCGTCCTAGGGAGCCAGGCTGTCTCCACTTCCCCATCTCTGCACTCCATGGTCCTCACTGCAGACGTCATCTTCACGCCTGCCAGTCCCTGTCACAGCACCACCTGTGCATCAGCAGGAAGGGGAGAAGAGGGCGGGGGAAGACATCACATCAGCCATGCTAGCTGCAAGGGACTCTGAGAATGAGCTTTGTGCAGTCAGGGGTCCAGCAGAAGAGGGACTGTCTTGAATTTTCAGACTCTGCCATAAACACGAGGAGATCAAGAGACGCGGTCTTGAAGACAAGGTGGCCTGGACGTGCTGTTAAATGTGTAATGGACAACAGCCCACATCCCCACTGCTCATTTGCATTTTTTGTGCACCTGCTTTCACCCCTAGTGACGGCACCCGCGTTTCTTTGTCGGAGGCTGCCTCAGATTGCTGAAGCACTTTGCTATGTACGGAGAGAGAACAAAGTGCCCGGGAATTTACATGGCTCAGAATAAGCCTTGAACCAGCTCTCCTAATTGGAATAACTTGGAGACATTAGCCAAAGTTCACTGCTTGAACCTCTGCCCGGAGTCCACTTTTGCTTGGCCCGCCTACCTTCCTGGTCTCCTCTCCCCAGCTCTCCACGAGTTTTTTCCTGGGATCGCTGCCGAGTGAACTCCTCTAGCAAACATTTCTACCTCGGGGATGATTTTTCAGAAACCCAAACTAAAACATCAACTGTCAGGTTTTAGCCCCATCACTGCATCCCATACTGCATGTCTCCCCTCACTAATCCCTCAATTACTGAACATATCCACACATTGTTGAAAATCCCTGTGTCGTTATCTGCCCATCAGGCCCAGTGCAGCACAATTAGTGTGTCTGGGTGTCCTCACCAGAGATGCTGTAGGCACGGATCCATATGACGGCTGTTTCATTCATCTCTTGACAACCAACCCATTGTAAAGGTAAAGAATTGAATCCAGGCTGGTGCCACGGCTCACTAGGCTAATCCTCTGCCTGCGGTGCTGGTACCCCGGGTTCTAGTCCCAGTTGGGGCGCTGGATTATGTCCGGGTTGCTCCTCTTCCAGTCCAGCTCTCTGCTGTGGCCTGGGAGTGCAGTGGAGGATGGCCCAGGTCCTTGGGCCCTGCACCCGCATGGGAGACCAGGAGGAAGCACCTGGCTCCTGGCTTCGGATTGGCGCAGCACGCCGGCCACAGCATGTCAGCCGTAGCGGCCACTTGGGGGGTGAACGAACAGAAAAGGAAGACCTTTCTCTCTGTTTCTCTCTCTCCCTCACTGTCTAACTCTACCTGTCAAAAAGAAAAAAGAATTGAATCCAGGTCAGCTTCTTGCCATTTATCTGAGAAGAACTGATAACTTTAGAAAAGATTTATTCATTTATTTGAAAGGCAGAGAGAGAGAGAGAGAGAGATCTTCCATCCTCTGGTTCACTCCCCAAGTGGCAGCAATGGCCAGAGATGGCCAGGGAGAGGTCAGGAGCCTGGAACCACACTGGACATCCCATGCAGGTGGCAGGGGCCCAGGCACTTGGGCCATCTTCCGCTGCCTTCCTCTTGGACATGGGATGCCAGCATTTCAGGTGATGGCTTAACCCACTGTGCTGCAACGCTGGCTCCAAGAATGGACTTTTCATCAGAATAAACTGTGCATTTTTGTCATGCCCGTTGAGAGGGGAATCGTTTTTTGCAGGACTGCTCCTGTCTGTTTCAGACCAGAACCAATCACGCTAACGGGACAGGCCGTCACCGACTTCTCTCCCACGGCCCGAGCTGCACAAGTCAAATCGTTTCTGTAGGCAAGCCTGAGATGGAAGAGCCAAACAATTTCTTGTTTTATGTTTTGCTTCCAATACTTTTGCTTTTTATTTATTGTTTCTGGTCAAAACACGTCTAGATTCAAAACCATTCTTGGCAGGTTTGTTTTCAAACACTCAGTCATGACCTTGGTTTTGCACATTCTGTTTGCTCAGTGTTCTTAAACAGGAGACAAGGGGGAGCTTATTTGCAGAGCCACAGCAACAATGCCCGTCTCTGGGAGCCAGCATCATGGCACAGCAGATCCACTGGCTGCAAGGCCAGCATCCCATATGGACCTTGGTCCAGCCCTGGCTGCTCCACTTCTGATCCAGCTCTCTGCTAATGTTCCTGGGAAAGCAGTAGAGAATGGCTCAAGTACTTAGGGCCCTGATACCCCTGTGGGAGACCTGGATGGACTTCCTGGCTCATGGCTTCATCTTGGCCCATCCCTGGCTGTTGCGGCCATTTGGGGAGTGAACCAGCAGATGGAAGGTCTCTCTCTTCTTCTCTCTTCCTCTCTCTCTCTCTCTCTCTCTCCCCCTTCTCTCTATAACTCTGCCTCTCAAATAAATAAATCTTAAACAATCAGACAGAAAACCACCGTATCTGTGGAGTAACTTTGCAGTAACACCTCTGTGTTCTGGGTCAGCCAATGCTGCTGGGTTTTGGTGTGGGGACTGTGCTATGTCAGATTCAAGGTCAAGAGCTTCACGATGTCTGTCTCCAGCCTCAGTGACTCCAGGAGGCTCTGCCTGTTCTCCTCGCCTGCTATATTTTCACTGCTTTCAAGCTTAGGCATCTAACTTCCATTTTAAGAGCAACATCTTTCAAGTTCCCACTGAAAATATAATTTCTAAATTATAATGCTTTAATGGGACAAGCGAAAAATGGTTCTCACTCAGCAAGAGTGAAGGAGTTCATTAGAATTAGAGAATTCATTGCGATTGGAACCAAAAGAAGGTGCATTTTGGTAAACAAATGTTTGAGCCAACACAACAACGGCAGGACGCTGCAGGCATGAGCACCAACTTTATTTTCTGTCATCAACACTGGCTCAAGGAAGCGACACACTCACTTTTCTTTTTTTTATTTATTCAACAGAGTTAAACAGTGAGAGAGAGACAGAGAGAAAGGTCTTCCTTCCGTAGGTTCACCCCCAAAACGGCTGCCATGGCCGGTGCGCTGTGCCGATCC
Source organism: Lepus europaeus (assembly GCF_033115175.1). Taxonomy (NCBI): domain Eukaryota; kingdom Metazoa; phylum Chordata; class Mammalia; order Lagomorpha; family Leporidae; genus Lepus; species Lepus europaeus. Next base: position 4,218,534 of record NC_084843.1, on the reverse strand, counting down.
GAAGCCAGGAGCCAAGTGCTTCCTCCTGGTCTCCCATGTGGGTGCAGGGCCCAAGCACCTGGGCCATCCTCCACTGCACTCCTGGGCCACAGCAGAGAGCTGGGCTGGAAGAGGGGCAACTGGGACTAGAACCTGGCGCCCATATGGGATGCTGGCACCACAGGCAGAGGATTAACCAAGTGAGCCACAGCGCTGGCCCCAGCACACTCACTTTGTGAATGGCTTCCAGCTCAAGATCTTGCCATGAGGGTAGATTTTATTCTTCCTTGACATCAACCTGCAATGAAAATTAGACAAAAAAGGGGCAGGGGCAACAGAGGAAGTAGATTCCTACAAATTTAAACCTTCCAATGGCAAATGAACATGGACAGGAACTGGTAAGTGCCATCACTTCTTCGGCTCCCGGAGTCATCAGACAACTCACGGCAGCTGACTTGGAACAGTCCACGTGGGATCCTGAGCCCCACATAGCCCTCCCACCAACAGCACACTGAGCTGCTGGGAGAAGATTGCACACTCGCCAGAAGCCTTCGGTGCTCCCAAGACTTGGATGATTGTCTGAATGACCGATGGCAGCAGCGCCTCCGCCCTTGCTTGGAGTACTCTGCAGAAGGGGGTCTGCAACCCAGGAGCAACACTGCCCTGTTCACCTTGGCCAAAGCTGGGTGGGAGGAGCTGTGGGCAGGCTTGGGGGTGGAAACAAGCCAAGTGCAGGGTCTGGTGAGGACCGTCTGTACATGGACTTGTCCCCTTCCCCCAGGAGCCTGCTGCAAGCACACCCTCCCCCGGCACAGGGCTGCCACTCCCTGCCATGCAGAAGCAGCGGCCCAGCCGAGGTGAAGTTTCACTGGGCACTGCCTGTGTGCCAGGCACCTGCCAAACCTGGGAAAAGCTGATTCTCACAGCCCTGGCTTCATCCTCCGATGTTCTCGGGAAAGGCCTTTGGGTGCACTCAGCTACACTGGGGCTCCGGTACCAGAGCAGCTAGGACCCCCGCCTAATAGGAAGTGGAGGCAGCTGGATGTGGGCATTTGCAGAGTGGCCTAAAGCCCGCATGTCATCCACGGCCCTCTCACATGGAAACCTGTTCACACCGGCAGTGCCTGTGGCTCTTGTTTGACATGTGTCCAGTTTATGGTGCCTGACCCCCACTCTGGCAAGGGAGCCTCACCTTGGAGTCCAGCGGAGAATCCAGTCAGAGTTGCCCCTAGTTCTCCAGATGAAAGGCACAGCCTGGGACACCACCATAGGAAACAAGTTCAAGATTCATGATTTACAGGTGCCGTCATCAGGAAGGTGAGGCAGGAGTGAGGAGAGAGAGAGAGAGAAAGAGAGAGAGAGAGAGAAAGGATTGGCAGAGAGAGAGAGAGAGAGAGAGAAAGAGGGAGGGAGGATGGGCACGGAGAGAGAGAGAGAGAGAGAGGGAGGATTGGCAGAGAGAGAGAGAGAGGGAGGGAGGGAGGATGGGCAGGGAGAGACCCTCCCCCCAGCATCTGTACGGGGAGAGGGTGTGGGACCCACTAGGTTTGGGGCGAAGGTCTGAATGGTTTGTTGGAAGGTGGCAGTGCCACAACTGGCAGCCCAGCATGGTGGGCAGGAGCAATGCCTACAGGCGATTCTTGGTGCTGGCCAGCAGCTTGCATCCCCTGTGCCACCTTCGCTGTGCCGCTCCCCTCCCAGAAAGCCAGAGTGAAGAGCCAGTGAGTAGGAGCTGCCTTCCACCCTCCTGGACTCCCTGACGGCAAATCTCTGAGCCACAGCGCAGCCTATTTCTAGGGAACAGCAGGGCCATCTGTCGGGTACCTTTTTACCCACTGTCAACGTGCCAAGCGAGTTTACATCATCGAAGGGTTACTGGGCCATGCCAGTCAGCAAAGAGCTCAGAAAACTGCTCGCTTTAGATAGTAAAGGGCTCTGCCAGAGAAGATTGTGCTTGGTTTGGGAGGACTTAAAGCAAACCATGGCCTGAATGATTAACCAGGAATTCACACAGGTCAATCCGCTCCCACCCACTCTGACTGATTTTCCGTGTCCGGACTGCGTCACGCTCCAAGGGACTGGTCCGTCCCGTGGTCCCCCCGTGAGCTCCTGTCCTTGGGGAAGCTCAGTGAAGAGCATCCCATGCTTCCCACCCCACTGAGACCCAGCTGCCTTCACCAGAGAGCTTCAAGTTCTTGGAGCAGAACTGGAGTCAAAAGCAGGTCTACCTTATTGGCTACACACTTTTAAAATGACATGCAGTACTTGTGCCTTCTTCAAAAATGATTTATTTTAAATACAGAGTGATGGAGAGAAAGGAAAGATGATAGAATAGATCGATCCCTGAGGAGTAAATAGGTTTACCCCTCAAATGCCAAATGGCCAGGACTGGGCCAGGTGGAAGCCAAGAGTCAGGAACTCCCACAGGAGTGGCAGGGACACAGCTCCTTGCCGTCATCTGCTGCCTTCCCAGGTGCATGAGCTGGATTGAAATCAGAGAAGCCGGGTTTGAACTGGCACTCCGATACGCAATGCCGGCATCACCAGTTGGTGCCTGAACCTGCCGCACCACAATGCCAGCCCCCAAACTTGTACACCTTTGTGGAGCACAAGCATTCGATATACAACGTGTGATTATCAAATGAAGCTAAGTGGCATTTCCCATCTCCTCAAACACTTGTCATTTCTATGTCGGGGACTTCTGGACCCTTCCAGCTCTTTGTCTTCTTAATGAGTAAGGGTAGGTTGCACCAGGTGTCTGTGTATTTACAGGTGATCCAGTGGAGGAGTGGGGGGGTGACAGTTAGGAGGGAGAGGATGAGACACGTGCTCCCCCCAGCAGGGATGGGCTGCAGGGCAACAACTCCGCAGCTGCTTGGGCGCAGTGCAGATGATCTGTCCATGACAACAAGAAGAGGGCCAAGCCAATGGCCCTCGCACACGGTGTGTGCAACCATGGAAATGAAACAAGACAACCAATTGGACCTTATGCGGTGTGGAGAGTGCACAGTTATTTCCTGATCTCAAACTGTACAGGTTGTGATTCTAGATTCTGTTCTTGTAAGAAGGCATAGAGATTCGC